>NC_064561.1:155543197-156793197 GCF_937001465.1 Orcinus orca
GGACCAATCCACACTGGCACTGTAACTGTGCTTCGGAAAATATTTGTTGAGTACAAAAGTATGTAACACTGAGCCCAAAGAAATTTAGGAATCATCAGCAGTTGTTAATAACTAAAACAAAGAGTGTGAATGAAATTATTGGAACACATAAATGAGAAGAGTAGGAGTCAGGCATGAACACGTGAGTGGCCCTAATGTTTAAGGTTGGGAAGAGAAGATAAGGACTCCATTAAAGGGTACAAAGTGAATGGTCAAAGACAGCCTATAGAGTGTGTTGTCAGAGAAGACAAGGAAGAAAATTTAGAGAATTTAGAGAAGAGATACCTGATTAAACACAGATGTGGAGCCACCTAAGGACCATAAACTGTCCATTGATTTGGCAACGTTTGCCAGAGAAGTTTGAACAGAATGGTTTGAGCATAAGCAGATTGCAAGGGATTGAGGAACGACAGAGAGGAGAGGAAATGTGGTTGGGACCAGCTTTATAGGACCCTTAGAATGAAGGCCCATGTGGACATTGTTAATAAGCTCTTATTCCTGCAGAGCATGGCTTGCTCAATTGTAGAGCTTGCCAAATAACAGAGCGTTCTAGTCTTAATTCTACTTTGATTATTAAAAACATTGTTTAGCCTTTAGAGAAATAATGCTTTTGAAGACTTTCTCTGTAGCAGTTCTTACCTTTCTCTAGAGAGTAACAGTTTCCCACAAGAATTAGGTCTGTATAGTTCAAGGGAAATGAATTGGCTGCTCTCCCTTTGAAAAACAAGCCCTGGGGACTTGTCAGGCACTGAGCTTTGCAAAGCACCTAGCATGGAGCCACAGAAAGGGTCTCTTGATCTGCTATATACAGAGACTAGGTCCTGTGTAACCTTTGGGTAAATAGAAAAGATGATCAATAACTTTCAGATCTGCAATGTGGTCAGAAGGCTTTGCACAAATAAAGCAACACCCTGGAGGTGTTGGAAGGAAGATCCTGCTTCTTCCAAAACAATTACAACTTCAAAGTTGTTCATGTAGACCAGCCGTAAAAGTGCCAAGAAAAATATCTTAATGATTATTTGTCCTATTTCATAGCGCTAGGAGTCCTAGGCTATCAAAACAGCTTAGTGTTTTTAAATTTTATCTTTACATCATATTCTTTTGGTGAACTAAATTGGTCTAAATCTATATCTGTATCTATGTATCTATATATCAGATAAAAAAGCTGGACTACTGTGATTGAAGCTGAGTGAGATTGGGCCAAAGTTACCTCCTTGGAATGCAAAGCATAGTTTAAAAGTCTTATCCCTAGAAAAGTGTCTTGTACCCTGGCTGCGTATTAGAATCACCTATGGACAAATCCTAATGCATTTTGGGATCCTGATTTAATTAGTCTAGGGAGAAGAGCTCTGGCTTGGTATTTTTTTAAAAGCATCCCAGATAGTTCTATTGTGCAGTGAGGGTTAAGGATTGTTGTCCTTGAGAAAGACTCTATTTATGAGAAGCTCCATTTCACTAAAGAAGATCCTATTGATAAGACTGCTATTAAAGCAACAATTATGGGGTCTCTGCTATTGGTAATCAAATATCTTAGTTAATGAGAGTTGGCAAGTTTACTGTGAATGGAAATCCATTCTACATGGAATTAGGGTAAAATAATACATACATTATAAAAGTCAGACAGAACATCTCATTCAGCCAACATTCATTCACTAATCATTTCTTGAGTGCCTATTATGTGACATATTCTAAGTAAGGAGCTTTAGAGGGTTGTATAAATTATTCTTTTCCAGTGTTTGCTCTCAAGGAACTGTACGTCTACTGTGGAAGGTAGAATGTAAAATATACAGAAAAAAATCTAAGAATCAAGAAACACTGGAGGATCTTACACTATCTTGAGGTCATTGTCATTTTGGTGGATTAAAGATGACCACAAATTCCAGACACTCTTCCCATCAAAAAGTGGCATCTATTTTCCTCTCTGTTTATATCCAGGCTGGCCTTGTAATCTTCTTTGACCAATAAATGCAGCAGAAGTGATACTGTGATAGTTGTAAGCCTAGGCTTTAAGGCCTAGGTTTTAAGAAACTTGGCCTGTCCTGTCCTCTTACATCCTTCAGCCACCACGTAAACTGGTCCAGCTACCTTGTTGGAGAGAGCACATGGAGAGAGAGAGATGCCTGGCTGTTCCAGCCATTTGAACAAAGTGCTAGATACGTGAGCAAAGCCGTCTTGAAATGTAGCCTTGAGACCATCATGTAAGAAAATGCAAGTTAGTCATGTGTAGAAGCCACGTGGAGAGCTAAGGCATCCTAGCACATAGCCCAAGCTCAGTTGCCAGATAAATACAGTCTCATGACTAACCAAGGGACATCAGTGGAAGAATCATTCAGTCAACCCACAGAATCATGAGAAGCAATACCAAGTTTTTATGTCACTAAGACTTAGGGTTGTTTGTTACACAGCAATATACAACTGATACAGAAATTGGTAACTAGATGTGGGGTGTGGCCATAAAGAAAACCTAAAATATGTGGGGCATAGGTTTTAGACAAGGTAATAGGCGGAAGCTGGAAGCGTGGCAAGGAGATTAGTAGTGGAAGTTGGAACAGCAGTGAAGTACTTGCCACTGCAAATTGGAGAAAACAACATTCATATTATGTAGTATTAATTTTTTGTCCACACTCTTGCCCATGGTAACCTGGAAAATAGAAAATACGTCAACTGAATTTATGGCTCCAGCTAAGACTTCCAGGCAAAAATGCTGAAAGTGAAAGTTTCTTTTAGCCAACTATGATAAAATATGGAAAGAGAGAATGATGCAAAGAAGAAACTATTCCTTCTTAAAACAGAATTTTGTGGGAATGTTTCCTGCCCTGGACTTACTAGATTGGAAAATGTTTAGCCTCTCCATGTATCAAAAGATTATCAAAGTAAGAAACGGTCTCAGGGTAAAGATTAAATCCAGGATGCTGATAGTAAAACAGGAACTTGAGTGAAGATCAGTTTTATAACCTTTCTTTGCAGTTGTGCAACTCTTTGTTAAGACATCAGAAAGATGTAAGAATCTTAAGAGCATTGTTCCACAGAACCCTGACTTGTAGTCTAAAGAAAAGAGGTGTCCATCTTGGAAAAGTTTATGTGTGTGATTTTTATTTAATGAAGTGAATCTGTAATTTTTTTTTGAGATTTTTTTAAGTTTAGTTTTTAGAACAGTTTTAGATTTACAGAAAAATTACAGAATTTCCATAAATCCCACACCCAATTTCTGCTATTATTAACATCTAACATTAGTATGGTACATTTGTTTGGGTTTTGTTTTGGTTTTTTAAAGTTTTTTTTTAATTCTTGAATTTTATTTTATTTTTATACAGCACGTTTTTATTAGTTATCTATTTTATACATATTAGTGTATATGTGTCAATCCCAATCTCCCAGTTCATCCCCTCCCACGCCCTCCCGCTACCCTGCTTTCCCTCCTTGGTGTCCATACGTTTGTCCTGTAAATGAATCTGTAATTTGATGCATAAAAAACAAACACAATTTTAAAGAGAATTGTATTGCCAAAGTATCACCAATTTGGACTAAAAAGGACAGGGGCAGTACAAAATAAAATGAGACTTCTGGGTTCCAAAATTTGTATAGGTAGAAACCAGGCAAAGAAAGCAACTCATCTGTAAACTTGGGCCTTATCTTATAGAAAAGAAGAGAGTTATAGAGTCAAAATCCAAAAGGTAGAACCAAGAGCTATCAAGAATGCTGGGTTGGGAAAAGATGCTGAAAGAGCAACCTGGACCCTAATCAAGGAACATTCTCTGCACTATAGTAGGAGACCCTGACAATCTGTGAATTTCAAAATTACTATGGATCAAGGAATGTTATACACTCTCCTCCCTTTTTGAGTGAGAATGTCCATTACTATTTTTCTCTTTCTGTCTCACCTTTGTATGCTGGGTATTTTGGGAGACAAAAATTTTATCTTTTTAAATCACAGATCTTCAGGTAGAGACGAGCCACACTGATTGTCTGTACCCAGGGAACTGTCTTAGGAGATTCATTCATATCTGAACCTGATTTAGACAACAAAATCCTGGATCTTAAGCCTGTGCCTGATGCCATAATGAGATGAGGTGTTTACGGATCTTAGGAAGGGATGAGTGTATTTTGCATGTAGGAGGAATATAAGTAAGTTAGAGCCATAGGTTATTAAAGATAGCCACAAATTCTATGCTTTCCTTCCACCAAGAGATGGAGTTTATCTTCCCTCCTCTTGAATGTGGGTTGGCATTGTGAATTTCTTTGTTCAACATAATGTGGCAGAAGTGATGCTAGTCTAGTCTAAGCGAAGCTAAATCTTCTTTAAGTATTGTCAACCTTTGCTTTATCAGAGTCTTTAGTCACCATGCCAAGAAGTCCAGCTACCTTGCTGTAGAGACCATGTGGCCAGACCCTAGCAAGTCCAGCCATCTCAACCAAAGTGCCAGATGTGATGAAGCCATCTTGGAATGCTGCCTTAAGACCACCATGTTCAGAGGAAGCCCAAGCTATCATATAGAGAGGCCACATGGAGGAGAATAAAGGCATCACAGCTGATGGCCCCAACCTAACTGCCAACTAAATGTACCCAAGATAAGGATAGAAGAAGAACTGTTCGTTCAACCTACAAAATCATAAGAAATAATAAAAATCATTGTTGTTTTAAGCCATCTAGTTCTGGGAAAGTTTGTTTTATAAAAAAGGATAACTGACACAATTGTGAGCTATAATTAGAGCATTCTAGATATGCAGAAGAACCTTCAGACAGAGAGCCCTATCTGGAAGTTTAGTTAAACTAGCTATTTTGTATTAGCAGTTTTTTTTAACTGCATCTCAGGATAACATCAACAAAAACAATTCTGGGATGCTTGCGAATAAATAGAGAGTAATGCAGCCTAGAGAAAAGATCTCAATTCCACTTTTTCTGTAGTTATGTCTAAATGGGCAAAGTACTGGAAAAATTTACTCAATAGATATTTATCAAGTACCTACTGTGAATGTTAAGATAATCTAAGGAGAAAAAACTTATCCCCAGTTTCTAAGGAATGATGGGGGTTTAAACACCTAAATAATGCAAATATTTGCCAGTTTCAGAGCTGAACTAGCTCTGAACAGTAGAGAGGTATTTCCTCCTCTTCTGTTTTCTAGAAGAGATTATGTAGGATTGATGTTAATTCTTTTTTTTTCTCTTGGCGGCACGCGGGCCTCTCACTGCTGCGGCCTCTCCCGTTGCGCAGCACAGGCTCCAGACGCGCAGGCCCAGCGGCCATGGCCCACGGGCCCAGCCGCTCCACGGCATGTGGGATTCTCCCGGAACAGGGCATGAACCCGCGTCCCCCGCATCGGCAGGCGGACCCTCAACCACTGCGCCACCAGGGAAGCCCTGATGTTAATTCTTTATTAAATATTTAGTAATATTCTCCAATGAAACCATCTGGACCTAGAAATTTTTTTGCTGTTGTTGGAGTTTTTAAATTATTAATTTCATTTCCCTAGTAGTTATAGGACTATGCAAGTTATATCTTTCATGTTGGGTGAGTTGTGGTAATTTGTGCTTTTCAAGGAACTGGTGAATTTTATCTAAGGTGTCAAAAATTTGCGTGTAGAATTGTTTGTAGTCCCTTATTATCCTTTTGAAATCTGCAGGGTCTGTAGTGATATCTCCTACTTCATTTTTGTATCAGTAATTTGCCTTCTCTTTCCCTGTCAGTCTTGCTAGAGTTTTCCAATTTTATTGACCTTTTCAAAGCACCAGCTTCTTGATTTATTAAATTTCTCTATTGTTTTTTTTTCAATTGATTATTGCTCTTTACTATTTCCTTCCTTCTGCTGGCTTTGGCCTTATTTTGCCCTTATTGTTCTAGTTTCTCGAGGCTTTTCATTCTATGGGAAAATACTACTTGAGTTTATCTTATATGTTTGTGTTTCACTAAATACAGTATATATATTAGATATGATGAGCTAATCATTATATACTCTCATATAGCTCATAAACTTGCTTCCCTCATGTTCATGTGAAGCCATCAAAGTATATCTGAAAATAGTGGCAAAACTCACAAAATGTGTGTGGATAAAAAAAAAAAAACCCACAAGCCATCAAACAATCAGTACTAGCTGATATATCCCTAGTGTTCTTAGAGAGGCCAATCAAAATGAATTATACCAGTAACGGGAGCAGACTATCAGTGTTTTTTCCTGTTGCTCTAAAATTTTTCCCCTAAGCCGTAACCTAGCAGTGGAAAATCCCCAGCATGAAGGTTCATAGAGGAAGTGTGGTAAACATGTGCTGGTCACTAGATTTATCTTTCTATGCTGTGTTTCCATGAATAAAGGGTCCTCAGAACAACAAAGAATCTGAGTGTGTAAAGGCTCAGGTTAGCAGCCAAGCTACATAAAGAACAAAGTGTGGTTCAAAAGGGATGATTGGCGTATTTTCTTATATTTGTACTGGTGTTCATTTGAAATTACTTGGTATACTCTTGAGACAAACAACAAACCACCCAATGGAATTTTAAAATCATACAATTATTTTTAGAGAGGTACAGACCTTAAGAGAAAACAGGGACCCAGAGTGATTATGTGATTTGCCCAGTATCACTCAGCCATGTCCCAGCAGAGCCTGAGCTCAGACTGCCCAACCCTGTTCCACCATTTCATCAACAAATATTTATTGACGGCCTACAATACTTCAGGAACTGTTTCAGGTGCTTAGATATAAAAGGCAAAAATCCTTGACCCCATAAAGCTGGCAGAGGGATAGAGATAATAAACAATGAATTAACAAAGTGAATTACCTGGTCTGTTAGGTGGTGGCAAGTGCTATAAAAAAAGAAAGTGGAGCAGAGCACGAGGAATTGGGAGTGCCAACAGGGATGACGACAGTGCAATTCTAAATAGTGTAGTTGGGGCAGACCTTATTGAAAAGACCTGAAGGAGGTAAGAAGTGAGCCGTGGGTGTAACTGTGGGAGAGAGCATTTCCACAGAGTGTAGAGCCAGTGCAAAGTCCTTAAGGCAGAAGTGGGCCGAGAACCATTTCTAATTTATGCCTGCCATGTTTGAGAAGTCATCTATTACGCTCTCTGCAACACATCCTCTAATAATCATGGAGCTATACGTGTTTAGAGTTTGGAGGGCCTGGAAAACTGTGTGTCCAACCTCCCAGCCAAAGCAGGAATGTTCAGCATCATGGCCCTGATCCTCATGTGTCAAGGCTGCAGAAGGATCTCTCCAATCCAAGGGCTCACTGGCTCACAAAGCAGCTCATGCAATTTTTTTTTTTCCACCTCTAATGGTTAGAAAGTCTTGTCTTATGTTGAGCTGAAATCTGCCTCCCTTGGGCTTTACCCTGTGATTCCACCTCCACCCTTTGGTGTAACACAAAACCCCTCTCCCGCCTCTCTGCCGTGACGTGTCACCCTTCTGTCTTCTTTCCTTCAACTGTCTATTCTTCCTGGACAGCTTTGAAGTTTTTCTCTAGACCACTGCTTTCTAAACATTTTCATTACTCATGCTTAGCAGTAAAAATAATGGTGAACATTTATTTCCCATATATGTCTATTACCTTCTTCACTTAGTTAACTCCTACTCCTCTCAAAGACACCTTCTCTCCTCTTCAACTAAGTCACATCAACCTGTTTTTTTGTTTGTTTTTGTTTTGATAAGAGAAGGTAGATTGCGGGGACTTCGCTGGTGGTCCAGTGGGTAAGACTCCGCGCTCCCAACGCAGGGGGCCTGGGTTCAATGCCTGGTGGGTGAACTAGATCCCACATGCATGCCACAACTAAAAGATCCTGCACAACGCAACGAAGATCCCGCATGCTGCAACTAAGACCCAGCACTGCCAAAATAAATAAATAAATATTTTTTTTAAAAAAAGAGAGAGACAGAGAGAAGGTAGATTGCTTAGGTTAACAGAAGTCCTCCTTTCAACCAATGTTTGTTATTTCTTTGGCCAAGGGCCCCTCTGAGGCATTCTGGCACAGAGGCAAGAATGTGGGCTCTGAAGTCAGATGGAACTGGGTTCAAAGCCATTTACTAGCTGTGTGGCCTTAAGCAAGTTACTTCATTGCCTCAAGCTGTGGGGTAAAATGGGACAAATGACCTCATCCCAGAGACTGTTGGGGCCACTGGAGACTACACACATATGTTCAATAAATGGTAGTTGCTGGTATATTTTTTATTTGCAGGGTTACTTATCTTTCACTTATACTTCATCTCCACTGCTAAAAAGGCTCAGAGTACACAGCCCTGACAGCAAAGCTAATTTAGATTCAAAAAGCCCCTGAACTCTTTCACCTGGACTCTTCATGCGCTGGCTGACGTTAAGGAAAGGAAAATCAAGTGACCTGTCCCAAGTAGATTACCTGTCATGAGAAGCACATAAAACCAACCAGTAAGTAGCCATGGTTACTGGTTACTTGGTGCAGGAGTTCTGAAATAAGGAGCCAAAAACCAATGAAGAAGAAAAAGCCTCACAGTGTGAAAATGCTGGAAAGCAAAGTGCCCTATTCCTAGCATTTATTAGGAATTTCCTAGGGGGAAAATGCAGGCAGCACGACTGGACACGCACAAACACAGATGATGGGTCAGAAGCATGAAGCATCTACTCAGTCGCCCAGAGCAATGCCCTGCACATGTGGAAGGTCTCCCAGCCACCCCTGCTGCCCAGCTGCTTTCAGAAACTCAGGTATGAAGTTTATTGAGCCACTTTAAGAGAGAGTCTCTTAGCAGTGATGATGCAATGAAAGATTATGCATCTGCAAAGAACAGAGGTAATTACTGTCTGTGTGCTGGGCACTATACATATAATATTATCCCTCCTGAAAAAAACAGCATGTACAATACAGCCTTGGTCAAATTGTCCCTCTAAAAAGCAGAAGCTAGGAGTCTTAAGACAGAATTACTAATGATCACTCCATCCTCTTCTTTTTTTCCTAACCCCCCTCCAATCATCTCAGCTCTTCTCTCCATTGGGAAGTATTCAAAATCAGTAGGAACAAGTCTGAGTTCAGGCAGGATTCAATCAACCCATATAAAATCACATGGCATGAACAGACATGGGGAACACTTGCCATGTCTAAATATCACCCTTGAAAGATAATGCTAGATGTAAAAGAATATTCATTCTAGAATTTTCTATGTGGCATGTATGAATTGGAAAGTCACAAAGCAGTGATGTGCAAATATGAATCTCATTCTATTTTTATATCTCTGTGTGTATTCCTTTGACTAGCCCCCATATCTTCCTCCAATAAGAAAACTAAATTCAAGATAATTTAGAAAACTCAGACAGACCCTGTAATATTTTTAGCCACTTTTAACTGAAACATAACCTCTCTCCAGTTTGTATTCAGTCAAATCCAAGGATTATTATTATTACTATTATCAGTTTTCATCCAGTTCAGTTTCATCTAGTTCATCTAACCTCTCTCCAAGCTTCTGCACACCCCTTCCTCATGTCTGACACTTAAACTCCCAGGGGCCCTCATCCTGACCATTCCTGGCAGCTCTGGCCTCTGAGAGGGAAGCATGAGACCTCAGGGCACATGGCTGAATGTTGGTGATGGGAGGAGGTTCTGCATCTGGTTGTGGTCTCTCCTTAGCTGGGTTCCGCTGCTTGAGTCCTCATCCGTTGTGAGCTTTAACATGTGGTGCATTTGCTGTGACCTTTTGCACATCTTTGGGTACAGACACTCCCACAAGAATGAACTTTCCTTCCTTCAGCCCAGGAACTTGTCTCTAGTCTCCCAGGACACTGATCCTCCATCAGACCATATAGGTCTGGGCAGCAAGCCAGCGTCCGTGCCCACCAATTTCCAGAGCCCATGCTGAGCCCGTGGAAAGTTCACACACCTTTGCCACACCACACAGTGGGGCCTTGGACTGTCCCCAGACACTCTTTCCCTCTTTCTTACCTATACTGGCTGACATGGTGTACCTCAACGCATCACCAGCCCTCCAGAGAGCTCCCGATGAGAAATGCACACCAGCCCTATACTCCAGAATGATTCCTTCAAAACTCACTGGGCAGATTCTTTTTTTTTTTTTTTTCCAGTATGCGGGCCTCTCACTGTTGTGGCCTCTCCCGCTGTGGAGCACAGGCTCCGGACGTGCAGGCTCAGCGGCCATGGCTCACGGGCCCAGCCGCTCTGCGGCATGTGGGATCTTCCTGGACCAGGGCACGAACCTGTGTCCCCTGCATCGGCAGGCGGACTCTCAACCACTGCACCACCAGGGAAGCCCCGGGGCAGATTCTTTTGGTGCCTCTAACTGGAGGTTGGGTAGGTCCAATGCCTGCCTTCTTCAATAACACTGGAAAGCTCCACAAACTCTCACTTCTCCAAAAAGAGCTAGTCTCATTGCCCCCAAACTCTTTTAATATATCATGGTGGCAAAGGTCACAAATCAGACCTTCTGCTTTGCTCATATCAATTTTGTCCAACACTTGGTAAGTCTCCACTGAGGCTGGCTATCAATAACCTAGTTTCTTTGTTCTTGGCAGATATGATGAAATGGCGGGGGTGGGGCTGGAGTGATGACAACAAAAGTAGAAGGGCAAAACCCATACTTTGGTGTCCTGAGTCATTGCCATTCATTAATACTTAGTATACTGCTCCATTTCACACACCTGCACTCACCTTTTCCATGGGACAGATTACTATACTCATTATGGTTATAGACTTATTATGGTTATAGACTGAAGATTTTCAGATAATTTAGTCCAAATTCCCTTAATTTGCAGTTAAGGAAATTAAATCTATACGCATGCAAATATGAAAATTTTATTTTCTCCCATAGCTTGTTCCTTTGTGCCAGAAATTCTGGAACATTTTAAGCAGAGGAAATAGGTACCAGCTATTTCAATACAACCTACAAAGATGACTAGAATTACAGTCTGAAACATTTTAAGCTGTGCTTTTAAACTGATTATTTCCAAGTTCCTGAAAAAAACAAAACAAAACCCTTAAATTCAAAGGATTTTCCAACGCCTACATTTCCTTTTGAGGAAAATCTTAATTTGGCTGATAGAAGTAGAAAAAAGTACGTGGAAAGCCAGACCACCCCGCAGTGACACCTCTGTCCTCCTATTTGGGGAGGTGTTTTTTATTAGTAAGGGGTGCGATGGTCCACTTTATGTGTCAACCTGGCTGGGCTACGGTACCCAGGGATTTGGTTTAACACCAGTCTAGATGTTCCTATGAAGGTATTTTTCAGATGTGATTAACATTTCAATCAGTAGACTTTGAATAAACCATAATGTGAGTGGACCTCACCCATCAGATGAAGGTCTCAAGAAAAAAAAAGACTGAAGGCTCCCTAGGAAGAAGGAGCTCTGCCTCCAGACTGCCTTCGGGCTTGAGCTGCAACGTCAGTTCTCACCTGGTCTCCAGCCTGCTGGCCTGGCCTGCAACATTCTGACTTGCCGGGCCCCACAACTACATAAGCCAATTTCTTAAAATCAGTCTCTTCTTCTCTCTCTTTATCTATATACATATGTCTATAGGTATGTAAATTTATACACACACACATATCCTACTGCCTTTGTCTCTCTGGACAAACCTTACTAACACTAAGGGTGTCACAGTGAGCCTGACACTGGCCCAAAGAATGGTTCAGCACTGACCACCACCTTTACTGGGAGAGACTCTGAACTTCCCAAGGCCAGCAGCAGGAGACACAAATGACCAAGCCTGAGACTTACCACCTGGCCGGGGTAGCCTGGGCAGTGCAGGATTTCTTGGGGAACCTGAACATCGTGTCTCATCTATCTCCCTTTGTGCCAATGGGACCTTCCGGGCCACAGAGGTTTTCCTGGCAAGGCACCAACTCTGAGAGGGGAAAGCCAGGGGGAACAGTAATGACAAGCCCGGAGTTAGGGTCCTCTCTGTTCAAGGCCGATTTATCCTATCAAGACTGAACTAGCACACTGCAGCAGGACTCCCAATTCTTATGGAAAGAAATGGGAACTTAACAGTTACTGGAGGTCTCTTGGCAAGAAGGACATTTTTTTGTTCTCCATCCATTTCCTTATGTTTTTTGAGGTGCAGTGATCCTCTCTGTTTCACATGAGACTGTTCTGTACCTGGCTGGGACCTCCAGGTCTCATGAAGAGAAGGTGAGTGTGTGAACTGGAGGGACAGGCATAGAGTTGTTCTTGGGCTCTGGATAAGAAGATCATTTTGTTCTGAACTTTAGTGATGCAGCAAGTGCCACAAGGTGGGATTGGCATTGTTTCCGGGGTTCAGCAACGTCAGAGTGTCCCTGCAATTCTTTTGATCTTTCATCCATGGTCACAGTGTGGCTGCTTCCATTCCAGGCAAGACTTTCTTCCACATTCACGGCAGGAAGAAGAGGTACAGAGCCACACAGCAGAAAAACAAATGCTCTCCAAATATCCCCAGCAGACAGTTGCTTATGTCTCATGGGCTAGATCTTGGATGTCTGGCCATTCCTAGCTGCATAGCTGCAAGGGAGCCTGGGGAAATATTTGGTTCTTCTAGTCTCTGTAGTAGAAGGAAGAAGAACTTTATAGTATAGCTGTGTTTGATATGAATCTGAATCATACATTTTTAAATTAGTGTGATAAAATATTTTTGCATATTATGGGAAATTTTTGATATAATGCAACCCGCCACCACCACTACCCCCGCCCCCTCCCCCCGCAAATAAACTTTTCTTTGAGGGCCACCCTGTAGATGAGGGTTTTCCAAATTGTGGGTTATGACGTTTATTTAATGGGACTCAACTAGAGGGAGGAGAAGGAGAGGAATAGAGGAAGAGAAAAGAAGGGTGAGAGAGATTGAGGAAGAGGAGAAGGGTGAAAAATGGAAAATAATAGAAAATATCAGGATGAAACTTTTGTTTCAGCTAGACATGTTTTTTTTCTTTACTCTTAGTTGCAGTCAAAAGAGATTGAAATCTACTGTCATAGAGCATGCAAATAACACGTGTTTCGAGAGACTTTTGCATGCATGGCATTGTACAACTCTGACCATAGCAAGCTTAAGCATAGCAAACTTGGTCCCACACTCATTTAGCATCTTTATTAACTTGGTGTCTTCCCTGCCCCTTCTTCTCAGGCTTCAAATACGTATCTTCTGCTTTAAAAAATCCACTTGTTCCTGCTACTCCCTTGCCACTTTTATTTCGTTGAGGTGTCATCCACCTGGAACTGATAGCCTACATTCATAACATCCATTTCTTCTCCTCCATTTCTCCTAAGAAATGGCTTCTATCTCCTCCCAGCCCAATATGCACTCTTAAAAGATCCTTCATGTCAAATTCAGTCTTTCCTGCCAGCCAATCAAAATTCCTCATCACTTTGTAGAAGTGTGTGTTTTCGTTGGTCATGCTCGCCTTGAAACACTTTCCTCTGTGCTTTCTGATATACTCTTCTGACTGCCTTTCTCCCTTTCCTTCATCAACTCTGCTTCCTCCTGTTCTTTAAAACTGGGCTTCTGCCTTTTGCTCTCTACTCTTGCCATCTCTGTCTCTTTGTCTCTCTGTCTCTTTCTCTCTCTCCCTCTCCATCTGCCTCTTCTTCCCTCTCCCCCTCTCTCTCCTTCTCGGAGAGCTTGTCTCTCTCATAGATAAAGTGATCATCACCTTTATGCTAATGATTCTGCTACTGTATTGCCGGTTCTATTCTCTCACTCTCATCCTGTACCCCACTCTTGGAAGTCTTGAACTCAGCATATCTGAAATGAGAGGAATCACTTCCCCACTCAAAACAGGTTTTCCCTTCTAATTTCTCTAGCTCTATAAAATGTACAACTTTTCCAGTAGCCCAGGCAGGCATCATTGAAGCCATCTTTGCTTCTTTGCCCTTCTTATCCTTCACATCCTCCTAAAAGAACAGTCCCATGTCATGTGGCATGGAGTAGCTTCACTTGCTACTTGTTCTGCCCACTGGTGGAGTGAAATCAACTGAGAGGGCGTGGACCTACCATTCCACTTTTTTTTTTTTCTCATCTAAGCTAACGATTAATTCCTGGGATTTATTTCTTTGAAGAGAATCATTATTTTTGAAGTTCCAGATGCAAAATCCATTATCTCTTAATAGGAAAACATCAATTTTTTATTCCTTTAAGCATTGTTTTCAACATTTAAAACAATGCCGAGAGATATTAAACATGTAAATTATTCCCCCCATTTAAGAAACTATTTGGGGAAAGCAGCATGTAAATCAATGAAGTTAGAATATGCCCTCACACCATACACAAAATAAACTCGAAATGGCTTAAAGACTTAAATGTAACACAGGATACTATAAAACTCCTAGAAGAGAACATAGGCAAAACATTCTCTGATATAAATCATAGCAATGTTTTCTTAGGTCAGTCTCCCAAGGCAATAGAAATAAAAGCAAAAAGAAACAAATGGGACCTAATCAAACTTACAAGCTTTTGCACAGCAAAGGAAACCATAAACAAAAGGAAAAGACAACCTATGAAATGGGAGGAAATATTTGCAAAAGATGCGATTGACAAGGGCTTAATTTCCAAAATATATGAACAGCTCATACAACTCAATAACAACAACAACAACAAAAAAACCAAACAACTCAATAAAAAATGAGCAGAAGATCTAAATAGACATTTCTCCAAAGAAGACATAGGCACAGTAGGCACATGAAAAGATGCTCAGCTTCGCTAATTATCAGAGAAAGGCACATCAAAACTACAATGAGGTATCTCCTCACACTGGTCAAAATGGCCATCAATAAAAAGTCTACAAATAACAAATGCTGGAGAGGGTGTGGAGAAAAGGGAACCCTCCTATACTATTGGTGGGAATGTAAATTGGTAAAACCCACTATGGAAAACAGTATTGAGCTTCCTTAAAAAACTAAAAAATAGAGTTGCCATTTGATCCAGCAATCCCACTTCTGGGCATATATCAGGAAATAACTCTAATTCTAAAATATACATGCACCCCAACGTTCACAGCAGCACTAGTTACAATAGCCAAGACATGGAAGCAACCTAAATGTCCATCGACAGATGAATGGATGAAGAAGATTTGGTACATATATACAGTGGAATATTACTCAGCCATAAAAAAGAATGAAATAACGTCATTTGCAGCAACATGGATGGACCTAGAGGTTATCATACTAAGTGAAGTAAGTCAGACAGAGAAAGACAAATACCATATGATATCACTTATATGTAGAATCTAAAATATGATACAAATGAACTTATTTACAAAACAGAAACAGACTCACAGACATAAAAAACAAATTTATGGTAACCAAAGAGGAAAGGGGGTGGGGAAGGGATAAATTAGGAGTTTGGGATTAGCAGATACAAACTACTATATATAAAATAGATAAACAACAAGGCCCTACTGTACAGCATAGGGAACTATATTCAATATCTTGTAATAAGCCATAATGGAAAAGAAAAAAATATATATATGTATAGACACACACACACATACATGTATAACTGAATCACTTTGCTGTACACCAGAAACTAACACAACATTGTAAATCAACTATACTTCAATAAAAAAAATTTTTTTAAAGAGATTATTTGGCAATACATCTAAAGAGTCATGAAGCATTTGTACCATTTGACAAAATAATCAAAATTCCAAGAAAAGAACAGGCTAGAATCTAAAGGTATTCATTATAGATCTATGGAAAAATAGAAAGCAACCTAACAGTTAATAGAAAAATGGCTTGGTAAATTATGCATGAGAAATTACCAATTTCAATTAGATATGATGCAGCCACCAAAAGTGATAATGGCAAAAATCAAGTAGCAACCTAAAAATGTACAGAAGAAAAACCCAGAATATAAATTGTGTTTCTGCTATGATTACAGCTAAGTTAAAATTGGGTATGTATTCTGGCAAGAACTGGAAAGAAATGTGGAAAAATAATTTATTTTATTTTAAGATGGTAGAATCTTTTAAATTTCATTTTCATTTCTTCATTTATTTCAAAAGGCATGGCATAGGCAGTGGCTGTGTGGTATGGACTATGACTTACAGTGAAAAATGTATTTTATATCCTCTACTAGGATACACACACACACCACACACACTCATGTATGTAAATTGTATTTCATTATATTGTCATTATAAGATACACAATTTTTTACATTGTAACATCTCTAAAATTGGGATGCATGTTACAATTGATGGGATCTTGAACTAATAAATGTCAGCCCTTTTTTCTCTCTTGGAGATACATAAATTCATGGTGCCTGTCATAAGTTTCATGACACAGTTACTGTGTATGATATATTGTGACATTTTCTCTTCTTTTCTGTTCTATTTTGTATCTTTTTTATTTTTTAATATTGGAAGCAACTCACTAAATTGAGTCTTACAACTCATTAATGCAGAAGCTGGCAAACTATGGGTCGGGCTTTTGTATGGCCCATGAACCAAGAATGGTGTTTGAATACTTGGAAAAGAGAAAAAGAAGAACATTTCATGATATGCAACAATTAAAAGAAATTCAAGCTTCAGTGTCATACATTTTTCTTGGAACCCAGGCATTCATTCATTTTTATATCATCTATGACGACTTTAACATTGCAAGGGCAGACGTGAGTAGCTGTGACAGAGACCATATGGCTACAAAGCTTGAAATATTTATCATGTGGCTCTTTATAAATCAAGTTTGCAGAACCTACACTAATGTATGGCAATTCATTGTTTAGAACACTTCTGATGTAGTAGCGGGAACACAGAGAAAGAAGAGCTGGATCCAAATTTTGGCTCCACCATTGCTACTACCTTTTCATTTACAAATAGATAGCATGCCTACCTGATAGTGGTGAGTTTTGTGTGATCATTTATCTAAAATGCTTGGCCCATAGTAGCTACTTGAAAAGTGTTAGGTATTTTTCCTCTTTCCTTTTAAATTTTTCTTAAGCCATGATCCCCACGATTTTCCATCACAGATAATGATAATTACTACCATGCCACCATCCCCTTTCCAGGGCAGTCTTGAGGGCAAAGTCCAAAGTGGTCTTCCACAAGTGCGAAATTTTTGATGTTTCACATTTTATCCTAAAATTTCAAAGGGGTTTTTCATTCTATTCCAAGGTATATCCATGTTTGTTTCAATATAAAAGTAATTTTTAGGTCGAATAAAATGGGCAATCCTGGAAGATTTACCATGTTTGTCTTGGGGCTTTGTGTGTATCTTTGCTCAGTGCCATGTACCTGCATTTCCCAGTTTGAGAAGCACAGGTTTATACATGAGATTTGTTGTTGTTGTCATTGTTTTAAGAACTTTCTTTTCCAGAACTTACCTTTGTCATTTGGTTGTAGTTAATAGGAGTGAAGAGAAGCTATTTTTAAAGGAGTCCATTCAAGTTGGGTTTGAGAATGGAAGATGCTAGTACCTAGGAAGGATCATTAAAACCAAAGATCAGTCCTGAGCTTGCAGGTGCAAAGCTGATGTTTTCTAGAGTTCCCTGAAGCAGTTAGGATTAGCTGGACTTAACTCAGGTGATGGAGCTCACAAGACACTCATGCCGGTTTACTGAATGATTTGCAAAAAGAAATTATCAAATGCACTGGAACAATATCATTGCTTTTTCTCCCTACAGATAAAGTTATATGGAAAGCCAAGTCACAGCCAGAAAGCTGCTTGCTGAGCATAGAATCAGAGGAGTATCTGAATGATCTTCATGGCTATTGTATCAAACTTAGAAGTCTTGGCATATCCATTTGCATGCTGGGTGCGTGCCTACCAATCAAACCAGAACACCCATGTTCATCAGTCAGAGTCTCCTATACAGTGTTAAAGGTAGCTGACACATTACATTCTTAACCTTGGGGTTTTTCCCTTTTCTTGATTCCAAGCCAAACTTCCCCTTCCCTACCAAATACACTTCTGCTTACTCATTCTTTCTTCAGATGTTAAAACCATTGATTAGCATACAGTGGTGTAATTCAATGTGTATCCCATAGAATAATAAATAAGCTTGGAAATTTTGGGGTAAGTGAAGTTAAATTTATTGTTGTGGGACTTCTCAGAGTTTTTATGTATTAATGTGAATCATGAAACTCCAAGAAGGGAGCCTACTATGTGACATGTCTCAAACTTTTTTTCTGTATATTTGATTTCTCAGAGCATCTCTTAGGACTAATAGAAGTAGAAAATGCTGGGCTCCAGTTCTCTTCCCTTCACATTTGTTCAAGTCTTGATAACATTATAGGTCCTAGTAATACCATCAACCTAAAGAAATCTTACCGTGCTAGAGTGGCTTCTGCAGGAAGATCATCTTACCTGGTTTATATTGAATCCATCCGCTTAAATTTCTGAGTTGAAATGAGGTCACCTAACATACTGATATATTCATATAACAAATATATATACATATATATGTATTTTTTACTAAAATGATAGTAACCACATTTGAAAAATAAATTGGCTAAAGAAAGGATTACTGCTGTCCTCACCATCCTAATTCAACAATGAGCAAAAAAACTAAGGATTTCTTTTGTATGCTCTTAGAGTTTCTCCTCAGTAAATAAATTTTTAAAAATTTTACCTAAGTCATTCATTTAAAAAAATAATTAAAAGTACCTAGTTTTCACTGTTTTGATATTCATGTCTTGCTTTAAAATCATCAATTTAGAAACATCTTCCAAAAGGTTGTCTAATCCTTTCCCATACATACAGAAAATATGGTGCTTAATCCATCTGAAATATGTTCACCTGCTACTATATTTAAAGATATTTCCAAGAAAGGGAAAGACAGAATTTACTGTCATCAGTTATTCTTTCTTGTGTCTGCCTATCTCCTCCACCGCAATGGTTGCCTTCCTTCCTGCAATATTTGGGGAAAGGGAAGTATGCTTCAAGTCTACATCTCAGTAAGTCTGTGCAGCTTCTCCATTGTCCTATGGCTTCTACCCACAGCTCCTAGGGTCATCTTGGGCCTCTGTTCACTTCACTCTTGGTCACTGCCCAGAATTCTGGGCTGCAATGCCAAATGATTTCACCGGGGGATGGGGTAGGGGTAGAGGGCTCAGGTAGAGGAGGCCACAATTCCCACATTGTTAAGCAATAGAATTTTACTGGATATTTGTGTGTTTAAAAAAAGAAGAAGAAGAAGAGAAATTTCAGTTCATCCCAAAACAGGAAGCAATATTAGACATTACTCTTCTTATAAGTCCAGTGTCTTCCCTGTCACTCGTAGCTTCTGAAGCCAGGCCTGCTGCTATGCTACTGGGAGTTGCCTCTCCTTCTTCTGTCTTCCTAGATGTCAGCTTAACATCCCCAAATTGCTGTTACTTTCTAGTGCAGAGCAATCTATCCAGCTAACCCAGTGGTTCTTCACTGGGGACAATTTTTTCCCTTCCCCAGGGGACATTTGTCAATATCTGGAGACATTTTTGATTGTCATGACTGAGCAGTGAGGTTCTACTGGCATCTAATGGGTAGAGGCCATGGATGCTGCTAAATATCCTACACTGTACAGGACAGGTTCCCATAACAAAGAATTATCCAGCTTAAAATGTCAGTAATGCAGACACTGAGAAACCCTGATCTAATTCCAAACCAAGCCAACCAAACTAGGATCAGGGCATAAGTCTGCAAATCCAGATTCTGATCAAGTTTTTTTGCTAAACAATGGGCCAATTACATCAAGACTCCACCCTTAGCAATATAAAGAATCAGCCAACTTTTCTCTAGCATATCCTTATTTGATTTTTGAGCAGTGACCATGCCTACTAATTTTTTAAAAGTAAGAAGAACAGTAGAAACATTTTTACTTCCCCTGTTCAGAAAAAGTCCTTTAAGGCTGGAGATTTTTTATTCCAGTTACAATTGTGTCTAAACCGCTTTTCTTTTGTGTAAGTATAAACACTCCTTTTTCTGAAGCCTTACTAAAAGAGATACTGTGTTGAGCCTCTGCCGGTGGCAGAAAACCACGAACCATGCCCATGATGGGCGACTCTGCAGCTGCAGAAGTCAGGAGATTAGTGCTGTGGTCAGAATACGACTTATTTGTGTAGTTTATTTTGCTTGAGTGTTGCGCACATCTCATCACGGTGCTTGCCTTATTGTATCATAATTCCCTAGTTACCTATTTGACTCCAATACTCGGTCTACTGCATTTCTCAAATGTAAGGTCCTTAAAGGCATCTCCAATCCCAGGACAGTGTGGGGCCCATAGAAGTCCCTCAATGGTTGTTTGCTGAATAAATACATGAGTAACTGCTCAGTAGAACCAGGTAGAAATGAAATAACATAGTCTAAGTTTAGGTTGAAGTATAAAGAAGGACTTGCAATAATTATGCACATGTGGAAAAGTAAAGTTCCAGTCACATGAATGCAAAGTTTCACAATACTAATTCCTTTAGAGAGTGATTTTTTAAAAAGCAATTTTCGTTTTCATCTACTTCCTCTGGTCCCATTTACTCAGAGAAAGAAAATGGCAATTCTAAAAAATAATGTATGTAAACACACAAATGTCTTTTAACTGTTTCTGTGACCTGTAAGGATCTAAAACTGGAGTATGTATCAGAAATGCATAGAGAGGCCCCAACCCTAGAGATTTTAAGCAATATGATATGAGGCCCAGGAAACTGGCATTTTAAAGAAATACAGCTTGTGGGACTTCCCTGGTGATGCAGTGGTCGGGAATACACCTGCCAGTGCGGGGTTTACGGGTTTGATCCCTGGTCGGGGAAGATCACACATGCTACGGAGCAACTAAGCTGATGAGCCACAACTATTGAAGCCTGCGTGCCTAGAGCCTGTGCTCTGCAACAAGAGAAGCCACCACAATGAGAAGCCCGTGCACCTCAACGAAGAGGAGCCCCCGCTCGCTGCAACTAGAGAAAGTCCACGCGCACAGCAATGAAGATCCAACACAGCCAAAAATAATTAATTAATTAATTAAAAAAATAAATACAGCTTGTGATTCTGATGTAGTTCATTTGGAGTCTCATTTTGAGAGACACTGTTTGTAACAATAGCTCATAAACTAAGGTATGACTTGGAGCTATTGGAAGAGTTTCCTAAAAGTGAAGACAACAACGACAATAATAATAACAATAATTCATGTTCTCAGACCTCAGCCTACTGGTGTTTATTCCCATTCACTAGTAAAACATGACTTTTAGGAGAAGTGTGGCTGGAATCCCTTAAATCTTGTCCACCTACAGTCTGAATTGGTCATGTTCTAGACTGGAGAGGGCATAACTCCAACCACAGCTTAATTAAAGTGGCCCAGCTCAGTGAAAAAGGGGACTACCAAGAAGCAAAGTTCATTAAAGTAGGATGCAAAGACAGATGCAGACTTCCTCAAGGAGAATTCTAAATGCCTGTGAGGGCTTTGTAGCAAGTTTGCTGTCACTGTTTATTAATTTTGGCTCATTTTATTTCAAACCACAGGGTTTTAGTTGGGCTTAACAAAATGTTTTATTCTTATTACTCTTATGTTCAAAAGTCATCAGTAGGTTTAATAAAATGAAATGAAGGTGGAAGTGAATAATAAAAGAGAGAGGAGACAAGTTTTACTCCAGTAACTAGGCAAGGGCTGGTAGAAAGAAAGGAAGGTGAAACACAAAGAGTCTGCCTAGAGTCTGAGAGTAGGAACCCAGATGTTGCATGTTGTGGCCAAACCCCAGGAAGTGAAACAGCACTGAGGAAGGTGAGACACCAGCCCACGTCCAACTCACCAAGAGTTTATCTGCCAGAGTCCCAAGAGACCTGGATCCTTCCACTGTAGAAGGCTCCCCAAGATAGGAAAGGAATGCTCAAGCATCACTTTTTGGGGGTGGGGGTTGCCGCACTGCATGGCTTATGGGATGTGGGATCTTATTACCCTAACCCTAACCCGATCAGGGATCAAATATGGGCCCTTGGTAGTGAAAGTGCAGAGTCCACTGGACTGCCAGAAAATTCCCCCTCAAGGACCACTTTCTAACCTACAGCTCCTTATACTTTCACTGCACACTCCTCATCTAGCAGAAGCTCCAAAGAGCAGGGACTTTGTTTGCTCACTTCTGTCCTCAATTTTTTAGTTGCCCAGAGATGTAGTTCTTGATATTTTGAATACAAGTATATATAAACAAACACCAAATCCAACATCTCAGGATCTCGTGGGCAAGAAGGAAAATGTTGTTCCAAGCAACAGGCAGTAAGTTCTAAGAGGGACAGCTGGATAAATAGTACAAAGATCATGGTCTTCGGATAAGCTTTATTTTTCTTATTTCTGGTACAAACACTCTTAATTTGATAAAAACTGAATTCTGGTAACTATTGGTAAATGCCTGTACCAGTTTAAAGGAACAGAAGTTGGGATATATGTTAAGAACAAAGGAAACTAGCCAACAGGTCATTAGAATGCTTTCATGTCTTTCACTTTGGACAAGGTAAACATCAAAATAATATTTGAAAGGTGAACTTCATAAAACAAAACAACAGAAAGTGATGATTCATCCAAATACTTCATTTTCAGAGATTATTTATAATTCAGTATGTTGACATTATCTCTCCTAGAATGGGTTTTTTTTTTTGCACACCACCATCCACACCCCACCACGGTTTTCCCCCCTTGGTGTCCATACATTTTTTCTCTACATCTGTGTCTCAACTTCTGCCCTGCAAGCCGGTTCATCTGTAACATTTTTCTAGGTACCACATACATGCGTTAATATACGATATTTGTATTTCTCTTTCTTACTTACTTCACTCTGTATGACAGTCTCTAGATCCATCCACGTCTCAACAAATGACTCAATTTCGTTCCTTTTTATGGCTGAGTAATATTCCATTGTGTATATGTACCACAACTTCTTTATCTATTCATCTATTGATGGGCATTTAGGTTGCTTCCATGACCTGGCTATTGTAAATAGTGCTGCAATGAACATTGGGGTGCATGTGTCTTTTTGAATTATGGTTTTCTCTGGGTATATGCCCAGTCATGGGATTGCTGGATCATATGGTAATTCTATTTTTAGTTTTTTAAGGAACCTCCATACTGTTCTCCATAGTGGCTGTATCAATTTACATTCCCACCAACAGTGCAAGAGGGTTCCCTTTTCTCCACACCCTCTCCAGCATTTGTTGTTTCTGGATTTTCTGATGATGCCCATTCTAACTGGTGTGAGGTGATACCTCATTGTAGTTTTGATTTGCATTTCTCTAATAATTAGTGATGTTGAGCAGCTTTTCATGTGCTTCTTGGCAAACTGTATGTCTTTTTTGGAGAAATATCTATTTAGGTTTTCTGCCCATTTTTGGATTGGGTCATTTGTTTCTTTAATATTGGGCTGCATGAGCTCTTTATATATTTTGGAGATTAATCCTTTGTCCGTTGATTCACTTGCAAATATTTTCTCCCATTCTGAGGGTTGTCTTTTCGTCTTGTTTATGGTTTCCTTTGCTGTGCAAAAGCTATTAAGCTTCATTAGGTCCCATTTGTTGATTTTTGTTTTTATTTCCATTACTCTAGGAGGTGGATCAAAAAAGATCTTGCTGTGATTTATTTCAAAGAGTGTTCTTCCTATGTTTTCCTCTAAGAATTTTATAGTGTCCCATCTTAAATTTAGGTCATGAATCCATTTTGAGTTTACTTTTGTGTATGGTGTTAGGGAGTGTTCTAATTTCATTCTTTTACATGTAGCTGTCCAGTTTTCCAAGCACCACTTATTGAAGAGACTGTCTTTTCTCCATTGTATATCTTTGCCTCCTTTGTCATAGATTAGTTGACCATAGGTGCGTGGGTTTATCTCTGTGCTTTCTATCTTGTTCCATTGATCTATGTTTCTGTTTTTGTGCCAGTAGCATATTTTCTTGATTACTGTAGGTTTGTAGGATAGTCTGAAGCCAGGGAGTCTGGTTCTTCCAGCTACGTTTTTTTCCCTCAAGACTGCTTTGGCTATTCAGCGTCTTTTGTGTCTCCATACAAATTTTAAGATGATTTGTTCTAGTTCCATAAAAAATGCCATTGGTAATTTGATAGGGATTGCATTGAATCTGTAGGTTGCTTTGGGTAGTATAGTCATTTTCACAATATTGATTCTTCCAATCCAAGAACATGGTATATCTCTTCATCTGTTGGTATCATCTTTAATTTCTTTCATCAGTGTCTTATAGTTTTCTGCATACAGGTCTTTTGTCTCCCTAGATAGGTATATTCCTAGGTATTTTATTCTTCTTGTTGCAATGGTAAATGGGAGTGTTTCCTTAATTTCTCTTTCAGATTTTTCATCTGAAAAATGAAATGAATGAATGATTAGTGTATAGGAATGCAAGAGATTTCTGGGTATTAATTTTGTATCCTGCAACTTTACCAAATTCATTGATTACCTCTGGTAGTTTTCTGGTGGTATTTTTAGGATTCTCTATGTATAGTATCATGTCATCTGCAAACAGTGACAGTTTTACTTCTTCTTTTCCGATTTGTATTCCTTTTATTTCTTTTTCTTCCTGATTGCCATGGCTAGGACTTCCACAACTATGTTGAATAATAGTGGTGAGAGTGGACATCCTTGTCTTGTTCCTGATCTCAGAGGAAATGCTTTCAGTTTTTCACCATTGAGAATGATGTTTGCTGTGGGTTGTCATATATGGCCTTTATTCTGTTGAGGTAGGTTCCCTCTATGCCCACTTTCTGGAGAGTTTTTGTCATAAATTGGTGTTGAATTTTTTCAAAAGCTTTTTCTGCATCTATTGAGATGATCATATGGTTTTTATTCTTCAATTTGTTAACATTGTGTATCACATTGATTAATTTGTGTATATTGAAGAATCCTTGCATCCCTGGGATAAATCCCATTTGATCGTGGTGCATGATCCTTTTAATGTGTTGTTGGATTCTGTTTGCTAGCATTTTGTTGAGGATTTTTGCATCTATATTCATCAGTGATATCGGTCAGTAATTTTCTTTTTTTGTAGTATCTTTGTCTGGTTTTGGTATCAGGGTGATGGTGGCCTCACAGAATGAGTTTGGGAGTTTTCTTTGCTCTGCAATTGTTTTGGAAGAGTTTGAGAAGGATGGGTGTTAGCTCTTCTCTAAATGTTTGATAGAATTCACCTGTGAAGCCATCTGCTCCTGGACTTTTGTTTGTTAGAAGATTTTTAATCACAGTTTCAATTTCATTACTTGTGATTGGTCTGTTCATATTTTCTCTTTCTTCCTGGTGCAGTCTTGGAAGGTTATACCTTTCTAAGAATTTGTCCATTTCTTCCAGGTTGTCCATTTTATAGGCATAGAGTTGCTTGTAGTAGTCTCGTAGGATGCTTTGTATTTCTTTGGTGTCTGTTGTAACTTCTCCTTTTTCATTTCTAATTTTATTGATTTGAGTCCTCTCCCCCTTTTTCTTGATGAGTCTGGCTAATGGTTTATCAATTTTGTTTATCTTCTCAAAGAACCAGCTTTTAGTTTTATTGATCTCTGCTATTGTTTTCTTTGTTTCTGTTTCATTTATTTCTGCTCTGATCTTTATGATTTCTTTCCTTCTGCTAACTTTGGGTTTTGCTTGTTCTTCTTTCCCTAGTTCCTTTAGGTGTAAGGTTAGATTGTTTACTTGAGATTTTTCTTGTTTCTTGAGGTAGGCTTGTATAGCTATAAACTTCCCTCTTAGAACTGCTTTTGCTGCATCCCATAAGTTTTGGGTCGTCGTGTTTTCATTGTCATTTATCTCTAGGTATTTTTTGATTTCCTCTTTGATTTCTTCAGTGATTTCTTGGTTATTTAGTAACGTATTGTTTAGCCTCCATGTTTTTGTGTTTTTTACGTTTTTTCCCCTGTAATTCATTTCTAATCTCATAGCGTTGTGGTCAGAGAAGATGCTTGATATGATTTCAAATTTCTCTAAATTTACTGAGATTTGATTTGTGATCCTATCAGGATGTGGTCTATCCTGGAGAACGTTCTGTGCGCACTTGAGAAGAAAGTGTAATCTGCTGTTTTGGGATGGGATGTCCTATAAATATCAATTAAATCTACCTGGTCTATTGTGTCATCTAAAGCTTCTGTTTCCCTATTTATTTTCATTTTGGTAATCTGTCCATTGGTGTAAGTGAGGTGTTAAAGTCCCCCAGTATTATTGTGTTACTGTTGATTTCCTCTTTTATAGCTGTTAGCAGTTGACTTATGTATTGAGGTGCTCCTATGTTGGGTGTATATATATTTATAATTGTTATGTCTTCTTCTTGGATTGATCCCTTGATCATTATGTAGTGTCCTTCCTTGTCTCTTGTAACATTCTTTATTTTAAAGTCTATTTTATCTGAAATGAGTATAGCTACTCCAGCTTTCTTTTGATTTCCATTTGCATGGAATACCTTTTCCATTCCCTCACTTTCAGTCTGTATGTGTCCCTAGGTCTGAAGTGGGTCTCTTGTAGACAGCATATATATGGGTCTTGTTTTTGTATCCATTCAGCAAGCCTGTGTCTTTTGGTTGGAGCAATTAATCCATTCACATTTAAGGTAATTATTGATATGTATGTTCCTATGACAATATTCTTAATTGTTTTGGGTTTGTTTTTGTAGGTCCTTTTCTTCTCTTGTGTTTCCCACTTAGAGAAGTTCCTTTAGCATTTGTTGTAGAGCTGGTTTTGTGCTGCTGAATTCTCTTAGCTTTTGCTTGTCTGTAAATCTTTTTATTTCTCCATCAAATCTGAATGAGATTCTTGCTGGGTAGAGTAATCTTGGTTGTAGGTTCTTCCCTTTCATCACTTTAAGTACATCATGCCACTCCCTTCTGGCTTGTAGATTTTCTGCTGAGAAATCAGCTATTAATCTTATGGGAGTTCCCTTGTATGTTATTTGTCATTTTTCCCTGGATGCTTTCAATAATTTTTCTTTGTCTTTAATTTTTGCCAATTTGATTACTATGAGTCTCAGCGTGTTTCTCCTTGGGTTTATCCTGTATGGGACTCCTGCGCTTCCTGGACTTGGGTGGCTATTTCTTTTCCCACGTTAGAGAAGTTTTCGCTATAATCTCTTCAAATATTTTCTCGGTTCCTTTCTCTCTCTCTTCTCCTTCTGGGACCCCTATAATTCAAATGTTGTTGTGTTTAATGTTTTCCCAGAGGTCTCTTAGGCTGTCTTCGTTTCTTTTCATTCTTTTTTCTTTATTCTGTTCCACAGCAGTGAATTCCACCATTCTGTCTTCCAGGTCACTTATCCATTTTTCTGCCTCAGTTATTCTGCTATTGAATCCTTCTAGTGTAGTTTTCATTTCAGTTATTATATTGTTCATTTCTGTTTGTTTGTTCTTTAATTCTTCTAGTTCTTTGTTAAACATTTCTTGCATCTTCTTGATCTTTGCCTTCATTCTTCTTCTGAGGTCCTGGATCATCTTCACTATCATTATTCTGAATCCTTTTTCTGGAAGGTTACCTATCTCCATTTTATTCAGTTATTTTTCTGGCGTTTTATCTTGTTCCTTCATCTGGTATATAGCCCTCTGCCTTTTCATCTTGTCTATGTTTCTGTGAATGTGGTTTTTGTTCTAGAATGGGTTTTTAAAGACTTCTTTGAGAAGGTGTGAGAGAAAACTTTTCAAATAAAATGACAATTTATTTGGTCAAAAATATTTGTAAGGCCTTCAAGACATTTGTGTAGCCCCCTTCTTTAGGCACTAAAAATTTGTTAATTTTTAAATTTAAAAAAATTTTCATGCACATCTGTATTTCTTGGTTCTGGTCAGTAGCCAGAGAAAGATTGAGAAAAAGATATGATCCCATCTCAAGCAGAGGGTGATGGGTATTTCTAGCTGTGTAAAATTTATGTTCTGCCTTAAAATATTTCTTAGTTTATTATTCAGGATCCAATTTGTTGCATTTTTCTGATAATGCAACACCAGCAAAACTGGCATATTATACAGGCTTGTACTTGATCTTAACAAAATAAAACAAAGGCAAAAATTAGGCTTATTTTTCCAGGAAAAAAAAATATCTGGAGAAAGTACACTTAAAGATGTAATGGAAAAGTATTAACTAAAGTTGTTTGGTAGTCAAAATTTAACTGTTTAGTGTTAACTAAAACTGTTTGGTAACATACAGGTGTGAATAGATACATTTGGTGTTTTTTAGAAAGGCACAAAGACTTAATATTTTAAAACATATTCTTTCCAGTAGAACTGACAATGTAGATTCCTTCATGGGTTTATGACTCTTTTGTCACACAAATTAGTCAAAAGCTAAAAGTTGTCCTACATTTTGCTTCTGGAGCTCTTTAAATTTCCATTCCTTCTTTTGGGAGAATTTGGTTCTGGTTCACCCAATAATGCTTCAAATCTGAGTCCAATAACTTGCTAGACCTGCATAGCAGTGTCTGAGATCCACAAGCAAGATCTGCGTGAAACCCCAAAAGCTTCATCAGTAAAACATTTGATGGAATTCTTAAAAAGTTCTTGTGGCATTTGAAAGCATAGGAGAAACAAGACCCTCTAGACCACCTAGTCCCTTAATTGAAGACTACAACTCATCACGGATGCCCTAAGCAGTCAACAGTTCTGGCTAGACAATTAGATTTTGGCTTTTTGGTTCATAGCATATATATACTTGATATACATATTTAGATTGCCTTAGGGTTTTTATTCTTAATATATGTAATCATAATAAAATAATGTAGAACTGCAAAGAATGGGTGATTAGGCCAAACATATTCTCAGTAAAGATATACCCTTGAAGCTATTGATTGTTTGGTTTTTGACCATATTTTACTATCTTGAGGATTTCTTAGTTATATAGTGAACACACCTTCTCCATCCCTGTCACCAAGAGAACATAAGAGAGCAAGAGTGAGAGAAGACTAGTTCAAGGAATTTTATCACATTTCTAGACTCAGGAGGCAATTTGGAAGACTGAATTTAAATGTCAAAAAAGTGTAATTTTAAGATATTTCTCATTGGCTTAGAAGATAGGATCAAAGTATTTTTAATTTGGATTATCTGGTAATTTCTAAATGTATTTCTATGTATACCATGCATATGATGATTCCAGCCTTCTCTATATTTTCCACTTCCCCGTGGATGACTGACATCTTCCCTTTCCCAGCTCTCAGGAGATGACCTTGATGTTTTCATGCATAGGTAATAAAAGCATTGTGCATGTGCAGCCCATCTACCTTCCTCTACTCTTACAAAAAAAATTTTTTTTGCATCAGTTTATTAAGTAGCCAATAGAGTATAAGATATTGCTGAATATATCTTAAGATGCAACTCATTCTATAAGTATTCTGCGTATCTCTTTGCAACTGACTTGGCTAAGAGTTTTATTTTAGTAACTATCTGTTTGTTTATTTAGTTTTAGTCCCAATTCTCTTTGTTGTCCTATTTGTTATATATTGATATCTGTCTCTTGTAGCCACAGTGGCCTGGAAATTAAGGTAGAGTTTATTTGACAGAAATTCTGGTTTTAAATTATGTTTTTTATAATTTATAAATTGTCTTTTCCTAAAGACATTTTAAAAAAAGTCTTGTTTTTCAAAATTGAAATTGATTCTAAAACAATAAAAATTGAGTTGTTTTCTTTTTATTAAATTTTGAGAGTTTGCTATTATATTCTGGATGTAAATCCTTTATCAGATATATTATTTATAAATATTTTCTTCCAGTCTGTAATTTGTCTTTCTATTTTCTTAACAGTGTCCTCTGAGGAGCAGAAGTTTTAAATTCTGACAGAGTTCAATATATCACTTCCTTTTACGACTCATGACAATGAGTCATAACATCATATCATTCATTTTATGACTCATACCTATAAGCCACTCATATCCTATCTATGAAATCTTTGCCTAATCCAAGGTCACAAAGATTTTTTTTCCTTTATTTTCCACTAGAAGTTTTACAGTTCCTGGTTTTACATGTAGGTCTATGATCCATTTTGACTTAATTTTTGTATGGTGATGGGAGATACAGATCCAAGTTCAATTTTTTGCCTGTGGATATCCAAATCTCCAGCATCTGTTGTTGAAAAGTCTGTTTTTTCCCTCATTGAATTGTCTTTATACTTTTATCAAAAATCAGTTGTGTATATATGTGTTCATCTATTTGGGGGCTCATTCTTTTCCATTGATCTATATTTCTATCTTGGTGCCAACATCTCATTGAGTTGATTACTGTAACTTTATAATGTCTTGATACCAAGTGGTGTTAGTCCTCTAATTTCTTTGTTCTTTCTCAAAATTATTTTGGCTAGCCTAGGTCCTATGCATTTCCATCTGAATTTTAGAATCAATTTGTCAATTTCTATCAAAAAGCCTGCTGAAATTTTGATTGGGATTGTGTTGAATCTACAGATCAACTTGGAGAAAATTGAAATCTTAATAATACTGAGTCTTCCAACCCATGAATATATCTCTAGATTCATATCCAATATATTGGGTTGACCAAAGAGTTCATTGTAACATTTTAAGATGTTATGGAAAAACCTGAACGAACTTTCTGGCCAATCCAATATATCTCTATTAATTTTGGTTTTCAATTTTTCTAAGCAATGTTTTATTGTTTTCAATATATAAGTCATTGGTTTTGAAGAATTTGATTATGATGTGCCTTGGTGTAGTTTTCTTTATTTTTCTTGTGCTTGAATTTGTGGGTTTATAATTTTCATCAAACTTGAAAATTTTTTGGCTATTATTTTTTCAAATATTTTTTCTGCCTTCCCCTGATTCTCTCATCTCTTGATAAATCAAATTACACATATATTTGTTCACCTGAAGTTGTCCAACAGCTCACTGACACTCTGTTCACTTTTTAAAAATCTCTTTTTTTCTACACATTACATTTTAGGTAGTATCTATCAGTCTACCTGAAAATTCACTAATTTTTTTTATCTCCAATGTTCAATCTTCTGCTAATCACACCCAGTGTATTTTTTATTTTAGACATTGTATTTCTATTTGGGTCTATTTTTTATATCTGTCATGTCTCCATTTTACATTTTGAAAATATCAAATATAGTTATAATCACTATTTCGATATTCTTGTCTGCTAATTCTAACATATTTAATTCTGAGTTTATTTCGATTGACTGATTATTTCCTTTACTATGAGGTTGCATCTTTTCTGATCCCTAGTAATAATTTGCATGCCTGGTAATTTTTTATTTGATGGCAGTCATTATCCATTTTACCTTGTTATATGTTTTACTTTTATGATACTTACATAAATGCTCTTGCACTTTGTTCTGGGGCATAGTTATGTTACGTGGAAAGAATTTGATTTTTTCAAGTCTTGCTTTATGATTTATTAGGTGGGATCAGAACAGTCCTCAGTATAGAACAAATTATTTGCCACTACCAAGACAACATCTTTCTGAGTACGTTACCCATTGCCCCATGAATCATGAGGTTTTCCAGTGTGATTTCTGGGTACAAGAACTATTCTGATCCTGTATAAGTGCCAGGCACTCTTCCTCTACCCATTCCAGGTGATTCTGTCCCTGGTCTAAGGCAGGTTCCTCACATGCATATGCTCATCGGTACTCAACTGAAGATTCAAGGAGAACTCTTCATATCTTCAGATAGCTCTGTACAGCTTTTTCTTTCCCAGTACTCTTTCCTGTGAACTCTAGTCACCTTGTTCATGCCAGACTTTCAGCTCCCTCTCAAGTCAGGGAATCATTCAGGCTCCACCTGGTTTTTCCCTTTTCTGCACTACAGACTGGAATCTCTCTTAAGACAGCAAGAAAGGGTAAATATAGGGCTCATCTCACTTGTCTCCTTTCTTTTAGGAATCACAGTTATTCAATGTATGATATCCAGTGTCTTGAAAACTATTGCTTCGTATATTTTCTTCATTTATTGATTGTTTAAAGGTGGGAGAATTAATCTGGTCCTGTTACTCCATCTTGGCCAGAAGTATAATTCACTTCCTAGAATATTTATTTGGAGAAGGATAACTGGTACTATTCATTATCAGGAAAGAAAGGAAAAAGAAAAGAAAGAAAGTTAGTTATTTGGTTTTAAACAAATGTTTCAGAGAAAGGTTGTTGGGAGGCAGCAAAATGAGAAAAAAATAGTGTAGAGTTTTTCATGAAGCTAAATTTATTTCATTTAAATGGCAGTTCCTTATGCTGAGATGATATACTTGCTAAGTTTTGTGTGTTAAAAAGACTTCCACTTGATTTTTTTTACCTTGTAAAATTAAAAATTGGTGACTCTTCAAAAAAAAAAATACTGGCCTATCAAATTCCATAGTCTAGAAAGGAGTGGTAAGTTTGGGGACTAAGAACAGGTAAATTCCAGGTGTCTGAGAAATAACTGATTTCTGAGTTGACAAATAAAAAACAGTTCTTTGAAGGTTGAGATTGTATCTTTATTCATCATTTTATTTCCAGTGTTGAGCACATAGTTGGTGCTCAATATATGCTTGTTGAATGAGTGAATGAATGAATGAATTTGGTGCCTAATCACCAAAGGACTGCTGGTCTGGCAGCTCAGAAATTTTCCAGTGCAGCCCTCTTAATTGATCTGCTTCATTAAAACAGAAACAGTGAGACTAACTGGCTTTGACACAGGCTTATTTCCCAGGTCACTGCTATGACTGTCACACTCCTCAGTAAACAAATTGTTGTGCAAGGCACCTGAGGCAAAGGACCTAATCAGTTGACAGGATTTCGGACCAAGACAACATAGATAGGGAGAGAAGAAAGAGTGCAGCATTAACTGGTGAATCTGACAAGATTTAGGAACAGATATAAAACTGGCAAAGAATTGACCAGGCAGACCTGCCCTGTGCGTTACAACCCTGGTCACTTACCAGAATCACCTGAGTTACTAAGATACTAAGCCCTATATCCAGAGATTCAGATTCAATTAGTCTGAGGTGAGGCAAGGAAATTGGCTTATTTCTGAAGCCTTTAGATAATTCTATTGTACAGCTCAGATTACAAATTACTGTGTCAAGCCAAGAAATCAATAATCCCCATCCTTCTACCTTTGCTGATCTCTACCATTTAAAAGGTGTTCTATTCTCCAGTAAGGTGCTACTAGTAAGAGGTATGCATTGTAAAAGTGCAAGTCAGATGTTGGCAAATCTGAAACTCAGTTTTTGTATTGGTGCCCATTTTCCTTTTACAAGCCCCCATTTCTGTTACAGCAGGAAAATAAAATATAGTATAATCAGGTAAGTGTCCATCTAATTTAGTATATCTGTGGTCAGATTCAGGTACTATTATTTCAATCACTATCCAGTTCAAAATTCTTTCTTCAAACTGCCTTCACTCCCAATGCTTACTGAAATTCCAGAGGCAGAATCTCATGCTTGACTTTTGTGAAGGCTTCAGGGAGATGGGAAGAGCAGGGAAAATGAGCTAACTGACACAGGACAGTGGGCAGGAAACTGAATAGCTGGTTACAGTCACTTCTCTGCTGATTCTAGCTGGCAAGGTCATCACCCAGTCTGGTTGTGGGTGTGTTCCTGCTGGCTGAGGAATCTTTGTATGCTCCTGGCATCCTGAGATTCACTTCTGCTTCATCCCCAGAGTGGTGGTCTGCCATGAGTCTCTCTTGGCAGAATTCCTTCACTCTGACCCAACCTTTATAAGGCCTGAGGCAAATGGAGGCCCACATACCTTAAATCTATATATTTAAGAATTATTAATCAAGTTGGCAAATTGTTAAATGAAATATGTTCTATTGTCCTAACTTGAAAATATACTTTGTAAGAACAAATCAGAAAAATATATATAAAGCTTAGAGTTAGCAAAATATCAATTAAATCAATTAGATTTAATTTGGATTACACATGACTGAGTGTTCTCTTGATGGGCTGGCTATGTTTGGATGAGTAATAGTTCAGAAATTAATATATATTTGTTTCCTAGAATCTACATTTTTTGACCTTCAAGTAAAGGCACTAATTATGTTGATATAATCAAAATTTTCACACATATAAATAAATGTGAATTTCTTTAACTCTCAAAAAACTTTTTTCACACGTAACTTGTATTCTTATGTCAGTAATAATTAAATAGATTAAAAAATAAAATGTAATGACAATATTTGAAGTTTGGCTAGCACCCACCATTTTTCTGCTCTAAATATTTCACTCTCCTATAGCTATCCTCTGTGAACTTAAAATAAATCCCTGGTGGCGCAGTGGTTGAGAATCTGCCTGCCGATGCAGGGGACACGGGTTCGAGCCCTGGTCTGGGAAGATCCCGCATGCCGCGGAGCAACTGGGCCCGTGAGCCACAACTACTGAGCCTGCGCGTCTGGAGCCTGTGCTCCTCAACAGGAGAGGCCGCGATAGTGAGAGGCCCGCGCACCGCGATGAAGAGTGGCCCCCGCTTGCCGCAACTAGAGAGAGCCCTCGCACAGAAACGAAGACCCAACGCATCCAAAAATAAGTAAATTAATTAATTAATTAAAAAGAAAAGACACATCTTTTAAAAAAATAAATAAATAAATAAATAAAATGTAATTATATTTAACCTGTATAAAATTTGGATTAATTTCAAGAAAATTTAAAATAGATGTAAACAAATAAAACTAGTTTTTAATTCTAAAATAAGTAAGATTTCTTTTAAAATATTTTAAATTATTTATTAAAATTAAAAGGCAAAAAAAATTAAAAGGCAAACTACAAATTATAGTGTATCAATTCAACTGAAAATTTTTAAGCATTTAAATTAAATCTTATTAAATATTTTTTTAAAAGTAAAAGGATTTGTCATTCTAGAATTTAATGCCCATGAAATTGCCAGTATAAAGGAAAGGAATCATGTTTCATGCATGCTACAACTAGACCTACATATATACACATTTAAGGATTATATAAACAATACTACAGTTGTTTCTCAGCTATCAGGTTAACTATTGAAAATACTGGGCAAATTTATGAGCACCTCTGGAAGTACAAACTAAAACATGAAGAGGAAGAAGAAGAAAATGGGCAGTTGACACTGTGAGGGAACTAATATTTCATTATAAAGGAATCTTCTGCACTCACACTATTTGAGAGAAAGGGCTTATAAATAAATTTGTCTTTTTTCTCCCTGAAGTATTTGCATTGAATGCACTGCTAAAATCCTCCCTGTACTTCCAAGCAACCTCTGCAGAAGCACAGCCCACAAACCTTCAGGGCTTTGGACACAATTGCCTTTTGTTTAGAGTATCTAAAGGAGTGAAGAAGCTTTCCCTGGAACCTGAAAAGTGTCAGTCTGTGCCAGCTCTAATCTCAGATCCCTGGTGGCAGCAGTACCATGTAGTTTTGGCAAATGCATTTGTTGGCAATATGCAGAACGCTCTCAATCATGGAGTCAAGGACAGGGGCCCCTCCTTCCTGGGACTAAGTAAGGCTGGTACTTGCCCCTTTGCTGCATGTGTATCCAGGGAATGGGGGTTTGCTTAGCAAGATGACTTATGCTTCCAACCATCTTATGGGACCTCTGGGCCACTGGGAAGCTTGGACTTACCATTAAAACCACCTTGGCTCTGTGGAAAACTGGGAGGTGATTTGTGGCCTCTCCTGACTTGTCCTCTTTCTGATGCCCTCTGCCTGTGTCCAAAGCTCTCTGATGTCTTCTGCCTGTGCCCTGGCAGCCCCGGACGTGCCAGTGGGTTCTGCCGCTCAGCAAGTCCCTGTGTTCAGGTGTTCCCCTGAACTTCACAGGATCTTCTTTGCGGATCCACTTTATAGGAAATCACGACAAGCGCTCTCCTTTCTGAAGAGAGTGAGGGTGTGAAAAGAATGTGTTCCAACTCTAACACTCCAAGATTTCTTCAAGGAGTCACCCCAGTCTTTCTCTCCAATAGCTCTGTAGACTGTCCTCTAGCAGGTGGAGTAGGGCATCTAATTGACTTCTGACTCCCCCAGTGTTTTTGTCTCATACCTGGCTGGTCCTTATTGATCCTATACATCTGTATTTATGTCTGTTCTCTGATCCAGGAAGGGGTTTGTTGTAGCAAAGGGAAGAAAGTAAGACTCGTGGATTGATGTCTCAAGTTATTGTCACAATTAATAGTTTATCAACTTCTCCAGTACCTCTCTTTGGTGGTAATATGAGGGGAGGTGAAAATGGATAGTTCTATGTTCCCAAAATAGCTTTGGAAAGTCACTACAACTGGCTGGATGACTGGTCTGAATCAACCAGTAACACCTCTGATGCTATAAAACCCACTCTCCCACAAAACCCCTGGCAGGATACTTTTAAACATGATTCTTCTTCATCCCTATTTGTTTAAGTGAAAGTAAAGTGTTTAAGTAAAACACCCTGGGAGGGACTTCCCTGGTGGTCTAGAGATTAAGAATCCACCTCCCAATGCAGGGGACGGGGGTTTGACCCCTGGTCAGGGAACTGAGATCCCACATGCCGTGGGATGTGCCACAACCAGAGAGCCCGCATGCTGCAACTACTGAGCCCGCGATCTCTGAAGCCCGCGTGCCACAACTAGGGAGAAGCAAGCCCACCATAACAAAGAGCCGGTACACCACAACGAAAGACCCTGCATGCCACAGCGAAGGTCCCGCGTGCTGCAACTAAGACCAGATGTAGCCAAATAAATAAATAAATGTTTTAAAAAAAAAACACCCTGGGAAAATCTGTTCTCTATTTTGCAATCTTGCCACTAACAGGAATCTTCCCTGTATTTACCACAAATGAAGACATTCAGAAACTAAAAGGACTGGAAGAGAAACCCTAATAACAAAGCGTTTGTCATTTAAATTCAAATTCTGTTCAGGAAAGTCGGAAGTTGAGAATCTTTGCTTTTCCCAAGCATCTATTTGGCAGGATCAAATACATAAATAACTGAATGTAATTTTTATCCCTGTGACACTGTTAATGTTCTTTTTTAAAACACAAGGTTCAGAAATTGTACTTTTCAAACTCAACATCTGCTTCAGTATCTGTGGGGACATCAGGATTGTAGGAACTGCTGTCTGTCAAATCCCTCTCTCCTGAGACTAGAAGCTCCTGGAGGTATCTGGTTGAGCACACAGGCAAAATAGAGAGTGCAGAAACAAAGGGGGCACTGCCATTCCCAGTCAATCACAGGCACTGGAAGAGACTTAGAAATTTCGAGGAAGGCCCTCCAAAGTATGGGCCCTACTTCGCCAGGTCTAAGTGAGGTACTGTGCTAACAAGTGCCATGCGACCCACTGGTATGTATCAAGGTGTAGAGATAAACATAAAGAACTGGCAGCAACATTGCTGATCTTGGTTTAGAAGAGAACCCTTTGTTTTTATTCTATTTCACTCACCTCAACAATATTTATCATGTGCCATGGACCAGGCATTACAGTAGATGCTAAGATGAGTTGTGGTAGTAAGCATGCCCTCAAGGAGTTTATAGTCTAGAGCCATGTTTTAAAATCCCAGCTATTAATTTGAATCACTTTGGGGAACCCTTGAAAAATATTTGCTCCCAAGCTCTAATTTGAATCAATATATTCAAATTTTCTGGCGGTGGGGCCCAAGCATCAGAATGCTTTAAAATTCCCCAGGGGATTCTAATGTGCAGCCAGGGTTGAGAACTACTGAGCTAGTAGGCAAGAAATGACGCCGAATGAATGAATATCTTCTGATTCTGTTCTCCATGACCTCCAACCCAGCAGATCCTGAATCCCTTTAAGAATTTGGACAAGCTCTGTTACACGGTTTGCCTGGTGAGTTCCTTCTGCCACTGGAGGTGTACAAGGGCCCTTATAGGCCATTATGAGTCAATCCAAGAACTGTTCACCATCTGGCTGTGGTGGAACAGGCTTTACATCACATTGGGGGTGGGAGGACATCACTTCTTTCATGACTTTCATGCCTTTTTTTGGCCTAGAACATAATACCAGGTGGACTCCAAAGTCTGTGAATCAGCTTCCCAAACCACACAGAGACTTTTTTGAAATGTAATACTTCACCTGAAACAATTTTGAAACCAAATCTCTGCCATGTTCTGCTAGACAATTCAGGTATCTTAATTATCTGTCAGCCTTTTGGAACTTAAGTGAATATGGCTCTTTAAACTACTAAATGCTTGCCTACTTATAAACTCAAAATGAGGTTTATAAAGTTTGTTTCAAAGGAGTTCTAAAAGGGGAAACCATATATTTTTACTTAATAGTTTTTAAACAGTTCCTACTTACATACATACTTCATTTCGTAATTCTAATTCCCTCAAACAATGTTATTTCTTATATCAAGCCTGGCTGACTCTCTGACATGTAGTGCAGATATTTCCACTCGGTATCTGCTGTGTTTGTCCTTCACTGGGGCTGCCAAACGCTGACTAAACAAATCATGTTAGTCAGCTCCCAGTGGGGCTCTCCTCTTGCGTTCAGACTGGAGAGCTATCGCCATCTTTCCATCATATTTAGTTAACATCTTCTGTGCTTTGCGTAACTGTAAACAGTATTTTATTTAGAACTTTATAAATCATAAACAATGACATAATTTTAAACATACAGCTAATAACACATGAAAATAGAGTCAGGAAAAGAAAAAGCAAAAATATCTGTTTTTTGGAGTCATCATTTCTCTCCTTCTTCTTCTTTTTATTCCTTTGCAGGGTGAGAGTACAGATGGTTTCTAATGAAGCTCTCTCATGCAACTGGAAAATTCCTACAGCTGAAAGGCTGCTGTCCCAGCCACAGAGCTGACAAAGGTTTCCTTGCACTGAGAGAAAATGGGAATGTGAGGTAAGTCAAGGAAGAATGAAGCCCTACTTCTTTCCTGCTTGATATTATGCAGGGCTTAAAAAGATGTCATCGAAGAAAAGTTTGGCAAGAACTTCTGGGTTCTGCTGTTGATGTAAATCTCAGGAGTTAGGCCTCAGACAGGACCTTAGCGTGATTTCATGAGTTCCTTCTGATGAAATTCACTGCCACCTCTGGGATGCCAGTCTCAGTGCGCCACACTTGGGACCCAAAGTTGAATTGGACATGGTCCCTGTCCTCAGAGAATCTTCATGCCCCCTTACTGAGGCCTGTGCAATCCACAGGCTTCAAATTAGGTGGAAGAAATTCGCCTGGGAATGTTGGTTCTATGGAGAGTTGACTCATCCTAAAAGAATCACTACAGAGTAGAAATCAGAATATGTATGAGCTGGCCCAACACCCCTAAAAACTCCTTCGTTATTCACCAGCCAGGGCAATCCTCTCATCCTGGTCAGTATCCCCACTTCCACCATGAGTCCTCCCCAGCTCATTACATGTGTGTGCATATATATGTATACATATTTCTTCTAAGTATATATATATATATATACTTATATATCTAAGTATACAGTTGACTCTTGAACAACATGGGTTTGAACTGCACAGGTCCACTTATACACAGTTGTTTCCCAGTAGATACTACAGTACTACACAATCCACAATTGGTTCAGTCCTTGCATGCGGATACCGGGAACCACGGCTACAACTATAAATTATACAGGAAGTTTCCACTCCTCAGAGGGTCGTTGCCCTTAACCCCCACTTTGTTTGAGGGTCAACTGTGTGTGTGTGTGTGTGTGTGTGTGTGTGTGTGTGTGTATGTATATATACATATATATATATAATACACACCACGTATATATGTATGTTAAATATAAGTACATATATATATTAGTGGGAAGAAATGTGTGTGCGTGTGTATATATATGTATGTATATACATGCATATATATATATTCTAAGTTAGTACTTACTATGCATGGAAGATGCTAACATCTAAACGGCTTGTGCCCAGCATTGAGATAGATGTAGTTATCTCACCCAATATAGACTACATATTGATCTTATAAGACAGGTATTACTGTACTAATTTTGTCTAATGCAGAAACAGAAGCTGGCAGATGGTAAGCTGCTCAAGGTCACACTGCCAGCATGGGGTGAAGCCCAGATTCCAGCAGGCCTGCCTGATTTCACAGCCCTTCCAATTCAATGAACCTGATCTCATTTAAATGATATTAAAGTCTAACTTTGCCTCTTAGGTCGGTAGCACTTTATTCTTTCTGTTTATTCCAAATGTCAACCACTTCTTTTTTTTAATTTTTAGTTTATATTGGAGTATAGTTGATTACAATGTTGTGTTAGTTTCAAGTGTACAGCAAAGTTATTTAGTTATACATATATATATATATATATTCTTTATCAGAGTATTTTCCCATATGGGTTAATAACAGAATTTTGAGTAGAGTTTGCTGTGCTATACAGTAGGTCCTTGTTGATTATCTATTTTATATATAGTAGTGTGTATATGTTAATCCTAAACTCCTAATTTACCCCTCACCCCAACCTTTCCCCTTTGGTAACCATAAGTTTGTTTTTTATGTCTGTGAGTCTGTTTCTGTTTTGTAAATAAATTCATTTGTATCATTTTTTTTAGATTCTACATATAAGTGATATCATATGATATTTGTCTTTCTCTGACTCACTTCACTTAGTATGATGATCTCTGGGTCCATCCATGTTGCTACAAATGGCATTATTTCATTTTTTACGGCTGAGTAATATTCCATTGTATATATGTGCCACATCTTCTTTATCCATTCCTCTGTCAATAGACATTTAGGTTGCTTCCATGTCTTGGCTATCGTAAGTAGTGCTGCAATGAACATTGGGGTACATGTATCTTTTTGAAGTATGGTTTTCTCTGGATATATGCCCAGGAGTTGGATTGCTGGATCATACGGCAACTCTATTTTTTAGTTTTTTAAGGAACCTCCATACTGTTCTCCATAGTGGCTGCACCAATTGACATTCCCATCAACAGTGTAGGAGGGTTTCCTTTCTCCACACCCTCTCCAGCATTTATTGTTTGTAGACTTTTTGATGATCGCCATTTTGACCAGTGTGAAGTGATACTTCATTGTAGTTTCGATTTGCATTTCTCTAATAATCAGTGATGTTGAGCATCTTTTCATGTGATTCTTAGACATCTGTATGTCTTCTTCGTAGAAATGTCTATTTAGGTCTTCTGCCCATTTTTTGATTGGGTTGTTAGTTTTTTTGATATTGAGCTGCATGAGCTGTTTATATTTTGGAAATCAACCCCTTGTTGGTCACATCATTTGCAAATATTTTCTCCCATTCTGTGGGTTGTCTTTTCGTTTTGTTTATGGTTTCCTTTGTTGTGCAAAATCTTTTAAGTTTAATTAGGTACCATTTGTTTATTTTTCTTTTTATTTCCATTACTCAAGGAGGTGGATCCAAAAAGATATTGCTGCAATTTATGACAAAGAGTGTTCTGCCTATATTTTGCTCTAGTAGTTTTATAGTATCTGGTCTTTCATTTAGGTCTATAATCCATTTTGAGTTTATTTTTGTGTATGGTATCAACCACTTCTTTACAGTCATCTAATCTACTTTTCCCAAACAATTTTTCTAGAAAATTTGGATGCAATTTCTTCCACTTGGTTTCTTAACCATGGATGGAGCAGAAATTTTCCCAATTTGGGGAATAATCTGCTAGGATCTAAACACTTGACAGGTTGGTTATTTCATCGTGGTCTCATCGAGGAAAAAGAAGAAACCATAACATTTTTCCTTCTTTCCTTCCTCTTCCCTTCCCTCCCTTCTTCTTTTCTTTCTTATTGGCTCCTTTCCTTTCTTCTATTTATTTCTAATTTAAAAGCACCATATAGGGACTTCCCTGGTGGTCCAGTGGTTAAGACTCCATGCTCCCAATGCAGGGGACATGGGTTCGATACCTGGTCGGGGAACTAGATCCCACATGCTGCAACTAAAGATCCCGCATGCTGCAACTAAGACCCGAGCAGCCAAATAAATAAATATATTTAAATAAATAAATAAATAATAAAAGCACCATATATTGGGCTTCCCTGGTGGCGCAGTGGTTGAGAGTCCGCCTGCCGATGCAGGGGACACGGGTTCGTGCCCTGGTCCGGGAGGATCCCACGTGCCGCGGAGCGGCTGGGCCCGTGAGCCATGGCCACTGAGCCTGTGCGTCCAGAGCCTGTGCTCTGCAACGGGAGAGGCCACAACAGTGAGAGGCCCACGTACCGCAAAAAGCAAAAACAAAAACAAAACAAAAGCACCATAATTAAGCCCAATGCACTCCTATCTTACTGAGAAGAAACATACGTACAGGTAATTATCAGGAAATATAATATGTACAATGACAGAAATATATTCAAAATATGGTTCCAGACAAGAAGAGGGTGTGATTAACTCTGTCCTGAAGAGGGTGGTGCCGGGGTATCTAAGTGTTGAAGAATGAATAGGCAAGAGAAAGGGCATTTCAGGGACAGCACAGAGTATGAAAAGCCCAGGGGCATCTTTGTTGGGTACAGATTCCTATACCAGTGACTACTACATGCAATAATAAGAGGAATGAAGATGTAGAAAGGTCAGAGCTAAACAAGTATTGTATTGATATTGGCAAAGTGTGTGCTGTTTCCAAAGACAAGAGTCCTGCTGCTCTCAGCACTGTTATAGTGAAAGGTGAAGCAGCTGCAGGGATGGCTCCAAGCCAGTCCATGTTGATGGAATGACTTCTCTCTCCTGGAAATTATGATACTAACTGTTTAATTTTTATCAGTATCATTTCTATTCATCATAAAAGCTATTTGACATGGTACAAATTAGAGCCAGGCTGTATTCAAAGCATTTATTTTCTCACAAATATTTAGTGCAAGGAGAATGGGATCTTCATGATGAGTCAGAATAATCCCTGATGATGGGGATGAGGCCTAGCTCCCCTGAAGCACATGGCTGCACAAGATCAGAGTTCTGTCAACAAGGGGAGAGGAGGAAATGGCTGTTGGGCAGGCATTCAACAATGTCCACTACAGAGTGAATAAGAATATGAAGGTACTATCAGGTTAACATTTGCAGTTAGTACAAATGAGGTACCTGTGTTCTAATGAAGAGAGAGCATTGCATATTTTCTCTCTTCTTTAGCACCATGCAGGTCATTATAGGTCACATGTAATGCTTTGCAGAGGACTTTTTATTGGTTTTCACTTTGTTTTACTATATCTTTATCTATAATCTTCAAAACAGTACTTTATAAATATTAGTGCTTTTAAATTTCTATTTGTCATCTGCAAGATGCAGGAGATGTAAATTTGCCTCAATTTATTCAATATCTGAATATCTGCAGGAGGCAAAAAATTTGTTTTTTGGTGTAGGTAGTCATTTCTTTAATCAAAAAAGTTAAATAAAAATGTTTCTTTTGGAACAAAATATTAGAAGCCACCAGGGTTCGTGGAGGACCTCAGATAGAGCCACCTATTCAGTTTGGATCACCTGCTCATCTCTGGACTATTATGTGAGAAAGAAAGAAATTTCTATCTTCTTTGAGGGACTATATTTTAGAGTCTATTTATTACAATAGCCTGCCTTAATTAGCAGACTTGTTGCTTTTTTGGAAGGTGGGGGGCAAATATTCCAATTTTGTCATAAGAAACTACAATTTAGAATTTTGGACAAAATCTACAAGTCTTTTAAAAGAAAGGTTGATTGTTAATTCAATATTATTTGAAGCTCTGTTTAGGCCAAAACCACATGTCAGTGGATTACCACTGCCTGTTTTGGCATTGGCTCTTGTCTCTGAGATTTCTTGGCTGTATGACTAGATGCTTCTATGTTTGTGCCTTATGTTTTCCCTCTACCACAGGCACCACACAATTTGCAGGGAGGCACAGAGAGAATCCCTGGCTAACCTTTGAAAGGAGGGGTGAAATGTAGGTTGTGGACTCTCTATGCACTGAATTGGTATTTTATAAAGAGACTAATTTATTAGGTGAAAGTACTACAGAGCATCCAGCTCCTCAAATCAAGGGTGTAGTAGATCATGGCAGATAGAAAGATATCCTACAGATAGAGGAATGCTGAGTGGATGAGATGAGTTAATATGTATAAGGACTTAGTACTGGCAAACAGTAAATGCACATTTAAGGTTGGATATTAGTAACGTGCAGCTTGCCCAAGGTCACAACTAGTAAGTGGAGGAGTAGATGAACCTCCTACACTGAACTTCCATGTTTCAGTTTGTTTACACATTTTTGTCTGCCTTTTTGCTCTGCACACCTTTGAGATTTCCTTTATTTTTACCTTCTATTCGACTAATTCTATCTTTAATTATGTTTATTACTCAAGTCAGTTTTTAGTAATTAAAAATATTTTGACAATCATATTTTTAATTTCAAATAATTTTTATATTGCCATAATAGCTCATTTTTTTCATGGTGACTTATTCTAGTATTATAGATGTAATATCCTTTCTCTCTCTGAGGACACTAAATAAAATTATTTTTTTAAAGTTCTCTTTGGTTTTCTGCATTATTTCTATTTTTTCCAGAGTAATCGGTTCTGTTTGCTTAACCCTTTGCTTAATCCTGGTCCTTTTCCTTTCTTCTACTGGTTTTTCTCAAATATCTGATGATGCTGCATTAGCCATTCATATTTATGAGTAAAAATTTAGGTCACTGCTTTGGGAGTTAGCATCACTTTCCTCTGCAGTTGCATGGGTCTTTTCCCCCAGCAGGTCTTCTCCTGAGGGCTGACTGCATACTTTGCGTCAGTGTGCTAGTTGTGTTGACAGACTTCACTTTGGGGTTCACGGATACAGAGCAGACAGACATCCTCCCATTACTGCAAAGGAGGAGTGACTGCAAAGAAGTGGAAGCCTTTAGTGTACTTCTTTCCTGAACAGATTTACTTTCTTCTCCAGTCTCTCTCCATATCTTTTTCCAGCCAGGAGGTGAGAGAGGGTGGTCCTAGGGCATTTCCAGCTCTCCTTCTCTTTCTGGTCCCAGCTTAAAAGCTTTTTCCAGGCAGATAACTCACATTCTTAAAGGACAACTGTCATTAATGCATTTTGAGCTTATTTTTGTGTATGGTGTTAGGGAGTGTTCTAATCTCATACTTTTACATGTACCTGTCCAGTTTTCCCAGCACCACTTATTGAAGAGGCTGTCCTTTCTCCACTGTACATTCCTGCCTCCTTTATCAAAGATAAGGTGACCATATGTGTGTGGGTTTATCTCTGGGCTTTCTATCCTGTTCCATTGATCTATCTTTCTGTTTTTGTGCCAGTACCATACTGTCTTGATTACTGTGGCTTTGTAGTATAGTCTGAAGTCAGGGAGCCTGATTCCTCCAGCTCCGTTTTTCGTTCTCAAGATTGCTTTGGCTATTCGGGATCTTTTGTGTTTCCATACAAGCTGTGAAAATTTTTTTCTGTTTCTGTGAAAAATGCCAGTGGTAGTTTGATAGGAACTGCATTGAATCTGTAGATTGCTTTGGGAGTATAGTCATTTTCACAATGTTGATTCTTCCAATCCAAGAACATGGTATATCTCTCCATCTATTTGTATCATCTTTAATTTCTTTCATCAAGACCTAAATGTAAGGCCAGAAACTATCAAACTCTTAGAGGAAAACATAGGCAGAACACTCTATGACATAAATCACAGCAAGATCCTTTCTGACCCACCTCCTAGAGAAATGGAAATAAAAACAAAAATAAACAAATGGGACCTAATGAAACTTCAAAGCTTTTGCACAGCAAAGGAAACCATAAACAAGACCAAAATACAACCCACAGAATGGGAGAAAATATTTGCAAATGAAGCAACTGACAAAGGATTAATCTCCAAAATTTACAAGCAGCTCATGCAGCTCAATAAAAAAACAAACAACCCAATCCAAAAATGGGCAGAAGACCTAAATAGACATTTCTCCAAAGAAGATATACAGACTGCCAACAAGCACATGAAAGAATGCTCAACATCATTAATCATTAGAGAAATGCAAATCAAAACTACAATGAGATATCATCTCACACCTGTCAGAATGGCCATCATCAAAAAATCTAGAAACAATAAATGCTGGAGAAGGTGTGGAGAAAAGGGAATACTCTTGCACTGCTGGTGGGAATGTGAATTGATACAGCCACTATGGAGAACAGTATGGAGGTTCCTTAAAAAACTACAAATAGAACTACCATATGACCCAGCAATCCCACTACTGGGCATATACCCTGAGAAAACCATAATTCAAAAAGAGTCATGTACCAAAATGTTCATTGCAGCTCTATTTACAATAGCCAGGAGATGGAAGCAACCTAAGTGTCCATCATCGGATGAATGGATAAAGAAGATGTGGCACATATATACAATGGAATATTACTCAGCCATAAAAAGAAATGAAGTTGAGTTATTTGTAGTGAGGTGGATGGACCTAGAGTCTGTCATACACAGTGAAGTAAGTCAGAAAGAGAAAGACAAATACCGTATGCTAACACATATATATGGAATTTAAGAAAAAAGAATGTCATGAAGAACCTAGGGGTAAGACGGGAATAAAGACACAGACCTACTAGAGAATGGACTTCAGGATATGGGGAGGTGGAAGGGTAAGCTGTGACAAAGCGAGAGAGTGGCATGGACATATATACACTACCAAATGTAAAATAGATAGCTAGTGGGAAGCAGCCGCATAGCACAGGGAGATCAGCTCGGTGCTTTGTGACCACCTAGAGGGGTGGGATAGGGAGAGTGGGAGGGAGGGAGACTCAAGAGGGAAGAGATATGGGAACATATGTATATGTATAGCTGATTCACTTTGTTATAAAGCAGAAACTAACACACCATTGTAAAGCAATTATACTCCAATAAAGATGTTTAAAAAAAAAAAAAAAGGACAACTGTCAGCATTTATCCTGTGGCTAAATGCCTCTGTTCCACACGCAGTTTTTTCATTAATATGTGATGATTGCCCATGTTACCTATATTTATTGACCCCAAGCTTCCTCTCTACCATGCTTTACTCCACTCTTATTGTTTAGATTCCTTCTCTTTTTTATCTTCTTGTGAGTCCTCATAGTTTCTTGTCCAATTATGGCAGATACATGAAGATAACTTTCTAATGTATAACGTCTATATTTTAAACATCTATGTTTAAAATTTTTCTCTTTGTACAATTTTTAATCATTTGAATGGATTTGGAAGTGTGTGCTTGGCCTGCTATTTTGATTAGTCTTTCCTACAAGTAATTTTAAAATATCTGTTCTCTATTGCCTTCTTAAAGTTTCTGTTTAGGATTGACTGTCTACACAGGTTTACTTCAAAAAGGTGACAGTGAAGAAGTATGTTTGCTGATGTAACTGATATGTGTAATATACAGAAAAACGTGCTAGTAGTTTCACCTAATTGTGCCAATAACACGTAAATCCAGGTTTTGGAGTTCCTGGGAGAGCTTCAAGCTCCCATCAAATCGAGAAATAATCAAATGATCAGATGTGGAAGGCTGATTCTTTCTTGATTTACCCTCTACCACTCTCATATGGTTACCCCACTGGATCTCTGAGACAATGAGAGGGATCCTATATTCTGATCCTTCCATCTTCTTCAAGCCCAGCCACTCTGGGTCCTCATGAGAAATTACGGAGTGGTTTCAATGGCCCTGGTACTGATGCAAATGTTCAGGGAGCCCCGAAACTGGTCTAGGATTTCCCACCTGCAGCTCACTAGGTGCTGTTGTTATCTAAAGCTGAAGATCAAAGTCTGAGCTACAACACCTGATTCTCACATGCCAGTTGTGAATGCCAGGGGGATAAGTGGCATACGTGTGTGTGTGTGTGTGTGTGTGTGTGTGCTCACACACTCATAGATCTGTCTGTTGGGAGGCAAGAAGTGTTTGTAGTTTTACAGTAAGAAGTTAGTTAGTATTCATTGAATATTGTGGGCAGGCCTCTGAAGTCATGTATGTGGGAATACAAAAAGCTCGTAGATATTTTTTCCTCAATGCCTCATGAAGGAGCTGAATTTGGATGAAAACTCTCTTCCATCTTTGCAAATACAATCTGTTATGTACTGAATATTTGTGTTCTCCCAAATTCATATGTTGTAATCCCCCCAGTGTGATGCTGATAGGAAGTAGGCCCTGTGGGGAGTGATTAGGTCATGAGGGAGCCCTCAAGAATGGAATTAGTGCCCTTATAAAAGAGACCCCAGACAGCTCCCTCACCCTCTTTCCACTGTGTGAGGACAGTGAGAAGTCAGCAGTCTGCAACCTGGAAGAGGACTCTCACAAGAACCTATCATGCTAGTACCCTGATCTCGGAAGTCCACCTTCCAGAACTGTGACAAGAGATTTCTGTTGTGTATAAGCCACTAGTCTATGATATTTTGTATAGCAGCCCAAACTAAGACACAATCTAATTGTATTTTTAGAAATAGAAATAAGAAAATAAGAAAAATGGTATAGAAGAGAACATCTGTACAGTTGAGAAGTAATGAGTAAAATGACTGTTTGTTTCTCTTTAAATGACAGTGTCATTTTCACATACGTCCAGCCTTCTTTCTCTGCCACAGAGGTTTCTGAATTTGATGATTATGGCCCAGATATTTAAGAATGTATCCCAGTGTGGTTTCCTTTGTTTGTTTATAAATTGTATTCTTATACTACTACATGAATACATTATGAATATTAACATTTCCTATATTTGTATATGTTTTATAATATGTGGAGTAAAAAATGGGAAATTTGAAGAGTTTCTCTCCACATCCTAATAAATTTAGCACATTGCCTATTTCTTGTACAATTTCAATTAGATTCACTGAGTAATTATAAAACTTTTTATAGTGGAAATGTTAAAAAAAAAAGTAGACATGAAAGTATAATAAATCCCATGTACCCATCCCTTAGTTTTAATAATTATCAATTTATGACCAATGTTATTTCATCTATACCCCTCATATCTTTCATTTAAATTATTTTTGAAACAAATCCCAGATATAGAATAATTAAATTAATTTATTATATATTATATTCCACCTAGCTAACATAAAAGAAATGAGTGAAAGAAGAAACAGAGAAAGAAAAAAAGAGAGAAAATGAATAAATGAAGGAAGGAAGGAAGGAAGGAGGGAGGGAGAGGATGAGGAACATAGTTTAGTTATTATTTTATTCTTATAAACGTAAACTCAAATGAAGTAACAAGAGTTTGATCTGGTGCAAGTTAGTTTGCTTTATTTTGGAAATGATCCCAGTTAATGAGTATTTACCTTCAGAGATTTCAGTTCTTCTGCAAACCTGCTGACCCTGCTTCCTGGGTACTTCAAACACTTTTAGATGGAATTCAGACTCTGCAGGAACATTTGCTCTTACCCAGATGGTGGACATTATGGAACCAGAACCACTGTACTCTGTGTTTCCTTGCCACTTAAAACAAACGAACGAGCAAATTAAAACTCGGTATTTTTCTGATCTTTGGCTTTATTTTGTTGTGTTTTCACTTTGGCTAAAAGACTTCAGTAAAGATAGGGAAATGTAAAGCTACAGAGATTAAATATTGGAACATAGCAATGATCAAATCACACCCATAATCAGGTAACTTTCCTACAATCTCACATACAGATAATCATTTCCTAAGCTCACAAATATAAGACCCCATTCTTGTGGGTGCTGGATGAAAAAACATGGGTTTATCCTGAGGCCAAGGCTATTTTATTAACTGACCTTGGACTCTGCTGACCTCCAGAGGGAGCCCTATGGCAGCCATATCTGAGGCTGCTGTGAAAGACGTAAAATTAGTTTGAACTGCCAAGGCAATGTTCATGGAGTGTGGCAATATTTCTGATAACCAAAACTCAAATGTTGGCGTTCAATGGTAGCAATTTCAGAATGGTGAGCAACTTTGATAAATAAGCAATTTGGTGCTATGCCAGTGTAGCCTCCTGAATCTATTGACAGGAGTAAGTATTCAAGCAAAACAATCTCTAATACAACCATCTGCATCTCTTTTGTTTCTACAAATAGCAATCATGGGAGTCCAGCTAACTGTACTACTTCGGAAATTCTTTGAGCTAATAACATACAGTAACTTAGAGTAACACAACTCTGAACAGCTTCAAAAGCCTGCCTTGATGGTACTTTGTGATACACATGTTACGTGAGTCATTGTGAGATTTTGAAACTCAACATTCTCATCTATAATGTCTTAGGTGGAAGGAAGAGGATTTCAAACAAAAAAAATCTACCACTGGCTGATACAGAGGAGCAAGGGATCTGTTATTTAAAATCAATAGAAAATCTAAAGTCTTAACACTAGTTCACCAGTCTTGAACTGCAATAACCATTTAATAATTCCTGCAGTGCTTTGGGCTCAGCCCAGGGTCTCATAGTTTTGTGTTTGGATTCTATTAAGGGTCTTTTATCTTATGCTCTAGGAATGAGAGTGATGAATGCAATACTACTGCTTTGTATATATATAATACTTGTCATTCAAAACAGTCTTAAGACCCTCAAAGAGTAGGTAAACTTGTCAACTAGGTATCATACATACTTTTGAAACAAGGCAAGTTATTATTAAACAAGTAACTCACTTGTGAACTAATGTACAATGCATGTGTAACATACAATACTTTTTAAACATGGTTCAATTGAACAAAGAAAATTCTCCTATAAACCGAGAACCATTTAGATTATAAAACTGATATCTTATGATTAGAATTCATAGCTTTCTGAGAATTCTAATAATCAAATATCAATTTTTCCAGTATCACTCCAAAAGCATCAGCTGACAAGATCAACTGTTTACCTGTGACACGCCATTCTACTCTACTCTTGTGGGAGTACAAAGACACAGGTTAAGCGGAAAGGATATGGCAGGGAAGGAAGAACCTAGACCAAGGAAACTGGTGGCATCGTTTTGGCATCAGAGAGAGCTGATAAGGGAAAAAGCTTGGCTTTCAGAGGATTCTAACTCATTTTTAAACAAACTGCAAGCAAAGATATTATTCACCTGTTTCTTGACCCAGGCAGACTTCACCTTTTGTATTCTGACTTTTTGCTTTTATTTACAAGCAAAAAGCAAAGTATAACATGCCCATTGTGTACTACTGACTTGGTGGTGTGTCTGAAAAGTAACGGCTATGGCTTATTATAGCTGATACTTACTATGGTTGATACATCTGATGTTATTTCACATACAGTACTCCTGTAACATACTGCTTTCAGCTACACTGGCTTATTTCCAATAGAAACTGGTGAGTCAAAACAGAGAGGCCTCTGAGAGCAGAAGTGTAACTGAACATGCAGTATAAGAGCCTGCTCTTGACTCAGTCACAGGGTCACTGCCCAGGGCTCACTCAATGATACACAACAGCGGGACACGGAGGAACCAGGCAGCAAGCTTTCCCCGGTACTGTGTCTATACTCTTAGGTCATGGACTGGAAACTACTATGTTTAGGGAGTGTTTGTTTGGTTTCATCAGTCCTCAGGAAAGATATAATGAATGAAGTAGTGGAGCAAACCAGATCTGTTTAAGCATGTTATGCTTGTTTACTTTGATAAGAGGACTTTACACTGATGCCATCTAAAAAAAGCCAAACTCTGAGAAACAGAGTAGAGTGGCGGTTGCCAGGGATTATCGAGTATTATTGGTCAAGGAGTAGAAACTTCCAGTTATAAGATTAACAAGTTTGAGGATCTAATGTACAGCATGGTGACTATAGCTAATAGTGCTATACCATATACTTGAATATTGCTAGGACAGAGTAAATCTTAAAAGTTCCCACCACAAAAAAGAAATGGTAACTGTGTGACAAGATGGTGATGGTAGCTAATGCTGTGGTGATAATCATTTTGCAATATAAAAAATGCGTCAAATCAACACGTGTACCACCTTAAACTTACACAGTGTTATGTGTCAGCTGCATCTCAATAATGCTGGCATTGGGGGGTGGGAGTTATGTAAAAAAAATACATATATAGATTTTTACTATATATATACCCCATACCCCAGACTCTGAAATTGGGGCTCAAAACTCTCTAACTTTACCACATTCCCTCGGTAATTATGGTTGTCAGCCAAGTTTGAGACTTGAAGGCCTAGGTTTTCAAATACACTCCCAAATTCTACTCAGATTCTCAGTTTTAAATCTATTGTTTCTTCTCAGGCTTTAGCCAAAGATAAAACAGGATACCCCTTCCCTTTCCAGGCCTTCATATCGACAGAGCAAGTGTTGAATACTTTCTTGCATTGCTTACTAAACATTTGTTTCATTTGACAAATGAAGACACAAACTCAGAGATGTTAAGTTCCTAGTTCAAGGTTACACAGTACACTAGTGGGAGTGCTGGGGTTAGAAGGCTGGCTCTATGGTCAGCTGACCATTCCTTTCCTTCTCTTTTTTCCCAGCTTTACATTCATTTGTGAGTAAGAAAAATGGAGGCATCTAGGGGAATTCTTTGAAACACTAGATCCTGCATTAGGGTAAATGTAGACGCTAATTTTCAAGCAACATTTCCTCTCAGAGAGAAACCTACAGAATAAAAAAGACTTAAAGAGACATAGTGGGCTTCCCTGGTGGCTCAGTGGTTGAGAATCTGCCTGCTAATGCAGGGGACATGGGTTCGAGCCCTGGTCTGGGAAGATCCCACATGCCGCGGGGCAACTAGGCCTGTGAGCCACAACTACTGAGCCTGCACGTCTGGAGCCTGTGCTCCGCAACAAAAGAGGCCGCAATAGTGAAGAGGCCCGCACACCGCGATGAAGAGCGGCCCCCGCTTGCCACAACTAGAGAAAGCCCTCACATAGAAATGAAGACCCAACACAGTCAAAAATAAATATATAAATAAATAAATAAAAGATTACTATTAAAAAAAAAAGAGAGACAGACATAGCAACCAAATACAATGTGTGGACTTTTGGGTCCCAATTTGAGCAAAATACCACCTGGATATTTAATCACATTAAGGAATCATGCTTAATTGTTAAAAAGGTGACACTTTTATTATGGTTCTATTTTTCAAAGTCCTTGCAATTTAGAAATACATATTGAAATATTTATGAATGCAATTATGTCTGGGATGCTTCAAATGCAGTGGAGGAGAGAGGGGGAAAAGTGGTTGTGATGAAACACACATTAGAAACAAGATTATCCATGAGCTAATAATGACTAAATCCAAGTGATGGGTGCATAGGGCTTATTATGCTATTCTCTCTTCTTATATATATATATATATATATTTTTTTTTTTTTTCTCATTGTAAAACACTTTTTAAAACATTCATTTCTCTCAAGGCCTGGCTTACAGTTTTGTGGGTTATCTGATTTACCTACATGATAATACGTTTAGTGAGGTCCACAGCTAGGTAGAATATATATGTATTTTTAATATAGAGCACAATTATTTTATTTCACTAATGAATCAGAAGACATTTTTGATACTATAATAAGCGTTCCAATGAAAACAAACCCAATAAGTTATACGAATACTTTTTAATGTTGTTAGATTCTGTGATACCAACAAATGTGGGGAACACATAGTGTTGGTGCCCTCTTTCACTCTTACTTAATGCCAACATAAGCATCTTCTTTTTCCTTTTATATTTAAAATATCTTTTTAATTTTTCAATTTTTTTAAAATTTTTAACACCTTTATTGGAGTAGAATTGCTTTAGATAGCATATTGATAGCTTTATGTAATTCAGCAAGAAAATACCTCAGCCTCCTACCATGACCATTGTGAAGCAGGAGATAAATACCAGCCATTTAAAGCAGAAACTATGGTTCTCTAGTAACAGGAATCTCTTTCAATGTAGCCAAACACTTCTATAACCTGTTACACTCGGAGGGACCTAAAAAACTGCAATAGGTAAACTATTTATTAAAATAGTAAAAGCAGTTTGACAAAAATCATAAGAATTATGAAACAGCACTTACATTCCATAAGAGTTTTCATAGCTCAGAGTATGCTTGGGGAACCGTTAATTGCCTCAAAGTGAAATGAGGGTGCCCACCAGGATCCGGCTAGGAGGTAAATTTCTAGTTAGGGTGTCGAGCTTAGCACCAGTTTCCAAATGTGCACAGGAAGCTGCAGGTTCCAGATTTTGAAGCTAAACAGCTCTGCCTTTCTCCTTGTCCTTGCCCGCCACCTCATCGCTGAATCTACAAGAGCTGTGAGTCTTGAAGGGTAGGATCTACCAGCATTCATTACAACTTCAGAGGTAGCAGGTTCCTAAGTTCAATGAAAGGTGTTTGTCTTGAAGCAGTAATGAAATACGTTATTATTTCAATGAAATATAAACGATTTTCAGTATTTCAATGAAGTATGCTATTTCAGCACAAGAAAACACTGGAAATAGCTTTGTCTTATGACCTAGAAGTAGTAATAGATAATCTAAGGGGAAACAGATATAGATCTCTGGAAAGATAATGTTTTGTGTTTTTATTTTTCTTCCAGAACTCCAAATAATTGCCTTGACAGCAGTCTGCTCTAAAACGGCCCCCTTCTGAAGACTCAAAGGTGTTTACAGAAACTGAAAGTTCCAGCAGTAGATTTCCATGAGCTCATTAGCAGTTCCTTTAGATGTCGGGTTTACACATCAATATCCATGCGGTATAAACTCCTGCTGTGAGCGTTCGTTTTAATTACAAACAAAGTAGCAGAAGTCAGATATGTGATGACTGCAACGTTGTGATGACTGCAAGTCAGATATGTGATGACTGCATCTTTTTAGAATGACTGCAACGTAGGGGCATCTTTTTAGAATCCCTGCTTTGGTCACTATTATTCAAAGCAACTCCAGCGCCATTTCTTGCCTGCCTCTATATGCTAATCAGCCTAGCCCACTCGGCTCCTCCCCGTTCCAGCCTCCTTTAAGAACCGTTCACTTTCAGCTGTCACGGAGGGTAACTCAGACCAGGCTTAGAAATCACTTGATTTAACTAGGCAGCACTTTTTTTTTTTTTTTTTTCCTTTGGGTATGTATTACTCTAGCAGTCGTCTCTAAATACTGGAGCCATTAGACTTCATGTCAGCAGAAGGAGTCATCATTGCAAAACTGTAATCTGTTAGAAATAGTTACTTTACTGGATTTTACACTATAAGGGGGGAAGTTTCAATGTGCTTTGAAATGAAAGAAGAATTAAGTTGTGTTTTTATCCAAATGAATTGACATCTTTATATGTAGGAGAAGTTACAAGTTGGTAAATACTTATTTCAAGAATCATGACTAGGAAAGACTTGGAAGTTTATTAGAGAAGTAAATGTTTTTCCATGCAAGGACAGCATCTGCCTGTACCTCTGTGGTTCTGGGTATCGTGTGAAGACCATTCTAGGTGACTGGCCAAGGGAAGGAATACCCTACTGATACTGGAGCCACAGCCGTACTGCCAGTATCATGTCTACCATACAAAGAAAGGGCAGCAGCCACCTGTTCAACAGTTTGCGCACCTGTAGACTGAAGATTCCAGAGGACCAGCAACATCAAGGTGAGTCAGTCAGGCTAATGGGTTGTGTGTTCTGTGACCTCCTGTCCATTTGCATTTCCGGAAGGATGGTGGGCTGGGGAATCTCTGCTGTGAAATGCTTTGCAATCTTCCATTTCTAAACTCTGAGAATAGACATAATAGTGATGTGTAAGGGTGAGTTAACTTGCATTCACTATTGGTTTTTAAAGGACTATAGAAGACTATCGAGAATGGAGTTGTCATTCTGAAACTTATGTGCTTACACTTCTAGCCACTGTCATTTTCCCAGAGTACTCTGGATTTTGTGTAATTCAAAACACCCGTCTAGCCAAGGCTGAATCTGCTACAGGGGAAATTTGCTGAGAGTGGCTTTAAGTTAGTCTGCAATGTTCTCCCTTGTCCTACCACTAATGGTATCATCTTGGACTTAAAGTTTAAGCCTAAATTTGTCTGGATCTCTGGCTCATTCATTTGTGGGAGAAATAAATATATTCTAGGCTCTTTCACTTTTATGTTTCTGGAACAGATGGAGACAGACAGGGAAAAGTGTCACATTTCACATGATGGGCACTCATTCAGACTGAACTATCTACCTTGCAGCCATTTTCACCATCAGTCTTAAAATTTCAAATCCACTACTCAGCCAGCTGCATCAATTAGCGGCAGACGGTTGACATGAATAGACAGGACGATCCCTCCAATCCATTCTGTCAGGGACACCAAGGACACTTGTAGAAAAGGCTGGGTGTCAGGGATGACATCACCCCCAAGAGGTTAAGGATTCACCCCAAACATTTCTAACTTCTCCTCAATACCCTCAATAGACAGATGGATCTGTCTATGTATGGATCTAGACTACAAGCTCTTTATTTTTCCATAGACACAGTTTTAGATTTCAGTGGTATGAGGAGTGTTGGCTGAAGGGCTGAAACCTCCCATTTCCAAGGTGGCATCTGTGTGCTAGCATTTGTGTGAATGTGTCAGGCCACCTTCCTGCTTCAGTTCCTGGACTTCATGCTGTACAAGGCTTAGCAGAGTGTGGGTATAAAATACTTCCTATTAAGTGAAAACAGCAAAAACTACTAAGACCCTTCTGTACCATCAGGGCTCATATAAATTATTTTGAACTAACTGCCTTAGAATGTAAAGTCCTAGAATGTGCCAGGGTTTAATCACAGCACTGTCAAATGTACTTGCTTCTCTATTAATAGACAATCTAATTCATCATAGGGTTTTTGTTTGCTGTTCATTTTGTTTGAAATGTTTAAAGCTACCTTCCCTCTCCCACAATTGTTGATGTAATATTTATTATAGTAACCTTGCTAGGGGGAGCATAAAGGAGATGGTAAAAATCACCTGTAAAAATCACCACCCAAAGATAGTTGCTATTAAGATCTTAATGTATAGCCTTCTAGCCTTTTCTTATATGCACATGTACAAATTATTCTTTTGTTTGATTTTTTAAAGTAAATATAGACTTATTTTGTACACAGAGTTTGCAAACTGCTTTTTAACTCAACAATAGATTATGAACAAATTCCCTTGTCATTATATATTCTTCTACAACCTTATTTTTAACAGTTGTATACTATTCCTTCATATGGATGTAGCAAAATTCTTTTAGGCAATTTACTGTGGCTGGACATTTCATTGATTTCTAATTTTTCACTATTACAAGCAACACTGTGTTTAACGTACACTAAAGGATAAATCATTGCCGAGATAAGATTATTTTCTTGGAATGCATTCTTAGAGGTGGAATTGTGGAGTCAAAGGATATGCATGTTTTTAAAGATTTTTCAGGGTGGGGGAGGCAGATGGTCCTCTAATCAGCAGTGTAGAGATATAGAGTCTCAGTAATACTGGGTATTATTAAAATTGTTTTTTCCCAATTTTATAAGTGGAAAATAGTATCCCACTGTTGCTTTAATTTAAGGCAGGCCGTGTTGATGGTCTCTGCCTTACTGGCCATATCCAGAACAGCCTGGAAATATCATTGTGATGACATACTTCCCAAAATATCAACAAGATTAGAAGTCTGGTCTCCTCTTGCAGACCAAAGCTTTTGCCTAGAATGTTTTGAAAGCAACCATATTCTTCCACAACTGAGTCTCAAAATATCTGCCCACATAAACCACAATCCATAAAGTTGTGAAGCATGCTAATGCAATCCAGACTGGCCACTGACTGCTACAAGAGATGTCATCTAGAGATGTGAGTTGACAAGGGACACTGGGCAGTGTTTGCATTCCAGTTACTGTCCCAGAGTTTAAAAGTATTCATTCAGTGCAATGGTTCTGACTTTTCCACAAGCTATATTTGTACCTTGTTATTATGCAAAGTTCAGCAAAGGTCCAAGGAAGCAAAGCCATTTGTTTCAGAGTGAGGGCTGGCTGTGGATTTATTCACTGAGATACTCTGAGTTTGTGGCTTTGGCCTACCACCAGCCAGACTAAGATTCCAGCATACAGGTCAGGATTAATTGACATTTAACTCTTCTGAGGCATAACCAGGTTCAACACATGCGTACTTTCCAGTCCTCCATGCTAGATGCTAAAGTGCTTTATGTTAAGTCTGAGGTGTTTAACTCTTTCCACCTAATCACTCACAAAATGTGCTTTTTGGGTGACCACATAGATAAAAGTCACTTATTCTTCAGCAATTAGCTGTACAATGACTATGCAAAACACTGTGCCAGATGCTGGGTACGTACGCTGAACTAAGCCAGCCAAGCCACATGCTTTCCTGTCCACATAGACTTTACACTCTATGGCAACAGGTGCTACACTAGTCCAGAACAGAAGTCCAGAAGGCTAATCTTTCTACTGTTGCTTCTTCTGTGGTATTTCAAATCCATCTGTCTATAACCTTGATCTGAGACCACATTTGTAGACATTAATTTATATGTCTATAAATACTCAGCACAAATTTCAGTACACATTACATGTACTGGGCAGATTTAATGATCCTTACATTTTACAGTGCTTTGAAGTTCACAAAGTAGTTTCACAGACATTATCTTATTTACTTATACAGATGTGTATACATATATACATGTGTATACATGTATGTAACATGTGTCTACATACATGTATGTGTGTGCCTGTGTGTACACATGTATGTATACATCCTATTGTTCTCTTTCTCTGCAGAAACTTGATTAATACACTACTTCACCTGGTTGTTATGAGAATTAAATAAGATAATGTATGTGAGACTATTTTGTTAACCTCAAAGCATGTACATACATACATACTCTATATGTATATATGTGTGTGTGTATATTGAAATATACAGATACATATAGATAAAGATATAGAGAGAGGGAGAGAGGTTATTTTAAGGGACTGAACACATGATTATGGAAGCTAGCAAGTCCAAAGTCTGTTGTGTGGGGCAGCAGGTTGGAGACCCACGTGAAGATCCTACCGATGTTACAGCTGAAGTCCAAAGGTTGTCTGCTGGCAGAATTCCGTCTTCCTCGGGAGAGGTCAATCTTTTGTTCTAGTCAGGCTTTCAACTGACTGGATGAGGCCCACCAACATTATGGAGGGCAATCTACTTTACTCAAAGTTCACCAATTTAATGTAAATCTCATTCAAAACACTCTCATAGAAACATCCAGAATAATGTGTGACCAAATATCTGGCACTGTGGTGCAGCCAAGTTGACACATAAAATTAACTATTACAGGTAAGCATCATTAGCCTCATTTTTAAAGACGTGGACACTAGGAATCTTCAAGGTCAAGTGATTTTTCCAAGGTTACATAGTTATTAAAATCTACATTCAAGGCACTTTCTGTTATATACAGCTGTCTCATAAAATCCACGATTCTTAGTGTTACCATGATTAATTTTCTTCATTGGTCCATATTAGAAAACCTCTGCAGACCCAAGATGCATTGGGATTCCTCCTGATTTTCTTTGTGTGTTCTGACACCAATGTTTTGACACCAACTGGGTGTCCTACAATTCAATTCAATTCTAACACTACTTAGAGTTAGCAAGGACCCCAAAAGTTAAGGGCTCAGTCTCACAAGACTGCCCCCCTTCAAATGCCAGTTACAACTTACAGGTGTCTCCAAGATACCTACATTTCTGCCTGGATAACTACAAATTCAAGGCTTCTCACAACCCTCTCAGGTTTTAAAATTTGCTAGAACATTCACAGAACTCAAGAAAGCTCACAATTGCCATTTTATTATAAAGGATACAAATGAACAGCCAGACGAAGGGATACGTAGGGCAAGGTCTAGGCAAGTCCCGAGCACAGGAGCTTCTGTCCCCATGGAGTCTGGGTGCACCACTCTCCCAGTGTATCAATGAGCTCACCGACCAGGAAGCTCCACTGAGCTTGGTGTCTGGAGTTTTTATATGGGATTTCATACTATGTGAGCATGATTGATTAAATTGTTGACCATTATTAAACTCAATCTCCAGAAGACCTACACGCACTTCTGTTTTTCTTTCACCAAAAGGGAGCTTCAAAGAGATAGTTTTGTTCTATTTGCAAAGCATTTAAGGTCACAGATTGGTAGAAACAAATATAGATCATTTAAAAATTATTAGAAAAGGGAGAACTCATATTCTATTCACTTACCGTGTTCAACCTCACACTCAGGACAGGAATCCTTTCCATAATAAGCCTTCCTAATGGATGGCACATATGTGAGGATTTGGAAAATTAATGTAATTATTTAAACTTCACTTTCCCACCTTATACTTGTTAGGATGGTTACTATTAAAAAAAAGAAAACAGAAAATAACAAGTGTTGATAAGAGAGCGGAGAAATTAGAACCCTTGTGTTTTGTTGGTGGGAAAGTAAAATCATGCATCTGCTGTGGAAAATAGTATGGTAGTTCCTTACTATTTAAAATTTTAAAATAGTATTATTCTATGAACCAGATATTCTACTTCTGGGTATATACCCCCAAAGAAGTGAAAGCAGGGACTCAAACAGATACTTGCACACACAAGAGCCAAAAAGGGTAGGCAACCTATGTGTTCATCAACAAATGAATGGATAAACAAAATACATAACTGGATTATTATTCAGCTTTAAAAAGGAAGGAAATTCTGATACAGGCTACAACATGGATGATTCTTAAGGATATTATGTTAAGTGAAATAAGCCAGTCACAAAAGACAAATACTGCATGATTCCCCTAATATGAGATGTAGAACTGTTAAATTCATAGAGACAGAAAGTAGAACGGGAATTTCCAGAGGCTTGGGCAGGGGCAGGAAGAAGGGTGAGTGGGTAGTCATTGTTTAATGGTATACAGTTTCAGTTTTACAAGGTGAAAGAGTTCTGGAGATTGAACAACAATGTGAGCAAAGTGAAAACTACTCTGCTGTACACTTAAAAATGCTTAACATGGTACATTTTATGGTATGTGTATTTTACCACAATTTTTTTTACAGCTATGGCTGTCAAAGCCATCCCTAATTACATTTCTGGAGTTAGACTTAAAACAACAAAAATGAAAGTAAAAATAAACAAAAAAACTCTTTCATTTTCCTACTTCTAAAACCAAAGCTAGGAGGAAATATTCTACTCATCCCTGATTCCCAAAAGCTATTTCTTTGAAAACATTAATAAAATTAATAAAATCCTAACAGATTTATCAATAAAAAAGAGACAAAACAGGGACTTCCCTGGTGGTCCAGTGGTTAAGATGCTGTGCTTCCACTGCTCCACTGCAGGGGGCATGGGTTTGATCCCTGGTCGAGGAACTAAGATCCTGCATGCTGCACAGTGCAGCCAAAAAAAAAAAAAAAAAGAGAGAGAGAGAGAGACAAAACACATAATCCATTATCAGGAATGATATAGAGTGCCATTATAGATCCTTCAAATATTAGAAGGATAACAAGGGAATATTATAAACAACACTGTGCCAGAAAGTGCAGAAAAAAACATAAACAAAATTCAACATCCAGTCATGAAAAATTTTAAAAGGATTAGGGATGGAAAGGAAATTACTCAACCTGATAAAGGACTTTACAAAAAACAGCATCTAACATCGTACTTTCAGTATCAAGTGAAAGGTTGAACACTTTCCTGCTAAGATCAGAAGATAACAAAGATGTCCGCTGTAATTCCTTCTACTCAGCATCATACTGGAGGTCCTAGCCAGTGTACTAAGTTAAGAAAAAGAAAACAAAAGGCTTATGTATGGGAAAGAAAGAGATAAAACTCTTTTTATTCACAGACAAGTGATAGTCTATGCAGAAAAATCCTTAGGAATCTACGTCCACTGCCCCAAACACTAGAACTAATAATAATAAATAATGAAATATGTGCAAGACCTGTACACTTAAAATAGACATTGCAGAGAGAAGCTAAAGAAGATGGAACTAAATACATGAATTGGAAGCCTCAATATTATTAAGGTATCAATCCTCCTCAATTGATCTAGAGAGTCAAGGCCATCCCAATCAAAATTCTAGCAGACTTTTTTTTTTGGACAAGATGATTTAAAATTTATAAGGAAATGCAAAGGATCTAGAATAGTTAATCAATCTTGAGAAAGAAATACACAGTTGACAACTTATACTTTGGATTTTAAGTTATAATAATCAAGGTGGTATAATAATGGTGTAAGGATAGAAAATCAACCATTGCAACAGAAGCAGGAGCCAGGAAATTGAACTATTATTCATATGTGATCAATTGATTTTTGACAAAGATACCAAGATAATTTGAAAGAGAAAAAGATAGTCTTTTCTGTAATAATCCTGGAACAAATAGATAAACATATTACTAAAAATGAACCTTAATAACTACCTCATACAAAAATTAACTTGAGATGAAATATACTAAAATGCAAAAGCAAATCTATAAAGCTTCTAAAAGAAAACAGAAAACTATCTTCACAAAGTTGGAATAGGCAGGTTTTAGACAGACAGAAAAAGTGCTAACCATAAAAATTAGACAAATCAGACCATCAACACTAAACGTATCTGCTCTTTAAAGGATAACATTAGGAAAAGAAAAGAGAAGACTGGGAGAAAATATTTGTAAAAAATGTACCTGAAGAAGGACTTGTAATCAGAATATATAAAGAACTCAATGTAAACAATTTGATTAAAAAACGGAAAAATGATCTTGCAGGCACTTCAGAAAGAATATACAAATGGCCAGTAAGCACATCAAAAGCTGCTCAACATAACGAGTCATCAGGAACATGCAACTAAAATCACTGTGAGATATTGTTTCACATTCACTAGAAGGGCTAAAATTAAAAACACTGTTGATACTATGTGTTGGGGAGAATGTGGAGAAACAAGACTCCTAATCATTGCCGTGAAGTGGTATAACAACTTTGGAAAACAGTTTGTCAGTTTCTTATATACTTAAATCTACACCTACCCTATGATCTAGCAATTATATTCTTAGGCATTTTCCCCAAGAGAAATGAAAACAATGCGTCCACAAAAAGCTTGAGCAAGAATGTTCATAGCAGATTTTATTCCTGTGAGCTTCAACATGAGAACAACCCAAGTGTATATAAGCAAGGTAAATGGATAAGCAAATTGTGGTATATTCATACACTGGATACCTACACAGCAGTAGCAAGAAATGAATTACTGATACATGTACCACAGAGATGAATCTCAAATGTGTATAACAGCTTGGGGGTAAAAACAGGAGGCTGACCCTGTGGGATGAAGGACCAAGATCTTGGCACACATGTTAACGCATACACCAGAATGCTGCCACACGTGCTGGGAAGCTCGGGTAACAGGATACCTTTTTTTTTTTTTTTTTTTTTTTTTGCGGTACGCGGGCCCCTCACTGTTGTGGTCTTTCCCGTTGCGGAGCACAGGCTCCGGACGCGCAGGCTCAGCGGCCATGGCTCACGAGCCCAGCCGCTCCGCGGCATGTGGGATCTTCCCGGACCGGGGCACGAACCCGCGTCCCCTGCATCGGCAGGCGGACTCTCAACCACTGTGCCACCAGGGAAGCCCAACAGGATACCTTTTAACACTTATTGATATGCCATGTTATGGAAGGCCATCTACTGAGGATGCTCTAGACACCTTAGATGGTGAGTTCCACTAGGGGACCTATAGGACCTCTTTCAAAACTAAGATTCTATGATTTGTCCATAATTATTTCATTCATGTTGATGTTGTCTCCTTAACTGTGTTGTACAAGTTCTTTGAGAGCAGTAAACTGAGGTTATACCCTGGACTACACCACAGTGCTAACATGTCACTTATAAACAAATCACATTTACGGAGTGTTTGTCATAGGCCAGACACTGTTTTAAGCACTTTTCATGTGTTTGCTCGTTTCTCTGCAAAAGCCTCATGAGATAGGTAATGGCCAAGACCTCACAGCAGGGGTGTAGAGGCAAGATCCTAACCCAAGAACCCTGACTCCAGAGCCTCTGCTTTAATCCATGCTCACTGCCTCTTATCGGGCACAAAAATAGATGCTCAGCTAAGCACTTATGAAGGGCCTGAGTGATGGCTGGCCCTTGAACTCAATTTGTGGTTCAGTTGTTCAAAATGTGTTGTTTTTGAAGTCACCGGTTAATTTCTATATAAATTACTAACCACATCCAACTGTCTCAGAAGTGGGTATTTGTCCCTAAGAGAAAGAGGTGAGAAAATGCAGCTGTATCAATGCAAATACATCAGGCCAGAGAAAGTGACCTGCTTGCTGGGCTAGCAGTTTTCTTTTAAACAACAGCACAGTCCGTATCTCTCACACTGCATGAAGTGTGAAAGACAGCAATGCACTGTTTTTGGAACTGGACTGCTATGGCCTTAGAGAAATCCTTCGTACTTCTGACAAAATAAACAAGCAGTGTCCAAAACTCCAAGTTAAAAAGGGCTAAATAATATTCATTGTTATAATTCACTTTTTATTTAAATTGAGGATTCTATTTAAAAAGTGCTGGCTCAACCATTATATTGAATCATTAACTTGACTTGAAATCTTAAACAACATTTCGGCAAGGTAAGTTTCACACCTGCGTTGCTTTTTAATGAAGTCTGTTGGCAAATCTAGTACAATATCCAAAAGTCAGGATTTAATATGCAATCAATACCTGTATTCAGTAGGAAGCTGCATTCCTTCTACCCAAATGTCAGATAGCTCACCCCCTGTGGATGGCAATAAACAAGCAAGGCAGAAGTCATAGGTATAAGATCTGGACTGCTAACAAGTGATGATGGTCTGAAGATATATTTTGAAACTAACTAAAGTAACATCAAAAGAGCATAAAACATGCATGTGTGAGCTGAGCCAGAAAGAGGACAGGGGTTAAATTGGAACTGAGGAGATGGGACCTGATCTCACAGGAGAGAGAAGGAAGAAATTTTTTAAATGGCCTCTATCACCACAAAATGGGTTCAGGTCCTAAAAGAATGTAATGCTGACAGGACATAAATTCTTTTCCCTTAGCAGATCCAGAGAAACTACCAGACCTCCAGAAACTACAACTCAGTAACTTGATCATGCCTCTAGAGTAGCGATGCACCTAAGTGAAAACACCATACTTCAGATCTATATAATGACTGGCTTAAGTAACTGGCACCAAATCCTTTCTCCTCCTGATGAAAGGAGGTAATTTGTAACATAGAGGGATGCTGCCATCTAGAGAGAGACTGTAAAGTAAGGAGAAAGTTTTTGAATGTTGGAAATGGACTATTTTGGTCTAAGGTTGGCTGTGTTAAACTTTAGTTATCTGCAGAGAAGTGAAATTGCAGATAAAGATTTGTGTGCCTGTGTGTTTTTATAAGCTGAGCATGGGTAAGACATATACCGGTGCTACAGATGATGAGGTTCTCTTTGTTCAACAAGGCCAACTTTGCCATAAGGAGCTTCATTTTCAAGCTTCGGTGTTATTTGCCATTTTTCTTTTTGAAAATTGAGTAAGCTAAAATTAATTAGTAGAAGTGATTGTTTTGTTAGTGGGATGAAGCAAAGTAGGTTTAGAGGGATTTGTAGAGAACAACTAGCTACAAATTTAAAGATAAGAAAAAACCAAAAAGATAGAGAAAACAAATCTTCATAAAAAAACCCCACCATGGGGACTATCCTGGTGGTCCAGTGGGTAAGACTCCACGCTCCCTACGCAGGGGGCCTGGGTTTGATCCCTGGTTGGGGAACTAGATCCCGCACGCATGCCGCAACTAAGAGTCTGCATGCCAGAACTAAGAAGTCCCCATGCTGCAACTAAAGATCCCACATGCTGCAACTAAGACCTGGTGCAGCCAAAAATAAATAAATAAAATAATAAACAAATAAATATTTTTAAAAATCCCCACCATAATAGATGTGCCAAACTTCTTCCTATCTTTGTGAACGTTTGTCACATTTTAAGGCTTAAACTCAAGATCTTGCTCATAGCATGCAATTAACACTTACCAAATAAATCAATATTTTTCTTCCCAAAAATTTCCTCCGAGTGATTGATATTCATAAATCATTGAATGTTGGGGCTTCAAAGATAATGTAGTACAACTGAATTTACATATTAGAAAACTGAAACCAGAGAAGCTAAGTCATCTACTCAAAGTTAGTAGTTAGTGCAGAGAGCTGGGACTATGTGTCCATCTACATCTATCTAAGAATTTTATGATATGAGGACCACCATTATTAAAAGTATATAACATAGTTTAAAAATTAAGATGAGATAAACTTGAGTTTTACCTCATTAAAAAAATACCCATAAGAAGAGTACTTGGTATGTAATATTAATACATATTAAGCATGTAGAGAAAATGATGAGTATGTCAGGGAGGGAGGAAGGAGTAATGGGAGGAGTAGAGGGAGGGAAACATGTAGGGAGACAAGGAGGGTGGGTGTTAGAGAGAAATATGGAGCCAAAGGGAAGCAAAGAAAGGAGGAGGAGACAAATGAGGGAAAGCTGATTTTAAAAAAAGATCCAAAATGTGGTATACACATACAATGGACTATTACTCAGCCTTTACAAGGAATACAATTCTAACATATGCAACAACACAGATGGACCTTGAAGACATTATGCTAAGTGAAATAAGTCAGGCCCCAAAAGACAAATATGGTCTGACCCCACTTACATTAGGTACCTAGTCAGAGTCATAGAATCGGAAAGTAGAACAGTGGTTACCAAGGGCTGGGGGGAGACTGGAATGGGGAGTTCGTGTTTAATAGGTATAGAATATCGGTTTGGAATGATGAAAAATTTCTCGAGATGGATGGTGTTGATAGTTATGTATTGTGAAAATACCTAATAACGCTGAACTGTATTTAAAATGGTTAAAATGGTAAAATTTATGTTATGTATATTTTCACACAATAAAAAATGCTTTAGAAAAAGATATCACATAATTACAATATCTCCTCTGATCCTTTCATCTTGACTTGTCATAATAGTTCAATGATCATAAAAGCTTGAAGGAAAGAAAATGAATAAATATAAAGGATTGTTCTCAGGTTTTGGGGGTTCTTTTTGAGACTTTTTCAAGTCATATACATTTGAAAACTGATCAGTTTTTATCCTGTAATCTTCTTTAGCATGGTGAACAAATGTTTCTGGTAAGGTTTACAAGTTGCTACCTGGCCTTTACTTCTCTCAAACTAGTTCTAATGCAGAGCAGTGAGACGTGTGTGCAGAACCATCTGCAGCAGGCGGCACAGTACCGCCCCCCCGCCTCCATTTCTGTGCCCCGAGGGCAAGCAGGGCATTTCAGTCCTCACACACGTAAGGTGAGGGTGAATGTTGACCTCCGGGGGCTTCCGTGAGTTCCCGAGAGGAGAACGAGGTCCAGGCCTTCCGGGCTTGTGAGGGCCTTGGGTGGCAGCCCTGCTCCTTTCTTCCTGCCTAGGCCTCCGAGGTCTTGTTCTCAGTGGAATAACATGCATTTACTCCTGTGAAACGGGAAAACAAGGAGCCTTTTCTCCTGCCTGCTCAAAGGCTCAGGGCAAAGAGGAGTGAGTTTAAGGAAGAGAGTTTGGGAATTGCAAGAAGTTGCAATCAAGCTTCTCTATCCGGCCTTGGAATCCATGAGGGAATTTAAAAATAGTGCACTTCTTTACCGACGAGGAAGAGCTTAAATGTATCTGGATTCAATATATGAAGCAGCATTTCAGCCATATCTAATAGTCTTTGTGAAGAGTGATTTAATTATTACTAATATGATATTTTGTGTCAAAATCACCTTTTTAATTTTAGCAGTGCAGAAAACGCTAGGGAATTACTTAAAATTAACAGATACCATTTTAAACCTGTACAATACTTATCTTCAACATGCCATGAAGCCTAGACTATATTTCCATCCCCTCCTCCCTCAGCAAAATGGAGAGACCCACTTCTAACATATGGAAGCATTTTCACACTGCAAGTTATTCTGAGGGGAGAATATGTGATTTATAAATGCTGTCAAATGAAATATGTATTTCCAAATGGTACCGAGTGGACCAGGCACATCACAAGACACGTTCTGCATCTTTACTACCCCATGGGCATAAACGGAGGAATGGTGTCGAGAAAGAGCAAACAGCTCTTTCTGGCATTACCAATCCAGAGGGCCCACACTTGCTGCTGACAAACATATTCAAGTAATTAAAGATTACAGGTAACCGTATCACAAAAGCATACAATAGTTTATATTCCATAAACTATAAAGGTCTATAATACTTATAGATAAAATAACACCTTCAAATTTTGGAGAAGTGGGTATGCTTTGTCAAAAGTAATACATTCTTCTGAGTCATTTTTGCCAGTGGCTGAAAATAAATATTGACATAGAGGTTTTAAACTGCTAGGCTCACCACGCCATTTGCCTGCCAACATTCTCAAACAAACCTTTTGAAAGTCAAAATACGAACAGAAAATGGTAAGAATAAGTGAAGCATCTTGCATGTTTACGGATGGCAAAACAAAAGTGCAGGAACACTCACACAGTCTGGGATGACATCTCAACTAGGCTCGTACAGACCACAAAGGCAGAAGGGCTATCACTGCTCAGGTACATCACAGCTTCATAAGAAAAGAAGCTGTAAAACAGGCATTTAACTAAGCCAAGAGGGAGCCTTTCTTAGAGGAAAACACATGAGATTCGGAGTCAGCTCTCATGTGTTTTAGTCCTAGATCTCTAAGTACGAGCTGCGTGACCTTGCACACATCTTGTAATTCTGGAGGCTTCGTTGTCTCATGATCCAAGGGTTTAATAACTTACCTCTTGAGGATCGTATCATGTAGTAAGAGCCGCGGTTTACCGAGCATTTCTCATATGCCAGGTACTGTGCTTAGCATTTTATCTACGTTACCTCGCTAAATCCTTACAACTTTGTGAAGTATGTCTTACTATTCCCATTTTACAGATGAGTAAACGTGGCCTCAGAGGGATCAAGTGACCTGCCCTAGCTCACAAAGTTAGTGAATTGAAGAGACGGAATTTGAATCCAGTCTCGTTTTTGCCAAAGTTTAGGTTTATAAAACCCTGCATTCTGGCTCGTGGTAGTCATTTACTTAGTCACCAAAGATTAATATATTTAGACACGTTTTATAATAGATGAAGTATGATACAAATATACATTTTCACATTACACATGTGCATAAAAGAAGCATCATGGGAGATCAGCGAGGTCTAACTTTTAGGTCATATAAAGTTAAACATTTCAAAAGGCAAAAGGTTAAAGAGTAGTCATGACATGCATAAGCATGTCATATGGTACTGTTTTAAGAAGAAAGAAAAAGAAATAATTCAAAGAGTCATGTTTTGACACTGAAAACAATAGTAAAATTTAATGGAGTATGCTGTGTTGGCTGTTGAAAAAGGTCTCTTGGAAAACAAGAAGGTCTTCATGAAACCGTTCAACTCACTGAACATCCCCAAATATAAAGCACACTGCACATGACGACCATGTCTTTTGGGATACATTACAGAACACTCTCAAAAATATAAAGCCAGTTTCTTCCTTCATCACTGTATTTTGATCTGCAGAGTGATTTTGCCAGATGTTCTGTATCAAATGACTTAATGAAAGTTTTCTGTTCTTTAAAATCTGTGAAGTTCCCTATTTATAATGACATCAGTGAAGTACATGACTTTAAGAAATGAGAGAAGAATTTTTCTTCAATTGAATTGCCACAAATCTCCAGATTCTAAAATGCAAACGAAATCAAGTCGCTGGCCATAGCCCACCACCACATATGACCGGATTATAAACTAAGCGGCATGGTTTGGTGTTGAGGTTGGGGTGAGAACGCATTAAACACAGAGTTTTCAGGGGCTTGGTCCGACCTCCAGAAGGGCAGCAAGGTCTGTGTGTGACACAACCTCTAGTTCTAGGTCACATCAGACACCTTAATTATTTTTATGTCTTGGTTTTTCGAAATTGATCTGTGTCTAGATGGAGACCAATATACAAACCAGTTGAGAAAGGAGTCTAAAGTCTTTGGAACTTACAACGAATGGATCTCTTGAAGACTAGCAGCATAGGAAGCAGATGAGTTCAGAAAATCGGATGGATTAGACAAAGTTCCCAGTGGTAACGGCTGTATTCAGTGGGTTGCGAGATACTTTTCTCATCTTCTTCTCCAATGTCCCATTCTGAAAATGAGTAATTTCTTTATCAGCATGGTATTTATGAGAAAAGGGATAGCTTCCTTTGTTTTATTCTAATATTGATTCTTTTTTTTCTCAAGTATGTGCTCACATTGAATCAAAACCAAGAAATTCTAGATTTCTTAGAGCAGGCAGTTTATAATTCCATTTCCAACAAAAATTTACAGCAGTTCAAAAAATGCAGAATTGGGTTGAAAAGTGTTTTCTCCTTTTACTTCCTATAATGTATGTATTACAACACACTTGTGTTCATAGTACACAATTGGTTATAACTTCAGCAGGGACGACAAGGCTGGAATTGTTCCAGCAGGGTCCATTTATCTTGTGTCTCAAGTTGAGCTGGTGCTTTGTGAGTTCAGCCTGGCAATTTCCTATGTAAATAGGAAATTGTATGTGAATGTAAATAGGAAGTTTCCCTCTGGGGTCCTGGTTATTTTACCTTCAAGTCAGTCAGTACAAAACATCTGATAAAGTAAAATCAAGAGTGTCCCATCATAGTTAGTAACGACTCTGTGGCCCTACCACCTCCTTCTGTAAAGACATATTTTTTAATATTTTGGTGGGTAATTTGTTGTTTAGTTCATTCCTTTTGCATTTTTACAGAATTCCTCCATAGATGGCTAGAAATGAGTACAGAATGTCTTATGCCTATAGTTCCTTCATGAATTGGCACAGATTCACTTTTCTTCTGGGGCAACAATTTGTCATTTCTTAAAACTATCTTAAAATATTTTAACATAGATTTGAGGGCTTTTTTTAAAAAAAAATCAAATTGTGATTCAGACCCTCTACATCCCCTCTTCCTGGGTCTCCTGCTATGATTGATCTTTTTTTCTACAGAAGATGTCATTTTTTATAGTTGAGACTTTAGATGTTTTAAATTCCTGTTGAAAAATCTTTGAACTATGACAAATGCTTTTGATGTAGTTTATGCTTTCAGGCTAAACTTTTGCTTTGCAGAAATAAACATTTTAACTGACATTTAATAATCCCAAGCAAAGATATTTTCTAAAAAAATTTCCATTACTCAGATTTCAGACATATTATTAAAACAGAAGACTCCTTGCATCGGAGAGGAAATCACTGTTTTAAGCAGAATATCTGAATGACTGATTTCAATATCAGTATCGATATTTCAATATCCTAACTACAGGCATTTCTTTTTAGGTCTTCAGAGTAGCCCTGGACTTCACCTGACATTGAATCACAATAATCATAGTGTGTGGTTTGAGTTGTAATTCTTTTCTCATTAACTGTCAGGTTACTCAGAACGTCTGGAGATTTAGTCATTAACTCCAAGGGTCTCCACTGCCATCTTCCTAGATTTGGTCTCAGTGGGCAGACACCTGGAGGTGCTCTAGAGGACCGGTCCTCAAACACGTATACAGACCACCTGGGGATCTTGTAAAATGCAGATTCTGCTGCAGTAGGTCTGGGGTGAGGCCTGAGAGTCTGCATTTCTAACAAGTCCCTGGTCAATGCTGCTAGTCTGTCTGGACCACACTTTGAGGGGCAAGGATCTCTAAAACTATCAATGGGCCATGGGCCTGAATTCAGAAACTTCCTGATATTAAATAAGAAAAAGAAAGATAGGAGTAAAACAAGGAAAAGTGAGAAGAGAACCAGGGGTGAGAATAAGGTAATGAGTGAAAGGAAAAAGAAAGACCTTTGAGGAACAATTAAGAAGTTTCCCCAGAGCTAACAGGGTAGCTAGGTGATGGCAATGACATAGGACTGGAGGAGAGGAGGGAGGGAAGCTAACTTTTATTGAGTGTCTTCTGTGCAACCTGTGCTCTGACATATTGCCATGTGTTTAGGCATGTATATGTAAATGGATATACATGGATATATATATCTGTGTATATATGGAGGATGGATCGATAGAGAGAAAGATATTCTGCCTTGTTCCAAAAAGGTTTGAAGAAGCTGTACCAGGTGCTCTTACATGCACACATTTCTTCTATCCTCATAACAACCCTTTTAAAATATATATCGAGAGAGACGAGAAAGCTAAGCCTTGCAGTAATTTTTTTTAAAGCACAGCTCTAGGATTATCTAACGTCAGAGCTCCAAAATCCATGCTTTGACAAGTCAGAGAGCCAGACACGAGTGAAAGAGGTGAAGAGGACAGTTTTGGAACGTGAGAAGAAATGAGGAAAGAGGACGTGGCAGAGACACATGGAAAAATCCAGGAAGAAAGAGAGAGGAAAATGCAGGGCATGCCAGGGCTGCAGTCCAAGTGGATAATTCTAGTCCTGGTAGCAATTAGAGGCGACCCATTTGGCAGTGTCCGCTCCTCTGCAGGAGGGTTGTTGCCACCATCTTTCCTGCCAAGAGTGTTTCCACAACCTTTGTGGCCCTGGTTGGAGTAGCCTGGTTCTATCCAGTGTGGAGAACTCAGTTTTCACCTTAATCACCCTAAACTACCAAGCAGGATGAAGCAGTCTGCCAGACTCTCGGTGGGAGAAGCCATGTAGCAGAAATGTGGGACCCCTAGAGCTTCCTGCCCCCATGCCCACTGGGACTCCATTCTCAGTCTCTTCCTCCTCTTCCAGATCTGCTTTTGGCTCAGTAGACACTCTTAAACCTTCTCCTTTGAGATGACTGAAAATCCTCCAGTTACTTTCCTACATGAAACAGGTTTGTCAGAGACTGAGTGCCAATAAAATATATTGAAAACAAAAAGGTAGGAACAAGACCTTACAACTCACCCAAAATTTGGGGGGAAAATTATGGTACGTATTAGAATAGGGAGAAAAGAAGTGTGTATTTACTGTTAACACTGACCATTACACTACCTTAGAATCCTGAAGAACAAAGCTCTTACATTATGCATAAGGTTCTAGCTGAATTCTTGTCTGGAGATGTGAAGGAGTATTTTGAATGAAGGTGAAGGACAAGAACATAAAATGCCTTTCAGTAGATTAGACGGCATTATAAAGAGCAGATCTTTAGTTATTCAGAAGCGTGTTATTGCACTCTGAATTCAGTGAATCCATCTTGCCCACACATCTATTTCCATATATCTCTATGCAAAGAACAGGTAGGCCAAAGAAATAAGATACTGGGTACTTGTTAAGCAGTATAATTCAATAAGAAGTCTGTCGTTGGCCAGGAGCGTGAGAATTGTCCTTTGATCATGAGTGTCTGACACTACGGTAGAAAAGAAATTATTTTCAAATTTGGTTTTTATTTTTTCAAAGTTACGTATATTCATGTGGTTTAAGGGATCAAATGGTCCTACAAGACTTTTCTGGAAAAAAGTAGCAATCTCCTCCTGGCCCCTTCCTCTGCTTTCTTTTTTCTTGGTCCCCAGAGGTAACAGCATCCAACTCACAGCTGTTTCTTTTGTATTAACCACCATATAACCAAATACCAGGCATTTAGGGCTACTTCTCTATATTTATGTTTAGGTGCTACTGGTTTGCAACTACGGAAGAATTTAGGTCCCTTTCACAGATTTTTCTGACCCCTTCAACCCACTACTACCATACACATGAATGCTTTCCATTCCCCCATCTTCCCCAAATCACTGCATCAGAAGTCTGATTAGATCAATATTCAGTATTCACATCGTCATGATTATGTAATATATTTTGATTACTTTTGTTTTCCTGCCCAACTTTTTGTTTTCTCTGGATTTAATAATTGTGTCATGTTTTGTTTTGTTTTCTTAGTTCTCTACGTACTAGTTACCAGTCAACCCCCAAAGTCTCTTCCAATTATCTAAATATGCTTTCAAAGTATTCAGTTACTTGAGATATTCAACTGTTTTTAGTTCCATCCTTTTGGAGACTTCTTTCCTGGAGTCTCCTCAGGGACCTCCCCCATTGTGGACTGGTTATTCTCTGCAATTGGTGTACTGCTATCGTTCTGGGCTATCCTCTCACCATCATCCTGGAGGCTGCCTTCACCTCTTCTGAGTCGGTGCCCCTGTTTCTTGGCTACTTAGTTTACTAGCTCTTTTGGTAGAGCACTTCCTTTAGAAGCATCCTGAGAATGAGTGCATGTGGGATACATACTTTGAGACCTTACAGTTGGAAATGTTTTTATCGTGTCTTTACACTTAATTGGTACATTATATTAGCATATAATTCTAGACTGGAAATCATTTCCTTTCAGAGTGTTAAAAGCATTGCTCCTTTGACTTCTAACTTACAGGATTGTTGTTGTGAAACCTAAAGCCATTCCGATACCTGACCCTTCATATGTGACTTTTTTTTTTACCCCCTTTTCCATGCCAATAGGACCTTTTCTTAGTGGTGTTCTAAGATTTCATGATGTGCATTGGTACGGTTCTATTTTCATGTATTGTTCTGAGTATTGGATTGGCTCTTTCAAACTGGACACATATGTCTTTTGATTTGGGGAATTTTAAAGATCTATTTGTTGATAATTTCAAGCCCTCTTTCTCTATAGCTTCTATTAGTCAGGCATTGAAGTGACTCTTGGACTGATCCTCTGAGTTTTCTTATCTCTTCTCACATTTTTCATTTCTGTTCTTTTGCTCTGCTATGTGGACTATTTACTCAATTTTATTCTCTAAATCTTCTATTGATGTTTTTAAGGCAACATTGATGCTACTACCATATTTTAAAGTCCAAATTTCTAAAAGCTTATTCTTGTTCTGTGTTACTCTTTTTAAAAAATAGTATTCTGTTTTTGCTTCATGGATGTTTCATATCTGTGAGGATATTAATTATATACATATTAGATATATAAAATATATATGTATGAAAATAAATTATTTGTATATAATTTTAGAAAATATATATTAAACTCTCTGCATCGTCTTTTCCCTCCAGTTTACTTTCCTTCTGTTTACTCATTCAATCACTGAATTGTGTGTCTGGTGACCCTTGATTGCCTGCTTATACTTAAGAAAGAGGCACTCACGAAAAAGCTCATCGGCAGCTATGTGCACTTGCACCGGGTTCTCATCATCTGGTTTGACCATTCACTGAGAGATTTGTTTGCCAATATCTTCTGTTCTTTTCTTTCGGGTTGCTCAGACTCTCCAGAGAAAAATCTTATAATTTCCTGCCTGGAGGAAATAAACCTGGCTGCCAGCATTCTGTGAACTGAGTAGAGTGCTCAGACTGAACCTCAATATTTTGTATGCGTGGTAGGCAGTATAACAGCTCCCTAAAGATGTCCGTATCCTAATGCTCAGAACCTGTAAATATGTACCTTATGTGGCAAAAGAAACCCAGTAGATGTGATTAAGTTAAGGATCTTGAGACGGGAAGATTATTTTAGATAATCCAATTCATCTCCAGCCTCATCTTATAGCACTGTCCTCTCCCTCTTACCTTGCAAAGTGACTTGTATACGGTCACCCCTCAATACATATTTGTTGAATAAGTGGATTGATCAACAAATATATTGGAAAGAAGAAGGGATACATTTTAAAATATATCATTTTAAGGACCATGATCTTATTTTCAAGTTTTCCTACTGGGTCAGGTTAGAAAACTGCTATGAACCCAATGGCTTGATAAATGTTTACTTTTGGCTTTGTCTTTGGAGCCAAAGGACTGGTTTGAGAAAGGGAGAGAGAATCTAGATGGACGAGGAGGTAAGGAGGTCATCTGTTTTCCAGCTAATGAGCTGGGCAGTGTCAGGGAGAGGAGGCGGCTGCACTGAGGCTAATATACCTTCAATCAGACAATGTATACCTAGATCCTAGCACAGTGGCTGGCACAAAAAGATACTCAATAAATATTTGTTGAATTGATGAAAAAAAATGGCCTTCCTACTTTACCACATGCCCTCCAAGCTACAAGTAACCCTTTATGATTTCCTACTTAACGCTGCCATTGAAGATCACTTCTGCCCATTTTTAGCTCTATGTTTTGATAGAGGAAAAGTCAACATGCTATTTGGCTATGGTTCGGTCAAGTCATACTATTTTAAGGACAACTATCCTAAGTCCAATTTAGAAGAGGCCCATTTATTATTCCACTTCATAAGTATTCCACTGCACATTCACAAAGACTATGTCCTTTCAAAGTCATTAGAGATCTCATTTCTTAAATCTAATGTAATTGCCGAAAAAGGAGCTTGTTCTAAGAAAGAACAAAGAATTGAGCTACAGTTGAATATGGATGGCAATGCAAATCTATTGTTGAGCATTTTCTGCTGTGGTTCACTTGGCTCCAAGGGCCGACAGCATAGTAAGCACTTGCATAAAAAAATGAAGCTTATCTTGCTGGACCGAAAGAAGGCACCAAGTTCACGGGGCCCCAGGAGCTTGGCAAAGGGTGGTCTGGCAGAGTTTTGACACGCTATTATGGGATAAGATTGTGGGTAACTGGAAAACCCCTTTCTGGCATATAAAAGATGTAATTATCTGGTAGTTCCTTGAAATTCTTCAGCTAGACTTATTTATTTAACCAGTGATGGCAAATTACCTCAGCTTCTATGCCGGCATGATACATCGGTAATGGCTGCTAGAAGCCTATAATGATAAAAGTGCTGAGGAAATATTGGGGCTCATCAAGAAAGTGTTGTCATAGATTAGCAATGTCAGCTGTGAGTTTTGGAATAGAGATTGGTGTCACGCCACATATTTAATATCCTTTCAGGCTTTTTTTTGGTCTTATTAAAATCTAAGTAATTATATCTAAAAATCCACATAATTTTCACATAAATTCTGTAAAGTAAGTACTGTTATAGTCTTCATTTTTTTTTTCGGATGAAGAAACTTAAGGTACAGACATATTGTTTCCAAAAGTATATTGCCAATTAGCGGTGGAACTTATATTTGAACACATGCCTCTCTAACTCCAGAGCCCCTCCAAGCTTTTAACAACCATATAATCTTCCCTAAGAATTCTAGAGTGCTGATATTTAATGCTGTTATCACTCATTTATACCCTAGAGTGAATGAGTTCCTTTCTATCCTTACCTAAGAGAGGAAAATATAAAAGATTAATAAGGTTGGCAGGGCTGAAGACAAACTACCTACTTTACAATACTGTTTAAGACTGATTCTTAGTCTAAATATTGAAAACATGACTTAGTATATGACTAGTCAAGGAAATATGAATTATTCCTGGATTATTTAAGTACATCTGTACAATTTATATTTTGAGATCCAAAGCAAGTAGAAGTATTACTCTCAGATGAGTTTTTTTTTTTTTTTTTTTTTGCGGTACGTGGGCCTCTCAGTGTTGTGGCCTCTCCCGTTGCGGAGCACAGGCTCCGGACGCGCAGGCTCAGCGGCCATGGCTCACGGGCCCAGCCGCTCCGCGGCATGTGGGATCTTCCCAGACCGGGGCACGAACCCGTGTCCCCTGCATCGGCAGGCGGACTCTCAAACACTGCGCCACCAGGGAAGCCCTCAGATGAGATTTTTCATCCTTTGAAATGTTTTATTCTAAAAGTAAGGATGTTAATCACTACGTCACGATGAGTTTCCAAATGCAGGTAATTGTACTTTGTTTTCCTTAAACATTTAAAGGTTGTTCTTTTAATGGGATGATCTCTCTATTTATGGAAACATATTACTATCACTTTCCCCGAATATTTATTTCTCTAATTAATTGTTAAAATCATTTGTAAATATGCGATTTACAGCATTCATGTAAAACAGTTTGGATTTTACCCAAAGGCAGGGAAAAATACAAACCCAAAAAATCTTCAAATATTTGTAGTTGGTGTTAGAAATGTCAGAGTATTGTCTGATTTCTTGCATGTTCTTTTACTTTTACAGAAAAATCTGTCATTGCTCAACCAATATTTGTTTTTGAAAAGAGAAAACAAACTTTTAAGGTAAGATCAAGTCACTTTTCTTTGATTTTTTTTTTTGAGGTATTTATTTATTTTGGCTGCGTTGGGTCTTCTTTGCTGTGCGCAGGCTTTCTCTAGTTGCGGTGAGCAGGGCCTACTCTTTGTTGCAGTGCGCGGGCTTCTCTGCGGTGGCTTCTCTTGTTGAGGAGCGCTGGCTCTAGGCATGTGGGTTTCAGTAGTTGCAGCACGTTGGCTCAGTAGTTGTGGCTCACAGGGTCTAGAGCGCAGGCTCAGTAGTTATGGTGCACGGGCTTAGTTGCTCCGCAGCATGTGGGATCTTCTCGGAGCAGGGATTGAACCCGTGTCCTCTGCATTGGCAGGTGGCTTCTTAACCACTGCACCACCAGGGAAGTCCCTCTTTGATTTTTATTTTGACAAGATTGTATTTCGAGAAGCTAGCTATACTAAATGATACCACAGCTGCATAAATTTATCCTCTGGGGCTTCCCTGGTGGCGCAGTGGTTGAGAGTCCACTTGCCGATGCAGGGGATACGGGTTCGTGGCCCAGTCTGGGAAGATCCCACATGCTGCGGAGCGGCTGGGCCCGTGAGCCATGGCCGCTGAGCCTGCGCGTCCGGAGCCTGTGCTCCGCAACGGGAGAGGCCACAACAGTGAGAGGCCCGCGTACTGGAAAAAAATAAATAAATAAATAAATTTATCCACTGTTCTTCACTTAGAGGAGTAGTAACTCCAGAATATTTACATCATAGGGATTTACTGACAGCAATTTGGCTGAAATGGGAAGCCAGAGGCCTTATCTTGAAACTATGGATAACATGCCATTTTTACCAAATTATCTGGTTTTTTTTTTGGAGTGACTGGGAAAGGGGAGGGGCTGAAGGAGGTTAGGAGGGCTAAGGCTCATCATGTATTCCCCACCACTGACCTAGCTTAAAACTGGATATAAAATAAGTTCTAAACTGCAATATATGATTCAAAAGAAATCTTGAGGGCTCTATTTGCTTTTTCAGCATCATACTAAAATCACTTGCTTTGAAAGACAAACGATAGCATTAGTAGCATTCTCACTTTAGCCTAACTAGTATTTTCTTGTTATTCATTCTTACTTATGGAGGTAATTTACCCTACTACCCACAAAACTAACTAAAGAAAAACTCAACTCCTAGTGAGTAAAGGTGAGCAGCTTTTCCTAGCTTAGCTGAATAGACCTGGCTTCTGAGAATTCTCTTATAAAGTGACAGGGTGAAAGTCTGATTTGAAAACAGCAAACACTCAGCTCTCACTGGTAGCTTTGTTTCCTTCCAGAGACCTGCAGAAGACACCCTGTATGAAGCAGCAGAACATGGTAACGATTTGTATCCTGTATTTCAAAAGCAATCTTTATACAAAGAGATAAGTAGGCACAAGCATTTTGGCATGTGGCACAGACAATGTAAAATCGAATGGTTTTTCTTGTTTTTAAGCATGCAAGTAGACTGGCTCTTGTTTTGAAAGATGACATGTAGGTCTCTGAGAACACTGATGTTAACAACGCTAAAATCCCATGATTCTCCACTGCCTGTACTTCAACCTTCCAAAAGCATTCTCTATACAATCTCAGAATTTGTAAGCAACTTCTTGCCAAGGCCACTTGTTTCTAATTGTTTCATAGTAGGATGATATGCCTATCGGTTTATAATCACCAAGTTATTAACCCCAATATCTAACACTGTGCTTCAGGAATTAACACATTGTCAAACGATGATATATCTAGAGAAAAGGAAATTCTGTTTCTCCTCTCATATCATGGATTGAGGCTTATTTGTTATTGCAATCAGTTTTACCCTTCACATTGAATTTCTTACAGAGTGTAATGATTCTTCAAGAAAGCGTGTCCGGTCTTCGTCTTTTACTTTGCATACTACAGATTCTCAGTCCCAAGGAGGTAGGTATAGCCTCGACTGTTGAGTGTTCACTGTTACGTTTACTCTGAGTGTGACACTACTAAGGGACTTTTCAAACACATAATGTTTAAAAATCTACCCATTGATAGTGTTTATAATATATTGTTGTATGAAGATAGCAGTTTATAAATGAATTGCACAGTGAGTTATTATTTAAAAATTCAATTGATCAACATTGGAAAAAAGACTGAAAGGATATAAACCACAGTGTTATCTTAGGTAATGAGATTACAAGTGATTTGGTTCCCTTGTCCATCCCCCCCCACCCCCCACCCCCAGCCCACTCCACCCCCCCACTCCGACCTTTGTATTTTGCTGTGTTCACAAAGTTTCTGCATTAAGCATGTATTAGCTTTACAAATAGGAGAAACTGCTATTTCCTCCTAAGTAAACATCTACTTAAATAAACAGATGTCTGCTTTAAAAAAAACACTTTATTCTAAGAATTTTACCATATGCTGTGTTTTGAATAAACCATTAACTTAGTTTGCCTCTCTCCTACACTCAAAGCACTCTGGTGACTTCTTTTATGATAGATCACACTGCCCTCTGCTGCGTCATACAGCTATTTATGTATATGTCTGTCTCCTCCACTGAGAGTTCCTTGAGGTCATCTTCACGCCTGATAGAGTGTCTAACACACGATGATCATGTAAATATTTACTGAATAATTCTCACCAGAGCACTCTATTTTTAATCGATAAAAGTACAAAGATTTTTCTAATCTGGTGATAAAGAAAATTTTCCAAAACAGCAAAAATCCAAATCAAAAGAAAAACAAAACCCACTTCCTTATTGACTCCAGTTTGCAATCTGCTTTTAGCATCAACCTTGTCCCAGAAGCGACTAAGATCGTCATCCTTCACGGATCTCCCGACCTTCCCCCCTTCTGGGCCAGGTAATAAAGAACTTCTTAGAACCTCAAGGCTGACACTCTGACTTTTCCAAATCCATTCTTATTCATGACGAGCTTTCTTTTTCAGCTACTATAAAACTCTGACATTTTAGTGGCAAATAAAATAGGGGCCTTAGCAAAGTATGCATGGAAGACTACCTTCTGAATTCCAGCCCCACAAATCTAGACAGTATATCTGTTTATTTTTGGTAGAAAGTTTAAGCTTGATGACGTTTTTTAGGATTTCATGTTTATGACAGTATTATTTTATGTAAGGTAGCCCTATAAAATATAGTAACTTGCTTTATTTTCCTTATTATTGTCCATCTGTACAGTTTATAATATACGCAGTACTCAAAATATATAACTATGTGTAGATTCTCAAAGTTTATGCTTTAAATTTATATTCTAAAGTTTAGAATATGATTCCTTTTGAATTTTTCACTAATTAAAACATTACCTCTTTTTATTTGAAATTTGTAATACTTTGCTAAGTAAAACTATTTTATCATAATAAAATATTTGAAATGGTTGAAACATGCTCTACATCAAGATTATGATTTGTAGTCTTGTATATTTTTGTTTCTACTGAACAACCAACTGCCTTTTCCGAGTTAAGCTTACCACAAGAAACAGAAAATACGAACTATGCACTTCCTTTTAGCGGATTCTACCCAGGAACCACAGAGTTTTCAAACTAATGAATTTATATTCTTATTAACAATTCCAAGCGTGACTGAGCAACAATATGGTCAGACACCTTTCACATACAGAAGAGACAGGTTCTAGTTCAATAAGCTCCATCTATATGTGCCTGACAAGTTACAGACATTAAGAGGAATAGGGGTCTTAATCCCAGAGGATTTGTTTTATTGTATTTGTGCATAAAGGGATGGCTTTAAATTATCTGGAAGACTGCTTCAATTCATTTTCTAAAAATCAGACACACATACAAAAAGAATGAATAAAAAAACCACTGATATTACCAAGCACATCCCATTTTATGTTGTGCAGAATCTTGGCGCTGTTGGAACGGAGACAAATAGTACAATTTTAAATGGCCCATTCAGTGTTACTTTTTAATAATAAAGATCATAAAAACCATGTAATTGAACTTTGAATTAGAGAAGCTATTCTACCCCAACATTTATAATACTTCGAAGAAGCAATCCTTATTCTTTTCTCATCTCCTTTAATCCAACATTCAAAGGTTGCTATTTCTGCGATTTGCAACCAAAAGGTGATCTCTGAGATGTGTAGTACAGACATACCTCATTTTATTGAACTTCACAGATATTGCATTTTTTACAAATTGAAAGTTTGTGGCAACCATACCTCAAGGAAGTCTATGGGTGCCACTTTTCCAACAGCATTTGCTTGCCTTGTGTCTCTGTGTCATATTTTGGTAATTCTCACAATATTTCAAACATTTTCATTATTATTATACCTGTTATGGTGATCTGTGATCAGTGATCTTAGATGTTACTACTGTAATAGTAATTTTGGGGGGGCACTTAAACCACGACCATATAAGTTATGATGGCCAACTTAATAAATGTGCATGTTGACTGCTCCACCAACCAGCCTGCTCCCCCATCCCTCTCCCTCTTCTCAGGCAATATTGAAATTAGGCCAGTTAATAACCTTATAGTGGCCTCTAAGTGTTTGAGTGAAAGGAAGAGTCACATGTCTCTCACTTTAAATCAAAAGTTAGAAATGATTACGTTTAGTGAGAAAGGCATGTCTAAAGCCAAGATAGGCCAAAAACTAGGCCTCTTGCACCAAACAGTTAGCAAATATGTGACTGTGAAGGAAAAGTTCCTGAAGGAAATTGAAAGTGCTACTCCAGTGAACACATGAATGATAAGAAAGTGAAACAGACTTATTGCTGATATGGAGAAAGTTCTAGTGGTCTGGAGAGAAGATCAAACCAGCCACAATATTCCTTCAAGCCAAAGCTTAATCAAGAACAAGGCCCTGACTCTTTTCAGTTCTGTAAAGGCTGAGAGAGTTGAGGAAGCTGCAAAAGAAAAGTCTGAAGCTAGCAGATGTTGGTTCGTGAGGTTGTAGGAAAGAAGCCATCTCCATAACAGAGGTGCAAGGTGAAGCAGCAAGTGCTGATGCAGAAGCTGCAGCAAGTTATCCAGAAGATCTAGCCCATATCATTAATGAAGGTGGCTATGCTAAACAACAGATTTTCAGTGTAGACGAAACAGCCTTATACTGGAAGAAGATGCCATCTAGGACTTTTCATAGCTAGAGAGGAGAAGTCAATGCCTGGCCTCAAAGTTTCAAAGGACAAGCTGACAATCTTGTTAGGGGTTAATGCAGCTGGAGACTTTAAATAGAAGCCAGTGCTTATTTAGCATTCTGAAAATTTAGGGCCCTTAAGAATTATGATAAATCTACTCTGCCTGTGTCCTATAAATGGGACAACAAAGCCTAGATGATGGCACACCTCTTTACAACATGGTTTGCTGAATATTTTAAGCCCACTGTTGTGACCTACTGCTCAGAAAAAGATTCCTTTCAAAATATTACTGTTCAGTGATATCTGGTCACTCAAGAGCTCTGACGGAGATGTAAAACAAGATTAATGTCATTCATGCCTGCTAACACAACATCCACTTTTCACCCCATGGATCAAGGAGTCATTTTGACATTCAAGTCTTATTATTTAAGAAGTACATTTTGTAAGGCTATAGCTGCCATAGGTGGTGATTCCTCTGACGGATCTGGACAAAGGCATTTGCAAACCTTCTGGAAAGGATTCACCATTCTAGCTGCCATTAAGAACATTTGTAGTTCATGGGAAGAGGTCAAAATATCAACATTCACAGGAGTTTGGAAGAAGCTGATTCCAACCCTCATGGATGACTTTGAGGGGTTCCAGACTTCAGTGGAGGAAATAAGTACAGATGTGATGGAAATAGCAAGAGAACTAGAATTAGACGTGGAGCCTGAAGATGTAGCTGAATTGCTGCAATCTGATGATAAAACTTGAACAGATGAGGAGCTGCTTCTCATGGATGAGCAAAGAAAGTGGTTTCCTGCTCATCTAGTCCTGGTGAAGATGCTGCAAAGGTTGTTGAAATGACAATAAAGGATTTAGAATAAACTTAGTTGGGGGTTTGAGGGGACTGACTCCAATTTTGAAAGAAGTTCTGTGAGTAAAATGTTATCAAACAGCATTGCATGCTACAGAGAAATCATTCGTGAAAGGAAAAGTCAACTGATGCTGCAAACTTCATTGCTGTCTTATGTTAAGACGTTGCCACGGTCACCCCAGCCTTCAGCAACCACCAGCCTGATCAGTCAGCAGCCATAGACACTGAGGCAAGACCCTCCACCAGCCAAAAGATTATGACTCTCTGAAGGCTCACATGATGGTTAGCACTTTTTTAGCAATAAAGTATTTTTAAATTAAGATAGGTATATTGTTTTTCATAGCAATAAAGTATTTTTAAATTAAGATACATATATTGCTATTGCACACTTAACAGACTACAGTATAGTGTAAATGTAACTTTTATATGCACTGGGAAACCAAAGAATTTGTGTGACTCACTTTATTGTGATACTCATTTTATTGCAGTGGTCTGGATCCCAATCAGCAATATCTCTTTGGTATGCCTACAATTCTGTTCTTGCAGCCAAGACCACAGTCTTATCCCATCAATTCACTTCACAGAAAAATGGCCTAGAATAATGGTCATCTTTGCTTCTCTCTTCGGGTATCATTAAAGAGTGGGGAAGGGGCAGAATTTGCTAACAGTTTTATAACATTCTATAGTATATAAGAAATATATACTAATGCACACAGATGGTTCACTACCAATTCAGAGTTTATCATCTGTAGAATTTCTCTCAGTATTCAATTTCATGATTCTAAAGAAAACTCTCTATTTCACTTGCGACCTCATTTTCACTTATTTTTCTGAGTAAAAAGACTGTAGCGAAACTCACCTTGCCATCACACTTTTTTAGCAGAATCAGTGCTCTCATGAGCATCACCTATTACTCTGTTAGTGCCAACAGCGACATCTACTGGTGAGTTCAGTGCAAGACCGTTAAAACAGTAGAAACTGACTATAGGTTTAAAAATTTTTGTAAACATGTTTTTTACAGTGAAGAAAAACAATGTTTTTATGACATCAACTTTTGTGCAAAGGAATGTTGATATGAACAGTGCAAAACAAGGTATGTAGCTTCTCTTTATTACAAGAACCTCAGAAATTTTGTTTTACCATCCATATCTCAATCTCTGTGTGTGTGTGTATGGTGGTATGGTGGTTGAGTGACAAAACATGAAGGAAAGCATTTGGTAAGCTAAGTCCCATGATCAAAATGAATAGTTACTGGGTTAAAAGTAGGCAGGAAGAAAGTACCAGGCAGCTCACTGGCTATTTTGACTTTGATTAGTTAACATTAACCCCTCGTTTAATCATGACTTTAGAAAAGTAGCATTAAATTAGTAAAAAAATAGAGAGGAAAAGTATTTCACTGAAGATATATTGACCCTTTCATTCTGTTCTTTTAAGGTCCTGTGAAACATTCTGAACATGTTCTAAGACCTGCTATCTTGCAGCCACCTCAAGCTCAAAAGTGTATAAAAGTAAGAAAAGCATTTGGACACGATGTGCTGGAATCCTGCAAGAGTAGAGAAAAAAACAAAAATAAGGTAAGAAAACCTCCTATGGTAGGAATGACCTCAATTCCCCATCCTTCTTTTGGTAGATTGTTGTGGGCCCCCATATCCGGAATTAGGGGCTGCCTGACCTTTGTTCTGTTGCTGAAGCAGCTACCAGCCTGGAAAAACAGCTGGACAAGATAGCCAAAAGCCCTCAGTAACCTTATTAAACTTGTCCTCTTAAACTGGAGGGTTGCTCCCAGGAACAAGTCTTGCGTTATCTCCTAAGCTGTAAAGCTGAGTCCTGTGTAGTGGGGACCTTTGAGGGTCTTGTCCTGGTGCATTGATCCCATGTGAGAATAAGGGAGCAATGCGGTGGCAGGGGCCAGGAGTCAGATGTCAAAAAAAGGAAAGGGATTTTTTTTGTATCTTCTGCTAGTGTGGCTTCCCTTCCAGACCCATCTTCATGGAAACAGGAGTAACGAACTACCTCCACAGTGTAATTGGGAGGGCTTGGGAAGCCTCTGGAGACAGAAACAAATTCTCTCTTCCAACTGAATCACTTGCTGTGGGCCTTTCTAAGGAGATATTCATTTTACTCAGGCCATGCAGATATGGGCTTGGGGATATTCTGTTGCTATAGTTCTATCTGTGTCTTCCAGAAGCAGACACTTGAGAGGAAGGGAACACAGGATCAACAGGGTGGAATTTGAGAGTTATTCCATCAGTCATTTGCTTCCAGCTAAACTACTGAGGGTTGATCACCTGGTTTTGGTTTTTTTCCCAGACTGAACATGAGGACAGTGACACATGCAAGTGTTAAAATACCAATCATTTAATCAATTCAGTGAAAATAATCCGATTGGTACTAATCCTACCTTTACTGCTATCTAACTGTGTTTGCATTCTTAGACAAAGCACCAACCTTCTCTTTTTTATCAGTGAAGTGAGGGAGTTGAACTTGGTCAGCATTTACCATCATTTTTTTTTTTTTTGCGGTATGCGGGCCTCTCACTGTTGTGGCCTCTCCTGTTGCGGAGCACAGGCTCCGGTTGCGCAGGCTCAGCGGCCATGGCTCACGGGCCCAGCCGCTCCGCGGCATGTGGGATCTTCCCGGACCGGGGCACAAACCCATGTCCCCTGCATCGGCAAGTGGACTCTCAATCACTGCGCCCCCAGGGAAGCCCTACCATCATTTTTATATTTCCAAATCTTTTTCTTTGTTAAGACATGATTTAATGAGACCCATTATGAATTTTAAAAATCATTTCATCATTTATGCATGATATATGATGTGACTTTTAGGTATAACATATTTTAAATTTCAAATCAGTATTTTATTAAACATTTTCACTTAAATATAATCATCACTATATTACATAAAATCTTTACCTATTTAAGGAGTGATACATGTTGTTTAATTTGTTTTAAAGTATGTAAGAAAAAGTATTATGTGTTAACTAATTTCTAAAATGTTATTACATTGCTTTTGATTTTGGAATGGCATGTTCTATAAATTATAGATTAAAATTTTTATTGCACATTATGACAAAAGTTGATCAATATTTATTTTTGCCATGATTTTTTGAAATCCTGCATTGCATGTATTTAAAATAAAATTTGTAACAAAATAAAAATAAAGGGGGCTTCCCTGGTGGCGCAGTGGTTGAGAGTCCGCCTGCCGGTGCAGGGGACGCGGGTTCGTGCCCCGGTCCGGGAGGATCCCACATGCCACGGAGCGGCTAGGCCTGTGAGCCATGGCCGCTGAGCCTGCGCGTCCGGAGCCTGTGCTCCGCAATGGGAGAGGCCACAACAGTGAGAGGCCCGCATAACGCAAAAATAAATAAAAATAAAGCATAAGATAAATTTTCAGGCTATTGTTTATAAGCATTTCTTCTTGAATAACTTATTAAGGGCATAAATAGAACTTATTCCTAATAAGTAAAAAGCCTAATTGGATATGCCCATCATTGAATTTTCTCCATTGAATGATGATTTTTGAAGATCTAAAGACAAACTATATATAAGATGCTATGTCAAATGGATAATTAATATGAACCTGCTGTATAAAAAAATAAAATTAAAAAATTTTTAAAAAAAGATGCTATGTCAGAATTCTGACAAAATGTTATAATTTATAGATCTAGTAAGAATTATCTGTAGGGGAATTTTATAGAACACTTATTTTTATGATCTGTATTAACTTGTATATCAAAATTAGAGCAATTTTCATTTATCCTGTCATTAGTTTTGGTCACTTATTGCATGTAATTCAAATAATATATGCCTAATAACAACTATCTCAACCAACATAGAGTTAAAAACTACCATTTTGGCTGAGATAAATCATCTGAGTGACTGAGTCATAAGCATGGACTTTGATCTTTGCTAACCAATGGCACATACTCTCTTGACACATATTTCTCAGCTCTCAAATTCTGTTACAAAGGGAAAAATACTCAAAATTATTTTCATTGATTGATATAAAATTAAAGTGGAAACAGACCCCATTTACCTTTAAAGATAGGAAGTCCCTGCAACATCTTTGAAAATCCCTGGTGGAGGAAGGGATGTGTCCACAAAACACTGAGGACACTAGATTAGATAACAGATAGGGGCTCCTTCCAGATCAAAAACTGCTCACTCCTTCATTTATACATTAATGCAGGTAAGGTGCATATGTATATACACATCAGATGGAGTAACTAACTGATTTAGTTACCAGTCGGAAGTTTCTAGAGGAAGAGATGGAGTTTTCTCACACACTGGGTGGCCATGATGGTGAAGCTCTTAGGGTGTTTCCAGGGATTAAATAGTCCTGAAAGATATTTACTAATCTAGAAATGAGAATTAACTCCACTTGGCTAAAGGGGTAAAAGTAACAAAAGGAGGTGGGATTTCTGAATGTTCGCGCTCAGTCTGGTGTCAGGCAGACCCAGGCTCGAATATCAGTCCCCTTTCCTTGTTGCCCAGGCCTGCCCCCATTATTTAAGCTTGTTAGGTCAGTTTACTTACCTGTAAAATGTGTTTAATAGAAGCACAAAGTGTATAGAGTTGTTCTGAGGAGCGTATGAAATAATGTATATAAAATGTTTAGGGTAGTACTTGAACAAAGTAAGTTTTCAACACATTTATATATCTAGTAAGGCAGTTTAAATGAACTTTTTGATGGATTTTTTTCTTTCAGATTTCTGAGGAGAACTCCTATTTGCTAAGTGAAAATTTACCAAGTGCCAGAATTTCAGTCCAGCTGTCTACTAACCAGAATTTTTTAGGTCCTACATCAGTAGGGTAAGTTAGTGATGGGGAAACAGGTGGTGTTCTTTCATTCTTGCTTTCTTTTATCATTATAACCATTTCCGGGAAAAAAGTTTCTGACATTGTACAGATAAAATGCCAAGATTTCTGTTTGAAAGGAGATTTTATAAATATACAAATTTAAAATGTTTTTTAAAACATCTCTAATATTTAAATATTATCATATTGATATTGGATCATCTCTATTGTCTTGTTGACTTGGGTAAGTATGTTTCAAATAGGTACAGCTAAATTTTTATTTAGTTAGGCATTAATTATTGGCTAATAGATTAGCCTTTCCATGGCATTCTTTCTTTCCCCTCTTTTAAATTATTGCTGGCATTATTATTTATTAACATAGGTTGGATAGACAACAAAGAAAGCAGTAGAAATATGCAAAGTGAAAGTTAATATTTCCTAGCATCACCAGTGATGAGGGCATGTTTGATCTGAGAGAAGATTACAACTAGCCGTGGACATTCTGGACTCGCGATTAGGGCCCACGCAGGTACCTCAGCCCTTACCTACTGTGCACATTGGGGATGCAATAGGGATCCCGGAGTCCATCTGTCAACAAACAGAGGGCTGCATGTCTTTGAGTTTCTCATTATGCAAAACACTTAAAACACTAAAAAAAAGTTTCTGGGAGGGAGAAACCAAATTAAACCACTGCACACTCAAGTATAACTGAGAAGATAGATTGGCTTTGCTTTTGCCCTGAGATCTTGGATCGCTAAAAGCATTGGCCAGTTGGGGAAAAGGAGAGTGGAGACTGGAGACTGGAGACGAGTCAGTGCTGGAAAAGCAAAAAGATAAGGGCTGGGCAGCTCCCCTGTTGATCACACAGCCCGTTTGGACTGGTCTTGGCCAGTGCTGTAACAGCCGTTAAATATTTTGAATAGCATGCCTGGAAGTACCTATCTCAATTTTTCCATCATTTCTTATTAACTTCAGATAAACAAAAGTTAGCAGATGTTTTTATGCTTTACATAAATCTATTCAATCATCTGATTATTTCATGTGCTAAGGTTTAAAATGGCTATATTCACTGCTACTATATTTAAAATAGCAAATGCTTATTTCTTTTCCTTAGATGTCAACCAAATGAAGATAAGTATTCTTTTAAAAGCTGCAGTTCTGATTTCGTTTTTGGAGAAAACATGGTAGAAAGAGTTTTGGTAAGATTTTGGCAGATGTTTCTATTATTATATAGAGAGCTGTCACTTCAAATTTCTGAAGGCAAATTAATTAAGACAATGTTAAATTGGAGCATACTTTTTAACTCCTGAGTTCAAAGGCACATTTCCTGTCTTTAACTGGAAAGGTTCTCCTGGGAAGCAAGTTCTAGTTGTTAAAATAATAGACAAGAACCACAGAGGAAGGGAATTGTATAATTATAACATTATTACTGATAAGAAATACTAAATACTTCTTTGACTTGCATTAAACCAGAGGTACCCAAGGAAATCCCAGAACTGTCTGCAATAGTTAGATAAACTCAACTAGTCATGATATTTTAATACAGTTTTTCAATAGCATTTTTTATAACAAGATGCATTTAAAATCATTTGCCAAATTTTTCTCATTAACCACAACTTTCCCCTTCAAGATTTTACACTGAAAAGCATTATTATAACTTTTTTCTCTAGCTGTAAGAGGAAAATTATAGTCTTTTACTTGCCTAGGAGAATGTACTTGCCAAGTGGAACCCCCTGATTATTATGACCATCATCCTTAATTAATACTGAGCATCCTCCTACGTGAGGCAGTTGCTGCTCTGTCCTCCACAGGGCACGTTTCTAAAACAGAGCATGATCTACAGTGGGGAATTATACAGCCAAGTGGAAGCTGTGCAGCAAATGTGCCCATGGTTTTATCTGGTCCAACACATCTTTATACTCTTTCCACTTTCACCCAGACCAGAATCTTGGCTGAGACAAGACAAGGAAGCTAGCTTGTCTCAGGGCTATTAGATGAAGAATCCCACGGAGGATGTACAGATTTTAAAACCTGTGCAAGGGCTCAGAATAACAAAAGGACCACCAACTCATGAGGCCTGTTTATTCCAAAATTTTAAGGGCTTTCACAAATCAGTTACTTTTAAGATCTAGCTTATTCTACACCTGCCTCAGGCTTAACCCCAATTCCAAGAGAAGTATCACAGCTTCTCAGCTTTGAGGCACCCTTCTGCCACTCCCAAGATGGTCAGCTCCAGCAATCCTAGAGCTGCTGACCTACACCTTTGGATGTGAACCAGACTGGACCAACTTCCAGGCAATATATTTAGGCACATTTATTCTAGATTAGTCGCAGCTTCTGTAAGATGTCACAGACACAAATAAAATACTCTTCAAACCTCATGGGATCAACTTTAACATTCAACTCATTTAACAGACATGGATTGTGTTCTTATGATATATAAAGCATTGGCATTGGTCTCAAGTTTGGTGGCATATTACTATCATCTGGTGAGCCTTCAGAGGACTTATGCCTGGCCATCTCCCTTAACCAATTAGATCAGGATCTCCATGGGTGAGGCCAGGTGTCAGGAGATTTGAATATACAGCCAGGATTGAAAACCACCTGGGTAAGTGGTTATGCAAAGCTAAAGAAGACCCTGTCCTCTAGAGACGTTTATAGTCCAGTAAGGGAAAGAGAGAGATACCTATACAGATGAACTACAGTGGGAATTACAGATTTGGTGTGAGGAGGTAGGTACCTGTGTGCATTTCCTATGGGTGCTTCAACTTTGACTTACAAAGGAACCTGAGCTTCCTGTCTCCTTAAGCTGATAACATGCTAGGACAGCAGGAGCTGTAGAGATCACCTGTGTTTGTCCTCTAGTTGATCCTGTAATCCTGTGGCTGTGTGATTTGGGGGCCAGGATGCCCTCTTGATTTGTTTGCTGACCATGTGCTTTTAAGAGTGAGTCATTAAACTTTCTGTGCTTTAGTTTCTGTTTTCTTAAAATGGAAATAGTTACACCCATCTCTACCAATTTTGATGTCCAATTAAATAATGTGAAAATCTTGAATTAGTAAGGGAAAAGATATAAACCCAAGTTCTGAAGTATTGTCCAATTCTCCCTGTTCTGCAAGGAGCTATGCAGGGGGCTGTACAGGAGGTTATAAATGGCATGGAAATTACTTGGTCTTTTTTCACACAGGCATTGATTACAACACATGTGCGAATCCCCAGGTACGCAGCCTTAAAAAGTGATTGTTGGCAAAAATTGTCTTAGAGGAGAAGTTAGGATTCCTTCTGTAGTGATGATGTGAGACAGCTAGTGGGTTCTTTGGATAACTTTTTAGTTTTTTAAATGAACTGGATAGAAAGAGTGGACTGTTGAGAATACTGAAATACCTTGAAAAAGTGACAACAGCTGCATCTCCCTCTAGGCATCAGGTTGGTGTGGTGGTAGCATGGAACAGCTACTACCTCCTTTTGGGTCTCGAAAAGCTTTCCCATTGCCCCTGGCACTAGATGCCACCTGAAGTAGGCTGGTGGTAACTAGATTGTTTGCTGAGATCAGAACCAAGGTCTTCTAATAATGGGGAGGAATTCTCTGTTCAGCACAAAAGGAGCCCAAAACAAAAACAGAGCTTTTGGGTTTGTTTGCCACCCTGAGAAGAACAAAAGTATCTCTTGGCTTACTGCAAATATATGGGGATAAAATTAAGTAATACATCTTTTTCCCCCACTTAGGGTACTCAAAAACTCACTCAGCCTCAACTTGAAAATGATTCATACATCAAGGAAAAACCATTCAAATTCACTTTAAAATTTCCTATCAACGCTCCAAACTCAAGTAAGAATTATTTCATTTGTAAAACATCTGATTCAACTGGTGTACTTCCTGTTTTTCCATGTCATTTGTTTAATATCTATAAAATACAAAAACAATAGCCCTGTGTTTTAAAATGTTTGGTGAAGATTAAAGCATATAAACATGATATATAAGCTTTAATAATTGTTTGACTTAATGATATGTGGGATCATTAAAGAGATCTGCCTCAACTCAAGCAGTTTGATTTTTTGGGAACACTCATTGTTTATAAAAAGCTAAGGCTAAATGCATGTTAACAGGGGCAAGAAAGAACTTTCACAGTAGGGAAAATGGGGCGTTTTATGTGTTCTTTCCCCCTATTTTCTCTCAGGAACAGACTCTCTTAAGAATATACCCCTAACTGAATCAGCTGCTGCTTTCTCTTCTAAACCATCACCAAAATGTCTGCTGGAGAAAATTGATGTCATAACCGGGGAGGAGACAGAACACAGTGTGTTAAAGGTCTGTGCCTCATGTATTGCTCTTCCTGGCCGCACCTCCATGTGTGGAATAAGCTACCCTTAGCAGAGACAGCTTGAAAAATAAAGGCAGAAGTATACTTTTCAGAAAGACTGAGGTGCTTAAATAAAAATGTTACAGGCTTCCAAGGATTACACCAATATTTTGTTGTATTCTTACATTTATATGTGTAATTTGCAGGAAAATGGATTGCTGTCTTTACAACCATGCCCGTTAGTCCCTTAGAAAGAAGACAACCAAGGACCCTGCCTTAAAACAACCTACATTTTACACTTTTCATGTCAGCTTTTATAATTTGTTGTTATCATATGATTTAAAATTCTATTTACACTGAAAGTTAAAAATGCAGATAAGATGAATTGATTTCAGTTCAAGATAATAAAAAGGTTTTTTGTTTTCCTTTAAAAGTTCCTTTTTTTAAATTGAAGTAGGGCTGATTTACAATGTTGTGTTAATTTCTGCTGTACAGCAAAGTGACTCAGTTATACATATATATACATTCTTTTTTAGATTCTTTTTCATTGTGGTTTATCTCAGAATATTGAATATAGCTCCCTGTGCTATGCAGTAGGACCTTATTGTTTATCCTAAAGGTTCTTTTAAATCAGTTTTGAATTTCACATGAATCAAGAATTTCACAGATGTAGTATATAGTATCACACCTAGGATTCAAATGTTGAGTGGTATAGCTGTCAATCTAGGCATATAAAATGTAATTACTACAACTTAATCATTTTCAACAAAGCACAGATTTCCCTTAGCCTTTCTCCATCTGTTTTACCCCAAACTCTCTTCATTCCTATTTTCTTCCCCCTTGATCTACTGATACACTTACTGTACAAGTGTGTCTCACAGCATAACTCTCAGATCAGACTACTCCCAGATTCACTGAAGTAATCACTAGGGGTGAGGCCCTGACATGCTATATTTTTAACAAGTCATCTAGGTGATTCTTGTACATAGTAGTATTTGAGAACCACTGGTAAGCATTAAATTATAGTATGGTACTCTGTGGTATCACATGCTAGTTCGGATGCTGTATTTGCTAAAATTTTTAAAGCATACAAATAATTCCATGATTCCTTAACTTTCAGATAAATTACATAATTCAAGTAACATTGTTTAATTTATAAGTTGGTATATACAGATATATTGTTAAGTGAAAAAGAAAGATGTGGAAAGTATTTATGGTATTCTACCATATGGTATTCTATTTTTATAGAAAAAATAGGAGAAAAATATATACATATTGGCATGTATATACATACAAATATCTCTAGAAGGATAAACAAAATATTAGCAACAGTGATTACCTGTTGTAGGGGGTAAAAACTGGTAGATGGGGAACTAGTGTTGGTGGGGTTACTTTTCACTTTGTACATCTTTTTGCTTTTTAATGTTTGAACTATTCAAAAACTGTATTGTTTCAGAAGCTAAGTAAAATTTTAAAGCTGGCTTAGAAATCATTAACAAAGGTTATTCTGGTAAAGTATCAGACAAATAAAAGTGTTATAGCATAGGAAAGAAATCACTTTGAAAAGTTTTCTATATTTTGACATTTTAAAAAATTGTCCTTTAGATCAACTGCAAGCTTTTTATATTCAACAAAACAACACAGTCCTGGATTGAAAGGGGCAGAGGAGCTTTGAGACTGAATGACACAGCAAGCAGTGATTGTGGAACATTCCAGTCAAGACTAAGTAAGGAACCATTTTGTAAAGCGAGTCAGTATTTCTCAGGGAAATTTTTCCAATATAAGTACACATCATTTTCTGGAGATGTGTTATGTGTCAATAAATTAGACTGCTGTCAATAAATTAGACTGCTGTCAGTAAATTAAACAATATTATTTTTAATGTACTATAGGAGCTTCCTATTTAAAGTAGGCTCTGATGTCAGACTATACAGGTTCTAGTTCTGGCTCCATTACTAACTGGTGACCTTGGACAAATTACTTACTCTCCTGCCCCAGTTGCATCACTTTAATGTGGAAATAATAGAAGTCCATGACTTAGTGAGTGTGAGAATTCAGTGAGATAATGCACGTAGAGCACCTATGACCGAGCCCAGCAAACACCTAAATAGTAATCATTATTATTTAAAGGAATGTGATGAATTTATTTTTGAAGTGGAATCGTTTTTCTAAAAGAGAATATTTGCCCTGTAATTTATTCTTGGCATTCTAAACACAGTGTGTGGGTTGGGATGAGAGGTCAATTTCCAAGTAAATAAAGGTGTGTGGTTATTGAATCCTTCAGGCAGAGTGTTGGTCAGAATTTGGTCAGCGAAACCAAAAGCCTGAGGAGGTTTCTGGCATCCAAAAGACACACTGGGCATTGTTCAGAGGTCCAAACTGAAAGTAAGCACAGGCAGAGATCTGGGCCGGGGTGGATGGGTTTACTGGTCAATATCGGGTGGTCAAATCTTGTGGAGGAGACCACAAGTAGAAGCTGGTAAATGGATATCTGGTGAGTTTCAGATATCAATCTCAAGAAGTGAGTAAGGAATAGAATTCAGACTGAGAGTTAGGAGCACTGGCAAACAGGTTTCTAAATAATCTGACTATCATTCCCAAGGCAGGTATTAGCTGTTTTCTACTCTGGTTTAATTTCACTCCTTCCACTACTTGCCAAAAAAATGCACAAAACAACTTTTCTTTTAATTATACAGGTAATACATGTCCATTACAGAAGACGGAAAATATGGATCGACAAGAAGAAAAAAAATTAAATTACTCATAGGCCTATCTTCCTGTAGTAGCTAGCTTCTGTCAATAAAATATATTCTTAAGGACTTTGTATACAATGAATGTATACAATATATTGAAAAATTTGTGATAAATGGTGTTTATAGTACTTTGTAACCTGATTTTTTCTTTTGCATAGTATGCCATGGTCACCTTTCTACATTAATAATTATCTTTCTTTAGTATTCTTAATGAGTTCATAATATCCCCAATAGCTGTACCATCATTTATTTAACTAATTCCATTTTTTGAATGCTTAAAGTTTTCGTTTCAGTTTTCTCCATTATAAACAATTCTTGGGTAAATATTCTTCAGACCATTATGTCCTCAAAGGAATTCTAAAATTTAACCATTTTTTAATATTATAGTAAAAAAAATATAGCATTTTTAGCATTTAAGCTAATAAAAAGGTCCTCCAACATAATAAAGCCCAATTTGGAAACCAAATTATAACCACTCAATTAAATTACAATTTAGTAGTGACAATAGAGTCTGAAAAACAACAACCAGATTTATTTGCTTTCCAAAATGGCAAATTCCTCTGAAAGGCTAAGGAATCAACTGTTCTAAAGTCTGATAAATTCATCTTCCTATTTTAGTTATGCACAATCAAGGCAGCCTGAGGCTGATTCTCAATAGTAAACTCTGGGCTCAAATGGAGATTCAAAAAGCAAACCACAAAAATTTACGAATAACAGCTACTGATTTAGAAGACTATAACATCAAAGTGTTCTTAATTCAGGTAAGTGACAAATTTCAGTGATAGAGGATTATCCTACTATATTTATAGATCTCTGCAGTCACATTTGTTTTTTTCATTTTATTAAAATAACCTATACCATTAGCAAACAATCAGCCATTTATTATGGTTGTTTACAGTCTAATATAAGACCTAAATTTTGCATGAAATTTAGAGATTAACAACAGTTCAAAGCAGTCAATTGGTACTGGTCCCAAGACATTTGTATTGGTATATGCTGTCAAACCCCTACATTTTTCTTTACTATTAAAATTATGTCAACCATCTTACTAAATTCTAGAGAGACTACTGTCAGGATTGGCTCCTAGGAGGCCAGCAGAATCCACACCCTGATGCTTACACTGCGTGCTGAAATTGAGGCTTTGAAATCACTGGAAAGGAACCAGTGAGAAATGGAAAAACACAGGGCTAGCAAGTTAAAACAACCAGTCCAATAGCAAATTCCAATTCTGGATATGAGTCAGTCTCCAAGGTAACAGGATGGGAGCACAGCTTTAGCTATTCCGGCAGCAGGAATGCTTGACCTCAAATACAAGATCCAGGCAAAAAAGACAGAGATGACATGAATCAGGCGAGAAAAAAGGCTGGATTTCCCCCATAGGCCGAGTCTCAGAAGACTTGAGAAGACTGAATATCTAAGCAGCTCAGGTAGAAGATGACAATACAAGTAAATTGGCTTCCATATAATAATGAAAAAACAAAAGTTGGCAAGAGCCCACTGATGAAAAACCAAAGGTTTTATTAACTACCTGTAGGTGCACTGTTAGGTATAAGTGATGTTGAGTGTTAAAATCTTAGAGTAAGATGTCTAAACCCTGTTTACCATTTAGGGAGATAATACTGGATACTCTGCTAGGCCAGATGCCCCTGTCCTTGAGTGGGTAAAGCAGCCTGTCTGAGATTGAGACTATGATTAGATTCGATTAGATTTAACTATGACTAGATTCTGCGGCTCAATATCTGGCCCATGCTGACTTTTTAAACTGTAGGATAATTTTTGGAGATTAGCAAACAAAATGCAATAAAAATCACCCAAAATTCCACTCCCAGAGATGGTCACTATTAACATTTTGGTCTTATACTACATTTTAGTATATACATGTATGTGTGGGTACATATATACATGTGTACCATACTGTACATACTGCATGACTTTCAGGCAAGTTATTTAGCCCTCCTAAACCCGATTTTACTCATCTGCCAATGGAAGACAATAATAATATACTTTATAAAGTGATTGAGAAGATTAAATAGCTAACATTTGATTGTGAAATACACATATGTAACCTTTTCACTTATCAATGAAAATGAGTGTTTTCTGTTATTAAATAGTTCATTCTTCAAGAATTCTTTTATAGATGAAAATAAATTCTGTTCTATTATGTACCATAATTTATTCCATTAATCCTGTTTTGTTAAATACTTAGGCAATTTACTATGTTCATTATTATAAATTCTGCAAGGAATTCTCTATGTACATACATGTTAATTCTCTTGGGAAAAGGTTTTGACTTGTCTTGACACATTTATCTCCAGAAAGACTGAGCCAATTTTCATTCTCACCAGCATTTTCTTATGGTACTTCCTGGAAATTATTTTTAAGCATTGCAAATTTGATGTCCAAAAATATATATATATTATTGTGCTTTTACTTCTTGTTCTGAATTTCTTGAATGAAAATATCTGAATGAATTTGGCTATATATATATATATATATATATATATATATATACACACACACACTAGTGAAAGGCATATTTAAAATTTAATGTAAAAAAGTCAAGGCAGCAGAACTGTATTTATATTTCAATTACATATATTTTCAGTATTTGTTATTAATTAACCTACTGAAGAAAAATTACACCCTTGTACTTAATATAAAAATTAAATTGGTCAAGAGTCAACAAATATTTACTCAACATCTGCTATGTAATATCTAACATAATATGAGAAACAAAAATATTTTATTTAATGTGTATTTTTTTCCCTAAAAATCATTAAGGTAACTTAATAACATACAAAAGAAAAGCCATATTTTAAGACCCTTCTCCCCAAAAGTTGGCATGTAGTTGATTCAACCCTCAGTTCTTGGTTTTGAAATATTTGGTAGCTCTCTGAAGGATTAGCAAAGAGAAAAATTTTCCCAGATTTTCTTTGAAATTGTGAAAAGATAAAAAAATGTAAGCCACTGACATGTTACCTTAAAGAACACTGACTTTGATGACAAAAACGAAGTCCCAGCCAATCTGTCAACTAGCTGTTTAAATGCAGACAAGCTGTGCCTTTCTGAGCCATAATTTTCTCATCTGTAAAGGGAAAAGGAAACAAGTATTTACTGAATACCTGCACTATGTGCTTTTGCTAACATAAATGGAATAAATAACCTAAAGTTTTATTATAAGGATTGAAAAAATGAAAGGATATTATAACAGCAAATGTTATACCAATGTTCTTGTTACCATCATTTTTATATTAATAGCAACTGTAAAAATAGAAAAGTACTGAAAGCAAGGACTTCTGATGTGTTTATGGTACAACATCATAGACTATTCGAATGAGCTCTGCTTTTCTACAGAGCTATGCAGCTTGCAGGGATGTCTAAGCAAGTGATGTAAAGGAAATGAAAGTCTTTTTCCCCCAACCCTAAAATTTTCTACAGTATAACACAGTGAAGGAAGGATGGTCTTAACAAACAAATTCAAATAGAAAATTTAAATCACAAAATTTCATTTTCTCAGTTTAAAATGCACAGATTGGGACCTCATAAAATTATCTGCTCTAGGATTCAATTTGGTTCAAGATGAATTGGCTCTTTACCCTTTAGTTTCTAGGATTATTTATATTCTAGATTTATGTCATATAATTCCTTCCTTATCAATAGTGAAAGGTTACAAATGTGTAAAGTGTGGCTATTATTAAGTTACTTATATTAACAACTTAATTTTCCTCTTGCAGGCCAGTGCCAAAGATACAGGATGTATGCATGCAGCAATACATCACCGTCTTGTTGCACTTCGAAGCTTCTGTAAGCAGAAAGATGCAAATCAAGCTGAAGGCCAGTCAGAAACAGTCCTCCAACAATTTAACTGTGAGAGCTGTGATGAGGATGAGGATGATTTTATCCAAGTCACTAAAACTAGATCAGGTAAAGAACTTTTTTTTGTTAGTTCAGAGGTTTAAGAAAGAAATCTTATTCACAACACTTTTATATGAAATAGATTTTTAAAAAGTGGAACTTGGGCTTCCCCAGTGGCGCAGTGGTTGGGAGTCCGCCTGCCAATGCAGGGGACACGGGTTCGTGCCCCGATCCGGGATGATCCCACGTGCCGCGGAGCGGCTGGGCCCGTGAGCTATGGCCGCTGGGCCTGTGCGTCCGGAGCCTGTGCTCGGCGGCGGGAGGGGCCGCGGCAGTGGGAGGCCCGCGCACAGCAAAAAAAAAAAAAAGTGGAACTTGTCTGTTCAAAGTGGGCAGGGGTTAGAGCCCTAGATGTTTGCATCTGAGAGGTGGGTTTGAAAATCACTGTCTTCTGCATGTGGCCTTCATTGGGATTTCACCAAAAGTCAGCCTTATTGTAATACCTGCACATCATTTGCATATACATTTCATAAAAGACCATATTTACAATGTAAAGTATTAATTGCTACACTGAAACTAACCAATTATTAATATTTCTCTTCACTTGTTCTCATTCTCCTATTATTGGCCATAATAGAAGAAATTATAAATACTCGTAATGGAACCAGCAGGCAAATCTGGCTTATTCCCTTTTTGGAATTTGACTGTTTTATTTTCAAAGACCTTCTTTACCTGGGGCAAAAGGCGCTATTTCTTTTATTACATCCGGATTCATGAATTGAACAAGGTTGCAGTGGAACCACTGGTTAATGGATTTCTAGGTTGTCCTGATGAGTGAATTTAAAACTAAAATACATCATTATTTTTGGAGAAAACCATTGTCAAGGAAATAATAAGCCCAGCTTTGTGGGTTTTTAAAATAATTTTTGTTGGAGTATCGTTGCTTTACAATGTTGTGTTAGTTTCTACTGTACAGCAAAGTGAATCAGCTATACGTATACATATATCCCCTCTTTTTTGGATTTCCTTCCCATTTAGGTCACTACGGAGCACTAAGTAGAGTTCCCTGAGCTATACAGGTTTTCGTTAGTTATCTATTTTATACATAGTATCAATAGTGTATATATGTCAATCCCAATCTCCCAATTCATCCCAACCCCCTTTCCCCCCTTGGTGTCCATACATTTGTTCTCTACATCTGTGTCTCTATTTCTATTTTGCAAGTGAGATCATCTATACCATTTTTATAGATTCCACATATATGCGTTAATATACGATATTTGTTTTTCTCTTTCTGACTTAACTTCACTCTGTATGACAGTCTCTAGCTCCAGCCACATCTCTGCAAATGACCCGATTTTGTTCCTTTTTACGGCTGAGTAATCCAGCTTTTTCATACAGATGTAGCTATTCCAATAAGTCGTCCAAGTATTTTCAGTAATATTTTCATTTAGCCCTGAATTCTGCTCTACGGAGGACTGACAAAGGACTTACAAAAATAGTGTGTTAGCAGGCATTTTCCCAATTTTTAATCATTTTAAATCTTAAAGCTATTTTAATCATACATAATTTAGGAATCTATCAAACAACATGTGCAGAACTTGATGAAATAGCTTCCTTGGCCTAATACTAAAAGTGTAGTCAAGAGGAAAGATGCACAGAACATGCAGAGCAGGATCATAAACTGCTAGACTCTGAGCCAGAGAACTAAGCGAATATGATTCTTCTTGTTACTATTAAACAAGAGGTTTAATTTTTTTTAAATGTATGAAATGTATAAATAAAAATTATTATAATGTTTATATTGTCACAATAAAATGGGATCTATTAGAAAATGGGTTGGTATCCATGAAAAACGTTAACTTGCAGTTAGGATTAAATGGCAAAATTATTTCATCAACAAATGACACGTTTATGAATAGAATCTATATTCTACCATATTCCATTTTAGGAAAGGGGTGATATGCAACTATCTTCATACAACATGAGAAACAATGGAAATAAAGCCAAGTAAATGCCAATCTTATGAACCCATCCTCTCCCCTCCTTACTTAGTACTTTCTCTAGGAAGTGTTGCACACAAATGCTAAATGTTATGGAAGCAATAAAATGTCTGACTTTTTAAACTTTGTTGCCCAGGAATTAAGGAAAGGTTTAATTATCTGAAAATGTCACATTTAAAATTAGGAACATTTCCAAACGTTACTTAAAAATATGCAGATTCTATATATATTTTATTTCCTTGTTAGTAAGCATATTCATGAGTATTCATGTTCAGTTGTATTCAATATTAATCCTAAATGAATACAATATTGTACAATAAATTATTTTAAATTTATATCACAGATTCTTCTAGGTGGACCCACAGACAGTCGGTTGCCTGTTCATGAGTGCTACCTACTATAAACATGAAAACATCTACAAAAAGATCACCTTACTGAAAAAATCTAAGCCATCCTAATAACTAAATGAGAAGATCCTATTCATTCCTGGAACAGTTTTTATAGAAAGGTCCAAGAAATATAATTTGTTGCAATTAAAATGTTTCTCTGTGTAGTATAATAATTCTGAGGTTTTATATTTTGATTATTGTGGAGAAAATGGCAGAATTTAAGAGACACATGGCCTTTGGAAGTTCAAAATTTTTCATTTTTGAAGAAGTTAATTTAGAATAAGATTTGGTAACTAATTTGGACTATTCATCACATTGATGGATACAATAGTTAAAATTATAAATTGCTGGATTTGATAAATATCTAAGATATTTATTTTTTCAGTCATATATTGTCTGGCCATAAAACAAATATTTTACAAAACTTCCAGAGTCATTTCTTTGAAAAATGTTAAAACTGCACGTTAACATGTTATTAAATCATGTTTTTCTTCTGGGAAATGTGTATTTTCATTTAACCTTTGGACTTCCTAATTCTATATTATTATATATTCATGGTATGAATTCCTTTAAAGAGAATATCTGTTCTTGCACTTGTATCTATCGCACCTTCTATATGCTTGACTCACGGTCAGTATCCAATATTTGTTGAAGGAATGAACAAAATACATTACCTATGTATCAAAACAGTAACTATACAAAAAGTGAAATATGTTAACTTGTTCTTTGCTTTATTTATGTAATTAAATTGTCATTAATATTCTAGTAGGTGAGGCTGTACAGAGACCTTTTATAGCCAAATGACCTTTTTTTCTTAAATGCCATTATTAAGGTAAAACACAGTAATTTCAACAATTGTGCAACAGAATTTTGATGTTCCTCTTTTGAGATTTGTTTCAGAGACACTTCAGGAGTTACACAAGTAGGGGCCACCACCTCACTGTGTGCTCACATGATCTCTTTCTTGTGGGAGCACGGGGAGGCGGTAGGGAGAAAAAGACAGCAGGTTCTCTGGTGTCTCTTTTTATAAGGACATTAATCCCATCAGACCAGGGCCCTCATAACCTCATCTAGCCCTAATTACCTCCCAAAGCCCCATCTCCAAATACCATCACATTGTGGGGCAGACTTCAACATATGAATTTTGGGAGAACATAAACATTCAGTCCATAATAAGGAATAATTCACAGTACAAAATGATTTCTGAAAACGTTCTGAACAGTGACAACATATTTGGGATAAGAGTATAGCTTCATTTCTACTTTGAAGAACAATATTCACATGGAAGTATACATGTGAATACATATTTTTAAAAAGTTACATTACTTTATTATAGTATATACCATAGATAATAGTAAAAGCAATTATATATATGCATTTATTGTCAAATCTAATGCTTGAAAGTTTAGCATATGAAAGTTGAATTACTTTTAGACTATAATTTAGCTAGTATGTTATAACTGATGAAAGTTTTGCTTTCCCTATCACTAACTTAGTAAAATTTAGCTACTGAGTATTTAACTTTCATTAATTCTTCTAGTGACTCCAGAAGAAATACAGTAAATAAAATCCTTTACTTCTAAATTAAGCAATGACTCAGGAAGTGGAGAAGAAAAGTTAATGTAAGAGAGGAAGAGAGAAAAGGTTGAGAGAAGGAAAAAAAAAAAAACAGTAAAGAAGAGCCCTAACATGAAAGGAAGAATAAAAAGAATGGAAAATCAGAAGTTTTAAGTGTTTTCTTTTTAATTCTAAAAGAGTGACTCTGATGCAGAACAAACTCGGAAGAAAATTTTCATTAGAAGCATAATATAAACAGGGAGACATTTGGAGAAGATATTAAAGAATTGGTTCTCTTATAAGATCTTAGCTGATATGGGAACATTGGGATTATGCTAAATTGCTAAAGTAAAGCAGAGAAACAGAGATTTTCCTTATTTTCCTGACATGTTCATTCTTGACCCCTCTTTAGCTGTGGAGATGAATTTTCTCAATGCCTCAAACATTTTATTTAGGGATTATGACATGGCTACTAACAGCAGAAACACGATATTTAGCTTATGACTTTCAACCCATTTCCACTCTGCTATTCCTTCTTATACTCTTTATGCATATATTCAGTAATATTTTGGGGGGTAATAGAAATAGAAACATCTTATAGTTTCTCCTTGTCCTATATCTTCATCTAGCCTTCTCCTTTTTGGCTTTTCTATATCCTTTGCCCACCCCCCCTTTAGTGTGAAGTGATCAATCATATAATGACATTCATTTTCACAAGTTACTAGGTGGGTGATTTCAAAGCATATGTCTTCTTCCATAGAAGCTGATTTTAAATAAATATATTTATTTTTGGTTGCACTGGGTCTTCGTTGCTGTGCGTGGGCTTTCTCTAGTTGCGCGAGCAGGGGCTACTTTCCATTGCGGTGTGTGGGCTTCTCATTGTGGTGGCTTCTCTAGTTGCAGAGCTCAGGATCTAGGTGCACAGGCTTCAGTAGTTGTGGCACATGGGCTCAGTAGTTGTGGCGTGCGGGCTCTAGAGCGCAGGCTCAGTAGTTGTGGCGCATGGGCTTAGTTGCTCCACGGCATGTGGGATCTTCCCAGACCAGGGCTCAAACTCGTGTCCCCTGCATTGGCAGACGGATTCTTAACCACTGTGCCACCAGGGAAGTCCCAGAAGCTGCTTTTATTAAAAGTTACTTAGATAAATATTCCCCAAATACACAAGATACACAAGATATATTTAATATGATATCCGATTATATATTATGATAATCTAAACATTCTTTTCTATCAACAGTACTTTTATACCAAGTTATTCAGCTTAATTGTAAACCAGCAAAATGTTCTCTCTTAAAATATTTTACAACCATTACTGCCAAAGCCAGGAGCCCTTAGTTGTCAGGGCCTAATATCCTATACAGGCCTTAGAGCACGTGCCTGTCATTTTTTAAAAAGCCAGCGAGGGTGGGGCTTCCCGGTCCGGGAAGATCCCACATGCCGCGGAGCGTGAGCCATGGCCGCTGAGCCTGCGCATCTGGAGCCTGTGCTCTGCAACGGGAGAGGCCACAACAGTGAGAGGCCCGCATACCACAAAAAAAAAAAAAAAGAAAGAAAAAGCCAGAGGCTGGTTGTATATATCTTTCAGAATCAGAATGTACATGAAGTGAGCTGGAGGGGGTTATAGGGATTGGGAAGGATAGATTGTAACCTTCGTAAATCTTCAAGTTGTGAATATCACAGTGATATATAATTTCTTCCCCATAAAATGTTGAGAACAATTAAGCTTGCTTGAGATGTGGCTACTGGGTAGACTTGTTCACTAGAAAAGAACACCAGCCTTGTCATAGGCGGGGTTTGAGTTTGAAATTCAATAATACTACAGATTGGGGGCTTCCCTGGTGGTGCAGTGGTTGAGAATCTGCCTGCTAATGCTGGGGACACAGGTTCGAGCCCTGGTCTGGGAAGATCCCACATGCCACGAAGCAACTAGGCCCGTGAGCCACAACTACTGAGCCTGCGCGTCTGGAGCCTGTGCTCCGCAACAAGAGAGGCCACGACAGTGAGAGGCCCGCGCACCGCGATGAAGAGTGGTCCCCGCTTGCCACAACTAGAGAAAGCCCTCGCACAGAAACGAAGACCCAACACAGCCAAAAATAAAAATAAATATAAAATTAAAATAATACTACAGATTATTTTAGTTGTTTGAGGGTAGTTGAAACTGATATTAAATCCATGAATGCCAACACTTTGGTTTGTTTCGCAATGGCCAGATTATACCCACAGTACTGAGTAATTTTTGACATCATACTTGGAATTGACTAACTCGAATACTTGAACATAGCTGAAATTTCTAAGATGATATTTAGAAACTATGGCATTGGAGGAGTTATTGAAATAACTGGCAAATGTTTAGCCTAATAAATACTTGATGATATAATAATTTTCAAACAATTAGAGAATTACCAATATTTCTTAATTTCTGCCAATCTAGTGGATGTAAAAGACTACTTCACTATTAGCTTAATTTGTATTTTTCTGATTTCTAATAAGGTTGAGGATCTTTTAGATATGTATTCACTGCTTGTGTTTCTTCTAAGAAACTTCTGTTCATAATTTTTGCAAAGCTAACCATGTCATTCTCTCCTTTCAGTGGCTTCCTAGCATATACAGGATAAAAGCCAAGTTCCTAAGCATGGATATAACACTTCATGTCTTTCTCCCTGTCAACCTCTCTAGCCTCACCTCCCACTGTTGCCTGCCTCTCTCTAAATGTTCTAGGATTTCAGAACTGCTATTTTATTACTCCATATCTTTGCTCATACTGTTTCCTCTGTGGAATTCCTTTCTTACTCTTGCTGATTCTGGCTAATACCTAACTCACTCTTTAAGGTTTAGCTTGAGACATTTCCAGAAAGCTTTCCCTAACTCCACTTAAGCTGAATGAAGATTTGTTCCTCCAAATTCCTATAGCACTCTGTGAATAATTTTATCATTGCACAGACTGTATGTTCTTCAAGGGGAGAGACTACTTATTTATTTCCCATTTTATCTCCAACACCTAGCAGGGTGCTTCGCCCACAGCAGGCAATCAAATATAATTTGATCTCCATTGACGTGTTGTATACATAAGACTCAAGAGGTGTTATCCAACAGGAAGCTAGAAATAAGGATGTAAATCTCCGGAGATAGTCTGGGCTAAAGACAGTGGTAGTAGCTGAAGTCAGGGAAGGGGAAAGGGACTAATATTTGCCAAGTGTATACTTTGTAATGGGCATGTGGCTAGGCATTTGTACATATATTTACAGCTTTATAAGTAAGCTATTACATTTTGTAAATGAAGAAGTAGGCTCAGAAAGATTAAGGGAACAGTCCAAGGTTGACAAAGGTAATAAATGGTAAAGCTGGGATTTGAACCAAGGTCTTTTTAAATCCCAAACCCAAGCTCTTTTCATTACACAAGAGTAGATAAGCTCATGCAGAAGAGTGCAGAGAGAAAGAGACAGAGAGAGAGAGAGAGCCAGAGAGAGAGAGAGACACACAGAGAAAGAGAGAGACAGACAGACAGACAGAGAGACAGAGAGAAGGGACGGCAAGGATAGGGAAGGATAGATCCCAAATATGAGCTTAGGAAGAATCCAGAAAAGGGACAGAAAGATGGGAGGACCACCATTAGGGACTGGTGTGCTGTGAACCAGAGTAAAAAATTTCAAAAGGAAATGATAACCATTTCAAATGCTGCAGGAAGACCAAGTCAGTTAAGGGCTGATAAATGTCTTCTGAGTTTACAATCACATCCTTGGTCACCATGGAAATAGCAGTAATTAGTAAAGTAGCACGGAGAAACTAGATTACAACAGGTTGACAGATGAATAGGCAGCAGGGATGTTGACCAATGATGAACCAACTACTCTTTCAAGAATCTTAGCTGTAAAAAGAAAACAAGCAATATATAAAAGCTAGGGCATAAAAGGTTTTTTGTTTTTTTTTTTTAATTTAAAGATGTCACAGACATGAGCATGTTTAAACAGTGAAGAGGAAAGTCCAATAGAGAGGGATAATTAAAGGTATATTAAAGGTGATAACCTGACGGAGCAATATTTCTGAGCAGGTGGAAGGAGATGGGATCCCAAAATAACAATGGACAAAGAGATATACCAAATGAGAAGATGTCAGTGTAGACAAGTTTGTAGCTGGAAACGGGGGAGATCCAAAAATTTGAGTACTTATCTGTGAAATGGGAAGAAAAGGGGTCTGAAATTTTGCATATGCATAACAGAATTCATAGACTTTGATCCAGAACAGGTTTTCTAAATTCATTTTTTCTGTCAAATGGATCAACTGACATTCTCCTAGTCACCAAGCTTCAAAGCTCAGTGTCATCTGTGACTTCTCCCTTTTCTTCCTTCCTAGTATCTAAGGAATTATAAAGTGTTGAACTAGTAAGACTAGAAAGGACCTTGAGGATGTTCAAAGTTACAAATGAGTAACTCACATCTCACAGAAGTTAAGAGGTGTGCTTTAGGGTGCACTACGAGTCACTGTTAGCAGCTCCTGTGAGGCAAAGTTCCTGGCCAGAAGGGGTGAGTGACCTACTAAAAGCAAACATCTATCAGACTGCACTGTGTATTTCCCAGTCTAATATACTACCTGGCACATAGTAGGGACTCAGTAAATATTCAGTGAACCCAAGAGTGAATGCTGGCGTTGGTGGCTAGCTGAAGAGTAAGTCACAGATTTGGAATCAATTTGGGCTTGGCAGAACCTTGGAATCACTCTAGTTCAACTCCCTCACTTTATAGATGAGGAATCTGAGGCCCAGAAAGATGAAGCAACCTGCCCAAAGTCCAAAAGCTAGTTATTGATAGTGCTCGGACTACAAAGAAGCAAAAAGAGTGCCAAAGCAAAAGGATCCAAAGAGCAGGAGGGATAAACATTAGGATGTGCACTGCCATTTGATTCTCCTCTTGTAACAGGAGCATTTTCGTCTATTTCCATTACTTTTACTCTAGCTTCGATCCAAGAGTAACTATTCCAACAGCGCCCAAGTCTCCCTTCCTCTTCCTGCCTCCCAATTTGTTCCACATTCGAAAACCAGATCAAGTCATCAAACATTGCTCTCAGGACTCATTTCATTCCAGTTAAAAGCCTTCAAAAGGCTAACTACTGCCTACAGGATAAGGTCCAAATTATTAACATTCTCTACCCTTCACTCTTTTCCTATCTACTTTTTCAACCACAGCTTCCCATCTAGAAATTTTCCACTTGGCCAGACTCGTCTATCCATCATCCTCTAACTTTCTCAAAGGCTAACACCTCCCCTCCACCCCAATAGTTTTTTGGAGGTTAGCAGATGTACCACCTGCGCAATCCCACAGGGTACCATGCTTAAATGAGCCCGGTGCTCGGCTTACTGCTGTCTATCCCTCTTGCAATTCTTAGCAATTTCTGAACAAGGGGCTGCGTTTTCATTTTGCACTAGGCCCCGCAAATTGTGCAGCTGGTCCTGAGTCCGTCTCCTCAAACCCTGGCCCAGAGCTGGACATATCAGCCATCCAATACGAGGTGGCTGAATGAACGAACAAAGGGTCTAGTCTTATGTGCAATAAGAAAAGAGTCTAGGCTTATGTGCAATAACGAAAAAAAGGACTGACCCCGAGCAAGAAGCTGCGGCCTCACGCACGTTCCCGCCAAGCCCTTAAAACCGCACTCGCAGGGCCGGCGCAGCCTCAGACCAGTTCCAGCTGGGTTTAGCTCCAACACCAAATAGAATTCCAGCCCTTCCCCCGGCCGCAGCCAATCCCTGAAGCTCCTCAGCCTCCGAAACCGCTGCGGGTTCTGATTGGCTGGAAGAGGTGGCCTGGGGGAGGGTGGAGACCGCGGGGGGAAAGGGGTGGAGCTGGAGGTCGGTTCCCGGGCGGGGGAAGCGTACTGCGCAGGCGTCGATGGAAAAGGCTCCCCAAACAAACACAACCCACCACCAGGAGGCCTCCAGCTTTTCCCCGCCCACCTTTCCCTCTCGAGGGCTCTCCCGGCTCCCAATCGCCCGGCTTTCCCCGCCCCCGTCAACGTCTGGGCACGTCCTCTTTGCGGCGCCGGCCACGCACGGCTGTGCACTTAACCTCTGCCCGCCCGGCTGGAACGTAGAGGCCGGGGCGGCGCGAGCGGCGCGCACTGCTGGCGGCTGGAAGCGGAGGCGGGAGCCCGGGCCTGCAGCTGCTGCCGGGCCGACGATGACTTGTTACAGAGGCTTCCTGCTGGGCAGCTGTCGTCGCGTGGCGGGCGGCCGGGCAGCGGCGCTGAGGGGGCCGGGGGCGGGAGGCCCCGCCGCGCGGCCGCGGCTCGGCGGTGACGGCGGCGGCCGGCGGCACCTGGGGCAGGGGCAGCCGCGCGAGCTGGCGGGCTGTGGCAGCCGCCTCGACGGCGGCTTCCGCCCGTCCCGGGTGGTGGTGGTGGCCAAAACCACCCGGTACGAGTTCGAGCAGCAGCGGTACCGTTACGCGGAGCTCTCTGAGGAGGACCTGAAGCAGTTGGTGGGTCCCGGCGGCCCCCGCCCTTGTGCCTCGGCCCGGCGCTGGTTCGCTCACTGGCTCGGCCGTGACTTTGGGGGTGCGGTTCTGGGAATCGCTCCGCAGGCCGCCCCGGGGGAAAGGGAGCCCCTGGGCGCCGCTATGGGCAGCGGAAAAGAAGCTATGGTACCGCAGACACACCCCCTTTTAGTGGGCAGGACTGCCAGGCCTGGGCACTCCGGGGAGCCGGTCTGGTTGAGCCTTTTCCGCGCTGGAACGTGGTTCTCAGACAAGGTTCCAGGAGTTTGTATCAAAAGCTCACGTGTCTCCAGTGCTGGGCAGAGCAGCGGGGAAAATTTGGATGTATGTTGTTAAGTAGCAAGGTCCAGGCAAAAGGCAGGTAAACAGGGTAATTATGAAATACAGCGTCTAGGTCTATATAATATAGTAGTGCCTCCACAACAGACTATATTTGGTATAGATATTTACTAATACTTTGCAAAGTATATAAATACACCTAAGGGGGGGGGGAAACCCTGAATATTATCTGCCTTCACTCTTATTCTTGGAACTTCTGATCCCATGTCCCCACCCACTTTAAGGAAACGAGAGTGATGATGCTACCATGAGCAGTATGTCCAGAAAAATCTCCATTGGAAATCTCTAATTGTTGACACTGCACCAAAAGGCTTTGGAATAAATTGCCTGTAACCATAATCCTGTAGAATTCTGTGCAAGAGTAGACAGCCTGTTCTGAACTTCTGGTTCGTAATCATCAGCAATCTTTTGGTAATATTTTGTGGAGGTATCAGAATGAAATTGTAAATCATCCTTGTTTAAGTACTGACTGTTTTCAGCATTTAACTTCTTGACTGTTTAATGAGTTAATTGAGGAGGGCCCCTGTATTCATCGGGTGGCCATGCTAGGTGCAGGTTTCTCTCCTTTTCCCTAGTGTTTGAAGGTAGCAATTTATAGAAAACATTTGCATCATTTAAAGAGTAAATCAGCAAACAGTTGGAGCAGGAGGTCGGAGTAGTTGAGTTTGTGTTAGGGAGTGAAGTTGAGGGTGAGGTAGGGAATAAAATTGGAGCAAGCATTTCTGATTTGGGAAAGAGGTGTGCCATATGGGTTGTACTCCTAATTTTAAAGACCTGCTTTTTAGAAGTTGTCGGATGCCATATACCCCTAAATATGTTCTTCATACGATTTTATGGAAGCCTCTCACGACAAGTAAAAATAGTATACTTGATTGGGATTCGGGGTCAGGAGCTTGGAGCCAGGCCCAGGTTCTCTGTGGCTAACTTCCTTTTAACTTCCGTGGGCCTTCTTGGTGACAGCGATACTTTTTGTGTTGTGCTGTCGTTTTCAAAGTGCTTTCACCTAGTTCAGTGTGTGAAATACTAGGATTGGACTAGGTAGCCTCCAAGGCCCTTTCTGGTATTTTAAAACTGAAGAACTTTTACAAGGCCTCAAGAATATGAGTGGCATCTGAATTAGATTAATTCTTGGACCTCTGAACTAGATTGACACTAATCAAAACTTTTAAAATGTAAGGCAAATCAAGTCTTTAAAAATCGAACTACCTAGTACACCCACTCTGAGTATCTGAAGAGAAATCTGTAATAGGTAAATATTTGCCTATTGCTAAGTATGCTGTTTGGAATAAGAAAACTTTTGAAGTAAAACTTCTGGACTGTAGAACACAGTTTTGAAATAGTTGTTGTTGCTATCATTTCAATTAAATTTTACTGGATTTGTTTCTTACTGATTTGAGTTTTATCATTTATGTTAAGGCCAGTATTCAGAATGGCATAGTATTAGGTGGAACCCGGACCAGAGATCAGGAACAGACCAAATAATACTAGACTGTGTGAAGTTGTTCTAAAATGGAATTCTGTAATAGGAATGACACGATGATTAATACTGTTTGCTGTTTTCCTAGGGTAAAAGATACTAAGGTATATGAATCATGTGAATCGGATATAAAAGAAAGTGGCCAAGTGCTTACTTGAGTCTTCTGGCACCGTGGCTGGCTATGTCTGTGGTGTCCTGGTAACCTGAAGTTTTGTACCAGAGGGTTCTCTTTTGCTGTGGTGGTGGTGATTGTTTTGTGGCAAAATAGATCTCTATTAGGTCACTTGTTAAAATGCAAATGGAAGAAGAGGGATGGAGTGCTAGTATAATTTCATACCCTGAAGCCTTGTGGTTCTCTAACTTTGTAGCAACTTAAACAATTAGAGGAAATACTTCTTAGCTGATAAAGCATGTACAGACTGGATGAAAGTCTGACTTTCATTTGCTCTTTCATATTGGTTTTACATTGGTTTATTTTTAATTCTTGCATTTCCCTTCCACCTAACTTGTCAGTGACTTTTCTTGTGAATAGAGGATTTCTACTCAGTGATTTTACATCTACTGGCTCAAGACTTGGCAAGGGCTGATTGAACTGTTATTACAATTTACTTGCATCATAAGTGATGTAGCTGTTGGTGGATGTGGAGCTTATATTAACAGAGTTGATGACACTCACAAACTAGACCTTTAGGTGAATCAAAGCTGATTGGAAAGGGTTTTGACGTCATTAAACATGCCTTATTGGCCAAAGAGAATGTTTCATTTCAAAATATTTTAATATATACCAAATAAAAAATGAGCAGTTTCCACCCTTCTCTGCCCTGACTCCAAGTCTTACAACCCCAGAAGCAACCCCCTTTAATGGTTTCCATTTTTAGTTTTTTTTTAAAAATTAATTTCCTGGGCTTCCCTGGTGGCGCAGTGGTTCAGAGTCCGCCTGCCAATGCAGGGGACATGGGTTCGTGCCCCGGTGCGGGAAGATCCCACATGCCGCGGAGCCTGCACGTCGGGAGGCTGTGCTCCGCAATGGGAGAGGCCACAACAGTAAGAGGCCCGCGTACCGCAAAAAAAAAAAAAAAAAAAAAAAAAAAATTAATTTCCTAACGGGATGGAATAATTTCATTTAGTGGTCCCTCTATTATTGGTTTACATTCTTCCTAGTTATTGCCTTCTTAGCAGATTTGGGAGTTGCTGTGCGTTGGATTTTGTTTCCGTTACTCAGTTTCCTTAAAACACTGGTGTAGCTTAGGTTGTAGTTCTTGGGTAGATAATATTTTTGCCACATGTGCAATGAGTGTAGTGTATGCAATATGAGTATTTATCAAATTAAAGAACATGATCTGGAGTACTGCCAGAGAGCCTTCTAACGGAGCCTCACTCCTTTCAAATCTTCCAGACACAGGAACCAAAACGGTCTATCCAAAGTGAACATCTGGCCACTTTACTCCTCTGCTTAAAACCCCTCAGAAGCTCCCTATAACCTATAGAGTCACCCAGGGAATTTGTTAGAATGCAGGTACCTGAACCTTATTCTCATCCCCCTCAATATAAAGATTCAGTTTGTGGAGAACTCTCAGACTCTGCCTCTTTGAACCATACCCTTAAGCTTGCTGATGCTTTGTCCAGGGCTTTGCATTTTTAACAAGCTCTCCACGTTTGCAAGTGGTCCCCAGATCAGACTTCGAGAAACATTATTGTAGGTGTGCTAGAACAAGGCCTTTCATGAATTGACTCCTGTCCACCTCTTGAGCTTCATTTCTAATCAGTTCTTATCTAGAACTTCATTTTCCATTGATTTCAAACTGCTTTAATTTCCATGAGATGTTGTGCTTATTTAATTAACTTATTTATGAATCAGTAGCACGTTAAAATGGTTCAAAATGTAAACGATACAGAAGAGTATGCAATGAAAAGTCTTTTTCTTATTCCTGTCACCAGGCACTCAGTTTTTGTCCCTGGAAGTAACCAATGCTAATCAATTTCTTGTTTTTCTTTCCAGAAATAATATATACATACAAATCAACAGAGGGAAATATTCTTTTTCTTTATCCCATCCCTTTTTACTCAATGATAACATATTATTTAAGCTATTCTTCACCTTGTTCTTTTTTTAATAGTATGTATGTAGTACTTATTGTGTGCAGATGCTTTAGTTTATTAAAATACACTGTGTAATGAATAATATTTGTGTTAATGAATCAAACACTAAAATATTAAAACTGGACTTGCTGAGTCAGGAAGTATATAGATTTGAAATTTTAATAGGTATTGCCAAATTGCTTCCCTTAGAGGCTGTGCCAGCGTATACCTTCACCAGCAATATATGAAGGTGCTTGTTTTTTCATAAAGAGTTTAGCATACTTTGGGGTCTTTGCCAACCTGGTAGGTGAAAAATGGTATTTCAGGGTAGTTTGATTTGCATCCATCACTGTCTTTACCTTTGTAGCCCCTTTTGCTTTGAATGCTCCTCCATCCTTTAGCCAATTCCTGTTCTTGCTGTGAGGTGAAGCTTACACATTACTCTCACAGGAAGCCATCCTTGGTAACCTTGCTGGGCCTCTCTCTGGCCACCAGGGTTATGTTAGGTATTCTTCATTGTATTTTCATAATATGTTTTTGAGCTTTCCTTTTTAGTGTATTATCTGTGGTTATTTTCTTCTCTGGAGTTGAGGGCAAGGACTGTATCTTACACATCATCCTCTCTGCCTTTCCATCCCCACTAGTTAAAGGTGGTGAAATGTTTCTGAATTAAAAAAAAACATTTTTAGTTCTTTCACCCTGAGGCTGCCAGTCAAGGGCCTTATTTCCAGCTGTCAGGCTTCCAAAAGATGTTAGTTGCTAAAAACTTAAGGTAGAGATTACTGATGTGAGTGCCCTGAAAGAGGTTAAATATGTTTGATAAACATGAGCCTAAACAAAAGATGATTTTTATTTGACTATGAGTTTTTTTTTGGGGGGGGGTGCATAAAATGTTTTTAATTCTGTGGAACACAACTTGGAAAATAGAGGCTTAAGGTATACTCCCGTAAATATTTGCAGTTAAATAGGAGACTCATAAAGATGTAAAAGGACTGAATATCACAGTAGATGGAATTAACCATTAACAGAATCATTGATCAATATGTTTTAGAGCCCTGATTTTCAGCCTGCACTATGTATCAGGCTTACCTGGGGGAGCCTGTAGCCAGCCATGAAATTGTAAATAACATGATTTATGTTTATGGTGATCACTTTTTCTATATTTTTAATTATATGGCTTAAGCTCTGAGTTAAGATATTATGCACATTAATATCTTCTCATCTAGTAAAGTATAAGTTGACTTTATTTTAATATTGTTTTGTGTCTTTAAAAAGTTACATCAGTAATATCATATTCTTTAGAATGTGTCTAGTTTTTAGAAATTTTCTTATTCACTATTGGTTTTGAAATTTATCTGTGTTGATATATGTTAATTCATTTTAACTGCTGTATAGTATTCCATTGTTTGGATAATTAGGTTGTTTCCAGTTTTTCCACTATTAAAAAAAATGCTGCAATTAAAAATACAAATAATTTTTCCCTAAGCATTGAATAACTCCCTGATTCCCAGTGTTCTCATGGGCACTTGGTAGACTTTAACATTTTTGCCAATGTGATGAGGGTGAAATTGTATCTTTTAATTTTAAGATACTTAAATATTAAAGAATAAGGAAGAATTTATAGGTGAAGGAGAGAGAGAACAGTACTAGTAAGACATTGGGAAAGGTCATCTTTTTGCCAGTAAAAAGAACTCAAACATTGGTGACTTTAATTCACAGTCAGAAAAATCTTACATCATGATGTACTCATATTTGAAATAGAAGGTAACATGAAGCAGTTTACCCTTGTTACATGTAGTATAGTTTATTTATAATGCTGGTTGTGATCAGTGGGTTGGTATGGTACCCATTCTAAGGGCAATTTGAAAATCATTGCTCAAGAGGAAGTAATATTGAGGCTAAACAGGTAAGTGGGCCTTGTAAAGTTGTTAAATGCCATGGTTTTATCTCCTAGTGGTTTTCAGTCTTTTAGCAGCAGAACACAACTCTTGCTCAGCCCTACTCTCTTCCCCACAGGAGTGGAGGGATGGGTCAGTTTTCTGAGACGTCACCATTCTGGGACTAGTATGAAAGCAGGCTTCGGGTGGGAGTGGTTAGATGACGAGGGGAATAGGAAATACTTTTTAAGGAAGAAACTCATTTAGAAATTCCAGAGGCAAGCTGTTGCATGAGACCAGATAAGAGTTGATGTTGCCCAGAACTCAAGCAGTGGCAGCATGAACGTAAAGGACAGATTGGAGAAACAGTTTGCAGGTGTAATTATTGGACTTCACCACTGGCCGGCTATGGAGACTGAGTGTGAAGGGAGAATTAAAGGTGACACCTGGGGTTTACTTTGTTGACTAGGTAAATGGAACTGTTATTAAGTGTTATATGGGATTCAGAAAAGCAAATTAGAACGGGGAATATATAATCAGATTTAGATGGTTTTGGGGAGAGGTACTTGATCTACATGTGGGTGAATATAAAGGTAGGCATTTGAAAAATTGAGCCTGTAGCTCAAGAAACAAGCTTGCCCTGAAGTTTAATTTCATAGGTACTGGTGTATACTTGGAAGATCAAGTCCCTAGAGTGGGGAGAAAATGAAAATGAAGTAAGAACGGATAAGAATGCCAAGGAAGGTAACTTGAGCAATCCCAACATATAAGGGAGTAAGTAAACAGAATTAAGGGGAATGCAGAAGTAGGAATAAAACAATGGGGAAAGTAAAGGTGAGAGTCTGAGATAAAGAATAAATGGAATAGAAATGATCCAAGATAAATCCCAAATATAGCTGAAGAAATATTTAGGGTTCCCTGCACCTGGCCTGATCATACTAGGTAAGTAGTTTACTTTAGCTGTCAGTTAGGTACCACTAATCCTTTTAAGGCAATTTTGAATGGTGCTTCGTGTACCATTTAGTTAAGTGTATTCTTCTAAGAGTGCTTAAATTATGCCTAGTGAGTTTACATACCAAACTGTCATTGTGTCACGAGTTGGTGAGACAGTGTGTTAAATTTAAAAAGACATATTTCCTTCCCTTACTGGAGTACAAAATAGTAACGCTCAGCTGACTAGTAAAACAAGTTTAAAAAATATGTAATAGATTCAGTTTTGGTCAAGTAAAAATGTCTGTGATACTTTAATAAAAGTGTTTGGGCCGTTTAGAAAATAGCCTATCACCTCTGACTTTAAGGTGTGGTGAATTTCTGTCCCTTCAGAACCCTCTTTTTTTTCCTTTCATGCTGTGTTGTGTTTTAACCTCTGAGCCGCATGGGGAGAAGTGATGTTGGCTTTTGGAGATTTTATAAGAAAATTCTTTTGCTAATACTGAGTGTGTCTGCCTGTAGAGCTTTTAGATTCACACTGCTTTCTCCAAGTATCCTAGTGAATAATCATAAAAGAAAGGTTTTTTTTTGTTTGTTTTTTAATGCTGATAGGAACTAACAAGCTTTTGGGGGAAAAAAAGGAAGAAAATATTAAGAACTTTGTTACTAATACCTAAGGTGTAGCATTGCATAATTGAGAATGTATTCTAAATTTCAGTAATTTCTCTAATCTCTTAATTGTAAGACATTTTACAGAGAATTCATGTGTTCTTGTTTTTGTCTGATTGAAGTATGTTTTTAAATCTTTGAAGTGTTGTTATTTTCTGAGGGGGTAGCTAGAAATTCTTACTAGCCTTTGAATATTAAAAAAAAAACTTTAAAAAATATGAGCCAGTTGAATAGTGATTTAAGACTTTCTAATTGATGCTTTTTATTAAAAAAAAGCATGCTTTTTATTAAGGCATTAAAAATGCCTTATCTCTTAGCTGCCTAGTTAGCCAGTACATGTTAATGCAGCTTACTAGCCCAACCAGCTAGATTGTTTATGAAAGTAATTAAAGAACTTGTATTCTCTAAATAAATGTATCGAGCATGAGTTGTTAAATAATTAGTTCACAAGAAGAAATGTGAGTGGGAATAAGAATTTATGAAGTGACATTTCTGCTCCAATATTAAGTATTCTAATGCTAAATGAACTTTGTCTTCAGATTTGGAACTTCAGTGTTGCTAGCAAAACATATTAAAATCGTGGAAAACTTAGTTTTCTATTAGTTCTTTATAATTTTTCCCCTGCAAATTCAGACCTCCTTCACCATGTCAAATTGAAGTTTCATAAAACTCAGCTGCTGAGTAATCTTAATTTTCTGGAGTTTTCTGAGAGCCAGGAAGTAAGCACCAAAGCTCCTGAACCACCAGATTAGAATTAATAGTACCGATATGTAGGATTTATGTCCTTTATTCCTGGGTATATGTTCTATATTGTGGAAGCCAAAAATGGGAACATAAGATAAAAATCTGGACAGTGAATTGAACTCTGAAGGCCAGTTGCCCTTAAGTTTTATTTATAGCAGGTTAGAAGCAGTAAATTTGATGAAAATATTTTATTAGACTTTTCTACCTTTGAATGGGTTCTCACTGAGTTTTCAGTGCTGCATTTAATGCATTTGATTGAGCTCAGCTAATGTTTAACTGAACACAGTAGTAGGCACTCACATATCTGAATGAATAAATTCAATTTTTTAGAGCTTAATTTCTAGCTATTCAGTGTTTACTCTTGAAATGGCTTCATGAGAGGTAATTATTGTAAAAAAATAATATAACATGGTAACTTATCTGCTAGAAAATCAGGGGCTTGATATTGAAGCAGGTTAGTTTGAGATGCCTGTTAGATATCCAGAGAAAGATGTCAGAGACGCAGTTGGGTACCTTCACCTGGAGCCCTAAAGATAGGCCAGGATTAGAGATTGCAATTAGGAGTCATCAGCATCAGCATACAAGATCTCTTTTAAAGCCTTGAAACTAGAGATCCCCAGGGAGAGAGCAGAAAAGAAAATCACTGTGATCCATATTTACTGAAAGGTGGTTAGTGCAGTTTTAGTTTATCTGTGGTTGGGTAATGGAAGTAATAATCTGAATATTAATGCTATGTTCATCCATATTTAGAAATGATACTCTTAGAATAGTTTTTCAACCCTTATTTACATTGATTTGTTGATCAAAGTAAATGAACGATTATCTAATTATTACCTTGCTTGCTGCTTTCCTTTAGAGAAAATATTCTTAACATTGGTTTGCTCTGTCTAAATATAATGAGGTTTATATCTAGGCATTAAACTGTTGTACAGGCTGTCTCATTTAGTATATGCGAGTTAACATCTATGGATTAATTTTTTTTTCTGTGTGGAATTCAGTTTATTTTTATTTTCCCTTTTTAAAATTTTTATTGACGTATAGTTGATTTACAATGTGTTAATTTCAGGTGTACAGCTAAGTGATTCAGTTATATATATATACACACACATATTTATATACATATATATATAAAACATTTTTAGATTCTTTTCCATTATAGGTTATTACAAGATATTTTGAGTGTAGTTCCCTGTGCTGTACAGTAGGTCCTTGTTGGTTATCTGTTTTAGATATAGTATTGTGTATATTTTAATTCCAACCTCCTAATTTATCCCTCCCCACCCCTTTCCCCTTTGGTAACTATAAGTTTGTCTTCTGTGTCTGAGAGTTATTTCTATTTCATAAATAAGTTCACTTGTATCATTTTAATTTTAGATTCCACATATAACTGACATCATATATTTGTCTTCCTCTGTCTGACTTAGTTCACTTAGTATGATAATCTCTAGGTCCATCCATGTTGCTGCAAATGGCATTATTTCATTCTTTTTTATGGCTGAGTAATCTTCCACTGTGTATATATACCACATCTCCCTTATCCATTCATCTGTTGATGGACACTTAGGTTGCTTCCATGTCTTGGCTGCTGTAGATAGTGCTGCTATGAACATTGGAGTGCATTTGTCTTTTCAAATTATAGTTTTCTCTGCATATATGTCCAGGAGTGGAATCGCTGGTTCATATGATAACTCTATTTTTAGTTTTTTAAGGAACCTCCATACCGTTCTCTATAGTGGCTGCCCCAATTTATGTTCCCACCAACAGTGTAGGAGGATTCCCTTTTCTCCACACCGTCTCCAGCATTTATTATTTGTAGATGGACTAATTTTCAAATAGCCAAATATGTCCTCAGCTTCTCTTCTGAAAAGCATGTTTCCCTGTAGATTATAGAGTGAGGACAACACTATTTTAAAAGTCTTAACCTGGGCTTCCCTGGTGGCGCAGCGGTTGAGAGTCCACCTGCTGAAGCAGGGGACACGGGTTCGTGCCCCCGTCCGGGAAGATCCCACATGCTGCGGAGCGGCTGAGCCCTTGAGCCATGGCCGCTGAGCCTGCAGCCTGCTGAGCCTGTGCTCCGCAACGGGAGAGGCCACAACAGTGAGAGGCCCGCGTACCGCAAAAAAAAAAAAAAAAAAAAAAAGTCTTAACCCATTATTCATAAACAAGATTGGGAAGGTAGGTATCAAAATATTCACACTAATTATCCCAAGGTAATAAGATTATATGTAGTTTTAATTTTTCATGACTGTGTCTTCCATGTTGTGTTGTTTTTATAACCTTTTTAAAAAGAAAAATACATATTATTAAAATACTATCTAGGGGCTTCCCTGGTGGTGCAGTGGTTGAGAGTCTGCCTGCCAACAGGTAGGGGACATGGGTTCGTGCCCCAGTCTGGGAAGATCCCACATGCCCCGGAGCAGCTGGGCCCGTGAGCCGTGGCCGCTGGGCCTGCGCGTCCGGAGCCTGTGCTCCGCAACGGGAGAGGCCCGAGTACCGCAAAAAAAAAAAAAAAAAAAAAAAAAAAAAAATACTATCTAAAATTGGTTTTACTTTATAATTCAGTAAGTAATGATTTAAAACAAAAGAATATAAGACTGTATTTTGGACAGGTACTTGAAAAACAGATTTTGTGTCATAAAGAGTCAAGGCGTAAGGGAATTTGGAAAAGGAAAGAAAATAACATGCTTTTTTTTTTCTTCCAGTTTTATTGAGATGTAATTAATACACAGCACTGAATAAGTTTAAGGTGTACAGCATAATGATTTGACATACATACATCATGAAATGATTATCACAATAAGTTTAGTGAACATCTGTCATCTCATATAGACATAAAATGAAGGAAATAGAAAATTGTTTTTTCTTGTAATGAGACCTCTTAGGATTTGCTCTCTTAACAACTTTCATATATAACATAGAGCAGTGCTAATTATAATTACCATGTTGTCCATTACATCTCTAATACTTATTTATCTTAAAACTTTGTACCTTTTGACTGCCTTCATCCAACTCCACGTCCCTCCATCCCCTGCTTCTAGTAACCACAAATCTTACTTCTTTTTCTATGAGTGAGTTTGTTTTTGAAGTATAATTGACCTACAATGCTATGTTAGTTCCTGTTACAGAACACAGTGATTGGTATTTCTGTACATTTCAAAATGGTCACCACGTGATCATTTCATACCTGTGACCCATTTATTTTGCAACTGTAAGTTTGTACCTCTTAATCTCCCTCACCTATTCTTTCCTTTCCCCACCCCTCTCCCCTCTGGCAATCACCTGTTTGTTCTCTGTATCTATAACTGTTTCTGTTTTGTTATGTTCTTTTTTTTTTTTTGATACCGCATATAAGTAAAATATAGTATTTGTCTTTCTCTGTCTGACTTAATTGGCTTAGCATAATAATACCCTCTAGGTTCATCCATGCTGTCACAAATGGCAAGATTTCATTCTTTTTTTTTCAAGGCTGGGTAGTATTCCGTTGTGTATATATAGGCAGCATAGATATGGGTCTTGTTTTTGTATCCATTCAGCCACTCTGTGTCTTTTGATTGGAGCATTTAGTCCATTTACATTTAAAATAATTATGGATAGGTGTGTACTTACTGCCATTTTGTTAACTTGGGGGGGTTGTTTTGTAGTTCTTTTTTATTCTTTTCCTTTGTGATTTGATGACTATCTTTAGTATTATCTTTGGATTCCTTTCTGTTTTGTTCATGTGAATCTATTGTTGATTTTTGGTTTGTGTTTACTGTGAGGTTTATATCTTGCAATCTGTATATACATGTGACTGTTTTAAGTTCCTGATCTCTTAAGTTCAAACTCATTTTTGCTCCTTCCTCTCATGTTTACTGTTGGGCATCATGTTTTACATCACTTTGCATATCTCTTACCTACTTATTGTGGATATAGATGATTTTACTATTTTTGTCTTTTAACCTTTTTACTAGCTTTGTACATGGTTGATTTACTACTTTTACTGTATATTTGCTTCTACCAATGAGCTTTTTCCTTTTGTAATTTTCATATTTCTAGTTGTGGCCTTTTTTTCCCCCTCTGCTTTGAGAAATCCCTTTAACATTTGTTGTAAAACTGTCTTAGAGGTGCTGGATTCTTTTAGCTTTTGCTTGTCTGTAAAACTTTTGATCTCTCCATCAAATCTGAATGAAAGCCCTCCTGTGTAGAGTATTTTTGGTTGTGGGTTTTCCCTTTCTTAACTTTAAATATATCATGCCACTCCCTTCTGGCCCACAGAGTATCTGCTGAAAAGTCAGCTGATAGCCTTATGGAAGTTCCCTTGTTCGTACGTAACTTGTTGTTTTTCCTCTGCTGCTTTTAATATTCTCTCTTTATCTTTAATTTTTTCCATTTTAATTACTGTGTGTCTTGGTGTGGTCCTCTTTGGGTTAATCCTGTTTGGGACTCTCTGTGCTTCCTGGACCTGGATGTCTATCCTTTCCCATGTTAGGGAAGTTTTTAGCTGTTATGTCTACAAATATGTTCTCTGCCCCTTTCTCTCTCTTTTCTTTCTGGGACCCCTATAATGTGAATGTTAGTATGCTTGATGTTGTCCCAGAGGTCTCTTAAACTATCCTCATTCATTTTTATTTATTTTTTCTCTTTTTCTGTTCAGCTTCAGTGATTTCCACTACTATATCTTTCATCTTTCTGATCCATTCCTTTATGTCATCTAATTTAATGTTGATTCCTTCTAGTGTATTTTTCATTTCAGTTATTGTGTTCTTCTCTGTTCGGTTCATCTTTATATTTTCTAACTCTTTGTTAAAAACTTCTGACTTCTCACCCTTTTCATTTCATCTTCTCCAGAGTTCTTTGAACAACTTTATGATCATTACCTTGATCTCTTTATCAGGTTTAGATTGCCTATCTCCACTTCACTTAGTTCCTCTGGGGTTTTATCTTGTTCATTAATTTGGTACATATTCCTCTGTTGCTTCGTTGTTCTTAATTTGCTGTTTTTATTTCTATGTATTTGGTAGGTTGGTTATGTTTTTCCAACCTGGGAGAAGCAGGTTTTATAGGAGATGTCCTTTGCATGCCAGCAGCACACTCTGCTCTGGTCACCGGACCTGTGTGCTCTAGGGGTGCCCCCTGTGTGGGCTGTATGGGCCCTCCTGTGATGGGCTGACTACTGTGGGTGGTCTGGAAGGCGTGGCTGGTCCCGGGTCTGGTTGGTTGTCAGGCCCTGCCTTGCATGGTGGCTGCCAGCTGCCGTTGGGTGGGGCTGGGTCACAAGGCTGCTGGCTGTGGGGCCCTGGGGCTCCTTGCATTGGTGGGCAGAGCTGGGTTCTGGAGTAGGTGGTTGTGGGGCCAAGGGCCCCGGGTCTAGTCTTGGCCTGCCGATGGGTGGGGCTGGTTCTTGACATGACTGTCTATGGGGTCGGGGGTGTCTCAAAGCTGGTGGGAGGGGCCGGATCCTGTGGCAGTTGGTTGAGAGGTCCAAGGTGCCCCAGAGCTGGTGTTGGCCCACTGGTGGGTGGGGCTGGGGTCAAGAGGATCCCCAGGCTGGTGCCTTCCCACTGGTGGGTGAGGCCAGGTTCTGAGGTTAGTGCCATCACACTGGTGGATGCAGGCGGTCCTGGAGTCTCTGGCTGCAGGGCCCTGGAGGTCTTGGAGTCGGTATTTCAGCCCACTCGTGGCCAGGGCCAGGGCCCAGGGGGTCCTGGGGCTGGTGCCTACCCACTGGTGGGTGAGGCTGGCCCCCAGACTGTTGCAGGCCCACTGGTGGGCAGAGCCAGGTCCTGGGGTCTCTGATTGCAGGGCCCCGGGGGGCCCATGGCTAGTGTGAGCGTACTGGTGTGTGAGCTGGGTCTTGGGCCCTCTGGTGGACAGGGCTGGGTCCTGGGATATCTGTGGCCTCGGGGTCTTAAGGCAGCAGACCTGTGGGTTCACATCCTGGCAGTAAAAAGCTAGAAGGAGGATTCCAAAATGGTGCTTGCTGTCGCCAGCATTCTCGTGGTAGAACGAGCTTCCCAAAATGACTGTTACCAGTGTCTGTGTCCCCAGGGTGAGCTCTAGTTGCCTCTTGTCTCTTCAGGAGCCTCTCCAGGATCAGCAGATGGGTCTGGCCCAGGCTTTTTTCAAATTACTGCTTCTGCCCTGGGTCCTGGAGCGTGTGAGATTTTGTGTGTGCCCTTTAGGAGTGGAGCCCCAAAGCCCCGGCTCTCCTGAAAGTAAGCCCTGCTGGCCTTCAAAGCCAAATGTTCTGGGGACTTGTCTTCCCAATGCAGAGCCACTGGGCTGAGGAGCCAGTGTGGGGCTCCGACCCCTTGCTCCTTGGGAGGAACCTCTGCAATTGTAAATTATTTCCCCCAATTTGTGGGTTGCCCACCCAGGGGTATGGGTATTGACTATACTGCATCTCCGAACCTCTTACCTGTCTTGTTGTGGTTCTCTTTTATATCTTCAGTTGTAGGTGATCTTTTCTGCTAGTCTTCTGGTTTTTTTCTTGAATAGTTCCTCTGTAAGTAAGTAGTTTTGTAAGTAATTTTGTTGTATGCTGAAAATAACATGCTTTTTAATTCTAGCATTCACTCTAGTGGACATATTTCCTACCTGATGATTAAATGGATGTTTCTAAACTTCTCTCTCAACATTTTACTTTACAGATTATTCAGAAGACATATACTTTAAAAGAATATTAATGATAAGATAGTGACATTATAAAATATTCTAAATGACTAGGAAAAATAATCCTTGAAGGCTATATGTCTTTATATCTAAAAGTTATCCATTCTCAAGCAGCTAACAAGCCCTTTGTTTAGATTGTGTAAATTCCAAATAGAGTTCATAAATCTGAATACAAGAGAGCTGAAAATCCAAGTAGAACAAAGGTCATCTAACTGCCTTCTAAAATATTAGTTCATCTTTGGTCTTCAGTAGCCATATGCAGTATGTTAAAAATCCATTTAGGAAAAAAAGCACTCAAGCTGTAAAACATGAGATTTTTGAGATCCCATTGACCACATGATTCAGGAAACTTACTGCTGTGTTTGGTATTAAAACCAAGTTATGATTTTCTGGAACCAGACTTTCTAATTAAGTTTATACTTGTAGGTTTCACATATAGTCATTAAAATGTATCTCCCCCCCCAAAAAAAACCCCATTCTGCTTTATATAGGGCTTTTTAAAGAAATATAATATGTAATATATATTATGTAATAAGGCAAAACTTGTTTTATTTTGATATAGCTTGCATTGAAAGGCTCTAGCTACAGTGGACTGCTTGAACGACATCATATTCACACCCAAAATGTAGAGCACATTCTTGATAGTTTACGGTAAGTCTGTGGGATCAGGTCTTGAGTGGGACTTTCAATTTTTATTTTTACTAGCAGCTAATACTTAGATTTTTAGTAAAGATGGCCATTATAGAATCATTTTAAGAAAATTATATCATGGCTAATGGACCTGATATTATAGTGTTTTTAAGGAAATTTTTATTGTACTCTGAAAACTTCACAGATTTTCAGTTATTATTTGGTCTGCCCAAGAAGTGCCTTTTCTACAAAGAGTTAATTTTGTACACAGCAGGCTTCAACTGTAGTGCAGTGTTTTATTTCTTAAACAGAATAGTGGATTATGTAGGTGTTCATTATAATAGTCTTTGAATGTCTAAAAATTACAAGTACAGAAACTTCAGTTAATTAGGGGCTAAATGAGTCAGCAAATAAGTTTCTGTGTGTGCAAGAGAATCAGTGTGAGAACACGCAAATTAGAAAGTATTTTAGTCACTTTCAGTGTCTGGCACTCAATATTCGTTGAATTTAAAATAACAGCTATTCACTTTTATAATTTAAAAAATTGTCTCTCGAGGTGTTAGTCTTCTGGGCCGTTTTGTATTCATGAATTTTAGCATCAGAAAGAATAGAGAAAAGGAAATGCAATTCTAATTAATCAATATTGCTATTCGTCAAGGGCTTTAAGAGATGTTTTTAAAGCACATGGTGATTTGGGATAGTCAGTTTATACATATGCTTCCTATAGTTAATAGTTAATTGGTTGTTGTGGGTAAGTGAAAATGAAGCTGACCTTACAAAGCTAAACATAAATTTGTTTATAAAACAAACTTGTTTATTTATTTTAAATCTCTCTTGTAATAATCTGCCTCTCAAAAAACATACTCCTTTATGTTACTGGAAATTTTATACACACTTTACTTTTTTTATCTTAGGAATGAGGGGATTGAGGTTCGTCTCGTAAAGAGGAGAGAATATGATGAAGAAACTGTTCGATGGGCAGATGCTGTCATAGCTGCAGGAGGTAATAGTTTTGCAGAGGTAAAGGTGCTGGAATATGGAAATGCTCTTTAATAATCATATTGCCAAATACCCTGTGGTCTAGCTGTGATGAAGCTTTCAGAGTCCTACCATAAGACGAATTTTTGGATTTTTAGGATCAGTTTTTAAAAGACGTGCTTTATACAACATTTTACTTTTCTAGTGAACGATGTTACTCTAAGGTTCTGTGCATGTATTTCTGTGTGTATATTTAAAGTGTGTATTTAAGTATGATTCAAAGGATTATTTATAACTATTTTGGTTTAGTTATGCCAGTCTTTAAAAAAAAGTTGAGTTTAAGAGTTTAATGAGGGCTTCCCTGGTGGCGCAGTGGTTGAGAGTCCGCCTGCCGATGCAGGGGACACGGGTTTGTGCCCCAGTCCGGGAAGATCCCACATGCCGCGGAGCCTGCGCGTCTGGAGCCTGTGTGTCTGGAGCCTGTGCTCCGCAACGGGAGAGGCCACAACAGTGAGGGGCCCGCGTACCGCAAAAAAAAAAAAAAAAAGAGTTTAATGAGATTAGATAAATTCCATCCCTCTTTGGCCCCAATATACTTACACTTACACTTGTTTTTTCCTGAGCTTTATTATTATGTTAGTGACTGTTCTCTATAAACCTTTACATGTTTTTTGGAGAGAAAAATCCAAATCTGGACACTTTTGTTGGATGTATTCTCATCAAAATGATTTATGAATTGGGACTGATGTTATGTGAGAGGGAAAGAGGATTGGTTAATAGAAGTGATAGAGTTAGAATAGCGGTTCCCAGCTGGAGGCTACTGCTGGCATCCAGTGGGTGGCCAGGGATACTGCTCGCCACCCTACAAAGTTCAGGACAGCCCTCACAACAAAGAATTATTTGGCCTGAAGTGTTCATCTTGCCACTGTTGAGAAATTCTGGATTAGAGTGGGAGAGATAATACAGAGGGATAGTGGGTAGAAAGGAGTAGACTGTGGCAGCCAACAGGATGGGGTGAGGGTGGGATTATTAAAAGAACTAGTGTTCAAAATGTTGTTAAAAACTAGTTTTGTAACAAGTCTGGTTGTGTCTTATGTCCTTTAGGTGATGGCACAATGCTTTTGGCAGCAAGTAAAGTCTTGGACAGACTTAAACCAGTTATTGGAGTAAACACTGACCCAGAACGGTAAGGAAAAACTTTTTTGTGCTTTGCTTTGCATAGTACCTGTTTATGATAAATCTTAAATTTGGAAGCTCCTTATCCTATTGGTACAGGGTGTTTACTATGGTGCATGCTGTGTAAGTGGAAACATCACCGTTGCTGGCTATTGTGAATGTTAGAACCATGTTCCAAAATCATTTCAGTGATGAAATTTAGGCATGTAGAATTGACCTCTACCTTTAGTAGATTTCTCTTCTTTGTCGTTATTTTCAAGGACATAGCTCTCTTTTTTAGCTTAGGCATGAGAAATATATACACATTTCGCTGGCGTTGGTGGTAGAAAATTATGATATGGGATGGACAAGTTCTCACATTTGACTTCCCAGGTTGTTTGGGAGTAATATCTGTGGGAGGATAGACTTGAGCCCTTGACCCAGGTGAGTACTGGTGAATTTGGTGTTGCTGAAGATGGATGAGTTAATGATGTTCCATCTTCTACCCTTCCTTCTGGCTCTCATCTACATTCCTGAATATGCCTCCACTGATTTCCTGGGTGACTTCGTTGACTTAATAAATAGACCAAACCCTATTATCACTTTTTTTTCCTTTCCTTAGCTTCACTGACATTTATCCTCATTCTGTTCCAGCCACCCACAGCCATGATCATACTTGGACTTTGTCATCACCTAGAATTTCCCCACCTCTCAAATCACTCTGACCATAGCCGCCTACCTTAATAGCAGTCCTACTTCCTCAATTCTAGTAAATCTGTCCTTTGGCTTTCAGTGTGTTTATCCCCTCTATTTTTTTTCCTTAATTCTCCCTTACTTCATTCACTTTCCTGACAAATTTCTTAAATATTTTGTACCATTATCTTTCTGCTCAATCATGGATGAGTCTTTTCTACTCCACTCTGTACTGTCTCCAGAATAACTGATTAACATGTGTCGTTTTAACTTAGATGCTGGTGACTCCAGAATCTGTATATCCAACACTGATCTTGCTTCTACTCTTACCTTATAGTCTCTTCTCCCCACTGCAGCCACAGTGATTGTTTTGTAAAAGTTTGATATATTCTGTGACCTCTGCTCAAAGTCTTACTGTGGTTCCCCATCTAACTCAGAATAAAATCTAATTTTTACTATGACTGGGGTGACCAACTCATCCTCATCCTGGTTTTCTTGGGACTTTCTCAGTTTAGCACCGGAAGTCCTATGTCCTGGGAAAATTGTCAGTCTCAGGCAAACTGGGACAGTTGGTCCCCTTCACTGTGACATTCAAGACTCTACATTATCTGGCCCCTGACTGTTCTGTGTCCTTATGTCCTATTATTTTCCCTTTCTTCATGCTATTCTAGCCATACTGGCCTCCACTTGCATGTATCCGGTGGCATTAAAAATGTAACATGTCTACAGATGAACTTATCTCCTTCTCCCCACCCATACATGATAAATGAAATCATAATGGGTGCTGAAGCTGTGATGACCCATCCCTCACCACCTTCCCTCACTCCCTTTGTTGTATTGGTCTAGGGATTTAGTTCTAAGTTTTAGGGATCTTACCTTTGAGTCCATCTCTTGCCCTCCTCACTGTATTTAAACATAGCTTTATAGTTTGTGGTTTAAATTACTGTAGTAACTTCCAGTCTTGCTCTTTCCAACCCATTCTTTATACTTTGCCTTAATGGTCTTTCTAAAGTACAAATTTGATTGTATCCACTCCTTAATTAAAGTCTTTCAGGGTTTCCTTATGACCTTCAGGTTATATTGCAAATTCCGTAGCATAATATATATGATCTTTCACCATCTGTTGCCTATCTGCTTTTCTAGTTTCATCTACCCTCATTTACCTGTAGGCACTATACATTCTTCAGCTTAAAAAAAAAGACTGATGCCTCTCTAGGAATATTCTAGGATCCTTCCTAAAGTCTGTTCTTTGGGGGTTTTTGTTTTTTGTTGTTTGTTTTTTTTTTTGCGCTACGTGGGCCTGTCACTGCCATGGCCTCTCCTGTTGCGGAGCACAGGCTCCAGACGCGCAGGCTTAGCGGCCATGGCTCACGGGCCCAGCCGCTCCGCGGCATGTGGGATCTTCCCAGACCGGGGCACAAACCCGTGTCCCCTGCATCGGCAGGCGGACTCTCAACCGCTGTGCCACCAGGGAAGCCCTGGGGTTTTTTTTAATTGTATTTTTTTCGCAGTTTTATTGAGATATAATTGACATACAGCACTGTATAAGTTTAAGGTGTACAGCATAATGACTTGACTTACACGTGTTGTGAAATGATTACCACAATAAGTTTAGTTAACATCTGTCAACTCATATAGCTGAAAAAAAAAAAAGGAGGGGAAAGTTTTTTTCCTTATGATAAGAACTCTTAGGATCTACTCTTTTAATAACTTTCAAATATACCGTACACTAGTGTTAACGATAGCCATCATGTGGTACATTACATCCCCAGTACTTATCTTATAGTTGGAACTTTATACCTTTTGACCACATTCATTCAGTCCCCTCTCCCCTAACCTCTGAAGGTTGTTCTTAAGTGCAGTGTAATGTATGAGCATCCTAATGTCATGATTGAAGGCTCACATATGGGAGTTTTTGCTCTGGTGAGGAGCTTTGTTGATATCAAGAAAGAGTTTGAAAGAGTAAGTGAAAGAGTTCTCCAGATGTCCATGTGCTTTTCATGCCTTTGTTTGTGCTTTTGCCTAGAGTACCCTTACGACACTTACTCAACTGTGTAGTTCTTTTTCATTCAAGACTGGTACCTCTCCTGGGCTCTGACTATGATTCCTTGTACAGAGAGCACTTACCTCTTCCTATTATTTTCTGCTTGATTGTCTCTTCCATTAGACTATAAATTCCTTGAGTATAGGACTTAATTTCGCTATTGCTAGCATTTTAATTGCCTTTAGTATTCGTGCACGTGTATTTTAGAACTTTGCAATGACATATTTTTACGTCATTAAAGGAGGAGATTCTTTAGTGATCATATTTTATACAGTTTGTTGAAATATATTTTCCTTTAAAAGCTGGCTTAATACTCATTAGCCTGTGGGGATTTTGAAACTGGTAAGCAACAGGTGTTGCTTCTCTAATTTCTGCCTAAAATGATGTGTTCTAGAAGTCCTCTGGTTTTTCTTTTTGCCCCCAAGCAGAAATCTATTAAGCCCCTGGCTTGTTCCATAATTCAGGTTGCCTGAATTCTTCTTCTTAAACACAGAGGTGTCTCACAATCCTTAAATAAGCCCAGAAGTTAATGTTCAACCTAAGTTTCTTCTTTTCTGTAGTAGTTGTGAAATGCAGCATAACAGATCATCCCAAAACTTAGAGGCTTAAAGCGATAATAATCATTTATTATCTCTCATGGTTTCTGTGTGTCAGGAATCCAGGAAGAGCTTGGCCGGGTGGTTTTAACTTGGGATCTCTCATGACGTTATAGTCAGATGTCAGCTGGGGCTGCAGGCATCCGAAGGTTTGACTTGGGTTGGAGGATCTACTTCTAAGATGGCTCACTTGAGGACTCATCTAAATTAAATATACAATTTCGGTTTTCTCTTTTGTATTCTGTACTCACTCTACTGACCCCTGTACATAATTATGACATTTAAATGCTTAATGATCAAAATGGGATAGAGGGCATGTGATAGCCAACCTCCAAGATAGCCTCCTAGTATTTACACCTTTATGTGGTTCCCTTCCCACTTCTGTATCCAATCAGGGCCGGCCTGTGGGACCAATAGAATATGGAATAACAGTGTGTGAATTCCAAGGCTAGGTCATAAATGGTATTGCAACTTCTGTATTGGTCTCTTGGATTGCTCATTCTGGAGTAAGTCGGCCACGGTGATGTGAGGATACCAGAGCCGCCCTGTGGGGAGGCTCACATGGAGAGAGACTTGAGGCCTCTTGCCAACAGCTAGCACCAGTGAGTGAGCCACAATGAAAGTGAATCCTCCAGGTCAGGTCTAGATTCTTCTCTCTAGAGTGTTTTAGACCTGCAGTTGACCTCCATAAGTATTCTATCAAATGTTGATTATCTTTTATAATCTTAGCACTGTAGAGAAGTATTGCAGTAAATATAAAAATTTTTTAAATTTAGTCCCCTGCCTGTTTCTTAACCACAGTGTTGACCCTCTCAGGTAAATTGATTAGTCACAACTTTGTAAAAGCCTTTTTCTCTGCTCTTCACGTTTATGTTAATTTACAGTTATTATTAAGGGTTTGTTTTGCCAGGCCTACTCTCAACCTTTCCTTCAAGATTGCAGCATCATATAGATGATGATTGAACTTTCTGGACACCTTTCCTCACGTTAGGTGCCGTATCCGCTCATCTTCCTGTGTCAACCTATAGGCAATCTTAACACTTTGTAATTTGCATTTAAAAAAAAAATTTGTCTTCCACATAAAGTTGTTAACTCCTTGAAGGAGCTCATCCATATATATATATATAATTTATTTATTTATTGTTTATTATTTATTTATTTATTTATTTTGTGGTACGTGGGCCTCTCACTGTTGTGGCCTCTCCCGTTGCGGAGCACAGGCTCCGGACACGCAGGCTCAAAGGCCATGGCTCACTGGCCCAGCTGCTCCGTGGCATGTGGGATCTTCCCGGACTTGGGCATGAACCCATGTCCCCTGCATTGGCAGGTGGACTCTCAACCACTGCACCACCAGGGAAGCCCCTTTATATATTTTTTGAATAAATGAAGGGTTACATTAGATTAAGCTGTGAGTTCTCTTTTGGTTAAAAGAACATCTTAAATGACATTTAAAAGGGATTTATGGTTCAAAAAACTTTCACATAAATAGTTTGATTCCTCATAATAACCTTTTAGATTGGTGGTTTTATGGCCCTTTTAGAGATGAGGAAGCTGATGCTAAAGTGACTTGCCCAAAGTTATAGTTAAATAATTTAAAGGTAAGATGCAAACACCACTATACCATTAGATAATTTTACAGGGAAATCAATCAGTGGCAAATTCGGTTTTATTTTTAGTTTTACTGTAATGTGGAAACTTAAGTTGTATTATGGCATTAAACCTGTATTTAAAGTACTATTTCTATTTGGTCTTTTTTTTGTTCTTGTTGAAAGTATAGACAATTTGTGGCAAAATGAATTATAGAAGTAGAAATTCAAAAAATTTCATATCTGATTTTTGTAGTTTAGTGATACCTTTTGAATTAAGTACTTTTTTTTCTTCTTCCCTTTACACCACGCAAATTCCTTTTAAAATAAAGGTCTGAGGGTCATTTATGTCTTCCTGTTCGATACACACATTCCTTCCCAGAAGCCTTACAGAAGTTCTACCGTGGTGAGTTCAGGTAGGAATTTCTTACTATTGCTCTATCATTATCTTATTAAAATATTATTATATAATTATTAATGTGTGCCATTAAAAATGCTGTTAAACAGAACAAATTAGATAATATTTGGATTAGTCCATAGGTGTAACAGTAGCCATAAAAAATAATACATTAGCTGAGTCACAACCACATCTAACTTCCCTTCTTCCAGCCTGACTGGAGCTGTATGGAGAAACCCTGCCAAGTGCCACTTGGCCTATAATGTAATTGCAAGTAGAGGTTTTTCTCCTTCAGTGAGAGAGAGGCCATGTCTCTACTTTAACCTCGTTACACGTTTTTAGCAGTTTGGTAGAAAGATGATTAAAACTGTTGGTGAAAAATTAAATGTTCAAATTCTCTGAGATTTTTTATTTTTTATCCTCATCTTCTCCCATCCAGAATGACTGAGGGTTAGATTTACTCTAGCCGTGCTGAGATTCCTGGTATCTCTGCCTTACATGTTAAGTATTTCTTAAGCAGTGGAGATGTTTTTTCATATTTCTTTCACTTAATTTGTTCAGTGGTCAGACTGCCCTGAAAAGAGAAGGGTGGAAGGAGGAGCTGAGTTGAGGTTGGCCGATTAATTAGAGCCAAGTTGGACTACTTTTCTTTCCCTGACTTAGCCTAGATTTTATAGAGAGAAAAAAGTTTTTGAGAAAACTTTTTTTCTCTAGGTATTTGTGAAATTGTATTAAATCTTCTTGACTTCTGGAATCATTTTTTTAAAATTTATTTATTTTATTTATCTTTGGCTGTGTTGGGTCTTCATTGCTGCGCGCGGGCTTTCTCTAGTTGCAGCGAGCAGGGGCTACTCTTCGTTGTGGTGCGCAGGCTTCTCATTGCGGTGGCTTCTCTTGTTGCGGAGCACCAGCTCTAGGCGTGCGGGCTTCAGTAGTTGTGGCACACGGGCTCAGTAGTTGTGACACGCGGGCTCTAGAGCGCAGGCTCAGTAGTTGAAGCGCACAGGCTTAGTTGCTCCGCGGCATGAGGAATATTCCTGGACCAGGGCTCGAATCCATGTCCCCTGTATTGGCAGGTGGATTCTTAACCACTGCACCACCAGGGAAGTCCCTGGAATCATTGTTTTTAGTAACGATTCCAGTTTCTAGTCATTTCAGAAATTTAGCACCTTCACAAATGACTAATATACTCCAAGCAGGAGTGTATTTTTGTATACTTACCTAGTAGAATCTGTCCCACTGGCTTTTTCATATGTTAGTTTTTGATTTTGACATTAAACCTGATTCTTGTTTTCTTCACTTTTACCAAAAAGTCATTTAAGTTTTAGGTTTAATCTTAAGTGTTATAATATTTGTTATTGAACTCTTATTGTAAAAAACAGAAAAACAATATTACAGAATTTTAGGGAAGGGATTTTTATCTAATCTGACCACCTTAACATAATAGTGTTTTAATTTCAGAATGCTTTCTTTTTTATATATGTGTTATACAATGAGCAAAACACAACTATTAGCTAAGTATATAGGATTTAATGAATACTTGATAAAGAGTTTGACTTTAATTCAAGTTTTTTGGGAGGTTTTATACAAGTACATTAGATATTGCCATTATAATAGAAAAGAGAAATAAACATCTAAATCTGTCTTTGATCAGGAACCTGTGGGTTTTAGGTGTTTCTAGTATAATAAGTTCATGGAATAATTAGTTTTTTATTATGAATTTTTTAATTTTGAGAAATTATAATGTCTAATCCTTTGTTTAATTTATTCTATTTTAATATAATTTGCTTTTCCTTCACTCTTCTAAGATGGTTGTGGAGGCAGCGAATCAGGTTATACCTTGAAGGGACTGGCATCAACCCTGTTCCTGTGGACCTTCACGAACAGCAGCTAAGTTTGAATCAGCATAGTAGAGCCTTCAACATTGAGAGAGTTCATGATGAAAGTAGGTAGATTGGGAATTAAGTGTGTTTGGGGCAATATGTAATTTATAGTTCCTTTGATCTCTAATTTCTAGAAGTAATAATTTATAATTATTATGGGATTTCAGTGCCACTGACAACACTTAAGGAAGTGCAATGAACTACTTGAGTTGTAAAATTTATTATGATTAGATTCTGAAATAACAAATATAGCATATTTCCATGTGAAATTTTTTTCTAGGGTGGATTTGAAAACTCATTGATTAGGGAAGGACTATAAAATGTCCAGGAGGATAGTTGATATTTAGGGAAAGATTCTTGGCCTTAATCTTTGAAATGTCAGAAAGGAAGAAGAAAATGGTAGAAAGAAAATGAACCAATCTGTGAAAGATTTCATAATAATTATACATTTATATACTTACATTTAATTATATTTACCATGGTTCTAGTTATTGATTAGAATCTTTCTGTTAGGAAATTTTCGCATCCCAGCTTTAAGATTTGCATTTCAAATACTTGTGTAAGATGCTAAGAGAATATTAGCATAAGGTGATATGCAGGTTTTTTGTTGTGTTAAGATGAATGCTCAGTTTTGAGCTAATTTGTGGATTATAATTTAGCAATATTTTCCCACTTTTTCCAGTAACTGTAAGACTTTTATGATGCAAGAAGATCCCAAGAGATATCCTAAATGTCTGTGGACTGTATAAAAGGATATTTTTTCCTCCTGCATTTCATTTCTTGGCTAAACTTATCAGCAAAAGCTGTCTTTACATATCTGCTTTCTGTCTTTGTTTCTGTCTTGTCATGGTATCTTGATGTTTACTTATGTTTATTTTTTTTCAGAGTTTTTCATGGTGATTTATAGCTTTATAGGTTAACATGTTCCTAAACTGAGTTAATGCCATGTTTTAAAGATGCTGCTTCTTCCCCGGGAAAAAAAAAATCATTTGATTTTTAGAAAGTTTTTAAGTAATTATTTTTAAAAAATCTAGACATCTTTCAAGTAATTCATAAGCATATGATTTCTTATTATCATTTTTGAAAGATTGCAGTAAATATTAAATTTTTTTTTTTAAGATATTAAAATCTTAGCTAGAAATTTTACTTTATACCTCACCAAAAGAAGTTATTGCTGTCTCCAAAAGATGTTCAGGATTTGGTTTTTTTCACCAACAGCATTATAGGAAAGATGTAGCTTGGTATTTAAAGATTCATTGCTCAGATTCCTATCTCAGATTCACTGTTTTTAGTTTATAAGCTAAATTAATGTATATGAAACAAAATTACACATAAACTTAGTAATATTCAGGATGTTCCTGTCTCATTAGTGTTAGTTCTAGAAAAAGAACAGAAAATGTTTGAAATAAAAAATATATATATAAGAAAATTCCTAAAAACTTAGGCACCAGTTTTTGAATGTAAGGACCCACAAAGTACTTAATATAGTCAGTGGTAAGAGGTCCCACACCAAGGTATGTCAGAATACTAGGGATAAAGCAAACCTCTTGCAAGCTTCCAGAAAGGAAGTGATGGTGGTGTTGGTGGTGATTGTGGTTGGAACAGGTTTTTTGATATATAAAGAATCTGGAATCACAGTAGTTTCAGATTTTTCAATAATAACCCTGGAAATTACTTTACTTATATTAGTTATTAATATTGTTATTAGCAATTAGATAACATTTACAATGTCTAGGAACTATTTTAGTGGGCTTGTTAGAGGGTTTTTTTGGGGTTTTTTTTGATAAAAGAGCTTTATTTTCTGAGAAAAATTTAGAAGGATTTCAAGGATATCTCATATTTGCTATTTAAATTCTCTTCAAGTTGGCAGGGAACATTTTCTAGGAAGCTGCCATTTGGGATTTTTGAATATAGAAGTAGGTTTGAGATTATAAATATACCACCATGTTTGATCCCTGATCGCTTTCTAATTTAGAACAAAAGATTACAGAGAAAAACAATCCTAGTTTTTTTTTTTAAACTTCAGCTTGCAAAAGGGATGATTTAACTTTTAAGCAAATAAAATTTTCTATCTAGTGTTATCTATCATTAACTAGGTTATATTTGTATACAAGTTAATGAAGAAGAATTCATTTTTATTACCTTTATACCTTCAAGGGAAGGTAGGGTTGATTATTTTTTAAAAAACTTTTAATCACATAAACTAGTAACTTTCTTATTTGAAAGCCTGGTTGTATTAATTTGGATAAGTGAATTGATTTGATAAACAATCCCATAATCTCAGTGGCTTAACATACTGAAGGTTTATTTAGAGCTCAGCTCACTGTCCAAGGGGTGTTCAGGCAACCTCTGAACAATGGCTCCTACCATCTTCTAAGGCCTCTGAGTCTTCTGTAGCTTGTGGGGAGAAGACGACAGTGAGAGCATGGAGGATCCTTAGGGAAGTTTTAGGAGCCAGGCCTTTTCACTACTTTTGCTCATATTCTATTGGCCATTACTAGTCCCATAGGTATACCCAATGTGAGTAGACCTGGAAGCATAGTCTAACAGTCTGACAGTGTGAGGGAATTGCACAGGGTTGCAGTCTCTGTCACTAGTATAACAATTCTATACTTAAAAATACAAATTAATAATTAATTTTGTAATGCATTCTCTTGGATAGAAAATTGTTAATTGGTATTGAGTCCATCTTATTATGTCCTGCTGAAGCAAGTTGTAAATGAACAGTTCATGATTAGATAATGTTTGGTAGTCAATTAGCATGAAAGAAAATATAAGCAGAATTAAGATGATTAATGAGACTCGAAGCAATTTTACGTTTTCTCTTCCTTCTTTGATAAAAGATTTCAAGTGAAATTCAGCAAGCACACATAATAAAAGTGCAATACAGAAAGGAAAATTAGGATGAGGAAAAACGGGTCTAGAGGTTAAAAAGTCAAGACCATATAAAATAAAAAGATATGGTTACAGTTTGATGGTGAGATTTCAGATTTATTAGTAATATTTAGTGAGTACTTACTGTTAGTTGAGCATTTGCAGAAAATCTGTGGGGAGATGTAAAACATTCCATTAGTGATTTACCCTATGCAAAGAAAAATAATTTAAACAATAAATTTTAACTTTTTACATTGGTAAAACTTGTCAGATGTGAAAATGTGAATATATCTAGTACCAAATTAAGAGTTTCAAGAGTTAGGTTTTGCAGTCTGAAGTACAATCAAATTCAATTAAACACAGCAAATTTTCTATATACCTTTTTGTGTCACATTCTTTCTACTATATTAATGAGATTTAGCTGATAATGTTAACCCATTACATAATTTAGTCAAATAAGTTTTAAAAGGTTCCTTGGTATTGTAACAACAGCTTATAATCGAAAGAATAGTTGGGCCACTTTAAGCAGTTATAATCCAAAAGATATGAGATGCATGTAATTAATATTCAATAAACAAAAATAGGCTACAAGTCAGAGGAGAATAATAGATTGGTGGTCGTGTTGGTGACAGTGGTGGAAAGTTAGAATCTTAAAATGTAACAACATAGAATCTTAAAATGTAACAAATTACCCCAGAATTGAGCATCTTAAAACAAAATATTTATGATTTCACAGAGATTGTGAAGGTCAAGAATCCAAGAGTGGCTTAGCTTGCTAGTTTGAGTTTAGGGTCTCTCAGGAGGTGACGGTCAAGCTGTTGGCCGGGACAGCAGTATCTGAAGACAAGATTGTACTGGAAGATACGCGTCACAACTCATCACATGGCTGTTAGCTTCAGTTCCTCACTATGTTGGCTTCTCCATTGGACTGCTTATGAAATATCTTCCCCCAGAGCAAGTGATCTGAGAGAGAGAGTGACCAAGTAGAAGCCAGGGTGTCTTTTTTTAACCCAATCTCAGAAGTGACGTACCGTCACTTCTGCCATACGTTGGTCACATAGACTAATCCTGGTGTGATGTGAGAGGGAGAGTTGTACAAGAATGTGAATACCAGGAGGCAGGAATCACTGGAGACCATCTTAGAGGCTAGCTGCTGCCACAGCTGAGGTGGACTTTTAAGCTTTGACTAAGGAAAAAGATGTGGAGGAGACAGAAAAGGGAACTTGTTCCATAGTGCTTGCCCACCAGGAGATACTTGGGTGCAATGAATCTGCTACTGGTGACATTGAGAGGAAGGGCCTGGCATTTCCATTTGGAGACTGGTAAAAGATAAAAAGTAAGAGAGACCGTTTGAAGGTGACAATCACAAGTTTGATCCAGAAAGCAGTGGAAATTCTTTGGAGGATTTTGCATGATGGAGTGATGTTTAAGTAATCATCAAGGAAGATCACTTAGGCTGTGCATACAACCTTATAGAGTAAAAAATAGATGACATTTTTTTAGGAGTCATAAGAAGAGATGTGGCTCTGTTCCTCCAGTGCTGCCATTGCTAAAAATCACTCCTGAGGTTTTCTACTTGAAAAAGTAATCTGAGTTTTAACATAACTGGTTTGGTTTCCTATATGAGCCATTCATGTAATTTGATGCTTAAATCCAGAATGGCTCTCCTTTGGAAGTACTTGATCGTCTCTACTTCTGAAGCTTCCAGAGTAAAACTAAGTCAAGTGCGACCACATGAATCTTATGCTATGGATAAATATATTTTATCACTCTTGAAAAATTGTTTCAAGAAGACCTAAGGTTTATTTTGGAGAGACAGGGGCTTCATTGCTTCATAATGTTTAGATGATTTTGTGGGTCTGTATTATGAATACTTTAAATATGATTTAATTTATCTGTTAATAGTGATAAGGTATAGACACTACAAAGACAAATATGAATATATTAATATTTTATAAATTTTATATGATAAAATTTCTAAAATTTAAGGAGCTGTCTTGGATTTTTCTTTCATTACCTTCAGGGTTTGAGGCTTCTGGACCCCAGCTCTTGCCAGTGAGAGCACTAAATGAAGTCTTCATTGGGGAGAGTCTGTCATCCAGGTACTTTTCAACCTGTGATCTTGAGTTTGAAATTTTAATATTTTAGTAATTTTTAAGCTATTTATTTCTACAACCTAAGATTTGTGAATGATTGATACTGTATAAGTAAGAGAAATGAATTATTTAATGAAATATTTCCAGACCTTTGTACATGTTAATACATGTTAAGAGGAAAGAAGGTGTTATTACTAAAAACGTTTGTGAAACCCTGGGTTAAACAAAGTTATTCAGATTTCTTTACTGCAGTATTTCTCAGAGCCTTTAATCTATCATATAGGTGCTTTATAAATGTTTAAGAGAATGATATATAGGTATATATTTGCAATTGATAAAAAACATTGATCTTATTGACAGTCCATATTAATATTGCCCTACTGACTGTCGTAATGTTTTTTAATGCTGATTTATTTGTTTGCTTGCTTTGGTCCAGGATGCAGGTAAGGAGAACGCATTTGGCTATCATGGCCCTTTAGATTTAAGCAAGAACAGTTCTTAGCCCCACCCCTGTTTTGTCATCTATGATTTTAACATTTTTGAATGATCTAAGCCAATTGGTTTGTAGAATATTCCCTTTTTTAGATTTGTATGATTTTTTTTCCTTCTCTGCATGGTAAGATTCAGAATGAGCATTTTTGGCAAGTATACTACATAGATAATAGTGATCCTTCTTAGTGCAACATCATAAAGCAAGTGTATCGACAGCTTAAAATTTGTAACCATCATTACCAAAAATTAAGGTTAGTGAAGCTCTTGACTAGGAATATAAAAATATAGTATTTTATTACTGATAAGATCTATTTTGTGAGTGTTGAATATAATTTAGGCTTAAATGGTCAGTAGAATTTTTTTGTAAAAATTTTTTTGTGTGACACCAGTTACCAGTTATAAAGTGACTGCCATAATATAAAGTTAATTTAACTCTTGGTAGTATGTTAGAACTTTCCTTCTCATTTTTGTTGATGTAAGTGAATTAGGGGTAGAAGATAGAGATGAATCTATATCCTACTTTCCTGCTTCCAGAACCATGTGACCCTTTGAAGGTCACATAATTGATTCCCTAGTTTACTGAGAGTTTCATATATTCTGAAATTCTCTTTATTATAAGTCATATCCTTTTATAGGAAGTTTAATTATGATAAGAGAAATTTGTCTTAAAAAAGCCACATTTTAGCCAATACCTTAACTGAGGTAGGTAGTACTGAAGAGAGCAAAGCCTTGATTCAACAGAATGATTTGAATGATCTTTTTGAGTTGTAATTATTTTATTAATATAATTTTAAACATATGCAATAAAATACATTGTGCACCCACTAGGGATATAAAGATGAATAAGGTAAAGATAGTGGTATCTCACATAAAGGTAGTAAAATACATAATTTAAAAATTATTAAAAGTAAAATGTATTCTTCAAAGAAATCAAATAAAAATATATTACTTAAAGAACTTTAAAATATGGTAAAATGTGAAGATGTATTTAATATAGTAAGACTTATGCAGCAACAGAAAAACTTTGTATATAGCATATCAAGTTTGAAACAACATGGAAATGAGTAATGGATACATTTGTGTCATAAGAGAGAAGGAAGAGAATGTAACTCTAATTAGTGATATAATCTAGTCATTATTGGTAAAGAGGCAGAAGAGAACAACTTCAAAATGAGATTGGAGGAGGTCTGCATTAAAATAAATAGATGACAAAGGTAAAGATGTTTTGTGAGTTTATGCTTAATTCTAGGGAAGCCATTTAATGGCTTACATTATTCTGTTTGTATATTTTAAAGGTCATAACTTCTGAGAGCTTCTACTAGTGTTGCTTTATGATTTGTACTTACTAAAAAATAACTTATAAAAGGAGGAAAATTGGGGTCAATTGATAGATTTTTTGGAAATTCAGTGAAGTCCCATTAGGAGGTTTTAGACTGAATGCTTTCATTTTTTGTGGTGGTCGTGATTTGGTTGGTTTACCCCTGATGTCTGATGCTTGTTCTTTTTGTGATCTTAGATGCCTCACCTGATATCTTTACTAAGATAAGGGCAGCAATGGGTTGGCTTCTGATGCTACTGAAAAAGATTTAACTACTGGAAATGTTAGAACTTATTTTTAAAGATTCTATGACATAGACCCTTAGGCAGAAAGGAAATGAACACTTATTGGATGCCTGCTATGTGTCAGGCACTGTGCATGTTGTGTAAGTTGTCACATGTATGCTCATAGCAGCTCTGTGAGAAAAGTAGTTGTATTGATCAGTGAAAAATTGAGCTTTGGAGAATTCAAATAACTTGCCCAAGGTCATATATTTAGTTAATTAGCATCAGAACATCATGTAAACCCAGAATTTCTGATTCCAGATCCTGTATTGAGTTGTCATGAAAACTTGTGAAGTACTGCCAATTTTTGGACTGCCCCTGCCTGTCCACGCCTTCCTACTGGCAGTGCTATCTAAAGGTCATCTTGTATTATTTCTTACATAGCATCTCGTTTACTGCTTAAAGCAGAAAACAGCACTCTAAATAGTTGGTAATTATTATTTACTTTAAAATTTCTGACCTACCTACTAGAATATAAACGTCAAGAAGATCGTGTCTATTATGTTTGCCATTAAATCCCCAGTACCAACACAGTGCTTATTAAAACATAATAGGCACTTAATAATGTTTATGGAGTGAATAAATATTGAGTCCTGCCAAATGTTTTCATTATCTCCATTTTATAGGGAAGTCTGTGGCTCAGAGAAGTGAAATAAATTGCCCCAAGTCACACAATTAATAAATAACAGAGCCAGGGTAAGCCTGTGCTCTTCTTCAGTGTATACAATAGAACTGTGGTCTTCCTGAAAACTGAAGTGCTTTGCTTGGAAAATACGAAGTGCAGCAATATTATTCCTGCCTCATTTATAATGTTCTTAGACTTAAGAACATTTTAAAAGCCCAATTTTTTTTCTTTTCTCCTATTTGTTCTAACCTAGAATGTCTTATTCTTGGGCTGTAGCAGTGGACAATTTAAGAAGAAGTATACCCACTCTAAAGGGACTGTGAGTTTTATTGCTGCCTTAAAAAAATAATCTCCCTGAAGCCAAAATTCTCTGAGTTGACTAATCTTGATAAACCTGCATGTGGGAATGACACTAAATTTGTTCCTTGTTTTGGGCTCAACGTCTCTCACCTGACTATACTTTCCTTTCTCTTCACCTCTGCTTCTCCTCTATCCTCACTTACCTATAATATTTGGCTCTATGTGATTCTGGCATAATAGCAGCCATTCCTATGGATTCAGATGGCTTGTCTGTGTATAATAGGCTCCTAATGTACCTAAAATTCCTAATTTTCTAGGAAGATATAACAAAGCTATGAAATAGATTAAATGTGAATATTAGGCTTGCTATCTTTTATTTTTGTAGAGAATGCTGACTTTAGAGAAAAAATGACATGGAGTTATATCATGTAAAATGTTCACAAACCAAGAACTTGGTAGGAGAAATGAAAGGGTTAGAATAAGAGATAAATTATCCATTGAATGTTAGTATTTGCAGGCATGTCTAATAATTGTCATTATTTTGAAAAGCTGTATTTTGTTAAGGGTTTATTTTAACTTTTTTATTTGCTGGAGAAAAGTAACCCATTGTTGACCAGTGACATCATTATTTTAAGATATAGTTCACAAAATAAGCTTTTACGTGTTTCAAAAGCTCTTTGAATAGTTGCAAATCATTTATACATTCATGCAGTTAAAGAATAGTGTCATTATTGCTGGTGGGAGAAGACTCAGTTGATTCCGTATTTATTAAATACACTAAGAAATATAAATCTTTTAAAAAATTACAGTTCTTGTTCCCTAGTTTCGTCCAGTGATCCAGGACTGGTTGAGATTTTTCTTTAGAACTTCATTATCTCTGCTAGCTTACTATCAATTCAAAAGGCACATTAGTATGTAACTTAAGAAACAAGAGTTTAGCAGAAACTATTGGTAACTTGAAGGATTAGATGCAGACTTAGATGTAACAAGGACTAGCTACCAAGAATGAAACTCTCCTAGGAATGGTATTTTCTTTTTGAATTCTGAAATAAGGTTCTGTATGTTTCCATAAAAGCAGTAGCAGCAATGCCAGGTAAAAATTTACAAGAAGCTCCTGTTTGAAATGTTAAAGTATTGATAGAAAGGAGGCGCATATAGATCAGAGAGGGATGCAGAAATGCAGATATTTTAAAATTTTTTTCACTTAATTAGTATTGAAATTAGCATCATGATGTGTGTGCCAACTAAGTCAGGTATGTCTGAGTCAAGCTGGCCTACTTAGATTTCATCAGCGCTGAAAGACTATGCTTATCTTATTTACCATGAGACATAAGTTCAGCCAATCCACTTTTATATTCTCAATTCACAGGGCTTCCTACTACGAGATTTCAGTTGATGATGGTCCATGGGAAAAACAGAAGAGTTCAGGGCTCAATTTGTGTACTGGAACAGGATCAAAGGCCTGGTGAGTAACTTGAGATGTTGCTTATCAACTTTTGTGAAATACTTTAAGTAATGTAATTTAGTTGCTATCTCATATTGGTGTATCTAAGGCCTCTAATATGCAAGAGGTAGCTAGCCTGGTGTTATTATATCGGTTGGCTCAGTTTAGCTACACTCATTGATTGGGTTCAGGAGTCCGGCTTTGACTTCTTAGATTATAGCGCAGCCTGGATCTGGTCATTCTTTAGCTTCCCATACTAGGTTTGTAAAGAGAAAAAAGAAAATGAGAAATGTTTTGAGGGATTATATATTTTTAAAAATGAACATTTCAAGTAATAGTAAAGAAATGAAAACAAAGTACAGTACCAAAAAATATGCTGGAGGTTTGTGCATTCAAGGCCTAACTGGAGATAACCTGGGACATCCTGCAACTTGTCTACCCTGTGACCTCTCTCTGGGAAGTCTCTTCTACTTCTTAGTACACACATGCACATGCCTCCCAGACCTTTATCTGTAGCTGTCTTCTCTCTTGAGTATAAACTCATATTGTAAACCTACTTACTACATAGGATTTCAATAGCATTTCAAATTCAACACATTTAAAACTGAATTTATTGTCTTCAGTTGTTCTCCCCGTGTTCCCTGTCTTGCTTAATAGTATCACCCTTAACCTTGACATCATATTCTCAGGAAAACACATTATTCCTTAAAACCTTGTTCTTATCTTTGAGTCTCCCTTTTCTCCCCTATCAGTCTCTAAATCCTGTCAGATATAATTCAGAAGCTCTAGCCCCCTTTTTCAGTTTCTATTGCTATTTCTTTGGTATAGGGCCCCATCTTTTCAGTGAATATTCTTTGTGTCTCACCCTTTATTCTTCAGGCTGTCATTCATACTACTACCACAGAGTAATATTTCTAAAATATAGGTATATCTCCCTATTTCCTTCTGTGCTTTAAAACTTTCATTGACTCCTATGTTCACATTGCTCAGACTGTCATATAAGGCCCTTTAAGTATGACCTCCTTGCCAGCCTACTCCTGCCTGACCCTAACCCATCACACTGGACACACTGCAAGCTACTTGCAATTCTTAGCACAAGCCACGTTCTCTCTGGGCTTTTTGTTTTTGCTCAATGCACCTTCTTCCTGCATTGAATGCCTGAACACTCTCCCCTTTCCATCCACTGGCTGAAAATTCCAATCTTCAAATGTCATTTTCTGTAGGAAACCTTTACTTAAGACCTAGTTCCTTTCATAAGCCTAATTAATCGATCCCTTTTTTGCCCTTATCCAGCACTTTTTCCTCATCACACTGTTATAGCACTTAGCACATTATTAGTTTCTGATAAGCTCATACCCAGTTAGTTTGAGCAACTTGAGGCACATGGGATGGTGACTAGTGTTTTTTTTTTTTCCTGCTTAATTTTTTGTGTGCATAGCACAGTACTTAATACAAAGTCACTTAAATACTTTTTGAATAAATGACTACATGCTCACAAATATAGCTAAAACAGTGCTTATCAAACTGACTTTAAGTTTGGATGCTTTAAAATTGAGTTTTATTTCCCCTACCACACACTTTATAGTTGAGTCCTGTGTTGATGTTGCATTTAAATAAGTATGGCTGAGACTAGAATTTCAGTCTTCTCTGTGTTGCTTATTAAAGTCTGCTTTGTCTCCCATGGTCTAGTGTAGAACCAACTCTGTCTCTCTAACTATATCCTGTCCCTGCCACCTTGGTTAACTCAGTCCCTTTTCTTCTCTACTCAGCCCTATGTAGCTTACTTGCTTCTAACATGTTCTACTCTCCTCCCTGTCATAACTGATAACATTTCTTTTGTTACGATTGCATTTCCCATGTATCTTTTGATCCTTTTTCTCTTCAGAAAGTAGGGGGAGAAAAGAGAAGCCTAGGGGCCAGAGGGACTGAGGGAAAGTTATATGTTCTATATGTTAATTTCAACGTACTGCAGTACCATCTTTGAGCACTTTCTTTGTCCCAAGTAAGTATATTGTCTTATTTAAATTCTCAAAAATACTCTGGAATTAAGTGATTTTATTTTCATTAATAGAGTTTAAAAAGTCTCAGAAGTTGGCTGACTTGCCCAAAGCCATGTGGCTAATAAATGGTGGAGGCAGGACTTAAATTCTGGACTTAACTATAAGGTGTAGACCTCATGAGCCACAGAAGGAGGAAAAGCATGGACGGTTCCCTGTGGGAGGTTGTGAGACATGCTTAGAAGTGTTGCCCATGATAGCCACGCTTGTTCCTTTAGCTAGAGCTTAGTTACATGCTATGTGGCAAGAGGGGGTGGGAAATATAGCCTAATCATGTGTCCGGGGTCGGGGGGGAAGAGAGTTCAGGGATTAGCTATCCCATCTTTGCATTTCCAAAAATTCTTGCACAAGACATAGGATGTAATGGTTATGTTGCATAGCAAGTGTCTCTGCATTGTTGCATTCTCATCTCAGTCCTCTTCCCAGTGTGGGATGTGATCTCTAGCACACACTAGGAGAAGTTCCACAGAGCGGGATTATTTATGTTTCCATGAGTTCTTAAGACTGTTGCCAGTCCTCCTCCATACATTCTGCCCTAGCAGACTTAATTAAGGGTGAGGAGCTGTTCTTAAGAGAAAGTTTTACTAGCTGATGAAGATATGAGACTCTTTGTCTTTCAATTTGGTTGTCTTTAGTAGAAGTTATGTCCAGTTTCAAATCAGAACTCTTAGAATGGTGAAGGTTGTAGATCGAAGGAAAAAGTTGTGTGCTAGCTAACACCTGCTTTGGCATATAGTTTGTCTTTGATATAGAATGTAAACCACTCCTAAAGGTAGAGTGAATTGGCTGAGATTTAGATTACAACCACAGGAAATTAGTTTTAATTTAACCCCAATTCAGAGAACTTAGTTTGTGTTGATTTGTGGTATCTCTAATAAGTCATAGTTCTAGGAACGTTAGAGCATGTCTTACAAGACTTCCGTTCTCTTAAACTAAGTCTTAACTACAATAAGGAGATATAAGTCATTAATATCTTTTGCCCTAAACATATTTTAATTCAGTGGCACCCTAATAAATAGCTTATTTTTATGTGACTTTTAATTTAAAGTATAATTCCAAAACAGTATCTTTCAGTAATGCGTATATTCAGAGGAATTAGAGTATAACTCATACATATTCCTTACATTTGACATTTTCATTCAGTGTTGAGTTCTTGCTGTGAGCCAGGTAGTGCCTAAAGTGCCTTATGTCTTGTAGTGTGTGACAGTAATGCGAATGAGATAGGTTTTGTGAACCTCATAGTAAACAATAAGAAAGTCAGAACACTCGAAGTATTTTGCTTTATACCACATAGTGAGTATGAGCAAAGGTACAGAGGCGAGAATGAGCCTGGGGTGTTTGGAATGTGAAATTGGAGGACAGATAATGGTGAAAAATAGGAAAGGCAAGGGCCAGATTTTAGATTTTTTAGGAATTGTGTGACTATGCAACATTGTGCCTGTTCGTGTGGATTATCTACTGAGAAGAGTAAGAAGAGTTAGAGGCAGAATTCCAAATTACCTGGAAGAGTTTTTTTTCTAAAAACCTTTCCTTAACCATCTTTTTAGACCCCAGCACAGAGCTTCTTTTAAAAGTTATTGAGGGACTTGCCTGGTGGCACAGTGGTTAAGAATCCGCCTGCCAGTGCAGGGGACACGGGTTCGAGCCCTAGTTCGGGAAGATCCCACATGACGCAGAACTAAGCCTGTACGCCACAACTACTGAGCCTATGTGCCACAACTACTGAAGCCCGTGCATGTAGAGCCCGTGCTTCTCAACAAAGACAAGCCACCCCAATGAGAAGCCTGCGCACCACAGCGAAGAGTAGCCCAGCTCGCCGCAACTAGAGAAAGCCCACGCGCAGCAACTAGAGAAAGCCCACGCGCAGCAATGAAGACCCAACGCAGCCAAAAATAAACTAATTAATTAATTAATTTTAAAAAAAAGTTATTCATGTTTGTGTTAATGTTTGTTCCTAAGTGGTTAAGCAAGCCATCTTGCTAGTAAAAGATTTCTCATCTTCAGAAACTATTTTATAATTTGAAGAAATACACATTTTAAAATACGTTAAATAATACAGAGTATACAACAAAAAGTTAGTCTCTTTCACTTCATATCTCTAGTACTAATCTCCAGATATAACCACTCTGTACATGCATATATTTTTTTAATATAAGTAAAACAGGTAAGTTTTATATATATATGCACACATACATACCATATAATGCTTTTGGTTTTTTAACTTAACATATCGTTATCTTTCCATTATCAGTACATATAGTTGTATTTTAGCCTTTTTAATATTTACATAGTATTCTACTGAGTGGCTATAATATAATTTATTTACCCAGCTTCCTATGGTTTTGCTATTATGTGCTTCCCAGTTGTTTTGCTATTATAAATAATGCTTCAGTAAATATCCTTGTATTTGTCTTTGTGTATTATATGTACAAATATATTTTAGGATAAACTACTAGGTTGAAGAATATGTTCATTTTAAATCTTAATAGAGCAGAATTGCCCTCCAATTGCAATCTCTATAATTCCATTAGTATATGAGAACACTTCTTTTCTCATACCCATGTCAATACATTGTCAGTTTTTAATCTTTAAAATCTGAGAAAAATCTTGTTTTAATATGTATTTCCTCAAGTATGAGTAAGATTGAACATTTTTTTCATATAGACCCATGAACTATTTGCCCATATACTTTGCCCACTTTTTAAAACTGTATAAGGTGGCTGTTGTCTTTTGGTCATTTTTTTTTTTTTCCTGATAATTTCTAAGAGTTTTCTGTACATTAAGTAGATTATTCCTTTTTCATTTTTCGTATGTTTTTAGAACTAAAATAAGAAAAGATGTATATGGTGTTTGTTTCTAGGTCATTCAATATTAACAGGGTTGCACCTCAGGCTGTGGAAGATGTTCTAAATATTGGTGAGTACCAAATAGCTCTTATATGTTATATTATAATATGCTAAATATATTTTATTGTATGTTAGCTGTATTGTACATTATAAAATATTTTATTTAATCAAGATATTTCCCCTTTTCCTTTTTCAATAGCAAAACGACAAGGAAATTTAAGTCTTCCATTGAACAGAGAATTTGTAGAGAAAGGTCAGTGACCAATGATCATAACTACTAACACTTTCAGTTAAGTTCTGTACATATTTTGAGGATGTTATTGTGAGGTGTACTTGTCTAATTAAGCAAAGCGTAGTGCTTTTTTGACTCAAACATGCTCTTAATATAATACCCCTTAAAATATATTTTAAACAATAAAAAGTTTAAAGCTGGAATTTTATATTATGATTTTTGTCAACCATGGAAATATAACCTCTGTGTCAAAACAGTGTGACTGCAAACATGTCCTGGGGGATAGGAAAATGTAGAAAAATACACATCTGGAAATTAGGAAATGCACACCTAAACTCAGTGTGCCATTAATATCCTCTAAATGAGAAGGAATTCACTGAACTCTGATTGCTTACCTTCACATTCACTAAAATGTTCTCTTTAACCTTCTCCTATATGTCCCTGCCCAGTTATTTCAGGGTTCCTTTAAGAGAACCAGCACAGTTGGAGGAAGGATACTGATCAGCGAATTTGAAGACTAGGTTCCAATCCCAGACTAGCCAGTCACTCACTGTGAAACGATGGGCAAGACTGTTTCTTTGCTCCTCTGCTTCCTCAACTGTGGAATGAGAGAGTGGACGTAGATTGCTGGGGCATAGGAATTTTTCAAATTTATTTGTTAAATTTTATTTTTTTTAAATATTTAAATTCGTAAACTGAAAACCACATTCATTTGATTTGCATATGAAATTTTAACACAGTAAAGTCTACTCATCAGCTAGGATCATTTTCAAAAGTATGGACCTCAAACTAAAGCTAAATTGTGCTGTCTCTGTTTAATTGAAGAGTATTCTAAGATTTCCAGGTAAATTATTTTTAGAAAAACAACAAAAAATCCAAACTTGTTTATAGTTGCATCTATTTACCTATGCTGCAACTGTCATCCATAAACATTTGAGTTTGAGAGTTATCAGAACAAACATGTTCTTACTGGTCGCTTTTAAAATGATTTACGATACATGATGGAGTATATTAACAGTGTGAGTTCATTTTATTTATATATTTTGGATTCTCGTAAGACTTTCTTTGTTGGGGAGATAGTTTGTCTTTAAAATATAGTTTGTAAACAGGACTAAATCTCTGCGGTTACTTTCAACTCTCTAAAATGGACTGTTTTCTCCCTCTCTCTATTTGAGACCTAAAAGATAATTTTAATCATGGCTTTGAGCTAGAATTAGTGTTAAATCTGCATCAAAGAAAGGAAAATTAGGCATTTATAGTAATTGATTCTTCATTATATAATTTAACTTAAAGCATAACGTGTATAAAACAACTGAAATTTATATCAGGTATACAAATTAAGGGTATATATAAAATACAGTGATTGATTTTTCTTTTAATAAACATACTGCTTTACTGAATTAATATTATTCCTTTGAAGATTTGACTATCTTCAGAAGCAATAGTGAATGACAATGGTGCAGTAACTGTTACAGACACTTCATTTAATTCAAATGAAATTTTGGTATATAAGGTAGATTATCTAATAGTCTTGCAATGTCTTTTAATGTGGTGCTCAACTAAATGTTCTTTCAAGCCCAGTTTCTTTGTACAGTTGTTTTTAACCAGTTTGTGCTCTGCATGCCAACTCTTGTGTGCCTCTTGGTTAGAGAGAAAGCAGATCCGAAAGACTTCTAGAAATATCTTGAGTAATAGCAGTTTCATTAGAGAAAGCATATTGCCTGCCATTGTTTGAGACTGAATTTTATATCAAGACTATTAACTTACACTTATGAACTCTTTGGCGTGGTATTTTGTAAAGGAACTTATTAGCAAGAGATTATGGCAATTTAAGGTCCATTTTCGAGTGCCTCAAGCTAGTTTCTTTTTTTTGTTTGATTACTAGCTTTATAGGTACCCCCCGACCCCAGCCAAATGTACCTATTTCTGCTATATTGTGGGTGATGTAGGCTTCTGTGGGCTAATCTTGGAACATACTCCTCATTTATAAGCGTTTTTTTGTTGGTTTCTTTTTTTAATGGAATGTGTTGTGAGTTCCAAGAAACTTGCTGCCAACCAGACCTTTGGAATAGAACTGTGCTTGTAAATTGGGGATGGCATCCATTTTCATTTTGCACTTCTCAGAAGTGACTGTCTTTCATCGAATGTGCTAATATTTGTTTTTTTTTTCTTTATAGTAACAAATGAATATAATGAATCGCTGCTCTACAGTCCAGAAGAACCAAAAATACTTTTCAGTATTCGAGAACCAATAGCAAACAGAGTTTTCTCAAGCAGTCGTCAGCGTTGTTTCACCTCCAAGTAAGCTTCCAAAGTTGTCTTGTGGCTGTTTTCCTCCCTTGTAATTATAAAGCACAGTTGGCTTTAAAAGTGTTCAATTTCATTAAATTCACTCCTTCAAACTTAATCTAGCAGGGAAAGTAGAACCTGTAGAACTAAAGAGGTGTCATGCTAACCTGGCTAAAGTAATATTTTGTCTAGCACTTAGGGTTCCATTTTAGAGAAACTAAAGTTTAAGTTAATAGAAAGGAGAACATAGTTATTTAATTGGGTGATGTGGGCTGTTTGTTTACTCTAGTAAGACACAGTAAGATCAAATTATCACTTCAAAAGAAGCTGACTGGAAAGCAACTTTTTTTTCACATGCTGTGGCATAAAAGCAGGACCTGCATTCATACAAAGTCATACAAAGTCTAATATAACTTCAGAGTAGGATTCATCGCTTTCAGCTTTTCCCTGAAAGTGAATCCCCCCCTCCCCACATCTATTAAATTTGCCTTGGATTGTTTTTTGAGGGGAAGAGGATATACAGAAATGTTTGTAATTTCTTATTTTGTAAAGGTTGCCCAATTTTCCAAACTAACAAGGAAACCTACTATAATTCTGAAAAACTGTCATCTATCTCATGGCAAGCAAAGAACAGTTTAATTACAAATTGCTGCTTATAGTGTGCATATAGTTTTTTGAAAATACACAACTGAATTTTTCCAGGAAAGACACAAAAAAGGAAACTCGTCATACTTAAAAATCACTTTATCATTTGAGAGTTAATTTTGATTAATCAACGAATCTATACTCAGTTTGGGTGAAACTGTAAAGATTCATTTAAATGTTTGCTCATATAAGTAGGAGAATAGCTTTATGACTTCGGTGGTTGGAAAATATTTCTTAGCAACAAGATTGATAAATTGAACTACATTAGAGTTAAGAACTTTTGTTAATCAAGGCACCAGTAAGAAAATAAAAAGGCAAGCCACAGAGTGAGATAGTCTAGCAATGGACTCATATCCAGAATATATTTTAAAAATTCCTACAAGTCAATAAGAAAAAGACAGGCAGCCCAGTAGAAAAATGGCCAAAAGTCACGGACAGGCATTTCACAAAAGAGAATATCCAAATGGCTGATAAGTATATGGAAAAATATCCTTGACCTTATTATTCATCTGAGAAATATAAATTAAAACTACATAATATGATACCACACACACCAGAATAGTAAAATACCAGTTGTTGATAAGGTGGAGCAAGTGGGACCTTTATGTACTAACATTAGGAATAGTTTGGAAACTTGTTTGGCAGTTACCTACCAAAGCTGAATACAGCGCATGCAGGGACCCAGTAATTCTGCTCCAAGATATATATCCAGCAGAAGTGTATACACTGACCAGAAATGTGTGCACCAAAAGACATGCTCAAGAATATTCATAGTAGCACTGTTCCCAATAGGTAAAAACCCAAATGTCCATGAATAGTAGAAGAGATACTTAAATTTGGGTATTTTTGTACAATGCAAGTGTTTTCAGACAGCAATGAAAATGAACACACGGCTGCTACAGGTAATAACATGGATGATTTCACAAACATGCTACTGAGCAGAAGAAGCCAGACATGGGCATACCCATTGTGTTCTTCCATTTATATAAAGTTCAAGAATAGACAAAACTATTACTACTATGGTGATTGAAATTAGGGTAGTGGATATGCTTGGGAAGGAGGGGCTGGGGGTAGAGACTGGGAGATGGGAGTAAGAGCAGTGAGGGAGCTTCTGGGGAGCTGGGTAACATTCAGTTCCTAATTTGGGTGTTGATTACGCAAATGTGTTCATTGAGCTGTACCCTAATAATTTGTGCCTTTTCTGTATGTTGTACGTAAATAAAAATTTTACATGAAAACAGTTACATTCTTGCTCACTACTTAAAATACTTGTAATGGTAATAACTCAACATTCAAAAGCCTATGAATTCCATCTGAACTTGTTCACTGATAAATGTTTGGGTGAATGGAGCTCTCCTGAACATTGAAGTTTTGAGATTTTTTTGACGATGTACCCATGTATTCACATAGTCACTAATTCTCTCATATCAAAGAGCAACTTGATTTTTAAAATCAAGGCCAAATGATCTCTCTGCCAATTTAGATGACGATGAAGTGTTGTAAAGAACCTGTAATTTAGGGTTAAGAAAAGTGTTGCTATTTAATGAGATGTTTCTTTCTGCTTAGGGTTTCTGTTCGTTCTCGTTGTTGGGATGCCTGCATGGTTGTAGATGGAGGAACTTCCTTTGAGTTTAATGATGGAGCAATTGCTTCAATGTTGATCAATAAAGAAGATGAGCTTCGAACTGTGCTTCTAGAACAGTGAAGGATTTCCTCAGATGACAATTTTGATTACTGGAAAAAATAGTTTTACTGTGGAAACAGACTGCCAGTCATAAGGCTACATTTTTCGGTTATTGTTGAGACTGGTTGGCCTTGGGCTCAAAGGTGATCAAGAAAGTGAGATTTGTATTATTCTGTTGGATTCTGATGGAAAAGATACTCACTGTGTAAGAAAATGGATGGACTAAATTGATTAGAATTCGTACCAGTGAAATTTCTCTATTGCTTACAATTGGTTTCCAGGAGTGCTGATATCTTTAAATTTAGAGAGGTAGGCTCCAATAAAAGATTAAATGTTTAAGGTTTGAAATTTAACTGTACAAGCTTTTTTTCCTTCCTTTTCCTCCTAATTTTGTGGAATTGGTCAGTCCAAACACATCTCATTTGATTAGTATTTTTTTATAGTACCTAAAATTCAAGATTTTTTAAAAGATTTGGTGATGGAGAATTTTGATAAATCCTGACATTGACCTAATTGAAGTAGGTAAATGTGTTTTTTATATGCTAAGAGTTTTCTAATTTCAGAACACAATGATATTGTTATGACTATTGATTTAAAAAATTCAAACAATCATTTTTGAAATTATTTAGAGATGTTTTCATTTAATTGACTGTCAGGTTAATTTTGACAATGCTGGGTGAAATATATCTGGACAAAATCATGACACCGTTTCAAATGTATTAATTATCCAATAACTATTTTAGGTCTTAGGTAATTTTTTTTAATGATTTGAGTGTCTAACAAAGTTCTTTCTTATTTACAACTATCTAACATGGATTCAAAGACTAAAAGGATGAACTAATTAGACATATTCTATTAGGAGTTTGGTAAAACCTTAAAAAGATATTTTCATCTAATGTAGGAGTATTGTCAGAAAGAAAATGGATTATTTAATAAATATGCAAAACACTTTCGTTTTGGAATTGCCTTACTTATCATCATGGTAGTTTTCACCTAACTCATATTCCAAGTTTTACACATTAGCTTTGGAGGACAAAATGTTATGGCTTTTCTTTTTTTCCCATTATGACAGTTTCTTTACCTAATTCCTGATCTACTTATAAGTAATCCTAGAATTATCACAGAAAGTACCTCTTGCTGCATCATGAGACAATTGGTATTCTCACTCCAGTTATTCAAAGTTGTTTTTTTTTTTTTTCACTTGCTGTTAAAAGCTTTTCTTCAATCACTGAAATATTTATTGAATACCCACTCAGTGCCATGTACTGTGTCAGGTGCTAGATATACATTGGTAAAATAAACAGACTCTATCTTACAGAACTTGAGTCTAGTGAGCTCAGAAGTAAATTCTGTGAAAGCTAGGGTGTATTATAATCAAATCGAGTGCTCTTAGTTCTGGCAGCATTTATCATGTTCTTGTCAAAATTTTTATATAAATGTTACTATACAAAGATAATCTAGGTTTTGTTGTATATCCAGAACAAGAATGTGGTTTTTTTTTCCTTAGTTAAGAGTATCTGCATAGACACTAATAGCAAGGAGTTTACGTGATGCATACAATAAAAATTGGTGTTTTACCAGAGATGGATCTAATTTCTTGTTTGATTTAAAAATGATATACTTAAGATGCCACTTTAGAAAGAAGTGAAATCCCACACTATAGAAACTCCCTAACAGGTTTAAAATACCTTTTTGACAAAAATGCCAACTCCATCTTTCATATCAAGGAAATCCAATTGTCCAAAATGGTACCAGAGATCTGTTTAATATGTAACATATTAATAGGTAACCTGCTATGTAAAATTGTTCATAAGCCATATTTTAAAGGTTTTAAAAATACTTAATGTGCTTCCTTTGTGATATAACTTCTAACATTTCTGCTCTGTGGTGGGGATTTATTTGTAAGAGATGATGAGAGGCAAAGGATGTTTGAATAGCAAAAATGTTTTTATGAATGAGTTAACCTTTTCATGGCAACTACATGTGAATAAAATTAAACCATTGTTATTTCATTTCTTTAGCTCTTATGGGTCATTATTTGAAAACCAGATTTCCCAAAAATGTTATATTTCAAGAGTTTTTTCCCCACTGCTATGTATTACTCTGTGCGCTTTGACTTCATTCACTGCTAATGTGACACAGTGCTTCCTGCTAAATGTAGACTCTTCAGACAATTTTGAGTTAATATTTTTGATGCTCCATATGTATTTATATTCATGGCCCTAGTAAATCAAATCATATTACATGAACTGCTGAACTAGAAAATTGTTTATTTCAAATGTAGTTTATTCTTGTTAACATTAAAAATAACCATGAAGGGGCTTCCCTGGTGGCGCAGTGGTTGAGAGTCCGCCTGCCAATACAGGGGACACGGGTTCGTGCCCCGGTCCGGGAGGATCCCACGTGCCGTGGAGCGGCTGGGCCCGTGAGCCATGGCTGCTGGGCCTGCGTGTCTGGAGCCTGTGCTCCACAACGGGAGAGGCCACAACAGTGAGAGGCCCGCGTACCGCAAAAAAAAATAAATAAATAAGATAAAAATTAAAAAATAACCATGAAGGATTAGTGTACTGTAAGTCAATAAGAAGGCTTATGTAAGTTTTCTACATGAAGGAAGGTATAAAGAGTATTTTTTTTTTGTCATGGGCTTTATTTTATGATAAAATTTTTGGAAAGTTATTGACTAACCAAGGAGCTAAAAGGAAAAAACAGAAAAGAATGTTTTAAGTGTTAATTTGAATATTTTATAGGATAGCAAAGTCATGGCTTATAAATAATTTTGTTCTCCTGTTTTAAAAAATCACACATCAACAGTTAAAAAAATTTTTCAAAACTTGGGATCCTGAGAAGACTGTTGAAGAGATCTATCTGAACATTAAACAGCTTTTTATACCAGTAGATTGTGAGTTCACAGGGAATAGGGATTATGAGTTCTGATTGGTACCTTCTCCCAATGAATACTTGAAAACTGGCATAGCTAGAGAAGAAATTGCCTATTATGATAATAAATAATGGTTTTACTGTGCTGAAACAACATTCTTAGGGAGTCTGTGTGTGTGTGTGTTGGGGGGTGATGTATGGATAGTTGAAGTAAATAGGACAGTATTTGAGAAACAGGTTTTTACAAACCGTTTTTTATTTAATTTTTATTTTTTTAAATTTTTTTAAAAAAATTATTTATTTTTGGCTGCATTGGGTCTTCGTTGCTGTGCGCGGGCTTTCTCTAGTTGCGGTGTGCGGGCTTCTCATTGCGGTGGCTTCTCTTGTGGAGCACGGGCTCTAGGCGCGCAGGCTTCAGTAGTTGTGGCTCGCGGGCTTTAGAGCGCAGGCTCAGTAGTTGTGGCGCACAGCCTTAGCTGCTCCACGGCACTGCTCCACGGCATGTGGGATCTTCCCGGACCAGGGCTCGAACCTGTGTCCCCTGCATTGGCAGGCAGATTCTTTTCTGCTGCGCCACCAGGGAAGCCCTCAAACCATTTTTTAAAATGTATCTCTCCCAACTGCAAGTTTTTTCTTCCCTACACTTATTTTCTTTAAACGATTGAAGAGAGCTTGAATGATTTGTCAGGTTTTCACCATACTAGACTGGTTCTTCTTGGCTTTCACAAGAAAATAATCTATTTAAAATACCTTTGGTAATTAAGCTTTGTTACATAGCTATTTCCTCCTGCCTCAGATCTTTTCTTCAAAACATCTTTTTAATGTCTTTTTTTTTTTAAATTTATTTTATTTTTGGCCGTATTGGGTCTCAGTTGCAGTGCACGGGCTTCTCATTGCAGTGGCTTCTCTTATTGCGGAACATGGGCTCTAGGCGTGCGGGCTTCAGTAGTTGTGGCACGCGGACTCAGTAGTTGTGGCTTGCAGGCTCTAGAGCTTAGGCTCAGTAGTTGTGACACACGGGCTTAGTTGCTCCACGGCATGTGGGATCTTCCTGGACCAGGGCTCGAACCTGTGTCCCCTGCATTGGCAGGTGGATTCTTAACCACTGTGCCACCAGGGAAGTCCAAAATATTATTTCTTGATGAAATGATTCTTCACAAAATCATTCTATTAGGTTGGCCAAAAAGTGCCTTCGGTTTTTAAGTAAAAATAAAAGACACATTTTTCATTTTCACCAAGAACTTTATTGAACAAGGTATTCATCCTTTTGTTCCACTACCTTCTGCCATTTTCAGGCAACTTCATAATTCCATCTTCCCAAAACTTCTTATCCTTTTGAGCAAAGAACTGTTCCAGGTGCCTTTTACAGTCTTCCAGGAATGGAAATTTTTTCCATTAAGAGAATTTTGTAAAGACTGAAATAAATGGAAATCCACAGGTGCAATGTCTGGTGAATACAGCAGGTGAATCAGAACTTCCCAGCCAAGATGTAACAGTTTTTGCCTGGTCATTCATCAAAGAGACATGCAGTCTTGTGTTATTCTGATGGAAGATTATGCATTTTCTTTTGACTAATTCTGGATGCTTTTCGAGTGCTGCTTTCAGTTGGTCTAATTGGGAGCCGTACTTGTTGGAATTAATCATTTGGTTTGCCGGAAGGAGCTCATCATAGAGGACTCCCTTCCAATCCCACCATTTACACATCACTTTTGGATGAAGACCGGCCTTTGGTGTGGTTGCCGGTGGTTCGTTTCCCCCACGATCTCTTCCGTTCCATATTATGGTACAGTATCCACTTTTCATCACCTGTCACAATTTGTTTTAAAAACGGAATGTTTTCATTACATTTCTGTAGAGAATTGCATGCGGAAATAGGGTCTAGAAGGGTTTTTTTCACTTATGTGGAACCCAAACATCAAAGCGATGAACATAAGCTGGTGCAAATGATTTTCAACACTTGATTTGGATATTTTGAGTATGTCAGCTATCTCTCGCGTTGTATAACATTCATTGTTTTCCATTAATGTCTCGATTTGATTGCTGTCACCTTCAACTGGTCTTGGTCTACCCGACCATGGAGCGTCATCCAGTGAGAAATCTCCAGCATGAAACTTCGCAAAACACTTTTGACACATTCGATCAGTCACAGCACCTTCTCCATACACTGTGCAAATGCTTTTTGCGTTTCAGTCGCGTTTTTACCTTTCTTGAAATAATAAAGCCTAATATGTCGAAAATACTGCTTTTTTTCTTCCATCTTTCTTTTTTGTGTGTGTGGTTTGAAGGGACTTTTATTTATTTAATTTTTATTTACATCTTTATTAGAGTATAATTGCTTTACAGTGGTGTTAATTTCTGCTTTATAACAATTCTTCCATCTTCAATATAAAAATGGCTACACAAAACTTCACCAATTTTGATGTCTTTTTTTAAATGCACGGTAATATAACAGCTTGCATACAATCTAACAAAATTGTTTCAAACGATGTTAAAGACAACTAAGTGCTACTAGAGCCATCTTATGGAAAAAACCAAACAAACCTTTTGGCCAGCCCAATATTAATCTTTTAAGTATTTCCACTAGTCTTTTAAATGGGTTGTGGATTATCCACTTTACATGAGTAAACAGTTTTGAGTAAAAATGCATTTTAAAAGCCAATGTAATATACACCAGTATGTATAAAATAGATAACCAATAAGAACCTGCTGTATAAAAAATAAAATTTTTTAAAAAGCCAATGTAAATGACTATGGCCAATTTTTGTTTAAAAGACAATATAAATGCATGGTAATGGTTGGGATGTGATACATTCCAGTGTGCCTATTCATTTAAAAATGGATGGCTATGGAAAAAGCCTGCCTTACTGTCTCATCAATCACAGCCCCTGCCATCTGAAGACCTTAAAATATAGTGATCTTAATGCTCAAATGTGCATGGTAGATATTTTGATATTTGGCTTAAGGAATACCAAAATATCAGCATTTTGATAGATTCACTAAAAATAAATAAATATTAAAACAAATCCATAAAATAAGTTTAGTATAGGCTTTAGGGCTTCAACCTGTATTGTAAGGAGCTAACCTCTTGGTGAAGAGAGCTTTTTGACTTCCTGGGACATTTGGCCAGGTGGGGATGGGAGAGAGAAGGTTGCCTTTTTGTTTATTCCAAGGTTAGGGTATCCAGTGGAAAGGTGTTTCTTTCTAGTTTTCCTGGACTACTTAGTGCCTTTCCTCATGCTCTGTACCTCCCCCGTCCTCTACATTGTACATCGTTAGTCAATGTTGGATTGTAATTGAGTTCACCATGAGAGAAGGGACATAAGTCACGTTACCCAGAAATAAAAAGTTTGCATTTGGCCAGACTTTACATAATATCTTGGGAACTTGCAGCTAGGGTATAGGAGAAAAATCAAGGGCCATAGGCAGATGTTAATATCATAAAAAGAATGACAGCCAGATGTTATGTGCCTCTTGAAGGAAGACTAATACTACCTATCAGGTATCTCCTTGCTAAAACAAAAAGCATCGATAGGCAAAGCCTCTAGATCAGGGTCTCTCAACACTGACACTTGAGGGTTTGGATCAGATAATCCTTTATTGTGGGGAGCTGTCCTAGATACTGTAGGATGGTTAGCAGCATCCTTGGTATACAACTGCTAGATGCCAGTAGTGCCTCTCTACTTGTAACAACCAAAACTGTTTTCAGATGTTACCAGATGTCTCTCGGGTAGCAAAATCATTCTTGGTTAGGAGCTTTTTGCTGCTAGATCTAACTACCAGTTTATGGAAATGGGGGACAGATTAACATGTTAAACATTATTCCAGGGATTGATCACATCTGCAAAATCCAGAATGTGGAACACTGGACAAACAACCTAGTTTCTTCAGTAAATAAATTGTAAGGATAATAAAGAAGGGGAACTCTAAGATTAAGAGACTTAAGGAAATGTCAATGTCAACCAAATGCAATGTATGAACCATGTTTGGAGCCTGATCAAAACAAACCCGTGTAAGAAAACACTTCCAACAGCTGGGGAGCTTTCAACACCATCTTGATATTTAATTTTTCAGAATTAATTCAGGAGGATATCTTTTAGAGGTAGCTACTGAACTACTTATGAAGTCAGAGTTCTGGGTTTTGCATCAAAATAATCTGTGAGCCTGTGTGTGGTACGTGTGGGGTGGGGGAGATGATAGATGGATGAGATGACGGATGAAATGAGATTGGCCATGAGTTAATGACCTTTGAAAGTGGATAATGAGGTTCATCATCTTCTCTACCTTTTGCATTTGACATTTTTTATAATTAAAAACAAAAAAGGAAACATAGTGGGGCTTCCCTGGTGGCGCAGTGGTTGAGAGTCCGCCTGCCAATGCAGGGGACGCGGGTTCGTGCCCCAGTCCGGGAAGATCCCATATGCCGCGGAGCGGCTGGGCCCGTGAGCCATGGCCGCTGAGCCTGCGCGTCCGGAGCCTGTGCTCCGCAACGGGAGAGGCCACAGCAGTGAGAGGCCCGCGTACTGCAAAAAAATAAAAATGAAAAGAAACAGTACTGATAATATCAAAAAAGAAGCAAAACTGGGTAATAATTAGGAAGAATCACCGTTCTACCATTTGAATGGACGAATTCAAAAGGAATTAATTCCTAGAAGATCTCTGGGTATAGGGTGAACTATTCAAATAGTTTCCTAATGAGAGTAAAATACACAGTATAAGCTGATCAAGTCTGTATTTAAAAAGTGCTACTACCTTTTATTGATAGTACTTATCATATTTATCACTTAAATCTCAAATGTTTTATAAACATGTTAATACTTTGAGAGGCACTTTAACCATAACAAGCCTGTATATTCAGCCCCTTGTCAAAGAATTATAAACATTTTAATTTGACAACACATGAAGTAGATGGGGCAAAAAGGGACCATGTTAGGGCTTATTTTTTCATTTTTTTTAAAAAACAGAACTTTTTTGGTTTTCTTTTTAGTTTTTTGGCTGTGTTGGGTCTTCTTTGCTGTGGCGCGGGCTTTCTCTAGTTGTGGCGAGCGGGGGCTACTCTTCGTTGCAGTGTGTGGGCTTCTCGTCGCGGTGGCTTCTCCTGTTGCGGAGCATGGGCTCTAGGTGCGCGGGTTCAGTAATTGCGGCTCGCGGGCTCTAGAGCACAGGCTCAGTAGTTGTGGCATACGGGCTTAGTTGCTCTGTGGCATGTGGGATCTTCCCGGACCAGGACTCGAACCTGTGTACCCTGCATTGGCAGGCAGATTCTTAACCACTGTGCCACCAGGGAAACCCTAGAGCTTGTTTTCAAGTGCCTTATTCAGAGGGCTGAGACAAATCCCACACCATACCAAATGTTCATTTTAACCAGAGTACTTAAGAAAGAGAAAGAAAAAAGGAAAACAACTAAGCTGAAGTATTCATTTTTATAAAAATGTGTTTTATTTTAAAACAAGTCTATAAAAGTAGAAATCCCATACAAAAATACAGATTACTCTGACATGTTAGCAAAGTAGCTTACGGCTGGACTTAAGTTTGGAAGTACTGTATGTTTGAGGGCATCCGGAAATCAGAGGCCAACCGGATCCTACCTCCAGCCCTTGTCACTAATCTGTAAACAATAATTTCAAGTAGTATTTAGCACTTTTTAACTACTATGGAATTGAAACCTAATCATTTCCCGTATAACACTACTTTAAAATGTTCTTCCTTAGGTCTGAGCAGATAAGGGCACTTCATACCATTGTTTCTAACATTTGAAAAATCCGATTTAGAAAAAGCAATGTTAATAGAAATGATGAGTTTGGGCTTTTTGCTCCATTTTGAACATACGGGGAGATCGATTTAAATAAGAAATTAGTGTTTTTTAAAGTAGAATTTAATCCTTTTGCTGCCACGTATCATTAAAAAAAAATCACTGATGCCATCAAAAGGTTCAACACCTGAGCCTTAACTTTTATGCAGGTGCCAGCTGTGCTAACTGCTCTGAAACTGCGTGGAACATACACGTGATTCTGCTGTGTATTTCTGATTGAAAGGAACATGCGGTTCTTCTTAGGGAACTCTAGGTCCAGTAACCTTATAAAATGGGTTGTTTCAATCATTGTGGAAGGCCATTTAAAAAAAAAAAGGATAATTTAAAATACTTGATTCCAGAGTAATATAAAAATAACTTCAAGAACCTCAGTGATAAAGGAAAACAACAGGTAACCTCAGTTCAGCATTCCAACCATTTTAAGAATTAGAGACTGACTGGTTCCTACCACCTTTCTAAAACAAAGCAAGTCACTTTAAAAGCTAAAGAACCTATGTTAACATAATTTGATCATAAAGTCAGAAGTCCACAATTAAATTTCCTCAGCTAATTTAGAATGCTGGGAACACAGTACATAAAGGAGACTTCATTAATGTGCATTAGAGGATCCCCCAGGTTAACCTGTCATAGAAAATTGCCTCTTGAGCCTGTAAATTCTAACCAATTCTATACCTCTGGTAGGCCGGTTGTTTTTTTATTTAGGTTTTAAGGTGAATGACCCGGGGCTATTTGTTTCCATATACCTAATTGCAAATCTAAAGGCAAAGTTGAAATGTGTATTTTTCTTTCTATCCTCAGCAGACTGCCGCAAATCTATGATTCTCATTCTGCTCAGCTTACAATACAAATAGCTTATTATGTTTTGCAACCTACATCTTATAAAGCAGTACTGAGAAATTAAATAGAAGAAAGTTCAGTTGCCATATAGGCTATGAAAATGATTTGCTGGTGGTGATTTTTAAGCTTGATTCTAAATAGATTTAATAAGAAGGGCACTTGGAAGAAGAGGTGGCTCAAATTTTGCTCTTTAAGGTATCTTGAAATTATAGGCTCACTCTCCTAAAATTTCAAAAGGCATACAGCTTAGGCTCTTAAGGATATAGCAGTGATAAAAGCTTTCCTAGTCATTTTTCAAAAGCAACACTTCATAGTTTTCTCTCCAACGGTTCTCTAATATACTTGTAGAAGGAAGGCAAGAGAAAACCAAGAATAAAAATAGCTGAGCTCTCCACAATTGGGCTTCCTGCCTACTTTCCCTGTTCAAAGAAAAGAGGAGACACCATCCTGCAATAGATACTTCATAGACAACTGGGCTTCTGCAGTGTCAGTCGGCATCTGATGCCCCATATCTCCTGGTTCTTTTTGTTGCCAGTTGTTGGCCTAGCGATGGTGGTGAAAGGGGAACAATTAATTTGTAGATGAGGAAGGGCTTCCTTTAATAGTTGAAGGGTACTGTCTGGCACGATTCCAAAGACTTGTAGTGTTTTTAGTGTGGGAATTTCTCCGAGTTCACTGGAAAGGAAGAGAGAGACTTTCAGAGTAGCAGTATCTATGGTAACTGTTCCCCTAGAGTAACATGACCCACTTTTTACAATTTGTATTATATTTTATAAAATGCAAACTAAAGACATAATTTGCAATCAGTGATTTGAGAAAATTGTAAAGGTAAATCAAACCACAAAGCACAGTCCATAGCTTGGGCAACACAGCGTAAGGAAACACACAAGTGCATTTTGTTGAATATCTAATAACTGGAAAACTCCAAGGTTTATTTAAAGTCCAACCATATTTTCTTCCTTTCTCCATTCTTGGTTTAGACTAAAAAGTGTCACTGTGTTGTGAGGAGAAGCCAGCAAGCTAGTGGTGGTAAAAGTAAATGTTTTACTATGGCATCAGATGGAGTCACCAAAGGCTACATGCAACTTAAGGATATGGACTTGACCTTTCTTTGAACTAGGCTCGCCCTCTCAAAAGGAGATGTGAGCAGAGCCGATAACTTCTAAACAATGGTTAATACTCAACAAGTCCATTACATGTGATGAAACTTCACGACGATATTTTAAGGTTATGTGTTGGGTGCAGATAGAGACAATAGACATCTTACTTCTCTACATATTACCATTTTTTTTTTTCTGTCACATGTATCGCAGTCCTCTTCCTAGGTATTTCACATTAAGTGAAACACATCTCTGTCAAGAGTGAAATTCTGTTCCACAAAAAAGGGAGCCTGTTTTCCCAAAGTAAATACTCTTTGGTAATGATTCTTTTTTTTTAACCCAGGTCTGTGTGCTTAGAAATTCATCTCTCTGATCTGTATGTGCTCCAGGTTGGGACACACAGTACAAAGTCTCAGAAAAGGGAATATTTAGTTTGGAGTTTCAACAAAATTCCACTGCAGATCGATGAGCACATCAATAACCTAGAATTAGAAGCATCCTTTATATTTTCATATTGCCAATAATTACTTAAAAAAAATAAACCTTCCTGATAATAATTGTCACCTTGCCTCCAATCTTTCTTCCTTTCAGCTTAGTGTATATACCAATGACCAAGGCATCTTCGTAAAGCCTAGCTCAGACTATGTCCTTCCCATGCTCAAAAATCTTTGATACCTCCCTCATGTTTTTTTTTGTTTTTTTTTTTTTTTGGTATGTGGGCCTCTCACTGTTGTGGCCTCTCCCGTTGCGGAGCACAGGCTCCGGACATGCAGGCTCAGCGGCCATGGCTCACGGGCCCAGCTGCTCTGCGGCATGTGGGATCTTCCCGGACCGGGGCACGAGCCTGTGTCCCCTGCATCGGCAGGCGGACTCTCAACCACTGCGCCACCAGGGAAGCCCCAGCTCCCTCATGTTTACAGAACTCAAAACACTCTGTTGGCCTTAGGCCCTTCATTACTAAACCTGCTCTCCCACTCTTCCCACTCCCCCTCTAAGCGTATTTATTCTACATTCAAGAAAGTGTTTTAAACCCCATAGGTGTTTACATACATTAGCTGAAAACAAGAGGAAGGGTAATTTAGAAAATAAAAGTACTATCCAAGTAAAATAAATATGCTTGGTGTTCCTAAGGGGGCGCTAAGATCCAGAGGTCACAACAGACTGAAAAGAAAGTCAGCAAGAACAAACTGTTGTTGTTTGTAAAGTAAGCTAATCTCTGGAACAGAAACAGGAGTGCATGGGTGGCACAGTGGTGGCACAGTAGTTAGGAATCCGCCTGCCAAGGCAGGGGATGCAGGTTCAAGCCCTGGTCAGGGAAGATCCCACATGCCGCGGAGCAAGTAAGCCGGTGCACCACAACTACTGAGCCTGTGCTCTAGAGCCCATGAGCCACAACTCCTGAGCCCGTGAGCCACAACTACTGAGGTCTGTGCGCCTAGAGCCCGTGCTCTGCAACAAGAGAAGCCACCGCAATGAGAAGCCCATGCACCACAACGAAGAGTAGCCCCCGCTTGCCGCAACTAGAAGCAGCAATGAAGCAATGAAGACCCACGTGCAGCAATGAAGACCCAATGCAGTCAAAAATAAAATAAATAAACTTATTTTGAAAAAAAAGAAACAAAAGAAACAGGAGTGTAAAGAAAGGTCAGTATACATAGGTGTTTATACTTATTATCACTGAAGATGATAGCAATCCTGTCCCAAACTTAAATCTCTCTTATGTGAAATCTGAGTATGAGAACTTTGTCATAGTCATGAGAATTCGGTTTCTGCGATCTCCAGATTAGCCAAATTGTAAGACATTCTGCAGTGGATAGTATTTAAAAGAAGAAACTACAGGTGGGAGTGACGAGGAATGGCAGATGACAGAAGAGGAAATGTTCTTGCAACAGCACTTCAAAAGAGCTTAGTGAGGAAGGAAATTACACCAGACACTTAGAAGACACTCAGGTGTTTACACGTGAGTAAGAAGTGAGCGGTGTAAGATGGGATGGTGGACGAATGATCATTCCCAAGTCGAAAAACCAGAAAGTCTCTAAAATCTTAAGGAGAACAAAAAAACGAAAAACAACATCAACAAGCCTCTTGTATGTGTATCACCTACAACACAGCAGAACACATATGCAAGCATCTCTTTGAAACTACAAGGTAAGAGACTGAAAAGCCAACGAAGGGAGAGTAAATAGGTATGAATAGTTTAAGAGCCATGATTTCTAACTTAAGAAGTATAAAATGACACTGATGTCTTAAAGGGTCTTTAGTTAGTAAACAAAAGGTATTTATAAACCCTTTCACAGGTTCACTGCTTACCTCATCTACATAATCCCATTTTCCTTATAAAATCTTAAATTCCTCAACTACAAATTATCCTACAGGAGTTATTATTTAGTCTCTCCTAATCTCAGATCACTTTACTATCTCCAGCTTAGATTTCTTACTTGAATGAGAAATACAGAATAATTAGAAGGACTTTTGGATATAAGGAAATCAGATCAATTAAGGAGTAAGGGAATAAATACAATGAGGGTGTATGTCCTGCAGACAAAAAACCTACACTTTCCCAAGTATTTTAAAGCATTATCATTACAGAAGAAACACATTCAAATTTTATTTTCCCACTTCTGAGATAAGAAATGAAAATTCTTTAGCACAAATGACTTTCTGGAAATTATTGTTGAGGATCCTAGAATTCTTACTATGCATTTGACGGACATCAGCCGCCGGAATGACTGAAATTGGAGGGCAAGACATTTTACCTGGAGAAACTTTTAAGGATAGGGTACTAGCAAACTCATCTTAATGGATTCACAAGGTAAACCAGTACACTATCTACGTAATGTCTTAAGAAACATACTCTTTTACCTTAAAGTTCAAGGACAGCATCTTTCTTCTGTCTGTTCTCACTCTATTCTGGTGGTCTGGCTTGTCACTAAACTCCTGATGCCCCTGTTTCCCTTATTTCGAGACAATATCTAGACAAATCAGTTACAACAATGCTGTGAGGGTTCCCACCTAGGTCTGTGGCTTCAGGCCCACGCTCTGAACCATCAATTCACACTGCTGCAGATATTACTATGAAAGCATTATCATCTCACTGGATAAAAATATGTGAAGGCTCACAGCCTCCCCTTAGCCTCTGCTCAAGAGAAAGCATTTGGGGATTCTCTGCTTAGCTTCTTTCTCTCTGGAGAGAAAGAACAAAAGTAAGACACGTGGATAGATTCTCTTCAGAAAAGCAACCAAAAAAGAATGATCACTGCGCTCCAGGACGCTGCACAGGCAATGAAGCTGACGCCTAGATGGCAAGGACAGGAAAGAATGGTTGACAGAGATGCCTTTTTGGGTGGACACCGCAGGCTCCTAGGAGTTCTGGATGCTAGAAAATTCAAGCGGCAGGAGATTTTAATAAGAGTTCCATGCATATGAATTGAGACCCCAACATCTGAGAGCCCTGAAACTAAATACTAGCATTCCTTTTAGGCAGTGCTTTCCCAAATGAGATACCCACTCAGACCCTGAGCCCCAAGATTAATTACAGTGATTTATTAAAAAATGTAATTACCAGATTCCCTAATTCTACTAGTTAACTCTATGTAGCTGAAGTATCTGATTTATTCATTAATTCTTTTTTAAAAAAATTATTTTTTAAAAATTGAAGTATAGTTGATTTACAATGTTATATTGGTGTAGAGCAAAGTGACTCAGTTATATATATGTATACATATATTCTTTTTCAGATTCTTTTCCATTATAGGTTATTACAAGATCTTGAATATAGTTCCCTGTGCTATATTCCAAGATACTGAATATAGGTCCTTGTTGTTTATCTATTTTGTATATAGTGGTGTGTATCTGTTAATCCCAAACTCCTAATTTATCTCTCCCCACTGCTGCCCTTTCCCCTTTGATAACCATAAATTTGTTTTCAATGTCTGTGAGTCTATTTCTGTTCTATAGATAAGTTCACGTGTATCTTTTTAGATTCCCCATATAAGTGATATCACATGATATTTTCCTTTTTCTGTCTGATTTACTTTACTTAGTATGATAATCTTTAGGTCTATCCATGTTGCTGCAAATGGCATTATTTCATTTATTTTTACGGCTGAGTAATATTCCATTGTATATACATGGTGTATATATATATATATATATATATCTCACATCTTCTTTATCCATTCATCTGTTGATGGACATTTAAGTTGCTTCCATGTCTTGGCTACTGTAAACAGTGCTGCTATATTCATTAATTCTTGAAACTAACTTACAAGATGCAAACCAGTAATTTGAGGACTACATAAATTCTGTGCTCCAATTCACCACTTTTCTTTGGTAGGAACCAGAAGCTTGATCACCTTCATATGGATGGTGAGTTTAAATGAGGTCAGCGGCCTAATTCAGGGCATACTGGTTGGAATGCGAAAGAAGGGCACCAGGCCAAATCCAAGATACTGACTTCTTGAGGTTTTTAATAAAACTGCTATACAGTTATATTTGAACCAAGGAAGAATTTTCCAGCCCTTTGAAATATAGGAAAACTTCTTAAAACTACAGAGATGATGTTATTTCCAGGATGACTTGGATATAGCACTTCTTAAAAGGAAGATGGACCCAATTCTGTTTTTGTTGGCACTGCCTTGATTTTGTGGAAGTTGCTGAGCAGGTACAAAATTAATCCCTGTAACAGCTACCAGATTAGATACAGACTACTTTGCACGTGTCCAGGAGACCTGGAATGCAGACCCAGCTCAGCCAGTAACTCACTATTCAGCTTTGGGTAAGTTACTTTACTCTTCTGGATCTCAATCTCCCCCCTTTTCAGAGAGCATCAATCACTCTTACAATACTTACTACTTAAATTGTTTATTTTTTCCATTCCTTGACCATCCAGGACAGATGCCACTAGAAGATTACAGAATTTTTCCTCTAAGCTCAGATGAAGGTTTTTGGAATCAACTCTAGTAGACTTGAAAAGTTTCGGAAACACACGCACGCACGCACGCACGCACGCACGCACACACGCACACACACTGGGTCTGCCTACCCCGTCATATAATCTGAGCTTCCTGGGAGTAAAGGCTATCTTCTCCCGCTTTTGTAAGTTCTCCACAAGTAGTAGTACAGTATTCTAATATTTAAACTCGCTCATAGCTAAATAAATGTTTAGTAAACTACCTCAATCCACTCAACTTTACTAGACATTTTAAGCAAAAAATTTTGCCTTGGTTTTTCTATTTTGCTAGTCTTTCCTAACCAGTGTGTGGTACACTAATTCGATGTTTAAGTAAGTTTTAAACATCTGCTGTTAATAATGGATTTTACCACCAAGGGACATCTCTCTTGGTCCCTGCCCTCTGCTTGCTTTAGAAAACAAAACTACTTACAGTAAAGTTTCAGGTATTATGTCATAGCACCGACTGAGTGATAGGTGTTGGAGGTAGTTGAGCTGGAAAAATTCCGGAAAGCAGTCACTTTTCAGCATGACACTATCGCTGTAACAGAAGGAAAAATTCAAAATCTAGCCATCAATACCAGATGGAGAAGACAGGAATAGTCTTATCGCTTAGTTCCTTCATTTCAACATATTAAGATCCTTTCTTCATTCAGTGAGGAATCATGAATTTTCATTTTTAAAAAAATGTTTTGTCTTCAATAAAAACATACCTTAAGTCTAGGTGGACAAGACTGGGACATCTTCCAACTAAGGTAGAGACATCTAGAAAAAAAATGATGGTCACTATCAAATGAGGAATCAGACAAGGATCTCTGCTGTCAATACTTCATTTCACATTGTGCTGGAAATTCAGAATGGTGCAATTAGGGTCACTCACTATTGGAGACAAAAAACAAAATTATCATCTTGGCATATAAGACTTTCTACCTGGAAAATCCAAGAGAATCATCTGAAAAACGACTGGAAATACACAGTAAGAGAACTAACTGTGTAAAATGACTGGAAAACAAACTCCTTAGCTTGTCTATGTGCCAGCAATAGCTGGCTGGAAATAGGGAAAAACAAGTCCTATTCACAATAGCAAGAAGCAAAACCAAACAGCGCAATATATATAAACAAACAACATATCATAAAGGTACCACTCAAAATCAGTGGGGGAGATCATGGATTATTAAAAAATAATATGGCTACCACAACTGGAAAAAATTTACTTCTCCAGCTCAAATAAAATATCCAAATAAATTCTACATGTTAAAAACTTCCAAATGCAAAAATGAATAATTATTCATTGCATCTTGGGATAGGTAAGGAGCTTCTAAACATAAAGGGAACACTGATAATTTACTACATAAATTTTTTTTTAATTTTTATTTATTTATTTTGGTTGTGCTGGGTCTTCATTGAGGCATGTGGGCTCCTCTAGTTGTGGCGTGCAGGCTCTACAGCACGCAGGCTCAGTAGTTGCAGCGCACGGGCTTAGCTGCAGCGTGAGGGATGTTGGTTCCCTGACCAGGGATCGAACCTGGCCCCCTGCATTGGAAGCGCAGAGTCTTAACCACTGGACCACGAGGGAAGTCCCCTGCTACATACATTTTTAAAAACTCTACCATGTTAAAGCAAAACAGAACACAAGCAGAATTAAAGAGGTATCAGAAAACTGAGAATAAATGTTTCCAACAGAGTTAGTGGTCTTATTATATAAAGAGTATTAAAAAAAAATGGGCAAAGAACATAAACAGATACTTTCCAAAATATAGACATAATAAAAATGGAGCAAGAAATGCAAAATAAAATTATTGCTTTTCTGCCATCAAATGAAAAATAAATCCTATTATAATGCCCAGAATTGATGACCTATCATAAAGTAGGTCTCCCCATATACTAAAAGTGGATATTTAATTTTATGCAGCCTTTCAGAAGACCTGATTTTTTTTTTGAGTGAACTGATCTTTTTAAAAAAAAAAGTGTTCAGGGTATTACACATTTAGCTCTTTGGCTCAGTAATTCCACTTTTAGAAAAATAATTAGAGATATGCATTAAGATATTCATTGTAGTGACAGTTACAAAAGCCCCTCCCCTGATTACTTTAATAGGTTAACCTTCATCCAATCTATGGAGCACAATGCTAATAGCAGCTATTAAAAAGCTTTTTAATAACATTTTGTGACATGAAAAAATACTCAGGATATGTTGTATAGTGAAAACAAAACAAAATATATAAAATGCATTATAATCTCAATTTAGTTAAAACACACAAACTCATATTTACACACAAACACACACAGAAAGAAAGGGGGTTGGGGGTTGGAAGGCTGGAAGAAAATAATCCAAATGTTAACTACAGTCACCAATGATGGTAGGATCAGAGATAACTTTTCAGAATTTGGAAGAAAGTCACATGTAGTACTTTGTAATCAGAAAATGAATCAGTGTTATTTACTTTGAAAAATAGACAAATTTTACTGATGTTTGAGGTTTTTTTTTTTTTCCCTTCTCACAGCTACATCTTCAGTCCCATCCCCTCCCCTGAATCCTAGACTTGCATTTTCAACACAGCCAACACGCCCACTGGGCTATGTGATAAGCATCTCAAATTTATGCCTAAAACCAAACGCTTGATTTCTCCTCTCAATCTGCTGCTTCCCTAAAGTCTTCCCCATCTTAGTAAGTGGGAACTTCACCAATCCAGTTGCTGTAGCCAAAACCCTGGGAGTCGTACTTGACTGTTTCCTCATATCCCACATCCAATCTGTTACCAAATCCTGTTAGGTCGGCTTTCAAACTGTGTCTGAAATCGGATCACTTCTTACTTCCTCAAATGTTACCACCCTAGTCTCCAGCAGCCTTTTCCCAGCACAGCACCAGAAGGAGACTTCAAAGGTGAGTCAGATCATTTCACTCCTGCTCAAAACACTCCAATGGCTTCCCATCTTACTCAGGAAAAACAATGGAAACAGAGCTTTTGCCCTGGCTTAGAGAGCATGCCCCAGCTATCTCAGCTCCTACCACGGTCCTCCTTGCCTCCCCCCTCACTGGCTCCCAAACTGAGAGGAAAAAACCTCACACATTAATAAAGTTTGTCTATTTTAAAAAATAAATAACATTTATTGATTCATTTTCTGATTACAAAGTAGCATGTGTGACTTTCCTCCAAAGGCACTTGTTGGTCCTTAGTTCTAGAATGTTCTTTGCTTACATATCTACACGGCTCACTCCTTCACTCCTTCAGGTCTGTGCTCAAGTGTCACTTCCTCAGGGAGGCCTTCTCTTTGACCATTCCATCTGAAAAGAGCCCCCTACCTGCCACACTCCACCTAAGCACTGTGCTTTAAATTCTTCCTCCTTGCATTTTCACCTCCTTTTATCACATTTAATTCCTTGTTGATTGTCTGCCTTCCCCACCAGAATGGAAGCTTCACAAGGATGACTTTCTCTGTTCTGTTCAAGGCCACGCCTCCCAAGTCTGAACAGGGCTTTATGCATTATAGGGGCTCAATAAATTGGAATAAATTTGCCTCATTAGTCACTAAAAAATAAAGAAGTGCACAATTTTAAGTGACCCATCACCTCGCCAGCCAGCCAGCCACCCACAAAATCCACAACAAGATACAATCTTATTTTGCCACCACCTGGGAAAGAACGAAACCTTGGGGGATAAAACTGGTCGGTCTCTGTCTCCAGCCCTTGCTGAAGCCACGGTCTTCCCTCGGTGGGAAGAGTTAGTAAACAGCAGTCCCCGCCAAGATTCCTCTTCACTGTCTCCTTCATTTCACTTGAGTTAGAAGGGATCTTAGAAACCTCCTAATCTAACCTGTATTTTAAAAGAGAGACAATTCTAGCTAGAGAAGTCCAAGTAAATCTAAGACCAAAAGCTAGGTCCTCCAAACCTCATTCAGTGCTCATCTGGGTAGAGAATGAAAACATCAACAGGCGGGCTTCCCTGGTGGCGCAGTGGTTGAGAGTCCGCCTGCTGATGCAGGGGACACGGGTTTGTGCCCTGGTCCGGGAAGATCCCACATGCCGCGGAGCGGCTGGGCCCGTGAGCCATGGCCGCTGAGCCTGCACGTCCGGAGCCTGTGCTCCGCAACAGGAGAGGCCACAACAGTGAGAGGCCCGCGTACCGCAAAAAAAAAAAAAAAAAAAAAAAAAAACAACAGGCAACCGTTACTGATCTCTCATTATGTGCCAAGAATAATTCAACATCCTGTACACGTATTAACCCATTTATTCCTTACTCTAAGAGGCGGGTTCTGTTATCTCCATTTTATTGATGAGAAATGGAAGAACAGAAAGGTTAAGCGACTTGCTCAAGGCTCCCCAGTAAATGGCAGAGTGGGTACTTGACCCCAGGAGGTCTGGCACCAGGCTTGAAGCTAAAATACAAAATCTGTATTACCACCTAAACAATGAAATAGTGTGCGCCACTGCTAAAGACATCCATTTAAAAATCTTTGACTCCCACTGTATAATTAAGGAAACTAACACCTCAACTTCTATTCCGCGTCTGTGTCCTTGCCCTGAATGTGTCTAGCAAGCAGGATTTTACCACCTATTATTCCTGCCAAAACTCAGTAAAAAGGCGATTTGTTCTTTTTCGGAGGAACAAAGAAAAGGGTTTTAAGCCAAACTTGGACACAGTTTACAGCAGTCTGCCTACAGCAGAGGTTCTCGACCTTGCACCCAGAACCTTGGTTCATTACAGAAAAACTCCAATAAAGAAGTGGGAAATTCAGATATGGGCAGAAATGTACAAAGGGCACTGCCTTCTCTTGGGGATGAAGAGGGAAGAACCAGGGGTGGGATTCACTGTGAAGAGGATGCTCACTGGTGGGAGTTTAAAATCCTTGGAAGGCAACTTGGCAATAACTATCCAAAACTTGAGAACGGAACCTAATCCCTGAGTTGGCAATTCCACTTAGAAATGCACTCAAAGTTTCACTTCTGTCCGTACCAAAGTTGTTTATAAAAGGGAAAAACTGGGCTTCCCTGGTGGCGCAGTGGTTGAGAGTCCGCCTGCCGATGCAGGGGACGCAGGTTCGTACCCCGGTCCGGGAAGATCCCACATGCCGCGGAGCGGCTGGGCCCGTGAGCCACGGCCGCTGAGCCTGTGCGTCTGGAGCCTATGCTCCGCAACGGGAGAGGCCACAACACTGACAGGCCCGCGTACCGCAAAAAAAAAAAAAGGGAAAAACTGCAAAGATTCTAAACATTCATTACAAGGAGATCAACTGAATAAGTTATGAATGAATCAACATAAATATATTTGATGGAATATCACACAACCACTGAAAATGACATTTGTGTAGCGACTAAAATGGGGTTACCTGAAATAAAAACATGTTACAAAGAATTCCATACACCATGTCCCATTAAAAAAAACACTTTTTAACAGGAAAAAAGACTGGCAAAATGTTAGCGGGATTATTGATTTGTTTTTGTGTTTTTACATGTTTTGGGTATATTTGAGAATGACTATATAATACTATAACCAGACTTAAAATTGTGTTTAAAGGGAAAAAATGTAGAACAGAACATTTTTCTGTTAGACACATTCTGCAAATGTTTGGTTCAAATCTTTTTAAGTATATTAAAAACTATAATAAATAAAAACACTTATACTCAGATGAGCTGACACCACCATCAAGACACGAGGGTAGGGCTGAGGTATGTGGCTGGCTTAACTAGGCTTTGTGCAACCCACAGCCCAAGATCACGAAGGGAACTGTGAAAATGCTAAGTGAAATAAGCCAGACAGAGAAAGATAACTACTGTATGCTATCACTTATATGAGGAATCTAAAAAGACAACAAACCAGTGAATATAGCAAAAAAGAGGCAGACTCACAGATATAGAGAACAAACTAGCGGTGGCCAGTGGGGAGAAGAAGGGACGAGGGGCAATACAGGGGTAGGGGATGAAGAGGTACAAACTGTTAGGTATAAAATAAGCTACAAGGATATATTGTACAACATGGGGAATATAGCCAATATTTTATAATAACTATAAAAGTAGTATAACCTTTAAAAATTGTGAATCACTCTGTTGTATACCTGTAACATATATTATATATCAGTTACACTTTAATAAAAACAAAACATTGCCATTTGCAAAAACTTATCTTTGCAAATTAAGATTCTGTCAATATTAGACAAATAAGACAAAGCATAACTGAACGTTGAGGCTTACGAAGACTTTGTCACACATCACCCCTGATTTCAAAAGTCTGTGTTTGTCTAAAAAACCTCATTGCCTTCTTAGACTGAATTGAGAGGAGTTAGTTATAAATACGAAAGAGGGTTTATAAACAGGGTTTTCAACCTTGGTGCTACTGACATTTAGGACCAGATTCTTTTTGATGTGTTATTCTGCTGTCCTGTGCCTTGTTCACCAGCATTCCTGGCTTCTATCCACCAGATGCCAGTAACACCCCTGCAGCCGTGAGAGTCAAAAATGTCTCCAGACTTCGCCAAATGTCCCCTTGCAGGCAAAATTATCCCCAGTTGAGAACCACAGCTTAATACTGATCAAACGCTGCACAGATCGATTTTTATGTTGGGGTTTTAGCTAACAGTTTAGTTAATGAAAAGAACTTCTTCTGCTTAAACATAAATTGCTTTAAAGGATAAAGGTTTCCACTTTCAGATTCTGGATTCCAACCCTGATACCCACTAGCTGTTGGCATTTACCTGACCCTTCTGATCAGCCAGCTGCTACCTCATCTGAAAAACAGGAATAGGAACACATGCGCTGGATTAAATGAGACACCTTATGGAGGACCACGCCTAGGAGATGCTCGAGAAATCAAACCTGCTGTTATTGTCGTGGCTGCTGTGGTTAAGGGGCCGGCAGCCCGGCAGGTCTTACCCGATCTCTGCAGATTCTTTCGGTACCCGCTGAGATTCAGCTGGGTGACAGTCTCTGACACGTGTGCGACAGCCACCTGCACATGCTTTTCAGTGAATTCATAGCACCAGGAGAGGTTCAGTTCATCCAATCTGCACACAAGAGGGGTGATAAGGAAAGCATGAAACCGTTACCCAGAATGAGTTCTCGACATAGCACCGCCTAAAGCTGCAAACCAAGAATATACAAAGCCGTCGATTCCTTACCATTTTCTGCACAGAACCTCTGCTCCTCTAAGCAGCTACATTCGCTCACCTGAAACTGCTTTCTCCCATCTTGTTCTAGTGTGTTCCAGAAACTTGCCAGGGGATGTGAGCCAAGGGCCTAGTGAATGCTGCCCCCTTCTGGAAGAGGAGGGAAGCGCTCTCCTCTCCTGCTCAAACCTCATTGCAGGACTAGATGGAAAAATTCTAGTCTCTATGCTTTCTTTCTCAATCACCCGGGTTGTTAGCAAACAACTACACGGTATGAGCAAGCGCCCGAGATGCTTTAAAAACTGTTGGATGGTACCGGGGATTTATTATCTCTAATAAAGAGATGCCGACATTACAAAAATCCACTTTACCTTATTGGGCCTCTGCTAACTGAGCAAATGAGGGCTTCAGAGAAAGAGTCCAACCATTAAACTATACATCCCAATCCTGGCACTGCTGAGAAAATGTAGGGCTACCATTTTATCTCATTGATAACATTCTTAGCCAAAGGCAATCTACTTTCAACAGATCATTAAGTAGAAATAAGTACAATGCTATTAGCACAGAGACCAAGAGATAGTAAAAAGGAGACAGACACAGACACATGCACAGTACTGGGTATTCTGTGAACCATGTCCCCCCTCACTTATTAATTTCTATAACTCTGTAACCTTATTTATATATTGATATTACTATATAATATAAAAGATGTTTTCAATGGAATCACCCAAATTCATGGTGTATTTTGCAATAACAAATTTAATCCAAACTGTTAAGTTAGGTCTACAGATACTATAGGGAAAAACGCCTGACTGTAAAGTCAGGTATAAACAGATACTGTTTGTACATATTGTTAACAAACACACTACTACATTTTCTGTATTTTAATAGTCACAGAAAAAAAAGGGATCACTACACAAGTATCCTTTGGAAACTTAATCGATTTGGCTTCTGAGTTTGGATGGAAAGTTTGGAGGGCAAAAGGCATTGCATTATCCAAATCAAGAGCTTGGAGAGTTAGGTATAGCTTAAAAATGTTCCTTGATTCTATCCTGATGTGAAACAACAGTTCTATAATCAAAATCTCAAATCTCTCCTACCTGCAACAGCTGCTCAGCAAAGTCTTCAGGGCAGATTCAGAGAATCCAGAACACCCAGAAAGGTTTAATCGCACCAAATTTGTGTTCTGAGCAAGATTGCTGGAGAAAGAAGACAAAGTCATAAGAACACCAACAAGACATTCACTCAGTCAACAAGCGTGAGGCTAAGTGAGACAGTCAAAAGCACACAAGCCTCTGAGTCAGAAGTGAGTTTAAATTCACATCTTACTATCTGGATGACACCAAGCAGGACGTTTTGCCTTAGTTTATTATCATCTGTGAAATGGCAAGATCAGTACCTTTTTTGGTAGGGTTGTTAAAATTAAATGATATAATGTAATAAAGGCCTTAACAGTGCCTGGCACAGAGAGTCAGTCCACAACAAACACGGATCAATGTACTTTAAAAAAAAAATACAAAAAAAACCACCCAGCAATGAAATAAACATTTCTCCATTTCACCCACAATTGGTAAACTTCTACTTATAAAGTCACTAGGTTCTTTCAATCTTGCCCTCTCCTCTACATTCCCCAATGCCTCATGTTAGTGAAATAGTGATTAAGAATGAGAGTTCTGGAATCATACTATATTGCCAGGTTCAAATCTTGGTTCTGCCACCTACTAACTGTGTGACTTTGGACAAGTTATTCAGCCTCTCTGTTCCTCAGTTTCCACATCTGTAAAAAGGGAACAATAAGAACATATTTCATGGGGTTGCTGTGAGGATTAAATCAGAATACCTCTAAAGAATCTAGTATCTGGCACATAGTACGTGCTCAATAAATGCTAGCTGCTATTATTATCATTATTCTATTTTTTTCCCATCAGGCGTCATCATTTCTTACCTGAATGAATACAATAGTATCTTAACTAATCTAGTTTCTTTTATGTCTGACTGACCCTCTGAGATGCCCAGTGAGTTAATTTTCTAAAATTCAACTCTGACGTGTTCCTTCCATCCTTAGAACCACTCTCGTCTCTTCACCACACTTCCCTCTTCACAGCGCACAACAGAATCCAGACTTCTTCCAGCGTGGCAGGGGCCCACTCCACTATGATCTGGTCCCTGACCACCCTCACCTGTCACCTCCCTCACTGAGCCCCACGCTCCAGCAACTCCCGACCACTTCAGAGTTTAGACCCAACCAGACTGCTTCCTTCCCCATATCATGCGGATAACTCCTACCTACGTATTTTCAATACTCAGCTTAAGAGTCACTTCCTCTGAGAAGGCTGCCTTCTCGAAATTTAATTAGGTCTCTGTGTGTTGCCACACATTCGCCAACGCACCTAACAAACACACAGCACTGTAATTACTTGTTTCTCCCATGAATGAGGGAGGGACCATGCCTTGATTCATCCCTGTATGTCTAGAACCTAGCACGAGCCCTGGCAATATAGTTAGCATGCAAACTTTGGTTGCCTAGGTGAGTCCTGGAAAGTTTTGCGGAAGCTGGAACACTGCACTGGATATTTTCTGAGTCCATCTGGATATGGACAGGACACCCCAGGTACACTCAGGAAACAAAATTAACAAAACAACTGCCTTTGTGACACGCTCCTGGCTGCCACTCACTTGACAATGGGATCCGAAAGCTGTAGGCCTTCTAGACTGAGATTCTGCAACTTGGAGCAGTGAGACAGAAGGCCGTGGAGGGTAGACACGTCGATCACCGAGTTCGACAGGTCCATGTGCTGTACACGAAAAGGGCTGAACACAGAAGGAATAAAAAGAGGTTCCACAAGGTGGCTCACACCAGCAAATCCAGATCACATCCGACCCTTCTCCTCCCCACCTGGGCAGTCCATCACAGACAAGACCCTAAATACTCATTTCAAATATTAGCTATAGTTTTGGTCATAAAATAAGTTGCTACTAGCTAATTTCCACACTCGTCTGTTTTAAAATTCAAAAGCATTTTTGCCAAGTCCAGGTGTTGTGCCAATATAGTCCCACGTAGAAAATTAATTAATGGGCACCGTGAGAAGGAGCTGGATGTGGATGACAAAAAGGTTATGCCGGGCTTCCCTGGTGGCTCAGTGGCTGAGAGTCTGCCTGCCGATGCAGGGGACACGGGTTCGTGCCCCGGTCTGCGAAGACCCCACATGCCGCGGAGCGGCTGGGCCCGTGAGCCATGGCCGCTGAGCCTGCGCGTCCGGAGCCTGTGCTCCGTAGTGGGAGGGGCCACGACAGTGAGAGGCCCGCGTAACGCAAAAAAAGTCACACCAAGAGAGGGCCTTTTTTTTCCGGATGCAAATTTGTCCACAATAGGATCAGAAACTCAAGAGTAACAAAGCCTGAAAGGATGCCTCACATTTTTTCTTGATCAGAAATGGGCAGTGGGGAAATAGCTAGGCTGCCTTGCATCTGTTGGTGAGGGCTCTGCTTGGCTCCTGCCTCATGGGACTCCGGACACCCATCTACTGAGGACCCCAAGAACATCTAAGACCCTGGGAAGAGCCCAAGGGCAACCCTGCGTTAAAATGGGAATGATGTCACTGAAACCTGTGCCATGTTTCAACACAAAGGCTACGCGGCAAGATATGCAACTAACTCTCCATTATGCACACGTAACCTGTCATAGGGCATACAGCTGAATATAGGAAAAAAGACATTTTGATCTGTTTTCCATCCCAAGATTTTCCAGGAATTTTCCTTTCTTACCTGAAACGTTCAACAAACGGTTGGTCCATAAACGATCGTGGGCAGCGGAAGGCAACCACCCCTCGAGACAGCAGCCGACCAACCACATCTGGGTGGAGGTTTCTGCCCGTGAGGTCTAAGGTCTGCCAGAGATACTCGTCAAACCTGGGAAAGAGGAGGTGCTGTGTTTGGTAAGCCGGGACACTGGTTACCGGAGGCCCTCGACACCGTTACTAACGTGAGGACACGGCCACTAAATTGCCTTGAAGCAAATTCCGAAGGCATCTTTGTTTTTGACTACACAATTACCTATGATATTTTTAAGGCATTATTGAATAGCTCTTGGTCCTATCACGCATAAGCTTTTATCTTCCTCTTTATATGGATTTCCAATTTAGCTGGTTCAATGCTATCAGGTGCAATGCAATGATCTAGAACCAGAGAATACAATTGCAGGATTCAAATCAATTCGATAACTTTAAAAGTGATTGTTCAAATCACTCAACTGATTATCGAACGAGTAGATAGGTTCAAAATGGCCCAAAGGATCCCACTTGCCATTTTTGTGAAGCATGAACAGGCTACCTCTATTACCCTAATGAACGTGTAAATGTACCTAAAAGAAGGAAAGTTTTTACAACTTTATTATGAGACATAGTTATCAGATATCTATTAGGAAAAAGTCATAGTTCAGCTCTGTTTTACAATACCTTAAAAGCTTAAAATATATATATACGCACAAAAATATAGGTATATACATATGAACTAATGGGAAGGAAAAAGGTAAAAATATTTAGATTTTAGATAGTGTTTCTGAAGCAAAAACGAGGTGCCAAAATGTACAAAACAACACGATAAAGCTTTAATACCCAGAGATTAATTCAATTTAACAAAAACATGAGATCAAGCCCATGAGGAGACATTTTAAATATCTACAAGAATTTTACTTTTTAATACTGCTTGCAGACCACTGGCTAGAGCTTCGAAATAATTCTACACAAATTGTCAACATGTTATTCAACCTCCATTATTAAGAAGGCAGGACTGCAGTGCCTGGCATATAACAAGTGCCTAATAAATGTCAGTTATAAATTTTATGACAGTTGAAATGAAGATTAATAGACTGCATGGAGAAGACAGCTGGCAGAAAAAGAAAATCAAGATGGGGTCACTTGGGTGGGGATAAGTGAAAGTCAACCACCATTTACCTGCTCCAGTATTCCAGGTGTGCAGACCTCTCTGTGGCTCTTCTAAGCAGATACAGTCAGCCCTCCCTATCCACAGGTTCTGCATTCGCGGATTCAAGCAACCACACATCCCCGGATACAGAGACAGACTGTCCTACGCCATTTTATATAAGGGACTTGAGCATCTGTGGATTTTGGTATCCACAGGAGGTCCTGGAACCAATACCCAAAGGATACCAAGGGACGACTGTAGCCCACTCCTGTAAATACCTAGAGTGTCTTATTTCCAGCACACCCGTGAATAGGAAGGGTAGGGGCTCCTGCTGTCTCACAACGAGAGTCCTAGATGTGTGGAGGGAGAGGAGAGACAGATGGCCTTTAAGCACAAAGCGAAGCATGGCCAGAGGTTAATGGGTAGGAGAAAAGGTGAAGATGGAAAGGCAGTCATTTCCTCCCCGCTTCTGGCCCGTCACTGCCATCCCAGCTCACCAAGACTCCCCCTGTGCAGCTCACCGTCCACACTTGAAAAGTGCTGCCCCTGAACCAACAAAAACCCCAACAACTGTCGGCTGCCACGCGCTGAACGTTTCTACGAGCTGAGCACTGCCCTGGCATCTTTATACCACATCCTCACAGCGGCACTGTCCTGAAGGTACCGTCACCCCCATTTAATATATGGGGGGGGACTGAAGCTCAGAAGTGTCAAGAACCTCGCTCAGGTTCCCCCAAAGCCTAAGTGGCAGAGGCTGGCTTTCCACTCAGGTCTAATGCCAGAGCCTCGAGTTCTCTCTCACTGCACTCACTGCCCAGCCCAGCCAGTGGGTGGGCAGCAGCTATGCCTTCGCGCACGCCCATCACTCCCCTCACTCTCAGTACGTTGCCCAATAAACACGGGCTACACTGAATACAGGGAAAGGAGGTTTTCAGAAATGGGGTAAGTCACTTCCGGTAGCTCCCTCCCTTCACTCTGAAATAAAGACACTGATTTTAATGAAAGGGAGAAGATACCTAGTTTGCTTTGTGCTGCTATATTTTTCTTGGTTTTCAGTTTCACCAGACCCAAATGAATAAATAAATAACCCTTCTTTTCTCCTCATCCACATATAGCAGAAGGGGTGAAAAATACTTACGCTAGATGATACCATCTCTTACAAACACTGGAGACTTTCAGAAGTTCAGGGAGGCACAGACAGGAGAAGATTCCTAAGAGCAGCTCGTCTGGAAGGGAGTCCCATGAAACACCTTTGAGGGGGAAAAAAAAGAAAAAGTGTCTTCCCATCACCATTCTTTTGCCCTATCAAGTCTACTGAGCCTTTTCATGCACTTAAAGCATATACAACACGTTGCTTAAACAGGGGAATTTAATGTTAAATGAATTCCTCATCCTCACAAATGTTTTTCTGTTTACCCACTGTCTATGTACCCTGAAGTGGGTACCATACTTTTTCAGCAAAGGAGAAAAGAGAATATCAAGAATACTTTTCATGGGCTTCCCCGGTGGCACAGTGGTTGAGAGTCCGCCTGCCGATGCAGGGGACACGGGTTCGTGTCCCGGTCCGGGAAGATCCCACATACCGCGGAGCGGCTGGGCCCGTGAGCCATGGCCGCTGAGCCTGCACGTCCGGAGCCTGTGCTCCGCAACGGGAGAGGCCACAACAGTGAGAGGTCCACATACCGCAAAAAAAAAAAAAAAAAAAGAATACTTTTCATAACATTCTTCTCTTCAGTGCCCACCAGCCAGTCTTAGGCAAGAACGATACTAACAGTGGTTCACAGCAAGTCCCACGCCGCTCAGATCTCAGACAGCAATGTCTAAGACATCACGATGCTTTTGGTTGCTAAGGAACGCCTCACTTCTCTCTGAAGTGGATTCAGTGGTGGATTTATCAAGTAGTGACCTTATTTAAAAGGCAAAACGAACCTTCCTCCCTCTTCTTTCAGGTTTACAGAAAGCACTCAGAAGTCAATTTACCTAAAAGTGCAATATCAAAAAGGTGTTCTCATCTATTAATTCAACAAATACATACTGAGCACTTAACTCTGACGCCAGGGATCGTTTCAGGTGTTGGAGCGAAAGCAGAAAACAAGACAGACAGAATACTTTTTCATGGAACTTACATTCCGGCGGGAGGAAACGATCACATGATATTAGATGATACGCTAAAAATTGTTCAATATGTTAAAAGGTACATGATATGTTAAAATTGATTAGTGCTATGCAGAAAACTTACGTGGGATAGAGGACAGGATGGGGAATACGGGGGCCAGTTTTCAAAGTCTGAGCACAGTGGCCAGGGAAGACCTTACCGAGCCGGTGATCACTGAGCAAAGGCTGAACAGAGAGGGGGCCAGCCTTGTGAGTCTCTGGGGTGTGTTTGAGGTGCAGGAACAGCATGTCTGTTTTAAGGAACAGCAAGGAGGTCAGTGTAGAACAGAGTGAGCAAGTTGTGGGAATGATGGAAGAGGTCAGAGGGGTGAGGGGGGGCCGGGTCAGGCAGGACTTGAGGAGCCTCAGCTTTGACTCTGAAGGGGGTTCTGAGCACAGGAATGACGGCATCTCACAGAGGTTTTAAAAGGATCACTCTGGCTGCTGTGTGCAGAATAAACTGGAGGGAGAAAAAGGTGGATGCAGGAAAACCAGTTTTCTTAGTCTTATAAAAGCAAACTCTAAACAGCTATTCAACAAGTATTAAACTCTCACATATGAATGTACAGATTAACCCACAAGATCGGGTTAACATGACAATGGCCTAGAAGGAAATAAGTGTGCACCAAAGAAATACTGAGTGATTTAGATTAGATTTAGAGTGGTTAGATGAGTTCAATAACTTGCCTTCTCAGTCTCTCTCTACCTCCAATCCATCTGCTACACCAATTCCAGTGCTATCCTCTCCTCTCTGTGATGGTTAATTTTAGTATCAACTTGACTGGGTCAGGGGGTGCCCAGATATTTTGGTTGAACACTATTCTGGGTGTCTCTGTGAGGGTGTTTCAGGATGAGATGAACATTTGATCAATGGACTGAGAAAAGCAGATTGCCTTCCCCAGTTGTGGGCTTGCCTCATCCGATCCAAGGCCAGGTTAGACCAAAAGGCTGATGAACGGAGAACTGTCTCTCTCTCCTGTCTCTGAGCTGGGACCTGGGTCTCCTCCTGCCTTCAGACCTGGATTGAAACTTGTACCATCTGCTCTGCGGGGTCTCAGGTCTTTGGGACTGAAGATCTTGGGACTTTTCAGCTTCCAGGACTGCGCAAGCCAATCCCTTATTAATAAATCTCCCTATATCTCCTATTTGTTCAGTGTCACCGGAGAACCCTAACACTCCCACCTCCCCATTTAAAAGGTGTCAGTATTTACTGAACACGGACATTACACCAGGCTCTGCGGAGAACACGATGGAGAGCTGGAGAGAGCATGGAGGAGAGTGATAAACATGGCAGTCCGACTCTTTTCTCCTATTCCTGGGCAATCTTTTGAAAACGTCCATGCCCGTCCCTCAATGAGACCCTTCAGTGGTGTCCCTTGAATATTCAGCCTAAAGTCTATACTGCTTAGCATGAAATTCAAAGCTTTCTGGCAGTGCCCCACTTATTTTTCTAGGTTCGTTATCTAGAAATATGCTCCAGCCATTTGGAGCTACTTGGAATTCTCAGAATGAGTCATCCTTCGTCACATCTCAATGCCTCTGTACATGCTGTGCCCGCCCCCGACTGCTATTAATTTAACATCAAGTGGCCATTAATGCCCCAACTCCTATGGACGGCCTCCCATGACATCACCAAGAACAGGTGGCTTTTTAAACCACGATTTCATTATTTGCTTACTCACCTGTGTAGGCCACCACAAGGCCATGGGTTCTTGAGAATGAGAACCCGATTTTTTTTCTTTTTTTAAACAGTCTTTGTATTCTAAGGACACAATGTCTGATACATTCATCCATTCATATATTTATTGAACATGTACTATATGCTGGGATCTGTTCTACAGACAAAGATGAACAAGGCATGGCCTGCTCAGACTTTCAGAGACACAGATAAATAAACAGGAAATTCCAAGCAAGTATCACCATGGGCTGCAGTAGGGTTCAGGGTGCTGTGCTGTGCTGCGCAGGGTATGGGGGTGGAGCAGTGGTCAGGGAAGTAGCCTCTATGGAAACATGAGGAGGAGAGATGCAGCTGCTCAATGAACCCCTGCCCCTCCCTCTCTAGAGAACAAAATAAAGGACTGACTGAGGCTCTGAAACCTAGGGGCAGATGGAGGAAGGCAGATAGACCATCCATGCTGAGCCTGGACCATGTTCTGGGCAGGTAGCTCCAACAAACCTCCATCACTGCCACACAGCTCCTGGTCCAAGGTCCACAGCTCCTGGTCCAAGAGCTTCTCCAACAGGGCTCCTGTCCTGCTCCCCAAACTGGAGAAAAGTTTTTCTTCCATTAACTCTTCTTAACTCCCTGACCTCTGCTGCTTCTCGCGTATACAGATCAGATGCTGGCATTTCATTCGGCAAAAAAATCACACACTGTCACTTCGAACCTAACGTGTTGAGATTTTTACTATGATCTGCACAGACTATCCTGATACCACGTGCTTGACCCCCGCCACAAGTGTAAGGACTACTGGATTGAGGAAGGAGCACAGCGTCGACTGGAATTCGACTACGTTGCCTCCAAGACTACGAACCTTAGGCAAGTTACTCAATCCCTCTGGGGCTCGGTTTCTTCATCTGTAGGAATGGGAATCAGAAGGTTTATCTTGCAAAGTTGTTCACTATGAAGATTAAATAACTTATGACAAGAGGTTAAGCAGCGGAGAGTCAAACTTTCTCTTTCTTGCCTCTACTCCTCTCCTTTCTCCATAAAATCTGTACATTTTCCTCTTGTAACCTTTTCTTTTCAATGCTGCTTGGAATATTCACCTACGTGAAAACACCCACGGTGGGAGTAGGGTTGGGACAAGGGCTGCCTGGTATGATTTACTGAGACCCCCAAACTGTCTTCTACCCAAGTTTGGGATCCCCAGAAGCAGATCCTGAGAACATGAACTAAAGTAGTTTATTTGGGAAGTGATCTCAAAAGTACTGGAAAGAGTGAGGCGAGACATGGAAGGGCAGGAAGCCAATTTGGGTATGTGAATAAGCAGATTACCGCTATGGGCAACTGGGTTTCAAATCTGCAGGGCACTCCAGGGAAGCATATGGCACCTGCCCCAGAGTGGTCCCAGCCAAGGGCACAGGTGCTGGGGCATTAATCCACCAACTGCTGTCAGTCATTGGTTGGCGGCTTCTGGGAAAGGGCAGGAATGTTGACTGCCTAGCACCTCTGCCCAGAGAAAGCCCTCAAACACAGTGTCATCTACATGGAGGAGAAAGCCTTCGGCATAAAAGGGAATGGTGACCTTCAAGGAGCTATGGATGGGGCACCAAAATGTCTACCAAAGATGGTGAGGAAAGGAAATAGGGAAGCTAGTTGTGAAGTGTAGGGCAGGAGAAATAAAGAAAGTAATGAACTTGATGCTTCCCATTTTATTAGAAAGACATAAGAAATCAAGAACAATTAGAATATGAGATCAGTCATTCACATGCTAGAAGGAAAATGTGGCAAGCGATGAATGCAGATGTTTTCCGAGGACAGCAAAGCCAGGCAATGAAGCCACACAAGTAAGCTAAGTCTAGAATTAGGAGGGCTTTGCACTGCAACGTCCATCTTCACCTGCCCAGCTCCTAGCCATCCTTCAGACCTCAGCTTAAGTGTCACTCTCTCAGAGGAGCATTCCCAGGTCACCACCACAGCCCCCATACCCAGATTTGCACATCTAGCACCCAGCACAATACCTGACACGTAACAGGCATTCACTAAATCATTGCTCAATGCGTTATACCTTTTACTCCCCCTTCACGCAAACTGTGAATGTGCTAATTCTGTATCTGTGTGACCGGTTAACCTTCCTTAACCGATTAACTGCTACACCTGGTGCCTAGGACAAACCTGGCGATGAACATTAGAAAGTACTCAACTGATATTACACAAAGGAATGACTGACACCCAAGAGAAGAATGCTGGCTTTATTTTATAGACAGGCAAGACTGTCGGCCTCTTAGGACCAGTTTCCTCATTTGTAAAATGACAAGGCTGGCCCAAGGCTCCACTTCGATACACATTCCTGGGTGACTAACTAATGCACGGGTGTGTAAGCACAGTCCCTGCCTGGTGGCCTCAGTGGGAGACAAACTAATAGACAAAAACATAACCTGACATTTAAAACTGCCATTTACCGAGAGCCCTAAAACGTCTCAGACGTTTATTAATGCACACTGATTCTAATGTGTCCGTGTCCTAAGTCGTAGTATCCCGTTTTATAGATGAGGAAACTTGTCTTAGCGGGGTTATTAATTAACCTCACCAAGGTGCTGTCAACGATTAGGTGGCAGAGCTAAGAGGCCAACATGGGTCTCTTCTGTCTGTTTCCAAACCCCACATCCTGAGGTGAAGGCACAGAGCCACAGAGGAGGATGTCTGAAGGCTGGCCAGGTGGTACGGGGCACAGTACCTGCAAAGGAATGGCACGGTCCTGTAGGTGTTTGGGGGGGATGAGGCTAAGGACAGAAACCCAGGGACACAGGTAGTGTCCTCTGCCAGTCTTGGAGGTTGGGGGGAGGGGCTTCACGAGAAGATGTAACTGTGACTAAAGGGACAGGTCACACAATCAGCAAATGGCAGACTGGGAATCCAAACCCAGGTCTGACTCCAAATCCTGCCCTCTTTCTACCCTAGGATTCTCTCTCCTATTCTGAGTACTTAATTTTCTACAAGTTTTTTAGAAGGTGAGAATTAAATCTGACTTGCTACAGAAAAAGGAATCTATCAGGGCTTGGGAGGGAGGGGAGAGCGGAGAGGGAAGTAAGACAAAGATGCCGAGAGCTCTCAGCGGGTCAGCGAGCAGATGGAAGGCGCGACGGCCGAGAAAATGCACAGCCTCGGCAAGCAGCCAAGTACCCAGGGCTCCATGGAGCCGATCACAGGACCACACTGACGCTGATTCTAGGGCCCCTGGTGGGGGTGAAGGCCAGGGGGCGGGGCAGGGGGCGTTTCACAGCCTGAAACTGGGTGCTGTTCCAGCAGAAGAGGCAGCGTCTGTCTTCATGTAGCTGCCCCCAGGGCTGGTATCCAGGCTTGGGATATGCTTAATCTAATTTTACTTCCCATATTTAATTCTCAAAACATCGACCATCTGTTTCCTGGATTCCTGACTACACTGCTGCCTGGTCTGTCTGCCCAGAGAGGATGAGAAAGTCCAGAGCGAGTCTTTCTTCCACTCACCTCTTCTAAACCCTCCAAGGCTGCACACCAGACCTGCACAGTAAGGAGAAGAATCAACCCCACGGACTCTAGTCTTCAACGACATGGAAGCAGTTCAACATACTTCGGAGCCTTGAAAGGTGAAAACTGGCCAGATTCACAAACTTGTGAGTCACCACCCTCAGCCACCAGTATCACCACTTATTCCTCCGGTGTAAAGCCAGCTGTCCACTTCTGTAACCTCATCACCTCCCATCCTCTTGAAGTCCTCTGGAAACAGTGCTTGTTGAAGAGTTTTCGATGCATTAGGACTTTGCAGTATAGCTCACACCTTACTCGACATGTTTATTTCCTGGAACATCACCTATACTCAGATGCAAATTCAAACTCCAAAGTCATCTCAGTCTTTGATCCTTAAAGCCACCCGTCTCTTTAAGCACAGATAAACAATTATACGTGAAGGATAAGCAGGTACAGGTATTCACATCTACTGTTTTCTGGGGTTTTTGTTTGTTTGTTGTTTTTTAAGGGTGGAGGCTCACCTCATGTTCATGCTTTTGCTAGCTTGTTTTAAGTATTAACAACTCATGCTTCCTTTCTGGGAAACTACAAACAGATTCTGCCATCCGGGATGAGGTTTCCTTCCTCTTCCTACAAATCATTAAGAGAAACACTAGACCATGCTAGCTCTTGGTATTTTGGGTTTTTTATTTTTAATTTTTGGCTGGCTAGACAAAACTGAAAAAAGCAAAACAGGAAAAAACTAAAACTGGGGTCCTCGATGACCCCTCTCAACCCCATATTTCTATGCTCAACCCTGGGATGTGCGAAGAGTAACCAAGAAACCATGGAAATTGGGATCTGGAGAATTAGGTACAGGGTACAAGCTCTAGGAGAGCAGGATCTTTGGTCCGTTATGTTCACTGCTGGATCCCCAATCTCTAGAACGATGCTCCATCAACATTTGCTGAATGAATGAAAGGAAGCTAGAGGGCAAAGAAAAGGTTCTTGGGAGGGTCCTGTAAAGGCTCTTTCAGAGCTGAGTTTTGGGAGCTGCGGGCTGAGATTCATTGGTGAGTCATGAGATCAATTTATTTGACGAGCATTGTTTTGAAAGAATGGAATGGAAGAGCATAGGAAATACCTTAGTAAGGAGAAATCTAGTTTTGTGAAATTTTGGTTCCAGATACACACCCAGCATTGCAATGTAAAATATATTTCTTACTGGTTATTAAAAAACAAAAAGGAAAGAAAGAAAGGGAGAGAAAGGAGGAAAAACGTTTGCCTGGGGATATTGAAAAGCAGATTCCCAGGCTCAAGGCAGGACTTCTGGGATCAGAATCTCTGGAATTTTGCACTTTGAACATGTCCCCTTGGGGATACCAGCAGGCTCTAAACTTTGGAGTCTCCAGTCTGAAAACCACTGTGGGGCTTGGAATCTGAAGCAGTTTAACAGCCACGGGAGAGCTGATCAACAAATCAGTTCAAGAGCGTTTCCATGGCTGTGCCCTGTTTGGGAGGTCGGGGGTGGAGAGATGGGGGGTGCAGAAGACGGGGCACCAGGACAGGCATTTAACAACCATGAATAAGATGCAGTTGTTCTCTTTCTGTCCATTACTGATCTCATCACTGGGCCATTTCCTCCTCCCGACTCCTTCTACACACTCACCCCAAAGGTCAATCAGACCTGTCCTGGTATGGGTTGGCCACAACGTTTTCGTCTCCCAAACTAAACAGATGAAGAGGATTTAGTCACCAGATGTGAGCCTGGCTTGGGGCCGGCAGAAAAGAGAGACTGCCGAGTGAATAACCAAGAACAACTCACACAGCCCAGGGCCACTGTCATCAGATAGCAACGGAAAGCAGGTGTGGCCTGTTCCAGCCGAATCCTGCAGCGCTCTTAGCCACCTGTCCCGACAACTGCAGACAAAACTCGCTTGCATGATGATCCAGCACCACTGGAGGCCCAGGGGGAACCCTCTACACCAGCTGTCCCTCACCCTGCATCCTGGCTCTAACCCTCCCCCTCCACACCAATTAACCAATCTCTCCTGTGCGTAATTCCACGCACAGACACAGCATAGAACTGGTTTCCCTCCCTGCCTCTCTCTTAGGTCACAACAAACATAAAAGTCACGATTTTTTTTCTCTTACTTCAGATAAATATATATTTTTGAAGTCAATTTTAACAGTCTAGACTCAGTGACTGGACCATTTCCAGATCCTTCTCTCTTTTCTCAGAGCCTCCGCTTTGCTGAGTAGAAGGAGGAAGCGTGTCTACGTCCAGTTGGCATCATCATGGAAGCTTTGGGTCATTCTGGCACAAGGGGCTCCCTCCCTCTGGCCTCCTAGAGCATCTGCTGCCTGAACCACTCAGCAGCTGCTAGTGCGTGAGCTGCCATCTTTTGCTGTGAGCTTCTCTTACTATGTATTCTCTTTTCTCCTCAACTTGACTTGCAATTTCCTAGAAGACGGCAGCCATCCCTTGATCTTCTGTCTTGTTTCCATAATGCCTTGCTTTAAAAATGTCATTTGTATTTCCACCCGTGTGTGTGAACGTGGAAGGACACACAGCAATCACTCCATGTCAGAAGCTATCAGCACTAAAGTCATCAAAAGCTGCTCATCTTAGCAGGAAGTGTCTTTCACCACATTTGGTTAGTCAAGCACCAAATTGCTCGTGCTGCATTCCAGACACTAAAAATAGCAGTGACATTCAATTTTGAAGCAAAAAGATCTACGTGAACAGGGTCAGGCGAACAGGATTAAGGACGAAAGACAAGTGAAGTAGCCTCTCAACTGGGTGTCATTTTGTCCACCAAATTAACTGGATTTACTTGTTGAGTGTTATGTGCAGGCAGCATGCTAAGGGCTCTATGTACATTCTTTCATCTAATCTTCACAGTAACCCATGAAGTGGGTATTACTATTCCATTTCACAAAGAAATTAAGGAACAGATAGCTCAAACAACTTCCCAAGGTTGGTAAACAGCACAGTTGGGATTCGAAGCCAGATGTGCCTGACTTCACCATGATCCTTCACTGTCTTTCTAATTAATCCAACACCAAATACAGAAAAGGTCAAAAGCCAAAAAAACAGATTTTTTTTTTTTTTTTTAAGCAAGCGAGCAACCAACCGACCCATCAACCGTCCTCAAAGAAAGCCAGATGGGGGAATTCAGAAATATACTTATTTACCTTGGCTCTGCTAGACTTCATCTTTATTTCTTGACTCTGTCTCTTCTTCTCCATCATGACCCACCCAATTTCAGTTTAGACTATGATAACCTCTTCTACAGACAATTTCAAAGTCTCCTAAGTCTGTCCACTCTAATGTCAGGATCTATCCAGAAGCTGACGGCTGCTTATACTACTCCCACACCTCTCGACAAGTCTCTAAGCTTTTACCCTCAACTCCCCAAAGTTTAGTCTCATCACATCAGTATGTCCTTTTAAAAGGTCACATCACAACTCTGCTCAATAGCACCTCTAGCCCGTCTCCCACTACTCTCCCCTTTGCTCATCCACTCTGGGAATATGGCTTCCTTATTGTTCCTTGAACAAACATAACCTTCCTCTGCTCCAGGGTCTTTGCACTAGCTGCTCCCTCTGCTTGGGGCTCTCTTCTCCAAGATACTTGCATGGCACATTCCTTCATCTGCTTTAAGCCTTTGTTTAAAGTTCACTGTCCAAGCGAGGCATTCCCTTAATACCCTACAAACCAGCTTCCCGCCCCAGGACCTCCAATCCCTCTTGGCTTGTTCTATTTTTGTTTTTAGCCATAGCACTTATTCTCATATACTACACACCAGACTTATGTTTACTGCATCCTCTCTCTAGAACAGAAGCTCCATGAGGGTAGAAATGCTTTGTGTTGCTCACTGCTGTATCCCCAGCACCTAGAACAATGCCTAGCACACAGAATGTGCTCAGCAAATATTTGCTGAATTAATGTTTTACATGGCTTGCCAGCAGGAAAAACTGATAACCCCGGGTCAATGCACTATGTTTACCTTATGGGCTTTGAGTACTCCCGGGGCTCTGATCCACTCTGGGAGGCATTTATTCACCTGCTTGAGAAGCCTGGGAACTGGGAGCTATTAAGAGCAGAATGATGTGGTGAGTTCTACATTTTAATCAGTTCACTCTAGCTCTGGGGGATGGATCTGGGGAGGTTAAGGCTGGAATTATGAGTCCATTCCAGTAATCAGGCAAGAGATGATGATAGCCTGAGAAATATTTAGGAGACAAGAGGGAAAGATTCAATGATTGGTTGGATGTTGGGGGATGGTGGGAATCTGACTAACCTTCAGGTTTGGGGGTTGGGGAACTGAACAGATAACACGGTTAGTAATGAAGACAGAGCATACAGAAGAATCTCACTTGGGAATGGACCTGGGAAGATAAGTCTCCTCCCCTTAGTTCAACATTCACTTTAGCAGCCCCTTGACAAATAACTAAAGTGATTACGGCAAAAAGCTCAACCAGGGCTACAGAGCAGCAGAATATAAACAAAAAGAATCCTAGAGGATCATCGCTTTGTTCCCAGTTGTCAGTGGCAGTCAGCTGGCCTTTGACCAGGCAGAGTCCCTCCTAAAGAAAGAGTATGGAGTGTCTTTTCATGGGTTAAAAGTCGGTCGTGCCCCTTAAGAGATACACATACCAACATTTCTGTAAACTTCAGAGACAATGAGTTGTCCCATTTCTTTGGAAAATAACTTCAGAATTCAGCAATTTTAAAAGGGCCCCATCCTAAAGGCCCCTGAACAAAGGTTTACCAACAAAATAGTTTAATCCACCACTTACTGGACTGATAGTTTTACCCTCATACCTTACCTGGAAAGTTCTCTCGATTTAGCTTAGGTCTGCGGACAATCACAAAGTCCTTGTCATTCCCTTTGCTCTTTAGCCGTTTTCGTGGGGGGCTCTGCGGGTGGCCCAGGTTTGAAAGCAGTTCCTGGGGGATGTTCTCACTGTCCACCTCCTCCTTCTCCAGGGCGGAGACCCCCATGCCTGAAAGCAGTTCAGAAGTCTTGCTAGAATCCCATCCCCACGTGAAGCTGGTGGTAACGTTGCTACTCTGGTCGGGAATCTCCTGGAGGTGTTTCCTGCAGAAACGCACAATAGCCCCACGTTCCTTTCAAAAACACACCCGTAAATAATTCCAAGGTAGGCCTAAAGGAAGCTGCAAGTTACTCATTGCAGAAAACTTTCACAGCAGCTAACTAAATTGCATTTCTACGCGCCGGCGGTGAGTTCCCAAGAATAAAAGAGAAAATAACCAAACAAATCGAACACTTCGAAAAGTCTTTTCGATTTACGATCATGCAGAAGGCCTCAAGAATTTCTTAAAGTGGAAGGAACAGACAAGGAAAGAGGGAGGGCAATCATACAGTGATTGAAAACAGCAGCCGGAAAGCCCAATAAGGGAAGCCAAATAAAATCGCACGCTGATCACCGCGCTAAAGCATCCACCCATCCACGTTTTCCCAAAGAAGAGGCCAAGCAACCATTCACATTACAGCATTACTAACAATATTAGCAAGTAGCAAAATTCGCGGCCTAAAGGAATTAAGACGGTCCATTCATGTCTGCCCCTTTTTGCAATCGGTTTACCTGTGCATGGCGTCCGCAGGTTCGGGAGTTTTAAATGCGTGCATTAATTGCAGAGGTGCCCGCCTCCTGGATTCCCGCTTTGGCGCGCGGCGGCGCACTGCGTGCGGCTCCTGCCCCCAGCAGCTAGACCCGCGAACTCTATCAACGTTCCATCCCCGCCGCGCGCGCAGAATTCTTCTGCCCGCTCTCCTCCGCGGCCGCCGTCTGCTGCCCCGCTGCCTGCTGGGAATTGTAGTTTCTGCCCTGCCTGGTAGTGCGGCTGCCTCGCTACTACTTCGTTTCCTTATAGCTTTGCCCGCCTTCAGGATACCCACAACCCCCCGCGGCTACGGGACCGGACGGCCCACAGGGTAGGCGGGGAAGCGGAAGCGGGCGGTTCTCGGGCTGACTGGGAAATGTCAGCTGCTTGATTGGCGTCGGGTTTTCCTTTCCTCGGAACCCGCAGGCCTTCAGGTGACCGCCACCGCCGTCGCCAGGGAGCGTGGGTCCCAGACCCTGGACGGCTGTGGCGGACGCGGGGTTTCCCGGTCTTTCTGGAGGCTGTCCGGCGAGATCGGGCGGTGAGCCTGAGGGGGAGAGCGTGAGGCACTTTGGGGTCTGGGGCGGAGCGCGGGCGGAGAGAGAGGGACCCCGGAGACCCAGAGAGGCCGCCGCCGCGGGGCCCACGTCCCCGGAGTGGAGGCGGTGACCCGCTCCGCCGGCCAGGTGAGAGGTTGCGGCCGCGGGCGTCACACCTGCTCTCCCCGCTGCCCGGAGCTGCGTTCTCCACCGGGGAGAGGGCGGCTCTTAGCACTAGGTCTGTGGACAGGATCCCTTCTTCATCTGTAAAATAGGCACTGTGGCAAGCGACGCTTATTTCACAGGCTTGGAGTCGGGGTCAAATCGGATAACGCGTGTGAAAGCGCTTTGTAGACGAAAACGCGGTTCAGAAGAGAGGCGGCGGTTTAATTTTAGGGCAGCAGGAGATCACGGTGGTTCCTGTGTGCAGTGGCAACGCTGAGCATCCCCTTGCAGCCTCGAGAAGGTTCATACATGCTAACATGAGAACAAATAAGGTGAGTAATTGTTTGCAAAGGGCTTTCAGTGCAACACTAGGCGCTGCCAGCAAAGCCATTCGGTTGCTCACTCTCAACCAGCTTCTTTCTGTTTGCCTCGCCTCCTGAAAGCACGCTGCTTTTAGCCTCTGTCCGCGGAGAAGAGTTTGGAGCTGGTTGGAGTAGAGAGAGTGCCATACTCCGGGTAGGATGACCGTGCGAAATGCATTATGCAAACTGTACTGTAACTGTGACCCTGGGAAAGCAGTGGAAGAGAGATAGGGGAATAGCTTCCAACCCTAATAAAAATGGAGAGGATGTATAAGGTTCAGAAGTAAGCAACCCAGCGTCATAAATATATTAGAATATTACTTAAGTATGCTGTGTAGCATGCCTTTCTATTTCTTTCTTTTTTTTTTTTTTTTTAAAAAGCTTCGATTTACACTGGAATTAAACCTCCCTTGCTTGGGTACGTGCTTGTTTCAGACTTGATGCTTAGCTTGAAAAATAACCACTACTTTAAAAAATTAATTGAGGGGCTTTTTAAAAAATTTCTTTTAAAAAAAAAAAAAGCTTCGATTTACACTGGAATTAAACCTCCCTTGTTTGGGTACGTGCTTGTTTCAGGCTTGATGCTTAGCTTGAAAAATAACCACCTTTTGACAGAGGAAAGCATTCATGAACCTTTAGTTTGTTCCTGAAACTAGGTGAAATTGGTGTAAAGAAGGGATCTGTTCACAGATTGAGTCTGATTGAAACCAGGTGAAGAATACGAGGCTGAATGTTCACAATTCATTAAACTAATGTTACCTGGAAAATACTTTTAAATGCAGTGTTCTGATTTTTGACATAAAGTGACCTTTAAGCAGTTACCTTCGCTTGAAATCTACATCCTTTTCCCTTAAAATTGCAACTCAGAGGAAATATTTTTAACATAAAAAAGTTAGTCTCCTTCAAGAAAGTGAACAAGACAGAGGGCGCTTATAAGCTAATGGAGGAGAAAGAACAAACAAGAAAAAAATATTTAAAATATTTGAGAATAAACAAAGTTTTGAGGTATAAAGTAATTGGGAGAGGCCACTTTAGATAGAGATCTTATAGATAGGAAGTTCTAACAGATGGGATGATTCTAAATTTAAAGATAAGAAATATCCTCATACTAGGATTTAGCCTGAGAGCTAGGGAACATTTCTAGTTTTCAGAATACTTGGAATGTCTGAATTAGTGGGCACAAGGTCCTTTATAGGACTTCAGAGAGAGCCTGTCAACTTGGAAAATCAAAGTCTTCAAATTGTAGAATAGATATTTCACTAACAGTTTGCTCTGGCAGCAAAAATAGCTTATTAAAATGGGAATAATTTTTTTCTGCATTCCTTCTAATAATGGCTGTTCTCTTAATATAGTAAGTAAAAGTTTAACTTGGTAAATTGGTACTTTAAGGAATTGTGTCCATTGAAGACTTGAGATTACCAGCTACATAGAGGTTGTTTGGTCTTTTCAAGAACTGCATTATGATTGCTACTGATGTGGATTATTTTGTTTTCCTGATTAATTTTATTCTTTTAATCTACTCAGCACACCCCATGTCCCATTTTAGTGAGAGAGGTATACCATATTTCTAGAAGTAGAATTACTAGATCAGTATCTAGGACAAATCAATTACATTTTTTTTTATGTCTGCAAATGACATTAGAGTAATTTCTAGTACTCTTTAGAAGTTTCAGATAGAGTACAAAGTGAGTTTGTAAATTGGGAAAATGTTTCTCATACAAGAGGCAAGAGCGTAGTTAGTTACAGCGTATTCAATATTAGGGCATAGGACAGGCCAAAAAGGACTAGAAATTACATTCAGCTATAAGCTATGTATATAGCTTATATGTATATATATATTCAGTAGTATATTATTGTTCTTTTTGAAAATCAAATGTGACAAAAGAGATTCTATTTAAATAGAAGTGTGATGTGCTTTTTCCTTAGTTCCATCATAGCATTAAGTAAATCTTAAGATTTGTTAGTGTTTTTTTATGTTATTTAGCTTAGGTGAACAAAAGACTAAGAACAGTTACATAGCAAGAAGTTTTTATCTGCTAATCAAGTTTCAAAAGATTCCTTTTCCCTCAATTAGTTTTATTTTTATTTATTTATTTTTAATTTATTATTTATTTAGTTAGTTTTGGCTGCATTGGGTCTTTGTTGCTGCACGCGGGCTTTCTCTAGTTGCGGCGAGCGGGGGCTACTCTTTGTTGCGTTGCGTGGGCTTTTCCTTGCGGTGGCTTCTCTTGTTGTGGAGCACGAGCTCTAGGTGCACAGGCTTCAGTAGTTGTGATGCGTGGGCTCAGTAGTTGTGGCACACGGGCTTAGTTGCTCTGTGGCATGTGAGACCTTCCCGGACCAGGGATCGAACCCGTGTCCCCTGCATTGGCAGGCAGATTCTTAACCACTGCGCCACCAGGGAAGCCCCTCAATTAATTTTAAAGTAGATCTAAAAGATCTACTTTTTAAAGTAGTTCTCTGCAGTTTAATACTCTCTATAATGGGCAGATTGGGGCAAGAACAGAAGGGCTCTTTCCCAATTCTGATATGCTCTGTTTTCTTTTTTACTTTCCCCATGTAGATTAGAGTCATATATTATACTTAAGTTATGGCAGCCTTAAAACTGCAAAGTTAAAAAGGCTTAGTTAAATTCTATATTAAACATGACTTTATTAGCACTGTCTTTATATATATAAAGAAATAACTGATAGGAGAACGTTTCTACTTTGTTCATTGAAATGAACAAATGAAAACTGAGCAAAAGAAATGATTTAAACAGTCTAAATTGCATTGAGAAAGTATGTCTGGACTGGAGCAGAGACTCTGGTATCCTAATTGTGAGCCTGGCTTTGTAGTCAGGATGCCTCTGAATCCCACTTCTTACCCTCTCTGTGCCATTTTCTCCTCTACTAAATAAGGATACTAACCTTTCTTACTGGGCTGTGAAGTGTAATTCGATACAGCATGTTAAGCGCTAGCACAATGCTTGGAATCTAGTAAACTCACACAAAATATTAACTACTAGTTTTTTAAAAAAACTATTTTGTTACTAGGAAGGATTCTAAAGATTATTTTCTAATTACCAAAGTAAGTCTTATAATCTCTTTACCTAAAATCTTTAAGGATCCGTTACAGTTCCAGTTGTTTTCTTCTTGCCTACTTACTGGTTGCTACCTCTCTCATGCCTTGCCAAAGGTGGAACAGTTTGTATATGTCCATCTTTCTTCAAAAGGCTTGTTGCTCTTTGGAATTCACTTCACCTGGTTGGTTTGCCAACTCAGCTCATTTTTTAAGATGGCTTCAAAAGATATTACGCCTTTTTTGCATTTTTAGAGTGGGAGTTACATTCTTTTGTGGTATTCTATCTGTATCCTAAGCTGAATTCTCCTTATACCTGAAATCGTTAAACATGGGATTAATGATTATCTTTGGAGGGTTTAAATTTTGATTGGTGGTAAAGAATTGTTGACTTTCATTATTTACATCTAGTTCTGATTCTTTTGATTTTTCATTATTTGGATCTCGAGTTGTCTCCTAGTTTTTATTCACATGTCTGAGTAAAGATACATATTTAAGTTAACACAGTCTGTCTGATGAATCATTAGGTTCTAGTTGGAAATTTTTAATTCAGTTCAGAATCTTAGGTTTTGGCAAAATTTTTGTCCTGTTCTCTTGTTCAATTGATACCAATCTTTCCTTCCTATCTTTTTCTTTTCTTCCCCCACCCCCTTTTTTTTTTGAAAATATTTGGGATGTTTCAGATTCCAAAATGATCTTAACCTCTAAATTTTCTACTTAAAGTGTGTTTAGCCTGAAAAACTATCATCAACCATAAAATACTCAGGAAATAGTACTCCAAGTCAGTAACATTAGTAAACTCATGAAAGGCATTTGAAGGTAGTGTTGTATAATATCTTGATGATTGGTAAAAGACTGAATTGGATTTTAAATGTTTAAAACTTTCAGAACTGATATTTTGAAAGGTAGACTGTGCCTGCATATTAGGTACTAAAATATGAGTGAATGAATTGGCATTTTGATTTTAAGTAAAATCTACTTTTGCTGCTGTGGCGTTAATGCCCACCTATGATAGCTTTATGCCTCTTTTTCATTTCTAATCACATGGAACTAAATTTGGATTTGCCTCCAAATTTTAGCATTTTCTTGTTTTATTTTTGCCTTTTAGCCTAAACACATTATTTTGATAAAGAATATCATTAGAAGGACCATTGTTGTGGTCAAAGGAATATTTGCCCTTTTGCCCCCAAGTATATTTTTGCATAGCTGCACATCGTTACAGTTCAGCAAATGATCCATTTTGCTTCACCTCCATTTTGATCATTTGCCTAGAAGAATGGCAATGTCTTTCTATATGACGTTGGTGTGTCAAGTGTACCTTCTTGACATGGCTTTGAGATGTGTTCTATCTCTTTACAATGGACAGAACACAAAGGACAGATGAAGGGGTGTTTGGGCTATCTTACAGACCTAGAGAGGTAATCCTACTTAGTCAGGTGAGGCAAGGGGAGCAATTTCTGTGAACATGAACATCATTTTTTGTTTTATAGGAATGAGTGTGGGTCCAAGCTGTGGTAACCACAGAGAATGAGAAACAAAAAGCATTTGGTATCCATCCATTCATGGTTTTTTGGGGGTTGGGGGGGAAGACCAGTTAGGGTAAAGCTATACTTTGAGACCATTGAGGCAACTAGTTATCTTCTGGAAGCACACGGTATGAAGGAAGTGGAGATTAGCAGCTAGCATTTATTGAAGATCTACTTTGGAACTCCTTTTGGTGTTTTACTTTTATAACTCACTGGATCTTCATAGCAACCTGTGTGAGGTGATCATATATCCTCATTCAGCAGCTTAAATTGCATACAATTACACAATTATTAAATAGAGTTGGGATTTGGAACCCAGGTTTACAGTAATATAATAAAACATTTGTGTTTTAAAATAGTTGTAATTCTAGGCACTTGGTAACACTACAGCAAAATTTTTCATTGTCTAGTTGCTATGTGTTTTACTTTCATATTACTACACTGATTTTTAAATAGTATTAAAATTACAAAAAATACACTTATCATTTGAAATTAAAAGCACACACATACAAAGAAAGAGCAAGAAAGAAAATAGAAGTCATCTCTTTACTACGTTGTGGCACCACTTAGCATTTTGATGTATATTTGTCCATACATATATGGGCGTTTCTTATGTATACTCCCTAAGATCCCACCCATGCCCCTTTTTACATCTCTAAAGTGTGCCTCTGGGTCTCACCTTTCTTCTGGGCTGGAGGAATCTGGTGGGCCCCTTTAATCATTGTCTGTAATGGAGTCTTTCTGTTAGGTGGTCCTTGACTCAGACACAGATCCCTGCTCCCATAGGTCATGGCCAGGTTAGCGGGATTAGTGATTTATGAAACCCTTGGCTGCTTTTGTCAAAAAGGTAATGGACAACAATGAGACTGGTGGACATTTTTAAGACTTGGTGAACTATTTAGTACAAACATTTAAGTTGTTTCTATGTTTTTATGTTTAAATAATGCTGCTGTGAAAAATAATATTGTAGATAAATCTTTGTTCCCATTTTGGTTTTTCTCTAAGTTATTTGAAGAAGTGTTGCTAGGGCCACAAGGATATATACTTTTTTTAAGTTCTTCGATACCTAGTGCCAAATTGCTGTCCACCCTGGCAATGAGTTTTTTTTTAATACACCAAACTTGAGTTGTCCAATCTTTATTTTTATTCGATTTTAATTGATAATTATTTTATGAATTTAATATACAAATAACTAAATCAGATGGAGAATACAGCACCCCTAGCTTTGAACAGAAAATTATTCAGTTGAAACAACTAAAACAGGCTATAGGAATTCGTAAGGAACCTTGGAAACTACTATCATTCTGCACCGTAAAAAAAAATTCCTTATTTAAAATTAGGTACAAGGTCAAAGATATGTACTTTAAAACTATTATTTTCTCATCTCAGGTTAGGGAAATCCCAACTTTCATTTCTAGTTTCATGGGACCCCCTAGGCATAACCTTTTGTCATAACAAGGCAACAAGTGTTCAGTTTGAACTGAAATAAATGGTGTGATGAACAGAATAACAGACCCCCAAGGATATCTATGCCTTAATCCCTGTGGAACCAGTAAATATGACTAGATTATCCAGGTGGGCCCAGTGAGATCAGATGAACCCTTAAAAGCAGAACTTTCTTCAAGCAAAGGGCAGAAGAGAAAGTTAGCAGTTTCAAGCATGCAGAGGATTTGACAAGCCATTTCTGGCTCTGAGGTATATAGGGCTGCATGCAAAGACCAGAAAGAAGCCTCTAGAACTAAGGGCAAATGCTAGCTGACAGCCAGCAAGGAAATGAGGATCTCAGTCCTATAACCATAACAAACTGAATTTTACCAACAGCCTGAAGGAACTATGGATTCTTCCCCAGAGTCTCCAGAAAGGAGCCCCTGCTGACACCTTGATTTCAATATTGAGAACTCAGTTGAGCCACACTGTGCCTAGACATCTGACCCACAGAAACTATGAAATATCTGACCTTCAGAAACTATGACATGTGGGTGTTGTTTTAAGACACTAAGTTTACAGTAATTCTTTACAACAGCAATAGGAGACAAATATACTGAGTATGGGAAGAGATGTAACCAAATCATTTCTTTATACTAGAATAAAGGATCCATAATTCTTTTTATTCACTATAACATTTAAAAGTACTATGAATCAGACTGAAAAACTGACAGCTGTTATAAAAAAGATAGTAACTAGCAGCAAGTTTATAACTGATTGTTTTATAACTGATTGTGTTGTTTGCTTATACCCATAATCTTATTATGTAACTATTATCGATGTTTCCACATATTTCATTGTTGTTCATTCATTCTTATTTTTATGCATGTTATGTAAAAATCTGTGAATCTAGTTTTTCAGTTAATGTTATGGTAGTTTTCTAATGTTATTGAATAATCTTAACAAATATCCTTTCTTATACTTCAGTAATAGACCATCAACGGTTCTGCCATGCCTTAGCATTTCCTTGCTAATCTCTGATATCCATTCTTTTTTCTATGGTTGTCATACTCCTTGCACTGGACAATTTCAGGCAAAATAAATATCGAGGTCCAACCATAAAGGGATTTTCATATGATAATTATATTAAATTCACATTGAGTGATTTTTTTCTTAAAAAAGCTGTATCTTAAAGATGGTAACAGTTTTCATCAGCACATTCTACATCGAGCTGTCACCTAACCACTTAATCTATTATTTTTTTTTGTGTGTGGTACGCGGGCCTCTCACTGTTGTGGCCTCTCCCGTTGCGGAGCACAGGCTCCGGACGCGCAGGCTCAGCGGCCATGGCTCACGGGCCCAGCCGCTCCGCGGCATGTGGGATCTTCCCGGACCGGGGTACGAACCCGCGTCCCCTGCATCGGCAGGCGGACTCTCAACCACTGAGCCACCAGGGAAGCCCTATTCTTGACTTAAAAATAAGATTAACTCACTGTTATTGTGATGGTACAAGTTGTTTCTTTGAAAATGAAATTTGAAATTTTGAGTAGTAGCAATGAGCAGAGTTCTAAGCCTTTTGAGTTGTAATAAGTATTTGTAAAATTAGTTTTGGGGACAATAATAAGAGTTTTACATTGACTTTGAAGTCAGCAGTAATAAAAAATAGTGTATATACTAAAGCATACAGTAATGTTTTTTATTCATTGACTTATTCATTCAATAGATATTTTTTGAATAGTGACTGTATGCCAGACACTATTAGAGACATGGGGTACAGTACTGAATAAAATAGTCAAGTCTCTGCTCTCATGGAGTCTGTGTGTGTGTGTGTTGGGGGGTGTTTTCAGGGAGACAGTAAAGAATATACATTATATCAGGTGGATAAGTGCTTTGAAGAAAAATATAGCAGGATATGGTGATAGAGAGTGACAAATGGGTTTCAATTTTAGATATTTAAGAATGAAAATATTGGTTGAAATCCACAGAGGAATGGAAAGAAACTACTTCAATAATATAAAGAAATAATGAAGTAGTTTATTAAATGTGATTTTTTTTTTTTTGCGGTACGCGGGCCTCTCACTGTTGTGGCCTCTCCCGTAGTGGAGCACAGGCTCCGGACGCTCAGGCTCAGCGGCCATGGCTCACAGGCCCAGGCGCTCCACGGCATGTGGGATCTTCCCGGACCGGGGCACGAACCCGTGTCCCCCGCATCGGCAGGCGGACTCTCAACCACTGCGCCACCAGGGAAGCCCTAAATGTGATTTTTATTTGTGATATTCCATATAGAAGTATTTCTTATGTAAATTTAAATTTAGACTGTTAAAGTACCCAAATTTCTTTATTCTTTTAATAACTAGTTTTGGTTGGAGATCTTTGTTAAGTTGACATATTTTATTGATTCTACCTTATTTTATTTTGGTGGGTTGCATCATAATCTTGATTCTCTGTGTTAAGATGTTGATTCATTCCTTGGGATACTGTAGCTAATCCATAGACAAAGAAAAATGCCTGACATTGATTTTATAGAGGTGAAAAGCACATATATTTTCTTCAGTTAGTGAAGGTAAATTATTTTATAAGAGTAGAGAGACATCAAATAAACCGTTTTCTGCTATCTGTATCATCATTTATAATTAAAAATATTTTCAAATGTATGACTTTATTCAGTAGTCATTGATAAATTTTTCTGCCTATAAAATAGGTGAAGTAACTTTAAAGAAAATAAGATTTGTATAGATAGATGGAAAGTGGTGAGTATATTGAGTTTATTTTGTGGAGCAGTAAATGAATAAGAATTTCAGGTCCCAAAAGTTAGACAAGATTAGGATGAAAGAAAGAAAAATACTGTTTCAAACAAAGGAAATGTTACTTTCAAATGGTCTCTCTCTTTCTGGCTCTCCCTCCCTCTCTTTTAGAAAATTTAAGTAGTGACTATCAATACTTAGAAAACTTTATTTTACAAAATATCTAATTTCCTAGAATCCAGTCACTAGTGTATTTAATAGAAAATATTCTGTTAGGGCTTATAATATTAAGGAACAAACTTCAAGTGATGCTGTATTGAAACTGTTCATATCTAGTATTCTTACTTTGTAATATTTTTGGAACTAGTGTGGTTTTTGCTAAAATAGTTTTTTTCCTGAAGATACAATTTATGTGAAATTTTCAACATATGATTTAAAAAATAAGACTAAGTACTTGAGAGTAGGAATTATCCTTTTCATCTTACTTATAGTCCAATGTAAAGCCTGACAGTTTTCTAAAGAATCTATTAGTACAGTAATAAAAAAATAATTAGGAGATTTCCAAGTGGTCATTTCCTATGTTAACACTTTTTTTTGTTTTTTTTTTTTTTCAGTTTACAGATATGATCCAAGCCTGTATGTGAATTACTTTGGTTAATCAGAGCAAACATTGAATAATGAGTGGTGCAGCTTTGGGACTCGAGATTGTTTTTGTCTTTTTTTTGGCATTATTCCTACTTCATCGATATGGAGACTTTAAGAAACAACATAGACTTGTAATTGTTGGAACACTGCTAGCTTGGTATCTCTGCTTTCTAATTGTCTTCATACTGCCTCTGGATGTTAGTACGGTAAGAGGTGAAACTGATTTTCACAATTTAAAAGGCAGTTGTAGTCATACAGCATGTTTGAGATATGTGTTTAAGACAACCAAGTCATGTAAAAGTTAACTTATATTTTAAACTTAAGAGTTACTCTATGAATTTGATTACTAAAAAGCATAGCCAGGAAGGTACTTTTGGGTAGATAGGTTGATACACTTCAATATCCCTTAAGTACTTGGTAACTTTTTGGTTTTCATTTTTAAACCATACCTTCATTGCTTTAGACAATATACAACCGGTGCAAACATGCTGCTGCAAACTCGAGCCCTACTGAGAGTAGCAACATTACAGGACTGTATGCAGCTGCTACCCCGGTTCCAAGGTACTTTCTTCTTCTTTTTTTTTTTTTTTAATATTGTAGGGGGCAATTTGTTTAAAACTTGTCGGTTTTTACCATCTGGATTTTATATTTATAAAAGTTTATCCTTGTTCTCTATTCACCTCCCTTCTTCATCCTTTGCTAATAGACTTTTAATTACCTTGTATCTTATTTAAGTTTAAATCTTTTTTTTCTTTTTCTTTTTTTTTTTTTTTTTTTTGCGGTATGCGGGCCTCTCACTGTTGTGGCCTCTCCCGTTGCGGAGCACAGGCTCCAGACGCGCAGGCTCAGCGGCCATGGCTCACGGGCCCAGCCGCTCCGCGGCATGTGGGATCTTCCCGGACCAGGGCACGAACCCGTGTCCCCTGCATTGGCAGGCGGACTCTCAACTGCTGCGCCACCCGGGAAGCCCCTTAAGTTTAAATCTTAAATAAATTTTAGATATTGGTAAACAAGGCCTTTCAGTAGATGCTAATGAGAAGCTTGGAGAAGACCTGATTTTTTTTAGTCCCTTACTAAGAAAGTAACTTCCAAAAGCTGTTTTTCCTCTCAGCCTCTCCCTGATCCAAAAAAAAATGGGGCATGCATTTTCTCATTTGCCTTAATTTACAAGGTTGTAATAAAGGACGAGGAGATTATTCTGTATGTAGCATATTCCTTTCATATTGCACATCCTTTGATATCATTATAGTTTTAGATTGAGAATAAAGTTCAAATTATCAAAAGGTTATATTGAATTCATATCAAACTTCCAAGTAAAAAACTAACAAATATTGGTTATAGCTTTTACCAATGCTTTAAGTGGTGTTTGCATGCTTCTTTATGCAGCTTTTATTTTATTTTTTTTTAATCAAAGCTGGATAAGGGTAAATTTTAAATGTAGTTGTTATTCCCTTTTGAAGAGCCATTGTGGATTGTTGGAAGCCCTTGGACTAAAGGATAGCCTTACAGTCTAGGCAGGCTATTACTGGAAGAATCTATGGGCAGATACACATATATTCAGAAACTTCAAACAGAATTATGTATAGATGCTGGCATCTATCTCCATAGGAGATATGCTATATGACTGATGAGTTAGGGTTCCAGTTTCTAGGAATTAATCACCTAACGTCTTTCTCTCCTTCCTGCCATAACCAGCCCCACAAATGGGGTGAGTGTGTATCTTAAAGGTAATCATCAACCCTAAAGGTAACCAAATCAGAGATTTGATTTCATGATGCATTTGCTTTTAAAGACTGTCACTTTATTAGTCTATTAGAACATTCTGTCCTCTTCTACTCAATGACTAAAAAAAACACTGAAAGTTGAAAATTTAAATGCATTCCTCTTTAAAACAGTTTTATTCCCTTTTTGTATGTTTTTTCAACAGTCAGCTTTGAATTTTAAGTTTTCTATGAAATTTTACAAATTAGAATCAATAATTTAAAATCTGAATATAAGTGAACTTTGCCACACACAAATTAATTGTGCAATTCATGTAAATAATCATTTATGATTAATTGGCTTTAAATTGTTATTAAATAGCCAACATCCGTGTTTCAAGCCATGGAGTTATATTCCTGATGGAATCATGCCAATTTTCTGGAGGGTAGTATATTGGACATCACAATTTTTAACATGGTAAGTGGTAGTGAAGGATAAAATTTTTGATACTTTGGCTAAATTTTTAAAAGTGATTATTTTTCCAGTGAACTTTCATATTTTAGAATTTATTCAAGTGTCACTTTTTTCCCCTCAAATCTGTATCCTGTCTCTTCCTGCTCATTCGGGTCTCTCACATCTTAAAAGGAATGAAAAGAAAAAAAGAAGAAATAGAGAACAGAAACAAAAAATTCTCCTCGTCACCATTCCCTTTTAGTAATTGCCTTCTCTCTGGACATTCTTCAGTTCAGTTTTCTTCAAGTCCCATTGTTACGTGAAAATGCTCTCTTGCTAAGGTCATCATTATCCCCTGGTTTTCTTTCTATGTGCTTCGCCCAACCTTCTGAATTTCCTTTATGGGCTCCATTTCTGTGGTGCATTTCCTAAAGGTTGGTGTTCCCTAGGGTCCCATCTTTGGTCATCTTGTTATCTGACTCTCCCTGAACAACTTTAATTATAGCCATGGTTTCATTAACCTGTGATGCATTCCAGATCGTTCTTTCTACCTGATACAGCTTTGTCTTTCTGCTGTGCTCCAGACTCATACTTTTTCCACTGCCTACTGAGCATTTTAGATATTATGCAGGTAACTAAGCTCTAAAACTGGAGGTGGTGAACATTGCAAGAGAAAAATCACATAGCAGAGGGTAGTGCCCCTGTAGCATGTTCACTGAACTTGACTAGGCCCTCAACATTGCCAGACTTTCATCTTTTGTTTCTCTCGTCTGCTTGCTCTTCATTCTCCACAACAAATCTTTCCAATCACTACAAACCTCAGCTCTTCCCTTTGTGACTCTCTCTCACATCCTAGAAACAATCGCCTTTTCTCATTGCAGATGACTTTACTTCCTGCCTCCCAGTGAAAAAAGAAGTCATCAGATGGCAGCTCTTTTCAGCTTCTTACCAGCAAACCTACCTACCTACCCATCCTTTCTTTCTTTCCCTCCAAGAATGGAAGAGTCCCTCTTCCTGAAGTATGGACCCATCCCTTTCAGCTCTCGTTACTTATACTTCTAGCTTCCAGTTTCAACCAAGCATGTACAATTCTCTCATCTTTAAAAACAAAACAAAACTGTCTCAAATCAGAACCCTTTCCAGTTTTCTATCTTCCCCCTCAATGATCTACTCATCACAGCTGAATTTTTTAAGAGAGACTTTTTTTGAGTATGAATTAGTACAGTAAATTGCACAGATCGTGTTTAGTTTGACTTTTTTCAAAGTGAATACACCCATGTAATCAGCACCCAGATCATGATATAGAACATTAACAATATCCCCTGAAGCTTCCCTCATACTTCTCTCCCAGTCATTATGCTCCCCAAAGGTAACCATGATTCTGACTTTGATCACCATAGATTAGTTTTGCCTGCTTTTCAACTTTATAAATATGGACTTATATAGTATGTACTTTTTTGCCTCCCTCTTTTTGCGCACATATTTGGAAGATTCTTCTATGTTGTATGTCTCAGTATTCTTTTCTTTTTTATTTCTGTAAAACGTTCCATTTTGTGAGTATACCATAGTTTATCCTACCCAGCCAAACTTCTTGAATTGTCTGCATCAGTGTCTCCATTTGCTCACTGCTTACCCTTTCCGCAACCCATTGAACCGTATTTTCTACCCTCCCTTCTCCACTCGCACATACAAGCTCTTAATTTACTTGACCTCTTGGCAGCATTTGATTCTATTGTTTTCTCTCTCCCTTTCAAATACTTTCTTCTGGTTTCTGCTCCATATACTCCTTAGTTTTCTTCTGTAACTCTTGACTGCTCTCTCAGTTTCCTTTGCTGGTCTCTCCTGTTTGTTGGCCTTTCCTTTAAAAGTTGATATTTCTCAGGGGTTCGTCTCATATCTTTCCTTATCATTCATTCTAAATCAGTTTCTGTTTTTTTAAATTTATTTATTTTAAATTTATTTTATTTTTGGCTGCGTTGGGTCTTCATTGCTGCGCACGGGCTTTCTCTGGTTGCAGCGAGTGGGGGCTACTCTTTGTTGTGGTGCGCGGGCTTCTCATTGCGGTGGCTTCTCTTGCTGCGGAGCATGGGCTCTAGGCGCGCGGGCTTCAGTAGTTGTGGCTCATGGGCTCTAGAGTGCAGGCTCAGTAGTTTTGGCGCATGGGCTTAGTTGCTCTGTGCATGTGGGATCTTTCCAGACCAGGGGTTGAACCTGTGTCCCCTGCATTGGCGGGCGGATTCTTAACCACTGCACCACCAGGGAAGCCCCTCATTCATTCTATATACTCACCCTTCCAGCTTTCATCTACTGATGTTGTTTCACTACCATTGATATGGTGATGACTCTAAAAGCTACTTCCTATGCACCTCCTTTGGGATGTGTCCTAGCTACTTCAACATCAGTATACTCTCTCCTGCTTCTTAGCACAGCACCACCCCTTACCCTCTCTAAATAGTTCCAGTTTTGTTCCATTTAAGTACATTCTCCATGTTGAAGCTTTATCAGTCCTAAGAAAACTAAAATTTGATCATGTCTCCTTTCCGTTAAAGAAAATGATTCCTCATTACTCTTTGGATGCAATCTAAATTATTCATAAAAGCATTGAAGGCCTTTTTTTAGATTCATTTTAAGCCACGCATACTGTTGTACTCTCTCTTGGTCATCGTGGCCTCCTTTTGCTCCCAGGAATGTGCTTTGCTCTCCCCAAAATTTAATACTAGGAAAATATTCAGCTATCTATTATAGTTTGGTTCAGTATTAATTATTACTCAAAATCATATTTATTCATGAAAAGAACTGCACATTAAAATTGAGATTCACATATTTTCAGTATTTTGAGATTATACAGACATGTCAAGTGTTTTTTAATCATATTCTTTCTTATCATCCAGGATTCTGTTACCTTTTATGCAGTCGTATGCAAGATCAGGAGGGTTTTCCATTACTGGAAAGATCAAAACTGCACTGATTGAGAATGCAATCTATTATGGCACCTACTTGCTGATTTTTGGAGCGTTTTTAATTTATGTAGCTGTAAACCCACACTTGCACTTAGAATGGTAAGAAAAACCATGTTCTTAACATTGTTTCTGTATACAGTTGCATTTTTGAAAATTAATTTTTATCTCATATGCAGGTTAACAAACATTTCCTTGAGAAACCTACCATTATATGTTTTATAGATTCCCCCAGAAGAATATCATAATAGTATATATTACTAAGAAGAAAAATATGGAATAACATCTTTGAATATACATATTGGACAAGGGACTGATGCTTTGTCTAAGAGCTATATGTTAAAAGTATTAACTCCCATGATTTTATGATAGACTTTCAAATTTTGTGTATGACTAAATACCTAGATTTCTTTCTCATTGGAACTTGTGAATACTTTTCTTTTGTTCTGACTATAATTTGAGGGCATATTTCTCTTTAACTTTGAATTTATCATTGCAATAAAATTGAAATCTGTATTATACTTGTGGTCTGTTATACGTGAAGAGTCAGAGCTGAGAAGTTTAGGAATGGAGTGGCAATGATAATCCTTACTGTTGCATTCTTGAGGTTTGCGTGCATCTGCCTTAAAACAAGTTAAAATTTTTTCAGGCTTAAAATTTTTTTCAGGCTTCTCTTGGTTAATATTAAATAAGAAAGCACCTAATGAAAAATATATTTTCTTCAGGATAATTCTTGCCATGAATTTTCCTAGATTCTAATTTTAACTATAATAGAAGCCGTGTTTCCTGTGTTAAAGTCTATTTCTGCAGTCACACTCTAACTTGTCATTAAAACACGTTATCTGCTGTTACTAAAAGAGTAGCTGAGGATTTGAAGGTCGAATTTTTTCATATAAAATTGGAGCCATCTTGTAGGGCAGTTGTTTTCTGAGAAAACATTTAACACTAGTTCCATTTAACATTTTTGTTGCAAAAATTTATCTATCACAGCTATCTGCTTATGTTTTCTTCCTTAGGAACCAGCTTCAGACAATTGGGATAGCTGCTGCAAATACATGGGGTCTTTTTCTTCTGGTGTTGTTGTTGGGGTATGGCTTGGTAGAAATCCCTCGCTCATACTGGAATGGAGCAAAAAGAGGTTATCTACTTATGAAAACTTATTTTAAGGCAGCCAAATTGATGACGGAGAAAGCAGATGCAGAAGAGACTTTAGAAGATGTCATGGAGGTAAGTAACTTTAAACCGTGGAGTCAACAGTCATCAAGTTGTGTGTATCTCCTTTTGGATATACTGTTGGTTTTGTTGTTGTTGGCACACTGATGGGCTTTAGAATAAAAATTTGGTGATGTACAGTTATTAAGGATGTCTCATCCATTTGAATGACTTCTTATTGGCAGTTCAGCTTCATGAGATATCATCTCCATCTTCTAACCGGCAGAGATGCAGGGAGAATATATTCAACAGTGCAGTGTTATGCTTGTTGTCTTGGGGTGACTTTTATTTTTATTTTATTTATTTTTTTGGCCACGCCAGGTCTTAGTTGCAGCACGCGGGATCTTCGTTGAGGCATGAAGGATCTTTCGTTGTGCTGCGCGGACTCTTCGTTGTGGTGCACGGGCTTCTCTAGTTGTGATGTGCGGGTTTGCTCTCTCTTGTTGTGGTGTGCAGGCTCCAGGGCATGTGGGCTCTGTAGTTGTGGCATGTGGACTCTGTAATTTGCGGCACGGGGGCTCTAGTTGAGGCACGCTAGCTCAGGAGTTGTGGTGCGTGGGCTTAGTTGCCCCGCAGCAGGTGGGATCTTAGTTCCCTGACCAGGGATCAAACCCATGTCCCCTGCATTACAAGGTGGATTCTTTAGCACTAGACCACCAGGTAAGTCCCCTGGGTTAACTTTTAATAGTTCAAAGTTAAGACTCAAAAGTTTCCCAGACTAGATGATAAGTTATATGGTTACCGTGACATAGTAGAAGTGAAAATAGAAATTAAAGGACGCATCTTCCTGAAAATTTGACCCAAAGTAATCCCACCAAGTCTGGAAACCTCTTTAGAGACCAATATACATGGGAATTTGTGTCCCTAAGTTTCGTTTCCTATCTGTAGTCTTAATAAGGCACTTCATTTTACTCACTTGTAAAATTCATATGACTTGAACCAACTTCACAAAGTTATTGAAAGTATTAAATTTCAATAATATACACAAAAAATACAACAAATTATAAAATTTTGCTGTTTAATAATTTCATTGTTGATTTTAAAAAAGGTTGTCACCTCAAATTTTGCTCTTCTGCGCAAATATGCTATTCCAATAATGTTATTCTTCAGCATAAAACCTTATGTTGAAGGCTTTCGTTCACTTTAGAGTAAAGCAAAATGCTGTAATGTGGCCTACCAAAACATGATTTGGCCCACGTCTAGCTCTCTCTTATCTCTCTGTCTTCCCCATGCTGGTCAACTTTGGTTCCTCAAACTTAATAATGGTGATGATAATAGCAAACAAGTATGTAGGCAAACAAGTATATAGAGTCACATATTTGCCTATGACTTTCTAAGCACTTTATATATATTAATACATTTAATTCTCAAAACAACCTTATAAGGGAGAATTTTTTACCCTTGTTTAATACATGAAAATGGGACACAGAGAGGGTGAGTTTGCCATGTTCACATGGCTACTGAGTGATAGAGCCACTGTGACTCTAGTTCATGCTTTAACAGGGATTGACAAGCTTTCGGTAAAGGGCCAGATAGTAAATATTTTAGGCTTTCTGTGCCATATGGTCTCTGTTGCAACTACTCCGTCACTGTAGCATGAAAGCAGCCACAGACAGTATATAAATGAATGAGGAAATGGATGTGTTCAAACAAGAACAGATGGTGGGCCTGATTGGATCTGGTTTGCCGACCCCTGCTCTTAACCGTTACGTTCGTTGGCACTCTATTCTGCCTTTGAGTATGCTATTCCCAAACTCTTGGAATGCTCATTTCTCCAGTCTCTTTAGCTAATTCCTACTTCATTTTCAGGTCTCAACACAAGTGAGAATTCTTCAGCGGAGGCTTCTGTGTTAGTTTCCTGGGGCTGCCATAACAAAGTACCATGAACTATGTGGTTTAAACAACAGAAATCTATTGTTTCAGAGCTCTGGGGGCTGAAAATCTAAGATCAAGGTGTCAGCAGGGTTGGTTCCTTTAGAGGGCTATAGGGAAATTTGTACCATACCTCTCTTCTATCTTCTGGTCGTTAACTGACAATCTTTGGTGTTCCTTGGCTTGTATTATAGATCTCTGTCTTCATATTCACATGATATTCTCCCTGTGTGCCTGTGTCCAAATTTCCTCTTTTTATAAGGACACCAGACAGATTATGGGCCCACCCCATTCCAGTATGACCTTATCATAATTTAACCAATTATATCTGCAACAACCCTATTCCCAGACAAGATTACATTCTAAGGTACTGGAGCTTGAGACATCAACATATGATTTTGGGGGGAGCACAGTTCAACCCAAAACACCTTCTTTGGTCCTCCAGATTCTTAGATACTCAGCAGCCATTTTTAAGTGAATGAATAAACAAACAAAAGAATGGATACTGATTCTTTAATTGTGGTTGAAAATTTTTATGTTGACTTCTTGCATTTATTTATAAAATGTTAAGAACTGTAGCAGAAGACATTGATTCAAAATATGGAGTAAATCTCCTATAAATAATACTCTATTACATTTCCTTAAGCATGTGATGGATATTATTCCATTTTTCAAAGGAAATTAATTTGTTATTTTTTATATTTGATATATTTGAAATTTTGAATTTTGAAAAAAAATTTGAAAATTTATATTTGATAATAAAATAATTAAAAGGAGATCATTTAAATTTGATAATGTTCCCCTCAAAAGTTGGTATTAAATTCAGTTGTTTCAGATTTAAGGAATATGGATTTCACCAGTTCATTCAAACTTCCTTGACCAAGTATAAATTAAATGCAGTTTATTTTAGATCTGGATTTTGCTAGGAGGAATCTTCAGTGAATAAAGATAGATTTTGTTGTTGTTAAATGGGAGTCCCCTACTTAGAAATAGGATGTGGAAAATTAAGGATTGGAATTGATGCTTTCTTTGCTATTTTAGTGTAGGTTTAAGGTGTGAGGGATTTAAAAAAATTTAGATAAGAGAAATTTGTCCATGTCAATAAGAAACCACTATTTTTATTGAATATATCTGACGTAAAACATTGTGTAAATTTAAGGTGTACAAAATGTTAATTTGATCCATTTTTATATGGTAAGAAACTACTCTTTTCTTAATGGATCTTTTGAAAATAGCAGGAAGTCCACATACATAGCAGGAGAACTCTAGCCCTTTTTTGCCCCGTCAAAAAATGCATGATTTAGCAGGTATGAATTTCTTTGTCCATATGTTTAAAGGGCATTTGGGATCCTTCCTGTTTTTCTGAATGTCTGAAAATTTATAAACTTGTGGAGAAATTTTTTTCATCATTTTTTAAATACCTAGTGTCTTCCTGCCATGTTAAGTGCTATGTGGAACTGGCCATTAGGATACTAACGGTCTAGAGTAGAAAATTGTACAGTCCCTCACAGTATATGATAAATGCACTGTAAATGATACATGCTCTAGTGTAGAGAAATTTCGCTTAGAGGAAGAGGTGAAATGGAGGAAGTGAAATATGACCTGGGCCTTGAAGAATGGGTAGAATTTTCATAGCTGACAGCATTCTGGTCAGGTATCAGGAGGTTTTAAAACTAAATTAATTATGCATAAGATAAAGTTTACAAGGTTTGAAAGATAGATAGCCAGATAGCACGGCCTTGAATGTCGGACTCAAAAGTTTAGTGTATTTTGAAATCAGTGAGGAATCATTGACACCTTGCATGCAGGGAAGAGACATGATCCTGTATGTGGTTTAGGATAATCAGTCTGATGGAGGTGTGCAGAATAAAGCATGGACAAGAATACTGATAACTTAGTTTGAGAGAAAACTTTTAAAATCCACTGGTTTTGAATACATCTTTTAAGAGATCACAATCACCTTTTTTTTTTTTTCTGGTAATTACTAATTATATTTTTCATCTATCCATAAAATCTTCCAAATGCAGTTTTATAAAAACCAGTTTAGTGTTTTATGATATGTTTTCTATGGAGTGAATGTATACATCTGTGTGTCTGTTACTTTTCTTTGAAGCATTAATAAAACTTATAAGCCATGTCAAACCATTCAAAAGGAATTTTTGCTAGATGGCCAGAGGTCACCTCTACCTGCTGTCATTTTTCAAGGTAGAGGATTTGGAGAGGGACAAATAGCTACTTATTCCACTGAAGATAATAGACAAGAGTTCTATTGTCACAATAATGACAGAGTTCAAAGTTATGTTATTTGATATGAAGAAAATAAGCTATTATTCAAATACATTCCACACTTTATAAAAATTATGAACCTTGAAGGAAACTTAAATTTATAAGCTATAGCAAATATCAACGTTCCAGTACTTGCTTTTGTTTAATATGCTAAAGAATTTAGAGGAAAAATATGATTTTCATATATAATATATAATCAGACTGTATAGTTTGTATTCAAAGTTATGCTAACTAGTCAACAAAACTTTAAGGTAGCTTAGAAATGGAAGAGTGTAATGTAGTGATGCTTCAAGCACCTTTTAAAAACCCAAGTCCTGTCATTCTGGTTTTAGGCCTTACTCATTGACCTCAAAATGAAATGTTATTAAGTCCTTCTGGAATACTTTGCTCTTACTCTACAGCCTGATCAAGCACAGCGCAGACCCTTGCTCTCCTTTCCTGTTAGTCACTGGAGTTTCTTTTCCTGAAACTTCTTGTTCACTTCTGCTTGGAGGCCTTGGTACATGCTGTCCCTCTGTCTGGAATATTCTTGCTCCTCCCTTTGATCAGCTGACTCCTATCCTCAGTTTAGCTTTTTATCTCAGTTTAAGTAATCGGTTCATCAGAAAGTCTTCCACACTAGATTATACAGCAGTTTTCACACCATTTCTATTTGAATAATGTCTGTTTTCTTCACTAAGCTAAGCTCTTTGACAGGAGCAGTGTCTGTTGGTACAGATTATTCATGGGGTCTGCATATTTTAAATTTTGATGGTTATTGCTAAATTATCTTCCAAATAGATTACATCACATTTTACTGTGTATAGGGAGGCCTTTTCCCCCGCAATCTTACCTCATTATATAAGAGCAGTTTTTTATAATTTTACAAGAAAACTGTCCTCATTTTAAAAAGTTGTAGTTTTTTTTAGTGGGATTGAACATCTTTTCAGATATTTATTGGCCAATTGCATTTCTTCTGTATCTTCCCATTTTTCTTTTGATTTTTAAGAGCTCTCCATATATTAAGGATAGTGATTTTTTTTCCATATACGTTATACTTTTTCACAACTTTTTCTATATGCCCTATGGTTTCCCTGCCCCCCAGTTTTACATCTCTTAAGGCCATCCTCTGCTCTATAATCAGACTGTTATTTTTAATATCCTGGTTGGTTCACTCTTGCCTCCCAGCCTTTGAACATGCTGTTTCTTCTTCCTAGAACAGTGGTTCCAACCTTCTCAAAAATTTCATTTATATTATAGAATATCGTGATTCTTTTAGAACTACTGATTCTAAAGATTCCCTTCTCTAACCCCTTTATTTCTTTCATATGCATTAAATTGTTGATTTAATTATCTCATCACCACACTGCAATCTTAGTGAAAGACTTATAACACCATGTCTTCCCACTCCACCCTCCAGTATGGATTGTGGTGACCTTACACCTAGCACAGTGCTGGCACATAGTGAACTGTTAATTTTAAAAATGTGGGATGAATCATTAGTTGTGACTGCTGTAAAGTACTCTCTCATTGGAAAGGAGCAGGTGCTTTGTGACATTTTTAGCCTGTTCTGCTTCCTCTGGTTTCTGTGCTGTATTTTAGGTAATGAGATAATTGAACTTGAGGAGCAAGATGGAGAAATGCAGTTCTGTTCTTTTAGAATCTCAGTTTGCCTGATCCTTCATGACTTTTTATAATGTTTATTCATCTCTGTGTACCAAGTAAGCAAATGGTAAGGCAGTAAATGTAGAAAGTTATAAAAAGTGTGAGGGTATAGATATAGCTGTTCTATAATTTTGTGTTTTTATTTGTGTTCTTAAGAGTTTTTATTCAGAGAATAGAACTTTATTATATGCTGAGTAATTTGGGTTGGAACTAAACTTGTGAGAATATATATAGTACCTAGAGCATCCTGATTTGAAACATCTAATCTACAGAAATGGAAATATTTTTATTTCTCTTACTGTTTTCATAGGAAGTTCGTAAAGTGAATGAGAGCATCAAGTATAACCACCCACTGAGAAAATGTGTTGACACAATACTTAAAAAGGTAATTAAATAATATTCTCATCTACTTTCTTTTGAAATGTAAATTTACATACTATATTATAATAAAAGCATCAGAAAAGTATGCAAACAGCCTGTGATTGAAGTCTTCCAACTCCTTTCCATTTTCATGACAATATTAACCATAAACCCATAGTAATTTGTACATAGAATTTGTTCTTTTGTTACTATAGGTTTAACATTATTTATTGGCACTATTTTCCATTGAAATGTGGCTATAGAGGTTATGTTAAATAATGTAAAATGATTGCTGTGACACAGTGATGGAGATGGACCTTTATAGGTTGTAAAAGTGTCATTAAGGGCTTCCCTGGTGGTGCAGTGGTTGAGAGTCCGCCTCCCGATGCAGGGGACACAGGTTAGTGCCCTGGTCCAGGAAGATCCACGTGCCGCGGAGCGGCTGGGCCCGTGAGCCATGGCCGCTGAGCCTGCGTGTCCGGAGCCTGTGCTCCGCAACGGGAGAGGCCACAACAGTGAGAGGCCCACGTACCAAAAAAAAAAAAAAGTGTCATGAAATGTGGTCACTAAAAGTGTATTTCCTATAAGGAAATAAATTAGGTCCTCAATAATCACATTTAATCAGCTTTGTACATGGTATTTTACAATATATTTCATAAAATGAATGACATTATGAGATATTTAATACAGATATTTAATAAGAAACCATACAATTAAGGTTTTGATGCATTAGTATTGAATTAGAGGTATTCATATACTTCCGAAAATGATTATTCCAGAAATGAGTTCCCCAATTGTCTTCTCTGCAACCACAGAGCCCCTGAACTATTCCTTTTCTTGTATTTAGTTTATTTTTAAAGACTTGTATGTAAGCCTTTATTTTTTTATTGAGGTAACATTGATTTATAACATTATATGAGTTTTGTGTGTACATTATATTTCTACTTCTAGATACCCTATACCATCCTTATCACCAAAAATTTATTTTCCATCAGTCACCATACAGTGGATCCCCTTTACCCATTTCACCCTAACCCCCACTACTACTCTGTTCTCTGTATCTACATGTTTGTTTTTATTTGGTTTGGTTTATTCATTTATTTTCTTTTTGTTTGTCTATCAGCTTTTTATATTTCCCATATGAGTTGAATCCTATGGTATTTGTCTTCATCTGACTTATTTCACTTAGCATAATACCCTCAAGGTCCATCCATGTTGTTACCGATGACAAGATTTTATCTTTTTTTAATGGCTGAGTAGTATTCCCCTGTGTGTGTGTGTGTGTGTGTGTGTGTGTGTGTGTGTGTGTGTGTGTGTGTGTGTGTGTGTGTATCACATCTTCTTTATCCATTCATTCACTGATGGGCACTTAGATTGTTTATCTTGGCTATTGTAAATAATGCTGCAGTGAACATGGGGGTGCAGATATCCTTTAGGATTAGTATTTTCATATTCTTTGGTTAAATTCCCAGAGGCGGGATAGCTAGATCATACAGTAGTTGTAGTCTTTTTTTTTTTTTTTTTTTTTTTCGGTACGTGGGCCTCTCACTGCTGTGGCCTCTCCCATTGCAGAGCACAGGCTCCAGATGCGCAGGCTCAGCGGCCATGGCTCACGGGCCCAGCCGCTCCGCGGCATGTGGGATCTTCCCGGACCGGGGCATGAACCCATGTCCCCTGCATTGGCAGGCGGACTCTCAACCACTGCGCCACCAGGGCAGCCCCGTAGTCTTAATTTTTTGAGGACTCTCCATACTGTTTTCCATAGCGGCTGCACCAATTTACATTCCCACCAGTAGTGTATGAGGGTTCTGTGTTCTCCACATCTTCACCAACACTTGTTATTTCTTGTCGTTTTGATAATAGCCATTCTGACAGGTATGAGGTGATAATCTCATTGTGGTTTTGATTTGCATTTCTTGAATAATTAGTGATGTTGAACATCTTTTCATGCACTTGTTGGCCACCTGTATGTCTTCTTTGGAAAATATCTATTCGGTTCCCCTGCCCATTTTTCAGTCAAGTTGTTTGTTCATTGTTGAGTTGTATGAGTTCTTTATATATTTTGGATGTTAACGTTCTATTGGATATATCATTTGTAAATATATTCTCTCCTTTGGTAGGTTGTCTTTTCATTTTATTGATGGTTTCCTTTGCTGTGCAGAAGCTTTTTAGTTTGTTATAATCACATTTGTCTATTTTTGCTTTTGCTTCCCTTGCCTGAGGAGACATATCTAGAAAGATATTGCTAAGACCAATGTCAGAGAGCATCCTGCCTATATTTTCTTCTGGGATTTTTATGGTTTCATGTCTTACAGTCAAGTCTTTAATCCATTTTGGGTTGATTTTTATGTATGGTATGCAATAGTGGTTTAGTTTCCTTTTTTTGCATATGGCTGTCCAGTTCTTTTCCTATATTTTAAATCTGTTATACTAATTATTAGCTAGTGCTCCTTTTGGTTAAGATGATAGTCATGAGAATCAATTCTCTACATTTCTCTTATATTTGCTACCTTTTGAGATCTATTCAGGGAGGTTAACCAACTTGCCCAAGTTCATAGAGGTAATAAATGACTAATAGTGGTGTAGACGACTTCAAATCTGGAAGATGTTTGCAAGAAAATTAGATATGCTCAAGAATGAAAGACTTTTAATAAAAATAAAATTTTAATCTTTTTTGCAAATAAAATTTCTAAAAATCTACTCGTTCCTTGTAGTGCCCTGTAGAGTATCAGGAAAAAATGGGTAGGAACATGGATGATTACGAAGATTTTGATGAAAAACATAATACCTATCCAAGTGAAAAGAGTCTGGTAAAACTACATAAACAGGTAACTTTATATAGCCTTTTTACCTTCTGATGATTTTAGTTAGATTTGTAATTACTGCCCACAAAAAAGGAAGTTTGAGTGAATGTGTATCAGAAACTTCCTTTGATCCTGTCCTTATCATTATTCTTTGAAGTGTTTTAACTTTGTTTTTCTCGACATGGTTACTGTTGGAATTTGGGGAGGGAGAACTATTCACTAAGCATGAGTGTTATATGTATTATAGAATATTAACATCCTTGACTCCACCCAGTAAATGCCACGACCCCTTTCCTGTTGTTGTGACAACCAAAACATGCTCCTTAGTGGGGAGTTGAATCACTGTTGGATCAGAACACTGACAGGTATACCCCCGCTCTCTTTGTTAGGTGATTTATTCAGTTCAGAGACACCGTCGAACTCAAGTACAATGGCAGATTCTTTTGGAACAAGCATTTTATCTAGAAGATGTAGCAAAAAATGAAACTAGTGCTACTTGTCAGTTTGTTCATACCTTTCAATCGCCGGAGCCAGAAAATAGATTTATTCAGTATTTTTATAATCCTACAGTTGGTATGTAATTTGATGTACATTTCAAAGTTTAATGCTGATAATTTTTCTGATGAAAAGTGTATATTTTCACCAATGCAAAGTTAAATTATAATTGTGTTATTTGACTTATGCCATATGGTAATACTATGTATTTGATAAACCTCCCCCAAAAAACTATTTTACTTGTCATATAACATATAAACTATTAGCTTCCACTCTTTCTTCACAGATAACCAAAATTCTATGCAAAAATATATGCAATACATCAAGCATATCTTGTATACATAATATATACTTAAAACAATTAGAATTTTAAGCAGTTTTATATCATAAGCGTGGATCTCTTCTTTAGTCTTGACATACTACTAAAATGTTCCCCTAAGATGTCCTCTTTGATTACTTACATTTATTAGTCTATATACAAAACCTACATTCAATAGTCATAATTATTTTATTCTCCTTTATGATTATTTATGACACTTTCTTCAAATGTTATCAAATTTAGTATGAAGAACTTAATGAAAATATCAAAGTGTCACAGTATTAGAACTTCTGTTTACCTTATTTATTCAAATAAACTGTTAAGTTCACTTGATTTTATTTTACATGTTTGGTCTTGAGTATGAAAACATAATGGCCATAACACATGTCTCAATGAAGATCTTTTTTTTTAATTAAATAAAGGAATGATGTGATACTTGTTTTCATTCATTCAACAAACATTTGAGCCTATATATGCTGTGAATTGTTGGGTGCTTGGTATATCAGTGAACAAAAAAGACAAAAATTCCTGCCCTTGCAGAGTGAGAAAAACAGGCAATATATACATAAAGGTATGAACAGGATGCTGAGTAGGTAGTTGGCTGTAGATATTGGAGTTCAAGGAAGAAGTCTGCTCTGCAAATATAAATTAGGGTATCGTTAATGTATAGGTGGGCCATGGGTTAGGATAAAGTCAGTGAAGAAGTAATGGGATAGAGAAAAGAGAAAATCTGAGGACCAAGCCTGAGGTACTGCCAATTTAGACATCAAGTTGATGCGGAGGAACCAGCAGAAAAGACTAGAAAAAGAATGGCCAGTGAGATAGGAGGAAAACCAGGAGAGTGAAATGTTTTGAGAAAAAGGTTGTATAAAGTACCTTTTCAAATGTTTCAGATAGGTAGATTATTATGAATATTAAGACTTGACAATGGGATTTCAGAGGAATGAAGTGGGGGGAAGGGTAAAAAAGCCTGATCGAAATTTGAAAGAAAAACGAGGGAAAGCAGTTAGAGACACAATAGAAAACTCTCAAAATGTTTTCTTTATAAAAGGGAATAAAGAGGGAGTAGCTGAAGGAGAGTGGTAGGGTCAAGAGAAATTATTGCATGTAATTTGCAAATGACACCTTCGAGGAAGTATGTTGAGACAGAAGAGAATGGCTGGGACAATGTACATTTACAGGCGAGATGAAAAGGGAAATAGTGAATAGTGAGGAAAAAGGCCTTAGTTTAGGAGGTAAAGCACAAATATACTTGAGCAGGTGTGAAAAGATGTAGTGGCGGGCACTTGGGGAGGTTCTGTTCTTCCAGCTTCTGTTTTCTCAATGAAATGCTGAGAGTAATTATAGGGCAAGAGATTTTGGAAATTTGAGGAAAGAAGGCGCAAAATAGTTGCTTAGGGAGAGTAGGCATGGGAGAAGATTGGTGAATTATAGTACGCTAGCCAAGCAGTGCTCAGGGTCCACTTGAAGCTATTGATTAAGAATTTAAAGTGAGATAAGTCAGAAGAGTTGCGTGTCTTACTCTTGCAATGTGCAGTTCCATGGGTGCAGGCTCAGGGTAGCCAAGGAGTTGAATCTAACCAGAGTGTGGTTTAGCTTAGCAAGTACAGGGAAGCAAGAGAGGCCATGAGAATTGGGATATTGGAGAGTGATTATCCTCAAAGACTATGGAATCTGAGCTGGGTAAAGAAAGTAATAAGGACATCAAGTTAAGTGGCAGGAAAAATGTGGTAGAATAAATGGACTGTCGGTCAGGGTAAAGTCAGTCAGTGGAGCTGGAATAGTAGATGAAGGTGTTGCTTGGGGACGGGGATCCTATTCTTTAATGAGATTATAAGGGTTGGAGTTATCGGTAATAAAAGATTTAAAGGATGAGTAGTTGAGGTAAGTTGGAGGACAGACTCATTGGAGGAGAGTAGGTCGAGGAAGTGAAAGACCAGGGTATTGAAAGGAGGATCACCTGTGTGGATATTGAAATCACCAGGAACTATCCTGTGAGTAGGGTTGAAAAGATTTAGAGTAAGCCAGGAGCTCAACTCTTCAATGAATGAAGTATAACCTTTTCAATTTTGTGAGTTTTCTTCTTTTTTTTTCTTTAACTTTTTTTTTTTTTTTTGCCTAAAGTCAGACTTAACAAAAAGTTGCCAGAATAATACAAAGAATTCCCATATGCCCTTCACCCAGATTCCTTAAATGTTAACATTTTACCTTATTCATTTGCTTTATCTTTTTCTATCTGTATACATATTTTTCCTTTATCTTTTCAGAGTTAAATCCAGACATGATAACCTCTTTACCTCTCAGTGTTTCAGTGTGTATTTTCTAAGAATAAAGACGTTTTTGTACATAACCAAGTACAATGTGATCAAAATAAATTAGCATTGATACAGTACAGTTATCTACAGACCTTGTTCAGATTTTGCTAATTGTCTCAATAATATTCTTTGTAAAAAAATCCCAGATCGTGCATTGCATTCAGTTGTCATGTCTCCTTAGTCTCCTTTAATCTGGAACGATTTCTGTGTCTCTGTTATTATTTTATGACATTAATGTTTTGGAGAGTACAGGTCAGTTTTTTATTGAAAGTCCCTGAATTTGAGTTTGATGTTTCCTCATAATCAGATGCACATTCTGCATTTTTGGCAGGAATACCTCAGCAATGATGTGTTCTTATCAGAGCATGAGGCACATAATATCAGTTTGTCCCATTACTGCTGATCATTTGCTTAGGATGGTGTCTGCCTGGTTCCACCACTGTTTTTCTCTTTGCAATTACGTATCTTGTATTGGAGGTATTTTGAAACACCGTAAATACGCTGTTACTCCTTTATGGTTTTCCTAATCATTTTTTTCTTTTATCTTCCAGAGTGGTACTGGGAATGTCTTTTGCGACCGTGGTTTTATAGGGTACTTGCTGTGGTGTTGTCCATCTTCTCCGTGATTGTTGTGTGGTCAGAGTGCACATTCTTTAGCACTACACCTGTCTTATCCCTCTTTGCAGTCTTCATACAGCTGGCCGAAAAAACATACAATTATATTTATATCGAGGTCAGTTTATTTTATATGGGTCGTAAATAAATGTCAGCCATAGTATAATCCTTAACTGTTGTATCTTTTCTCCATATATTTCTTCTAGTAATAATGAAAGCAGTGAAGTTTCCCACAGTGTTATTATTCACACTTCCAAAAATGAGCTTCATCATTTTACCCAGAATATAAAAACTAAGAACTGTATTTGAGGAGAGATGAAAAGATGCAAAATAGTGCAAAGTACTTCTATGAGAATGCTTTGATCCTCTTTATGCCAGTGAAGCTACATAACTTATAGTCTTCATGTGAAGAGTTGCCAAGGGAATGGGAGAACAGGCTCACTTCAGGAGGTAGCTTTGAAACTTATGGATAGGATGTGGGACTGATTAAGATGTAGATTTTTTTTCATAATTTCATTTTATGAAAAAATGAAATTAGGCAGTTAAAAATTTATACTGTTACTGTGTATAAATTTTAGAATGTCAATAAATGTTAGCTGGAATTCAAAGATAATGCTTGTGATAGTATATAAGTATTGAAGTCTGTCAGTCTGAAACTGGGTTCTTTGTTTTCTTAGATTGCTTGCTTCCTCTCCATCTTCTTCCTCAGTATCTGTGTTTATTCTACTGTGTTCAGGATTCGTGTATTTAACTATTATTACCTGGCTTCACATCACCAGACTGATGCTTACAGCCTTCTTTTCAGTGGCATGTAAGTAGATTGTGTGTAGAAACAAGGGAAATGTCTCCATTACATGTATTCTTATGGATCTCTCTTTTATTTCTTTTTGTTTATGGGTCTTCACTAACACCTGTATTTCTATGAGCTAATTGATTAGGTTTAAGTATTAATTAGGTGCTTGTTGATGGCTAGCTAAGTCCTCCTTGAAGTTTAGGGTTAAAATGGGTATGCTAGATTAGGAAGGAAAAGAAAGACATAGTGAGCCTGGATTTACCAATTAGAGGGTCAATAAATAGGTTAGTAATAAGAAGAACATTTGAGAGTTTAGAGACTAAGTCAGACCTAGAAAGTGTTCTGAGGTTCAGTGGCCTCAAACTGAATTGTGGAGGACCAAGAACACCAAAAGAATAATTCTTGCTGAGAGATTTAGTAGAAGTTTAGAGAGATGGTTCCAGCTTGGGCTAGGTTGCACAATCTACTATTTGTCCGTATTGTTAACTTAGTTATATTAGGTTTTTAGGGCTGGACTTTGGGAACCTCAAGAGGAATCAATATCTGAGGCATCTCTAAGACTTTTTTTTACCTTTTTTTCCCCAATAATTATAGACTCAAAGGGAGTTGCAAATATAATACAAAGAGTCCTAGTAACCTTCACTCAGCTTCCCCCAGTGGAGACATTTTATATTGCTGTTGTACAGACACACTACTGTTAACTAGACCACAGACCTTATTAATTTTCAGTATTTTTTTTCCTTTATTCGTGTGTGTGTGTGTGTGTGTGTGTGTATAGATTCCCGTAACCACCACCACAATCAAGATACAGAACTATTCTATCACCACAAAAGAACTCATATTACCTCTTTCTATTCACACCCTCTCTTCATTTTTGTCTCCTTCTACTCTCCAACTCTGTAGTTCTGTAAGGTTCTCTTTTTATCTGGTCAAAACTGAGCTCCAACTATTATTTATACCTGTAATTATCAGAGTTGACATACTTTGATAAAACTTCAGATCTTTTACGTACTGAGTACAATTCACCTGAGGATGTTACTGTCCTCGGCATGCTATTGAGACAGATTTAGATTACACAGATGGTAGGCATGGAAGAGGCACATACGGAGGCACTGTGCAAATTCTTGGGATAAAGCAGTGGCAAACACCAGCGAAGGAGATAACCTGAGGCTGGAGTTTTGCCTTGTAGGTGTTGATGTTTTTAAGGAAGATGTGATTAATAGGATTTTCAGAATGTCTCAAAAGTAAGGGCAGTTTGTATTAAGAATTAAAAAAACAAATGGATGAGAATAATAGTTACAATGATCTGAAATGTTCTTAATGTAGTTCAACATAATATATAATGTATCTTCCTGCTTTAATTTTTATATATTGTGTTTATTAATGCTTACTGCAGGTTATTTTGCCGTTTGACTCCTCCTTTATGTCTTAATTTCTTGGGTTTGACCCATATGGATTCATCCATCTCTCACCAGAATACACAGCCAACTGCTTATACATCTGTAAGTATTGTCAAAAAAGAGTTCTTTAGATTCATTATCTATATAGGGTGCTATTATTGTGAAATTTCTTTTTACTGCTGGGGGAAAAGTTCTGTTGCATTATTAGGATCTTTTTAAAAATTACTAAAACTTTCTTTTACAGATTGTATATGTAATTACTAATGACTGAATAAAAGTGATATTGCTATATCTTATTATAAAAAATTAATTTTTGGTTCATATAGGTTGTCCAGCTGAGCAATATCAATAGACCTGACCTATAATAATATTAACCTTTATGTTTATGGTCTTAATGTATTTGATGATTTTCAGTAGTATTTATAAAATATTAATATTTGGGGGAGAAAAATCTTAATAAATAAGCAAATTAAGATATAATAGACATATAACATTGTATTAGTTTATGGTGTACAACATAATTGGTATATGTATATATTGTGAAATAATTATCATAATAAGTTTAGTTACCATTCATCACCTCACAGTTACAATTTCTTTCCTCTTGTGATGAGAACTTAAAAATCAGTCTATTTAGTGCTTCATTTCTACTTTTTTGAAAACTCCGAATTAATTGATATAAATGGTTATGGGTGAATTTTCTAATGATGAAAAAGAATGAAAGATATAGAACTGTACTGATTTAATTTTTTCTTGCTCCTCAGATTATGGGTTCCATGAAAGTTTTATCCTTTATTGCAGATGGGTTCTATATATATTATCCTATGTTGGTGGTAATTCTCTGCATTGCTACTTACTTTAGGTAAGAAACAACATTGCTTATTTTCCACATATGCTTAGCCTGATCTGGATAACTTTTCTCCTTAAAGCTCTTTTAAATATTCACTGATTGGGTTCTGGTTGTTTGTTTTATTGTGACTTTGTGGGTGCTGGGCATAGTTTAAAGGGTTCGCTTGAGTGACTGGGTCAGGTTCTCCCTCCAAAGATATTTTCAAGAAAAGAGAGAGAGTTATTCTGTTACACATATTTAGTCTACAGAGTGATAGGATTAATTACAGAATGTTAACTCTGAGTCCTGGCCTGTGGTACTGGCAGCCAGTGTAGCTTATGAAGCACCCCCATACCCAGCTTGTATTCAGAAACATATATTAGTCTTAGGGCTTTTCCCACAATCATTTTTGGGTTTCTAGATATTTCAGATCATAGCCAGAACAGAGGGTCAGGTGAGGAACAGTTGAAATCAGACAGTACGTGTAAGGCAGGAAAGTACATGGGCTGCTCTTTTTATAGGATCAGAAAAAGTGGTAGAACCTTGGCAGAGATCAGACTCAAAAGGAGTTAAAAGACAGGTGTGCTTGGCTTCTAGCCCCCTGTCTTCCCTACTTCCACGTGTTAGGTGCCCACATCCTGTACTCTGCCTACCCTCTTCACTGCTTAAGTGCTCCATGACACACCAAAAATGCCCCTTAAAAAAAAATTTTATTGATAATAAGTTTCATCCAACCACTTTTCATTTAAATCTTTCAGTACCATTATATAGTTATTGTAAATAATGTACATTATTGTACTGATATTCTAACACTAGGATATTGAGTAAACAGAAAAGTTTTGTTTGAAATAAATTCTCTATTGAATTTTGTAAAACATATATATTTTATCTTCTCATAAGTAAAGGAACTAAAGGATTATAATTTAAAATAAAACGGTTAATTTGAACTGACAAAAAAATCTAATATTTTCAATTTTTTTCCATAAGGTAGAAAAGACAGAGGTTTATACTATGAAAATGATGTATTAAAGGAAGAGACCAATCATCCTTTGGATATCCAAAATTATATTTTTATTATATGCTTATTCATTTTAACAGTTTATAAACTACAAATGGAACATTAAGAGCTTGTGATGTATAAATCATATCTTCTCATGTTAGTATTTATGTTGGTAAGATTAGCATCTCATCTTATTAGATTGTTACACTGATCGAGGAATAGATGGGTGGGATAGTGCCTTGTCAACTATAAAATCTTAAACAAATGTAAGGAACTATGTCTAAAAGGAAAATTGTTGAACTTAAAAATAATTCCTTAAAAGTGTTGTTTTAGAGTTAATTAAGATAAATTTTGAGTGCCCGTTTGTCTTTAAGAGAAAAAATGGTCATATTCCTCAATTTTCAAATTATAAAAATACTCTATTATAGGAGTATATGAAGCAATGCCTTGCTGACATTTCAATGGTAACTTGACTTTATAGGTCAATTTTCTTTTGAAATGCTGCTATAATTAGTCTAATTCCCATATTACTAGCACACAGCCATACCCAGAGCTAATATTCAGACTTAACTGCCTAGAGAATATAAAGCTGTTTCCTGACACTTTAGACAAAGCTAAGACCTTCCCAGAGACAATGATCTCATCCTGGAGTATAGTATTCCCACAAGAACATGAAGATGGTTTGGGAATATTTAAAGTCACGGAATTAGCATGACCATCTACCTGAAACCCTAGTTTTACTTACTGTTAAGTCATACAGAGCATTCTTTATATATTAAAGCAGGCAGATAATTTATGAATTAGCCAGATTTTTACACATCACTAATGTAAAATGGGAGATCTTCACTTTTTTTAAATTGCTCCGCTGTTTTCTCTTCCTCCTAACATACACACACACGTACTTCTTCTCCCTTTCTCCTTCTTCCTCTCTCCCCCTTGCTCCATGTATGGTGTTGAGGGCATATGTGAGGGCACTAGCCTGCTGTGCCCCCCTTTGCCTGGCAAAGCAATAAAGCTATTCTTCTCTACCTCAAAAGAAAAAAAAAAAAGGAAATCAATGAAAACGTTTGAGAACTAAGGTAATAAAAAGAGCTTGGTCTTTGTTTTGTCTTGGATTTAAATCCTCAGGTCTAAAATTTATTAATTGATCTTTAGCAAGGTTTTTAACCCCTTGTACCTCTGTTTCCTTATCTGTAAAGTGTTATTTATCTCTTAGAATTATAATAAGAATTAAATAAGAGTATCTGTAAATTGTCTGATGCATAATAGGAGTTTAACAAATATTAATCCTTCCTTCCTTGCGTGCCATATTTTCAGAGTATTTCTGTCCTGTACAACAGTGAGGTTTAAAGTAAATAGTAAATAAGATATAAAATGATAACCCCCAGATAAGCTATAGTAATGAATTCTGAGTTTATAGTAACACCTATTTAAATAGAATTGAGTAGTTCTCAGGATAAAAAAAACATGAAAATCAATTTGCATAACTAAGACTTTCTAAGCCAGAATATTCTGCACTTGTAAATACTGGTTGTGTATGTGTATTTTCAGTATTAATATTGCTGTTTGAATATAAGAAAAGAATAAATTGCTTTTGTATTATAGCCATTGTTTAGCATCCTGCTATAGTAATCTTCTGAAGGTATGCTAATGGCCTAACTTAATTTGTGTCTGTAAGAAATATGGCTTTGGTGCATACCCTAGTCAGTGGAGTACTGGGCATATAAGCGTCTTAGAAAGGGAAATAAGTACTTCTTAAAGAAAGACAAATGTAGCTCTAGGTAACTTGACATGATAACTAGTAATAAACCATAGGCTTCTGTGGGGTGCAGATACTAAAGAACAATTAACTTATCTAAACGTTTACAGTGTGAAATAATGCTTATCTTTTTGAAAATCGACTTTTATTAGCTTGGGAACTCGTTGTTTGAATCTACTTGGTTTCCAGCAGTTCATGGGAGATAACGATATGACATCAGACTTAGTTGATGAAGGAAAAGAATTAATCAGACGAGGTAAGATTTGTCTTTTAAAATGAATGAAGGGAAAGTGCTAAGACTGAGAATACAAAATTAATGTTTGTATGATTTGAAATTTTTAATCTATCTTAAGAAATTACAAATTAATATGTTTTAGCTAAAATTCTACAGAAAACTTTCATAGCAAAAATAATTCAAAAACATAAATGATTGTTCCATCTGCCTTTAAGAAATTCTGCAGAGGATTTAATAATTAATATGTCTGCAACTAAATAATGCCCTTGTTTGGTGTTGGAGTCATTTTCCTGTTTGCTTTGAAATAGATTTGCCAAGTTAAATACAGTTAGAAAACTCATTAATTTAAAGAATCATCATTAAAAACAAGGTAAAGAATCATCATTAGTTTAATGCTGCATAGGAAATCATTCAAGCCAAGGCTGGTTTTTAGAATGTGGTAATCATTAACAACCTGTTAGAATACATGGCACTCTGTTAGAATCTAATCTCAAAACTGAGTGTATCAAATTTCCTGATGTTCAAGTGATGGTAGAATAGGAGGAAAAAGAAAAACAAAACTTGCGTTTTGGGACATTGGTTCTTAGACATTCTCCCTACTGGGTCTGGGGTTTTTGTGTGATCTTATTTAAATGTAAGCCAAAACGTACTGTGGCTCTAAAATAGGCCAGCGTAGCCTTCACATGCTCTCATAGGAAGGTGGTATCTAGTTAATGTAATAGTTCTGCTGCTTTTTGCATTAATTAGACTTCATCTGGAGTATCATATCCAGTCCTGGGTAAGATTTTCAAGAGTAAGACTGATAAGTCAGAAGGAGTATAGGACAGCCAGAATGAGTCTGTAGGGCATATCTTATGGAAAAGAACCACTGCTGAGTATATAGCCAGAAGAGAGTAATGGAAAAGACTCTTATGCAGAAAGAAGTATGAACTTAGTTTAGAAGACAAGACATAAAGAAAAAGGAGAAGTAGCAGAGAAACAAATTTCAAGTCACCATGGGGAAGAAGTTCTTCCCCACTAAAGCTATTTAGGCAGAGCCTAAAGGGCCATCTCCAACAAAAGTAGAGAAAGTATTCTCTGTGGAGTTAGGTGAACTCTCCAGTTCTTTCCAACAATAACCTATTACCTTTGACTTTGTAGTAATTTAAAGGAAATTGGTCATAGCCTGATACCTTTACTTCAGTTACTCTACATCTAATTAAACCATGTTATACCAAATTTGAGACCACTTTTCTGTCTCTAGAGAAGAGAAAAAGGCAACGGCAAGAAGAAGGTGAAAGTCGACGAAGAGTAAGTACCGTACTTATTAAATTTCTGTAACCTAAAGATTAATGTGAAATATCATAAGAATCTTATTGATTTAGAATAATTGGCTAAAAACAGTGGGAAAAAGACATAGGATATACTTTTACAGAAAAGCAGTTTTAATAGTTTCAGATGTACATGTAGGTATCCTCTCAGACCTGTTCTAAAAAGTCATTAGTAATAAATTACTTCATGTCCAACATCTAGCAGTTTCTTGCCTAGAGTAGGTGCTCAGTAAATATTTATTGGATAAGTGAATAAATTCATGCAATCTTGCTATTAAAGTGATTTTGATTGCTTGACAATTATACTTTTTTTGTAATATGACATTAATTTTATTCCTCTTTAATTTTTCCTTAGTCCTTCGTTTCCTGAGGCAAACTAACCTCCTAGAGAACTGAAAAGGCAAAAAATGAGAAAAATCTAGTCACAGTTACCACAGGTTTTCAACATCTGAGTGTGTCCATTACCAGAGAAGTGAAGACTCAGGAGACGTGATAGTTGTCTTCGTGTATTTTAGTGTATGTTATGTAAAGGGAGACTTGGTCTTTATTTCAGAAGGCATAACTAGAACAAAAGAGCAGAAGTGACTGGAAATAGAGTTCACCTTTTTGTGAAAACTTCCACAGTTCACCAAAATGGCAGTGGGATCATCACACATAGAAATTTCCATGTCTTCTAGTAAGAGGGCCAAATGGTATCTAGCACGGTTATTTTAAAATGAAACCCTGCACTGCATGGGAGGCTTAATTAGGACCTCTAAAGTTCCTTTCAATTCTACGAATTTAATGAGTAGAATCCCAGTTAATAAGGTTTTAGTGCAGTTAAGACACAATGCCACATGAGTCATTACCTAATTATGTTTGTATACAACTCTAATTTTGCTATCAGAAATGACTTTTCAGGTCTCTCTGATTTGTACTTTATTTGGATGAGAGAAAATTTTATTAACATCTCATTAATTACTATGAGTTATCATAACTCTTACATGGTCAAGGTAACCTTATTGTAGTTGTAAAATTATTTTGACATTTTAGATAGAATTCAATAACTTAAAAGAATCATAGCTAGCAAAAATGTCTATAAATATCTTCATTCAAGTTAAGTTTGGCAACTATTAAAAGCATTTAGAGATAAGAGAAGTAGTTATCTATACTTTCCTATTTTTTTTTTTACATCTTTATTGGAGTATAATTGCTTTACAATGGTGTGTTAGTTTCTGCTTTATAACAAAGTGAATCAGTTATACATTTACATATGTTCCCATATCTCTTCCCTCTTGCGTCTCCCTCTCTCCCACCCTCCCTATCCCACCCCTCCAGGCAGTCACAAAGCAACCAGCTGATCTCCCTGCGCTATGCGGCTGCTTCCCACTAGCTAGCTATTTTACGTTTGGTAGTGTATATATGTCCATGCCACTCTCTCACTGTCACAGCTTACCCTTCCCCCTCCCCATATCCTCAACTCCATTCTCTAGTAGGTGTGTGTCTTTATTCCTGTCTTACCCCTAGGTTCTTCATGACATTCTTTTTTCTTAGATTCCATATATATGTGTTAGCATACGGTATTTGTCTTGCTCTTTCTGACTTACTTCACTCTGTATGACAGACTCTAGGTCCATCCACCTCATTACAAATAGCTCAATTTCATTTCTTTTTATGGCTGAGTAATATTCCATTGTATATATGTGCCACATCTTCTTTATCCATTCATCCGATGTTGGACACTTAGGTTGCTTCCATCTCGTGGCTATTATAAATAGAGCTGCAATGAACATTTTGGTACATGACTTTTTGAATTATGGTTTTCTCAGGGTATATGCCCAGTAGTGGGATTGCTGGGTCATATGGTACTTCTATTTTTAGTTTTTTAAGGAACCTCCACACTGTTCTCCATAGTGGCTGTACCAATTCACATTCCCACCAGCAGTGCAAGAGTGTTCCCTTTTCTCCACACCCTCTCCAGCATTTATTGTTTCTAGATTTTTTGATGATGGCCATTCAGACTGGTGTGAAATGATATCTCAATATAGTTTTGATTTGCATTTCTCTAATGATTAATGATGTTGAGCATTCTTTCATGTGTTTGTTGGCAGTCTGTATATCTTCTTTGGAGAAATGTCTGCTTAGGTCTTCTGCCCATTTTTGGATTGGAGTGTTTGTTTTTTTGTTATTGAGCTGCATGAGGTGCTTGTAAATTTTGGAGATTAATCCTTTGTCAGTTGCTTCATTTGCAAATATTTTCTCCCATTCTGAGGGTTGTCTTTTGGTCTTGTTTATGGTTTCCTTTGCTGTGCAACAGCTTTGCAGTTTCATTAGGTCCCATTTGTTTATTTTTGTTTTTATTTCCATTTCTCTAGGAGGTGGGTCAAAAAGGATCTTGCTGTGATTTATGTCATAGAGTGTTCTGCCTATGTTTTCCTCTAAGAGTTTGATAGTTTCTGGCCTTACATTTAGGTCTTTAATCCATTTTGAGCTTATTTTTGTGTATGGTGTTAGGGAGTGATCTAATCTACTTTTACATGTACCTGTCCAGTTTTCCCAGCACCACTTATTGAAGGAGCTGTCCTTTCTCCACTGTACATTCCTGCCTCCTTTATCAAAGATAAGGTGACCATATGTGTGTGGGTTTATCTCTGGGATTTCTATCCTGTTCCATTGATCTATATTTCTGTTTTTGTGCCAGTACCATACTGTCTTGACTACTGTAACTTTGTAGTATAGTCTGAAGTCAGGGAGCCTGATTCCTCCAGCTCCGTTTTTCATTCTCAAGATTGCTTTGGGTATTCGGGGTCTTTTGTGTTTCTATACAAATTGTGAAATTTTTTGTTCTAGTTCTGTGAAAAATGCCAGTGGTAGTTTGATAGGGATTGCATTGAATCTGTAGATTGCGTTGGGTAGTAGGGTCATCTTCACAATGTTGATTCTTCCAATCCAAGAACATGGTATATCTCTCTGTCTATTTGTATCATCGTTAATTTCTTTCATCAGTGTCTTATAATTTTCTGCATACAGGTCTTTTGTCTCCTTAGGTAGGTTTATTCCTAGATATTTTATTCTTTTTGTTGCAATGGTAAATGGAGTGTTTTCTTGATTTCACTTTCAGATTTTTCATCATTAGTGTATAGGAATGCCAGAGATTTCTGTGCATTAATTTTGTATCCTGCTACATTACCAAATTCATTGATTAGCTCTAGTAGTTTTCTGGTAGCATCTTTAGGATTCTCTATGTATAATATCATGTCATCTGCAAACAGTGACAGCTTTACTTCTTCTTTTCCGATTTGGATTCCGTTTATTTCCTTTTCTTCTCTGATTGCTGTGGCTAAAACTTCCAAAACTATGTTGAATAAGAGTGGTGAGAGTGGGCAACCTTGTCTCATTCCTGATCTTAGTGGAAATGCTTTCAGTTTTTTACTATTGAGGACGATGTTGGCTGTAGGATTGTCATATATCGCCTTTATTATGTTGAGGAAACTTCCCTCTATGCCTACTTTCTGGAGGGTTTTTATCATAAATGGGTGTCGAATTTTGTCGAAAGCTTTCTGTGCATCTATTGAGATGACCATATGGTTTTTCTCCTTCAATTTGTTTATATGGTGTATCACATGGATTGATTTGCGTATATTGAAGAATCCTTGCATTCCTGGAATAAACCCCACTTGATCATGGCATATGATCCTTTCAATGTGCTGTTGTATTCTGTTTGCTAGTATTTTGTTGAGGATTTTTGCATCTATATTCATCAGTGATATTGGCCTGTAGTTTTCTTTCTTTGTGACATCCTTGTCTGGTTTTGGTATCAGGGTGATGGTGGCCTCGTAGAATGAGTTTGGCACTGTTCCTCCCTCTGCTATATTTTGGAAGAGTTTGAGAAGGATAGGTGTTAGCTCTTTTCTAAATATTTGATAGAATTCGCCTGGGAAGCCATCTGGTCCTAGGGTTTTGTTCGTTGGAAGATTTTTAATCACAGTTTCAATTTCAGTGCTTCTGATTAGTCTGTTCCTATTTTTTATTTCTTCCTGATTCAGTCTTGGCAGGTTGTGCATTTCTAAAAAATTGTCCATTTCTTCCAGGTTGTCCATTTTATTGGCGTAGAGTTGCTTGTAGTAATCTCTCATGATCTTTTGTATTTCTGCAGTGTCAGTTGTTACTTCTCCTTTTTCATTTCTAATTCTATTGATTTGAGTCTTCTCCCTTTTTTTCTTGATGAGTCTGGCTAATGGTTTATCAATTTTGTTTATCTTCTCAAAGAACCAGCTTTTAGCTTTATTGAGATTTTATCGTTTCCTTCATTTCTTTTTCATTTATTTCTGATCTGATCTTTATGATTTCTTTCCTTCTGCTAACTTTGGGGTTTTTTTGTTCTTCTTTCTCTAATTGTTTTAGGTGCAAGGTTAGGTTGTTTATTCGAGATGTTTCCTGTTTCTTAAGGTAGGATTGTAATGCTATAAACTTCCCTCTTAGAACTGCTTTTGCTGCATCCCATAGGTTTTGGGCCGTCGTGTCTCCACTGTCATTTTTTTCTGGGTATTTTTTTATTTCCTCTTTGATTTCTTCAGTGATCACTTCGTTATTTAGTAGTGTATTGTTTAGCCTCCATGTGTTTGTATTTTTTACAGATCTTTTCCTGTAATTGATATCTAGTCTCATAGCGTTGTGGTCAGAAAAGATACTTGATACAATTTCAATTTTCTTAAATTTACCAGGGCTTGATTTGTGACCCAGGATATGATCTATCCTGGAGAATGTTCCATGAGCACTAAAGAAAAATGTGTATTCTGTTGTTTTTGGATGGAATGTCCTATAAATATCAATTACGTCCATCTTGTTTAATGTATCATTTAAAGCTTGTGTCTCCTTATTTATTTTCATTTTGGATGATCAGTCCGTTGGTGAAAGTGGGGTGTTAAAGTCCCCTACTATGAATGTGTTACTGTCGATTTCCCCTATTATGGCTGTTCGTATTTGCCTTATGTATTGCGGTGCTCCTATGTTAGGTGCATAAATCTTTACAATTGTTTTATCTTCTTCTTGGATCGATCCCTTGATCAGTATGTAGTGTCCTTCTTTGTCTCTTCTAATAGTCTTTATTTTAAAGTCTATTTTGTCTGATATGAGTATTGCTACTCCAGCTTTCTTTTGGTTTCCATTTGCATGGAATATTTTTTCCATCCCCTCACTTTCAGTCTGTATGTGTCTCTAGGTCTGAAGTGGGTCTCTTTTAGACAGCATATATATGGGTCTTGTTTTCGTATCCATTCAGCCAGTCTGTGTCTTTTGGTGGGAGCATTTAATCCATTTACATTTAAGGTAATTATCGATATGTATGTTCCTATTCCCATTTTCTTAATTGTTTTGGGTTTATTATTGTAGGTCTTTTTCTTCTCTTGTGTTTCTTGCCTAGAGAAGGTCCTTTAGCCTTTGTTGTAAAGCTGGTTTGGTGGTGCTGAACTCTCTCAGCTTTTGCTTGTCTGTTAAGGTTTTCATTTCTCCATCTAATCTGAATGAGATCCTTGCTGGGTAGAGTAATCTTGGTTGTAGGTTTTTCTCCTTCATCACTTTAAATATGTCCTGCCAGTCCCTTCTGGCTTGCAGTTTCTGCTGAAAGATCAGCTGTTAACCTTATGAGGATTCCCTTGTGTGTTATTTGTTGTTATTCCCTTGCTGCTTTTAATATGTTTTCTTTGTATTTAACTTTTGACAATTTGATTAATATGTGTCTTGGCATGTTTCTCCTTGGATTTACGCTGTATGGGACTCTGTGTGCTTCCTGGACTTGATTAACTATTTCCTTTCCCATATTAGGGAAATTTTCAAGTATAATCTCTTCAAATATTTTCTCAGTCCCTTTCTTTTTCTCTTCTTCTTCTGGAACCCCTATGATTCGAATGTTGGTGCGTTTAATGTTGTCCCAGAGGTCTCTGAGACTGTCCTCAGTTCATTCTTTTTTCTTTATTCTGCTCTGCAGTAGTTATTTCCACTATTTTATCTTCCAGGTCACTTATCCGTTCTTCTGCCTCAGTTTTTCTGCTATTGATCCCTTTTAGAGTATTTTTAATTTCATTTATTGTGTTGTTCATCATTGTTTGTTTCATCTTTAGTTCTTCTAGGTCCTTGTTAAATGTTTGTTGCATTTTCTCTATTCTATTTCCAAGATTTTGGATCATGTTTACTATCATTATTCTGAATTCTTTTTCAGGTAGACTGCCTATTTCCTCTTCATTTGTTAGGTCTGGTGGGTTTTTATCTTGCTCCTTCATCTGCTGTGTGTTTTTCTGTCTTCTCATTTTGCTTATCTTACTGTGTTTGGGGTCTCCTTTTTGCAGGCTGCAGGTTCGTAGTTACCGTTGTTTTTGGTGTCTGTCCCCAGTGGCTAAGGTTGGTTCAGTGGGTTGTGTAGGCTTCCTAGTGGAGGGGACTAGTGCGTGTGTTCTGGTGGATGAGGCTGGATCTTGTCTTTCTGGTGGGCAGGTCCACGTCTGGTGGTGTGTTTTGGGGTGTCTGTGGACTTATGATTTTAGGCAGCCTCTCTGCTAATGGGTGGGTTTGTGTTCCTGTCTTGTTAGTTGTTTGGCATAGGGTGTCCAGCTCTGGTAGCTTGCTGGTCGTTGAGTGAAGCTGGGTGTTGGTGTTGAGATGGAGATCTCTCGGAGATTTTCACTGTTTGATATTACATGCAGCTGGGAGGTCTCTTGTGGACCAGTGTCCTGAAGTTGGCTCTCCCACCACAGAGGCACAGCACTGACTCCTGGCTGCAGCACCAAGAGCCTTTCATCCACACGGCTCAGAATAAAAGGGAGAAAAAGTAGAAAGAAAGAAAGAAAGAGGATAAAATAAAATAAAGTAAGGTAAAATAAAATAAAGTTATAAAAATAAAAAAATTATTAAGAAAAAAAATTTTTTTAAGTCAAAAAAAAAACGGACGTATAGAACCCTAGGATAAATGGTGAAAGCAAAGCTATACAGTCAAAATCTCACACAGAAGCATACACATACTCACAAAAAGAGGAAAAGGGGAAAAAATAATAAATCTTGCTCTCAAAGTCCACCTCCTCAATTTGGGATGATTCGTTGTCTGTTCATGTATTCCACAGATGCAGGGTACATCAGGTTGATTGTGGAGATTTAATCCGCTGCTCCTGAGGCTGCTGGCCCTTTTTCTTCTTTGTTCTCACAGCTCCTGGGGTTCAGCTTTGGATTTGGCCCCGCCTGTGAGTGTAGGTCGCTGGAGGGCGTCTGTTGTTCGCTCAGACAGGACGGGGTTAAAGGAGCCGCTGATTCGGGGGCTCTGGCTCACTCAGGCCAGGGAGAGGGAGGGGTACGGAGTGCGGGGCAAGCCTGCGGCAGCAGAGGCCAGCATGACATTGCACCAGCCTGAGACACGCCGTGCATTCTCTCGGGGGAGTTGACCCTGGATCCCGGGACCTTGGCAGTGGCGGGCTGCACAGGCTCCCCGGGAGGGAGGTGTGGATAGTGACCTGTGCTCGCACACAGGCTTCTTGGTGGCGGCAGCAACAGCCTTAGCGTCTCATGCCCGTCTCTGGGGTCCGCGCTTTTTGCCACGGCTCGCGCCCATCTCTGGAGCTCCTTTAAGCAGCGCTCTTAATCCCCTCTCCTCGCGCACCAGGAAACAAAGAGGGAGGAAAAAGTCTCTTGCCTCTTCGGCAGGTCCAGACTTTTCCCCGGACTCCCTCCCAGCTAGCTGTGGCGCACTAACCCCCTGCAGGCTGTGTTCACGCCGCCAACCCCAGTCCTCTCCCAGCGCTCCGACCAAAGCCCGAACCTCAGCTCCCAGCCCCGCCCGCCCCGGCGGGTGAGCAGACAAGCCTCTCGGGCTGGTGAGTGCCGGTCGGCACCGATCCTCTGTGCGGGAATCTCTCAGCTTTGCCCTCCGCACCCCTGTTGCTGTGCTGTCCTCCTCAGCCCCGAAGCTCCCCCGCTCCGCCACCCGCAGTCTCCGCCCGCGAAGGGGCTTCCTAGTGTGTGGAAACCTTTCCTCCTTCACAGCTCCCTCCCACTGGTGCAGGTCCTGTCCCTATTCTTTTGTCTCTGTTTATTCTTTTTTCTTTTGCCCTACCCAGGTACTTGGGGAGTTTCTTGCCTTTTGGGAGGTCTGAGGTCTTCTGCCAGCGTTCAGTAGGTGTTCTGTAGGAGTTGTTCCACATGTAGATGTATTTCTGATGTATCTGTGGGGAGGAAGGTGATCTCTGCGTCTTACTCTTCCGCCATCTTCCCCCCTCTCCCTATCTATGATTTCTAAAGGCACTGTGCTAATTATACTGATTATCTGATGAATTCCTGATGAAAAAGAATTAGTTTATATTACTCTGCATATGTAATCTAAATCTGTTATCACTGATGAATTATTTTCTGACTGTGTGTTCTTGTGTTATATAATCATTTGTTTTTCTTTCCTAGGAATGGAAAGAACGTTATGGACACAGTAGAGAAGATTCCACTAGAAACAGAAATGTTCATATTGACCCAAAAGAGTCAAACTTCTCAGATATTAGTACCAACCGATGTAAGTAGTTTATTGTCTAGTTTTCTAAGAAATTTTTTTCTTATGCTTGCTTGCATAGAGACTGAGGACTAGTTACCCATCCAGAAATGCCTTTAGAGAACTATAAATGTGGTTCTGCAGTGACTTTACTTTTTTCATCCCTCAGTGTATGAGAGGAAGGAGAAACTCAAATACACATTCTGGTAGGAGAAGGAGACATCTGGGACATCAAGTGATTAGTTGTAATTACACTACCTAAATAATAGTACTTATCCCAGGCACATTGTAGGCAGGTACTGATTTCTGTTTACCTAGATGTTTTTCAGGCTGTTCAGTCATTTTTATAATAAGTTACGGATTGACCCATATATATCAGGTACTTTCCCAGGAATACAGGAATACAAAGAAGATAACTTCCATCCTCGGTTTGCCTATAATTTAGTGAGGGACTGATATCAGGCAGAAGACATTGGTCAGTCGGTTGGGTTAGGAAACCTCCCCACATCCTTGACCCTGCCATCTGCTTCTGGGAATGCGAATTCCCAGGATCCAGCACTGAGTAGAAGGCAGAGGTTGTTTGTCTTTGGGGGAGATGCAGGGATGCTGAGAGAGTGTAAGGGTGCATGCCTGATGCTGAGAGAACTCAGCTCAGGGGATGGAAAAGAATTTTTTATTGGGAACAGATTTCTGTTATAAAGAAGTACTGTTTAGGAATAAGTAGTACTTAGCCAGGTGAAGGGGTTTTAGGCAGAAGGAAGAATGAGTGACATGAGAGAACCTTTGGGGAAATGTAGGCTTTTCTCTATGACTAGAGCCTAAAGTAGAAGCCTGATGAGAGGCAAGGCTGCAGAGATAGTTGGGAAACAGGTATTATCATGCTTAGAAGTTTAGATTTTATGCAAAGATAAGATTTCAATATGGAAAGAAGCATGCTCAGATTTTTGGTTTAGGAAGATGAATTTGACATCTGTATAAAGCATGATTTCCAGGGAAGTGAGGCAGAAACCAGTTTAGTGTCTGTTTTAGTAATGCAGTCAAAAAATGATGAGGGCTCCCTCTGCACTCATTCTTGTTTCCCTCTCAAATCTGTTCATTCACCCAAGGGAAACTAGAATGCTCTTCTATACCAATAAATCTGATCATATCACTTCTCTGCTTAAAACTGTACAACGACTTTTCATTCTTATGGAAAGCCCTTCTGCGTGTGAGGCTGGATCTCTCCCCATGCTCCCCCAGCCCTCTCTGCTCCGAGCACACCTTGCCTTCTGCTCACTCAAGCAAACACCATTCCTTCTGCTGTGCTGTTTCTCTGCCTGAAATGCTCTTCCTGCCCTTCTTCACCGCATTAGCTCCTGGTCACCTTGCAGATCTCACCCCCAGAGCTTCCTCAGAGAACCTTCCCCAGACCTCTCTGACTAGGCCAGATCACCATCATGGTTACTAACAGGTGACACTCCTCTTAAACACACATCAGAGTTACCATTTTACATTTGTGTCGTTATTTGATCATGGTTCATCTCCCTCACTAGATTGTTAAGTTCCGTAAGAACAGGGACCATACCTGGTTTTGCTCACTGTGGTATCACTAGAGCCCAGCCCAAAGCCTGGCATACGGTACCTGCTCAGTGGAGACTTGTAGAATTGAACAAAGACAACCATATCTGTAGTATATTCTATTTTATGAACGTATATCCTCAGTCACCCTTGTTTACAGTTTTCACAGATACCCACTAGTTGTTTGGTTTTTTTTAATTGAAATATGGTTGATTTACAAGGTTGTGTTAATTTCTGCTGTACAGCAAAGTGATTCAGCTATACATATACATTCTTTTTTATATTCTTTTCCATTATGGTTTCTCACAGCATATTGAATGTAGTTCCCTGTGCTACACAGTAGAACCTTGTTGTTTATCCATTCTATATGTAATAGTTTGCATCTGCTAACCCCAAACTGCCAGCCCATCCCTCCCTCCCTGCCTCGGCAACCACAAGTCTGTTCTTTATAGATCTCCACTCTTTTTTATTTTTTTTAACATCTTTATTGGACTATAATTGCTTTACAATGGTGTGTTGGTTTCTGCTCCATAACAAAAGTGAATCAGCCATACATGTACACATGTTCCCATGTCTCTTCCCTCTTGCATCTCCCTCCCGCCCTCCCTGTCCCACCCCTCCAGGCGGTCACGGGGCATCGAGCTGATCTCCCTGTGCTGTGCGGCTGCTTCCCACTAGCTGTCTACCTTGCATTTGGTGGTGTGTATATGTCCATGCCTCTCTCTCGCTTTGTCACAGCTTACCCTTCCCCCTCCCCATATCCTCAGGTCCTTTCTCTAGTGGTTCTGTGTCTTTGTTCCTGTCTTGCCTCTAGGTTCTTCATGACATTTTTTTTTCTTAAATTCCATATATATGTGTTAGCATACGGTATTGGTCTTTCTCTTTCTGACTTACTTCACTCTGTATGACAGACTCTAGGTCTATCCACCTCATTACAAATAGCTCAATTTCGTTTCTTTTTATGGCGAGTAATATTCCATTGTATATATGTGCCACATCTTCTTTATCCATTCATCCAATGATGGACACTTACAGTGACACCTAATTCACATAATTATCACTCTTGAGATCTTTCTTCCTTTGTATATTTGTTTTGTAGTCTGCAGTGTAGCATTGCAGCTCTATTTACAATAGCCCGGAGATGGAAACAACCTAAGTGTCCATCATCGGATGAATGGATAAAGAAGATGTGGCACATATATACAATGGAATATTGCTCAGCCATGAAAAGAAACGAAATTGAGCTGTTTGTAGTGACGTGGATAGACCTGGAGTCTGTCATGCAGAGTGAAGTAGGTCAGAGGGAGAGAGACAGATACCGTGTGCTGACACGTGTATGTGGAATTTGGGAAAGAAAAGATGTCATGAAGAACCTAGGGGTAGAGCAGGAATAGAGACACAGACTTACTGGAGAATGGACTTGAGGATATGGGGAGGGGGAGGGGTGGGCTGTGACAAAGCAGGAGAGAGGCATGGACATATGTGCACTACCAAGTGTGGAGTGGATGGCTGGTTGGGGGCAGCCGCATGGCACGGGGAGATCAGCTCGGTGCTTTGTGACCACCTGGAGGGGTGGGATGGGGGGGGTGGGAGGGAGGGAGTAAGCGGGAGGAGATATGGGAACATGTGTGTATATATAACTGATTCATTTTGTTGTGAAGCAGAAGCTAAAAAAAAATGAGGGCATGAAATAAGCACCCTTGAGATGACCCTGGAGATAAAGAAGAAAGGATGTGTTTGGATGAGATTTAGCGTAGAAGAAATAGGAGGAAACTAAAGTTTCAGTTAAAGCTAGAAAATAGAGGGAGGATTCTACAAAGAGATTTGGAAGTTTATCATGGATTTGGAGTTAACAGAATGCAGAGATCTGGGAGTATGGAGAATGGTTAAGAGAAGAGGAAACACAAAGCCTTAGGATGATGAGTTAGAAACTGGCATGTAACCAATATTTGCTGAATGAATGAGAGAAACGGTAAAGGGCAGAGTCCAGGATGACAAAAATATGAGAGAATTGGCTTGCCTTAGATTTTCAAAAAGACCTATATTATAGTTTTTTTGAAGCTGTTGAGCTGCTCAAAATAACATTGTGAAAATTTAGGTTGTTTATGAAGTAAACCCCATTCACGTAGAGAAGGGATTAGTTCTCTAGATCTGTGCTGACCAGGGTGGTAACCATTAGCCACATATGGCTGTTGAGCATTTGCAGTGTAGCTGGTGCCCCATATTGAAATGATAATATTTTGTATATACTGAGTTAAATTAAATATATTAAGATTAATTTCACCTATTTCTTTTTACTTTTTTAATGTATCTACTAGTAAAAAGTAAATACGAGGCTTGGAATTTATTTCTGTTGGACATTACTGCCCTAAACTATGCTTCATGGGAAAAAGACTCAGGCCTTTTTTGAAGAGTTTGAGTTGATTACACCTTAAAATCCTAGCCGAGACGTGAGATGTAGCACCCCCTGTATTCAGTGTGCAACCAGCTGAAACTTAATTTGATTATGAACAATTTCACTGTTATGATACCATAGTTAAATACTAATTCTGATTCATATTGAGTCTTTGCACTATAGCTGCTTCTGAGCTTAGACTACATACAAGGGAGAACTTTTCCTTGTTATTTTCTATCATACTATTAATCATTTTAATCTAATTTTAAGATAACTACATAGTTATCTTTTCTTAATATTGTCTTTACAATCAAAATTCACATCCTTTATAAACTTGACTTTTCTTTCCGTGAGTCCATAGACTGTGACCCATAAAGACAATAGAAAGTGGACATTTTTTTCTTCTTTTGCAGCAGCATCCAAATATACCAGGGCTAATAATAGGACTGAAAGGGACCGAATAGAACTCCTCCAAGATGCAGAACCTTTGGATTTTAATGCAGAAACATTCACTGATGATCCTCTTGAATCTGAATCAGGAAGGTAAGTTCCAGCTTATCATTTTGGCTCCAGCATTCCTCTGAAATTTTAATAACATTCTGACTTGACGAGATAAACATAAGGAAAGTATTCATCTTTACTACTAATAAAAAGCATATTAAGCAACCTTTGAAACCTTTTAATACCTTCTAATGCTTTTGTATTTAAAAAATTATAGCATCTAGTGGTGGTGATTGAAATTAGTATCTTCGCAAACTACTACTACTAGTATGATAAATAACAAAAAAGAATTGAAATCGTTTGGTAGAATCTTAACAATATTTATATGCCTATTTCTGACAATCCCGTTTATGAAATGTATCATATTTTGCAATAGTTTACATAGGTGTAACTGGGTGGCACACTATTCTAAGCACTTTAACAACAGTAATTGTATTTTATGGTTGTCAGTCCAATTGAATTTGCATCCAGAGAGGCTCAGTAACTTACCCAGGATCACACGGCTTGTAAATGACAAAGTCAGGCATTTAAACCCCAGGACTCTGGCTACAGAGTCTGTGCTTTTAGCTACTATACTATGTAGAAATAATTAAACAAAAGCAAATCATCATATGCATGAAGATATTTGCTATAGTATTGCCTATAAATACCAAAAGGATATTCTATTTATATTCAACAATCTAGTTATTAAATCTGTTAAGTTCCATGATGTATTTTACATCTCCCCACTCCTTTCTTTTTATATCTCTCACCCCGCCATATGTGTCATATGTCATAGGCTCTAAAACCGTCATTGGTTGATTTATAATTAGGTAAATCCCTTTGGGATAACATTCTTGGCTAAGTTCCTGATTTCAGCTACTGAATAGATTTTACAGTTCTTACAAATTATGTAGCCACTTCCTTTTAATGTGTCCTTGTTTTTCTCTCCTTCTTTATTTTTGATGCCTTGGATCATTTCTTTATCCACCTTTCAGGTATCAGCCTGGTGGACGATACCTCTCAATGTCTCGCAGCCGAATATTTGATGATGTTTAAAATCTGTAAGAATATATGGAATAACTAACCAAGATCAACACATAAGTTCAGTCTTTATGAACATCTGTATGCCCTAGAATTTACACTGAACTCTTAGTGAAAAGTGTCAGGATAAAAAAGGCACTAAAAATTAATGGGATCTTAGTAATAATAGTTTATTGTTCATTGAATAGAGTATCATCTTTTCTAATAAGGTTTGTTACATACCATTCCTGAAGTGTCTGCCTTAGAAGTACAGTTACAGTGGAAGGATTTAATTCATGATTAAGATCAGTATATGTTGAAAACATGTAGTTCAGTTTGTTTCAGATAAATTTTTTTCAGGAAAGTTGTTTCAAAGGTCCAAGGAAGCCATAGTTGTAACTGAATAATATTATACAGTTTTATTATTGTGACTTACATATTTTCTGTTTCTAAAGAGTATGTTGATCCTTTATTTCTCAAAGAGATGGACACCTCAATAACAACCATATTTACAAAACCCATGTCTTAAAACACGGCTTACTTACCACACATAACTGAATGTAGAAAGCTCTTTTTCAATACTGTATGCAAATTAGTTAGGTTTTTGCATGTATAATTAAGATTATCCTTCAACTGATAGTGTTTGTATCTTCAGCATGTGTACTATAATCAGGTGATGTATTCTTTCAGTCTTTGGTGGTAACTGGAAATTGTCTTATGCTTTTGGTATTGTTTTGTAAAATTTTCATTTCAGAGAGAGGTGTTCACCTTTGACATTTAGCATATTGATTTGAGTTGATTATTCCATTCAAGGAGAATCGTAATTATTAATGGTAAATAGTGGGGGGGTTTAATAACCAAAGAGTCCCACAAAATTCTCTGCTTTTGAAAGGTGCCTGTTTATTCCTTTTGTAAAACAGTATCTGGTTATTCAAAGGTAAAAAGTCAATCCATTTACTGTTATTACTAACAGTTAAATTATGATTTATAGAAAACAGAAAACTAGTTGAGAATGGAGATGTGTAGTAACTTGTTGGTTAAACATGTTATTATTTAAAATTGAATTTTTTAAACTTTGTGTTTAAGCCAAAGTTAGGTATTATATTTTAAATCATCAGGGTTTTATTTCACAGTGACTATAGTTGAGCACAACATGTTTGCAGAGAGTTATGTCCCTGAAATATTTGCAACTCTGAGAATCCATACCTTGGATTCACCCAGTGGTGACTGTACTTGAGCTTGCCCATGGCTGTGTTAGCTTAACACCTATTATCCCGCGTAACTTTTAGTAGTGGCCCAGTTTGAAGATGAATTATATAGGCAAATTTGATTATATGTTTCTTGAGGGTAGTTTTTCCCTGAATCATATTTAAATGTTTTATTTTCCTCTTTTCGTAATGTTATCATTTAAATTTTTTAAAAGCCACAGTTTTATGCAGATACTGAGAGGAATAGTGTATCATCCTAATTATCTGATTTTCTTAAATTTTTATGAACTTTGAGATTAGATCCCTTTTAAAATATCAATGGATGGATTTTACTCTCAATCGAAGATTATATAGACTGCTTATTTAAGAACACACACACACAGCCTTTTATTGTGAAGCATGGTTAGAGAGCAGTAGGCCAGGAGCAGAGATAATTTAACACTGTTTGAAATTTCATGATTGACCATTGAAACCTTGGGCAAATCATGTAACCATTCAGTGCCTCAATTTCTTCATTTTCAAAATGAAGAGGACTCTTGCTATTTACCTACTGATCTACCTCACAAAGCTATTGTGAGGGTATTGAGTTGATGTTTATATGGTGGTGTTTAAAAAGACAGAATAAGTTGTTAGCTGTGCTGGTTTTGTTATTTGAAAATAGTGGATGGGAAAAGGATCACCCCAGGAAGGGGTCCAGTTTCTTATTATTACAGAGAAGCTTACAAGTTCCCAGAGCAAAAGCTCTTTTGGGAATAATTAATCAAAATCCTTTGAAAATAATATTGTTTTATTTTTCAGTCTTTGGGTTTACTTTGGAATATTTTCCTTAAGTATAATGTTGTTTCTCATCAGGTTTTATCATGAAACTCAGATGCTATTGTAGAAATAGAATCAGAAAAAGAGAAGAAATGATCCAGTTACTTTTATAACTTAAAATACCCTAAGATATATTGATAGAAATAAGTAAAGGAATGTACTACTTTATTTTATTGTTAAATTTTTTATGATTATAGTAACTTTTGAGTTATTTCCAAAATAATTTTTGGTTGTTTAAGTGATCCAGAGTATTCAACTTTTTAAGCAGAATTTATCTTACAGGATTTCAAATATGATCATATAGGAAGGTTACCTAGCTAGGTAAATTTGTGTTTAGAAGGTAATGATTTAACCCCTGAGGACTAAGAGTTCATTGCTGGGGAAATGAGTTAATGTTCATTAAGCCACCTTGTAAAAAACTGTAATAAGAACAGAAGTTTTCTGTTTTGAGAAGCTTATTAAAATATAATGATATCTACTGCAAAACGTTACTACTAAATTCATAACACTACATGCAAAGTACATTTCTTGAAGAATTACTTCCGGCAATTACCTTTTGAGGTGTTTCTTACATAATAGTAGATATCTGGTTAAATTTTCTAAATTATTTTTCTAAATAATGTTAGGTAAGGATATTCTAAGCCAGTAGTTCAAAATAACCATTGCAGAAAATAACAATTAATAATCTGTTAATTTCATGAATCTATAAGTTGCTAATTAACTTTTGTTACTACATCAATAATTTCTTATTATCAATAGAGCACTTTTGTAAAAATCATTATTAAAATAAACCTAATTATTAGAATTTGTTCTCTTACCAAATGAACGCAGGGGCTTTGGAATAATTTCATCACGCAAGAGGCCCTCATTTCACAAGAGTGGTAAGGGCTAAATCAGAACATTCAAGGGTTTTTCATTTATAAAGAATAGATCAGAGAGTTTGACAATCGAAACTTTCTTAAAAAAAATGCTGCCAGTTGATTTGGTTTTGGACACTACTATTTGATTAGATTATCAGTTCTTAAATTTATGCTGGTTGTGTGCCCAAATGAAATTAAATGTGGATAGGAAAGTCAGTGTGAGTGTTTTTTAAGTATATTTTAGAATATCAATGAAGGGATTCATTGATGTACAATAGCAAACCTCATTTTTTTATACCTTTAGTAGATTTAGAGAATGTTCTTGATTTTTGTGTTGATTACTATTTTAAAGGAAAAATAAACTCTCCATAATTATAATTCACACTGTTCAGTAATGTGAGTTTTATACTTGTGATTTGTGTGGGCAATGCCTGAAAAATCACAGGGATAAATATATTTGCACTAAGAGGCAAAACATGTCCCTGAAAAATCTTAACATACTTGAACCTCCAAAATACAATGGATTGTATTGTATTAAATTCTAAATGTTGAGAAGTAAATGAATTTAGAGTTTTATCTTTCGTTTCTTTTCTTCCTTCTTCCCTTCATTCCTTTTATACCTTCCTTCCTATCTGAAGCCTCTCTGTATAGTATGACTTCTAATGTGCTGACAGATTTTTTTTCCGTTTGTTCTTTGTGTACAGTTGTTTTTGATGATCAGTGCACTCAGAAGGTTCTTACTACAGATCCCACTACTTGAATAGCAGTATTGCACTTAAAGTAGTGAAACAGATTTTGCTAGACAACTAAGCAACATCTGAATGTAAATGTGATGGATGCTAGCTCAGTGTGTTGTCTTTTTCGCCACTAAGTAGGACACTTCAGTAAAATGAATTATTCTTAGTGTAAATGTTTTAGCATAAAATTAGACTTCCAAAACCAGTAATTGTTAAAAACAAAACAAGCAAACAAACCCAAAACATTAAGAACCTTGAGGCCTCTTTTTATGAAAAGGAGTTCGTAAATAATATACATCACTGTCAAAGTTTTCATTAAAGAGAGGTTGGAACAATATGAGAGGGTTACAGGAAGCCTTCTGAATTGTGAATTCCCTTTGTGTGGGGTACTTCTTTCCAACTCAGTGACTTTTTTCCTGCTCAGAGACCTGGAAGACTAGGCAGTGTTATCCCCTGTACTAACTCCTGGAGACCAGGTCCTGTGAGCCGTCTCCACCATCAGAGCAGCCACTAGCCCTGCCCCATCCCCAGTCCCATTGCAATGGGAACATACCCTCACCCCTAATTCCTTTCATGTTCAGCCTGGTTTTCCTAACATTTTATTTTTACTTTCAAAAGATTTGTCCATCGAGGTTGATCACAATTTTAAATTTGTTAATAAAGCAAGAATATTGGCATGTTCCTCTTCTCATATCCTAAAAGACTTTTGTTTTTAACACACTTCCTGGTGTGAATTAACCTTTTTTCCTGTGAAAATCTTTTCTTTTGTGCTTATCCTGATCTCACATTATTTTGCAAAAGGAGATTTTTACTGTACTTAGTGCAAAAGGGTAGAAAGAATGGTTTACTGTGGCAGACATAGGGAGAATAAAGTCATAATTTGTTCATCTGACTGTACAACACCATTTTGAGTTATTATTGACATAAATCTTATCAACCTAATCACTTAGAGCTATATTTCTCAAAAGAATGCTGGCTAGCATCTTCCCTACTTAGTACACCAAATTGTAGGGGAGAGACTATTTTTTTTTTTAAAGCAATCCAATGGATTTGTTTTGTCCATATTTTGAACACAACTTGAAGGATTTTTCTCATTTAGAAGATAGAGAACATGTGGACCTGTCTTTTAAATTACTGTAATCTCATATATATGTTTATAAATTATAGCATTGAAAAAAGAGCTCTAATATTGATGTTGTTACCTTCTGATATTTAATTTTTATAAAATGTTTTTGTAAGTAACTAATTGTAGTATTGCTTTTAAGTAGTTTAAAAATCTTGCTCAAATAAGTTCTGCCCAGAACCTATTTCCTTAGGGCAATACTCTAAAGTTCAGTAGTCCAGTATGAGTTTGAAATACTCCTACATCTCTTCAGTATCTTTTTATATATACCAGTACCCAAGCAAAGTATACCAAATGCCTAATTTCTGTGTTGCATTAATAAAGTACTTGTTATTTATCTAATTCAGTGGATTAGGTGAAATAGAAGATAAGTCTTCCAAATGTGCATCTGATCATAATTTTCAAAATGTACATTATGTTCATTTTTGGTGCATGATGCCAATTTATCTTTAATCAGCTACTACTACCTGGTATGTAATGGCAGATGTTTTCCTTTCTGACTAATGGGTTGTAGATGTAACTATTTTTCTCTGCAGATTCTCACTAAATATGTATTTGAACAAACCTGCAAAGTGCTACCTATAAGTAAGTTAGCATCTTTGGCCTTATCTATGCATAATGTTCTCTTAGTTTGGTTTTGACAAACTCATGGACTTGGAATTGCTTTGTAGTATTTTAATTTATTGCGATGTAATGAATTTTTTGAAATGTTTATTTGATTAGCTGTTAAAATATAGGAAATTATGTAGCTTTGCATGAAATAAAGTACATTTCTACAAGTTACTAAAAATTTTGCTGATTATGTGTTTTACTTCATACCACCTTAGAGATTAAACTCTTTTTAGTAGACTAAGGCATGTTTTGTTCCTTACAAATTTATTAACAGGTATCACAAAAGAAATGTTTTAAGGTAAATAATTCAATACTGTAGGTTCCACATTATTTTATCTTGTGTTTATAATTAAAATAAATGTTATAAAACAAATATCATATATTAATGCATATACGTGGAATCTAGAAAAATAGTACAAATGAACCTATTTGCCGGGCAGGAATAGAAATGCAGATGTAGGGAATAGATGTGTGGACACGGGGAGGGGGGAGGGGAGGGTGGGATGAACTGGGAGATTAGGTTTGACATAATTACACTACCATGTGTAAAACAGATAGCTAGTGGGAACCTGCTGTATAGCACAGGGAGCTCAGTTCGGTGCTCTGTGATGACCTAGATGGGTGGGATGGGGGGTGGGGAGGGAGGTCCAAGAGGGAGGGGATATATGTATACATATAGCTGATTCACTTCACTGTGCAGCAGAAACTAACACAACATTGTAAAGCAATTATACTCCAATTAAAAAAAAAAAAACTAGAGCAGAAATCAATGAAGTTGAAAACAGGATAACAATAAAGAAAATCAGTAAAACCAAAAACTGAGTATATGAAAAGATCAATAAAACTGATGAAACCCTAGCCGGGCTGACAAAGGAAATAGAGAGTTGCTTACCCATATACCAAAAATAACAATGGAAATTTGAAATTAAAAACACAACACCATTTACATTCATCCTAGCTAATACAATAAGACAAGAAAAGGAAATAAAAGATATACAGGTTTGGAAGGAAGAAATAAAACCATATTTGTTTGCAGATGATATGATCATCTATGTAGCAAACTAAAAGAATTGACCAAAAAAAAAAAAACTTCCTGGAATAAGTCATTATAGCAAGTTTGCAGGATATAAGATTAATATGCAAAAGTGAATCACTCTCCCTTTTACCAACAATGGAGAAGTAGAATTTGAAATTAAAAATACCATTTACATTAGCACCCCCCAAAATGAAATACTTAGGTATAAATCTAATAAAATATATCTAAGATCTATGTGAAGAAAACTACAAACCTCTGTTGAAAGAAATCAAAGAATAAATGGAGAGAGATTCCATGTTCATGGATGGGAAGACCCAATATTACTGGGATGTCAGTTCTTCCCAAATTGACCTATAGATTCAATGCAATTCCAGTTAAAGCCCCAATAAGTTATTTTGTGGATATTGACAAACTGATTCTAAAGTTTATATGGAGAGGCAAAAAACCCAGAAGAGCCAACACAATACTGAAGGAGAGCAAAATCGGAGGACTGACACTACCCAACTTCAAGACTTACTATAAATCTACAATTATCAAGACATTGTGGGATTGGTGAAAAAATAGACAAATGGAACAGAACAGAGAGCCCAGAAATACACCCACATAAATATAGTCAATTGTTTGACAAAGGAACAAAGGCAATTCAATAGAGAAAGGGTAGTCTTTTTAACAAATGATGCTGGAACACTGGATAACCATGTGTAAAAAAAAAAAGTCTAGACACTAACTTTACACCTTTCACAAAAATTAACTCAAAATGGTTCATGAACCTAAAACTATAACACAAAACTTCTAGAAGGTAACATAGGAGGAAATGTAGGTGAACTTGGGCTTGGCAACCAGTATATATATCACACAAAAATGTGTGTGTATGTGTACCCAGAGACATGTACAAGGATGTTCATTGTGCTACTCACAGTTACTTCAACCATAAATTATTCAATCAACAGAATGAGTTTATTTATTCAACATGATGGATATATGCATGAATAAGTAGAAATGATTAATTATAACTATGTAACAACACGGATGAAACAGATAATGTATCCAAAGGATTCAGATGTGAAAAAATAATATAGTGTGATTCTGTTTATATAAAGTTAAAAAAAGATAAAATTAAATTGTAGACTTAAAAGATGACTGCTTTGTAGTAAAATCATAAAGAAAAAAGAAACAAGGAAAGATTACCATACGTGTCATGCTGTTGCTTACCTTTGAGGAGAAAGGGATTAGTGATTGCAATAGCACAAGAGAAGTTTCTGGATTGCTGCCTGTGTTCTCTTTCTTGGGTGGGTGGTTTTACAGGTGTTCACCTAGTAATGAATCACTGAATAGTACGTGCTTTTATGTGTGCTTTGCTATATGTACCTTTTATTTCATAATAAACTTAAAAATATAGAGATTTAAATTACATAACTTATACCATGTAAGTTGGGAGTGGAGCAAACTGCATTATAGTGTTCTAAGGGAGGAGTAAAGAGGTTGCTTAAGCCAGATTTTCAGTTGAGGATGCATGCTACGATAATCATTAAAAGAACAGAAGTAGGATATAGATACAAATAAAGGAAAAATGGAATGATAAAAAATTCAAATCAAAACAGCAAAAGAACAAAAATAACCCTAAAACTAGACTTTATTGTTTCAAAATGCATACATAGTTGAGAAAACTATAAAGAAAATCATGTGAAGTGATTTACTATATAAGTCAGTATGCTTCTGATAGGGATGGGACATTCAAAGGTATCACTCAGAGAGGCTCTCAGGTACTAAGGGCAATGTTTTTTTCTTATACTTGGGCATTTTTTACAAGCATTTTTCTATTTATACTTATTTACTATACATTTATATTTTATGCACTTTTCTGAATGTGTCTATATTTCAAAATGTAAAAGGTTTCTAAAAAGAAAAATCAGTTTCTGTAAATCACATTAATAGTTGAAAGAGTAAAAGTTCTATTTTTTAAAAAACAATTTTTTTCTGATGAAGAATGGATATCTGCACGCATATGTATAGACATGTATATGTATAAATAAGAACCCCAAACTACTGCAAAACAGTCTTGAGAAAGAAGAACAGAGATGGAGGAATCACACTCCCTGACTTCAGACTTTGCTGCAAAGATACATAATCAAAACAGTATGGTACTGGCACAAAAACAGATACCTAGATCAATGAAAAGAATAGAGACCCCAGAAATAAACCCATATACTTATAGTCAATCTATGACAAAGGAGCCAAGAATATACAACAGTCTCTTCAATAAGTGGTGCTAGGAAAACTGGACAGCTACGTGTAAAAGAATGAAATTAGAATATTCTCTAACACCATATACAAAAATAAACTCAAGAGGTATTAAAGACCTAAATGTAAGACTGGAAACCATAAAACTCCTAGAAGAAATCATAGGGAGAACACTCTGACATAAATTGTAGCAATATTTTTTTGGATCTGTCTCCTAAAGCAAAGGAAATAAAAGCAAAAATAAACAAATGGGACCTAATTAAACTTAAAAGCTTATGCACAGCAAAGGAAACCATAAGCAAAACAAAAAGACAACCTACAGATTGGGAGAAAATATTTGCAAATGATACTACTGACAAGGGATTAATTTCCAAAATATACAAGCAGCTCATATAACTCAACATCAAAAAAACAAACAACCCAATTTAAAAAATGGGCAGGGACTTCCCTGGTGGTGCAGTGGTTAAGAATCCGCCTGCCAATGCAGGGAACACGGGTTCAATCCCTGGTCCAGGAAGATCCCACATGCTGTGGAGCAACTAAGCCTATGAACCACAACTACTGAGCCTGTGCTCTAGAGCCCGCGAACCACAACTACTGAAGCCCGCACACCTAGAGCCCACGCTCCTCAATAAGAGAAGCCACGGCAATGAGAAGCCCATGCACCACAACAAAGAATAGCCCCTGCTTGCCGCAACTAGAGAAAGCCCATGTGCAGCAACGAAGACCCAGTGCAGCCAAAATAAATAAATAAATTAACTAATTAATTAATTTAAAAATGGGCAGAAGACCTGAATAGACATTTTCCCAAAGAAGGTATGTAGATGGCCAACAGGCACATGAAAAGATGTTCAACATCACTAATCATCAGGGAAGTGCAAATCAAAATCACTATGAGCTATCACCTCATGCCTGTCAGAATGGCTAGGATGTGGAGAAAAGGGAGCTCTTGTACACTGTTGGTGGGGATGTAAATTGATGCAGCCACTGTGGAAAGCAGTATGGAGGTTTCTCAGAAAACTAAAAATAGAGCTACCACATGGCCCAACAGTTTTACTCCTGGGTATATATCCAAAAAAACACAAAAACACTAATTTGAAAAGATACATGCACCCCAATTTTCATAGCAGCATTATTTACAATTCCCAAGATATGGAACCAAACCTAAGTGTCCATCAACAGATGAATGGATAAAGATGATGTGGTATATATACATATAATGGAATACTAGTCAGCCATTAAGAAGAATGAAATTTTGCCATTTGCAATGATATGGATGGACTTGGAGGGTATTATGCTAAGTGAAATAAGTCAAAGATAAGTACTGTATGATATCACATATTTGGAATCTAAAAAATACAACAAACTAGTGAATATAACAGCAAAAACAACAAAAACAGACTCACAGATATAAAGAACAAACTAGTTGTTACCAGTGGGGAAAGGGAAAGGGGGAGGGGCAATATAAGGGTATGGGATGAAGAGGTACACACTATTATGTATAAAATAAGCTACAAGGATATATTGTACAATAGAATATAGCCAGTATTTTTTTTTTTTTTGCGGTACACGGGCCTCTCACTCCTGCGGCCTCTCCCGTTGCAGAGCACAGGCTCCGGACGCGCAGGCTCAAAGGCCATGGCTCACGGGCCCAGCCGCTCCGCGGCATGTGGGATCCTCCCGGACCGGGGCACGAACCCGTGCCCTCTGCATCGGCAGGCAGACTCTCAACCACTGCGCCACCAGGGAAGCCCTATAGCCAGTATTTTATAATAACTATAAATGGAGTATAACCTTAACAAATTGTGAATCACTATGTTGTACACCTGTAACATATATTGTACATCAACTGTATTTCAATTAAAAAATAATAAATGAAAAAGGACAACAATGAAAATATAAGCATTCTTTTCTTTTCTGATAAAGGATGCATATCTACATGCATATGTATAGACATATATATGTACAAACATGAATGCAAAACTACTGCAACTGTCATCCTTAATGCTATAATCTTTACCTTTAAGACCCAGAGCAAGCCACTTCTATTCAGCATTGTATGTTCCATAATCATAAGAAGAGAGAAATAAAAGGCCTAAGAATGAAAAAAGAAGAAACAAACTTTTATTTACTCTGACATGATTATGTATGTGGAAGATCCAAAAATACACAAATTATTAGTATTGAAAAGAAAGCGGCATCTCTTAAGGTGGTGTTTGGAGCCTCTGAACCCTGGTTAAGTCACAGACCTCCAGTAAACCCAAACCTCAGTCTCATATTTGTTTCAAAAAGGGGGAGTGGTGAGTGGATGGCTTATAATACAGTGCTTATCAGTGTGGCTGTGAGGATTATAATCAAATAATGTACTTGGAAGTCTCCAGCAAAATGTTACCCCACAGTAGATATTCATTTATTAAGAAACACCAATCATCTGTGTGGTTAAGCTCTTCCTCTTCCTTCAGGCTCTTATCTGGAAGTCATCTCTGAGGGAACATCCCTGCTTAATTTTTTCTTCCTAGCACTTAACACTATCTAACGTAATATGTGCTATTTCTCATCTCTCTTCTCAGACATAAGCTCCAAGAGGAATTATTTTTGTTTTCAGAACCACCTGTGCCTGACCCATAATAAATGCTCAATAAATTTGTGTTGAATCAGTAGATAGATGGGTTAATTTACACAGTCACCATCCTGCCCTGATCTGAGCTACTGCATTATAGTAGGTAATGGGGAGTATTTCCTAGGATACTAAATGGGAGGGGCCTTGGGACACCTTTTAAACCTCACCACCTGTCAGTCTCTTCCCTGTGGAGAGAGGGGAGGGTTGGAGATTAGATGTGTGACTATTAGAATTAGTAAGAAGGGTAATGGAGCGCACAAAATTTGGGAGAGAGATCCAGAAAAGGAGACGTGGGATACTGAAGGCAGACTCCGGGTATCCTGAGTTGGCATTCTGGGCCAGTGCTGCTCAAAGTGTCACTTGTCCACCTTGAAGAGGAACTTTTCTTTTCTCTACATAAAGACTTGCTTTTTGTAGAGACTCTCCAGCCCTGGATTTCTAGGCAGGATTTCTCAAAACTATCCCACGTGTTTTTAACTGTTTTTTGTTTTGTTTTGTTTTTTTGCGGTACGCGGGCCTCCCACCGCCGAGGCCTCTCCCTCCGCGGAGCACAGGCTCCGGACGCGCAGGCCCAGCGGCCACGGCTCACGGGCTCAGCCATTCCGGGGCACGCGGGATCCCCCCGGACCGGGGCATGAACCCGCGCCCCCCGCATCGGCAGGCGGACTCCCAACCACTGCGCCACCAGGGAAGCCCCTTTTTTTTTAAGCATAATTAAAGTCTCCCAACTGATTTATATGAAATAAGTAGTAGCATACAGACAGAATCACTATACTAACTGCTAATTAGATTGTGACTACACTTTCATAATGCCTAGTTCTTTCCTTTGAAGCCCTTAACATACTGATTATTGTTTAATCTGTTATTTTTAATGATTTGCTCAACACCTCTTTCCCAGTCAAACTGTAAGCTCCATGAGGACAAAGGTCATGTTTGCCTTGCTTACTACCAGGTCCACAGAATGTATCATAGTGTACAGCACATAGTAGGCAGATGGTAAACATTGACTGCACTATCTAAAGATTGAGATTTATAGATATATTAGACCAAAGTATAAATCACATCTTTCTTGACTAGGATTTTGCAGTTAATGAAACCTTTGCTACTGTTCCAGGTATAACTTGGAAAATTATTCTCATTCAGTCACTGAATTCAAGAAGACTCCTTTCACTGTCTTTTTCTGGCCTTAAGCTAACTGTCTGCTTTGAACTTTGAAAGCATACTTATGTCTGGGTCCCATTTCAGAATGTCTTATGTAAATGATTTATGGTGAAGTCCAGGCATAGATGTAATTGTAAAGGCCCCCAGGAATTATAGCCCACAAAGTAGAGACTCTACCCTCCACAAGCCATGTCTCTATCTTCCCCAACATCTCTTACCAGAGAGCACAGGGCAGGGCTGTCTCCTCAGGGTTTTCTCTAAGTGTCGGGCCTTCTCTTTAGCAAAAGTGGTCATAGTTGATTGCTGATCATTCAGTTCATCAGTTGACTGCCTGATTCCTGGGCTTGGGAAGTGAGGATCTCACTTTTCAGCCAATTTGCTGTGTCCTGAGATCATAAGTGTAGAACCCCTTAGGTGGGGCATTTGTCAAATGCTCTATAAACTAGCAAATGTTTAAACATTATTAAAAGAAAAGAAAATGAAGCCCCAATAAAGTAAAACCTCAAGTAAAAGCTGACACAGAATATTAATCCTCAGCAGGATTTTCAGAATCTGCATCACAGAAGAGGCCCTTAGGGATGAAGAAAAATATAAAGTCCTCATTCACTGCCTCTTAAACAGGAGCCCCAGGCAACAGTGACTTTTCTGAAGGATTTGCTGCCAATGGAATGTGAAGATGTCTGTTGGCCCAATAGTTGAAAGCAAGAGACTGGCAGATGTCACTGGCACACAGCTTTTAGAGTCGTTTATCAAATTAAAAAAAAAAAAATTGCTGTTCCTTCACTTGTGTTCATGAGACCGTGTAATGTCTCCCAGAGCAGGAAGACCATTAAATTGATGGGTACAGTTTAGATGAGGGGAAGAATGAAGAAAGCATAATGGCAGAAGGAAGAAAGCAGGAACACTCTAAGCACCAGAGAGAATTGTAGCAAAGACAAAAACAAGGAAATGGGTAAATGGGGGTTTATCACTTAAGGAAATTGCTGAATAGTTCTCCTACCTTTGGCCATGTACACATCCTTACCAACATTTAGTGTTGTCAGTCTTTTTAATTTTAACCATTCTGGTGAGGGTGAAATGGTACCTCTAGTTTCAGTTTTCATTTCCTTCATCTCCAATGATGTTAAACATTTTTTCAGGTGTTAATAGCTGTTTTTATATCTTCCTTTTTGAAATGTCTGTTCATCTTTAGCCCCCTCCCTTTTTTTTTTTTGAGTTCTCTCTCTCAGATCCTACTCAGGTCCACACACTCAGCTCCAGAAACCTCTATCAAAGAGGAAATCATGTCAGTCCACCTCTTTCCTTCCCCTTTGCCGTATAAAACAAAAACAAACCAACAAAACAAACAAAATAGCCCAGTTTTTAGTTAGGTTGTTTGTCTTTTTATTGTAGTTTTGTAGAAGTTCTTTTTATGTTATGGATAGAGATCTTCCATGGATTGCCTGTTTTTTTTCTTACTAGTCTTTTGATGAACAGAAGCATTTATGTTTGATGAACCCTGGTTTATCAATTTTTTTGTTTATTACTTAAGAAATCTTTGCTGTCTCCAGATCAGAAGGGTATTCGCCTATGCTTTCTTTTTCTATAGGTTTTATAGTTTTATATTTTACATTTAGGCCCATGATCCTTCTTGAATTAAAGTTTGTGCATAGATGTTTTAGGGGATTATGATCTTTTTAAAAATATAAATATTTAGTTCTTTTGTCTTCAAAGCAGCTTGCTGGGATTGTGTGTGTGTGTGTGTGTTGGATTTATAGACCAGTTTTGGGAGAATAGAGATCGTAACAGTTTTGAGCTTTCAGAGCCATTAACATTGTACATCTTTTGATTTTGGTAATGCTTTGTAGAGTGTAGAGGTCATGGACTTTTTTTTTTTTTGGCTAGATTTAATCTTAGGCATGTAAAGTTTTTTATATTTCAATTTCCATTAGTTTTTGCTATTAGAAATACAACTGATTTTTATATATAAACCTTGAGTCCTGCAATTTTGATGAACTGACTTATTCTATTGTGACTTTTTGTAGCTTCTATAAGGGTTTTTTGTGTACACAGTAGTGTCTCTGACAATATCAATTTTCTTCTTCCTTCCTGATTATTTAATTAATTAATTCATTTATTTACGAACTGGTTAGAGTTTCTATCATGTTGTTGAATAAAAATAGTAAGAACAGGCATTTCTGCTTTGCTCCTATCTTAGATGGAAAAAGTTCAATGTTTCACAATTAAGTATGATTATAGACCAAGATTTTAAAAAGCATATGCCTTTTATCACATTGAAGAAATTACTTTCTATTGCTAGTTATGCTGAGAGTTTCTATCATAAAAGGGTATTGAGTTTTGTCAAGAAAACAAAGATTTTTTTCTGCATCTATTGAGATAATATGGTACTTCATTTTTACTCTATTACTGTGGTGAGTTATGATTCATTTTGTTGATGGTTTCCTTTGCTATGCAAAAGACTGTAAGTTTGATTAGGTTTATTTTTGCTTTTGTTACTTTTCTTTGGGTGTCAAATCCAAAACAATCATCACCAAGACCTATGTCAAGGAGCTTACTGCCTATGTTTTCTTCTAGGAATTTTCTTGTTTCCGGTCACTGAGGTCTTTTTCTGCCTGTTTCAGAGTTGCACTAAAACCCCGCACCGAAGCCAGTCTTGTTTTGAGGATAGAAAATGCAAAGATGACTTCTGGGGTTTGCATGCCCTGTCCTTCCCAGGGTTAACATTACAAGGCGGCAGAATTACAAGATGGCCTCAACTTGTACCTAGGGAGACTGTGGAAAGATCCCTAGTCCTATTTTATGAGGCTCATTCAGGATTAGAGTCTCAGCTTTAGAGGTCCGGTCCTCCGGGTGAAGACTTGGACTTCAGAGTTAGGACTCTAGCACCTCTTCATGAATAAATTACCTCCTTTTAAAAGGCCATCAGAGCTATAATCCAGGAATAGTAGGTCAAGTTCCCTTGGGGATTTGCTTAGGGAGGTCTTGAGTTTGCTACACTAGCAGAGATTTTAAGCAGGTACCTGGGGAAGTGGAGCGTGGATACAGCAGTATGAAGTATTAGAGCGGTTAGGTGGAGTACCATAAGTTTGGAGAAGGGTCCATAAAACTGAGATGGGTCCAAGTCACCTGGAGGTAGAGTTGTCATCCACGTGATTTCTAAACAGTCTCTACCATTCCTGGTTCAGAGTTATCTCCCAGGCAGGGAGGGCGGAGATTATGTGAACAGCACTGGATCAGCTGACTAACCCCTCCTTTCTGCTGCCAAGGTTAGGGAGGGTGAGGAGAGACTGTCTAATGGTTTCCTCACAGAGGGAGGAGGGGCCCAAGGGCGAGAGGGGACAAACAGAACGGAAGATGGGCAGAACCACTCACTTATTTCTCCCCAAGCCCCCAGCCAGCACCTTTCCTTCGCTGCCTGCGCATCAGGTCCCCTGTGCGGGGGCGGGGCAGGGGTCTCGGCCCCGCAGCTTCTACAGGAGCAAGGATGGCGGGGCAGCAGGCGCTGCTTCTAGTCGGATTCCTACTGCCTGGCCTCCTCCTCTCAGAGGCTGCCAAAATCCTAACTCTGTCCCTGGTGGGTAAGTGTTTGGCCAAAGATCCAGAGACAGGCAAACGGCGCTTGGTGAGAGAGTCGTGTGTTTTTCCAGTCTGGAGCAGGTTTGTTACCCTGGCCGGCGGATGAAAAGGGGGGAGCCATTTGTGCGGGTAGGAACGGGGCTGGGGCCAGAAGTTTGAGATCCAGCCCAGTGCAGGAGGCCCCCGGCCGCCTCCTCCAGGGCGCGGGCTGGACATTCAGAGGCTCACCCTAAACTTCTAGAGGGCGCACAGCAGTTGCTGGTAAAGACTGGGGCTAACTAGCGGTTTGCAGTTCTCGGAGGCCAAGGAAAGGTGCTCCTGGGGGCAGCAGTAATAATTTTCTGAGGCTGCCCAGGAGCCAAGGTGGAGCAGGGAAGATACTACAGTGACAATTAGGAGAGTGGAGTGTTTCACCCCGAGGAATATATCAGGATACAGGGATAATCGTAGGATGGAGCTTCCCCAAGACTTTATTTTAACCCATAGTGGGCTCTCTTAGATCACTTTTACATCACTGAGAATCAGGGGATCTTAGAACTGCAAGGAACCGTAAATCATCAAATTAAGTCCCCACGAGGTTTTCCTGAGCAGGAAATGAAAGGTCGGGGAAGTGAGGTGCTGATGGCAGGAGCATACGGGACCTCCCTAATGGAACATACCAAATATTTACTCAGGATTTCCCATCCCCAAGATCATCCTCTCCAAGTGGGGAGTTTTAAAAATCACTTTATCTCTATTTGAAAGCTTTTTTTTTTTGGCCGCACTATACGGCATTCGGAACTTCCCCAACCAGGGGTGGAACCCATACTCCGCTGCAGTGGAAGGGCGGAGTCTTAACCACTAGACCACCAGGGAAGTCCTAAAATCTTTTTTTCCTGCTGACTGTTTGTAGTAATAATGCAAGAGAGCTTCCTCACCCCCTAAAAGTACACTGTTCCCCAGCCTCAGGCTCTGAGACGGAGCTGGTGCGGTTTGTGAGGGGCTGGACACCCAGAAGGCACTGGGGTCCCCAAGACCCTCCATGAGCAGATGAATGTGTAGTTGCCCTTCATCCTGCCCTTTCTCCCGGGTCTTGGGATTAAAATGTGGGCCAGAGGTGTGGGGAATTTGTACTTTATAATTTCCTGTTACGTCAGGCTGTACAATTCTGTGTATAAAAAAATTAAGGGTTTCCCTTGTGGCGCAGTGGTTGAGAGTCCGCCTGCCGATGCAGGGGACACGGGTTCGCGCCCCGGTCCGGGAAGATCCCACATGCCGCGGAGCGGCTGGGCCCGTGAGCCATGGCCGCTGAGCCTGCGCGTCCGGAGCCTGTGCTCCGCAACGGGAGAGGCCACAACAGTGAGAGGCCCGCGTACAGCAAAAAAAAAAAAAATTAAGAAGTAGCTGCACACTTTTTCTCCTGCACCACCCGGAGCAGGTTTGTTACCCTGGCGGGCGGACGAAGAGGGAGGAGCCATTTGTGCGGGTCAGTGGGGGGCAGGGTAGGTACTCCATCCCTCTAACCCCAGTCTCCAAACCCTTGCCATTTGTCATTAATTTCTCTCCTGATTTAGCTTTCTCTGCTGCTGAGACCCTTAGATTCAAGCAAAGTGCCTGTGTTGGTGCGGGTTCGAAGAGGAGACCTTAGTGAGATGGAGCTTGTCCCTCTCCCAAGGATTGAGCTTATGTTTCCTTAGGATCCCAGGATTGTCCTCGGATAGATGATGTCCCAGCCACTCACGCGTATAGGATCCTGCAGGCCCATCCCATGCACCCCACAGTTATCCTGCAAGTCTATCCCCTAGTCTTAATGGATGTGAAACATTCAGGCCCCAACTGAGAAACTTCCTGCCAAATATATTTGAACTGCAAGCATTCTGGCTCCAACTGATAGCTCCACGTCCTTCTGCTGTAGTGGTTGCTTCTTGGACTCTTATTCAAGCAACCATATTTCTGGTTCCTACTCTTGCATACTTTCCAAAGAGAAGGATCCCAGAAATAGCTCTGATTGCTTGTCCATTAGGACCCCTTCGCACTCACATGCACGGCACCATGCCACCACAATTTCCACCAGTGCAGTTATTTCTTTAGGACATGGTGTCTCCATAAGTCCCCGGCTGAAATGCAGTATGTACCTTAGGATCAGGAACTCCTTAGGGCCTAAGCCCCGAGAAGCTTATCACACTGACATGGAGGCCAGAGTTACAAGAGGAAATCTTTGATGGAGGTTTGCCACTTGTCAAGGAGCTGGGCCAGCAGGCTCTGGGTGAGTGGGCTAGGGCTTACTCAGAATGAGATGGAGAGACTGACTGATGACGCTCATTTCCTCTACTCCCTGGCAACTTTCTGCTTCCCTACCCCTCCTCTCCTGGATTTGTCAGCCCATCAATCTTAGAATCTCTACTCTCATCATTACAAAAATGAAGTTGTGCACTATTCCTAGGTGGAAGCCATTTTCTACTGATGAATCGGGTCTCTCAGATTCTTCAAGATCATGGTTGTAATGTCACCATGCTTCTCCAGAGAGGAAATTTATTGCCACCAGGTATCTTCCCCACTAATTCTTGATTGGGTGTATTCCAGGCAAGGAACAGCAATAGCAATGCCTTTTGCATAGAGGGTCTTTTCAAAGAGTTTCTTCAAATGTAACTGGACTGAAAGAATGAAAAGGGTGAGTGTGTGCATGTGTGTGTTTGTGTGTGTGTCTATGTAAGGTGTAGGAAAACTTCCTGGCTCTTTCCACCAGGACTCCATGCTCTGTAGTTCTGTGTTCTCCTCCTGTACCTGACTTCCAGTCCATCTCAAGCAACCCTCCACACATTATCACAGACCATTTTGGTAATGCTACTTTATAACTTGGCTTGAAAACCTGTTGAACAGATGTGTTATCCATGTATAAGATTTCTAATAGGTAAGGATCACTTTTTTCTATGGCATAGATGACTTCTCCTCTTATGGTATCTGAAATTTAAGGAAGTTTTCTCAGGAGGTCCCTTATTTACGCAACTAAGATCAGAATCTACCATTGAGATGATCTTGTTTTCTTGCAAATTAGTGACTGCCGTGAGTTTGTGCAACTGATGTAGGAAGTGCCTAAATCCAAAGAGTTTAGCTAGAATGAGCTCCTAAATCTTAGCAACTCCTCTCTATTGACAGAAAAGGAAACAGCAGCCCTAAGAACTTGAACAATTTACTCAGGGTCACACGGCAGGTTAATAAGTGTGTTGGGTGGGTTTAGGACTTCAAGCTCTGGATTGCTCATTCTGAAGTATTGCTCAGGCTTTGATTTAAGAAAAAAAGGCAGTATTAAGCGGACTCTTTGAAGAATAAAATTGTGAGAAATTATAAAACTTTGAAGGTGACTTCAGGCTTTGTAATTGTTCAGATTGTTTTAAAATAATTCTTTTTCTGTCGAAATTTCTTTCACGTTTTTTATTGTGATAAAATATACGTTACATGAAATTGACCACTGTAACCATTTTTGTATAGAGGTTAGTGACTTTAAGTACATTCACATGGTTGTGCAACTATCTCTGCCATCCCCCTCCAGAACTTTTTTATCATTACAAACTAGAACTCTGTACCCATTACAAATAACTGCTCATTACGCATTGCCCCAGCCCCCGGTAAACACTAGTCTACATTACTTCTCTAGTAATCTGACTGTTCTAGGTACCTTATATAGGTGGAATCATACAATATTTGTCTTTTGTGTCTTGCACATTTCACTTAGCATAATATCTTTCAGGCTCATTCATGTTGGAGTATGTATCAGCATTTTCTTCCTTTTTAAGGCTGAATAACATTTTATTGAATGTATATACCATATTTTATTTGTCTGTTCATTTGTTGATGGACATTTCTGTTGTTTCCACCTTTTGGATATGTTAGTAATGCTGCCATGAACCTTGGTGTACAAATATCTGTTTGAGTCCCTACTTAAAACCATTCTAATCACCTTCTAGATTAAGTTCTATATGCTTCACTGAGCATCTTTTATATGCGTATCCTTTTGCACTTTCCTTGATAGCAGATCTGATGAAATAGCTGTAGTGTATTAAGATCTAATTTTTAAAATTGTAATTTAATCTAATGAAAATTTTAAATTAATTTAAATTAAAATTTTAGATTAAAAACTACATTTGGCATGAACTTTGAGAAACTACTGAACTTCTACCCCTTTAACAAAGGTATGTACATCAAAATCTATAAACAATTCAGGGAGTTTTTAGATCCATTCAGTCTTATTCTTAGGTTCCAGCTTTAAGTGTCTAGGGTTTCTTTCAATATTCCCTAATCATGGGCATTCCTGAGGCTTTGAAACAGCATATTCATTCTTTTTTTTTTTTTTTTTTGCTGTACGCGGGCCTCTCACTGTTGTGGCCTCTCCCGTTGCGGAGCACAGGCTCCGGATGCACAGGCTCAGCGGCCATGGCTCACGGGCCCCAGCCGCTCCGCGGCATGTGGGATCTTCCCAGACCGGGGCACGAACCGGTGTCCCCTGCATCGGCAGGTGGACCCTCAACCACTGCGCCACCAGGGAAGCCCCAGCATATTCATTCTTTACTTCATTAGAAGAGCTAGGCTAGGTGTCTGCAAATCAGGAAAATACATGATTAGGTTATTATTTCTGACCTGATGCTCATTTCAGTGTATGGAATATTTGAACCATATATTAACTATTAATTTGAACACACCCATCTTGCTTATTTATTAACAACTTTAGTGAAGAAATAACCTCAGTGGCACTGAAGAAACAAAGATCTCTAATAATCATAAGCTCCAATCATTATGTGGAATCACAATTGGGTTATTGATAGAGGCTGAAAGGATATTGAGGACATGATAGAAAAAGCCTAGATTGCCTTGAACACACTGTTAGTGGAAATGCAGACGTTAAAACTCTGCAAATGAGGACTGCCTCCAAGGGCAATGGCTGCCCTTGCCCTGTTCAGATGCAGGGCTGTGTCTGAGCCGCTTCATTCCCCCGAAGTGCACATTCTCCTCGGCAATAGCTGCCTTCACTCTAGTGGGGACCGCACTGGAGCAGGAGCCTAGTGCAGGCCTGGTGTGCACTGGGCTGGTCCCAGGAAACCGGCCAGATCCGCAAGAGTTTCAATCTGCTTCCTCTGCTTTGTTCCTGGGAGTGAGCAGGCGTGTATACACACTCTTCATAAGCGAAGGCTTGGTTTCTTACAGCCCTCTGGTAAGTCCCACTGGTTTTCAAACCAGCTAAGGGGATTCATCGTCCCCGTGTGGGACCCCAGGGCATGATAACTTTTATGGAGAACAAAGAAGAACTCTGAGGATGAAGCAGTAAGCCCAGAGGTTAGAGCTTCAATCTCACAGGGCTGAGTTTCAAATCGCAGAGGATTGTTTCCAGTCCTTAATAAGGAATTTTGACATCCAGATGGGCCAACAATATTAGTTGGCCCATTTGGATGTCAGAATTTCTTATGACCAGTGACTGATGCTTTCCTTCCACTTCGTTGCATTTAGATTAATAAAATCAGTAACCAGTGTCTTATACCTGCCCCACTATTGTTTCTTGGAAGCAGAAAACTTGTTTCCTGATTTAATAGGTCCACAGATGGAGAGAAATTTTGCCTCTGGGTTGATCATACCCAGACTCTCACCCATACTTATTAAATTATTTGGATGTTATAATTTGGGACATTTGAGCCAATGATATTTAGATGAGATTTTGAACTATGAGTTGGTAGTGTAAAAGTTTGAGACCTTTTGGGATGTTGAGATGGGGTGAATGAATTTTGCATGTGGGATGTACATGAGTGTTTGAGGTGCAGAGAGCAGAACATAATAATAGGCAGATAATGCCCCCCCCCCCTCACAAAGATATCCATGTTCTAATTCTTGGAACCAGTGAATGTTCTACCTTACAAGGCAAAGGGACTTTGCAGATGTGATTGATATAAGGATCTTGAGATGGGGAGATTATCCTGGATTATCCAGGTGGAGTCAGTGTAATTACAAGAAATGAAAGAAGATAACAGGAGAATAATAGAAGGAATGTGATGGTGGAAGGAAAAGTCAGAGTGACGTGATTGCCAATTGGAAGGAGGCTATAAGCCAAGGAATGCAGGCAGACACTAAAAGCTGGAAGAGGCAAGGAAACGATTGTCCCCTTGAGCCTCCAGAAGGAATGCAGGCCAGCCCACATCTTGCTTTTACTCACATAAGACCCATTTTGGACTTCTGATATCCAGAACTGTAAGATAATAAGCTTTTTTTTTTTTTTTTTGCCACTAAGTTTACAGTAAATCTTTGCAGCAACAATAGGAAATCCATGCAGCCATCATAGGTGGTCAGGTGCTCCAGGAGTCAGGAGAGCAGGTTGCTAAAGGCAATTTTGAGGGGCACTAATTACAGTACCTATTGTATTGTGATTTGGACAGATTCTAGATGTTTTGTTATTTGGGACCGTATCCAAAGGGCTGATTTTCAAGCAATGAGCATACATGGACTTAAGTAAAACATATAAATGAGAAATATGTTGTCTCCAGAATGCAAAAAGAACTAAAAGATGTTGGACCCGTTGAAATATTATGGTGTCAATAGTTGTTTCTTGACAATGTCAGTGATAGAAAAACCTTAGACTGACCAAATCTTCCCCAGGAATTTCACTTAGGTACTGGGTCTTGAGCTTTGTGTAGGGACAGTGGCACATCCCTTCATGTGAACTACTTTGAGAACGTTTCTGCCTTGAGTGAGTGTGTGAAATGAATCTCCTTGGAGGAGGATGTCCTTAATGTAATTAATACCTATGCTCCTGGGGAAAGTTGGATGTGGTTAACATTTTGCCAACAAAGATTGTGGCCAATGGTAGAGCTGTTGAAATGTCCCATTGGCATCCAGTTAGAGGTATACTGTGCCTCTTCCAAGGTGAAGGCAAACTGCAGTTGAGAGCCTGGTAAAATAGGTTCTGAACAGAACATATTAGCCAAATCTATGACCGCCAAGTATTTTCTAGTAGATCCTTGGATAGAGTCAGTCATTTCACTGAGGTTGGATATGGGAGCTGTAATGTGTGGGACCATGCAATGATCTGTTCCCGGTCACTATGCACAATTTGGTTGGACGTCATGACTGATGTAGGCACAAATGCATTAAGAAGAGTATGGAAGGTTTATTACTCAAATAATAAGGACTTTTTGAAGGAACAGGACAGGTTCCCAAGCCCCTGAAAAATGGCTATCGAGAGTAGGGAGGGATGACTAGCTTGAAATTTTATTGTGGGCAGGGGGTTGGGATGTGGTGAGGGTTCCGCCTCATGGGCCTGACTTGCATGGTTTGAAACTCCCACTTAGGGCCACGGGAGGGAGCATGCAGACTTTCTTACCAGTTTGCCCAGGTAATGCACAGAAGAGGGAACGAGAGATAGGGCTTGAAGCCTGCTAGCGGTCAAACATCAGCATCAAACATCAAACTCATGGGTAATCGAGGAGAAGCCAAGTTGGTACGTAGAGGTGCAGAAGATTACTATTTTAATTAATCCATTCAGTACTTTCTACTGAATCGCAAACTATTTGGATATATCACTTTAAATAATGAAGTTGAATTTTTCTAAAGCAGAAAGAGCAGAGGCTCTGGAATCAACCTTGACAAATTATCTTAAACTAATTAACTTTATTTTCTCAGCAATAAAATGAGACAAATAGCTATACATTCAATTAAGGCTTTAAACGGAAGTTTCCATAATTTAAACTAAAAAGCATTCCTGAATCATTGTAAGGTTCTCAAGAAATACTTTCATATACAAGATTGAATAAGAAAGCAACCAAATGGAACAAAAACAATTCAAAAGACACAATCGAATGTTGGTATCATCATTCTAATGTTAATCCATGTTGTGTGACACATTTAACATTTAACCCATTGGTGTTTCTTAGGTTTTACAGAGGAGGAGAAATCATACAAAGTTATTAACTGGTTTCTACCTGAAGACGATAACAAAGAATTTAAGAAGTCTTTTCATTTCTTTATGGAAGAAACTTTTGAGGGCAGGTAATTTTTTAAATTATTTGAACTGAAGAGTCACAGTTTTGGTAATATAAGTGAATGGGTGGATGCTTGGACTGAGGATGTGATAAAGGGATGGTTGGATGGATGGAGAGGGGGAGGGAGAGAGGGATGAATGATGATGATAGTTGGGTAAACAAGTTATTTCACACCAAATCCTCCATTCCAGCCACTGGAGGCTTTCCCTTGCTCTGTCCTTTCTCTCTTCTACTATAAGCATGAAGGTATTCCTGTAGCAACTGGGAGGTAGTTTCTTCTGGGACTTCCTTGCAACACTTCACTTACAATCTTTGTCTATAATCTCCCCAACACAGAAGCATAGGTACCTCAACCTCTCACTGTTGGTAGGGAAATCAAAGACACCTTTCCATTTATTTTTTTCCTTTCTCCTCACATGTATTTATTAATGGAGAAGACTTTTAAACAATGATTTTGTAGAAGTTGAGCTTCTGGCCATGTAAAGTCCTTTTAAAATGCAATCAACCTCGTGCAAAATAAGACATGAAGCTGACTCCTTTTGCTTCATCTGGAATGGAAAGGAACACATAACTCCTTACTCATAGACATAGAAGTGAAAAGACAGAAATCCATGCCTATCTGGATTAATTACAGAGGACTAGTCCCCTCTTTTCTTCCTGAAAATCTATTTACTAATAAAGGTACTGCTTAAATCTGACTATTTCCATAAAACCTCCTTTCCTCACTCAAACTGGAAGACCATAGTCCCTCTGGGATAGGTCTGACCTAACCTACTCATCTGATACTTAGTCTGTATCATCTTGTGACGTTATTTATACATTTTAAGTATATGCTTTGTCTATTCTCCCCCAATTTCATATTTTTGAGGACAGATATAGGTAACCATGCATTCTTGATATTTTTCTATTTGTTAGCTTAACTTTAACTATGATTAACAAATTATATTTTAGGAATTTTTACAGCATTACTGAAGTTATCCAAAAGTTTTAGTAACTATTCCTTTGTTATGTGAAATCTTTAAAACACAGCAGGGGATGATTTGAGACAATCACTTTCATTGCGTGACTTGAAGTTAACCCTGAAGATCAGGCAGAGATATGTATATTGCTAATGACTTCTCAGCCTCTGTACAATCTCTACCTGGGGCACAATGGTGCAATGGTGGACAATTATAACTATGCCAGAGTACCGATTCTCTTGGTCCTCCATGCAGCCAGGAGGGCTCTGATGTCTCGAGCCCTTGCACTTATTACCTCTAGTATCTTAGAGTGCAGATGGATATCCTATTTCCCCATATGTTGTACAAACAGGAAACAGGGTCATAATCTATATAGGCAGTGATGGGAAAGCGTTGCAAGAAAATATGTTCCTGGAATAATCCCATAAGCAATGTCTTAATTACATGTCAGAAAGCTTTGCCGTTATCTTCTCTGTATACCTTAGCCTGCACTGAAGTGGAAAGGCTAATCATATGTTTCAGAACCAGGTTTCTTTTCCCTTTGTTTAACCTCTGGGCTAGCTGAGATTTTGTTCTAATATGATCAAATAATCCCTTGGGTGAGGAAATCTGTCATATGTGAATACACAGTAAGTTTTAAAAAATAGCCTATATTGTCAGTATTTATGGGATTGTGTCATCAAGTGACTTCCACTGTTTTGCTAAGTAAACAAGAAAACCACTCATAAAAGTTCAGTATGTAAGTGAAGTTTAAGGAAAGTGTCGCAGAATTTATCAAGTAGAAAGAGATCTGTGAGGTCTGCTGTGGTCAAAGAAGCCTCCCAGAGCAGAAGCCCCATTGAGGGCAGTTCATTTTCAGTTAACATAATGCATCTGTGCCCATGGATTTCAGGAATGGAGAGTTCAAAGATATATTTTCTAAGAACTGGCATAGAGAGTGCTGGGGATTTGGAGCAGTGAGGAAAGGGAGGGGGGACGAAGGGAACACTCTCAAGAGCAGAACATCTGCCCAGAGTGACTAAGGTACATATTTATGGACAGTGTAGAATAGGATGGCTGCTGTTGGCTATGGTCTTACCTACCTGGAATATTTTCTTTGTATCCCAAGATTTTTTTTTTTTAATTGACGTATAGTTGAGGTACAGTGTTTGAGATATTCAGCAAAGTGATTCAGTTCAGTTATACATATATATGTGTATATATATATATATATATATATATATATTCTTTTTCAGATTCTTTTCCATTATAGGTTATTACAAGATATTGAATATAGTTTCCTGTGCTATACAGTAGACCTCTGTTATCTATTTTATATATAGTAACATGTATCTGTTGATCCCAAATTTCCAATTTATCCCTTCCCCTGCTTTCCCCTTTGGTAACCATAAGTTTGTTTTCTATGTCTGTGAGTCTATTTCTGTTTTGTAAATAAGTTCATCTGTGTTATTTTTTAAGATTCCACATATAAGTGATATCATATGATATTTGTCTTTGTCTGACTTACTTCACTTAGTATGATAATCTCAAGGTCCATCCATGTTGCTGCAAATGACATTATTTCATTCTTTTTTATGGTGAAATAATAGTCCATTGTATATGTATAACACATCTTCTTTATCCATTCATCTGTCAGTGGACCAAGGTTCTTTTATGTATTGTGATATTAACACTTCCAATGAATATTTATCATTTATTTATTTTTCTTACAGAAGCACATTTGAACACGTTTTAGCTATTTTGGAGCAACTAGGGCTTCCGTGCAGTCATTTGCTAAGGAGAAATGATACTATGAATTCTTTAAAGAATGACAACTTTCGGGCTTCCCTGGTGGCGCAGTGGTTGAGAGTCCGCCTGCCGATGCAAGGGATACGGGTTCGTGCCCTGGTCTGTGAGGATCCCACGTGCCGCGGAGTGGCTGGGCCCGTGAGCCATGGCCGCTGAGCCTGCGCATTCAGAGCCTGTGCTCCGCAACTGGAGAGGCCACAACAGTGAGAGGCCCGCGTACCGCAAAAAAAAAAAAGAATGAGAACTTTGACCTGGTGATAGTGGAAATTTTTGACTACTGGCCTTTCTTGCTTGCTGAGAAGCTTGGAAAGCCAGCCCCCTGTCTTATGTGCCAGTATTCTATTCCTTGTTAACTGACCACATGGACTAATGGGGCTGAGTAAAGAATTCCCTGATGTTCTTTTGCCCTTCATTCTTTTCTATCCCAGGCCTGATGTCAGCAGCCATCAAAGTCACAGTGACCTACTGCTTTTGGTCTTGAACAAGGTCACCACAAAATAATCCTAAACCATCTGTGAGCTCTGAGAACGCATACCAGGGGGCACATTGCCACTGTATTCAGTGCTCTATGTGCACATGTTCACCCATGTTCCCTTACACACTTACATACACACAGACACACACACATATCTTCCTTAGCTACTAAGGTGTGAGCAACTCATACATTCACGATACTGATGCCAATGTACCTGAGTGCCAAGCTGAGCAACCTCCCGGCCAGTTGTTTGGCGCACTGAGTCTCTGATACCAGAGAATTTTCTCACCCACAACAGGTTATCTCTGTGCCTAGTGCTGCTTCTTAGAGACCCCTCACTGCCATAGCCACTGACTGGATCAGAGGCTCATAACCAAGATTATGACAAAATAATCTGTAGAATTTTAAAAACATTTTCCACGTCTGCAAATGTATTTCTTTAAGTCTTGGACATGGGATATGATTCTCATTTCAAAGAATAAACAAGGAGGTTCTTAGGCACATCCCAGTTGGCCAACACAGGCTGAGATGAACTCTTCATTATCAACAATCACCTTAGTTAGCTCTAAGTAAGCAAAGGCTAGCAAATACTGATGTGCAGAGTCCAGTCTTTGCTTTCAAGTGATTTCTCATATATTTAAAGAGAACAACACGTACAGTGTAAGTTTTATGAGTGCTACATGAGTTGTGATGTCAATGAATGTGTCAGGAATTCAGAGAAGAGGGATATTATTTGGTGGGTGAGAAAAGTTTGCTCAAGGAAAGGAAGAGACAGAGAGAGACAGAGATAGACATAGGGAAACACAAAGAGAAAACAGATGAGAGAAGCAAAGAGACATGAGGGGATAGAGAGAAGGAATGGAATGATGGAATGGATAGATGGATGGATGGGTGGATGGATGGATGGATGGATGGAGATATCTGCCTTGCTTAGCACTATTCTCTACAGAATTCCCTGGGTTCTGGCTGAGTCAAGGAGTCTCTATACAAAGGCAAGGCTTGGAATCCTTGGGTGTGTAGCAAGCAAAGTCATCTTCACAGTGGCTCCAACACACTTTAAGTCCCATTGGTATTTTCTTCTGCCTTTTCTGCTTTCCTTGTTCTGAAACTTTTCATCCTGAAATGTTCTGCTGCCTTTGTTATTTGCAGCAGGGCACCCTCACGTCCACCTTTTTGTCACTCATGGTGGGATAAATAGTGTCATGGAGGCCATCCAACATGGCCTGCCCATGGTGGAGATTCCCCTCTTTGGAGACCAGCCTGAAAACCTGCTCCGAGTAGATGCCAAAAATTTCGGTGTCTCCATCCAGTTAAAGCAGATCAAGGCTGAGACATTGGCTCTGAACATGAAGCAAGTCATAGAGGACAAGAGGTGTGCAGCTCTCTGGGCTTGTGGTTACTCACACTGAATGAAGATGTAAACCACAACGGGCACCGTGTGGGTCTTTTTTTTTTTTTTTTTTTTTTTTTTTTACCGTGTGGGTCTTTTTTTCAATAAAACTGAAATTTCCAGGACGTGAAATAATATGTGTGTGATGCTAACAGCTGACTTATTTCCTATGAGAGGATGACTAGAACAGTTTAGGTTAGATGCTGAGAATGATTTTATACCTTCTAGTTGTGAGGAGCCTGAACTACTGACACAGGGTGTCTTTGAGAGGTCTTCTACTTTGGAGGTGCTTATAGTAGAATTCCAACTGAGGCAGGAGGTTGCCTTTCTGTTCCCAATATCCCACACTGCTCCCCACCTCAGCCGTTTTGACTGTGCTGCTCCCTAGAAAACACATTCCCTTCTCTTCACAGGGTTGGCTCCTTCATGACATCGAGGCCTCATCCCAATGCCACCTGCTCAGAGAGACCGTCTTTCTCTGAAAGTCCCAAAGCCTTCTCTCCTATCCACCCCAATTATAGCATATTATTTTTTTCTTAGCACGTCACAGGATCTGTAATTGCCCATTTCTTTATGTTTTAATATATTGGCTGTCCCCCACACTAGAAAGTAGAGAGTAAGCTCACCCAGGACAACAGCGCATGTCTCCTGTTTTCTGCTATGTTCCCAGGGTTCAGCACAGGGCTTGCCACAAAGTAAGTTTGAATGGATTCCTGTTAAGTGAGTAAATACAAAGGGGCCCATTGACCTCTTAAGAAATTTTCCAACCAGCACAGTAATCTCATGTGAAGAGGAAAAATATATTTTCTTTCTTATAATGAAGAAGGACTAAAAAACTTAGAGCTTCAAGGGCACAAACCCGAATCATATCTCAAGACTTAGCATTACTGCACAACGTTGTGGCACATAGGAGACCTGCAAGTAAGTCTTGTTAGGTGACTGAATAATAACCACATTGCATGTGCCTCCTAACCCCAGAAAAGTTGTTAAGCTCTGGGGGTCAGATAACCCAGAAATTTTATGCATATTTGGTATCTCACATGTTTAAAATATTCATTTTCTGATGAATGGCTTCATAACTTTCACTGGATTTTCAAAGACCTAAACCTACTGGCCCTGTGAAGGAGTCATCTGGGCTGGGATGGTCCACAGACATTGGCCATCAGGGCTGGCTACATAATTCATGTGCCTTTATGTGAAATGTGGAGACCCTTGTCATAAAGTTTAAGGATTTCAAGAGGGTGACAGCAGAGAATTAAATCAAGCACAGGCCCGTTTAAGGGTGGGGCCCTGTGCAAATATGCAAGCTCATAGCCCATGAAGCCAGTGCTGGTCAACATGATGCTTTGAAGGAGCAGGAAAACACAGATGTCTTCCTGGGCTACAGTCCCCAGAGTCACATTTGTTATCTAGCCCAGACACCAGCACAAAGTAGATGCTCAATAAATATAATGGTTTCCTGTAGTATATCTTAAGCCTCCTTGGGGTAGAGATTAGTCCTTACAGACTTAGTCACTTTTTTTATAGTTTAGCACTTCCAGCACCAAGCATGGATCTTTGCATGCAAATATCAGTTTGAACTTTATTTTTTTAAATGTCGTATTTATTTATTTATTTTTGCTGTGTTGAGTCTTTGTTTCGGTGCGAGGGCTTTCTCTAGTTGTGGCAAGCGGGGGCCACTCTTCATCGCGGTGCACGGGCCTCTCACTATCGCGGCCTCTCTTGTTGTGGAACACAGGCTCCAGACGCGCAGGCTCAGTAGTTGTGGCTCACGGGCCTAGTTGCTCCGCGGCATGTGGGATCCTCCCAGACCAGGGCTCGAACCCGTGTCCCCTGCATTAGCAGGCGGATTCTCAACCACTGCGCCACCAGGGAAGCCCAGTTTGGACTTTTTAAAGGGACCCAACTAGACCACAGCAAGGCCAAGCCAACAATTTTTCCTTGAAAGAGAATCTTTTGTGCATAATTTGGAAAATGTGTGTGTGTGTGTGTGTGTGTGTGTGTGAGAGAGAGAGAGAGAGAGAGAGAGAGAGAGAGAGATGCAAGGTCTCTAAGACTTCTGAGACCACTTGAGTAACACCTCCATCTGTCTCTGCCAATAGGCAGAAATCTGCCATGGTCGACACCAGCATCATGAAGCGCTCCCACCCCCTGACCCCCAGCCAGCGGCTGGTGGGCTGGATCAACCACATCTTGCAGACAGGGGGTGCGGCTCACCTCAAGCCCCACACCTTCCAGCAGCCGTGGTGGCATGAGCAGTACCTGCTGGACCTCTTCTCGTTCCTGCTGGCGGTCACCCTGGGCACCGCGTGGCTGTGTGGGCAGCTGCTGGGCCTGGTGGCCAGGTGCTGTGTGGGACCAGGAAGCTGAAGAAGGCCTGAGGCCAAGTGGAGCCTTGGAAGGTGGTGTGTTTGGGTAGAGTCAGCATTTCTTGGCATCTCCCACCAGTTTTGTCAACCCTCATTCTCCACATCCTATCCACTTGCTATTTTGCTACAAATTCCTGCTGACTGGCTTCTTCCTATTGTTGACTTAAAAAAATATATGCACAACGTGAGAGTTGCGAGTTAAGTTTTATTTGGGGCAAAATGAGGACTGTATCCTGGGAGACAGCATTTCAGATAACTCTGAGAAACTGCTCCGAGGCAGCGAGGGGAGGTGCCAGGATATTTAGGAGTTTTGCAACAAAGAGCAAGTAATTGGGAACATCAGAAGATTGTTGTTAAATAAAGAAAACCGGATATCTCAAGTTAAGGAATTTAGCACTTTTTCTGTGTATGGGAAGATGCAAAGAGTCTGGGCTCACCGAAAGCATTCCTTTGGTAATGCACCTTAGCTGTCTGGGGCCTGTATTTTTACATCCTGAGTTTCCTCAGGCCTCACTGCAGGGAGTGGCTGCAGTCTGAGGACTGCTAGATGGCAGGTATTTTCAGTCCTGAGTTTCCTCAGGCCTCACCAGCTCACTGTGGAGGGCTGCAATCATTGGTGACTGTGACATCCTTTGTTTATTGATATGGCAGGAAATATTCCATGTATAAATACTCCATTCCATTTATAAATAGTCCATTTATCACCATGATTAGAATACTTTACTGAGCCCTTGTGGCCTTCTTTATTTTCAGTCAGCAAAGGCTGTTCTGTGATTCCGTCCCTGGATAATTTGGACCAGTGCCCCTCAGATCTGAAGCTTTGAAGCCACCTTCCTTATCACGCCCTTCTTCACGGCACTGAGCCTGAACCATTCCAGCCTCCATGCCCAGCATCTTCTCAGCCTCCTTCCCTCACTCCACTCCACCACTTATCATGGAATAACCCCTAAGGCAGGCGCTTTGCTGATGCTTTTGTTTTCTATTTGCTTCTCCTGCCAACTCTGGTCAAAGCTCAGGAAGCATGTCCGGGGCGGGCATTCAGTGCCAGACACACCCTTGCCTGTGTCCATGGTCTCTGCCTTGGTTTCTGCTGAACACTCCTTTGCAGATCGGGTGTGGAGACTGCAGGTTGGTCATGGGCTGAAATGTCCCCGGTCTCCACTTTTCATAGCTGTGAGCTGTCTTCTCAATATTCCTATTAAAAAAAATGAAGTCATGAGAAAGAAGATAATTTCTTCTTTAAACTAAGAAGAGCCTCTCCATAGCTGAGCCTTTCTGTACTTGACATACTGTTGGGAATCGCATTCACCTGATAGTAACAGAAACCAGAAAAAAGTGACGGGAACAGCTTAGGGTTTTCTTTTCTTTTCTTTCTTCTTTTTCTCATGTAAAAGAAATGTGTATTGGAATTCCCTGGTGGTCCAGTGGTTAGGACTCTGTGCTTTCACTGCTGAGGTCACGGGTTCAATCCCTGGTCAGGGAACTAAGATCCCACAAGCCATGCAGCATGGCCAAAAAAAAAAAAAAAAAGTGTAGGTAGGCAGGCCATCCAGGGCTGATGTGGCAGCTGCATGACGTAATCAATAGTCCGGATTTCTCGTGTGGTTGATCTGCCTGGCTTAGTGGGTGGCTTCATCCTCAAGGTCACCCTGATTTTCAAGGTGGTCATTTTAGATCCAGTCAGCACATTGGAATTTCAGGCAAGAAAAGGGAAACTTAAGGAAAGGGCGTAAAGCAGGTTCATACCAGCTGAGTTAGCTTCCTTAAAGAGGTTTCCCAGACACCGCAGCTACCCAAAGACTTCCAGTGAAATCTCATAGACAGACCTGAGTCACGTGACCATTCCTAGCTGCATAAAATGTCTAAGAAGTGTCCTCCAGCCCCGACTTCCCTGCTGGGTACATTACTACTCCAAGTAATTGGGGGGTGGGGGAGGTGGCGAAGAGGTGTTAGAAAGAAAAAAAAGGACAGTGGATAATGGGAGGATAGTAGAGCCTCGGTCACATGTGGAAGGCAGCAGGGAGGGGCTGGATTGGGTGTTACGTTTCACCTGTGACCTGGTGACTCAGTGGCCTCAGGGACAGTCTTATACCCACTGTAACTGCCTGTGGGTAGAAAGCAGACCTTTCCGAGTAGTGAACATTCAAAATAAGAACAGAAATCTTTTACCAATGTGACATGTGTTATGCTTTCCAAGTTCTTTCATCTCCTTTCTGCCATTTAACGGGATACATGTGTCTAATCCATTCAACCAGAAAGAAGCAGGTACCACCGGGGCAACCACAGAGAGAGAGGAGAGCCATTGTGCAAATTAAGACAACAGCAATAAAACTTGTCCCCGTGATGGATGCCTCCTCCCGCCAGAGAACAGGGCTTGGAGAGTGGATGGGCTGATTTTAGCCCCACTGGCCCCTCTTGTGACACCTCTTTGCCATGAATAATCTGCCCTACCACAGGGTGGTCCTGGCTGGTGTATCCCTCCCACCCAGGGTGATTCCATGCACATGCATGCAGCAGGCACTTGGATCCGCTAAGGAATTCTCTTGAGAAATTTTGTGGGGTTTTGGTTTTTTTTCTTTTTGCCCCTAAGATCCAGGAAGGCTCCTTTCTCCATGCTGGGCTTTAAATTAGTTAATCATTTATTTTTTATTTTTTATAAGTCCTTAAATGAAATGTTCCAAATTTAGAGACATCTGTCAGAGTGGATTTTAAACAAATTTCATCTCAGGGTAACAGTAAGTAATAATCAGATAACACTTGCACTGGTGATTCAGTCCCTCGGGTTTTATTTTTTTCCTGATTTAAAAATCCAAGATGGTACAGATGAACCAGTTTGCAGGGCAGAAATAGAGAACAAACACATGGACAAAGTGGCGGGGAGCGGGGGTGGTGGTGTGATGAATTGGGAGATTGGGATTGACATGTCTACACTAATATGTATAAAATGGATTACTAATAAGAACCTGCCGTATAAAAAAATAAATAAAATTAAATTAAAACAAAAAAATCCAAGATGAATTTCGAGAGATCTTTTTGTGTTAGAACATGTACAAAGAAAGGGAGGTTCCACAAACAAGGGCTGTGGACACCTCCTGGTGGCAGGACCACCTCCCTTGACGGTAGATGAGACCCTCGAGAACAATGGCACCTGGTGACAACTCTTCCTTTCTCATTTGTGTTACTGAGAGCTGAGCTGCGTCTGTCCTCTAACTGATTTTACAAATGAGTAAGCCTACAAAACATAGCAGAAAAGTGTGCCAGAGCTTAAGACCAAATAATAGTTCATTTCATTTCACTCCTTCCCCTTTTTAAAATTTATCTCATGGAATTTTATTGAGCTAAGGCTTGCTATTCCATCTTCCTTTAGTGACCATTTACGAGCTTCATATCATCTCAGATGAGAGTTACTATTACTAGAAAGTCAACTGCAAGCAGTAGCAGGAAGCCTCAGTAGAGCAGCTTAAGCCAGTAGCCTTCAAGCTGGGATACCTTCACCATAATGTGTACATGAAGATTTCCCAAGGGCTACATGACACAGAGTTTGGAAGTGGTAAATTTCCACCTTTGTTGACTCTAGTTTCCTAAAACTGGTCTGCCTGACAAGGTGTTGTGTTTGGTTGGCAGATCCTCTGTCCTGCCACACTTTTCACAATTCCCTGACTCTTATTTTACAGAAGAAATGGACACCCTTCACCCACCCCCATTGTCCGCATGGTACATTGCCCCAGGGTGGAAAAGTAGGGGTACCAAATGAACAATTCAAAATCTAATGACTGAGCCAGAAAGTGTTTATAATTCAGATGATTTGTAATTCTTTGTTTTTAACAAAATCCAAAGGTTAATTGTGATTTTTCAGCTGACAGACCTTTAAAAGTAACTTTTGATGGTAGACTGCTGTGAGAATAGCATATTCACGTGGCATGTTATTCTGAAGGTGTTCAAAGAATGAAGGTACATCATTTTCAAGGTGGTTCATAACAAAACTCAGTGCTCCTGCTACTTATTTATGTGAATAGTTTTTCAGTGTTTATGTAACTAAGAGATATTGATCCAAAACTGTCTCATTTCAGAAGTAGATAATGTTTATCTACAGACATATAAATTAATTTTAAAAGAATTGAAGAAACAGCCCCTCATCTCATTGTGAGATATGTCTCCAATAAAATTTTATAGTTTGTGTTAGGTGACTATATGTTTTGAAATATGAAATATGTTTATGTAGCTTTAACCAATTTAATGCAAGTATTAAAACAAAGAATGATAATTTAGTACAAATATTGGGCTCTTAGAGGCTTATTGTTATAGGAATTATAAATATTAATTTGAATACGTATTTTTGATGCTTAAGGCTATAAGAGAATACTCTATACAATTCTTTTAAGCATAAAGATACATAGACTAGAAATAAATTCTCTGGGGAAAGTGGAAAATAAATAAAAATTTAAGAAGAAAATGGAATGATGCAAAATTTCCCAGTGAAAATGAGCAGTTCATTATCTATGTTAAGAATGAATAAAAAAAAAAAAAGAATGAATGGTGGTATCAAACTGCTGAGGTGTTTACAACCCACTGCATACATTTAACAGTGATGCAACTGTTTATTTTTAAATCATATAATTGCAATGACTGGAAATGACATCCTATTTAATTATTAAAACTTATGATGAGACATTTTAGATTTCAATTAAAAAATTTATTCTTACAATGTATTCTGTTAGGTATAGTTGAGAAGATCTCATTTTTTTGTCATTGGCTTACACAAAAAGAGGGTTATTTTTCCTACATGAGAAGTAGATGGGAAGGAAGTAGACAACTGATGGCATTGGTTCAATAGCTCTACAATGTCAGGAAGAGCATGTTTATAATTCTCCCTTTTTAACTCATGGTTGCAGGATGGCTGCCCAGCTCCAGATATCATGTCCATGTCCCAAGGAGGACAAAAAAGGAGAAGGGGCAATATGAGCTAGCAAACATTTTCACAGAATTATCTTTCCTCCTCCCCTCGCCAAGAGGCTTCCTTCCTCTTGCCTAGAATTCTTTCACCGGACAACTCAAGGCTGTAAGAGGAGCCGTGAAAAATCTCTGCATTGGCAGCTGGTGAGGACTAAAAGACCTGTAAGGGTGTTGGGTTCACCAACCTGTAGTGTTTGATGCACATGGCAAAGGGCCAAAAAACCCTCCACGATGCTTGACTCATCGAAGAAGAATTTTCTGTGCTTTGATATTTTGTCCTGGTCTGTATTTATACAGCAAAGCATCCAACAGTCTTGGGCATAATGACAATAATAACTTTCGTCTCTTGGTTACAGTTTCTGACTGGACCTGAGGAAACATCTGGCTCAGAGTTGACCTCAGTGACTTTCTAAATGTGATGGGGACCACGGCAGGGAGAGGCAGAGGACGGTTTCCGTCACAGAGCCCCAGCCTCGATCTCTGTGCAGGTGAAAAGAGGAAATGGAATTGTGACTGTTAACTCCAACGACAGTACAGAGAGGAAGGTGTGTGCTGTCCATCAAGGGACTATTGCCGCAAACGAGTGGGAACTAAGCTTTAGTGGTTTTAGAAGGGTGAAAGTTACCTTCTTTAGAGTTCTGTAGAAAACGTGACTTGCAAATGGATTATCTTCAGTCAGCATGGCTCTGAAAACTGTGCAGAAGACTTTGTACTAGTGACTGGGGTAAGTATTAATAACAGAATGTCCTCACCTGTGCGGGAGAATGGGGACTTTAGACTCATCGATGGGTGCCTGACTTAACCTGAGCAACCTCATTAAGCCTGCCCCACTCTTCGCTAATCTCCTCCCCTTTGCCTGGCACTAAGGTTTGTAAAATGCTGGAGTAGGTATCAGGATTGAGGAGATGGAGCATGCCACAGGGGCTTTTCTCCTGGCTTTGCCCTCCACAGACTACAGGGAATCCCATGCCATTTACACTAGAAAGCAGTTCAACCAACAAGAGCAAATAAAACCCACACCGTCCCGTAAGTGGCAAACTAAACATCAAGTTTTAGCAGCGCTCTCTCCTGAACTCCTGCTACAAAGCTTTGTGGAGGGCTAGTGAGTCCAGAAGAATAGTACAGAAAAGAAAACAGGGACACCGAAGGCCCAAGGATGAGGTAAGACTGTGCTCAGAAGGAGGAAAATCTACATTCTGCATAAAAATCCTGAAAAAGAGTTTTGGTAGATCAAAGCTATGACAACAGGAAAGGGGCACGAAAGCATGAGGTAAGCATGAGGTAAGCATGAGGTAACAGTCTTGGAAATGCTTCATTTCTGAGGGAGGAGAGGGTAAAAGGGAAGGGAAGCCCTCTTTGGATATTGGGTAAAAAAAAAAAAAAAAAAAACCAGGGAAAATGTGAGTCCTGAAGGACAGCAGGAAGCTTGAAGCTTGGACAATACAAATCCCTAAGCCCATCACCAAGAAACAAAAGCCATACATTAATGAGACTGTAGTTGCAGATTATTTGCTATAGAATCCTGCATATCATTAAATATCTACATCTGTGTGTTACTGGATATCTTTATCATTCACCGTGTTATGAACAGGAACATGAATGAAATACTGTAGTGACGTTTTCCATAATTAAAAAATTTAATTAAATCTATATGTACAGTATATGTAAAGACTCACATGTCTGACATGTTTCATACCTATCAAAAGTGAGCACATTTAGAGTATTTTGCCTGATAATTTATTTTTTTATTTTTTATTTTTATTTTTTTTGCGGTACGCGGGCCTCTCACAGCTGTGGCCTCTCCCGTTGTGGAGCACAGGCTCCGGACGCGCAGGCTCAGCGGCCATGGCTCACGGGCCCAGCTGCTCCGCGGCATGTGGGATCTTCCCAGACCGGGGCACGAACCCGCGTCCCTTGAATCGGCAAGCGGACTCTCAACCACTGCGCCACCAGGGAAGCCCTGATAATTTATTTTTGATCAAATGTGAAATGGCGTATTGAAGTTGCGGTAAATGGCTCCATTAATTGGTCCCAAAATGGATTGGGATATGGAAACTAAGAAACTATGGAAATTGACTACTTAGAAAGTTTCCTAGGACCAATTATTAGCCACAGATCTCTTTTTTTCTCTTGATAATCTTATCTATTCAATAGTTTGAAAATATAAAAATGTACTTGAACTTTCTATCATGTTCAAATGCAAATACAGTCATGAAAACTACATTTTCAAGACACTGAAATGGAAATAACAGACAGTTATTTTCTAACACAACTATGCTACCAGAAGTGAGTCTGCTGGATTTCTGGTTCCAGAAACGGCAGGCCAGGTAGGCCAGTTATGAGGTTTCTCACCTTTGAACCCACCTTTCTTTGCCCTGCTTTGTGATGCTGCACTCTGCCAGATGCATCCCCAGCTCCCTCCCTCTCGGACTCTGCCAACAGGGGACACCAGAGGTAGACTGGAAGGCTGCAGGGACAGGTGGGGATGTGGGCCATCCTGCTTGCTCCCTGCTCCTGCCAGCAACACCACAGCTATGGCTTTTCATGGTGGCAGTGATGGTTTTAGTATCAGAAGTGGTTTTCTGTTTGTAGCTCTTCCGAATTACTGGAGTTAGCCTCATTTGTCCCCTCACAGATATTAGGACTAGCAGGATGTGACTGCCCCTTCCAGGTCTGGGTTTCAGCTCTGTGGATTTCCCTTCTGAGTTCCTAAAGCGTCGACACCAGATAAGAAAGACCCTCTTTCCCTCTCCTTCTAAGCTTTGCACAACTCCCATCTTCAAGACTCTAAATTTTATTAATTCTCATTCTTTGTTTCCTTAGCACAAGGGGTGGTGGCTGCTTTCCGTAGCTACTAACTCTGTAATGCCTCAATATCTCTCATTTGGTTACGGAGTTCTCCAAAATCTGGTGGAAAGTCTTCATTTTAAATTCTCTCTGTTAAAATAACTGAAGAGATGAACAATGGCCTGGGCTTTTCTCTTCACACTGGATTCTGACTGATACACTAGGTCATTCAGACTATCCTTCCAGTAGAAAACAAATTGAAGAAGCTGGATAAAATATAAAAAACAATCTTCAAAGCATCAAAGGACTAATAGGATAATAAGGAATCATTAGGCCAAATTCAAAATGCAAGCTGGAGCTCTGGGAGGCAAGGAGAGGAAAGCATTTGCCCTAAGGGGATTTGTTGATCCCATCAAATGTGGATTGAGGGTTTGGCAGACTGACTGGCAAGATTGGCAAGAGCAAAGACCTTGGAACTGAAAAGGTCCTATCCTTACATTAAGGATGAACCAGAGATAATTCTGCCCCTGCCCTGCCCCCTGCATAGGTCTGTGTGGCAAGTTGCCTTGATGCTGAATAGAACAGGGGTAATATGAAAAGAAAAGATTAAAAAAAAGATTTATCCCTGGGAAGCTGTCATCATAGGCTAGCCCCTGTTTGGGAGGAGAGAGAAAATAGGGAAGGATTATGTGGAGAAATAATGAGAAATTTTTTGAGAATTTCCTAGAGCTGACAAAAAACATCAATTTACAAATTCAAGAGGCCAAAGTGAGAGACACATTATAGAAAAAGTGTGGAATTCTAATGACAAAGAAAATCTTTAAAGCTGCCATGGGAAAAAATAGATTAACGTTCCTGAAGCCCCAGTTACTCCCAACGTATTTCTCACGTTAAACAAAAGTGGAGACTAGAAGATGATGGAATGTTATCTTCAATGTGCTGAAAGTAAGTAATAATCAATTTAGCTTTTTTATGGGGGGGATTTTTTATTATTACTGATTCAACTTCATTACTGGTAATTGGTCTGTTCATATTTTCTATTTCTTCCTGGTTCAGTCTTGGGAGATTGTACATTTCTAGGAATTTGTCTTCTTCTAGGTTGTCTATTTTATTGGTGTATAATTATTCATAGTAATCTCTTATGATCCTTAGTATTTCTGTGGTGTCAGTTATAACTTCTCCTTTTTCACTTCTGGTTTTATTGATTTGGGCCCTTTCTCTCTTTTTCTTGATGAATCTGGCTAAAGGTTTATCAATTTTGTTTATTTTTTCAAAGAACCAGCTCTTAGTTTCATTGATCTTTTTTATTTTTTTATTCCCTCTTTCATTTATTTCTGCTCTGATGTTTATGATTTCTTTCCTTCTACTAACTTTGGGTTTTTACTTTTTCTAGTTCCTCTAGATGTAAGGTTAGGTTGTTTATCTGAGGTTTTTCTTTTTTTCTGAGGTAAGGTTGTATGGTTAGAAACTTCCCTCTTAGAGCTGCTTTTGTTCCATCCCATAGATTTTGGATTGTTGTGTTTTCATTTTCATTTGTCTCTAGGTATTTTTTGATTTCCTCAGTAATTTATTAGTTTTTTAGCATATTGTTTAGTCTCCACGTTTTTGTGTTTTTTGCAGTATTTTTTTTTCTTATACTTGATTTCTAGTCTCATAGGATTGTGGTTGGAAAAGATGCTTGATATGATTTCAGTCTTCTTAAATTTACTGAGACTTATTTTGTGGCCTAGCATGTGATCTATCCTGAAGAATGTTCTATGTGCACTTGAAGAGAACATGTATTCTGCTGCTTTGGGATGGAATGTTCTATATACATTTATTAAGCCCATCTGGACTAATGTGTAATTTAAGCCCAGTTTTCCTTGTTGATTTTCTGTCTGGATTATCTGTCCATTGGTGTAAATAGGGTGTTAAAATCCCCTACTATTACTGTGTTACTGTCAATTTCTCCCTTTATGTTGGTTAATATTCGTTTTATGTATATAGGTGCTTTTATGTTGGGTCCATATATATTTATAATTGTTATATCTTCTTGGATTGATCCCCTTATCATTATGTAATGTCCTTCTTTGTCTCCTGTTGCAGTCTTTGTTTTAAAGTCTATTTTGTCTAATCTAAGTGTTGCTACTCCAGCTTTCTTTTTATTGTATGGAATACCTTTTCCCATCCCCTCAGTTTCAGTGTGTGTGTATCTTTAGATCTAAAGTTAGTATCTTGTAGACATAAGACATATATATATATATATATATATATATATATATGTATATATTTAGCCACTCTATGCCTTTTGACATATATATATATATATATATATATATATATTTAGCCACTCTATGCCTTTTGATTGGAGCACTTAGTCCATTTAATTTTAATGTAATTATTAATAGATATGTATTTATTACCATTTTGTTAATTGTTTTGAAGCTGTTTTTGTAGTTCTTTTTTGTTCCTTTCTTTGTTTGCTCTCGTTCTTTGTAATTTGATGATTATCTTTAGTGTTATATTTGGATTCCTTTCTCTTGCTTTTGTGTGTGTGTGTGTGTGTGTGTGTATCTATTATATATTTTTCGTTTGTGGTTACCATCAGGTTTATATATAGCAATCTGCATATATGGGGTACTGGGGTCAGTGCAGTCTTGCTGGTGGGTGGGCTTGGTCCTGACATAGTCAGCTGCAGGACTACAGTGGTTCTGGGGCTGTTGCTGGCTAATTGGTAGGTGGGGCTGAAGCCCAGGGGGTCCTGGAGCTAATGCCAGCCCACTGGTAGGCAGAGCTGAATCCTGGGGTCTCTGGCTGTGGGGTCTTGGGGGTCTCAGATTTGGTATGTTAGCCTGCTGGTGGGTGGGGCTGGGATCCAGGGGGTCCTGGGGTTGATGTCTTCCCACTAGTAGATGAGGCTTGTTCCAGGGCTAGTGCTGGCCCAGTGGTGGGTGGAGCCAGGTCCCAGAGTTTCTGACTGCAGGGCCCTGGGGATCCTGGAATTGGTGTCAACCCACTAGTGGGTGGGGCCATTTCCCATTGGCTGGCTGCAGGGTCCAGGGAGTCCCGGGGCTAGTGCTGGTGCACTGATGGGTGGATCCAGGTCTCCTGGGTCCTCTGGTGGGTAGGGCTGGGTCCCAGAGTGGCTGTAGGCTCAGAGGGTCTTACAGCAGCCTGCCTGCTGGTGGGCAGGTCTGTGTTCCCACAGGCTAGCAGCTTGGCCTGAGGCATCCCAGTACTCCTGATGGGCTGGTGAGCAGGGCTGGGTCCTGGAGCTAATAAACTAGAAAGAGGATTCCAAACTGGTGCTTATCAGCACCAGTGTCCTTGTTGTAGAATGAGTTCCCCAAAATGACTTTCTGCCAGTACCTATGTCCTCAGGCTGAGCTCCAGTTGCCTCCTGCATCTCTGGGAGGCTCTCTAAGATCAGCAGATGGGTCTGACTTAGGATCCTTTCAAAATACTGCTTCTGCCCTGGGTCCTGAAGTGTGTAAGATTGTATGTGCACACCTTTTAAGAGTGGAGTCTCAGGCTTCCCTGGTGGCGCAGTGGTTGAGAGCCCGCCTGCCGATGCAGGGGACACGGGTTCGTGCCCTGGTCCAGGAAGATCCCACATGCCGCGGAGCAGTTGGGCCCGTGAGCCATGGCCGCTGAGCCTGCGCGTCCGGAGCCTGTGCTCCGCAATGGGAGAGGCCACAACAGTGAGAGGCCCACGTACCGCAAAAAAAAAAAAAAAAAAACACCAAGAAAAAAGAGTGGACTCTCTATTTCCCACAGCCTTCTGTCTCTCCCAAAAGTAGGCCCTGCTGGTCTTTAAAGTCAAACATTCTGGGGGCTCATCATCTCAGTGTAGAACCCTGAGCTGGGGAAGCTTGATGTGGGGCTCAGACCCCTTGCTCCTTGGGAAGAACCTCTGCAGTTGCAATGACCCTCCTGTTGATGGGTTGTCCACTGGGCATATGGGTCTTGACCATATTGTGTCTCCACCACCCCTCTCTGTCTTGCTGTGGTTCCTTCTTTATATATTTAGTTGTAGAAGAACTTTCTGCTTGTCTTCCTGTCTTTCTCATCAATAGTTGTTCTGTAAATATTTGTAATTTTGGTGTACCTGTGGGAGAAGGTGAGCTCAGGGTCTTCCTACTCTGCCATCTGGCCACTCCCCTGTCAGTTTATCTTTTAATAATGAGGGTGAAATATAACCACTGCCAGAGGCAAAAGGAGAGAATTCTTACCAGCTGATTCTTGATAAAGGAAATACTATAGGATATACTTTAGGAAGAAGTGATCCCATAAGGAAGGTCAGAGATGTAAGAAAAAAAGAACAAAGAGAAGGTATATGAGCAAATCTAAGCACGCATTGATAGACATAACATTTAAATATTAATAATTTTATAATTAAATTATGTAAAATTCATATAATATACTTGAAGTAAAAAATACTGTTTTCTGAGGTTAAAAATACAGACTCAAAATGTGTAACAAAAATAGCATGTAAGTCAGGAGGGGGTAAATGGAACTTCTAGGGTTCTTGTCTTGCCCAGAAGTAGATAAAGATATGGATTAATTTTTGACCTTGACAGGTTGTAAAGGCATGCTGTGAATCTGGGATAATTTATTTCAAGAAAAGAGATAAGACGGAAATCATTAGAGGGGGAAAATGAAATGACAAAAAATATTCCAAGCTCTAAAGGAAGACAAAATAGAGAGGAAAGAAAGAATAAGAGGGAGAAATAGAAACATGGTAGATATAAACCTATACACTCCAGTTCAAATACAAAGATTGACAGACTTGCTTAACAACATCAAGCTGATTGCCCTTTCAAGAGGCACATCTAGAACATGAGGATACAGGAGGGTTGATTATAAAAGGACAGAAAAAGACAGGTCATGTAACACTAATGGAAAGCAAGACCTGAATAATTAGGAATAATATCAGACCAACAGACTTGAGGTGAAAAGCTTTACCAGAGACAAGATTGTACTTTTGTAATGAAGGTTAGTTATTTCACTGGAAATGCGTGGTACCTGAAACTATAACTGTAAATGGGTATGTATCTAATGATGTGACCTCAAAAACTGAAACAACAAGAAAAATTAGAATCATAGTGGGAGATTTTAAAAACGTTGTTAAAGACAAATTTCTAATATTTGTAAAAGCAGAACTTCCCCATGCCCAACACGTAGCTTCAATGATTATAAACTGGCAAATTTTCTTTCTTTTATATTCCCACCCACTTTCAACTTTGCCTCTGTCCCCTGCCCCAACTTATTCTGAAGCCAATCCAAAACATCATAATACTCCATCTGTGTCCCAGAATGTATCTGAAGAGCCAAGGTATCTCTTTTTAAATAACCATAATAACATTGTGATCCTTCTCCAAATGAATAGTAACTATTTAATATCGTCAAATATTGTGCTCCTATTTCTCTGATATTCATAAATTTTTAGAGTTCGTTTGAATGATGTCATCTAAAATTTTAATACTCCTGACATCTGGCCCTCACATCTCCTTCCTTGTGTGATTTTCTTAGCAGCATTTACCATTAACATACTATATATTTTATTCATTACTGTGTTTAGCATTTGTCTGCCTAGCAGAAGACTACCTGAAATAAAATTGGTTAGCAATATAATTGTTGAATACAAATAAGATTGGAGTTAGACAAAAAAAAATTATTTTGCTGATACATTATGAGAGGCACCCGATAACATTTGGGCTGCAGACTTGTAATGCCTATAAAGGTCCACTTCTCTCTCTCCTTCATCACAATGGCCGTGGTTGTGTAAGGGATGCATCATCAGGCGCTCCCACCCCCTGACCCCTGCCCAGCACCTGGGTATCATCCTCCAGACAGGGGATGCAACACACCTCAAGCCCCACACCTTCCAGTAGCCATGTTGTGAGCAGTACCTGCTGGACGTCTTCTTGTTCCTGCTGGCAGTCACCCTGGACACCTCGTGGCTCTGTGGGCAGCTGCTGGGCCTGGTGGCCGGGTGGCTGTGTGGCACCAGGAAGCTGAAGAAGGCCTGAGGCCAAGTGGAGCCTTGGAGAGGGTGTGCTGGGGAGCCACTGGTTCTTTGAAGGCTTCCCGCAGCACTGTACACCGCTGGCATCCTCCCCTTCACTTTCTCTTGATAGGACACACCTTTCTCCTATTTTCTGCCTCTTTAGAAATCTTTATGAAGAACTCTTGGGTTTCTATTTTAAAATATACACCACATAAAATTACCGTTTAAGGGAGGGTATGGGGAGACAAGGGAGCGGTCGTGAAGAAACAGTAGTATAGCCTTGGGGGCAGGGTCCTGATTCCCCCTCAAGAGATATACAGTAAGTCCCCTACATAAGAACCTTCAAGTTGCAAGCTTGCAAAGATGTGGACGCGTGTTCCATCAACATCAGGTGTGAGTGAAATTGCAGCCTGCCCTCCGTCTCCTGTTGCTGACGATCCTTCAGCTCTACCGTCTCCCACCTCCTCTCCCTCCTCCAGTCAGTCACTCTTCTTGCCTGTTCACTCGATGCCAGCCCCTGGATGCCAGCTGTTGTACTGTACTACTGTACTTTTCAAGGCACTATACTGTAAGATTAACAACGTTTATTTTTTTGTGTTTGTTTGTTTTTCATCTATTATTTGTGTGAAAAGTATTATAAACCTATTACAGTACAGTTCTAGCTGATTGTGTTAGTTGGGTACCTAGGCTGACTTTGTTGGACTTACAAACAAATTGGACTTAAGAATGCGCTCTCGGAACGGAGCTAGTTCGTATGTAGGGGACTTACCATGCATAACGTTATCTGTGAGCTCCTCTGCAGAGCTAAAACCCCCACCAAATGGAAGACCTGACGAAGCACTCTTCGTTCCAGAGAAGGTCACAGTTCGCCCGTCATCACCTGACGCCAGATGATCTCTGGCTTGAAGGAATGCGGGCCCTGCACACACCCTGATCCTTATCAGCAAACCCGCCCCTGGACTATAAGACTCTCTCAGGCACCCCCCCACCCCTGGGTCAGGACACACAGTTTCGAGGGCATTAGCTCACTGTGGCCCCCGTTGCCTGGCAAAGCAATAAAGCTATTCTCTTCTACTTCACCAACCCCTCCCCCAGATATTGTGGTAAAATATACACCACATAAAATTACCATTTAACCATTGAGTATACAGTTCAGTGGCGTTAAGTACATTCACATTGTTGTGCAAATGTCACTACCATCCCATTCCAGAACGTTTTTCACCTTTCCAAACTAAAACTCCAAATCGGTTAAAGGATAACTCCCCACTTCCCATCCCCTTTACCCCCCGCCAAGCTTCTAAGAAGCCCACAATCTACTTTTGTGTCTCTGAATCTGAACGTGAGCTTCTGGACTGCCCCCGACCAACGGACACCTCTACTCAGACCAGCCTGCTTCAGTCTCTCTGTTCAGAGTCTTCTCAGGCTCTTTCCCAATTTCTCCTTCTTTCACTTTTCATAGAACTCACATGAGCTATTTGTCTGATTCTTCCATGCGGGCCTTCTTCTTGCATCTCTTTTTATTTCACCTCACAGCCCGGGAAGCCTGGTCTCCGTCCTGCAGGTCAGCAGGGACACCCCTCCCAGGACCCCGTCTTTGGTCTCTGCCCGAGTCCCCTCCTGCGCAGAGCACCTCCTTTGCTGTCAGTCCTGGAACCTTTGGTCCACAGCTGATGCTGCTCGCTTCCCCCTGTTCACAGTTGCCTCCTCAGGATCCCCACTCGAATAAATGGGGTCCCGGAAACCTAAGTGGAGAAATGGAACTTACATGTAAGGTTTGGGGCCTCAGGTCCAAGAACCATGGCCGTGCCCAAGCCTCTTGATTTAGGAAACATTCCATCTGCCACCTCATGGAGCAGAGAACATCCCTATGTGTGGTAAACCCTTAAGGATGACATTCAGTTCCTAGTAACAGAAACAAGAAAAAAAACACTCCGGAGTTTTGGTTATTTTTTCTTCCCTGGACACAACCTGGAGACGGGACGTGGAAGGCTGGTGTGGTGACTCATCCTGCTGTCCACAGGTTTTTTCTTTATTTTTTGGACTTTTGACCTCCTGTCTCATACTATTCTCCAAGTTGCCTCTCGGGTTTGTTGCTCTCATGAAATATTTTACCTTCAATTATCATGTCCTCCTATTTGCTTTTGCATTCTGAAGTAGAATTAAATTCCTCCTTAAAAGTTCTAGTGTATGGTATCTAGTAGATTACAACATGGTGAAGAAAATATTAGAAACAAGGGATGGCCCTGGAAACTGCAGTTCTGGATTGCTTAATTCTGGGTGGTGAAACACATCTTGGAATAATTCAAATGACAACGTGACACAGTTACTACAAATGCTCCCTGCAGAAATAGGAAAATGCCCACACCTGCCAGTGACGGGATGGGATTTGCCTGGGTGTGTGGATAGCTGGGTGCCTGTTCTCCACCCATTTCTGTGAGTTCTCATGCTGCAAGTGTGTCCCACACAGGAGCATGTCACATGCAGAAGTGTGTGTGTGTATGTGTGTGTGTGTGTGTGTGTGTGTGTGTGTGTGTATGTGACCTAATGTTTTATTTCCACAATTCTTATAAAATCTATTAAACTGGTCTTTGGCATAAGTTCCTTGAGGGACAGATATGAAGCCCTCTCTGTGTTGTCATTGGAATGAATGGCCAGAATTGTATTCCCCTCGTAAGCAACACAGGGACCTAGGGATGAGGCTCCCTGGCTTGTAACTCCCTCTCTCCTGCTCTCACTACAAAATCCTTCCTGATCATCTGGTATCAGCGAGGCCAACTCTTTCTGGTGCTTTCTAGGCCCTGCCCCAATCCATGAAATCTGATCAAGAGCAGCCAATGAGCCAGAACGATGTCTCCAGTTTGTTTCCGCCAAGCATCCTACACAGGGCTGGCTGCCAGCATGGCCTTGATGACCTGGAAATCCGATCTCATCACTCCGTGATTAAAATCCTTTGTTGGCTCCCACTGCAGGGAATACAAGGCCTCTGTGATGTCTCCCTGGCTACCACAGCAGGCACGTCTCGAAAATTCTGAAATAGACCCCCAAATATGTTCAGTTGATTTTTAACAAAGGTGCAAAGACAGTTCAATGGAAAAAGAAAAATCTTTTCAGCAAACTGTACTGGAATCAATCCTTTTCAGCAAACTGCACTGGGTTGGCCAAAAAGTTCGTAGTTACCACAACACACCTACTAGAATGGCTAAAATTTAAAAGGCTGACGATACCAATAGTTGGCAAGGACATAGAGCTATTGGAATCCATATGTTCCACTGCTGATGGGAACGTAAAATGGTACAGCCACTTAGGAAAATCGCCATACAGTTTCCCCAAAACAGTTGAGCATCTATGTGCCAAATGACTAAGCCATTCCAATTCTAGGTATTTACTCAAGTTAAATGAAAATATGTGTCCACCTGAAAACTTGTACACAGATATTGTAACAGCCTTAGCCTAAGAAAAAACGAAATGCCCATAAACAGGTGAATGGATAAACAAGTTGTGGTATATGCATAAAAAGGACTATTGCTCAGCAGTAAAAAGGAACATGCTACTGATGTACACAACCATATACATGGATCTCAAAACGATCTTGCTGAGCGAAAGAAGCCGGACTCAAAGAAGTGCCTCCTGCATGATTCACTTACTTAAAATTCAAGAAAGTGTAAACTAATCTCTACTGACAAAAAGGAGACTAATGGTTGCATGGGGCTGTGGGCTGTGGGAGGGTGCACTGTGAATGGGGTGATGGAAATCTTTGCAGTGGTGGCTTTGTAGGTGTATATATCTATCAAAACTAAGTGGATGCAGTTTGTTGTACACAAGTTAGACCTTAAAATTGATTTGAAAATCTCTATGGGTGAGATATGCTTTTAAGTGTTTTTCTATTTGCGTACCTTAAATTTTAGTATTTGGGAATTATTGTTCCATTTGAATATAACTGAAAATGCAAATACATTATAATTTCCAAAACAGTAGAGCTGGTACAGTTCTGAAAAGGGAGGAGATATGTGTGTACAAGAAGTAAGGTCATTTCCTGGAGAATCAGAGGGACTAATGGTAAAAGCCTAGGATTAGGGGTCAAGTTCACATACTCAGACCTAATGCATGTTTATTTTATGAGTGGAACCTGGAGTCTTCCATAATTATAACACACAATTACACATTTGAAAAATTATAAGCACAGGTAAGACATTTAATTTTTGAGCTTTAATGGACATTAAACATGATATAAACTAAGGATTTAGGTATAAAATACCTATTCTTGGAGTTGCATTTTAAGATTCTGAAAGGAAGTTCAAGATGCCATTTATATTTCCTTTCATTGTTCTGCTTATCTGTTTCTACATTACCACCATCTCATATTGATTCTTTGTGTACCTGTCTACCCCGATGCTCTGTAGATGTGGTTTTACCTCATGTCAATCTTTCGTTGTTTTGTTTATCACATCCTAATTGCAGGCTATTAAGAGATGGTTATGTTATTTATTTAAATGTCAAAAAATTATTCATGTAAAAGGAAGTAAATGAAATGTCTATGGTCCTACACAAACTTCTACTTAGTACAAGGACTTAAATACTTCTGAAAAGCAGACTTTGTATTTTAAATGTCCTTCATATAAAGACATTTTATCCAGTTCAAAAATTTGATTCAACCAACAATGACTGATTTCATATCCGTACATGGTACTGGGCATTTTGGAAGATGCAAAGATGAACCAGACTCTTTCCCAGTCCTCTAAGAGCTCTCAGTTGGCTTTCCATTGTCTTACTGATTAATTAAAAGGCTGATTTATCTGTCATTGGTAGTGCATCTTGTCTAAGTGATTGCTCCTTAATAGCTTATTAGTTTAGCTTAATAATTTCACTTAGTGAAAGTCAAATGAGCGGCTTGATACCATGAGGTCAGCTGCAGCAAAAAGGGGTATTTTGGGATGAAATGGCTAATGGTGTGTGGAGAGGAAACTCAGAACTACCCTGGGGTGGCGGTGGGGAGCACATTCTAATCCATGTCAGTGTCAGTACCATCTTAGTGCTTGGTAGTGGTCATGGGCCATAGGCAGGAACCCTCTGGAAACAGTATCTAACCCCCAAAGAGAGAAAAGGACATATTTTTGAATGAGTGGCTTTTTATTTGCACCTCAAATCACACCCTGTTGGAAATCCCCTCAACCAAGACAAAACTTCATTAAAATTCATAGAGAACATCACCCCCTTGACCTCCAGGGCAAGTCTGAGAAGTTGACAAGGCAGATATAGAGTCTATTCTAGAGACTGTAGAAGTCAATGACCACACTTGCCTGAGAAGACATGTAATGTGGGAACAGATCTTCATAGTTCTAGTCTCCCGTTCTTTGCATGACTTCATGATGGAAGCAAGAGAAGCAGTGGAAATGATGAAGGTAGGAGAGATGTCATCGGTACAAATTAGAGAGAGCATGATTAAGGTGTTTTTTTTCTAAAACAGGGCCACTTCTCCTCTGGCAAACTTGTTGTTAGGGAACAAGTGTAAAAAAAAGACAAGAAGTGAAAAAAAAGAGCAGAAAGGTGAAAAGAAGACACCAAGGATGGGAAGAGTGGGAAATGAATCCTATCAGTGTGTGGCTGTGGAGAAGGAGGGAGGACTTTGAATCACCTGTAATTATACCTGCCTGCTCCCGTGTATTGTGGTTTTAAGTCTTACCTGATAATTAGACGCCATCTGGAGACAACAGAAGGGCGGGGAAGAGTTGCCTAAAGAAGTAAGAGAATTTTCTGAACATTATCTTATACAACCTAGGAGGCAAGTTTTGTGTCCTTCTAGAAACCAAACAACTGCCGGCCAACTAACTCCCTGTTGGCTTCTCTCCTAAGGCCAACAACTTGGGTTTTCACAGTCACTGCATTTCCTAGGCAACAGAAGTGTAAACTTGAGAAGAGGCAGGGCCGGGATAGGGATTGACAATGAGCTGAGCCAATGAGGCTGTAAGTTTGCAGCAGTGATTCCTAGACATCCAATTGGCAGGAAGAGGGTGGACCAGGAGGTGTGAGGACAGAAGGTAAGAGGGAGGAGGCAAAGGGGGATGGGAGGGGACTGGTCCTCCCAGATGCAAAAGAGAGCGTCCATAGTTTCAGTTCAAAGCAACTGTTGGCAACAGGTTACCATTCAAGGTAAATCAAAGTTTTAATCTATTATACTGATTTGATCACTTTTGTTTCATTTTAGCTAAAGAAGAAAGAAGACAGTAGATGTTACCTTCTAAAAAGAAAATCAAAAAGTTGATGAGCCTTCTTGGCTGTCTGTCTAGGGAGGAAATAACTTGGTACTGGGAGAAGCCTTTGTCATCTTTGCATAGAGATGCTCAGATAAAAATGTACAAAAATAAATTTCTTTCAGTAAAGGGGAAGGAAATAACCATCACTGAGCAGTCACTATGTACGGGGTACTTAAGTGTGAAATGTCTGGGTGAATTACTGTAAGTAGCCTGTAAGACCATTGATAAAAGTGAGCTTCAAGAAGGTTAAATATCTCCAAGTCAAAAAACAATGAAAAAATCGAGCTTTGGTTCAGACTTTGGTTTATCTAACATTCTAAGTTGTGCTATTTCTGGGGAACCCTGCCTGCTGAACTGACCACTTAGATCAGAATCAGAATTCTTATTAAACTGACACAGCATGTTAAAAATTATATTAGAGAGTTGATTGGATTGATCATGAAGTTGAGAAGGACCTTAGGAAATGGCAATACCATTTATCAAGGTGTCCACCTCACTTGCCTCCAGTCTGGGGCATAGTTAAACCATACTAAGTAGATGGAATTCTTTCTTGTTTTTTAAAGCTCTTATTTTTTCCTCAAAATCTTACAACTACAGAACTCTTTTAAATTTGTAACTGTGCATTTTAAATAGTGAGGTTTAAATTGTGAACATTCATTTGTGTTTATATTCAAATAGTAATTATCTAATAACAATAGCAGTTATTAATTCCAGTAAGTAGCAGTCTGCTAGTATTCTGTTAAGTGCTGAAGGAGACACAAAGCATACAGCCTGTGTCTTTAAGGACCTTTTAGTCTAGTAGGAGAGGCAGTCCTGAAAGCAAAGAGTTATGTCATAGTGCAATGTGGATGTATGTGAGCTCTGCACAGATTATACAAAGGAAGATGCAAACTGTTTTACTCTGGAGAGAGAGGTTATAGGAGGCTTCACCACAGGGATTCTACAGGGAAGAGTAGGACTTCCCTAAACCAACAAGGGAGGGAGGGTGTTCCTGAAAATGAGACTCCCTGTACAAAGGCACAGAGATACAGAACAACATGGTGTGTTTGGGGAATGTGAGTGCGTCTAGATGCAGAATAGATTTTGGAGGGGTGGAGATTAGTTGAAACGGCTGGAGAGATAGGCAGGGCCAATGTATACATCAAATGCTAAGACATTTGCTCTTTACCTATATACAACCAGGAGCCACCAAGGGGTCTTAGAGTATGAAGTTTGGATTTCCATCTTATAAAGATCACTCTGCTAGTCACCTGGAGGCTAGATTGGAGGCAGGGAACCAGCTAAGGGGTAATTTCAGTAATGGAAATGGGAGAGGACCAGGTCCTGGATTAAGGTGGTATCCATGGCAAAGGAGGCAGGGGAAGGAACAGATTCAGGAGGCGTCAAGATGGTAAAAATTTACAGAAATTGGCTGGTAATTCAAGGTACAGGGTGAAAAGGAGTCTAGGATAATGTTCAGTTAATGACTTGGGAAAATGGTGCTGCCATTTCCTGAGGCAAGGAATAAGGAGGAAAAGATGATGAATCTGGTTCCGGAACATTAAACTTGAAGTGTCTGTAGGTCATTAAAGTGTACATTTTGTATGGAAATTTGAAATATGGCTCTGAAGCTTAGGAGACTGGATGAGTTGGAATAAACATTTGGGATGAGTTGTGATAAACGGTGGATAAGGCTGAGATTACTACGGGATTTATGAGAGTGAGAAGAGGATAAATAACTGAATCCTAGGAAACAGTAACATTTAAAAAGGCAGGCAGAAGACAAGGGAGAGACCAAATAGGTCAGATCTGAGAGGAAGGGAGGTAGGAAGTTAGATTCATAGACATTGAGAGAAAAGAGTTTCAAGAAGGAGGAATGAATTATCACAAGAGTCAGCTGCTGGGCAAAGTGAAATAGGGGTTAAGAGTGACTGTTGAAGTTGGCAATCAGGTTGGCAATGATGTCCTGAGAGTATGTTCTTTGGAGTGACAGAGTGGAGACCAGACTGCAGTGGACTGAAGTATGAATGGGACATGAGAAAGTAAAAAACAGACTCTTTCAAGTAGTTTGGCTTTGAAGGGTGATAGCTAGAAGGAGTCTACGGTTGAGGGACCACTGCAGATTCATGAACTAAAGGGAGGAGCTGGTTATAGATATAGAGGCAGGAGGAGAAATATAGGGATGGGGGAGTGAGAGGTACAAACTATTAGGTGTAAGATAGGATACAAGGACGTATTGTACAACGCAGGGCATATAGTCAGTATTTTATAACTGTAAATGGAGTGTAATCTTTACAGTTGTGTAAAAAATTAAAGGTTTTTAAACATAATAATTATAAAATAAAATCCACTGCAAGTACAGAAATAAATAAAGGGGGGAATTGGTGGAGAGGAGGAAAGGGCATACCTGATGGCTGAGGGTCCAGGAGAGGTTGGGATCTATGCTGTAGGTGAGGTGATTATCCTTCAATGGGAGGAAATTCAGCACTCCCTCAGGGGGAGGGAGGACAAAGTCGAGTCTCAGAGACAAATACCTTTGTAGACTTGGAGGAGAGTGGTATGAGTGATTCATATCCGGTGGATCCATTTTTACTAAGAATTTCAAGATAAGGTGTGGAGGAGAGTAGCAAAGGTTTGAATTAGCCTCTGGAAAGATTGGAAGAAGAATCTAATCAATGTCATGTAAGAGTAGAGCTGCATGTTTCTGAAGGCACTTGTTCACCCTGGCATGTGGGTTTGTTCAGACGCACTTTATAGCCTGCCTTTAGGGAGAGGACATGTAGACAAATTGAGCCAAGTTAGGCATTCCTAAGGCAGTGTGGGAGATTGACAAGGGAGGGCTGAGAAAGAAGGCGCAGGTTAGAAATGGTCAGAATGCTGTATTAAGGTGTCTACAATGGAGAGGGAAGGAAATGGGTCCGGAAAGGAAAACAAGGTAGGAAATGGCTGCGGAGAAAATGCAGGGTCAGGAGTCCAGAGGTCTTGTAAGGTCACAAGTATCTATGGCTGGAAGAATGAAACTGAAAGGTGGAAAGAAAGTAGGTGTTGAATTTTGAACTTCGAGAAGAGACTAGCATTGACTGGTGACAGAATGTAGGAGAGGATCTTCGGAAGCCATGTGAAAAGAGTGAGCAGATGAAGTTGGTAGAAGTCAAGGACCTCCCGGAACCTCATGGCTGCATGTTGGGTGGGCTGTCTAGATAAGCTCTGAGGTTTCCCAGATTGATGGGGCTACTTGGGTTAGAGAGGAAGTCTGTGAGGCAGGAAGCAGAGTTTCAGTGATTTAGGAAGTGACAGAGCCAAAGAGGGACAAAGGGAGGATGTCAAGCTGGGCTGTGCTTCAAAGATGGATGTGAGGATGGTCATGATGTCGAGGTGGAGGGATGCATCCTTAGTACTTAGCATTTGGGGTGAGAAGTATCTTCCTATGAGAAGATTGCTGGATTAGAGGTCCTTATACAAATTCAGGTACCAGTCAGACTCTTGGCAGGAAATGGACGGCTCAGTCAAAAAAGTTTAATGAGGGACAATTTACAAAAATGTGGATGGGGCTCAGGGACTTAGATAAGTGATGAGGAAATGCCCCAGGGCTGCCACAGTGAGGAGGGTGAATCGTCCTTGGACCTGGGGTGGCAGGAGGAGGAACAGGTATCTGATCTCAACAAGAGCTGCCTTTGGTGGAAGATTGCAGTCACTGACAACTGTGGCTTGGCAGACAGGAGACCACGCTTTCTCCTCTTGCCCTCTGATCTCCTGCTGGTGCCTCCCATGGGTGGAATCCAGCTGGAAGCCTGAAAGCAAAGAAATCAGGTTTATGCAGTTCATAGAGGTCAACCTCCTGTAGCACAGATGTGGCTGGAGAACGGGTCAGGGGAGGGGCTGGGCAAACAGAATACTGAGCTCAGCAGTGAAGATAATTCAGAGACTGAGGAGAATTAGGAGATTTATAGAGGAATAAGGGATTGAGGAAAGACTGTGTGTCTCTGCATGGCAAGAGCTCTTGGTCTTGAGGGCCACGCCTCGCCTGGTAACTTGTGGTGACGGGTGCACAGGTGCAAGGAGGGGGGCGTTTAGTTCCTGGTTTCAGCTATTGCTTTCATCTCTTTAATTGATAAATTCAATAGACTTTACCCTACTGAATTTTCCTTGTAAAATTTTGGGTTTTATTCTGGTCTCAGACAGTATTGTATATTAAAAAAAAATCAAGGCTCATAAAAGCAGTTTTCTATATTTTAGAAACAAACAAGCTGGCATTTGGGAGAAGATAGTGTTACAGGATGATTACTGTGTTAGAGAAAGGACCATAGCTGCCTTCTCCTGACACCCTAATGTCCATGAATATTTTCACCGTTCATGATATTCTTTGGAGCAGATTTTCTTATACATCTCTAGCCATAATTCCATTGTCATCCAGGATCTTGTTTTCCCTCCAGTGTCCCTACATCTTTCCAAAACCTGAAGTTAAATACAATCAAGGTTTTCCAGATACTTCAATGTAGAACATCATTTGAGTGAGCAGGGCTGTCCTTGGTTGAGAGGTGGATTAAAGATGCTCTTACTTTCTTTGGAAACTCTTCTTTTTGTGTATCACCTCTATCATTGACCTTGACCTCAAAAAGAGCTCTTCACATAGAAGAAATCCATAGGCAAACGCTCTCCAGTAACTTACAATGCCAGTTGTTCTTACTAAGTGTGCTTTGGCTGCAATATTGCTAATAAGCTTGTCTCAGTTTTTATATATGAATGACTTGGGGTGACTACATGGTTCCTTGTGTAAAAAAATGAATATTTCTTGAGATGTTGTGGGTGATTGACAAAAGCCCCTTGGAGAAGTGGCAGGCGCAGAAGATGCCACTCAGAACTTTGGTTCTGCTCCTTATGTCTGAACTGGGACAACCCCTCAATCTCTTTGTACCTCGGTTTCCTTATTTTGTGAAATAGGAATAGTTACCTCTAATGCATGTAAAAGCACTTTGTAAACTATCAGAATTATTATCAAAAGTTACCTTGCACCAGACACATTTTCTGTTCTAAACAAACTGATAGTGAATAATTTGTAAAACACAGGCTACATCTTTAGCAGAGAGCCTGACAGAGCCCGTGCCCAATAAATGTCCCCTCTTGCAGTTAATGATATCTTTGTGTGGTCCCAGGGGGCTGCACGCTGTTTCTGTACAGGACCAGATACTAAATAGTTCAGGCTTTGTGGACCAGAAGGTCTCTGTTGCAACTATTCAGCTCGGCAGTTGTGGGGTGAAAACAGCCACAGGTAACACGTAAGCAAACGTGTGTGGCTGTTTTCTACTAAAACTTTATTTCCAAAACTAAGCGAAGGGGCATATTCAGCCTATGGGCTGTGGTTTGATGTCCCCAGGTCTGGTTCATTTTAGATTATGTTTGCCTAAGCTCTGGGTGTCCTTGATAACTGGCTGTGTTAAGGTGATCTTATTCATTTTGGAAGAACAGAGGTTGAGGAGTGAGAAATCACCAAGGTGCTAATGTTTGCTCCTAGGACTTGGTTTAGTCTTCTCCCCCAGGGTGGTCTGGCGGTTCTAAATGCCTCCAAAACTCTCAGGCTCCAGATGATGTTGTGGAATAAGCTGATCTAGAAGTGCTTACACAGTTACTTTCTGGAAGGACTCTATTTTTTTCTGCCAGGCTGTTCCTCTTTGTAAACAAAACCTGGAGGATGGCAAAGTCTCCGGCCTAAAATTAGGTTTCCCAGCTGTCTTAGATCATTTGGGCTGCTGTAACAAAATACTGCAGACTGGGTAGCTTATGACCCACAGATAGTTATTTCTCACAGTCTTGGAGGATGGAAAGTCCAAGATCAGGCCCCCAGCATGGTCAGGTCAGGGCCCTCTTCCTGGTACAATGATGGCTTCTTGCTGTGTCCTCGCGTGGTGGAAAGGGTGAGGGGTCTCTCTGGAGCTTCTTTTGTAAGGCACTAATCCCATGTATGAGGGCTCTGCCCTTGTAACCTAAGCACCTGTGAAAGGCCCCAACTCCTAAAACTACCATCTTTGGGACTTAGGATTTCATCGTACAAATTCTGGGGGACACAAACATTGAGACCATAGAACCAGCCTCCTTTGCAGGAGTGGCCAGTGAGATTTAAGTGAAAGGAGTTGGGTGGAGTCTTCTGGAACCATTTTACAAAAGGCTGACTTTGCTGGGAAGTGCATTCTTCTTGCCCTCACACCTTTCTCTTTTCTGCTGCCTGGAGTGTAGATGTAATGGCTAGAGCTGCTGTAGTTATTTTGTAACTTTAGGCAACTTTGAGGGAAAAAAACAAAACATGGTAAGGTAAAAAAAACAGTAGTTTCTTGAGATGTTGATGACTACCTGAACTGTCTCCAGACTTCTTTTATATGAAAGTATACCTCTACCACTTTTAGAGAAAATTATCCTGTATCCTGTTTCTGTTATGAGTAGCTGGACACAATCCCTACACTGATGTTGGCATTCTGACATTGAATTTTTATCCATTAACACTTCTTTGTTTTCTGGAAGTATCAATTAATACCATGCAGGTTGAAAATAATTAGCTGGGTTTCTAAGTGGCTATAAAATAAACATTAAATAGACAAATGATTCCAAAAGGAACATTTTAAGTGACTGTAAAATAATTATTAAGTAGGTGATTTTGATGACTAATGTTGCAAGATGGCAAATGGTAGTCAGAGCTGAGGCTTTACTCCCATCTAAAAGTGGACGAAGGTGTACACTTGGGGTTTGTCTTTGTAGTGGGTTTGAAATCACTGAGGTCAAGACCTCATGGCACCTGAAAAATGGGATATTTGGAAGTTACATGGTTGGTTCTAAGAGTGTAATCATAGAAACTAGGGAGTTCGGAAGAAAAGTTTATTTATTTATTTATTTGCATTTTGTACACAAATCCAGCCAAAGCTTTGCTTACCTTTGTGTAGTTTAGTTATTTTCTTACTCTGCTTCTTTAAGATCTGGCAGGCTGCCCGACTCAGAATAGATTGCAAGTAATTTCCTGGTACAACCCCCAGAGACTCAAGGCAGAGCAGAGGGGAAGAGCGAGATGGAGAGAGAGACAGCAAGGAGAGCACTGTTAAGACAGCTGCTACCTCCAGGTATTCCCAGGGGATGCTCATTCTGACAAGGACCCCTTAACCCTGGCGCCTCTGTGTTTATCTAACCTGGGCTTGTATCACACTGTGTTAGTTACATGGGTCCTTGAATATCATGCTAAGCAGTTTTTCCCATGCTCTTTCATAGCCCACAATGCAGCAGAGGCTGCTAAATGTTGATGAAATTCTCCTGAGAGAAGAATTTTACTTTACCTTTTCTCCCAGTTCTCAGGGGAAGCTGAGGCTCTCCTCACACTGGATTGCTAGTTATTTTACCCAGGTAAAGGTAGAGATCTAGGGTCAACCCAAACACTGCAGGAATAAGCTTTTGCCAGTTATACCAGTTAGGAATACTTTCAGCTGCAAGTAACAGAGGACCTGACCAACAATGTATTAAGCCAATAAGGGCTTATGTTTCTCACATGATAGGAGTGTGGAGTCAGGTAGTTGGTTATATCTGTTCAGTAGTTCAGGGATGTTAGGGCTGTAAGTTGATATCTCTGTGATTCCCTTGGCCCTTTCCTCACAACTGCAGAAAGCCTGTCACAGCTCCTGGTGTCACATTCTTGTTTAAGGCAGGAAGAGGCAAAAGAGATGGGAGAGCTCACCCAGAGCCCTCAGCACTTTCAGTTAAGTCTCTTTGGCCAGAGAGACATGGCCACCAACTGAAAGTGGAATATAGCAGAGAAAAAAGATTGGAATCAGCCAGTTGGCAATTCTGGAAAATCAACTGTAATTCAAATTCAACAAAGCTAAAACTACCCTGAGGAATGTGAACTCCTGGAAGGGACCTTGGTTGTCTCACTCATTGCTGTTGTGTGGCACACAATAGATGTTCAATAAATATTAAATATATGTTGAATTCAAGACCAGAACTAGGGTGAGGCAAGGTAGGTCCCTGGGGCAAAATATTTAAGGAGACATTCACTCTCAGCCTTGAGCAAGTACAAGGTTGATGTCTGTACAATCCTGAGATTTGAGGGTCACCTTAAACATCGTGCCCCAGCCATGTACCTTACCTAGCCCTAATCTCAATCCTGGTTGGATGATTATAAAATGAAATTTCAAGAAGATGTGTGAATTAAACACTTTATAATGATAATATTTATGAAATATTATTCTTAAATTGTGCCATATCATAAACATTAAATAAGGAATTAATTCACATTCCAAAGGTTGGAAGAAAGAATAAAAGACTATGATTTATCAGACATGGGCTCTAGGGAAACCTGCATATAGACAACAGCTGAAACATGAGTTTTAAACATCTTGAGAAAATGTATTTCTGTGCAGAGAAAATTTGGTAAGATGCCAGACTTCAATGACATCTTATCTCCACAGTGTACTTACGTCATTAAAGGAGAGATTAAATACTGTCATATTTTAAATCTTATGCAGAGGTTGGCAATCCAAACAAAAAGCAGATTTTTCATATATTCATACATTGCAAAAATAATTTTAATAATAATTTGTGGGGAAAAAAACCACCTCACACATCACTTAAAACAAGCAAACAATCAAGTAAACACTATAGCTCTAAAAGGAAAGGACTAAGTGAAATTGTTCATCTCTACCAGAAGGAATTTACACTGAGCCTTACAAGCAAGGACCCCGAGGTGAGACACAGGGTCCTGTTTAGGACCCATGAGTGCCCTGCTTTGCTCTGCACTGCTGTCCCCTGTCCTCCTCTGCCATGAAATCCTTTCAGCTCTCCAAGGAATCTCTTCCTTGAAGCCTTGTCTCTTCTTCGTCTCATTTCGTAGTCCTTCTCTGAATTCCCAAAGCAATTTCTCAGCCCCTCGCCGTAGCTCTTGAACACGGTGGCTTTGACAGAAGTGGAGATCAGTCTTGACTCTGCCACTGTCTCACGGTACATTTTCAGGCAAGGGACTTCTATTCAATAAGACCCTCCATGTGAGTTGGCGTGCTGATGTTGTGCAAAGCATGGAGCAAGGGCTTGGTCCCTGGCCTGGTTAAAATGGTCATTCCTGTCCTCTGCTCATGCCTGCTTCTTACCCTGTGCTATGCTATAACCTTCCCTCTAGCCTTTCCCTTCAAGGTCTTGCTACTGCCACTCACGGGTGACTTGGCGTCTCTTACAGCTGAGGTTTTCAGGCTTTGGTGTGCGTTAGTTAAGACCATCTGGAAACGTGAAAGTGCAGATCCCCAGCACTCACACCTAGAGATGTTAATTTGCTGTGTTTGGGGAGGACGGTGGGCATCTTTATTCTTCAATGGTGGTCTCAGCACCCCTGCTGGTCCCAGGTCTTTCTCTACAGCAGGGCTTTACCTGAGCATGACTGACATTTTGGACTGGAGAATTCTTCAATGTCAAGGGCTCTCCTCACATGTTTAGCAGCATCTCTGGCCTCTACTCACTAGATGCCTGTAGCATCCCTCACCCCTGTTGTGACAACCAAAAATGTTTCCAAACATTGTCAAATGTCCCCTAGCAGGCAAGATCATACCTATTTGGAACCACAGCTCTATAATATCACCTGAAGAATTAGCACAGTCCCTCGCATAGCCAGAGGTGCTAAGGGTCTCTTTAGTTGAATACAGTTCAGCTGGGTTCAGTGAGGGAACTCTCACAATGTCAAGAACATGAACACACACCTGTCATTGTACTTTTCCTGGGGTTTCCCAGTCTCCACTGTAGAAACCACGTCTCTCTTCAAACCGTCTAAATCTTTCATTTCAGTCTCAGGCTACTCGGAGCACTGGGATCTAATATTTATTCCAGAGAGGCACTTTCTAAGGGGAAACGTCCTGAGAAGCCACTTTTTTTGTTTGTTTTTTGCCATCTACCACATAGTAATAACCAGTTTATTGAATGGATTGGAGTCAGTAGAGATGGCTTAATTTTCTCAATCATTGCCTTCAAACATATTCTGTTGTAACTAAGGTCCACCTCTGTGTTGCTGGGTCGTTGCTCGACCCACCATGAGAGGGGGAGAGGGGATGGGAGGGAAAGAGGGAGGGAGGGGGAGAGAGACAGGAGGGAAGGAGAGAGGGAGGGAGGATGTAATTCAGCGTATTACCACTAGAGGTCACCAAAGAAAACCCAAAAAAGTGCTGCCTGGGGCTTGAGAGTTTCTCTCTTCCCCAAGGATTCCGCTCAAAATTTTCTCTGAATTCAAGGAAGAGAAGTTCCATGAACCTCGCCGAGAATCATGAACAGACAGACCTCCATGCATGTTCAGCTCTCCACAACCCATTCCACACGATTCTCGAAAACCAGGCAGAGAGCTTTGGCAGCGGCAGGCAGCTGCGCGCCAGGACAGTGGGATGACGGAGCCTTAACCCGGTCCAACGCAAGGAGGCCTGGCCACCATTGCCGCAAAGTCTCCTTTGACTTTACTTCCGGCGGCTCCACTCGGCCTGTGCCCCCAAATCTCCAGGTCTCTGCCTCACGGGGGTGGGTGTGGGGAGTGGTAAGCAAGAGCTCTGGGTAGACCCCCTGGGACCTCTCTCCCTTCGCTGCCCGGGCAGTTACTCTCCATCTCGGATCTCTTTATCTTCTCTGTCCCCACCGCCAATACCTTCTTCGAGGCAGCATGACCTCTCACCTGGTTGTCACGAGCGTGGTTTCACCTCCCACTGGCCAGCCTGTCCCACCCTCCTGTTCATTTTCCACACTTTATCCAGAGGGGTCTTTTACAGTACAAACTGTCGCCCGCTCACTTGAAACCCTTTGTGGTCTCCTGCTGCTTTCAGTACAGAATCCAGACTCGCTACCATGGTGTCTCAGCATCTTGGGGATCTGATGCCTGCTGACCTACCTGCCCAGTTTCACGTTTCTCCAAATTTCCACTTTCCAAATTTCCTCCCAGCCTCCACGGCTCTATTTCACCCCCGCCCCTACATACACCCGTATCCTTCAGTCAGACTAAAATACTTGCGTTTCGCTCATTATACTCCTTTCTCTCTCACTTTGGCCTTAGCACTTGGGAAATAGTGCTCTCCCTTCTCCTATCCCCGCGACCCTCACCTGGATGACCTCCACCTCCTTTAGGATTAAAGGTTAGACATCAGCTCCTCCTCCGACAAATCTTGAGGAAGCTGCTTAGCCGCCTCTCCTGAGCTGCCGCGGCTCAGCTGTGGGATTGCTGTAAGCGTTGTCTGTCTTTCTCCCTCTTCCCCCGACTCCTAGCACAGCGCTCCGCACTTATTAGACGTCTGTTGAAGGAATGGACCGAACTGGCGCCTGACCCAGGGACCTGCGCAGACGCGATGCCAACACGAGGTGGCGCTGCGGCCACGTGCATCGGAGGGCAGCCTCCTTCCTGCCTTGCGCAGGCCTGCCTGGATGGGCTCTGATGTCACCACGCGGGCTCCTCCGTGCTCAGTGAGGGTCTTCTGGAATCAGGGACGCTTGTTCAGTGCTGTGATGCCGGTGACATATGTTTGGGAACAGGCTCTTGCCCTGGTGCCCTCATGCAAACTTCAGAAACTCTGACTATGGCCTTTCTTCACCAAAACCCTACCCCATCCTTCCTTCTTCCAAAGTCCCCAGTTCTTAGCAAATTTTATGTTTCCTGCCTTGCTTAACTAGGGGACTTAAGTACTCAAGTTTACGATTCTAAGCTATTCATTCAAGGGCTTGCTTCTTGGAGTAATCTGCTCCAACTGTTGCCTTGAAAATATCACATGATAACTATTAGCTATTTGTTGATGAACTGGGTCATTAAATGATGAAAAAGGGTAGCTAACATGGGCATTTCAAGTACCATGATAGGCTGGGTGGCAGGAGAGGATGTAATTTTTTTCTGGATATATCAGATTAGACTCCAGAGGTAACTGCTGCATGGTCACTGGGAAGGGTCGGCTGCAGAGATGGGTCAGGTGGGGTGTTTTCCGGGACTCCACCCTGCTCTCCTCTGCGTGGGTACCATCACATTGTGCTTTGAGATGCTTCTGTAGTATTTCACAAAGGTGGTGGAGTACAAAGAGCCCTGCTTGGTCTGAAGCCCTGAGCTTCACTGTTGACCAGGATTTTGGGGCAAGTTCCTTGACCAACACAAGCCCTAGTTTTCAAGTCGCCAGAGGCAGGGGTGGCACTCGATGACCTTTCAGGGTCCTACAGTCCTAATGGTGTGTGAATTTCTGTGAGCCACACTGACCGTGGGACCTGGACAAATCGCCTGATTTTTGTGCTTGTCAATTTCTTTATCTGTGAAATATGAATCATAGGAGTAATTAAGTCATAGGGTTTTTAAAAACTGAGATGAAATTCACATATGATAAAATCAGCCATTAAAAAGTGTACTGTTCAATCATTCTGTTGTGCAGCCACCAGCTATATCGTGTCATCACTCCAAAAGGAAAGCCTGTCCCCATTGAACAGTCACTCCCCACTGCCCCCTCCTCCTAGGCCTCGGCAGCAACCCATCTGTGTTCTGTCTCTGAATTTGCCTCTTCTGGATAGCTCATATACAGTAAGTCACCTACCTATGAACCTTCAAGTTGCGAACTTTCAAAGATGTGAACATGCATGCCAGCCCCTGTATGCCTCCCGTTGTGTGTACTACTGTACTTTTCAAGGTACTGTACTGTAAGATTAAAAAAGTTTTCTTTACTTTTAGTGCTTGTTTTTTATGTATGGATTATTTGTGTGAAGAGTATTGTAAACCTATTACAGTGCAGTCCTATATAGCCAATAGTACTAACTAGTATACGGTGCAGTACTAACTATAGTACCGTGAGTTGGGTACCTAGGCTAACTTTGTTGGACTTATGAACGAATTGGGCTTACGAAGCGCTCTTGGAACAGACCTTGTTCGGATGCAGGGGACTTAGTGGAACCATACAATACGTGACGATTTATGTCTGGCTTCTTTCACTGAGCGCCCCGTTTTTGAGGTTCATCCTCTATCAGTACCTCCTTCCTTTTCGTGGCTGAATAATATTTCTCTGTAGGGACACACTGCATTCTGTTCATCCATTTGTCCACGGGTGGACATTTGTGTTGTTTCTACCCTTTGGCTCTTGTGAATGGTGCTGCTGTGAACAGGGGTGTAGGTGAATTTGTCTGTTTTCAATTCAGCTCAGAGGGTTTTTGTGAGGATTGGATGTGTGCTTACCACACAGTGGGAGCAGACAAATGTTAGCGATTGAAGTTGTTAACATTATCCTGAAGGCTTTCAAAGAGGGCTCCACGGGGTTTCTTCCTCTGGCCCTGTCTCTCGGATCCGGGAGCCAGACCTCACTTTCTTCCACCCTCTCCGCTCCCTTTCTGCTGCTGTGGCTGGTGTGGGAAATCAGGGCAGGTAGAGGAGGGTGGGAAAGGCAGGGGAGAGGCAGCGGAAACGAGGATGCAGAGGAGAGTGGCTGGGACAACGAGTGAGCAAGTGGTGCTGAGTGAGGGGGAGGGGCAGGAAAGACACAAGGTCCCCGGTGGATTTAGAGGAGGAGCAGGGCACGTGAGGGCTGCGTCCCTAGTTGCTGCTCTTACAGTGGGAGGGGAGGGCCGGGGCTGGTTGCTGAAGAGGGTCAGGACCAGGGATGCCTCAGGCCAGGACCACGAGGGCGGGAGTGGAAGATGGCCGGACAGCGCACCGGTGGCCTCGCGCGTGAATCCTGACCACAGGATTCTGGGTGCAGCTGAGGGATTCTGTGGGGTGGAGTCAGGGCTGGAAGCTGGGGACAAGCTCTGGGAATTGTCACCTTGAGATCAGGTGACAAAGCAGTAACAGGCGAACTCAGGTTTTAAGGAAGTTAGTGCTGCCGGAAAGGCAACCCATCTCTGGAATTCCGGGAACCTCTGCTTTCAGGGCTGGAGGAAGCAAAGGACGGTTCACGTAACTTCAGGCGGAGCAATGTCTTCCCGATGTGGAGCAAAGCGCTGGGGCCTAGACAGGCAAAGGCCTCCTCTCGGCCTGGCGTCCGAGAGCCCTGAGAAGAGCCGCTCCCCTTTTCATCCCTGTGAAAGGCAAGGAGGAGGGAACCGCCGGGTGCCTGTGCTTCCCCGAACCATTTGCTCTGGCCTCGGCTTTCAGTCTGAGATTCCCTCTCTCTAAAGTTAAATAAAAAGTTAAATAACGAGAACTTTGTGGGGAGACCTTATGGGTTGTGCCGGAGGCAGCAGCGTTCGAGGGCGTGAGGGTTGCCATCGCTGATGGATGAAGAGCCAGCACGTGGGGGGCTGGGGGGAGAGGGGAGCCTCGGAGTCAGCGGCAGAAACCTTCTAACACCAGTTCTTACTGCACCCTGAATGCTGTTTTGCTGCACATCCGTCAAGCTCTCCTGCTCCTCTCATTCACAACTCACTCTAAAAAAGAAATTTCTAGAATCCCCCATTTACTGGGTCAGTGGGCTCATAAGATTAGTGTTCCTGGAGCAGGGCTGGAATTTAAAGGTCATTTAATCCAATCCTTTCATTTAACAGAGGAGGAATCGGAAGCCCTGAGATTTGTTCTGACCTCACCGGGAGTGCGTTGCCGTCAGGCCTAGATCCCGGGTCTCTAGGCTCCCAGCGTGTGGCTTTTCCACCGTTGTGCGTGTTCTCAGAGCCCCAGCCCGGCTGCAGGGTCAGGACAGTTCGTTCCATTGCTCAAGAGACCTCGCAGGGGGTGCTGCTTCCCTGCATCTATCCTCTCTCTTATTTCTGAATATTTAAAACACAAAAGCCAAACTGTAGAAAAACGATATATCTATTCTTCAGGAGAGAGAGTCTACTTACCTTTTTTTCTGTCCTGAGAACCTAGTTAGGTGTTAATGGGCACTAACCAATTAATACAAGAAAACATGCTAATTACTGGTAGGAACCATCAAGGCCCAATACTGAGAATCTCAGTGAAGACAGAAGCAACAAAAATTAATCTTTAGACCAAAAAAGGAGAATATTAAATCTGGAGTCAAAGGGAATATGGAAAATTCTAAATAAAAGAATAAAGCACATAAGATTGGCTCAAAAAGAGTTTGGTGAAATGAGACTTATTTTTTATGGCGGGAGGAGTGCTTCTGAAAGATGAAAGTGTATCGGGGATGGCTGTATGTTTAAAACTATTGTCCAGGCCAGAGATCAGAGGCTTTCAGGACTAGACAAGCAAGGAATAAATATGACAGGACATAGTTGGTGTAGCTGAAAGTTGGAAATTCTGGGAGGTTTGAGAAGGTTCTTGTGAAGTGGATGAGAGAGCGTGCTGTGAATTTCCTTCTCAGCGAGGCTGTGGTCACCCTGCCCTGTCAGAGGCAGGCGAGGAGGCCTGAGCCCCGCTGACTCGAATGGATTCCCTCTCAGATGGCGGGGACGGCACGCCACGACCGAGAGATGGCGATCCAGGCCAAGCAGAAACTCACCACGGCCACTGACCCCATCGAAAGGCTCCGCCTGCAGTGCCTAGCCAGGGCCTCCGCGGGCATCAAAGGGCTTGGCAGGTAGGACCTGGGCTGTGGGTGGTGGGAAGATGGAGGAGAAAAGCAGGGTGCAGCCAGATGAGGCGAATTCTGGCGGTGTGGCCTCGGGCACTCACTCACTTCCTCCTGGGTTCTCAGCTCCTTGTTTGTAAAATGCAGAGTTTGGAAGCACTCATCTCTGAGGTCCCCTGTGACAATTTTTGATTCTTAAGTGCAGCTACTGGGACAACTTGAGGTGAAGGTAGAAGCGTGTCTAGGTATTAGAGACACCTAGCAGGGCAATGAGAGAAACACTCCCTAAAGCTGTGGCAATAGGGGCCGAATCATCCCAGGAGATTGGAAATAGTTCTCTATGTTATACACTAGGACCTTGTTGTTTATCCATTCTACATGTAATAGTTTGCACCTACTAACCCCAAACTCCCAGCAGGGTTCAGGAGAGGCTGAGAAATGCCTTCTGCATGCCCAGAAAAGGAAATGGATATGCTATAGAAGTGTTCACTGAGCTTAGGGTCAGAGGTTTGGTGTGAATAAATATGGAAAGTTCTCTAATCTTAAAGAAATTAGGGGCCAAATTAGAAGGAGGAGGAAGGAATACTGATTTAGATGCAGTTGCAGGTTTTGGAGTTCCACTTGTAGCACTGGTGTCTCCATCACTTCCAGGGGCTTCGGAATTGCCTGTCAGATAATCAACAGCTCACTGCCCATGGGACTCCCCCAGCTCCATAGGAGAACAGCTTCTGTTCCCGGCCCTCTGAGAGTGGGAGTAGCCCTCAGGACTGAGAAACCCGAGTGGAAAGAGATTGTAAGCGTCCCGAGGGCAGGTCCTGAGCATTCTCTCTTTCCAACAGACTAAATCCAGTGCCTGCCATGCGCCAGGCATCGTGACATCTTGGGGGATTCATGGGTGAACAAGGCTTCCCCTGGACTCATGGAGGACTTAGACTCAGGATGCTGAGAGCCACAAAAATGGGAATCCTCCTGGTGTGAGAGTTATATGTTAGGGAAATGCAGGATGCCACGCCAGGGGCCTCCAACCTCCCATCTGGAGGCTGCGGCAGGCTTCACTTCTACTGAGCTCTGGAATGTCACTTTCCACAGTCCCCCAAATCTCAGACCAAGCTGAGCTCTGTCAGAAGCCCAGGCTGTAGCCAGGCTGTCACAGTCCAACTGGAAGACCAGTCCACTTCCCTTTAATATTGTATCACTCCACCCTCTACCTCTTTCATCCTGGGGCCACATTCTTGTTCTCGGTGCAAACCCTTCGTGACCACCACCCATGGTCCACTTCCTGGCCCATTCAACTGAATGCCTCCTGCCATCTATGCCATCTCCACCCCACACCCTTACCACCCCTCCCACCGTGAACCAGTTTATCGTGAACAGACACCGTCTCATCCTTGGCCGTTTGCTTGAACGTGCCCTCTGCCACCTCGCCTTTACTGGCCTTGCCCTTCCCTAAATTTCTCCTCAGCTCAAGGGTTGGCTGCCCCTTCCCCCTTTTTTTCTTATTATTAGACTGGGATTTTGTTTCTGTGAGGACCACAGAAGTAGAGTGCCATTTTCATCATGTCACATCACGGATGCATGCGTGCTATCAACATGGTTTATCCCTACTGAAGTTGACCTTGGTCACCTGGCTGAGGCCGTGCCTGTCTGGCTTCTCCAGTGTAGAGTTACTCTCCCCGCTGCCTTTCCATGTTGAACTCTTTAAAGGGAAGTCTCTATGCAGAGTCCTACTTAGGGTGTGGGGAGTAGGCTTTGCTCCTTCAGGACAGAGAATGAACATAATTTATTTGAAATTCTTCTGCAGGAGAAACGTCTCTCCTCTCACACTTATTTATTCAATCATTTACTTAAACCAATATTAACTCATGGATATTCATTTTATACTTTGGTTTATAATTGAACACTACTTATTGCTCAAATTGGTCCAGTTTTGGCCTTGGGAGCTCTTCAGTTGGCTTCTGTGTCCCTTTAAGGTATCCCCATCAGTGTAGAGTTTTTTCCCCCTTACTTTCTGGTATAAGGTACTCCAGTCTCATCTTGCATATTTCCTGCCCCAATTCTAGGATCAGAGATTTCTCCAAGAAAGTCAGATACTTTTACTGGAGAATTGTATTAGAAACCAAGATCTAGGCTGTAGATGTGCTGGTTCTTACTGGGTTGTTACTTCCAGGTCCTCTTAGCTAGAACAAGGAAATATATGTGTTTATACTAACCCGTGTGTGTATGTATATGTATATATATATGTAATCATGTATACATTATATATTAATCATCTACGTTTATAACATGAGTTCATACTGATGTCTCCAACTCAATCCTCTACCACATGGATCAGATCCTTCTAGCTTACTGCCCTAGCTTAGCTATAAATCCCCATTCCAACAGTGAGAAGCCTGGCTCCCACCATCCACCAGCCATTCATTTAATTGTTCAGTGCTAGGGTACCCGTCTAGCAATATGATAATTGTTAACTCATATCTCCACAGGAAATACCTTTGCCAACTAGAGTACAGAGGTTAAGTGCAGTTCTTTTTGTCTTTAGTCTTACAAACTCTACTCCTTTGCAGAGTTACTTAAGTCGACATCTTCATCTCCCCATCCTCCTTCAGTGAGATTGCCTCAAACTTTTAAACAACAGTTAGATTCTCTTGTCACGGTCTGCATTCCTTCCTGGGATCCCCTGAACTCCTAACTAATTTTAATGTACACATTAAAGTGCACTCTTTGTACTGTGAGGTTCTATGGGCTTTAGCAAATGCATGTCCTGTATCTCCCTTTATAGTATCATACAGAGTAGTTTCACTGCCCTCAAACTCCCCTGTGCTTCACCTAATCTTTCTCCCCTCCCCTTCGTCTTTTTACCACCTTTATAAGTTTTGCCTTTTTCAGAATGTCATATAATTAGAATCATACAGTATATTTTTAAAGGTTTGTTTTCTTTTCTGAGAGACTGGGAAGAGGTTCACCAGATTTGGGAGGAGGGTACAGAGAAGAGTCTAAGACTTGTCTTTTACTTCAGAAAAACCTTGAGAGTGGTTTTCTTCTGAAATCTTTATTCTTACACCTTGTTCTCTGTGTTTTTTCTTCTTCTTTTGTATGTGTGTTTTATCTTCAGAGCGTTTCGAATTATGGATGACAATAACAACAGAACCCTTGGTTTCAAAGAATTTGTGAAAGGGTTAAATGATTATGCTGTGGTCATGGAAAAGGAAGAGGCAGAAGAGCTTTTCCAGAGGTCTGATAAAGATGGAAATGGAACAATAGACTTTAATGAATTTCTTCTCGCATTAAGAGTAAGTGGTCCCATGAATCACCGTATCTACTGGGTTTGGCTTTCGAGTGGTTTGGGTTGGCTGTTGTGAGGCTTGGTTTTCAGAAGCTGTTAGCACACCGTGGGGGAGGCTGGCAGGAGACCGAGTGCAGGCTCAGGGATCTTTTGGAGCAGTCATAATGCACATCCTTTAGCAGCACACAAACAATTGCACGTCACTGAGAGGAGTAAGATATTTCATCACAGATGATACAGGAAAAGCTCGTCTGCTTGTGTATGTGTTTTTTTCCTACGTATCTAGCCTCCAATGTCCAGAGCCAGAAAAGAGGTAATTATGCAAGCTTTTAGAAAGTTAGACAAGACTGGAGATGGCGTGATAACAATTGAAGACCTTCGTGAGGTGTACAGTGCAAAACACCACCCGAAGTACCAAAACGGAGAATGGACAGAGGAGCAAGTGTTCCGAAAATTTCTGGATAACTTTGACTCACCCTATGACAAAGATGGAGTGGTGAGTGAAAGAGCTTAATCTAGTGAAATTTCTTCTATCCGATCTGTAATTGTAAATGGGAAACAGACCAAAAACCTTAAAAATACTTATACCATATTTTTTATAAATAGAAGTAAAAGGTTTCCTTGGTGACTATCTAGAAAGCTGAGAACAAAAGTAGTAAAAATGTGTGTGTGTGTGTGTGTGTGTGTGTGCACATATATTGGTAGGGGAACCACATACAGCGAAATACCCGTCATCTGAAGACTGTGGTATTTTGGTTAAATGTTCTATTTCATGGTTGCCATATGTACCATACACAACTAGCCTAATTCCAGGGAATTTGATGATAATAACGTACATTTAACTTCAAAATGAGACCATAATTCAATTTTAGAGAACATGATTCACAGAGCATTTCAGGATGCTGCATGCCTTTTTCATACACCCTTATGAGCACCATTTGTCATCACACTTTGCTACATGGAAATGCCATTTCAGGGAAGTGTTCAGTAAAGGGAATGCCAGATAACAGAATTCACTTTGATTTAATCTTTGGTGGGCTTTGAGATGAACTCGCATTTCTAAACTCCAGTGAACTTAAGGACAAAAGCAACCACGCATCTCCAATAACTGGTGTCTTCAAGTTACAAATGTGTCACTTGGTAGGGTAAGGAATTATACCTCCATAACTGTGTCTAGGCTCAGATGGAAACGTCCTCTGTCTTTTATCAACAGCCAGAAATGGGTTTTTTTTTTTTTTTCAGTACGCGGGCCTCTCACTGTTGTGGCCTCTCCCGTTGTGGAGCACAGGCTCCGGACGCGCAGACTCAGCGGCCATGGCTCACGGGCCCAGCCGCTCCGTGGCATGTGGGATCCTCCCGGACCGGGGCATGAACCCGTGTCCCCTGCATTGGCAGGCAGACTCTCAACCACTGCGCCACCAGGGAAGCCCAGAAATGGGATTTTTAACCCAAGATCAGTTCTGCCCTGAGGTGTCCTGAAGGTTATGGTTATGGGGAAGGGAGTTCTCTGCGTGGCTGAGGCAGCAGAACCCTGGGGAGGGTTACTCCTGACCCCTTAGCCACACAGGAAGGATTTAGTGGGGCAGTGAGCTGGAAGCAGAGATGGTAGAAAGAAACAAGCCTTCTCATCCTGAAGGGAATTTCCCCCAATTTTTTTTTTCCGTGAAACTTTGTGGTGAGTCCAATGAGCGAGGGTTGAAGAGGGCAGGAAGGAGATCTTTCTGTCCTTTCTGCTGACATTTTCCTGCCAGGGACAGAGAAATACCCTTCATTTTAGCCCGAAGTGATTGCAGAGGTGGATGAAAAAGGAGCCTAGATTCTGTCGGGCAGCCAAACGCGTAGGGACAGAAACAGCAGAACCGTATGTTTTCTTCCCATATGGCTGCCCTTTGATCTCTGAGATGGCAGTGGAAAAAGAGTCAACTGCCGTTTCCCCAAATTAGCCCAACTCTACATGGGATCCCAGGGTGTATTTACCTCTTTTCTGCAGGTGGTTCCTCCTCGTTGCTGGGGAAACCTCAGCGGCCCTTTTCTCTAACCCAAGTCAAAGTAGCCAGTTGTTGTGATTCAGCTGATTTAAAGCTCTCAGCCCATTTCTTTTGACATTTATCTTCGCAAGCCACATGAGGTTCTCAAATACTCGTGAGGGTTACTGGGGTTTTTAGCAGTTACAGCATTTGATGTCACCTGAATTTCACAGACCCTGCATAAATCCCCAGCTCTGTGCACGTTCACCATCTGGGGAATGGATTCATAATGCAGGTTGCTGGCTGCCCTGAAGAACTGAAGAATCTGATTTTTTTTGTGCTGGGCGTGGGGGGAACAGATGAAGCTCAAGGATTTACAGTTTTAATAAGTATCCCAAATGACTCTTATTCACAGTTGTATCTGAGATCCTTGCCTCTAAAAGATTCAGAAGTGCCTGATGTAATGACTACATACGTTATGCACAGGAACCTCATTTAGCATAATTATGAATCTAGGGAATATTTATTGAGTGCTTACTGTCTCCCAGCCATTGTGCCAAGGACTTTACAGGGATATTCCATTTAATAGACATAATGAAAATGTTTCTGAAAAGTGACATGCGATTCACACTTTTCCACGTTGAATCATTTTAAATGCCCAAGGAACTGTCAGTATAAAGGAACTCCAGATGGAGCTTAAGGTTGGATAACCGGGGAATGCAAAGGAGGACAGAAATAAAGAAATGCAAGAAAAGAGACATTAATGGTATTCTAATTTTTACCAAAGCTATGTACATATATTATTTAATTCTACTTCCAGACACTGATAAGCGCAGCTCAATTAGTAACTCCATTCAACGCCTTTCTTCCTACTACTTTTTGCTATTTTGGGGGGACAGACAGGTGGAAGAGGTCAGTACAGGGAGAGGACTGTGGATCCTGAGACTTTTTTCTCTGTTCACTTATAATTTCAGCAAAAAAAGTAAGTGGGTCATTCAGCTCATGTGATTCTTGGAAGAGATAGCTATGTTCCCAAAGACTTGGTGGGAGAGGAGTTTGCTGTTATGGACTAGAAAGGGGTTCTGAATTGTTCACGGATTTCACTTTTTGTGATGTTTTCAGTCTCTCACGACACTGAAATTTGAGGGCTAACTAGAAAAACAATACATTTCCAAAACAGCCATCATTATTGTGTCTGCATTCTCCCATATAAGCAAGTCTATACTTGGGGCTACATTCACTGGTTATAGAGATCCAACCAGAGGACAATTATTTCCCTCAATCAACCAATTGTGTCAGCCAATATGGTTGAATTAGAGTGTACGTTTCACCTCCACCTCTTAAAGAATAAATTGGTAACAGTTTTTTCTTTTTTCTGGAAGGAAAGGAAAGTAAAATCCTAGCACAGATAAAAATATTAGTTGAAACAGGCATGGGAGAAGAGAGAACCCAAGGGGGCATGGAGCAGGGGGTATCTTTTTAACTTCCTCTGTGCCTAGAATGAGTAACATGTATCTTAAAAAAGCATGAAGCCCAGGAGTGTTTAACAAGAAATCTGTTTCCTTACCCATAAGACTGAGCTCCATTTTTTGAAAGGTAAAACATTTCTTGTCTTGACACAAGGACATGAGGTGATGTTTCTGACGTGTCACAGAAAGACGGTATTCACTGTGGTTAAAGAAAACTTGTTTCTTATTCTGAGTTTCAGTCTTGCTTACGTGAACAGATGGGCTTCTGCTCTTAAAGGAAGACAAGACCTGTATCTCACTTTCCATTTAGGTTGGTTTGGAAATTTTCAAGACTTTCTTCCCCTCTCCCCCTCGGCCACCCCCTCACTCCATCATCAACCTCCCTTTTTCTCTTGTTCTAGATCTGTTCCTAGGCTGTGTCCCTAAAAAGCCTCCTTGACTGAAATTTCCCTCCCATTTACAGGTCCTGGAGATGGGCCTCCACTGAAATGGTGAGAAGCAAAGTTTTGTTTTCGTTTCTTACTTTTCCACTGTAGGTGACCCCCGAGGAGTTTATGAACTACTATGCCGGGGTGAGCGCTTCCACGGACACCGATGTGTATTTCATCATCATGATGAGAACTGCCTGGAAGCTCTAAATGTATGACCCGGGCACCAGGGATTTGAGTGCTGCCATGTGGCTCCAAATGATTAAACATCAGCTCAAAACCAGGATCATAGCTGAGTTCACGTTCACCCCAGGGTTTCTTCCGTGCTCACGTACAATGCATTTTCTAGGGCAGAAATGAAGAAACTAAGTATTGAACTGTGACTTCTCTGAGGCTGCTTCTTTAGCTCTAAAATAGGAATTAGTTAAAATACGGTCCCAAAATCTCCTAGAGCCAGGCTGATATATCCAGGTATCTAATAAACATTAGATTTCTTCCTTGGCCATTAATAAAAGTTTAAGTATTATCCCACCCATGCACCCAGAGTGTTTCTCCATATCCTATTAGATGGTCCATTTCTAGGTGGAAGAATTCACCTATTTTTATGAATGACTGTAAATCTTCATGTGCCTCAGTCCCAATTTGGGGACCAGAAGGAGACCTCACGTTAGCCTCTATTTCTATAACTGAATGTTGAGTTTCTCTGCCTGTGGTTTCGGGAAGCCTCTGTTTGGCGAATAGATTTAAAATGACTTTTTTGGGTCATTTTAAAGGCTGGTGTGAGACTGGAGACCATTTCCTTGAGCAGTAGAGCCAGGACTGTTTCTGTGGTTAAATTCTGAGGCTGGGCTGTGCTCTCAGAATTTATGTGGGACATCTCAGCTGTGAGTGGGCAGATCATATCAGTGGTCTGCTGGAGTATTCAGCTCTCCCCTCCCTGCTGTTGGCCCATCACGCTGAAGTCCCCACCAGCACAAGGAGGTGGGGCATGGCATAGACCAGGATCACAGGCACACTCTAAAGCAGCTTTTCCATCCTGACACTTCGTGTCTCAGTGCCTTCTCCTCCAGGTCTAAGCTTTGGCTTCATATTGTTGATGTGTGAGCATCTCCCCAGGAAAGGCTTCTAAGCAAAGGTAGCCCCTGCTGCTGGAAAGTAGATACTGAAACTGCAGCTCTCTCTCTCTGTGTCCTGTTTCTGGGCCAGAGATAAAAACACGGTGACTAACCCTCTGGCTATGGTGCCGGAGGGAATGACCTTGTTACTCAGGGACAGTCCTTTTTGTCACTCTGTCCCTGGCTGCACTCATTCCCTGGTTCAGGGACATAGATTGGGGTAACTTTTCCCTTTATGATTTTATGTATTTAAGTGGCTCTGGATTTAGTGTCGGAACACACTTGCCATTTTTTGTATCAATTCATTTGTTTACTTTTTACTTCGCAGATTTGGAACTTGGGATCAGGATATACATTGATTTAAGAATTGTGAAAACAGATGTTTCCAGATGATAATGGTAGCAATCATCAAAGAGGATGCCTTGCTTTGTTTGTTGTTGAGAAGCTAAACTCTCAGTTCCCCTGGTGACAGGCTGGAAAAGAGATCTTTTCTTGAGGATGAGAGCATCCCCATATCATGGGAAGCTAGCTTTTGTTTTGCAAATGAATGGCACAAGTCTGGGTTTCCATTGGATTTATTATGTAGGCTTATGTAGATGGTGGCAGTCCAAAAGATGCCAAGTATGATGAAGAAATATGTAGGAATGATGTAGAAAGCCAGAAGAAACTATGAAGAAATGGACAGGGAAAATATCCATGTCTTCTGCAGCCTATACCTTGCAGATTGTGACTAAGGAGAGGCCCCCGGTTATCTGCGCATGGTGGGGTTCAAGCCTGCTGCTCTAGATAATTTGTGTCTTTGATTCTGGGAATGACTCATACCTCTGCTTAACTGGGGCCATAGAATTAGCATGTGATTCTGAAGAAGGACTAGGTTGCAGCTATCAGCTTCGTCTTCCCCAGTAGTACTTAGCTTCCTGTCTAATTGGGGCACAGGACACTGCTATCAGATTTCTGCTAATCCATGCCTCACAGTGTATTGGGTCACATTAAGTCACCTCCCTTCTAGCAGGTTAGGTTCTAGACTGCAGCGAGGGTTCCACCACGGCCCCATTGCCCTCCGGAAACCAGATCTAATAACCTGATGGTCAAGGATCACTCCACTCCTGTTCTCAGTCTTAACCTCTGATTTCTGGCCTAATCAGCAATCACTCATTATTTAAGTCTATTCCTTCTGGTAGCAGTGGGAGGAACAGAGAAGGGTCATTAAAAAAATTTAAATCTATTCCTTCTGGTAGCAGTGGGAGGAACAGAGAAGAGTCATTAAAAAAATTATTTGCTAATATTTTTTCTGTGTATATATATATTTTTAAACTTGTACATTTAAAACATTACTCCCTTTGTAATTAAAAAAAAAATAGATAAACTGACCACTTAGGTAAGAGGATAAAACACAAAAAGTGTCCCAAAGAACCCTTGGGAGCGCTTCAACTGTTAGGCCTGGGCCGCAGATAGAAAATTACACAAATAAGCCAAAGAGCAGAGGATGAGATTGGCAGCGTTTCATGAAACAGGAACAATGAGAATTCTGAGAATCAGGATTGGTCAGAACAAGCTACCCGTATCGGTACTGAATCTGGGTTTCTAACTCCCCACAAGGCAAACCCAGGGAAGAATGGAGGAGCCCTGACTCAGTCGCTGTCAAGAGCTGGAGCACATCCTGCCTGAATTCCAGTTAGAGGGCAAACGAGAAACCCAAGATGCATGAGTTGAATTGTAGACTGAGGCACAATTCTTCCAGCCAGTCTGCGGGGCTGATTTTCAGTCATTTAAACCCTGATAGGATTTCTTTCCAGACCCCAGATGGCCCTCTGGAGGACAATGTATGGTTCTTTGTGGTTTGGTGGCAAGCATGGAGTCACGTTTCATACCGTAATAGCAGCTTTTAAGGCAGAGCTGGGCCTCCTCCAAGTAGGCTGCATACATCATGGTTTTAGGGTGAAAAGACATCCCGTCAAAAAGTACTTATTGAGCCACTGCCATGTGCCATGTTCTTTTCTAGGCTGTGGGGATAAGCAATGTGCTAGAATAAATGCAAACAAAACTACTGGCTTTGGGGCCAATGTAACTGCCCACAGTCTTTAAGAGATCAAAGAGGAAGGGAAGCGTGGGCACTGAAGTTCCCCTCTCTGAGTCTCATCTGGCTTCTGAATCAGGGAGGTTGGGACCCTTCACATGGTGGTGTGTGGAAGAACTATGTAGTGGATCTGATGGGCGTAGACAGTCAAGGAAAATACCCTTCTATTCTTGGAGGTAGGTCACTGGCCCTTCACTTCTCCTGGCCAGTATGGGACACCTCACTGAATCACAAGAGTACAAGCAGGTCATGATTCAACCCTCATCAGGCTCCCTACAGATGCAATTTATTCTACTGATGTTTAATCAAGTGGAGGTTAAATTAACCAGATGTATTCTAGGATGGTGTGTGGGTGCCTTTCTACCCTTTCCTCATGAAATTCTACTAACACGCTCTGAGCAGTGATACCTTTTTGGATTTACGCGTATCTCTTTGGGGCATAGAATAAAAAACAACTTCACAACTTCCAGTTTTTCAGATTAGTCAGCAAACTTGCTTTCCTGGAAATTATAGGCTGTTCTTCTAAATGAAGGGCTTGTTGAAAGACGCAACAAAGTTTTAAATTTTAGAAATTCTTATGATTGAAGGGAAAACAAAGGTGCCGAGGGTCTGATAGATTGTTATATAATGTTATTTTCATGTAATTGGTCCTTTGAAAGCCATATTTCTAAGCATAATTTTACTCCTCCAAGTTGCTTGTATGAAAATGACATAAACCTTGATAGAGATAGCTAGTTATTTGTTGTAATAATAATAATAATAAAAACTACTAAATGAATCCCCTAAAATTAAGTGTTCTAAAACAGATGATGGGCGAAATCTGTTGAAAGAAACATAAACAAGTGATTGCTGGGGGTTTTGAGAAGAGCACTGTGTGAGAAGGGATCTTTTTGCCATCTCAGTTGGTGTGGTGAGGGGTTGTGGTGAAACAGCTCTTCCTCTCTGAGAATAGCACGAGCTTTTTGTTTCATTCTCACACCTGCTTCTCCAGAGCCAGTATTTCCCCTCATAAAATGGAGTGGAAGGTGCTCCTCAGGAGAGAAACCCCTTGAAAATATGAGCAACCAGCCAGTAGCTGAGGTTGGACCTCGCCACCACCAGAAAGGTGGACAGCATCAGGGAGGGAACATCTCAAAATGTAATGGTCTATTTTCTTTTGTTCTGGATTCTTCTCCCTCTTCTTCATAAATGGAATATATTTTTATTGCTCTGGAGTATCATAAATGTCCTAATAGCCACTGAATGCTGTGGATGCATTTTCTGTTTCACCAAAGGTCCTGTGAGTACCATGGGTTTCCGGCTCCCCCTTTGCTCCCAACAGTGGACCTGTAGCAAGCAGCTCAGATGCAGGAAGGGTCACACCCAGCTTTACGTCACGCTGGCCACACAACCATCGTTCATCTCCAATTTCATCCTGCTCTAGACCTCATAATAAATTTACAAAGGACCCGGCGACTCAGAGCTCAAGCACTTGAATTTTTTTTTTTTTTTTTTTTTTTTTTTTGCGGTACGCGGGCCTCTCACTGTTGTGGCCTCTCCCGTTGCGGAGCACAGGCTCCGGACGCACAGGCTCAGCGGCCATGGCTCACGGACCCAGCCGCTCCGCGGCATGTGGGATCTTCCCGGACAGGGGCACGAACCCGTGTCTCCTGCATCGGCAGGCGGACTCTCAACCACTGCGCCACCAGGGAAGCCCCAAGCACTTGACATTTGAAGCAAGCCTTGAGCCTGTAGTTTGTAATCCTGTCACTGAAGACTTGGGTACCTATTTCTTTACTCGTCTTAACACTTGGCGCTCAGGGACTGGTATTGATCCTGGGAACATCTTGATCTTAAACTTGAAAGGTTTGAGTTGCTGGTCTCCTAGGAACGCTCAGGCCACATGCAGAACTGGAGACAATCAGTGCTCCAAGGGAGGCTTAGGACAGGATGCGGACCTGCAGTTGAGAGAAAATGATGGCTGCCCAGTGCCCTGCTCCTGCCACAGTGCTTCCACCTTGATGGGATAAAGTGGGGCACGAATGCAGGGTATTAGCAAACATCAGCCATTACCTCAGAAAACCCAGATCATTCCTTTAGTTTCCAAGGAAACTGGGAAACTAAATACCATTCTACAGATTTCATACTTAGTCATGCCTAAAATCTCATTTAGCAATATCATTCAACACCCATTTACTTCAGGTTATCTTTGAAGCTGCAAAGTGAATATAGTAAATCACCATTAATTTAGGCTCCAATAATGGAGCTCATTTAGGTAGGGTTTGTGTGACAATTTACTTTTGTTTCATCTATACTAAAAAAGATGGGCTGTGAAGCAAATCACTAACGTAAAGAAGGTTATAAAGGCTGTGCCTACTTATATTCGCGTATGTTTTGCAGCTGCTTGGAGATCTCTATTTGCATACAAGTATAATTATTATGCTAGTCATAAGAAGTTCCCACATATAAAACAATATCAGGCCAACAGTTAGTTGACAAGACTTTATTTGCATAACTGGAAAACAGGCTATTTTCTAGATAATGAGCTGTTCCTATATGTAAATCCTGTCTTGATAGGATTTTCAAATAGAAATTGAATAGAAATTATGCTCAAAACAATGTTTTATCAAGCAGATTTCACTAGATATCTATGACATAAAGGTTTAAATATTTTGTTTCAAAAGCTGTGCACGATAAGCTAGGTATGCCCTGAAAGCAAGAACTTGTCTTTAATGGTAATAGTTAGTACATCATTTCTAGGAACCAGAGATTGAGAAGTTTTTGAGCTGCAAGGTTAGACATGGTTTAATTTATGATACCAGCCTTGTCATTTTGTCCCATTATCAGACTGTGCCTTGCCATTAACATGATTCTGATCTAGTAGGATTTCTGCAATTTTAAGGCTTGAAACATTAACTACTCTTATAATAAAATAGTTCATCTATCTTTTCTATTTCCATTTTAAAGTGTTTCCAAAATATATTTCTTCTTATTAACTAACGTGTTACACACCCTGCTTCTTTAAAAGTTTACTTCCCTGATGGTGCTTTCAAATCATTTAAAAATTTACCTGTGTGATGTTTCAGTTACAGGTGATGAAATTTCTTTGAAAATGACGAGGCTCTGCTCAGATTGTACTCTCTTGTGCTTTTAAAGGAACAAAACGTAATTACCCATAGAAACCATTATTTTGACAGCCAAGAATGAGAGTTTGAAAATTTGATGTTAATACTCCTTTTCCTGCAGGGTTGGACTACTGCCTAACGGGCCAAGCAAGTTCCCAGAATGCTCGGCCTCTGAGCAATGTTTCGAAGAGTACGGGGAATATTATTACTCTCTGGGCTACATCAAGGAGCAGGGCAGGTTAAGAGGGACGGGAGAGAGATGGAACCTAGAGGTTGATTGTGTTCTTTGTGTCTCTGCTCTTAACTCTATTGCCTGTTATCGGAAGTACAGGGCCAAGCATAAAACACTAACACGTATCCTGGCCAAATTGGGCGGTTGCGTGAGTTTGCCTTTAGCACCTCTCCTGTGGCTATTCCCCTGCTCTGTGCTATGGAACCCCAGGCATCATGTACTCCTGGGTGCTCAAGGATCCCGGGAGGTCCCCCCCTCTCTAGTTTTATCCCTCCCTCTGTGTTTGGTCTAGACTCCCCTTCACTAAAGGGCTTTTTCTCTATTCATGTATGCTGTAAACTTCTCTAAAGTATTAATAATAACCACAAGTATCATGATACAAAGTATGCTCTAGAGCAGCACTGTCACATAGAACTTTCTGTGATGACGGCAACGTCCTATATTGTGTTCTCCAAGATGTCAGCCACTAGCCACAGGGGGTAGTGTGAATGAGGAACTGAACTTTTTATTATGTTTAATTTTAATTCAGTTAAATTAAAACAGCCACGTGTGACTAGTGGCTACTGTATTGGATAGCACAACTCTAGAGATTTTTATCTTATTGCAAGAAATGATGGCTGTGGGAAAACTGTAGCTGGCCAGTGGGCAGGCAGGTCTTTGGCGGCCCTTGCAAATGCCCCATCTCAGAGTCAGAGGGGAAAGTCAAGCCGGGCTTCCCCGCTGACTCGCCTGACCCTGCCTGATGTCCAGTGGCAAAGCAAACTCAATAGAAAAGATTTCAGGGAGAACGTAAACCGCTAAACCATGACACACATGTTTTGACACCATTTCCTTCTTTTTCCCTTGCCCTTTATCCCCCTCAGGTTTCAAAAGAAGACTTTTTGAACTATTATGCTGGTGTTAGCGCCTCCATTGACGCCGATGCCTATTTCATTTTAATGATGAGAGAATCCTGGAGATTATGACTTTTGTCTGTTAATTCTTTTGCAAACCAGGGACTCTCAGAGAATGGAATGAGTTTGAAAGAAGTCCAATGCTGTAGATTTTGATGAACTAAAGTTTCTGGAAGATCTGGAATTTCAAAAGCAATAGATCTTCAATCATCTTATTTTATTACCTGGAACATGTTCATTTCCTTAAATGCCTGAGAATATATTTTCAAATCAGAAAGAAAGGAAGGAAAGAAGGAAGAAAGAAAATCATAAAGTGAGACTGGGAGGTGTTCCTTAGGTGAAATAATGCACTTGTTATAGTTGTGCCTCTTGCAGGTGTAAATGCAGCTGTTTCTCCACACCTTCACTTTATCTGCTGTCTTTGGAGTCTGTAGCAGGAGGTGATAATAAAAGAATTGGAGGAACATCCATCTGTGTAAAATTTCCTGAGCTTACTTATTTTAGTTTCTCTTGGTGAATACTTCGCAAGTAAAATTTATTTTATTCTGAAATACAATGACTTTTGGGGGGGCCTATTTTTATATTTTGATCTGGGGATTAAAACCCAGCAAATTACCACACTTGCATGAACAGGGGACTTAAGTGCCTCCTGTGACGAAAGGAAGGTGAGCTGAGCTAGCCCACCTGGCTGAAGGCTGGGCTTCCTAGGAGTGACTCACTTCCTGGATCAGCCTATTAAGGTGAGAGAGATGCACAAGGAAAGGGAAGTGCCTGTTAGAAGCCCTGGAGACTTTCTGGGGCTTTGGGGTAAACTCCGAGGGGGACTTCGATTTTGGAATTCATCTTTTGAACCCACACTTCCAGGCTGCTCCCCAAGGCTCATGATGTCACATTTCTTGACCCATTCTCTTCCTCTAGTGACTGCCTCTCAGGGAACAAAAATGGGTGGACATAACCAAAGGCCCTTCGTCCTGGAAAAGAAGAAGTGAGGGTGGGAGTGGAGATGGAAGGCTAAAAGCTGGGCTTCTCCAACTTTGATGAGCACATACATCCCATGGGGATCTTGTTAATATGCTAATTTGGATTCAGAAATCTGGGGCAAGGACTGAACTTCAGCCTTTCTAACAAGCTTCCCTGTGATGTTGATGCCTCTGGTCTCTGGGTAACATTTCAAGTAGTGAGGGATAGAGAGATACCAGCGTGGATATTTCCAGTGCACTTGACTTATTATTTGCCCACCTTTGGTTGAACATACTAATTTATGATTTTTGACTGCTGGGCCATCCTCTCTTTGTCTTTAAAGTCGTGAAAGTCTGAAGGAAGTACCGTAGAAAATGTGTGCTTCCCGGGCACATGAAGGAGAGAAGTAGCACTGGTGTGGTGGTATTTCAACTGGAGAATTTCTCACTGTCCAGGACCGAGTCCTGCAGCCTTCCAGCCTCAAAGACCTGAGGGTGGCAGCCCACTGAGGGTAGGTTTTATCTCTTGAGACCTCCATTGAACAAGCTCATAGCAACTGATACTAAAACTGGAATCCAAACCATTCGTCTACTATGGAGAATGCAATTCTCAAGTTTGCTGAGACCAGATCAGAGGACCTCGTCTAGGTTTGAGGATGAGAGAATGACAGCTTAGCACTCAGTTCAAGGCTGCTTTTAGCAGTTTATTCTCAGATATGACTAAGCAGTGCAAGAGGATATACCTGTGGTGTGTTAGGGTAACACTAACTGCTGTAACAAATAAACCTGCACATTTACAAATGCTCAAACACAAAATATATTTATTTTTCATTCATGAAACAGTATTATGTATCTGCTATTCATGGTCGGTGACCAGCTTTTCTCTGTGCAGTGATTTCAGGTTGCAGGACTAATCCGTGTTGTGGCTCTGCTGTTCTCTAGGGCTTCATCATCAATGACATCCACATGGCTAAAGGGTAAAGAGGTATAGAGAAGGCTGAAGAGCTTTCTGAAAAGCTCTGGTCTGGAAGTGACACACATCAATTCTGCTTGCACTCCATTTGATGATAAATAGTCACACGATTACATCTAAATGCAAAGGAGTCTGGGAAGTGCAGTCCCGGGCAGGAAATATTCCCGCCAGTGAAAATCTATCTAATGACAGGAGAGTACAAATTTTGGTGGACAACAAGCTTTTTTTAAAAAAATAATTCATTTATGTATTTATTTTTGGCTGTGTTGGGTCTTCGTTGCTGCACGCGGGCTTTCTCTAGTTGTGGCGAGCGGGGGCTACTCTTCATTGCGGTGTGCGGGCTTCTCATTGCAGTGGCTTCTCTTGTGGAGCACGGGCTCTAGGTGCACGGGCTTCAGTAGTTGTGGCTCGCAGGCTGTAGAGCGCAGGCTCAGTAGTTGTGGTGCACGGGCTTAGTTTCTCTGAGGCATGTGGGATCTTCCCAGACCAGGGATTGAACCCGTGTCCCCTGAATTGGCAGGCAGATTCTTAACCACTGCGCTACCAGGGAAGTCCCAACTAGCTTTCTGAATAACTTTTGAAATAGCAGTCCCATTGCCTTCCATTTTCTTAAAGAAGCATACTTCAGACCAACATGGAGTGAGGTATTTGCCAGGTTAGAGGTAGAACTGAGGTCTCTCCAGCTTTAGCCACATTGGCAGCAAAGAAAACAACTTCTACAGCCATATAAGGTAACTATTTTCTAATCAGCAAGTCCTGTCATTTGGGCCTCATAGTTCTATTCCAGGCCTTGATATTCATGCTGCCATAACACTGAGGCAACTCATCCTTTATCTGCCCCTATGACACAAGACCTAGGAATTTTCCATGTATATCTATGCAGGAGATTTCTGTGGGGAGGTGTAGCTATGTCCTATTGCACATACTGGAACCAAGTTATTCATGTTGGTAAATGAGAAATGTTTTGCCCTAGAGACAGATCTCCTTTTGGAAACTTAATTATTATTATGAAGTTATTTGGTCATTGGAATCAGAAGAAAGGGCATGTAGATTAAAATATTTATTGAAATTAGTCTGACAGTTTATAACATTCATTTTGCTAGTGAGACCATAATCTTTTTCCAACCGTTCCTGGAGGGGACAATCAAAGATGCCCTCTCTGACCTGTCTCGTTTTCAATGCGTCATGGCTGACTAACAGCCCATAAGGAGGGACACACATTTCACTTTAGACGTGTTAATTAGGCATGTCCAGTGAAATCACTCAGGATCTGGTCTGCCTCGCCTGCTTGCAGTTGATGTTTGTCTCTTTAGGGTACTTTTATATACCTCTGTTCTAATTCATTGTGTATAAAATATCACAGCCATTTTATTGTTGCTCTGAGGGCTATCGCATTTCCCTGTTATTTGGAGTGCAACTTATTGTAGCCCCAGGGAAATGAGAACAGAAATCAGGTGCATTCTTGTTTCATCTTAGAGGGAAAAATTAAATAGAAGAGAATTATCTTATCTGGAGATAGTTCATCAGAATAACCAAACAACATGGTTCAGTACATCATGGGGAGAAGGTGACATAGGGTGAGGACCTAGATATTTTCAGGATGGGGGCTGGTCACCAGAAAAACTAACCACATAATTAGAGAGTGGAAAGTTTGGGCCATCCCAACTTCTGAGGAGGGGAGAGGTTGGAGATTGAGTTCAGGCCTGTGGACAGTGTTTTGATCAAGCATGCCTAACCAATGAGACCCAATAAAAACTTTTGAACACTGAGGCTCAGTAGCACTTCCTGGTTGGTGAGCAAATTGATATGCAGGAAGGGTGACACACTTTGATTCCAGGAGAAGAGCAAAGCATAGCCTGCCTTCTCTGTCAAACTTCACCTGCGTATCTTCATCTGGCTGGTGCTCCTGATTTGTATCGTTAATAATAAAACTGTAATTGTAGGTAGAGTGCTTTCCTGAGTTCTGTGAGTCATTCTAGGGAATTTATGAACCTGAGGGTGTTGTAGGAACCTGCATTTCTAAGCGAATGGCTATACATTCAAGACTGTAATATGGAAACCCTGCCTGAGGTTCTGGCTGGCCTGGCCTGTTTTGTAGAATTCAGACTCAAGATGCAACACCAACTCTTACCAGATGCTAGCTCGCCAGCTTGCCCTAAGGTGTTAGAAGTGCCAGTCCTCACAATCATGTAAACCAATTACCAATTTCCTTTTCGTGGCTGCGGGGTATGTGGGATCCAGTTCTCTGACCAGGGATCGAACCCGCACCCCCTGCATTGGAAGCATGGAGTCTTAACCACTGGACCGCCAGGGAAGTCCCTGAACAAATTTCTTAAAATAAGTCCTTTTTCTCTACACACACACACACACACACACACACACACACACGCGCACACAAACACACACACACACACACACGCGCACACACACACACACACACACACACACACGGTTCTGTTTCTCTGGAGAACCCTGACTAATACAGAAGTATAAGTAGCCTGGGGAGCCCAGAAATAAGCAGAAAATGTCTGAAAGAAGACCATTCTTGTTGGGGGTGGTGCCCATTAATTTCTGGGGCCTGCCTTAACTCTGGGTAGTTAGTGTCAGAGTGGATTGCACTACACCTAGTTGGGGTTGCAACAGCAACAAGCTAAGTCATTATTTGCTAAACTGGCTCATATTTCAAAGTTCAATTCAAAAGTTAAAAGGTTTTACAGAGCTTTCCTCAATCTTCTAGCAATATTGACTTGCTCTTTCATTTTCTAGGCTGCTTTTGTTGAGGATATATGTATCTTTATATCATAGTCTACTAGTCAGATGTATAAGAAATATTATTTTCTCTAGTAGACATTCATTCAAACTTGGAGCACTGCCCCATTCAAGCTGTCTGGCAGAAAATGTAGCTTAAGTCTTTCTTGGGATTCCCACTGAAGGCTGTTCTATGGTTCTTAAATTTGGCAAGCAGGGGAAGGGGAAGGGTGTAACTTCAGATCACACGTGTTATCCCTGAGATGTCTGCTGCCTCTCTTACACCCACTGAATCTCGGCAGCTTTTCTACCATACTTGGGAAATGACAAATTTGAGAGCTGCCAATGGGGTAAATGAGGAGCTCACTTTTGAGAAAGCTATGGATATTTAAGGAAAAAATACAACAGGCATTTCGATATTCATTCATTCAACCAATAAATATTTACTTAGAAAATATTTACTTAGCAAATATTACTACTCTAGGTGCTGGAGATTTAGCCTTGGACAAAAGAAATATGATATATTTACTCATGAGAGTTCAGTATAGAAGACACAATTCTAAAGTTCAAGGTGTAGGTCCGGACGGATAGGAAAATCTGGAAGGTGAAGAGCCAATGAACGTAATGAAAAACAGCAAAGGTACAGGAGAGACTGGATGACAGAAGGAGCAAGATTCTGGAGAAGGAGGAAGGACTGCGGTAAAGGACATTAACGGTTGACATTGTCCTCTACTGAGGGAGGGGAAGCTCATCCTTTGCCTAGGGGAAGAGTTGGTAGAGGTTTATGGGGGTTTGGGGGTGTGTGGATGGTGATAGTAAATAGAGAGGAAACATGAGTTTTGACTCAGTTTTCTCAAAGTGAAGGTAAAGTCACTTGCTGGGAATGAGAAGAACTGAGATTCAATGAGGATTTGGAGTAGGAGGTGGAGGTTTGGCTAGTGACGGAGTGCATTGGGAGAGGATGCTGCCAAGTACGAATAAAGAAAAGCACAAATTTTGTAAGGACCCCATTTGGCAACATTGTGAAATTTTCACCAGGACCACCCAGCAGATAGGGAGAGATGCGAATTGTAGGGACATGTCATATCATCTTGTTCCATAACATCTATCACTGCCATTTGCATACAAGAGGTGCTCAATTAATGGGTGGAATTCAAAAATTATTTAAAAGATGGGAAGATGGGGAATCTTGAAATTCACTGTTGTACCACCCATATCACAAGGAAGAAATCGGACAATGACTCTAGAACAGCAAATTCTCATTTTTTATCAAAGTAGGCAGTATCAAGATTATTCTAGAAAAAAAATGAAAATTTTAATTCCAAGTAATAATTATACTGAGAAACATTTTGGTCTTTTAATTATTTTATTACAATAATAAAACATACACAGTTTCTCCCAAAAGGAAAGAAGACAAATGTAGTAAATGGAAAGTCTTCTGCTTTCATGTACTCATTTACCATTTCATTCTTCTCCCCCATAAGAACCACTGAAAACTCTTTGGAGCATTGCCTTCCAGACTGTTTTATAAGCATATTCTTAATTCTGGTATTCTGTCTATCTTTATATATAATTTTGAAAAGGTTCTTTTTTAGTAGACTCTTTTGTTCGCTTCTCTAACATCCTTTATTTCCTTCCTTCTTTGTCACCCCTGTTTTGGCCAGGTGTCCATCTCATCCTCAGGTCCAGAGATGGTGAGCCATTTCCAAGTCAACCAGTACATGGCATTCTCTTAGTGACTGTTATTGATCCAAGGATGTGCACATTACTTCAGTTGGGTCAATCATACTGAAGGGAAAAAGTAAATTTCATGTTTAAGAGAGAATTTTTTCCCCACTTAATTTATGTAAGAAATGGTTACATTTTTTTGCTATTAGACTAAAGGATCTATAAATATTGAAATCCTTCCATGGCCCAACCACTTTTCTTTCCCAAAATGTTCTCAGGAAATTTATAGATTAAAGGCATTTCATTAAGTAATGGAGAGAAGGTGACAGTGAGCCTGCTGCTGTATCGACGAGATAGGAAGGGCTTCCTTAGGTACAGGCAACATTTGCGTCCTCCTGTAAATGTGGTGTCATAACTCTCCTCATATCTGACTGGCATAATTTGCATTAACTGCTGATTCTTTACTCCTTTCCTCATCCATTCTCTTTACCTTATGATTTGGAGTTCCCACACAAGAGGGAGTATATTTCTTTACTCCTTGATTCTGAGTTTGGCCATGTGACTTCTTTGGCCAATAGAGTAAGGTGACCAGTGTGCCAGTTCTGAATGTAAGCCTCAAAAGGTCTTTGTGTTTCTGCTTGTCCCCTAGTACCTCTACTGTGAAATAAGAAGAAGTATGGGTAGACTATTAGTCTCAGGAAAAAGAGAGGGAACTCATGGAACGGTGGTATTCCCAGCGGGACTCAGCCTAAATCAGCTGACTTCCATCTAGGTGCAGATGACTATGTCATCCCCGTTGATACCAGTAGAACTACCCAGAAGAACCTAACTTAGATCAGTCAACTCCCACATAATGGGCAATTTGTGAGAATAAATGATGTTGTTTGAAGCCACTGAGCTTTGACATGGTTTGTTACTGAGCATTAGTGTAGCGATAGCTAAGACACACTGCTTAATCTGGTATTTTCTCCTCATGGGAATGATCGGGAGGAGAGGTGGAGACCTCTGCAGAGTTTCTTCCTAGAAAAATGGCATAGACATTTTTCCCTATTATGGTATATGAAGCTCTGCACTATTTCTTTTAATGGTTTTGCTAATTTTCCATAGTATGGATATAGCATATTTTATTTAGAATATTAATTTTTTTCCTCTATTACAAGCAATGTTTCATCGATATTTCTTGTACATATATGTTTGACTCCTTTTGTGATTTGTTCTGTAGAGAATTCTTAAAAGTGAAATTTCAGGGTATTCACCTTTGAATTTTTTCTCTTTTTCCCAAATTGCCCTCTTAAAATTTGTACAAATTTGTATTCCTACCTACAGTATATGAGAAAGCCTCTTTTCCCATGCCCTTGGCAAGCATTGAAGTTTAGCAAGCTTGTAAATTTTCCCAGTTTAATAGGCAAAAAAATCTATCTCGTTCACTTTAGTTGCATGTTTTGATTCTGAATGAGATTGAGCACATTTTCATATTTTTATAGTCAATTTCACTTCTCTTGTGAACCCTCTGTTAGCATGCTTTGTCTACTTCCCTCCTGGATTGTTCGTATTTTGCTTATTGACATATAAGATTCTTTGGATGTTAAGATAATAGCACTTTGCCTGTCATACTGTTACTATATTTTTCCAGTTTTTTTTTTTTTTTTTTTTTTTTAGCGGTACGTGGGCCTCTCACTCTTGTGGCCTCTCCCGTTGCGGAGCACAGGCTCCGGGCACGCAGGCTCAGCGGCCATGGCTCACGGGCCCAGCCACTCTGCGGCATGTGGGATCTTCCCGGACCAGGGCACGAGCCCGTGTCCCCTGCATCGGCAGACGGACTCTCAACCACTGCGCCACCAGGGAAGCCCTTCCAGTTTGTTTTTATCTTTTCTTTTTGTTGTGGATTTTAAAAATGCAATAAAAATTTATCAATATTCTAAATTTTTTTGTAGTCAAATGTATCAATCTTTATGGCTTCTGGGTTTTATGTCTTATGTAGAAATGCATTCCACATCCAAATGTCTTATGTCTATGTCTTCTGGCATATTTGTTTTCCTTTTTTACATTATTTACATCTTCGATCTATGTGGGATTTACTTTGGTGTAAGAAGTTGGTCAGCACTTTCCTTTTTATCCACAAATGGCTGGTGTGTTGTTCCAATCTCTCTCTTTCTCTCTTTTAAATTATCCACCTTTACTACATTAATTAGAAATAATGAATTTTTTTGTAAGTACATGGACCTGGACACAGGTTCTCTATTATTGGGCTGGCCAAAAAATTCTGGTTTTTCTGTAACATCTTACAGAAAAACCCGAAAGAATGTTTTGGCCAACCAAATATATTCCATTGATTGTTCTGTCACAAAATAAAAGAAAAAGAAGAAAATATAACTAAGGATATCTGTAATTTTGCACTTATAAATGTATAATGATAGTAATTTATATTGCCACTAAAAATGTGAATAGGGCTTCCCTGGTGGCGCAGTGATTGAGAGTCCGCCTGCCGATGCAGGGGACACGGGTTCGTGCCCCAGTCCGGGAAGATCCCACATGCCGCGGAGTGTCTGGGCCCGTGAGCCATGGCCGCTGAGCCTGCGCGTCTAGAGCCTGTGCTCCGCAACGAGAGAGGCCACAACAGTGAGAGGCCCGCATACCGAAAAAAAAAAAAAAAAGAGTAAAATTTTAAAATCCCTTGTGTAGTTAGTTTCTTCTCATTATTTTTCTTCTCCAGAGTCATTCAGGCTCTTCTTGAACATGTATTTTTCCATACAGTATCTGGAATAACAGCATATGTATATATGTACATGATGTGGAAGGTTACACATCAATTAATAAATGTGATTATTTCAGAGGAGTGGGATTGGTGAGCAAAGTCTTTTACTTGTTACACTGTATACGTCTATGTTTCTTGAATTTTGGGGAAGAGGCACATATTATTTTAGTAATAAAGCATCAATAAAGATTTAAAGAAATGACTCAACATATGAAAATATTATAATCAAAGACCTTAATGAAGTCTTTGTGCCTTTTAGTGTATTTTTAAAATTTAATCCGCTTGTGTTTTCAAGATGTGCAATCATTTCATCTGCCAGTAATGATCATTTGGTTTCCTCCTGTTTAATATTTATGCTTCTTACTTTTCTCCTTGTCTGCTTGCATTTCCTAGATTTCTAGGCCAATGTTAAATGTGATGGCAATGGAATTTCTTTTGTGTTATCTGTAAATTTAATGGAGTATAACCTTTAATACTTCATCATTGAGCATGATTCTGGTTTATGTTCTATTCTTATTTTACTAAAGCTTTTTATTTAAAAAAAAATCCTAAGCACCACTCAAATCTACGTTGGCAACTTCATACTACGATTTATCAAAGTTTATTAATATGCAAAAAAGGGATTTTACAGTGAAGTGTATTCATCAGTATCCTGCTGAAGCATTTATTGAAACTCTGATTAAACTATCTCATAGGATATAAAAGCAATATTTCATTGTTATCAGTGAATAGCAGTGTCTTTAGCTTCATATTAAAATGTTTTCTGATTATTTTGCATTTTGTCTAATGACTCGTGCAGTTTGCACTTTGCAGCAACTAATTTGTTACAAAAAAGGAAAAAGTCCTTCTCAGTCTCTGCAAGTTCTTTTCTGCTCCTTGATGAGAGATCTTTACCCAGAGTAGAAAGGAATTCGCCCTCATGATTTATGGTTGAGGGATCCGCCAGATGAACTCAAGTGTTAAGCACTGAAACTTTATTTTTCAAATCTCAGGGGCTTTGTGTGTTGTTTGCTTCACAGCTGGTTTTCACTAGTGTCCTGAGCAGTGTTAACGTATCCCTCGGACCCACCAGGTTTTACATAACACACTTTGTTTGTCTGAACAGCTGCCTCCTTGCAAGCTGTACACAAATTCCATACAAATGCCACAAGCTATTAAAATTCAGAAGCTGGGTTAGCCTTCAAATGTGGATCTAAAATATACTAAATAAATGAACAAACAGAATTAAATGCAGGTACTCATCAAAGAAAGGAAACTTTGGAAAATTCTTCCCCACACCACCTCGCCCTATTGTTTCTCCACTTCTGTGGTTATGGTGGTTAAGAGTGCAGCTGTGGAGGTAACTGTGGATGGAGGAGGCAACTGACACCTTGCACGTGGCTGCCCAGATGAGCTCTATTCTCTCAGGGATGCTGTGCCTGCCTCTGCCTGAACCTGGCATTCTTCTATCTCGAATGGCAATGAGGAATTATCTTGACTAATAAAATGTCATTCACTAATATATTGATTCATTCATTCTATGTTTTGAAATTATTTATTTATTTATTTATTTATACCATGTTTATTGGAGTATAATTGCTTTCCTTCTAGATTTTACGTGCTGTGTTTAGCAGCAGACATAAACCCCAATAAGTCATAATCCTCTCCGCCAGAGTGCTCAGAAGCTCGTAGGGACATCAGACAAATTAGGCAATTCCAAATCAGTGTGCTGACAATAGGGGTAAGTACACACATGAAAGTTATTATGCAACACCCCTGATTAAAATCCTGTGAAGCACCCTCCTCCGCCACAGACTAAATCAAAATTTCTTAGGCTGGCGTGTCAAATGCCACTGGCCCCACCAATTCTGCCAAGTGTCATCTCAGCCGAGGATGCTAAGCTGAGTAGATGCCCATAGACAGCTTCCACTGAAGCACCTGCTGAACGAACCTGCACACTCCATTCTCTCTCTGAGATACACTGACACCTACATCGGGATTTGACGGCTGGCAGGTTTATCTCTAGTGCCCAGCAAGTAAGGTATAAACTCACCCAGGTCGGTTGTGTGTGTTCCCAAACTCATTTAGTCCAGTCGGACTTGTTACTGTAATTACATGATGCAAGCTGGCAAAATGTGAGTGTGCAAAGAAAGACTGCTGTTGATCTAGGAGCACTACTGAAATGGTTTGAAGGGACTTGATAAAGGCATATTGAGAGAATATTGCTAGCAAACAGGGTGGGAAAAGTGATGGTAAGAGACTGGAGTGGGGAGATAAAGCTAGGCATCTACATTTAGATATCTTCTAAAGTGTTTGAAAGCTCTTTTCCATCTTAAAGAAAGCAAAACTAGAAGGAGTAGATGAAGTGTTCCTGGTGTGTATTACTTAAGAAAGACAACATGGAACTACAATCAATGACCCCAGAGGAACAGCCTTGGCCTTGTCATAAAAGAGGGATGAATGGGCATCCACTCATAAGTTTTAAATTCAAATAAGATGTTCAAGGTAGACACATATTGTTTTTTGATCAAAGTGTCCTGTGTCTGACTCAGAAGTAACCACCAACACCCTACTGTTCCCAACTGAGACAGATAAGAAGACATTACCTACTGTATCTGTAACTCCGCAGATGGTCCAGGCTCTCTCTAAGCTCCATCACTTTGAACATGCTGCTTCCTCTGCCGGGAAATGCCCTCTCTCTACTCCAGGCTCTGTTAGCTGGCACTCTCCTATTTACTCTGCACTTCCTTCACGCCACCTCTTCTTCGTGCTTCTTTCCTAACGCGTCCTTGGCTGTCCTTGTTTTCCTCACCCAGCAGTAGAAGGTCCTTCCTACATTTGAGGAAATCCCGGCTCTGTGAAGCAGAGCCTGCCTCTCACTGCAGAAGATGCAAATGCCAGCTATTCTCTGCCCCGACTCCCGCTGCTGGCGCCCAGACACAGGACGAGGCATAGCTGCTTTCAGCCACAGGCTCCTGCTCTGCCTTTAAACCAGAGCCGGTGATGTGCAGCTCTGGGACGCTGCTGTCGAGTCTGCTCTGGAGCGGGTGGTGGCAGTGAAGGGCTGTTTCCCATTTCTGGAGGTGCCAGTGGTTGAGATGCGGGATGGCTCTGTGGCCTCCGTGTGTTTGGTTTTTTGGCCCTCCCAGGTATTCTGGGAGCCCCCTGATAGCCTTTCATAAATTCCTTTCCTGCTCAAATTAGCTAAAGCTGTTTCCTATTTGCCTAAAGCTAAGATTCATGGCTGATATTTTGGCTCATCACCCCCATATGACCTTGTCGACTGTTCCAATGTGTCTTTTTCCCCGTGTGATTGCGAGCGACATCCCACCTCATCTCCATCACCCCAGTGCCCAGCTTAGTGCAAAATAATGCAGAGCAGATCCTCAACGAATTGCTAATTCGTTAATTTGCAAATGAGTTACTTAATTGAGGAAAAAAGTTTCCTCTGAAAATCTCAATCCATAAAGTAACAGCAAATGACACCGGGATGTTCCCAGTGGCTGAGGAGAAGCATGGCCCATTTTGGATATCCTTTTATTCGTATTTCTCATAGAAGACAAGTGCAGTCACAGAGAGTTCCATAGTGTTTAATTAAATATATGACTGTAACACACATCGGATACTTATAATACACTTAGCAGCACTGCAAAATGTTTGTAATGCGTGTGGAAGTACACAGTCAAATCAGAGACTTTCGGTGTAGTGAACAATGGATATTTTAAAGAATAACCCCGAAGAGAAACAACGGGACTGGCAGAAATGCCATCTGATCTCCATCATTCCAGCTGTCTGATCACATATGCTCACTGCCTTCCTGACCAATTCTAAGTCTTGTAGCCTCTCTACAAATGCTCTGAAAACACAAGCATGCACATCTGAAACAGCCCACACTTGGCTTTTCTGAAGCAAATTCCCCTGGAAATGAGAATGAAGGGAGAGGCAAAGGCTGGTAGAAAGTCAGTAGAATAAGCCAAGGTGCCCTAGATTCAGACATGGTTGTTTAATTGACCAAATTACTTATCAGTTTTCTTTTCATTTCACACCATATAGAACTAGCAGTTTACATCTCTCATTTATGCACTGTCTCTGACCAGGAGTTTTTCTTTCTTAATGAAATCCCAAAGAGGGTTGGTCAGAACAACTTTGTAATCTTACATTATACAGTATACGATCAAGCATTAGCAGCAGTTATGATTATAAGAGTATGATACACAGATTTTACATACCTCCGGTAACAGACATTCACACACTGAATTCAAAGGATAATCTATGCTAACAGGATTTTAAAGCTGGAGGGACCTTGATCTTCCTTGAGACCTATCCCCTCCTTTCTTTGAGAGATTGTTTATGTATATGAGGGATACAAACTTACAGCTTCCAGTCCTGACTTAACATGTAAGGTTGAGTAACTTACCTGTCTTGTCTGTGTCCCCATTTTCACATAAGGCAAAGATAATAATGGTAAGTACTTCATAGGACCTCTATGAATAAGATGCAAGAGAGCTAGGCTGGGCGTGAGGTGTCCTGTGATGACCTCTTCCTCGAGACTTGGCTCACGTTTCTACAGAAGGTAAATAACCCACCTCTGCCTGGTGGAAAATGTCTTCTGCTCACACGCCAGGCAGGTTCTGCTTTTCTTCCACAAAGATGTGTACCGCTCTTGTGGCATTTTCCCTGCCTGTCTTCCAGCAGGGAGCTTCGAACATGCCTCCATGACCGCATTTTGTGTTATAATGATTGGTTTGCAAGCTACCTTTCATTAGATTTTTCACTTTATGAGGGCAGGGTCCCAACCTTGTTTGTCTTGGACCTCCCAGCCTACCGCTGTGGTTGGCACAGAGCAAGCTTTCCATAAATACTTGTCAAGAAAACGGAAGGGGTAATGCTTACAGAGGTGCTTTGAAAAATCACAAAAGTGCTGAGCAAATCTAAGGGATTATGGGACTATAGTCATTGCTAGTGATTCAGAGAAAAGCACTGGAAGGTACAACACTGAACTAGTCTGATTATCATTAGGTCTCTAAGCCAACAGATAAGGTCTATGAGTCCACTATTTAAAACTCACTTCACAGACATCACAAAATAAAACCGAAAAGAAAATTTTAAAAATTAAAAGCACTTAATCTCCCCCCAAACAAACTAAAAACACAACAAAGAAAAAAGGCAAAACATAAATGACAACAGTGAGGACAAACTCCCAAACAACAATATCAATCCTGGACTGATGTCCTTCCTGATCTGTGTACACCCGGAGTGGCGATGGGGATGGTATGGGGGCCTGTGTAGAGGCATCAGCTGCACTGCCCTGAGCTGAGGCTGCTTCGCTGCCTTGATTTGGCTTGAGACAGCCTTTAAAAATTTATCTGGACCAAGAAATGCAAGAGGACCCATGTCCTCTATATCTATATCTATATCTATATCTATATCTATATAGATGTTCTCTATATCTTCGGGAAAATGGCCACAGTCGACTCACTCACTGCATGGGCTTGTAATTCCTTCTCCCTGAAGTTTTGTGGCAACATTCATGGTGATAGAAATCAGGATGGTGGATGGATTGGGGTTGGGAAGTCCCTACACATATAGAAACATTATGTCCTGGCTCACGGCTCGAACGCACCAGTGTCCTGAGTCAGTAACAGGTTCTTCCATCATCAGTGGATGCCCCTGGGTGGGAGGAGCAAGTGGGTCATGCTCTTGATAACTAAAAATAGAAATTCCAGGCTTCTAGTTGATTCTCTCTTGAGCACTTTTTCAGAAAAATGGAATAAAATGGTCTTTGTGGCTCCGTCTTACCTTCTCCACTTTTTGTAGACATGGCTGGCCATGGTGCCTCATATGTCATGAGGCCATTCCTCCCGCCCCCGTCTTCCTTCTAGCCTTTTCAGTTCGGGTGACCACAGGTCCCCATTTGCCTGGGACTGTCCCGGTTTACGCTTGTTGTCCTGGAGTGATTATTTATAACTTCCCCTTTCACTTGCAAAAGTGACCCAGTTTGGACAATACATTATAGAGTCACCCTGTTCTAAGTGAGGTTTGGCACTCGAGAGTGGGACAGTCCCTAGTTAAGAGGAAGGCACATGACTTGGAGGAGATGCAGTTAGACTCCTGGGCAGCAAATCTTGATTCTATTCCTTGCTGAGTGGGGAGCATGGATAAGCTAATGTAAGCTACAGTTTCATCATCTGTAACATAGAGAATGATCCTAATCGCACCCACCTCCCAGGATTATTGTGAGGATGCAGTGCGAAAAGATGTGTAGAGCGTGTAGCACAGCATTGTGTACATAGTGATTCCTGATAATGGTATCTCTTATTCTAATTCTCCTCTCCTTCTTTCTTCCATTGCTCCCTTTTGCCCTCCCCACCCTTCCCTCTTTTCCTCCACCCTTTCTTTCACTCTTTTCTGCTTTTTTTCCTTTCTGAAATAAATGAATCATTGCATTGCCTGAAGCAGAATGCCCCTGCCTCCTGTCTCTTGCCACTGAAGCAGGGAGGTGTGGTCGAAACACTGTTTCAGAATCCTGTGGACCATGTCGAGGGGCTGCTTTCATTTTGTCTTCTTTGTGCTGTGAGCGAGAGTGGGACTCGGTTATCTCTGTTCATCATGATGGTTCTGGCCATCGATTTCTTGCAATTCACTGGTTTTGGTAGAAGCTGGACATGGTGACATAGGCTTCTTCTTGACTTGATCCCAAGGAAGTGAGGATGGACTGCCCCTGGGCAGCAGGGTTCAATGTCAGGGTTCCGGGTTGGAATGGAAACAGAGGGGGCAGGGTGCTGCCAGGGCGAAGCAGCAGGTCTTGGTACAGGAGAGGCCCATTCTTGCCACCTTCCTTGCAATCTGGGGACCTGGAGAAGGGGAGCCCAGGGGCATCACACACACTGATGTTCCCAGCCAGGCACCTGAATGACGACTCTCCTCTGAAAGTTTTTGGGCTGATACCTACATGCTCGGAGGGCCAGTTGGGGCCCTGCATACCCCCTCCGAGCCTCTGCTTCTCAGACTCCTCTAGCTGTGGAGGAAGAGGATCTTGCAGAAAGCCTTCTGCTTCGTCTCTAGCTTGAATGCCATCCACCTTATGAATCTGGCAGTCCAGGAAACTTTCAGGATTGAAACTCACATTCAAATTCTGCACAAAAAAAAAAAAAAAAAAGAGAGAGAGAGACATTAAGACTGCACCAGAGAGACACATCAGCAAATGTTCTGTTCAGGAAAAGAGCTCAAGAACTTTCCAACAGGGGTTTACCAGGGTATGTCAGAGAATTACCCACATGTTCTAGTTGACTCTCTGCCTCTGGAGGTGCTGTGATACTTCAGGGTCTTCCCAGTATCCCTGGGGAAGTCTGGGAAATTCTGAGACTTGTATTTCATTTTAGTTTCCCACCTCCAGGAACCCGCAGCTGGCATCTTATGAGGGACCCTAGTTACGTGATACACGGAAGACCGACACTTGAGGTTCAGCCATTCCTCATCCTGCCACATCATTCTTGGCTGCCGGGATGCCTCTGACATAGTGATGGAAGCACCAGACGCACTCACTTTTTTTGGTTTCTTGCACAGTTGTTCCAGAGTCTTCTTATGATCAGGGAGACTGGGCCATATGATAGGCTTGATTCTGAAATAAAAGGACATTGAAGATATAATGAATGGTGGAGGGAGCAGGCACAGTAGACCTTCCCACTGACTCTGAGCCAGGAGTCAGAAGAGCAGATTTCTAGCCTTGACTCTGCCACAACTAGGTGGATGATCTTGGACAAGTGACTTGCTTTCTCTGGGCCTCAGAGTCCCACCAGTCCATGGAGGGGTTGGACCAGAGACCATTGTCACTGATCTACTCTGTGAACCAGACAACAATGATACACCCCTGGCCAAGGGCCCTGGAGAAAAGGAACAATAAGTCTTGGCCATGATGTAGCTATGAAACTAAAATCTGATCTGTTCATCTACTCCCCAAAATAGGCTTTGTCTTCTTTCTTTTCTCTTCATTGGCAGCCACTCCTCTGCTCTGATTTTGGTGGAAGTGAGACATACTTTCAAAGTTACACAGGGAAATTGCTTTAGGGTGGTACTTTAGAAACTGGAGTATCTTGGGGGACAGCGGGTATGTGACCCTGTGTTGAGGGCATCTTCCTAAAACATTAATAACTCTACTGAAGTGTGTCTAAATGATGAAACAAGCATGGCCCTATCATGGGGTAGAATGCAAAAGTCTCATGAATTTGTGTGCTGAAAGCTAAGACTTCAGAAACATTCTGCATTTCCCATGGGTCCCTCCAGCTGCCCAGGCATTCTGGGGGGATGGCTCTTACCCACTGAGGACACTTGGGAGGAAAGGTTTGCGGGGAGGATTTGCCCTATGTTCAGTTTATATATTTTTACCTCTTGTGAAATTAACTATGGAAATTCATCAGTGCCTGAGGATGAAGAGGGATATAGGGCCCTGCAATTCCTGAAATGCCTTATTCCCCTTTGCAGTTTTCTCATCAATAAACAGGACTAGAGCTCTGACTGTCTGGAATACCACATAAACACTCTCTTGATTAGTTAAAGAAATTCACCTTTTTTCCCACAACACACAGGCCAGAACGACAATCAGAGCCACAGAGAAGAAACTCAGAATGATGATAATTAGTAAAACAGGATCCATCTCCCCTGGAAGGCAAGGATAGATCTTGGTTAGCAATCATGAAGCGTGCCATGGGGGAGACTTTCAGGATGCTTTGAGTTTATTTAGTAACTTGGGCCCATTTATTATTTCGTGAAAGTTGCTTTTCAGTAAACAGGATGATGTACTAGCTTTTATGGGGGAATTTGGGCTTCAGTAAGTGACAGTGTTGCTGAAACAGCCTCTGTTCACCGGTGCTGAATAGAAACGTGGAGACAGAGTTTTGGGTGAAATAGAAAAGAGTAGCTTTCATTGCTTTGCCAAGCAAATGGGGCCACAGCGGGCTAATGCCCTCAAGACTACGTGACCCACCCTGGAGGGGGTAGTGAGGAATCTTATAGTGTTCAAGGGGCAGGGCGTAGTCAGCTTGTGGACATTCTTCTGATTGGTTGGTGGGGAGGAAACAGGGAGTCAGCATCATCAACCTTCTGGTTCAAAACAGTCTAGGGTCTACGTTCTTGTGGTCAGCAGTTTTCATCTGGTAGGGGTGTGCTTCCTGTTAAAAACAACTTAGGAATGTGTGTCAGGCCTTTATCTGTATCTCTCAGGGAACCATGAGTTCGGTGGCAGATGTGGCGGATTTATAATCTATAAATTGTTACCAGTTCCCCAGCCCAATAGCTATTCTTTGTTTCTACACCTTCACATTTCTCAATCATTAACTCTTGAGTCAGCCTTTCACTTCAAAAGACAGAGACACAGGAGCTTGTACACGGTTTCAGCACCGACTTAGGTGACCAGGTCCAGAACATCTGTCACTTGGAATTTAAAAGTGACCTAACATTAAAGACAACAGTACCCCTGCCTAACTTCCACCACCAAGAGAGAGAAGCTGAGCAGGGGAATGATGAGAGATGCTCTACCCTGCAGCCTCAGCAATTCCTAGGGTAAGGACGGGAGGCCGGTGCAGCAGAGCTGTTCCGTGCATCCACCAAAGGGAAGGTATATGTGGGGTGCTCTGGGTCCCCAGTGGTCTGCCTGAGCTATGCCCTTTGGTTCTTCTGGCTGTTCTCAGTTCCTAGACCCCCAGGATATCTTCATTATTCTAGAAAAGGAGACATGGGAAAGCCACACCAGCCTACGCATCTGCCACCCTCTATGGTATTCCCTAGAGGGACTTGGCGGGACCGGACATTGGGATCCCAGTCTGAATTGGTAAACTAGAGGTAGTGGGTGGGAATTTTGTTCAGAACTAGTGGCTCCCAGGAGTGCCCAGGACAGTAAAGTCCAGACAGCCTACATCAGCTGATCAGTGACTAAGAGCCCTACTCCCACCCCTTCTTCGTTCTTCACAAAAGGGGCAAAGATGGCAGGTCATTTTTCAAAGAAAGTGTAAGAATGCCCTCTGGGGAGTTCTAACTTGTGGGTTTGTTTCATCTCTCTGGCTCTCACTGTCTCTCACAGACTTTGACATGCAAAGCACTATGGGGGGGGGGGGAACAGACTCCAGTCACTTCTCACCTGGGCCATTGGTCTCTGGAGTTCTGAAGTGGAAACTTGGACTCCATTCACTCCAGAAGCCTTCAAAATAGTTGGTGTTAGGGATGGACCGAACTTTAATCTCATACATTGCATTGGGTTGTAGCTTTCTCTGTAGGAGCATCAGCTTTGTACTGGATAAATTCATGTGCTGAAGAGCAAAAAAAGGCCACTACATTTTTAAGGTGGAAAAAGAGGCGGTGCTCACATCTCCCAAATCATTTCAAGTTGAGTGTCTTTAGTCATGTGGGCATTCCCTGGAGGTTCTCTCATATTTGTTAGAAAAAGGAGCTCTGACGTGGAGGGGTTGGAAGCAGAATTGGGGCAGTGTGTGTGAGCTCACAAACAATGCTGCAAGTGGTCAAGGAGGGCAGTGATAAAATGGGTTTTTTCTTTATTCAGGTGAGTTGGGCTCTCCCAGTCAGGGAGGGTATAAATCACTCCCAGGTTCCCGCCTTCCTTTCCACAGTCTAATCTCTTCTTTTTCTTTCCCTCCCATTTCACATCTCATGGAGAGATGAAAGGGAATGGTAAGGTTAGTGAGCAAGAATCATTTTCCTCTGGAAAGATATAATTCTACATCGTGAATAGCAATATAGAGACACAGTCTCTCCAATAATGTGTGTCATCCTTAGGAGGAAAAAGTACTCTATCAATTTGATGGGTAAAAAGTAATACCTATGGTTATGTACATTTAGATTTATTTGATTATTAGTTTTTTATACTTATTGAAATTACATATTTTCTATTTTGTGAGACATTTCCAACTTTCTTGCTAATTTTTCTATTGTCATATTTGTCCTTTTCTTAATGATTCATAAGACCTTTTTATATTTTAAGAATATTAACCATCTGTCAGTTGTATGTGTGGTAATTTAAGCCTAATTTCTTTTTTTTTTTGCGGTACGTGGGCCTCTCACTGTTGTGGCCTCTCCCGTTGCGGAGCACAGGCTCCAGACGCGCAGGCTCAGCGGCCATGGCTCATGGGCCCAGCCACTCCGCGGCATGTGGGATCTTCCCGGACCGGGGCACGAACCCGCATCCCCTGAATCGGCAGGCGGACTCTCAATCACTACGCCACCAGGGAAGCCCTATTAAGATATTTTTATATACATCTTCATAAATTTTATAACGTATAAATGTAGTTGATCTACATACCATCCAATCATTTTCATTTTTTTCCTGACGGTAGGCTACCTCATGCATTAATTCTTTCACATACTTCTTTTGTAAGTGCGATGTATTAAATGTCACCTCAAAGTCATTTGCTCCCTTGCGATAGACGACTCTTATGTCAAAAGGAGCCTCAGGTTTAACTGAAAAGGAAAAAGAAATGAAGTCATTCTATGGGGTAGTCAAGGAAATAATTATAATTTTTAAAGTTCATCTACTCTGAAAATCACATTCCTTTTCTGGGTCAGTAAAAACCATTTCTTCTTCTTCCTGGTTCAAAGCCTGACTACATTTCCCAGCCTCCCTTGCAGTTGGGTGTGTTCTTGTGAAGGATGTGGGTGGAAGTGATGTGCACGGCCTCCCATCCTGGCCCAGAAACCCCACATGTGTGACCCCATGCTCGGTCCCCTTCTGCCACTTGGAGCCATATGTTGAAGAGAGTGGAGCCCCAGGATGGAGGAGCCCTGAATGTTGCTTGAAGGAGCACCACCCACAGTTTAGAAACACCCATTTTAGCTCTTACATGAGCAAGAAATAAACTTATGGTGGTGGAGATATATGTTTTAGGGCGTATTGGTTACAGTAGCTAGTGCTAATTTTACGCAGAAAACATATTCTCTTCTCCTTTTGAGTACTAGAGGACTTGTTACTAACTAGCCCCGAAGCAGGAGAATTTGAACTTTGAGTCTTCATTATTCTGCTAAAACCGGGGGCCTTACACCTCATCTCAGTTACATGGAAACTGGGGATCTGCATCCTGGCCCTGGCTCGTAACTTCTGGTGTAACTGCAGGTTGCCTGCTCCTTCAGTCTTGTTTGCTTTAGCTCTAAACTCCTCTCTGGCTTCTTCCTCCTGTCTACCTGCCTAGGATCAGAGGCACCATATATGAAATACTGTGGGAGGGAGAGAGGTATTATTTCAGGCAGAACAAACCCAGAGAAAGGTACTGAAATCTTACAAGCACATGTGTGTCAGGACACCTCCCACCCTTGACTTGGGGTTTCCCTGTCTTGGCCTCTTTGCTGTTCTTTCACTAAAGCCTGGGAACTTAGTTGTCTAGGGATGGGGCAGCCACTTGTTTGCATGGCTGATCTCAGACAGAGACTGGGAGATGCATAGGTTAAAATCTAGCCTAAACCTATTGTTAATGAGGGAGTGCTCATCACAACTTCACGCAGTAGACTGAGCTGGATTCCAGGCTATATGATCTGGGCTTTAAGACTGACTTGCTGACCCAGTAAAATGAGCTCACGTGGTGAAGTTTGGCCCCCTTGTCATAATCACTTGCTCGTAGTGGTGGCTGCCTAAATGTCTCCTGCCTTGATTCCCCCAGAGGTACTGAAAAAGAGGAAGTGCTTCTTTCTTTATCCTTGGATGTCTTCTGCAAGGGGAAGTTTACCTTTTTTTACCCTTAGATGCACTATAAACAGGGAAGATACCCCAAAGGGAAGCAGAGGAAAGGTAGTGGGTGTAGAGAAACAGAGAAGACTGTCAGTCCTTTGACACCAGCCAAGCCAGTTTCTACCTGCCATTCAAGGAAATGATTAAGATTCACATTCTCAACAAAACCTTTGACACTGAATCCCTTGCCGCATCCCCATCTCCCAAGGCCTCTCAATAATGGAAGAATTCAGGGAAGAACAGACTAATGTTGATTACATACTTACTAAGTGCCAAGCTCTTAACTTATGCCATCTTGCATCAACACTCACTCATTGCCAGTATACTGACGAGGAAACTGAGTCTGAGGGGTTAATTAGCTAAGTTCAGCCCCCATAGGATGAGTTAATAAGATGTAAATCCAATTCTGTCTGATCCTGAGTCTCACTCTCCTTCATTTATTTATTTTTTTAAAAATTTATTTATTTATACAGTAGGTCCTTGTTGGTTATCTATTTTAAATATAGCAGTGTGTACATGTCAATCCCAAACTCCCAATCTATCCCTCTCCCCTCCCCTTCCCCCCGGTAACCATAAGTTCATCCTCTAAGTTTATCCTGTGAGTCTGTTTCTGGTTTGTAAATAAGTTCATTTGTATGGAGAACAGTATGGAGGTTCCTTAAAAAACTAAAAACAGAGCTACCATATGATCCAGCAATCCCACTCCTGGGCATGTATCTGGAGAAAAACATGCTTCAAAAGTATACACGCACCCCAATGTTCATTGTAGCACTGTTTACAATAGCCAAAACGTGGAAGTAACCTGTCAGTTGACAGAGGAGTGGATAAAGAAGATGTGCTATATATATATATATATATACACACAATGGAATATTACTCAGCTATTAAAAAGAGTGAAATAATGCCATTTGCAGCAACATGGATGGACTTGGAGATGATCATACTAAGTGAAGTAAGCCAGACAGAGAAAGACAAATATCATATGATATCACTTATATGCAGAATCTAAAAAGTGATACAAATGAATTCTCTCTCCTTCATTGAGCTTTTATTTCTGTGCTCAACTCTCTCCCACTGGCTTGTGCAGGCTCTCCCCACACAGTTCTGCTTCTAAACCCAATGGTACATTTGAGCAACTTAGAAAAAGGTGCTCATTCCTCAAGCAACATCTTAAAAAGTTAATTTATTCTTGGCACAACTTGAACTATTATATGAATTTACCCTGACAAGAAAAGGGGGGAGACAGAAGCTGCCCCTCCAGACTTACTGGGGACCCACACCTAAAGAAGGAGTTGTGAGTGAGGGAACTGGTGGCTGCAGGGGACCTTTGGCTCTGGGGTTTAATCAGCAGCATCTAATGTCAATTTAGTTAAATGACAGTTCTATTAATGAACTGTAGCATCAGGAACCAGAAGACGATGCTACTGGGAGACATGTCTCCACCACCGCTCATGCTGCTTGCCCAGGCGTGCTTTCCAAAGCCCCGAGGTGCTCACAGCACCCCTTTGTAGACCTATGCTACCAGCAGAGTGCACACCCTGTCTCTCCTCTGGTCCCTCAGAGGAGGCGGCCGGTCAGGTTTTCCATCTGCTGGGTGGTACACAATGTGGACTTCGAAGAGCACTGGGCATATGAGATCTGGAGAGTCTGATGGGGCAGACTGCCACCAAGAGCCTGTGGGCATGCCCTGAGTGTTCACATGCTCACGCACTAAGATGCATGTGGGCCCTCTGTGCTGGGGTGGGTTTTTGTAAGAAGGGGCTCTCCCCTGGGGCTTCAGGACTGTGTCACAGGACTGAGTCTCTGCCCTCTCTGCCTGCTCTCCAAGAGTAAATACATATTTGCAGTGTAAATGATGAACTTCTAGATATAGTGCCCTGTGCACAAACTGAACATCCATCCATAGCAGCCTAGTCTCCAAATGACCACAACTCAGCTTGCTTGTGTCCCAATATCAGAGAGAGCCTGTCGTGCCACCGCCCCTAAGCACTCACACGGGTTGTGACTAATGTCTGCTTTTTCTACAAGATGACTGTTCAAACATGGAACTTCTGCTTTTGCCCTTTACTCCATTAATGGTACAAAACTGAGACTAGATTCCAAGTTTCTCTTTGTCATCTCTAAGGAGTATTGCTCTCTTACCTTTAATTTTCTTTTAGGAGGGTGAAGGGAGGAGGTTGAGAAGAGGGAGAGACAGAGCCATAGTATTTAAAACCAGAAAGAGAATGCACCTCTTCAATCACTTTGAACAGTTTTCTCCCTACATATATGGTTTCACTTGTAAAACTCCATAGGTAGAATGAATACAAGAAGTTAGGATTCCATTGCACTGATGTACCATAACTGGCTTAGACATTCCCCTCTACCAGGGTATCTCTGAGGTTTTGAAAAAGAACCTTTCTTACCTCAGTGTGATAAATCTGTAAGTAATGGGAAAACTTTTTGTGTCTATATTCCCAATCTCTCTGATCATTTTATTTGCTTGGTAACCGAATGGTGAATTGGTAATTAATACTGACTTACAACCTGATAATCGAAGGGATTTACTGAAATCCATGATTCATATTATTATGTATATTATATAGAACCAAGGGAAACATATAGATAAATTTAGCAATTCAAATTGTACTTTTTTGGGAATATAATAATTATCACTTTTTCTGGCCAAGTGTAATATGTATATTCTACATACATATTACACTTAATATGTATATTCTAGGCCAAATCAGATATGACTATGCATCGCTCCTCAATAGTGAGTCTCCTAGGAAGGTGTGATGGTAATTTCATGTGTCAACTTGGCTAGGCTATGGTCCCCAGTTGTTTGGTTAAACACTAATCTAAAGGTATATATATTTTTTAAGACATGACTAACATTTAAATCAGGAGACTTTGAGTAAAATAATTACTCTCTAAAATGTGGTAGGCCTCATTCAATCAGATGAAGGGCTTAAAAGCAAACACTGAGGTTCCCTGAAGAAGAAGCAATTTTGTCTTAAGAATGCAACATAGAAATGCTGCTTGAGTTTCCAGACTGCCTGGTCTGCCCTCTGGACTCAAAACCACTATATCCACTCTTACCTGAATTTCTAGCCTTCTGGCTTGCCCTACAGATTTCAGACTTGCCAGCCCCTAAAATCATGACAGTCAATTCCTTAAAATGAATCTCTTTTTCTCTATCTATCTATCTATCTATCTCTCTATCTATATCTATCATCTATGTATCTATGTATATCCATCTATCCTATTGGTTCTGTTTCCTCTGGAGAACTCTAATACAGAAGGCATATTTACTTTTAAAAATAACTTGATAATTTTGCTAAATACACTCACAGGTAGGTATGTGGGGAGAAGATTTCAAGGAATTCAGGAACAGGTAAGGTGAGGAAGGAAAAGACGTGTGTGGGTGAAGTACAGGAGGCCCAGCTCCAGTTAGACACTTCACACAGATGAACTCTTCCTGCAATCTGTAAGTGTCAATCACCCTTTTTCATAGCTCAGTTTGAAGACCCTCAGAGTTCTCTCACAGTAAGAATAAATAGCATAAGCTTCAAACTTTCATTTCTCTTAAGAAATTATATGCATTAGAGAATTTGATATTTTCTATTGTAAATAGTTTTCATTATTTGTCTACTTTAACATACAGAAAGTTCAGACACAGATATCTGTCTTCCGATATCTGAAAAATGGCGACATACCCCCATATACAACTTCTTACCTATTTTGACTATGTTCATTGTTTTGCAAGTCATGCTTTTTCTTCCAAGCTTCACACATATTTTACTGTCTCCAATCAGTAAGAATTTCTTTGTCTTGATGAGATACATCCCTTGCAGTTTATTAAAACTCAGGCAATCTACCTCCAAAAGGGCCCCACTGTAGAAACAAAAAAGGAATTTGTCTTAATTCAAGTAGAAGTTTCTGTATAGAAGGAATAGCATCACATCCACTTTTCATTTGTGTGGCTTTAAATTTGTCCATAGGGTAGATGCATATTTGAGAGAGAGAGAATTAAAATAAAATAGCTTTTTGCTGCCATTATAATCAGCATTGATTTACTCAGGCATTAGATGCAATTGAACCTGAAATAGTTAAAGCATGTTCATGAAAATAATGGAAAATTCTTATCTTGTAATAACTGATTGTTAGAAGATAAGTACTTTTTTTAGGTGGGAAGATAATTTCTTTTTTTGATATCCTGCAGGAATAAATTGAAAAAATAAAGCCTGTAAAGAAATATTGACCAAAAAATGGTTAAAGGAAATAATAAAATAGTCTAAAGGATTATATACATAAAACCATATACACTTAATGGGTAATTTGGGAATTTTCATAGGTAATTTTGGCTGAGTTCCACTTTTAACTCATTAACAGACTTTAAAATCAACACTTCTCCCCATGTTCCTTAGATTAAATGTTCTAGGAATTGAATTCTGTCACTTCTCTGACCTCCTATTCCCAATTAAAATCAGGCTTTCAGGAAACTGAAGAAAAAAGAATGTTGCCTACTATGCGACCACATCAAAAGCTCCAAATTGTACTCTTTAAAAAAAATTCCTATTTTAAAAAGAAAGTATGTTTTAGTTCCAGTAGTGGCAGAGTAGCTTATATCACACTAACCATCAACATATGACTACCAAAAACTTTGAGCAAGATATTTTTGAAAATACTATTTAAAAGCATTGGAGAAGAACCAAAAGCAGGCAGACACTAGGGGAATTTAATTCTTTAGAAAAGGGTGGATTAGATCCTTGTTTCTAGGTTGTATTTTTTTTTCGGTACGCGGGCTTCTCACTGTTGTGGCCTCTCCCGTTGCGGAGCACAGGATCCGGACGCGCAGGCTCAGCGGCCATGGCTCACGGGCCCAGACACTCTGCGGCATGTGGGATCTTCCCGGACCAGGGGCATGAACCCGTGTCCTCTGCATCGGCAGGCGGACTCTCAACCACTGCACCACCAGAGAAGCCCTTGTTTTGTTTTATCTGAAGGCACTTCTCAGGTCACATTATGATGGGTATTTAGAATCTAACAGAAGGCCACAGTTTTACTGTCTTGAGAAGTTAGAGGACAGAGTTTCGGTTGGCCTGAGTGGCTGGGTATTTTTAAGGGAGAAAAGCCTAGAAATGAAGAAACTTTAGACATAGAAGACACAAAGTCTGCATATAAACTCTGCTTAAATTATTATATGTCCCCTTAATTGTGCAGATGTGGAGGAAAATCCAAGGAAACCATGGCAATAGCTAGATGGCTCTAGAAGGAACTAAGAAGATATTTTTGGTGCTGCCTCAAAAGAAGAATTTGGAGATTAATCCGGCCAAGTTAACTGAGTAACAGAGTTAAAATTAACACGTGCCAGAGGAAGTTATCTGAATCCAATCAATCAATCAATCAACAAAGCACCCTATTATAGATAGTGTCCTTCCTACATTCAAAAGCTGCTACAAAAGAGCAGAAATAGAAAAATGTGACGAATGGTGAAGATAAAAAGCAGTCAATGGAAACTGACGCCAAGAGGACCTGGATGTTGGAACTAGCAGAAAAGAACTTTTCAACAGCTTTTGTAAATATGTTAACAAAACATGGTCATAATTATTGAATGAATGCAGAATCTTAGTGGAGAAGTGGAAACTACAAAAGAGAACAAAATGAAAATACTATAACTGACAAGTACAAATTTAAAGTTTTAAAAAATGTACTGAATGTATGGGATGGACTTAATAGCAGATAGAAGAAGGCAGAAGAAAAGGTTGGTGAAGCTGAAGATAGATCAATAGAAATTATTTAATCTAAAACAACAGAAAAAGTCTTATTGACCTGTGGGACAATATCAAGGGGATAAATAAATATGCAATTAGAGTTCCAGAACAAAAAGAAAGAATTTGGCTAAAAAATATTTAAAGAAATAATGTTCTCAAATTTCCCAAATGTAGCAAAAAATATCAACTTCTAGGTTTAAAAAACTCAGCCAATCCAAGCAGGATAAATACAAAGGAAGCCACACCTAGGTACATCATAGTCAAATGGCTGAAAAGCAAAGGCAAATAAGAAATCTTGAAAGCATCCAGAGAAAAGTATCACTTCTCATCAGAAATTATGGGAATGAGAAGACACTGGAATAATATATTTAAAACTCTGGAAGGGGAAAAATATGTCCACTTTGAATCCTTACACTACAAAATATTCTTCAATAATGAAGGCAAAATAAGGATATTTCCAGCTATATAAAAATTGAGATAATTTGTTTTAGGAAGTACTTTAGACCAAAGGGAGATAATAATAGGTGGAATTTCAGATCTACAGGAAGCAATTAGGTTTACCAGAATAAATAAAGAAGCCAATACATATTTTCTTCTCTTAAATTCTTTAAAGATAAAGATTGTTTAAAGCAAATACTGTAGCGTTATTGTGGCATTTACAGTATATGTAGGGACTTCCCTGGTGGCGCAGTGGTTAAGCATCTGTCTGCCAATGCAGGGGACAAAGATTGGGACAAAGATTCTCTAGTCTGGGAAGATCCCACATGCTGTGGAGCAACTAAGCTCATGAGCCACAACTACTGATCCTGTGCTCTAGAGCCCACGAGCCACAACTACTGAGCCCACGTGGCACAACTACTGAAGCCCACGTGCCTAGAGCCCATGCTCCGCAACAAGAGAGGCCACTGCAACGAGAAGCCTGCACACCGCAATGAAGAGTAGCCCCCGCTCTCCACAACTAGAGAAAGTCCATGCACAGCAACGAAGACCCCATGCAGCCAAAAAAACCCCCCCAAAACCCAATATATGTAGATATAAAATATATGACAGTAGTACAAAGGGTAGAATGTGATAAGTACAACTATATTGTTGCAAGTTTCTTATATTTTACATGAAATAGTACATTAACTCTAAGCAAACTCTAAGAAATGGTTGAATATTGCAACAGTTAGAGTAATCTAAAAAGAGATAGTGCCCAAAAGTGAAAATAAGGAAGAAATTGAATATTTCAATAGTTCCCTTTCTTTCAAAGAAGTTCAATTTATTATTAATAAGCTTTCCTACAAAGAAAACTTTATGCCCAGATAAAGCTAGTGAATTCTATCATATATATACAAAATAGTGTCACTCCTACACAAATTCTTTCAGAAAATAGAGGACAAATGAACGCCTCCCAACTTATTTTATGAAGTTAGCTCAAATCTGGTACAGAAAGCTGGCAAAAATATTACAGAAAAGAAATTTACAAATTAATGTTCCTCAAGAAAATGTCAATACATTGATATTAACACATAATGATAAAGTGGGATGCATGCAGGAAATCAAGGTAGGTTCAACAATCAAAGATCAATCAATACAATTCACCACATGAACAGAATAAAAGGCATAAATAATCTGATCAACTCAAGTGATTAGAAAAAGCATATGACAAAATTCAACATCCATTTATGATAAAACTCTCAGCAGACACATCCTCAACCTGATAAAAGGCATTTACAAAAGGTCTATAGTTAATAACATGCCTAATGGTGAACTAGTGAACAGTTTTCTCCTAAGGTAAGGACAAGGCAGGAATATCTATTTTTCACAGCTTTTATTCAACAGTGCACTGGAGGTTCTAGCCGGTGCATAAGGCAAGAGAAACAAATAAAAATCACCAGTTTGAAAAGAAAGAAAATAAGACTTTCTTTACTTGCAGACATGTTTGTTCACATGGAAAACTATAAAGGCTCTCCAACACAATTACAGGAACGAATATAGTGAATTCACTAAGGTCGGTATACAAAAGTCAATTATATTTCTATAGACTAGTGTCCAAAAATTGGAAAATAAATTTAAAAAGTAATAGCTCCACTTATGATAGCAATAAAAACATAAAATGCTTAGAAATAAAATTAATAAAAGATGTTTAAGGCCTTTGCAATGGAAATTACAAAACATTCCTGAGAGGTATTAAAGGAGATCTAAATAAATAGAGAGTTGCATTCATGGATTAGCAAACTCAGTGCTGAAAAATGGAAATTTCCCCCAAATTGGTGTATGTAATTTTAATCAAAATCTCAGCAGGATTTAAAATAAGTCGACAAGCTGATTCCAAAATTTATGTGAAGGGCTTCCCTGGTGGCGCAGTGGTTGAGACCTCCTGCCGATGCAGGGGACATGGGTTCGTGCCCCGGTATGGGAAGATCCCACATGCCGTGGAGCGGCTGGGCCCATGAGCCATGGCTGCTGAGTCTGCGCGTCTGGAGCCTGTGCTCTGCAACGGGAGAGGCCACAACAGTGAGAGGCCCACGTACCGCAAAAAAAAAAAAAAAAAAAATTTATGTGGAAACCCAAAGAACTCAGAATAGTCAAAACAACTTTGAAAAAAGTAGAACAAATAAGGAGGACACAGAGCACTTGATTTCAAACTTACTATAAAGTTATGATAATCAAGACAGTTTGGCATTGGCACAATGACAGAAATATTAATCAATGGAAAACATAGAGTGTTCAGAAATAGACTCATACACATAAGGTTACTTGATTTTAAAACATGCACTCAATCAATTCAATGGAAATAAATCTTTTCAGCAAATTGTCCTGAAACAACTGAGCAAATGTGTGGAAAATATGAACCTCAATCTCACAAAAATTAATTGGGTATGGAGTGTAGCTCTAAATTTAAAGATTAAAACTGTAAACTGTTTAGAAGAAAACATAAGAAAATATCCTCCTAGATTTGAGTGTAGACAGACAGTCATCACACAAAAAACACTAAACATAAAAGAGAAAAATGAAATACATTGGACTTCATCAAAACGAAAACCTCCTGCTTATTAAAATATGTCATTAATAAAATGAAATGGCAAGCTACAGACTAGCAGAAAATAGTTGTAGTACATATATCTAACATCAGAATTGTATCCAGAACATATAAAGAATTCACATCCATCAATAATAAAAGGACAAATAATTCAATGAAAAAAGACAAAAGACTTTAACAGATACTTGGCAAAAGAAGACATACAAATGGCCAGCTGTACCTGAAAAGCTGGCCAACATTATTTGTTATTTGAGAAATGTAAATAAAATCATGACATACACTTTCAAAGCCAAATATTTGAAATGATGTGTAGCTCTCATACATTGCTGGTAGTAGAATGGTATAACTACTTTGGAAAACTTGTTGGGTAGTTTCTTATAAAAAATACACACCTACCCTGTGACGCAGTAATTCACTCTGGAGTTTTTACCTCAGAGAAACGAAAATATGTACCCACAAACTGACTTGTATAAGAATGTTAATAGTAACTAAAAAGAATAGCCTCAAACTTGAAAAAACTCAAACATCCATCAAGAAAGGATTAAAAATTTGTGATATATTTGAACAGTGGAATTAATATGCAGCAACTGAAAAGATGAGCTTTGAGATAAGCATCAACACAGATAAATCTCTAGAGCATTTTGTTGTGTGAAAGAAGTCGGACAGAAAAGAGTGAGCAGTGTTATGTCATTTAAGAGAATTATCAGAAACCGGCAAAACCAAAGGGTGATAGATTTCCGAACTGTGATTGCTCGCAGGAGATGAGGAAAGACTGGAAGGGGACCTGAGGCATCCTTCTAGGGTGAAAGAAAAGTTCTGTATCTCAACTGAGGTGATGGCAACATGTCAAATATGTTTCTCAAAACTCATTTAATGGACTTCCCTGGTGGCGCAGTTGTTGAGAATCCACCTGCCAATGCAGGGGACATGGGTTTGATCCCTGGTCTGGGAAGATCCCACATGCTGCGGAGCAACTAAGACCGTGTGCCACAACTACTGAGCCTGCGCTCTAGAGCCCGCGAGCCACAACTACTGAAGCCCTCGTGCCTAAAGCCTGTGCTTCGCAACGAGAAGCCACCGCAATGAGAAGCCCGTGCACCGCAACGAAGAGTAGCTCCCGCTCGCCGCAACTAGAGAAAGCCCGCGCACAGCAATGAAGACCCAACGCAGTCAAAAAAAAAAAAAAAAAAGAAAAGAAAATTTATAAAAAAAAAGTTGACTAAAGAGTTGAAGTATTTACAAAAAAAAAAACAAAACTCACTTAATATCTGTACATTTTACCATAGGTAAACTTTACCCCCGAATGAATGGGAATCCAAAAAGAAAGTGAAGTTAAATTAATAAACCACATAAACAATAAGGAAGTAAAGCAGAATATGTATTCTTACTGTAAAAATAAACAGTGCAGAGTAAAAGTAAAATTACTCATTTCTTTCCTTCAACCCTGTATTTAATTCACATCTCCTGTGATAACCATGATTACCAGTTTGTTTTTCCTACACGGTCTTTAAATCCAGCCAGATAGCCCAAAAAAGAGGCATAGTTGGGTCAAATTGCAAGTGAGGATTGTGGAAGAAAAAAGCTTGCTTTCCATGAAGAGAATTCTTCTCATTAATCAGATTTAAAAAAAAAATTATAGGGAGTATAGTCTAAAAAGGTCACTTACTTCCAACAACCAAGAATGTGTGTTGGTTTTCTATGGTGAGTTGGATGTGTGTGCACTCTTCTGTGCATGTGCCCATGTGAGCCCTTTCCAGGATCATTCCTGAAGTCTGAGCAGAAGGAACATGTCTGTGTGGCTTGAGGCGAGGTGGGCATGGAGTTAAAATCTGAGGAGAGTGCCTCAGCTTTACGTGAAGAACCTCTCACCTTTGGGCTGCTGTGGTCTTTGTGGTTAAGCTCTTGTAGTCATGAAAACGTAAGACTGATGAATAAATTTTAAGTTTAATAATTGGCTAAAAATATTTATTGTCTGTGGGACATTCCTTAAAAATTTCCCCCCCAATATAGTTCTTTATTAACTGTTATTTAGGGTATGCAGTTCTGGCTTTGAGTGTGTATGTGTGTGTGTGTGTGTGTGTGTGTGTGTGTTTGTGTGTGTGTGTGTTGGAGTTTCTAGAGTATGCCCCTTGTTGGGCTACATGGGTTTTCCCATTTGGAGAAGAGTAAAAATAAAAAGCAAAATTTTAAGGTAAGTTAGATGGATACCAAGGAACAAACTTGAGAAGTGTCAGATGGAAAGTTCTGAAGATGGCAACACTGTCATGGTTTGATGAGTAAGGATGGAAGAGGAGAACTGGGTCAGGATCCCATTTCTGAACTTTAGGTAAATGTGCTATGGAGGAATTAGAAGGAAATGGCTTTTGGTTCAATCATTGAGTTTAGGATATATTTGTAAGTAAAGCATGTGTGGAATATTCCATTGCAGATCCTTAACATGTAGCAAGGTCCTGGTACTCTTGGACATTTAAGAAGAATCTAAAATGGTATTCTTAGTTCATTCCTGCTCTTCAGGGAATGCAAGTAATGAGCAAGAAAAATAAAGGATCACCATATTGCTGTCTTGTGAGCCTAGGCATCCTTTTATGGGGTCTGAGCTCTAGGAGCTGCCCTATGTGGAGGGGAAGCTGCGCCGGAAGACTAAGAGACAACTGTGGTCTAGAACAGACAGCCTTGCTTTGTGCCACTAACCCTGGCTTTAGGAGATTGGAGGAAACTGTGTCCCCCCATGAGTGGCTCAACTCAATTCAATCCAATTCATTTCAATTCACTTAATTAAATTAAAACAGCTTACTTGGTTGCTAACTGTGTATTGCTAGGACTGGGAATGTTCTGGGATTTCACTGGCCAATACAATAGCCATAACCCCACATGTGGATGTTGAACACTTGAAATATGGCTTATCCAAATTGAGATGTGCTCTAGATATGAAATACCAGATTCTGAAGATGTAGAATGCAAAAGAGTGTAAAATAGCTCATGAATATTTTTTTTCACACAGATTATAGGTTGAAATGATAATATTTTGGCAATATTACATTCAATAAAATATTAAAATTAATTTTCACCTATTTCTTTTTTTTAAATGAGGCTACTAGGAAAGTTTAAATTACGTATATCGCTCACACATTTGTGGATTACATTGTATTTCTGTTAGATAGAGCTGTTCTAGGGTATTTTGGTGAAGAGATCACTACAAGTACCCAAGTATTACTATAGGCTAGCAAATTTGGCCCTGTAGGAGCTTCCTAAGGGACATCAAACCTAAGCCACTCACGCAAATTCCTTTGTTCTGAAAACAGGGCGAGACTGCTTGGGACCACTGCACCTGATTCTTCACCCCAATGCCACCTTCCTGAACCTCCTGCAATCGCCGGGAGTTTAGAGTGATAAATACATTTCTCTTGTTGGTACAAACAGATATTTACATGGAAATACTAAAAACAGCCATAGATTTTATTCCTCATTTGGCCCTAAAAGACAGAATCTTCTCAAAAGTATTAAACACCTTTGAAAGTTGGTATGGATTACTCTAGAAAGGACTAAATTAAAAACACTTGACAGATATTGCTAGTTAAGTCAGGAGCATGAAGTAGATTTGGCAGGATGCAGCCTGTGATGTTGGTGGTAATTGATGAAAACAAAAAAATGACATATTTGAAGTGGTATCTGTAGGCGGTACCTGGGAGTGACTGTGGTGCCCCAAGAATGTGGAACTAAAGGAAATATAATTACCTTCTGAGCTGAATATGAAAGTTATGCAGACACCTAAAACGCAGGGTCCCACATTTACATGCCTGTGGTGTCCACGTGGGTAATAGAAATGAGAAAAGGGAGCCCAACTTCAGGACTGAGATTTAATTCCCCATCTATAGAAACAATCAGAATTTTGTTCAGCTAATTTTTGCTGTCTAGGCCCAGCATTACTAAATCTGATTTTTAAAGAGATACCTAGATTTTTAAATCATGGTCACTAAATTTAGAAAAATTAACACTTTGAGATATGAATCAAATTAACTCTGGTCTTAAAATCAACAAACAAATGTCCTTTGTTTTGCTGTATTTACGGAATCTTTGGATCACATTTTTAATGAAAATCTGACGACACTGAGAGAATTAAGTACCATTTATAGGCACTGACCATAAGCCAGACACTAAACCTTCTACCCCAGTGCAAGGTGATCGCTAGGATCAGAGTTTAAATGACTCCCCGGGTCACAGAGCTACTGCCCCTACTGGGATTCCAAACTCCCTGCCTGTTTCTAGCGCCTCTGCTTTGTCACTCCAGGTACCTGGGAGCTTGTTAGGGTTCTGGTGAATGAAGAATTTCTAGATGCCCCAGTAAGAGTGGATTTATATTGATATACAACCTACTGGCCCTCTCTTTCTCTCCTTCCCCCAAACACCTGAGCCGGGGGTGAACATTTGGGTCACTATGATAGTTGCATCTGTCCACGTAAAGTTGTCAACTGGAGTGCTGGCAATCCAACTCTGTGATTTTGGCTAATCCAAGTCCATCCCTGAGAGATGGTACTGCACACTGCACACTGAACACTAAGTAATGGGTTTCTGAGCCTGGGAGACTGGCGGCCAGATCAGGCAATGCTTGTTAGAAAACGTCCCTGGTGAGCCCTCTGGGAAACAACGCCTGCTTTCTATCAACAATCCCACCTGTGTAATGACTTCAGCAGAACTCACAGTTTTCGATCATTTACAATTTCTTTCTTTATAAATTTATGTTCACAGAAAAACAAGCTCGAATAAAGCTAGTTTCATTGTGGAAAAGAAGCCCAACCAAAGCAGCAAGTACAGCACTCTATTTAAGTGGCTTTAACTTGAGCTACATCACTACTCTGAACCCAGGAGCTGCACGAATCTCTCCCTCAAGGTGTGGATAACTTTGCGAAAATGGCTTTTCTCCAGAAACACCTTAACCTACTAAGGGCTTCATACTTATACTTTCACAGTGAAAACGTGTCTTAAAACAATCGCTTTCCAACAGAAATATCTGAACCCAACTGAAAAACCCAAATGGAGGCTATGGACAGGTTAAAATATGACAGGAGAAATCAAGAGACTTGTTAAAGGAAGTGGGAAAGTTTGTTCAAGTGGCCAAGGAAGTGGTCAAATACCATTGTGAATGAAAGTGGACAGAAGGTCAGCCTCAGCCTCCCCAAGAAAAACCACTGCAGTTCACCACCCGGCTGGCTGGAGAGCCCAAAGCAGACCTCTGTGTTGGAGAGGGTTTTGCCCACAAAAATGAGCGCATCTTTTTTTTTTTTTTTTTTTTTTTGCGGTACGCGGGCCTCTCACTGTCGTGGCCTCTCCCGTTGCGGAGCACAGGCTCCGGACGCGCAGGCTCAGTGGCCATGGCTCACGGGCCCAGCCGCTCCGCGGCATGTGGGATCTTCCCGGACCGGAGCACGAACCCATGTCCCCTGCATCGGCAGGCGGACTCTCAACCACTGCGCCACCAGCGAAGCCCTGAGTGCATCTTTTGAATGAGTTGTTCGGCTGCCTTAGTGCAGTCTAGTTGCTGCACAGATTCTGAACATTGTAGGTTCCTCTTCTCTTGATATATTTTATTCCTGGAAAGCATGTTATAGAAGTGAACTGACAGAGGCAGACTGAGAACACACTATGGAATTCAAGTCCAGGGTCATATTTATCCAATGACCATAGCAGAAGACACTTCATGAACAGATGTAGGGAATTAATGTAAGACGTGGGATTCAGGGCTTGTCTAGACTGTATATTGTGGAGGATTGGCTGAGTGTCTACAGAATTTAAGAAGCCCTCTTTAGTCCTGGTGGATCTTGACTTACTTTCCTTACTAGGCAACTAACTAAAATTAGGTCATCTGATATGAATTTGGAAATAGCCACAAGTCAGAATTTCACGGTCGACTATTTTTTTCAAGTCATTAGAGATAGTAACCCTTGGCAACAAGAGATGATTTGTGAAAGAGGGAGAAGATAAAGTTCTGAGTTCTTTACCAAACCTTCAAACCAGACACAGACTTTCTTTTTACCTTTTCTCAGAGGCTCCATGAAACCAAGAGCCACTTTATTTCTGTGGATTTTTGGAAAACTGGTATTGAGAGTACCATCTGAAGTCAAACTGTGTCAAGGGGATGGCAGCTAAGTCTAGATTCATAGAGTTTTGACTTAATGCCTCTTTTTCATTCCTTATTACATACCAGATATGTCTTCTAATTAAATTATTAAAGTATTAAATTATTTAAGCATCACATCTCCCTATGAGGTGGTATATCTTATTTAACAGGTGAAGAAACTAAGGCATAGAAAAGTTATACAACTTACTCTAGATTAAAAAGCTAGTAAGTGCTCGTGTTGGGATTAGAAACCAGGCACTTGCCCTCAAGTGCAGCTTTAAGACACTACATTGTCTCATGTTGGGCAAAGAGCTTTTGGGGGATGAGTGTCCCAGAAGAACCAGAATTTAAATTCTGCCATGAAGTCAGGAGGGATGTGGGATCTCCTACATCCATACTATCATTTGGCTGTAGCAGCGGGACCTGAAAGATGAGCTCTTGGGAGTTCAGTTGGGAGTTGCTTTGCTTGAGTTTCTTGGTGAAGGACAAGGAGTTCCAGGAAGTTTTTGGAATTTATTCAATTATAATATTTGATAATTAACTCCCACACTCTCACCTTTGCAGCTGGTGCTGTACAGTATACGAAAGAGAGACAGAGGATTTCTAAGCACCCACTGAAGGCACCATTCCTTACCATATTTCAAATTCCATATTGGTGCTGTTGATGTCCGGGTCGTCAAATGCACAGGTCAGCAAGTGCTGGGATCCATCCACTTCCAGCTGACTGTAGCACGAGAATGAGTAGTCATCCATTTCTGCATCGTCAAAGTCTCCTGGGAAAGAACAAACCTACAGCTGTTAATGAAGCCAATAAGTGCATCCTTTTGAAATCTGGAGGGACTGATAAAATGGCAGCCTTCTGTGGTGGACATAAAGGAGTGATGGTTGTTTATCTAAAGAAGGAAAGCCCAAAGACATAGACAAGAAATAGGATTTCAAACAAACAAAATCACAAAACCAAAACAAAACCTAATGAGCACAGATTTTTTTCTAATAGAAAAGAAGTCATCACAATTAGTAAACAGCCTCCTAAGATTTCTAAATAACTCTGCCATTGGGTTAGTGCATTGGAGGTCTAGAATGAGACACTAAACACACGCTTTCTCTTATATAGATGGGAATTTCTTTTGTTTGTATACATTTCAAATGAGATACTTTATTATTTATGTGCTACCTAATCTAGTCTTGGGCTTTACTACTAATCTTCATTTATTCCCTCCCAAGAATTTTTTTTGAATGAAAGAAGGTGATCGCTAACTTGCATTCAGAAGTTCCCTTTTTTAAAATGGTAGCTTTCCCTTGCCCAAATAGGCATCCTAACTAAAAGTACCATTGATTATCTCCATTGTGTGAATATTTATATAAGGCAACTTGTCTTAAGCTACTAACTGAGGCAAACATGATTAGGAAAAATTACATGACATGAATCTTATAGATACTATTTCTGAGCTTATACAATCTTCTTTTAGAGATATTGCATTTTCTAGGTATTAGCAAAATTCTGGAAGTATGTGGGGAACCAGAATTTTTTTGCCACCACTTTTGGAAAGTATTGTCTGTCAGAGAGAGTATTCGATTTCTTAAGCTGGGTTGAGGCCCTTAAGATTATATAGATATTTTGTGTGTATATTTTACAATATTTAATAGAGAAAACTATGCCAGCAAATAGACTCCAAGTGGGATCTGAGAAAATCCAGAGTAACCAAAGCCATTCTCAGGCTGAGTGTGAGCTATGATTGCTTCAAAATCCAATGATACTAGAAATTACTTTGGCCCATTGATACTAGAAAATAGATGCTCTAGGGCTTTAAATAGGATAGACAATATACTAAAAATCAAACCCCAGTTTAGTGTCCTGTAGGCCATGGGATTACAAGCAGCATCTACTTTACTTCAATAACCCATTAGTTCGATGGGAAAGTTACTAAAGCTGGTTGTGAGTGGATCAACCAGTTGAGAGAAAGGTCGGTTCAGTCAAAGTGACAAATCTCAAAAAGCCACATCTAGATAAGAGCTGTGTGCACTGCTCTTTCTGACTATACCTAGAACCCATCCGGCTCACAATTCTGCCACCAGCAAAGACTCCTTATGTAATTTCAGAAGAGTATGGCCCTCTTATTAATGACAATTTTAAATAGTGAGGGGCAGCCCACCATTTAGGGCTCCCATTTCAAAACATATTCGTTCCTAATCTCATAGAGTGAGATCTAGTCCCTTAATTGCTGGCACATTTCTTGATGGAATGATTCTGTGTGGCTTTAGCCTGCCCTTATATGGCAGTACTCATGCTCTCTTAATGTTTTCTCTTCTTTAGAACTTCCACCAATCTTGTACAACAGAACCTACATTACTATTTGGACTCAGACATTTGTGGATCATCTTTGACTCAAAAATTCTTCAACGTACAACGTAAGCCAGAGAGAGCAGAGTCTAGCAGATGCCGGGTATTAACAGAACAAAGCACTCCCACTATCCTTAACCATCCAATCTGGCAAAGTGAGCTTGCTGTATATTCTTATGCATTTTATAAAGCTGTGGCCATTTACAATAGCCAAGACATGGAAGCAACCTAAATGTCCATTGACAGATGAATGGATAAAGAAGCGGTGGTATACATATACAATGGAATATTACTCCACCATAAAAAAGAATGAAATAATGCCATTTGCAGCAGCATGGATGGACCTAGAGGTTAAGTAAGTCAGACAGAGAAAGACAAATATCATACGATATTGCTTACATGTGGAATCTAAAAAATGATACAAATGAACGTATTTACAAAACAGAAATAAATTCACAGACATAGAAAACAAACTTATGGTTACCAAAGGGGATAGTGGGAGGCGGGGGGAGATAAATTAGGAGTTTGGGATTAACATATACACACTACTATATATAAAGTAGGTAAATAACAAGGACCTACTGTATAGCACAGGGTACTATACCCAATATCTGATAGTAATCTACAGTGGAAAAGAACCTGAAAAAGAATATATATATATATATATATATATATATATATATGTATGTATAACTGAATCACTTTGCTGTACACTTGAAACTAATACAACATTGTAAGTTAACTATACTTCAATAAATGAGAAAAAAAGCAGTGGTCGTACAATTAAAATGGCCATGTTTTGAGAAACAGCTCATTGGCTCTTCAGCAGGTGTTACTGAGCCAAGTTGCTTTGTATACAAGAAAAATTCTCCTCAATAACCTGCAAAATCGCACGGCCTTTTACAAAGAGAATGTTATACCTGCTCTAAGCTTAGCTAAGCATCATATACACAGTGGTTAAGACCTCTGGCACCAGAGCTGAACAGATGTGGGTTAAAATCCTGGCTATTCTACTGTGTAGCTGTGGTCTTCCATCAGGTTACTCGACCTTTCTAAGCTTCAGAGTTCTGATATTTAAATTCATGTTATCATGAGGAATCACTGAATAAATGTATACAAAGACTTCTTAGAACACAGTAGGCACTCAGTCAGGGTTAGCTACTTTATCACATTTTTTTGAGAAATAAGTAATGAAAGGGTAAAATAAGAATTCTAATTCTGAGAATGTACATGAAACATTTGGGCCTCCTTTGAAAAAGAGTTCTCTGTGTAAGATGTTATTATGACTATGGCTTTGAAATTACATAGAGCTTTTAACAGCGAGTTAACCTATTAACTTTTAAAAGCTCATTATAAAAATTAGATTTTTTGAACTATGTATTATAGACAAGGCAGTGTGGTTTAAAAGCTTCCTACTGAAAGGGCTTAGTTGAGTAAAAGTATAAATGGTTTGGATTTTTAAAAAGTATCCCTTTCTTCTCTTGATCACTCTTGTGGTTATCAGAGAACTAACTTATCTTTTAACAAACCACAATTGATTATTCTGAATTCCTGACACTCCAAACCGGGAAGTATTTTGATGTAGTCATGTGGATGGGTGGTTACAAATCTCCTAAAAAAACCCTGAAATTTAAAAAGTTGAAGTGAAAACTCAGCTTTCAATTAAAATTGTTAATTTCTTTTCAAAATAATATGACCAGCAGGGAGAAATAGAAGGGATATACTATACTCCAAAGAGTAAGATTTATGTGTTACGTGCCAAGCATCTATCTACAGACACAAGACAACATTTACCATGAAATAATCATCATCTCCCACAAAGTGATTTTTTTACGGTCACACTGTGAAAAATGTCAACCCTCTGAAAAGTCCCTTAAAGAAAATATTCTAGGGATTTCCATCCTTAGAAATTACATAACTTAAGATATCCAAGCTGATTCATTAGACTGATGTGTTTGATATCTTCGTTAAGCAAACACTTTGTAAGTCTTAAAGTGAAAGCATTTAATTTTCAGGAGCAATCTGGTGGTCCAAGTTTCCAGGTGGCTCCTCTGGACTACTTCACCTTTGTGTACGGTTCAGTTGTAATTACAGTGGATTTACAAAGTAGGCAGCATCTGCCTCTAGATACTCAGTATTTTAAGGATCCCAAAGATAATTATTATATGATGGTAAAATTGCTGACATGGAGATAGTTAAATATATTTCAATGAGAACTCGCTCAGATCTTAACCCTATTCAGTTATTCACTAAGAATACCACACGATTCTACCAAAACTAAAGTATTTTGAAGAAATTTTCAAATGTTTGTTAAATGTGTACTATGTTCTAGATGCTAGAGTAGGTGCTGAGGATATAGCAAAGGTAAGTGCAGACAAAGCTGTTGTTCTTGGATATTATTTTATCTTGAAAGTGAAGCTTTCAGAACCTTCTAAAAAGCTAAACAAAACAAAATGAGCTTCATTTCTTGACAAGGAAAAATTACCTTGAAGATTCTCCAACAAGCATAACCAGAGTGTCTCTTTGGGTGTTCTTTTTGTAAGAGCAGAGGCATTGACCAACATGTAAGATCCACATTGAGAGAGTCAAGTGCATCCCTTGACAATTCTAAGCCTTTACAAACCACTCACAGTGTTGTCCCCAGGCCCCCTGTCCTGGTGCTTAGAATGCACAAAACGACTGACTACATGGCAAGCCCTCAAACTCCCTCTAACCCAGTGCCCCACTTTGGTCTGTTAGGGATCTGAGCAACCTGAAACAGATGCTAGAGATCATCTGAAATCCTAAAGAAAAGTTAGAAATGACTCACCATTCTCTGCATAGCCACTTTCTCCAGAAACGGCTTGAAGTAAATAGAAAACCATACCCAAAGCAATACCTAGAGGTGTCATTCTGAGAGAGAAAGAGAGGAGAGAGCAGGCGCGTGAGCCTACGTGTAGGGAGGAATGAATGAGAGAGAGAGAGAGAGAGCAACTTAAATCTACAGCTTTAGGACTTTATACTTGTTTAACCACAGGGGGGAAGTATTGGGGGAAGTATAAACAGCAGAAAAGAAGGCAAGTGCCAGAAACAGGAAGTGTGTGTAAAAGGAGTGTTGCTATAAGCAGAAGTGGAGGGAAGGAAGGGATGGAGCCTTTGAGATGCTTGTACCTCTTTGGTGTCCCTGGCAGCCCCCAAACATACTAGGCTTGTTTCAGACTAAGGTGGTAGATTCAAATCCAGGTTCAAACTAGCCTAGTCCTGCTTTAAAAGTATCATGAGACAAAAATCTAAACTGACAAACTTATCAGTGGCATGTCTGGGGTGAGTTTTGCTTTAAAGAAAGATTCTGCACTTAATGAAGTCATTTATTGCAGGTATATTTTAAATTGTCTACCTCTCATCTCAGAACATACACGCTAGAGAGTTCCACAAGCACAGTAACTATTCTGTTTTGTTCTTTGTGTATCCCTGGTGGTTACTGATGCCTCACCCGTCATAGTAGGCGTTCAAGAATTATTTGTTTAATTTAGGAGTTGGCAAGCTATGGCCTAGGGGCCAAATTTGGCCTACGACTTGTTTTCGTAAGTAAAGTTCTGTTGTAACATGGCTGCTTTGGGGCTGCAAGAGCACAGTGAAGTCGCTGAGACAGAAACCGTACAGCACGCAAAGTGTAAAATCTTCACCATCTAGCCCTTTACAGGAAAAGACCCCTTGTTTAAATAGTCTTCCCCATGTATGTAAAATGGGATTCTATTTGTGAAAATCTGATTGCCGCACTGCTTTGCAGTAACATACGGTACATGCAGACCACACTGGTACCTACTTATACAGGGCAGAAGCCTGAGACAATGACAGAGGTCACTCAGACTCTCCTTAAACTAGTTTGTCCATCAAAATTGTCCCCAACATGGCCTCATGGTTAAAGCAGTGATATTTGTTAAGCCTGGCTGACTTTTTAGTAATTGTTGGATGTTCCCCCTTAAACCATCATTCATGTTTGAAGGCACAGGTACATAGCGGTTCTGTCATCAACACACAGACAGGGCTCCTGAAGGGCATACTTCTTCTGCTCGTGTCTTCTCACGGATAATCTAGCCCGGATTCTGGCCATGAAACACCACTGTCTTGATTCACCTTGGCTCTTTTAGAAAGAAGCCACTAGACTAGGATTATAAAGTGACAAGTACAGAGATGCTGAGTGGACAGTGACTTTTGAACTTCTGTTTAATTCACTGTTATTGGGTAAAATCGGTCCTATGGGCTTGTAAAAATGGCTATAGTAACCAAGATGAACAACATCTCCCCAAGGGTAAAACAGAGAGTCTTTGAAAGCTGCATAAGTTAGCTTGTCATCATTACAGTTACTGTGACAATCTCATAAGATGAGAAAAGAGGAGGTGGGGCATTTGTATCAGCCCCTGGAAGCCCCTCTTCAGGGTTGAGGCAGATCCGTGACAGATACGGGATGCCCTGTTTATAGTCACACTCTGGACTACAAGCTCAAGGAACATTTCAGAGCAAGAAGCCAACTGAATGGGACATAATCTACCTCCTCCACCTGTTGTGTCTTTCACACATCTTCCAAACCAAAGAAACGGTGACAAGTTTGTGCCTCAAATAATAATTTGTGTTCTCGTCTCTGATTGTGTTTTGAATGCTCAGTTAGAAAATCATAAGCCTGATTCACAAAAATCCGTGTGTTTTGCGTCTTGAGCTGAATATCCTTTCAAGAAAGCTCTAGTTATAAATTTCCATGGACTAAATAAGTCCTCAAAGAGAAATCACAAATCGTATCCATCCACCAACACAGACCTCATGAGCTGCTCACAGACTGTCACTCCACAGGTGAGTAACTGGGTCATGTCTCTTTAAATTCTCTTGTTTATCATTTAAGTGGACTATCATTCTGATTGTATCTCTTTCCTTTAGTTGTGAAGATGTAAAAGAACAAAGCCAAGACACAATATTTTGGTACAGCATGTGCTAGTTTGCTCAGGGGATTTCCACGGGTGTACTTACTCTCTTTGGGTGGGGCAGGAGTTGCTGAAGGACCTCAGAGAGGAACCTAGATTAAGTGTGGGGCGCTCAAAGAAATGAGAAGCCTCCTTAGTCCTTCTAGACATTCTGGGGAAACAATGGTACCTTCTCTACTTTCTCTACCCAGATCTTTGGAAGCTTAGAAAAGCTTCCTTACTCCACCTACCCCCCAAAAGGAGACATTTACTATATTGCCTTGTCATTATTGGCTACGGGAGAAGGGAGAGTGGAGAGATGAGAACAGCAGATGTGGAAAGATGCTCAAGGCACCTGAACCTCCAACTGTGGAATCAGGATCTGAGCAAAAAGCAGTCTTTGATGGGGCAACTTGATCAGAGCTTACATTTTCTCCTTCTCTTCTCTCATCACTTCTTCTCATCGCCACCTTTCTCTTCTTTCTGATGTCTTCCTTTAGCTTCCGGAGTTCCTATGATATGGTGAATCGTAGCAAAAGCATTTTATTATTTCTCATATACAAAGAGAACAGAGTGACCTTGTAAGACTCCCAGGATCAGTTGATCCCATCTCTCCTTTCTGCCTTTTTTGTGTTTATTTGGACCATTTGTGAAGCTGACGAAGCACACAAAGATTTTCTTTTATTTTCATACTGTAATAAGTTACGTGTCCTCTGTGTATAACTGGTTAGGGTCCTAAAGAGCTCAGGGAATTGACCTTCTAGCAAGATTTGAAATTCTGTAATGTTTGAGTTGGAGGAGTGCGTACACTCTTTGATTGTTTCTTGTTTGTTCACTTGGTAAAAGTCCCCTCAGGAAGTCCCATGTTTTCTGTTTTTCCCCAGTCGACAAGGACAAAGATATTGCTGAGCAAATTCAGGCTGAGAGCTTAACTTATTGATAATCTTCACTATCTCAACTCTTCTCTTAGGAAGAGAAATTTTATTTCCATCCTTGACGGAAATTATAGAGTTAGTAGGATAGACACCAACGTGTTGCCTCTTTCAACACCCTTGGGAAACAAACTGTTTCAAAAGCAAAAGTATTTCTCTGAGTCAGTTTTTAGATGAAGCTTATAAAATAGCCCCAAGCATTTAGTAATTTTTCCTAAATGAGAAAGATGTAAAAGTCACTCACCTTGAGATTGAATATTAAAGGAGAATAAAGTGAAAACACAGCAACAATAGTAATAATAGGCAGTATGTTGCTATAGGAATATACTGGGCAAAATCTGACGCTGGAAAAAATACTCAAAAAGTCCCAAAATACATTCTTTGAAATCTGTAATCTGTTTTAACCTCCCCTCTGCCCACTGTCACTTTCCTTTTAAAATTAAAGATTAGATTTTACCCATAAGAGGGAAAGCAATCATTGGCCCTGCCTTCTGCCGGAAAAGAGAAACCAAGGTGAGCTCAGTGGTGTGACTGGGGACCCCCGAGCACTATGGGAAAAGAGAAATAAAAACACTCAAGGGTGTCAAGTGGGCGAAGAAGGCTGTGGGGAAATCTAACTTTGCCCTAGTCCTAAGTCATTCGTCTTTAGCATTTTATCAGTGTGTGCTGAGTCAGGCCCCAGGCTTCTAAGGGGGAGTCCCAGCATCGTGAAGTTTCATTTCCAGGAGCACAATATTTTCCTTGTTGTGGCTCTTCTTTCATTTCCCTTTCCTCCTTACCCCACGTCTTCAGCCTCATGACTTGCTGTTGCTTGTGTTTTTTCTGGGCAGAGTTTGACATGCCAGAGCTGTTTTGTCTTTACAAGATTTTAGTCTCTGTCTTTGGAGGCAACAAAAATGGAATATTTGAGTACCAACTGGTCACTCTTTGCTAAAGACATTTCTGCCAGAAAGTGAATAGTTTGATGCCAGGACATGCCCTCATTTTGATAAAAATGTGATCACGAGTGCCGATCCTTCGGGAAAGTGGCACACCTTCTGGCCATGGCTGTAGACCCCGGAGCTTCTGCAGGCATCTGGCAGGACATGGGTCTACCTACAGCACATGGTTTCTCTTCGAGCCCTTCCTGAGACGGTCCACGGCAGGGTCCTGCTCATAACTGTCAGACACAGTGCCCCACTGTGCTTTGGAGAAAAATCTGGATTGACACCATCCTAGACTGTGGCCCATGGCCCTGCACAGATTTCTTTGCCTTGGGGTGAGCTCCTACCCTCTCACAGAACACTTTCTGAAGGACTGTCATGCTGATTGCATCCAAACCCAGACAACTGGGAAAATTGGCAAGAGCCCTCAATTCTACATCTTACACTTCCCCTGCCCTCTTAGATCCCAGCAGCTCCAAGAACAGCACTGGCATCCTCTGATGACCCAAGTGGAATATGCAAAGTCCACATGAAAAGTGACCCTGACTGATACGGTTCATGGAATTGCCTCAGAGACACAGCATTGTTCCCATACGATTTGACCCTGGGCCAAGTTTTTAAGATACAATTGTCACTTCCAGAAACTTTTCAAGAAAGTACTTCCTATTTTCGCTTACCCACATGTAAGCCTTTTTGCTTGGTCCTTACCAGTCTCAGGAGACTGGAATGGAATATAACATGTTTTCATGGTTTTTGTATGTATTACTTGGGCCATGCTGCTGAAACAAGGAGGCCCAGAAATACAGTGGCTCTAAGACAGATGCAAATTTCTTACTCTTTCATAGTAGATGATCCTTGGCAGCTGGAAGTTCCACGAGTTCTTTAGTTAGGAACCCAGCCTACTCTTTTATTTCCTGGGATGTTGCTTGTGTCTACAGATTTGAGGTTAGTTTACCAGCACCATGATCCCACTCCAGCCCTTGGGAAGTACAGACAACAAGTATGTGAAGAGAAATCAGTTTCCTTTTTAAGGACATGATCTGAGAGTTGCATATATCACTTCTCTTATCCTATTGGCCACAAAATAGTCACCATCTTTAGCTGCAAAGGAAAAAGGTAAAGGTAGTCTGCAAAGGGGTAACTATGTCCCCAACTAAAACTAGAGGTTCTATTAGTAAAAGGAAGAAGGGAAGAATGAATGTTGGGGAGAACAAGTAGCCTCTGCAAGAGCTGTACACTCAGTAGTTTTGCAAAATTGTGCTCGAGGAAGAACACAGGTAGTAGTATCTCTCTCCACCTGTGGGAGGGGAGGGTAGGCATTCCATCTTGGGATTAAAGTATTTGAAGTGACCTATCAGGAGAGTGGCCCTAAATCTGGGCAGGGCAGAGCTGGAACTTGGCCACTGGGGAAGTAAGACTTTTAAGGCTTATATCAGGGCCATTTTCTCTGATCTCCAATCTCTGATCCCGAGAGGCTTTAAAGAGAATCAAAAGTCTAAAGCCAGGGTTCCAAATCTGTGTACTCCATCTGAGAATCTCCTGAAACTTTAAGCAATATATAGGGGTAAAAGGTCCTTTTCCTTTGTTAGAATCTCAAAAGGGTCAGTGATTCAAAATTTTAAATTCCCACACATTGACCCAGAGGGGGATACCATGTCAAAGCAGTTGACTTGTCATCATAGGTCCTCTGGACTATGAGAGACCGGGCAGCTGTGTCTGAGACTCTTGATTTGGGTTTCTGTGTGTTGAGATACTGCAGAATCTTAGCCAGTTCTCTCCCCTCAGTCTTGGCAGGTGAGGGGAGGTATGTCCAACAGTGCAACTCACGCATTGAGCACGTGGGCTGGTTCTACCTTCCCTACTCAGGAGCAGATGGCAGAAGGCAGTCCTTTCTTATTCCGGCCCTGAGACAGGAGGGAGGTTGGTCTTGTTCCTAGGGAGGCTTCTCACCATTTTCTCCTTTGTAAACCCTGCTTGTGCCTTTTCCAAAGCAACTCTCTTCCTCTTTACAAACGACGTAGTCTATTCCTTAACTCTGACCAAGTTGTGTGCTTTCTTAGCTAAACTCTCCTCCACTGCTGGAAGCAGAGAGGATGGGATTTCTTTCTGCTAAATGTGGAATAATAAAGGGGCAGGGGCAGGCAGGGAACTTTAGACTTTATACCAGTGCACATCTTGTACTTGTTTTTTCACTCAAAGGACTCAGTTTTTCCAGTTCCTTATGGGAATCTGAATTTTGCTTACCCTGATCATTTTACAGTGTCTCCCCCAAAGGAAAAAATCTATTTTAAGTAACATATCAGGTCATTCTGGGCAGTGTTTTATGCGCAAGTTTCCAGAGTGTCCTTCATAAAAGCCTTCATAAGGATGTGGGTGGGAAGAGGCAGAGGCTGAGCCAGCATGCTATGGGTCTAGCTCCAGCATGGTGGTGTTTAGGAAATATTAATCACTGTCCCTCCCTACCCCTGCCCATGGGTTTTACTTCCTTTTTCTTTCTTTCTTTCTTTTTTTTTTTTTTTCTCTTCTTATCCCCTGCTCCTCATGCAAGAGCCAGGCATTCTGAACTCTTGGGGAAGAAAGGTGCCAGTTGAAAACACCGAAGAGAAGAATCTCTTCCAGGCTTTTGAATTTCAAAATCCTGAGCATTGGAGGTAGTTAAAGAGAAAAGTGGCATAAATAGGGTCACAGAAGAAAGGATTATCAACTCCTCTGGCCCTGAAAATACCATTCCGTCCATCCCTCAGACTAGAAAAGGATTCATATTGGGGGAGAAGTGAAGGGAGAGAAGGATGGGGAAAGAGGGCAGGTTCCCAGGCTATGAAGGAGCAATTGGAGGAAATCAGGTGGGAAGTGATGGAGCCCAGAGCTGCAAAGCATCCACCAATATCCAGGGCCTCCTTGCAAGGTGAACCAGAGCCCCATCTCTCCACTCTGGGGTCCCCTGCACACCGCGTAACTCAGAGCTCTGCCATATGTCCTTCCCATGGGACCAGTGAGGACTTCACTTCAACACAGCCATCAGTTTCCCCTCCAACTGCCCAATAAGGACAATACTCTAAGATGGTCTGGTTTTCCCCCCAAAAAGTTTCAGGTAATTGCAAAGTCCCGAGAAGAAGAAAAGTACAGCCTTGGATATTCAGAAGAGGTTGGAAATAGGGAAATGAAAATCCTGTTCTTTTATCCTCACCATGGACATGGAGGAAACAGAGTGAGTGTACTCTGGGTCAGAATGGTAACCTTCCTCCCGCACAAAAACCTGTTTTATAGTGTAGTTATCTGTGTAGGATTTTGTTTGAAAAATAAAGGAGTTCTGCTGCTTCAAATTTTTCAATCTCTGAATTCTAGTGAATAGCGATGGTCTCAGAATCACACTTGAGTTCCAATTCTGTCCCTGCCAGTGCTCACCTGCACTTGCCTAATCTGAAAAATGGGGCAATAGTATTTAATTCTGAGGGTCACTCTGTGGTTGAAGTACATGGTTCAGTGCCTGTCACACAGGTATTTAGTGCACGTAAGTTTTCTCCACCATCTGCTTTCATCAAGAGAGTAACAAATGTGGCAAATGATATTGTAAAATGTTAAACCACATGTCTCCCCTCCCATTAACTTTTACCCCTTCCTCCAGAAGGTCTCCAACACCCCAAGTGAAAATTGTGATACTAGGAAACAGAGACTTTAAATTCCTGATTTTCCATTTCAAAAGCCACACTCCGTAAGACAAGGAAAGATTTGGAATAATTGTTTGCCAGGTCAGACACTTCTCCCTTCCCTCCCTCATCCTGAGCCAATCCAGATCTCTCTCTCTCTCTCTCAACTAAATAAAGAGAATCTAACTGGAAAAGGGGAGAAAAACAGTGGAAAACAGAGACTTGAGTGCTGATGAACACTTATGAGAAATGTAGACTAATAAAGGGGCAGGGGCAGGCAGGGAGCCCAGCATTCTAACACCTCCCCGCAGTGGGCTGTAAATCCAAGGAGAAGGAGAAGGTCCCTGGACAGGCTTGGGGCATTCACGAGTAGAGGGAACCTATGTTCCACTTCTCACTTGCATGCTTGGAGGTGGCCAACCCCACGGGTTTCCCTAAACCACTAGGGCACTGGAGAACAGAGTAGAGATGTCTGCCAAGGGTACCAATGCAGAAAGGCTTGAGCTAATCTCAGAGTCTCTGTGTGTCCCAAAGCCCCAGGGAGAAGCCTGAGGTTTCTCTCAGCATTTCTGACAGCTGTGCAGATATGACACAGATGCTCTGGGGTGAAGGACTGTTGTCAACAGATTTCACATGCATGGAGATGTTGGGGGCTGGATAACACCTAAGATACCTCAGCAGATGATGATATTGTAGAGAGATGATGTGCATGATGTCTGGGTAAAATGACGTTCCAAAAGATGCCATAAAGGGGAAAAAGCACTTTTGGAGAATCATGGGCTCAAGGGCTACTCGCCTGATGACATGACATCACAAAACCATCACTCATGTCAAACCCCAGACAAAACTAAAAGTCAACCATAGAAGAAGAGCAAGGAAAGGAGAAAAAACCAAACTAACTAATGTAGCTGAACAGTAGAACCTCAAAACTGGAAGTGGGGCAGTGTGTTTAGGAGACTCTTTACATGGATCCCCTCTTACTAAAGAGAAGCAAAGTAAAGCAAGCCCAAGTTTCAACGCCTGCCTAAAGCATTGGCTTCAGAGGTTACAGGGCAATTTTATAGGTGGAGTTCTTCTAATTGCTGCAGGTAGATGAGTTTGGATGTTACCTAAAATTGGTTTGGTTCTGTGAGAGCTTCTGGAAAACAAGAGATTCCTGATGAACTCTGTTGAGTCCTGGATGTCCTGCCCTTTCTACTGCAATTTATCTTTGTTTCTGTCCATATGGAGATTGCACTATTTTTCCAACATCAAAGAATGCTTTGATGTTCAAGAGATGTGATCCTTTATTTTTGGAACTCAGTTTTGTTTTTACCAAGGGTCCCTAGTCTACCAATGGTGAAAAATTTGACCTTGCCAATTCAGAATAAAATTCATATGTTTAAATGATAGTTGGGTCCCATGCTTAACTATGGTTTGAGTTTCCGGAGTTGGTTGTATGTAAAGAAAAGTAAATCTTGTGGAACACACTAGAATAGATTCTTTTAAAGCATGGAGAAGATCTATAGGTTTCTCCAAATTCCCAAGAGGTCTGTGACCTCAAAGATGTTAAGAAGAAGTGCTTGTATGGCTGAAAGCGGGAGGTAGGAGGCTGGACACAAAAAGGTCAGGTCAAGGGCTCAGCCTCCACTGTTGCTCCTGACTCCCTCTAGAACAGGGGTCCCCAACCCCCGGGCCTCGGACCGGTACCAGTCTCCATCACTCCCCATCACTCACATTACTGCCTGAACCATACCACCCCACCATCCGTGGAGAAATTATCTTCCACGAAACCCGTCCCTGGTGCCAAAAAGATTGGGGACCGCGCCGCTCTAGAATCTGCTTTTCTAGTGGTTCTCAATCCTGGCTGAGCATCAGACTCACCTGTGGCACATGTAAGACTTAGCCTGCCCAGTCTTACCTTAGATTTGCTGCCTCAACATCTGCTAGGGTGGGACTGGGGAGTCCACTGGGGATTGTGGATGCAGGAGCGAAGGAGAACCACTGCCTTTCTCTTTCTCTGCCAGCTCCTTCCAACAGGCTGAGCTGGTTGCAGCTTTGACCACTGACTCTGAATGCTAGCGCTTCTGGCCCCTCCCTATCCTCAATGCTAATCTCTTTCTCACAGTTTAGTGGAACTGAAATTTTGAAAAGGGATCTTAAGAAATTTTTTTAAAAAAGAGTTTAGGGAGCATAGTTTTCTTTTCCCTGTTCAGATTTCCTAATGAAGTCTAATGAGCAATTGACTAACAGCCACTCAACTCAAGTTGCTTTCCCATGCCTCCATCGGTCCTGACTGGCAAACATTACCTCAAAACCCCCATTGTCCTTGAAGGTCATTCCTACCTGCTTTCATTGCCTCTGGGAATGGCCAAAACTCTCCCCACTCCACTACCAAATAAATTCCATCTAAAGAAGAATTAGGACAGCTATATCCCCTCAGTGTTCCCGAATACCTGAGCCCCTAGGCCAGTGATGCAGGGCTGGTCCACCACCGTCCTGGTTGCTGTGCTGTCCTGCTCTTTCCTCCATTCTGTGTCACATGTATCATTGTTCTCACATGCAACATTGTCATAGTCATGAGACAAGGAGAGAAGGCCCTCTCTGAATCAGGACTTCCAACTAAGTTAGCCTGCCTAACTTGGTACCTTCTCTAGAGACAGTCATGGAAACTCCTCCACAGCTTAGTTGGAGAACATGTGAGTGTTCCTCACTGCTGATCATCATCTGTATACTCTCACCCCTATCATCCAAGCCCTTCCATCACCTCTCATCACCCCTCACCCTCACTCCAGGCCAGGCTAGTGGCAGCCTTTGTATCTCTTACTGAAAAGTCTTATCGATGCAGTCTCAGAATATAACAGCTTTCCCAAAGTTCTCACCATTTCTCTAGGAAGAATTCTACCATATACAAAATGAAAAAGAACCTCATTCTTTTGCATATGTATATACCATCTTTGGAAAGGCTATTTGTTGAAAAGACTATTCTTTCTCCTTTCATTTGTCTTGACATTCTTGCCTGAAATCAATTAACCATAAATACGGTATAAGGTGATTTTCCATGGCCAGTACTACACTGTTTTTATTACTGTAGCTGTGTGGTAAGTTTTGAAATCAGGAAGTATGAGTCCTCTAGTTTTGTTCTTTTGTTTTTATTGCTTTGGCTATTCTGGGACACTTGCATTTCCATATGAATTTTAGGGCCCACTTCAGCTTGCCCATTTCTACAAATAAGGAGGCTGAAATCTGATAGGATTCAGCTGACTAAACATCTACTTGGGGAGTATTGACATCTTCACAATATTAAGTCTTCCAATATGTTAATAAAAAGTGTTTTTCCATTTTAAGGTTTTTATTAATTTCTTTCAACAATGTTTTATAGTTTTCAGTGTAAAAGTCTTACACTCTTTTTTTGTTCTTTTTATTCCAAAGTCTTTTAATCTCTTTGATGGTCTTGTAAATGGACTTGTCTTCTTAATTTCTTTTTCATATTGTTAATTGCTTGTATAAAAATACAGTTTCTGGAAGGGCAAGCTGGGACAAAGTGAGAGAGTGGCATGGACATATATACACTACCAAACATAAAATAGATAGCTAGTGGGAAGCAGCCGCATAGCACAGGGAGATCAGCTCAGTGCTTTGTGACCACGCAGACGGGTGGGATAGGGAGGGTGGGAGGGAGGGAGATACAAGAAATATGGGGACATATGTATATGTATAACTGATTCACTTTGTTATAAAGCAGAAACTGACACACCATTGTAAAGCAATTATACTCCAATAAAGATGTTAAAAAAATACAATTGCTTTCAGAATATTGATCGAATGTCCTGCAATCTTTTTGAACTCATTAGCTCTTATAGCTATTTTTTTCTTGTGGATTTCTAAGGATTTTCTACCTACAAAATCATGTCATTTGTGAATAGATGGTTTTCCTTTTCTTGTTCCAATCTGAAACACTTTTATTTCTTTTACTTGACTAATTGCCTTGGTTAGAATCTCCAGTACAATGCTGAATGGAACTGGAGAGAGTGGACATCCTTGTCTTGTTCCTGATCACAGGAGAAAAGCATTCAGTCTTTCATCATTAAACATGACATTAGCTATGGCTTTTTCTTAGATAACCTTTATCAGGTTGACTAGTTCCCTTCCGAGTCCTACTTTGTTGAGTATTTTAATCATGAAAGCATGTCGCATTTTGTCAAATGCTTTTTCTGAATCTATTGAGGTGATTATGTGTTTTGTCCTTTATTTTACTAATATGATATATTACTTTTATTAATTTTCAGATGTTAAACCAAACTTCCATTCCTTGATTATGGCCTAATTATATTGCTGGATTCAAGTTTGCTAGTATTTTGCTGAGGATTTTTGCATATATATTCATACTGAACATTGTAGTTTTCTTGCAATGTCTTTGTTTGGTTTTGGTATAGGGTAATATCGGCATCATACAATAAATTGAAAAGTCTTCCATCCTCTTCTATTTTTTGGAATAATTTGTGAAGAATTATCATTAAATCTTTAAATGTTTGGTGGAATTTATCAGTGAAGCCATTTAAGCCTGGGCTTTTCATTGTGGGAAGTTTTAAAATGACTAATTCAATCTCTTTATTTGTTTAAGGTTATTCAGGTTTTCTATTTCTTCTTGAGTCAGTTTTGGTAGTTTACATCTCTCTAGAAATTTGTCCACCATATAGGTTGTCTAATTTATTGGCATACAGTTGTTTATTGTATTTCCTTATAATTCTTTTGTTATTGTAAGATCAATAGTGATGTCTCCTCTTCCATTCCTGATTTTAGTAATTGGAGTCCTCACTCTTTTTTTCTTGGTCTAGTTAAAAGTCTGTGTAAATTTCATTGATCTTGTCAAATGTGTTTCTAATTTATCATGAGTGTAAATATTTTAAGCGAATAGTTAAGAGCAAAGAGGGGAGGGCAATATCTCTGTGAGAATATCCCATAAAGTCCCATTCTGGTATCTAATTAGGGAAAGTAACTAACAAGAGAGTCATATTTTAATATTCTAGTCTGAGTAGCTAGAATCACAGCACAAATACAGGAAGAGATGAATCATAGTTCAGATGATGTGATTTGAAAAATTATATATTGTTCAGGGGACTGCAGTGGGATTGACTGAAAACCTCTCTTTTCATATTAAGTAGTAAACTCACAGATATATACAGGGAACAGTGATCTCTCTTCTTTGAAACTGCATTTTATTTCATGGTAGCTACAAGCGTGGTGGAAAGCATATTGGAATAATAGGACACTGAGGTGTTCTCTTTGGGTCTGAGAAATTGGACAAGGTTAGCGTGCAGCTGAAGGAATGGTGGCTGGCTCTCCAGGGGCTTGGTCCAAGGCACAGTGATCACGTGCGGCTGAGAACCAGGTGTTAGTATTGGTGGACAGGTGACTTGCTCTGTTTTCCTTAAGGAAAGAAATGGCTGTTGTATGTATGTGGTGAGAAACATGGGTGTGGATGTGGAGGACTTGAGCAGCCAGAGAAGAGAAGGGGATGGGAGATGAAGGACAGAGAGAGATACACTGAGCTGATATGACAACTGCCATATGGCGTAAAACTTTGGATAAACTGAGAGTCTTAGGTTATGTTATGGTGTGTTGTAACATATGATAGCTCTGCTCCAAATTCTCAAGAAATCTGCAGTAAAATTATATTGGATATCAATGCCTTTACTGTGTGTGTGTGTGTGTGTGCGTGTGTGTTTGATGTGACTAGTTTCAGAATGGCTGTTTGGCAGGAGCAAGGTTATGAAAGGTATTTGATGGCTTTCACAGAGCTCTAGGCCTCTGTGGAGGTCCTCAGGGGACACGGAGAAAGGGTGGCAAGAGCACTACCTGCTTCCTCTATAATTAGTCCAGATCCCTTGATAATTTTTTGATATATTGCAACTCTTTTTAAAATTTTCCTTTGAAGAGAAAATTTCACTCTTAAGAGCTTTTCACTGAAAAACAAGGAACTAGATGATCTCCAAAGTCATTGCTGTAGAGTTACAGAATAAATGTGAATACACTGAAGAATGAAATCAGAAGACACATCTGAGCTTTTAATTTTCCAGCAGTTTTGTTATTAGCAATAGTAAAGGAGAAACAGATGGGGGCAGTGAACACTCAAGAGTGACAATTTAAATTCTTAAAAAGGCAAAGTTTATTTCTTCAACTTATTTATCCTGTCCCTCTACTTTGGACTCTCTTCTTTGTCTAATTGAAGATTTGGCACTACTTCCTTTACGTTTCCTCTTGTTATTTGACATGAAATGCAGGAGGTACAGCAGTATCAGTAACTGATAAACTGATCCAAGAAGGCAAAAGTCGGCTGTCCTCTCTTCTTTTGATTATAGTGTTTAGTACATTCTGTCCTAGGCTGTGTGCAAAGAGAGAGAACAGACAGTAATAACAGCCTTGTATAACAGACGCTTCCCATAACTAACTCTTTAGATTAACCAATGGTCTCTGTCTGCTCCGTAAACATAAACTTGGGGCACACTGACCATCCCAGGTGCTCTGACCAGTAGAGCTGTTTATTTACCGAAGATAAATTGCATTTGCCACATTGTTTTGCCAGATGTACTTATAGTAATTATACACATTAGTTACACACTACATGAACTGATGAACTATTAATACAATATACAAATTGTTATTTCTATGAAGACACGTTTGAATTGTCAACCACAAATTGGCACTTGCCATCTACCTCTACAAGGATTAAATCAAGAGCCGCTGTAGCTGCTGACTTTCAACATCCCCTGAAAGGAGTTCAGGGTGGAAAATAGGAATGAAGCACTCTGTGCTCTGGGAAAAATTAGCAGAACAGGTCTTTAGATAGTTAGATATTTCCAGGAGAAGATTGTATGAGCCCAATTCTTGCATCTCTTAATATCTAGAAAAGCACTAGAATTCTTCATGGTGACATCTGCTCCTTGTGACTAGCAGTAACTTTCTTCAAAAAATATGTACTTGATTGCATGCACTCCCCCTTCACCAAAATCACATATATACTGACCTTCCCCCCTACCTATTTGGAGCAGTTTCTCAGAGCTATCTGAAATGCTGTCTCCCGGCCTATAGTTGTCATTTTGCCCCAAATAAAACTTAACTCACAACTCTCATGTTGTGCATTTTTTTTCAGTCAACAGAGTTATTGAAAAAAAAGTTGATTCATTGAAATATTTCAATCAAATTAGGTGTAGGACAAATGTTAATGATTGTAAGGAAAAAAATTATAAACATCTAAACACATTCTTTACTCAGTTTCACAAGTATAATTAGCTTATTAGTCCATTTAAAAGAAATATAAACTGGAAATTATTGGATGAAGCCTTGGGAGTGTACATGAGAAACAACACCAAACTCCAATAAAATAATCTATATCACCCCCCCCAAGAAAAACCTTTAGTCTTATATCGAGATATTGTTAACTGAATTCACATTAATTTTTTTTATTAAACAAAAGAAAAATTTAGGTTATGAGTTTTAAATGATTTTACTCTTTATTCTATTATTTTTGAAATCAAGTAGGACACTGGAGGCCCTCTTGGGTACAAATCCTTTCCTTGTCTTGTTTCCTTTTTGTAGGAAATAGGCTTCATACAACCTCTGAGCCTTCCCTGAGTTTCAAAGGGCAGATTCAAACAGTTTCTAACTAGGGAACTGAGGGGATGCAGAAACAAAGAAGGAGCAGTCAAAAAAACACCAAAACTAAAACCAAACCAAACAACAACAACAAAAACCCCCAAACAAACAGAATAAAAAAGCAGAGTCTGGATTTCCTCCTCAAGGAATATACATAACAATATATCTTTGAGTTCTTCTACAAGAAATAAGGCCCCCAACCAGGTAGAGGATAGTACTTAAATACTGAGACCCCAGACTGGTTGAAACCAGAAGGCTGATGATTGAGATTCATGGAACACCACCCTGAAAACCATTGGAGAGTTTGGATTTTTTGAACACAAGCTGTCCATTCTCCTTGCTTGACTCTGCAATAAACCTTTCTCTGCTCCAAACTCTTAGTTTTGGTTTGTTTGGCCTCACAGTGTGTCAGGCACACAAACTTGCCTTTGACAACAGATGCAACCCTTGAGCATTGTCTCCAAGTTAACCTGGCCCCACAAGGCTGGAGGAGATGGGTAGCTGGGGAAGAAGGAGCAAAACTGCACCATCTCTGGAATGATTTTAAAAAGTCGTCTTGCTGACAGAAGGAGGGTAGGAATAAGCGGTCTTCACTACAGTCTGAATTTATTTCAACACTTTATGGTAGACAAGTATTCCCTACATGTTATCTTTTCTTCTTATGTGAATTTTTATTTGCCCCTCACTTGGCAAAAAAAAAAAAAGATTTTTAAAAATTGTCATATTGTCAGTTTTTGTGAATGTAGATAGAGTTTTTTCCCCTTTTGTTTTCCCATCAACTTTGGCTCACTGTTGTGCAGAACATTTTCTCCTTTTTGGTTCTCAAGATGATAATTCATCACTGTGCTTCACATTCACAAATGAATAGAGAAATGGGATCCCAAAGTATATTTCACTATGTTTAAATTTATAGTTATTTGGAAATTTTAAATTTCATCACTTGGAAAATTTAATCAAAAATTTAGTTACAATAATAAAAAAGAATGTTGGAAGTATGTACTTAACACTACCCGCCAACTCCAGACAAAGACGTCATCAACTTGAATAGTCTCATTTCTTCAAAAGTTTAGTCATAAAGCATCACTTTCAGTCTTTCTCTGATTAACACTGAAAAAAGAAACCAGTACCACTCCTCCTTTCCCTCAACTTTCTAGGTAGATGTTTTGCAATTACAAGAAATGTTTGTTTATGAAACGTTTAAGGGATTGACTATGATGCAAAGTAAAAATTCATTATTAATGCTAGCAGAGAGTTAGGAATCGCTAAGATCATCACTGAGGGTGGGAAATCATGAGTACTTTTATCAAAAGAAAAGTCTGAAAGTTCTGAAAGGTGAGTAGAGAGAACCCCAGGCAGGAGAGAGAAATACAGCTCATAGTAGGAAAGCTACGAGTGAAAAAGCAATTCCCTGAAGGGAAGGGCAACTCTAAGTAGGCTTGTAATTAGCAATGGTTCCTAAAAGAGCCAATTAGCACGTGCCTATGCACCGGGCTCACTATCCTACATCATCGTCATCGTCATCACCACCATCATTGCTAATACATGCTGAGCACCTTGTTTTATCTCATTTAATTATTACAACCTTATTTAGTAGGGGACTGAGACTTTGAGATGTTAAATAACTTCCCAGGACGACGCTGCTATTTTAAGGAGAATGCAGATCTGTATGATTCCAAACCCATCCTCTTAAGTGCTATACTAATCTGTCCTAAAGAACACAATTTAGAGATAATGTTTATACCTTGGAATGAGCCAAACTCTAAAAGTTAGTCTGGACCTAGAAAGACTCTCTCAAAAGCATCCCAGTAAGAGAAATCTGAATTCCATCTCAGAGAAACAGACTCCATAAGCTACTTTGACTCCGATGCTAGATGGTCCTCTTATATTGAACACGTACACACTTCAGTTGTCCCTCTGCTGCATTCCCATTGCCTCCTAAGTGCTCATGGTAATGGGGAGTAATGGTCTGTTTATTGGTCAGTGTCCTTCACTAAGTGGGGAGTTTCTGAAAAAAAGCTTGATGCCTTGTCCATTTCCATAGCACTATCATAGTACCTGGTGCATAATTGGTACTCAATAGGTATTGAGAAAATGAATGCATGGGTGAATATTTGTAGGTTTTTTTGTGAAGTAGGAGTCACAGAATCGTAACCATATGGAACTTCATTAGAGGTCTTCTAGTGATAGATTAATTCCTCATGAAAATTTCACTGAATAAAAAGAGTTAAGCTAATTCCTTCATGCAGAGTTTAGGCTCATTTTCTTTTGTTGAGGTCAGTAAACATCAAGAGTTGCTACTGATTGATTTTCAGAGGAGCCTTCACATATACAAAGAGCATAACTAAATTATGTGCACACCTCAAATTATTTATGTTTTTATTGCCTTGTCATCTCCCAGCCCGTTAGCTCTCTGAATGGTTTTCCAATGTCTCTCCAAATCCTTCTGCTCCTGCTCAGTTTAAGATCACAGAATGGGATTTGGGATGCCAGCAAATGCCCATCAGCACTGACTCTTGAGAGTCCTACCGTATTTGCTATAATCTGAAAAAAATACCCCTGCACCTTCCATGAGGGCAAATGCATATGTTGATATTATTTCAATGAAACAAGTAGAAAATAACAATTTTTCAGTTTTTCCAGGGACAAGGTAGCTTTTTATATAAAAATTTTAAATATGAAAGTAAATGGATTGGCTTTGAGTTTAAAAAGAAAATTGTTAATCAACCTGTTTCAATATGCCCTATCATTCATATTTCAATTAATGAAAGCAAGACACAGTCTTAAACATGTTTTTGCTCCTCTTTCTTCCTCTTCAGTCCCTTCCCTCTTTTTTTGCAGATAACACAATTGGCTCAGGTCTGATTGGCTACAACTATTCCCATCTTGTTACCTTGCTATGATTACTATGAGTTACTCTGCGAATGACTGCGTCAAAGAAGCAATATCTCAACCATTGCAGGCAGCATCTTGATTTACCAACAGGTTTGCTGAACAACAACAAAACGTGCTCAGGTAGGAAACTTCAGAGAGATTAGGTTTTCCTGTTTATGTAGTTTAGAAAACAGCTCTGTCTTGACATATCAGCTTTTATTTTTGTGATGTACCAGAAGTTGATTTAGGTTGAGCCACTTTGAAGTAGTAGTATGCTATGAGACTGAGTTCAAATGTGTAGGGTTTGGTCTTGTTTTCTAGGCAAGAAGAACAATAAAAATCTTGAGCCAATTTTGAATTGAAATGAAAAGGATTCCCCACATTTCTCTTCTGCTTCGTTTTTGAAGTCCAGTTAATCCTAAACCCTTTATATCTGTAGACCCTTTACCTTTTGAGCTGTTAACCAGCATCTGTTCTAAGTCAGCACTTTGGGCCAGAACCATGTTGATATCAAGTTTTGCTTACGGATACAAATTGTTCTTGAACAAACTGCGGGAACAAAGAGTTTGTTTAATCTGACACTCTGCTTGTGGTTTATAGGTGTTAGAAACATTTTCCCCAATAAGGGAACACCCAAAATACATGTAATTAGCACTTTGGTAATTATATAATAAAAATGGATGGATGGATGATTTATCTGGGTAATTCTAGAACTTACAAACACTAGACCCTCCAAAAGCTTAATCTTGTACCATTTTGAGTTGTATTTCCATGTGTCCTAAATAGAGAACATTTTACGTGCAGCAGTGTTCAGGATCAAAAAAGTGATATTTGGGCAGTGTCTTACATGATACTAAAAAACAAAAATGAAAACGAAAAACAAACAACTCTACCAGATAATTTGTTCAAGTCCTGCAAACAGCTTTTTAATTCTGGGATTAAATAAATTCATTCAGCTATGAGTCATCATTCTAGTAAGATGAATTAAACTGGTCACTTAAGAGGAGGTAAGAGTTGACTGAAGGAGCAATTTGGTTCTTAAGGATAATTCTTAATGAATCATTAAGAACACACAAGGAGAAAAAAGAGGAATACAGAAAAGATGTCGCCCTCTGAATAGCAGAGTAGAATAGACTTTTATAGTAGAATTTTCTGTCATTTTGCTTCTGTCTAATTGAAGAGACAATTTCATAATGATTTTAATTCAGGTGCCCTCTCAGTAAGTGTTTCAGAGAAACCTTATAGAATTGGAAAGAGGTCAGCCAGTGTTTGTAAGTGATTTGCAATCATACAACCCATTCCCATCAAAGTAGGTCAGGTCAGTGTCCTGCTAAGCGCAATGCTACTTGTGTAAGAAGTAGCTCTGCTCTCACAATAAAAATCGATGTAACATTTGAAAACAAAGAGGAATAAAGTTAGGGTTACATAGCTCTTCTTCCAAAGTGATGCAGTATGAGTTGCAATCCATTCAATGGAATTGGGTAGAATGGCCCAGCCAGTCAGGCTTCAAGCCAAGAAGGAAACAGATAGACAACAATGGTAACAGTAAAAATTACCTTTAAAGGAAAATATTTTTAGTGTGGCACCAGATACTTCAGAATGTTGGTCAATTAGGTAAGCTAGAAGGATGTTTAATTAGGTAGTATCAATAAATAAAATACTTCCTAGGTCAATACATTTAAAACAAACAAACCAAAAACCTGAGATGGTATAATTAAGAGAACAACTTATTTTACAAGTACTTATAATTGCTTTAGAACCAAAAACATTTGTATGTGAATTACTTATTGCAATGCATCAAATCTAGATGACATTAATTTTAAGCCTCATTCCAATTTCAGAGATGTTAACTTGTGGGAAAAAAGTTAATTTATGAAAACTGTCCTTTGATCAAGAAGCACTTTTGTCACCCTAGTTCCTGTAACTGTTTGTCCTTAATATTTATAAACAATAGAATTGTACTGCTTGGAGAATGTCATATTGCTTATTCTTGTCCTTAATTCAGAAAGGAAGCCCTAGTAAATCATACAAATTACTATGTACCATGCTATGAAGTTATAAGACAGGGGGCACTAAAGCTGTAAAACACATGACTTGTATGTGCTAAATCTTATATCTTATCATGGGTTGTCCCTCCCGATCCATGGATCACCCTAGATTCCCCTGCAGTACTCTTTGGCTGCATTTCCAGGAACAAGCAACAGGTGTAGAACTCTGAATTCCCAATTGACTTTAATATTCTTAAGGTGCTGGGGAAAAGTCAGAGTGGGACTTTATCTCCCTGGTGCCTTCTTAACCTATCGAGGCTAATACTTTGTCGGGGGTGGGGTATCCTGGATACTTACTGCACAGGGGCAGTGTAATATTTGGCTGGAAGGGAAAGTTATGATGGATCAGCGGCTATGGTTCTTCCAATTGCCTTGGTGATGGCTCTCATTATCTTATTCAGACAGGCTTGGGGACTCTTTTTGTACTTGATGTTTCCCACAGATGGAGGGAGGGACACAAAGTTATTTGCCAAGGAAGACTAAATGTTTACATCTGGTAAGTGTCTGAAAGCCTCAGAACATCAACTTTTACAGACTCACCTTAACAAACCACGAGTAAACAGTATGCTGCCCATCAACACTATTGTGAGAAAAGTTAATGCAGGTGACAAGAAAAATGAGACAAGGAAGGCTATCTTTGTCCTAATCTTTGACTAGAAATTTCCTTTATGAAGGAAACTTCTCAGAAAAAGAAGGAAGCAGATAACAGATGTTTTGGATGTCTGGATGTCTAGATGTCTTAGTTCTTGTGAATTCGCCATAAAAATAAACATTTTAGGTGATAATAACTGAACGTATTAGATTACATGTTTGTTTACGTCTAATAATTTTGCCATTGAAGTCAAATTAAAATCTGCTCTGCATTTTGGAAGGAGAAAGAACTAGAAACCTAGTTCCATTTCTGAAATGGTTAAAACATTGCCCTGGATTATAAAACCAGAACAGTGGCTTGGAGGCAATCTTTGATATTATCTGAAAATCTTCAAAACAAAATGCAAGTGTGGCCATATTTTTTTCTAGCTGATCTGCCGTATGTGTATTTTAGGTGTCTGTCTGATTGCAGTCAGATGTGGGTAAGTGGTGGGGAGGAAAAAATAATGTTTCTTAACTCTGAGGATAAAAAGACTTGAAATTAGGTGCACCTCACATACTTTGGTAATCTGCCCCACATTCTGCACCGTGATGTGGGATAGATACTGCTAATTTGGTGTTTATTTCTTTGGGGTAGAACAAGCTTTGAAAAGAGCACTCTTACGGATAGGTGACAACTTCTGTGCTATATGAAGAGAAATGGATGGTACTGCTCAATGAAGACTTCAAGGGGATTTAATCAGTTATGGAGGCCACTCTTAGGAGCAACTGATTTTGGGAATCTCAAATCATGTCCTCTCTGGTCATTATTGAGATATCAAACTTCACTCTTTTTCTTTTTCTGCTGAAAGCAGCCAAACTGGGAGGTACCATGTAAGCACCAAGGAGCTAAGAAAAGCTTCTTGAACATTCATACCAAAGCCATTTTAAAGCAATTAAGAGAGGAAGACCATGTTCTAAGTACATCAAAGTCTCCTGTTTTAGCTTGAAACGTTATGTGTAGTTTGTTCCCTCTGGGCTAGAGCCTCAGAATGGAATTGCTGGGTTGATGACTTCAAATCTTTTTAATTTTAATAAATGTTGTCAGATCACTTTCCAAAAAGGAAGTACTAATTCATGTTACTACCAGGATGTATTAGAGTCAATACAGTGTTCTAAATACTTGCTATTCAATGTGTGATCCAGGGACCAGCAGCCTGGGCATCACCTCGGAGCCTGTTAGAAGTGTGGAATCTTAGCCCTACTCAAGATTGACTCAATCAGAATCTTCATTTTAATAAGATCCCTGGGTGATTCATACATGCATTACCATTTGAAAATCACTGTTTGAAATCACTTGCAATCTGTGTTAAACTGAGAAGGATTGTATCGATCAAATATCTTCTCCGGAAGGATAATTAAGAAATTAGTACAGGTAGTTGACTCTTGGGTGGAGCATTGTGGGACTGACAGAGAGAACGGAGATGGGAACTGGCTTTTGACCATATATTCTTATAAGCTTTGAACTTTTCCATGAGCATGCATTATCTATTAAAAAAAATTTAAGAGCAACTTCTTGCAAATATAGAGATTACTTTCCACCCGCAAATCTCCAGGGAGATGGCAGCCCAGTGGTTCCACGTGTTCTCCTCACACACGTCTCCTGACTTTGTCATGTTGGTGTACTCTGGGTTAAGCAACATGGTGGAAAAGGAAAACTTTCCAAGCCACACAACTTCCTTTTTGAAGATATGAAAATGTAATGATGTCAATGGGGGTTTAATATGACAAGGGAAGCTTTGACTGAGCAGACAGAGTGAGTCAGTGTCATGGGGCACCTTTGAACATTTTCTGTAACATACCCATAGTTTGAACTGTGATTATCATCCCCCTGTTCCTTTTTGCAATACTATACGATTTCCCAGCACCAGAAAATTGCATTTAAAATGTTACGACTGATTCAACTTCTTGAAATACAAGAGTTCTTGGGTTTCTTGTAAGTCAGAGAGCTGGCAAGCCAGTCTGGAACATCTCAGTTTCAGAGTCCACACTGGATCTGCTGACACCAAGACGGGGGCAATTTTCAAGGAGTAAGAGAGGCAGCTCTACCTCTGGAGGATAGAAAGGGAGCATCCTCACCGCCCTCTCGCTTCCTGGAAATCTTCCTAGGACAAGAATCCCCTTCTCCCTCAGTGATCCATTGTGTATAGTACAACTTATTCTTAGGAAACGTTTCATACAGGCTAAATTGAAAACATACGGAAGTTTTATACAGGCTCTGAAGGTTAAAGTACATGAATCTTTTAGATCTAGTTTCTCCAGATGTTGCCACCTTACAGGTCTAAATAGTTTGATAAGAACAATAATTCAAACTTCCCTGGCGCTTGAACCCACCTACTCTCTCAGGACCACCAGCCTCCTGAAAAAGGTTGCCCAAGTATTCTGGGGAATCTTTGGGAGGATAGAGGTAGTTTTTACATGTACTCGCAAACCAACGAGGTGGGCCACCAAAAATCCGCCATTTCTTTCTTTTCCCTGACTTTGGCCCCTTCCTCTGAGCATCACCCCTCCTGTCAGGGATTTTTTTTCCTTTTCTACAGAGTATCTTCTTTCCCCTAGTGGGCATCTGTCTCCAGCTGCATCTGGGACACCGGAGCCTCAGCGTATGTGGGGAGTGGAAGGGATCGAGGCTGCAGGGTTTTCTGCTGGAGAGGAGCAAACAACTTAGCCCTCTTTTGGTGTCATTCTCTTTTAGAGACACCGTGTCCCAGGGTTCTTGTGAAACAGCCCTTGTAGCATTTACTTACATCACCCTCTGTCTTGAGTTCACAGCCATTTCATTGTTATTGAATCTACCTGCTCTAGCTCCTTCTATGCTCAAGGTACATTTTGTCTCAGGATTTTATCTTCTGCCAATGGGCTTCTGAGTCTCGTAAACCCCAAGTTTATGTTAGGGTTCCTGCTACACCCCCAGCAGAAACTCTAGGTTCATGAGAAATAATGGTTTATTGCCTGGACCTTTCTGGGCTCTGGGACCTAAATAAGAGGGTTCCGTGGCCAAACAGATATCACCTACTCAATTATTGCGGAGCTTCCTGGGGCAGGGGGCCAGCCAGCTGTTCAGTCACGGGTTTCATGGTGGGGATGTTTGGTGTCGGTGGGTGGGAGGGAGTGCTGGGATGGAGGTGGGGAACCAGAGAATGGGAGGAGCACAGCGGAAGTGCCTTCGCCCACAGAGCCCCTAGAATCAGTAACAAGGTTTTCAAAAGATACATTTTATTTTCATAAAATATTATTTTATTTCCCCAAAGAGTGAAGAGTGAAGGTGGTGTGATGGTGGCAATGAAAGGGGACAGGGTGATGGGATAGGCATGGAGAAAACATCTCCTGACAATGCTCTTCTGTCTCTGGGAATTTCTGCAAAAAGAAGGGGGCGCCTTACGAAGTGAGTCTGCAGCCAATTTGGTGAGCGATCCACCAGCTGTGGTTTCCGGAACAACAGTGTGGTCACAATTGATACGTGCATTGTTAATAATCACTACCTTCGTGGTCTTGCCTGTTCCTAGACATAGGGGGAGGGGTGGTGACAGGAAGCCGTGCTGGCTCTTCCATCTCAATTTAGTCTTGCAGGTGAAATTGAGAGTTCGGTAAGAGGTGCATGGCTAAGCAATCCCAAATCCAGGGAATGTGTGGGCAAATGCCTGGGCAGATGGTGGGCGGCTTTGTATGCTCCTTCTTGGATCTGCCCTAGTTCACCACCTCCAGGTTTCTTCAAAGCTCAGCCTTGTCTGTCTCACGCATAGCTCTCTTCTACCCTTCCGTGTCTAGCATAGATGGGAGATGCAGGCAACAAGAAGACGGGCTGCAGAGAGGGTGGTACCTCTGATCTTGGTCTAGCCGTGCACTCCTAGTCTCCCGGGAGGTCGAATGCCTGGCAGCCCAGGATTTGCAGAAGGATAGCTGGAGAACCGTGGCCACTGACTGCCTTCCTTCTTCAGATTATTGTTTCTTTTCGTCCACGTGGTTGGAGCGTCCAGTTGTGCTGGATGGGACCACCTCAAGGCTGCTGTGCACGGCTGGGCAGTTTGTGTACTGTGAAAATGCGACCAGCTGAGAGGAGAGTGAGGGTGAGCTCTGTTAGCCCTGAACTAGATCTGCCGTGGCCTGCCATGGTGCCCTATCAGGCTGCAGGAAGGGGTGTCTCCCAGCCAGTGCCTGGTGCCGTACGAGCTAGTGGTGGCCGTGGCTCAGGGTGCATTTGAAGCTGTGAAACGTGGGGCTTGGCAGCAGCCTCTACCCTTGCTACCCCGACCAGCCCTCTGACTTGCTTGGAGTGAGCCCCTCTGGGAAACCCAGCCGTGGAAAACTGATAGACCGTGGGCCACACGCAAGGCCCACGAACGTGATCGTCTGGCTCACACAGAGTTGACCCACACAACGTTTTAAACTATTTGAACTAATTGTCAATATTTACAATTGAAGAGATTCTGCATGAGGATCAGAATCTCTGGCTTCCCACGGCCCTGCCAGGTCATATTGGGTCGCAGCCGATTACTGTGTGACAGTCCTCGACATGCCCTGCGGCCTCTCCAGCACTGAGGATGAGTGCTAATTGCTGTTTATCATAGTACCTGTGCTCTGTTCTCTGATAGTAGAATAAAGAGAAGGGAAATCTGTCCTGTGCTGTCTTTGAAAAGTGGGAAAATTAAAGATAGACTAAGAAGCCATTACAAAGATATCCCGACCTGCTATGTATTTTTTAAACACCTGCCAAGTCCTTCTAGCGCGGCTCCTCTGCAGGCGAGGGCTTAGCTTGGGAGGTGTGTTCTGGGGCCTCATCTGTCCCTCTGCCCTCAAGTGTTTTTGTCAGGACAGAGGGTTTAGACCCTTCCTGCTGAACTGGGGGGCTAGGTCACATGCGGTCTGGTTGAAGGTCAGAGAGAGAGATACCGTGATCAGACATATGGAATCTGAAGGCGGGGGGGGGGGGGGGGGACGAAGGACAGAGAAATTGAGAACACAGACATACCACAAAAAATACCTGACATACCACAGAAAAGTCAGGTATGTAAGTCAGTGGCACCAGATTGCATAAGGCAAGGCCCCTGGTGGCAAATTTCTATCGGTAGGGAGGCATTGCTCAAAGGGCAGAGGGCTGAATCCTTAGCTGAGGGAACTATTGGGAATTTTACACACGTGGTTATACCTTGGGATGCCTCTACCTGACGCCCACATGACAGAGAAGCAGCATGGTCCAAGGGTCAAGGGCAAAGATCCTGGAAACAGATTGCTTCCCCCGCAGGTAGGAATCCTAGTCTCTTACTAGCTGTGCAAGTTAGGTGAGCTCCTTACCCCTTCACGCCTTAGCTTCCTCTGCTTTATAATGAGGATAGGTATATACCTACATTCTAAGGTTGCCTATAGATGAGAATTAAATGAGTTAATTCTTAGAAAGTGCTTAGAAGAGTGGCTGGCACTTGTCAAATACCCAAGAAGTATTTATTACTACCTGCTTGCTATCTCTCCCGCCTCCCCTAGGAAAATGCAATATTTAGAAACATGGTTATCAGCTTGGAGGAAGTTGTACTCTGAAAGAAATAAAAGCAGCATATTTTTAGAGTTACTCCATTCAGAAAGAAGTTGTAAAGTTCTCCTGGAGCATGAGAAGCTAAGAGATGTCTTCCGTCCAGGGCACTCTTCCTGCGGACGCTTTTGCAAGGAGCATGGTGGCAAAGGCTCTCCTTGATTTATAGGAGCTTTACCGTGAAAGGGGCTCGAAAGGCGGTGACATTGGTGGGAGAAGGCTCAGCCCTCGCCCTTGGGAGTCCATGGCGCAGTCTGCCCTATGCAGAACACAAGGATGTTGTGGTTTCAGCCTGGTTTGTGGGGCGCATAACAAGGTGAGGCTGCTTCAGACAGCGCTCAGTGTCGCTGTCTCCCTGCGGTTAGCCGTGAAGTGAGCAAAGACACAACAGTGTTTGTTTGGAGCTCAAGTGCTCGGAGTGCTGCTTTGAGCCCTGTGAGGCCCTTGTGGGGCTTTGAACTGTGGCCACAAGACGCTAGTGGCATCTCTTTCCAGATTTGTTTTGACACACGCTTGAAAACAACGTTTCCCTCTGTCCTTCTGCTAAGAATCTGACAGTGAATGTGCTGGTAGATTTGTTTAGCCCTGCCTCAACAGAATCTTTGATGATGCTTTGAGTAACAGAGGATGCTCTAAGTCTGTATCAGAGAACATGGCAGAGAAAACTTTGGAGGTGGAAGGAGCTATCCAACAGGCAACGTAAATTTCTTACTAAGTCAAATGTGCCAGCTAAGTACAACAGGAGACAGAATAAGTTGCAAAAGGTGTTGGAAGCAGAGTTAGGGAACCTTTTATTTAGAGAAAAAAAGGGTAGGAGCAAGGGAGGAGCCTGAGGGAGCCCAGACGGTGGGGGTTGCTGCACTGACCTGTTCAGAGTTAGACTAGGCTCCCGGTGCTAAAAGGAGGTGATTATAATAGGATTCTTAGTTCTCATTAGCTTCGTGAGTCATTCAGCCTCTAGCAGATGTTCCCTGATGTCACTCAGCCTCCCTCCTCCAGAGCTGCAGGGGGCCATTTGGGGAGGAGGAAAGTGACCCTCCTTACACACACACAGACACAGACACAGACACACACACACACACACACACACACACACACACAAATAATATTGAAAAGATTAAATTGGTTCTCTCCACAGATCTAGAATAAGGGACATATAAGGTTGTAGGAACATCTTTACTGTAAAAAGGTACTCTACACCTGCTAGAGTTTCTGTAAAAAGGAGACATTCCTCTTCACTCATTAATCCATTTCGTATTTATTGAGTATCTAATAAGTACCAGAAACCATGCTGAGGGAAGTTGTGTCAAGTTGAGTGTGAGAAAAAGATGATAGGCATAGAAAGAGAGAATCAGATTCTAAATAACATCCTAAGAGATGCGGAATCTATTTGATAACAAGGAAGCAGAGGGAAGGTTTTTAAACAAAAATGTGACATGCTTAAGTAAAGATTCAGAAAGATTATTTTGTGAACAGTGTAGAGGCTGGATTGGGATAGAACGATGGAGGCTTTGGGGGAAGATACAGAAAGTAGGGGGGTCAAATGAGGACCATTGCAAGAGTCTAGAAGAAGGATTTTGAGGGATTTTGAAATAGGGTGGTGAGTGGGCACTGAAAGGAAAGGAGAGTTGTGAGAGATATTTGTAAGAAGTGATCAGTAAGATAGGGTGTGAAGGCGGGAAAAGGATTAAGAGACAAGGATACAGCCCCAGTTCTGAGAATAGGAGTCCAGGAGAACCACAGGTGCTGCCATTAGTATAGCATGGGAGGTTGGGAGGAGAAGCTCTCCCAGGAGAACTTCAGAGGTGGGCTGGGCCATATAGTCATCTAGCCAAATGGTTCGTCCACTGTCTGTATCTCCTCTACTCCTATTTAATCCTCCCTTAGACAGCCCCAGGCTGGCCTGCACAGCTAAGTGGCTGGAGTGTGGTAAGGGACACCATGGGTAGGAATTCTAATGCAAGGAAATAGGGGGTGCTCACACAGTGGGATGAGCCTGCTCAAAGAGCTTTAAAGAAAGGAGAAATGCACACACGATGAAGAGGGCACTGAAAGGGCTCTTTGGGGAGATCGAAGTTGGGGTTGCAGAGCTGAAGAGCTGACTCAGTAGAGGTAAAACTACAGTCGGAGGAGGACAAAAGGGTAAAGTTCTAGGTTCCCTTCATGGTACCGCATGGTACCCTGCATCTGTCAGAATAATCCTGGCAACAGGGAGCTTGTTGCTTCTCATGGTCAGCTGGAATCTGCCACGCTGCAACATGCACCACTAGAGTTGGTTCATCCCTGGGGACCACAGAGAAGCTACTTCATCTGGACAGCTTTTCAAATAGTTGGAGATGGTTCCTTTGCCCCTTACATTGGAAGTTTCTCTACTTAAGGCTAAGACTATGGGGTTTTGAGTTTCCTCCCTTCTGAATATATATATATATATATATATATATATATATATATATATATATATATATATATATATATCAGTTCCTCTGCATGCATAAACTGTGCATATATTCAAGTGTGTGGCCAGGAACTGCATACAGAATTGCCAGTGAGGTCTAACCAGCACCGATCAGAGGAAAATCAGCATCTCCCTTCCTACAAGTGTTGCTCTGAGGACACTGGACTCTTCAGGGGACACAACACACAGCAAATTAGATTCAATTCACTTTGACCAAAACCCTTCTGTTTTTATTTTTAAACATCGCTAAGTCATACTTCTTCCATCCTGGGCTTATGCAATTGGTTATTTGTACTTCAAGTTGAGCAAACTAGGTAAGAGGATGGCTTTGGGTGTTCATATTGGGTTCCTAGTCTATGTCTATAATTTACCAGCTGTGTGACTTTGGGCAAGTTACATAATCTCTCTACTTGTCATTTTCATTATGTGTAAATGGCCATCTTAAGAGTACTTACTTCACAGAGTTACGAGACTAAATGAGATAATGCCTCAGCACTCAGCACAGTGCCTGACTCATAGTAGACCTTCAGTAATATTAGCTATTATTACATATTGTTACCTATTGTTAGTATCCTAACCTTGTTATTGAGTCCTCTTTTTCTTTTTCTTTTTTTTTTTTTTTTGCGGCACGCGGGCCTCTCACTGTTGTGGCCTCTCCCGTTGCAGAGCACAGGCTCCGGACGCGCAGGCTCAGCGGCCATGGCTTATGGGCCCAGCCACTCCGCAGCATGTGGGATCTTCCCGGACCGGGATACGAACCCGTGTCCCCTGCATTGACAGGAGGACTCTCAACCACTGCACCACCAGGGAAGCCCTCTTTTTCTTATTAAGCGTAATTTAATTCGAATTTCTTCCAACATTGTACCAACCACAATTATAATTCACATGAATTCTATCTCTCTCTTTGAATTTCTTTGTTGAAGTTTTGTAAATCACAGAAGTAAGAGAGACAGTCAGTATTTCCTATAGCTAACAGCCCATTAAGGGAGAGGGAAAATAAATAACTCATGTCATGAATCTTCTGTGTTTGAGAACCTCACTCTACTGGTTACAAATTCACTTGTCATTCAGTCCATATTTGTTTACCTTGTCCCCAAGGATAGGGTGAAGGTATCATGAATAACCCTGTAAAATGTCACATTGCTGTCCAGAGGAGAGCAACCAGGATAAGATTCAGATTCATCTCATAGAAACGAGAGCTGGAGAACATAGTCATATTTAGTGCCGAAAAGAGGGGAGATGGTGCACATAGTGGGAGATGTTGAAGAGGGTGACAATTTGGTGTGTGGGTTGGATGAGGGTGGAGAGAAGGTGGACATGGATGACGTGAACGTCCACTGAGGCCAATGGTATGTTGGCAGCAAATGATTCTGGAAGTAGCTATTTCAAGCAGCCCATGGTGATACCTCCTTGACCTATGATTTAGAAGAAACAGCGGCCCCCTTTCGGGTTTTTCTCATGAATTAGTCTAAAATATGTCTTTGTTAAAGAGGAAGAAATGGATCTTTGAAATAAGTGGACATTGACAGCCAGGCAAGAAGGAGGAGGAGACCTATTCATGGGAAGAAAGAGAAGAAAAATTTACGGTAAAGTAGTGAACGTCCCCAGCTTCACTGCTCTCTCATTCATCTTAGGCATGCCGGAACCCTAACCCTTTGCCTGTTGCGTTAACGGACATTTTGTTTCCTTGACCATCTTTACCCAGGTTATCCCTTCATTGAGACATCACTGGTGATATATTTATTTTAGAAGAAAATAGCATCAGCTTCCCTTTCTTTTCATAGGAAATACTATATTATTTTTTGACAGCTTTAAAATGAGTTCTGGGTGATCCCCGAATCTTATAATCTAACACACACCAAAAGTGCAATGATGTACATCAGACCATTGCCTGGTAGAAAGGTTGGCTCAGCTGTTAATCATGTGACATGATGGCCTCTTGAAGGTTGGCTTTTCGAGATTGGTATTTGGGTTGAATGTACAGAGTCCTGAAAGGGATAGCCTCCTCTGGGAGATTTAAAATCAGATTAACTCTTTTGTTTTAAATTAGATGAGGACTTACAGGGGAGCATAGATGCCGCCACAGGAGATGGCAGACAGTTCGAGACTCCAGGAGTTTCCCAGGAGGGAGTGAGAGCCTTCCTGTCCCAGGGCTCTGAGACCAGGACAGCTATGCCACCACGTAAGTAGACAATACACATGTACTAGATGGTAGAATTGGGTTATAAATTTTCTTTTAACACCATGACAATAGAATACAAAAACATATTTGAAAGATGAATTTAATAGGGTTATATGTAAATACCTGTACTTTAATATTTTTAAAAAGTGGCCTCTGTTAAGACAGGTGGAAGTGTGGTTGAACTAAAGCACATGAAACAAAGGCTTAGAAGCTTTAGTTATTTGTAAGTTTAATATAAGTCATCAGTTTCTTTTGGTTACCTCAGACTCCTCAAAATCTGCAGGTGTGGGTTCATGTGTGTGTGTGTGTGTGTGTGTGTGTGTGTGTGTGTGTGTGTGTGCGCGCGCGTATGCCCATACACAATGGCTTTGACATCCCGGTCTGCATTAAGAGAGGTATCTTGATGGTGTATCCAGAGTCCGAGATCAGAGACTTCAGATCCATCTCGCAAAAGCAGTAGCCGGAGGACATGGTAATGTGCAGGGCAAAAGCAGCCTCAGAATGACCTGAAGGTGGTTGGGCGTTCACTAGAATTATAAGACTTGGAAGGCTCTTGGGGAAAGGAGCTTACAGTACGTTCTTTCTTCTTCTGGCAGAATCCCATGCAGTCTGTGCTTTCAGTGTGAAGTTCCACCCTTGCCCACTCCAGAACCTGCAGTGGGAGAGCTCCATTTACATCTCTAGGTCATGTTCCACCACCAGGTCTGCTCCATCCTGCTGATGACTGGAGACTGACATGGTGGCAAATACCCACCAGGGAGACCTTTGTGTGGGTTGCTCTCCTATAGTTCAGATGAGATAATGGGCCTCAGGAGGGAAATTCTGCAATTTCCTTCGTTAACTACACTGTGCAAGAACATTATTACAGCAAGCAATTACAAGGAAATATAAGGCATCATTACAGAGCCATTGTGTCCGCTTTTAATTTTTTTCTAGTGCAATGTAATGTTGCCTTGTCGTCTTCAATCCTTAATAAAATGTCGGTTGGTTGGCTGCCTGTGTCCTTATCATGATGTCTTATTTATTTGAATCCTATTTTCAGATGTTCCTCAGCTCCCTTCTCTAGAATAACTAGAACTACGGGTGAATCAGCTAGCTGAAACTGTGAAATCTCTGGCTGGGTTTCTTCTCCACCTCCTAAGCTTCTGCATCACCATCCTCCATCATCTTGAGGACAAGGGTTCTGGGAGTGGAACCCACAAGAAGCAGATTTAGGCAATGTGTCACTCTCAAGAAATAGAATATAGGGCTTCCCTGGTGGCGCAGTGGTTGAGAGTCCGCCTGCTGATGCAGGGGACACGGGTTTGTGCCCCGGTCCGGGAGGATCCCACGTGCCGCGGAGCGGCTGGGTCCGTGAGCCATGGTCGCTGAGCCTACGCGTCCAGAGCCTGTGCTCCGCAGCGGGAGAGGCCACAACAGTGAGAGGCCCGCGTACCGCAAAAAAAAAAAAAAAAAAAAAAAAAAAGAGAATATCATTCTCACTGACAATTGAAATGGTCTTTGGACGGCTCATTTTTTCAGTGATCAATCCAAATGGGATACCTCTACATGTTTTGCACAAATGTATTATAATGCAACTTAAAGCTGGCTATGATTTTTTAGTCTTAGGTTCAGGAGTATAGCAATAAGGAAAATACACAAAATCCCTTACTTCCTGGAACTTACAACCTAGTGGAGTGACAGACAAACAAAAGAGTAAACATGCATTTGTCAGATGTTGATAAGTGCAATGGAAAAAAAAAATTAAAGTGGGCATGAGAGGTATGGGGATGGTGGGTTATTTCTATGTTGTATTATGTGTTGAGGGAAGGCCTTGCTGACAAAGTGTCATTTGAACAGAGGCCTGAAGGAAGTCAGGGGGCAAGCCATGCAGATATTTGGGACCAGGCAGAGAGAAAAGCAAGTGCAAAGGCCCTGAGGCAGGCATGTGTCTGTTGTGTTCCAGGGTCAACAAGGTACAATTGTTGCTTGAGCAGAGCGGGCTGGGGGAAAATATCGGGAAATGAGATGAGACAGGCAGCGAGGGGTAAAATCAAGGTAAGGACTTGGACCAGACTCTACATGAGATGGGACTCCACTAGAGGGTTGGAGCAGCAGGGTGACGTGAAGGCTCCCTCTCTTTGGCTTGGGTATGTTGAGTTTGAGATGATGATAAGCCATTCCTGTGGTAATCAAGTGGACAGTAAGAGAGAAGTTTGGATTTTGGGGGAAGACGGGAATAGAAACTTCACTTTGGCCCAATAAAGTAACGGAAATGGATGACTCCTCCAGGAGTTGACTGTGGACAGAGAAGGCTGAGTGCTGGGGCCCTCCAACTCTTAGAGGCTGAGTAGAAGAGGAGGGTCCAGCAAAGATCCACAGAAGGAGCAGCCAGTGAGGAGACCCAGAGGGGGTTTCACAGAGGCCCAGCCACTGAAAATACATCAGTGCTCACTTAAAAATGCAACGAAAACAACAAAAACAAAATCACTTTCTTCAGGTAAGTATCACTGAATTTGAGTCACTAATTTATACAAGTGCTATAATTGTACCTCTATCTATACAAGAAACATATTCTGTTAATAAAGAATTATGAATAGATAATAGGATCGTGACTATACCAGCAGCTGATAATGCAGCCTTCTCCTAGGCTAGTGAGATACACCTTGGAAGTTTATGGAGCGAGAACGACAAACTGTATGCAGCCATGCTGCCCTGACGTGGGGCTTTGGGGGAATTTTCACTGTATCTGCCTAATGTAGATACTTCTCACAGGGACTGTTCATGACTTAATGTGTATGTTTATATTTGAACATATTGTTCTGGTGCCTTTTATTTTCGGAATCACTTCAAAATGCACTCCTTCTTACTTCGGATTTTTGCTTGGAAATTTAAAGTTTATTACAGAATATTCTCCAAGTTGAGGAAGACTCCCTTTTCCGTGCCCCTCATAGCCTGGTAGGGGTCATTTCTACACTTATGATGATAATGTATACAACAAACACCATGTTTACACTTGATGTCTGGAAGATTCATTGCCGCTCTCTTGTCTTCATTTCTTTTCCTCTGTGAGTCTGGAAGGAGACCTCTCTTCATCACTTCCTTGTACATGCTCACTCCTTTGGAGAATTATTTTAACATCCTAAGAGAAGAGATTCAAAGAGAAGTCACAAATATTAGTAAATGAGTTAGAATGAATGATCACCTAATATGTGGCAGTGATTAAACAGTAAGTTGTTTTTATTTTTTCCTTTGAGAAAATTGTTCTCTATTTAGCTTGAATCCTGCCTTGCAACTTACTAGTTGTGCCCTTGGAAAGATAGCAAGGATCTTGGAGATTCCATTTCCTTATCTAATAATATCTAATAACAGAGGTGTCATATCAGATTAAATAACATTTGTAAAAGCAGAGTTTGTCAATAATGGGAAAGGCAAAACATTATTTCCCTATCAATCAGTAAAAAACAGTATCCACCTTCTATTAAAGGAAAAGCCTAATGCCAAATTAATCATGTCTATAGATTTGTAGAATTTTAGAACAGCAGATTATTTTGATGGTGGGGGGACTATCTCATTTCTGTTTTTTTTTTTTTTTAACATTAGAGATTGAATGATCTGTTTTTTCCCACTTAAAATACCCAGCTATGTTACATTTTAAATCGTAGATGTTTGTAAAATAAATTTAAGACATTATCACAATGTAGAAGGGGTACAAGCTTGTGTGAAAAATGTAGAATTATATTTATGCAGTTTCTAATTTTTTTTTTTTTAGGAAAGTGCTTTAAGAATATGTTTCTTTTCTTCAGAGCTGAGTTCCAAAGGTTTCTATTTTTTTTTAATTAATTAATTAATTTATTTTTGGCTGTGCCGGGTCCCTGCTGCTTTGAGCGGGCCCTCTCCAAAGAGCAGACAGTGAATTCAGGAGTTGAAATGCCAGCTTTTTAGTTCATCCATGTACAATTTTGCATGGCTCAGAAATATTTCCTGTGAACTGCAACCACCAGCAGACCAGCAGTAATAATTATAGTAATAATAATTACTATGTATTGAGTGCTTTCTATCTACCAAGCACGGAGCTACGCACTTTATATGGATTAAGTCATTTCATCCATACAAGGACCCTGTGAGGTATGGTTGATAATTAACCCTATTTTACAGGTGGGGAAACCAAGGCACTACGAGGTCACTTGCCCAAGGTCACACAGTTCGTAAGTGTGAACCCAGTCAGCATGGTCCCTGACTCTGCTCTCCTAACCACAAAGCCAGGCCACCCACCAGAAGGAGCAAAAAATGCAACGTATCAAAATAATTACGCACACTCGCTTTTTTTTTCCACATGTATTTAAAATGCGTGTTGCTTCCAAACATGAACCTTGTAAACACAGAGCTGTTAGGCGACAACCTTCACTTCCCACTGTTTATAGCAGCAAACAACATTTTAACCTGAAAAACCACACTCTAGTTTTTGCTCTACTTATCTTGAAAGATCTTCAAATAACATCACTGTGGTTAAAGTTCATTTTAAAAATGTGATCTATTTACTTGTACATGGATATCTGGAGCAAAAAAATGATGACAGGATGAGAGTGTTGGTAACTGAGTCTTCAGAGATTTTTTTTTTTCTTTTCCTTTCTTTCTTTTCTTTATTTGCTTAGTGAAAATGAGAATAGAGCACCTTACTGGAAAGGGAACCTCTTTGCTTTTTGAACATCACAGTTAGGCTTTTCAGGTCCAAGGCTCAGCTCTCCTTGGGTCACAATCAGATGAAAGCGCCCGGATTAGATGATAGCGGGTGGTCCATCGCCCTCTCATGAGATTCCAGGGTGGAGCGACAGGGAGGAGATGCAAAGGACCAGGATGGGGAGGGTTGAAGAAGCTGACTCAGTAGAAGCACCTTGGCAATGAAGGAATGAACCATCGGACAGACAGACAGACAGACTGATGAACTCTTTTTCTACTGTTAGAGTATCAGGTGATACCTGAGCTATGAGGCTGGTTCATGGGAGGTCAGATACCCTCCATTTGGGGGGCTCTCAGCCAGAGGAGTCTGCGCACCAGAGAGGATTTGGGGAATGTGCAGAGGTCATTTTGGTCATCAATGCATCAAGGTGCTCCTGGAATATAGTGGGCTGCAGCCCAGAATATCAGACATCCTGCCACAACGGAGTCGGTCCTGTGCTGCTCAAAAACGTCAGGAGTGCTTCAGCTGGGGTGCAAGTTGATAAAACTCCTTCCAAAATGAGGGAAATATGCAAACTAACAAGAGCCCTGTGGACTTCAGCTTTCCCTGGGCGTCAGAACACATCTTCAAGGGACTTGCCTTCGAAGGCAGTCAGTCATCTGTTGGTGGGTTTCTTTTTTCAGGAAAGTGCCAATAGAATCTTCTCTGCAAGTCAATCATATTAAGTCATTCTAAAGTCTCCAGAAGTAAGAATGTTCCCCAAATCGTCCTGACTTTGTAGGGAGTTCTTCTCCCATTATAGGAGGAGATAAGCGTGGCATTGTTTTAGGGTCCTAACTGTTCTTGGTAATGTAAGATAAACCCTATTATATATAATTCTAAGGATTTGAAAATTATTTTACTGGCTTAAAATAGGAGGGCTGTTCCCTGAAATGTGGAGCAGAATGTGTAGGATGAAATGCAGTCTCAAGTGATGGGCTTCTGGAACACATCTCACACAGAATGACGGTTGCCCAGGGGAAGGCAAAAGCAGGGAGACACCCACAGCTGGCAGACTGCTGCCCATCCTTTCTGTGACACCCACCCACCCACTTCTCTCCACCCTTTGTCTAGCTCTGATGTGCTCTGTTCCCACTAATTCCAGGGTCATACTGACTTATCCCCTCATCCTAAGTGGGGAAGAAAGCTGGTCTTTATTAACGCAAGTATGGAGTATAAGATGCCGAAAAGGGACCTGTGACATATCAGTCCCAATGTGAAGAGTAAATGCTAGTGGGATGTATGAGTACAATGACTTAGAACATTGCCAACCACATTTCCAAATATTTTGGGCCTGTTTAAATAAAGAGACATAAATAATTTAAAAAAGAGGTCTGTTAAGTGTAGAGACATAATGATATGATATGCTTAAGAGGCAAAGAAACACTTAGGGATGAAGAAATTCACATCACAGCATGCCCCTGCTCAGAAGCCCAGCCATTCTCCATCGCTTTTCAGATTGAAACTATATTTCCCCACGTGATGTCTGGGTTCTTTGCAATCTGGCCTGATCTTACTAATTCAACGGGATCACTCCAAGCCCTTCACAGCCTGCTGTCTGCTCTTCAACCAGTGGGGTTCCACTCCTCCACACTGCCCGTCTTCCACGCCTTCCCCCGGGCCTCTCTTTCCACCCAGGATGTGGTCTCCTCTCCACCCCTACAGCAAAATTCACATAGACCTTCTCTCCCCACCCTCTCAAATTTCTTAAACTCCAGCTATCTTTGAAGACTCAGTTTCTAGCACAAAAAGTCCTATGTTTTGAATTCCTGTAATTTTGCACTTGGATGTGGTTTACCTTCTATCATTCTGTTATTGATTTAATTCCTGTGAGTAAACATTCTGTTGCAGACAGAAGTGGAATTTGCCTGGGAACAGCAACTGAGTTTGCTACTCATGTTGCTGTCTCCCATGGAAACTTATTTTACTAGCCTCAGTGGTAAGTGCTCAGTATTGAATAGATATCCTAACAGCCATCCTTTCTGTAGTACTTGCCATGCGTCAGATACTGTGCCCCATGCTTTAGAGGCACCATCTCCTTTAATCCTTTCCACAACCCTTTGAATTAGGAATGGGTGTTATCCCCATTTAACAGGTGAGAAAGCCCGGCTCAAGAGACAGTTAAGGTCAGGTATCTAGTGAGTGGTGGATCCGAGATTCAGTCCCATGACTTTATGATTCCAGAAACTATGTTCTTAAATGCTGTCATCATACTTCACTACTGAAAGTGCTTAGTGTCTGCCAGCTGGTTAGAAATCAATTTCAATTATTTCCAACAGAAGTAATAAAATGTAAAAAGGATCATCAATTGAGAACAAATAAATGGAGGTACAAAGATATTTAAGTCTGGATAGACTGATTTCCGGGCATAGCAGGTTATCACTGAGGGGTCAGGAGAAACGCCTCTTAGATCACTTGCGTCTTATCAAAGTGAAAGCGTTTTTATCTTAAACTCAGCAAACTCTTCGTAGTCCAATAACCAACTAACAGGAGGCAAATAGGAAGACTTCACGCTGTTACGTGTGTGAGGCTTGTGAGAGGGTTGTAGCAACCTGCCACACTCTGAAAGGGGGTCACCCCCTGCTTTCTGTAGCCCTTACTGTTGGGGACCCGGGACTTGCCCGGTGGGTGCACATTCAGCACGTGTGTTTGAGATGTGCGTGGTTAAGGTAGCTCTGAGACACAGCTCTTCCTCTCTTCCTTCCTTTGTTCTGCTGACTTGGTCTGGTCTCTTTAGGTTTTGTCCTCAGTTTTCCCATCTTGAACAGTTTCTCTGAGGGAACCCTCACACATTCCTTCATAAGCACTGTCACTGCATGAGCTACAGAGACAATGTGTACCATGATTAGAGTACAGTGAACAAATCAGCACTTGGTTGGGGATCATGGTCCCCTTAGTTCTCTTCGGCAGGGGGACTCTATTTTCCATACTCTTCAATCATAAGCCAGGGCCATTCGATGGCTGGAATAATGCAGAACATGAATATGGCCACCCACCCAACTTTAACAGCTACCTACCTCCAGCCTTCTGTGGTAGACCCAAGTCCTTAGAGTCCCAATGGGGCAGCTCCATGGTACTATCCCTAGTACTGGTGGTCCTATCTGTAGTACTAATAGTATTATCCATACACTGATAGTCCTATCATGGTACCGGTGTACTGATAGTCACCTCTACTCTGTCTGAACTTGCTGCCATTTGGGTGTTGAGGGCTGGCCTTTCTGGCCTGACACCATTACCAGTTTAGCTTCCTCAGACCCTGTTCCAGCCTAGTTCAGCTTCTTCCTTCCTTCTGCTCCTCCACATTTGTGATATCCCACCAAGCCCTGAACCTGAACTCAACCAAATTAAGACTGTATTAGGACCTTGGGGTAATACTCACAGGGATTTTATAGTCTGGATAACTTGAAATCAGATCTTGAATAAAAGGATGCTTCAGAAGAAGAGCAACTTCAATTGGCTCCAGATTCTTGGAACCTAGGTCCTGAAATACTTTTATGAAGTTCTTAAAAGGAAAAAATAAAGAAAGTTGATTAACTTTACAATCCTGATGATGTTAAAAGTTTTGTTTTTGAAAGGAATCATCATAATTTCTATATGATGATACATTTGGGGAGAAATTCTATGAACATAGGCTCAAAATTGAGGGAAACTTTTCTTGGGTACAGGTTGCCCCTTTTATGAAATAATCTAACCAACCTCTGAATACATGTTCTCTGTCTCTTGGTGGCTGGCAAATCTGTTAGCGTCCTGTGCTTCGTTTGCTCCTCGGAACACTCTGAGTAGTGTTTCCATGGAAATCATTTCCGTGTTCGCATTTTCAGAGATTTCCTCTTCCTTTTCCTCCCCTTCCTCTTGTAATTCCCTTTCTTCACTTATAAAATTGTCCTCAAGTTCAGGATATTCCTCAATGGGTCTCATATCAGTAAAGGAGGAGGTCTGTGCAATTCAATGAAGAGAACATGAAGTCTTTCCAGGAATAGAGATATTGAGAAAACACCAGTTTGGTCCCACACTTTTTATGCCCTGGGATGATATTGCTTTCTGAAAACTAGCTAACAAAATCTAGAGATAGAATATGCTGGCTGCACTGGAAATCATGTTGAAATCCCAGACCAGTTCTGCTGGTAGTTGACAAAGGCCTCAGTGTAGGGGCATCTTACTCACCTCCATACAGGCTTCTGCTCATTACCCTGCCAGATACACCGCATTCCTCAGTGAAAGGACAGTGGTATGAATTTGTGTAACCACTGTCAGACTTTTACACATGAAGCTAGATTTCTGAACAGGATTTGCTTTGGAAATTGCCTGCAGTCAAGAGGTTGTGGGCAAGTTAATTTCTCAAGCTTGACAGATTCTAAGAAGCTTTAGGAATGTTTGTTTGGACACTGGAGGTTAAACCGGACTAAACACCCAGAAGGGAAAATAGAAAACAAATTGAATACAGACAGATTGGGATTCTTATTGCTGTTCATTGACACTTGGCCAAGAGCCATGAACTCAGACACCGGCATTCTGAGCATGGGAAAGTAAATTGTTTCTGATGTAATTTCTTACGTATCAAAAGCCTGAAAAATATGCCTACCCTTTGATGCCATAATTATTGGTCTAGGAATTGATTCTAAAGAACTATTCATGTACACAAAGACTTTTGTATAGGGATGTTCATTACGTGTTACTTACAGCACAAATAGAAAACCTATGGCTCCAAAAATGGGGAATGGTGACATCAGTGATAGAGTCGGTCTGCGGCAGAATACTATGCTGCTGTGAACATTTTGGTTTAGAAGGATACTGAGTGACATGAGAAAACGCTCATGGGATGAGTGCAGAAAGGAAACAGAACACAAATAATAAATATACCAGGATCCTCATTTTCTTATATAGCTATACTTAGAAATGAAAAAAAGAGAAACAGATACATTAAAGAATTGAAAGTAGTTACCTCTGATTGGTCAAACAGCTGATTTCTTTTTCACTTTGTTTTGTATTTTTCAAATTCTTTACAGTAGATTTGTACTTACTGTATTTACTGTTATAAATGTGTGTGTGTGTTTCTGATGATGAGGTAATAGATATTCAATGATTTGCCATAGGAAAATGGGCATTTTCAGAATGTTGACTGGTCCAGTGTCAGAGAACACCTGAGAGCTGATTCTCCTTTATTCCGATGAAGGAAAAATGCTAATTTAGGCTTAAAATTAGAGCAGGGTGCCAATACCTGAAAATGCTCAATTCAGTAGAAGCATTAAGTGCATAGATCGCGCAAGTTCTTTCCAAAGAGCCACGTAAGTCCCATGTGTAAAAGGATTATAACACAGCACAGAATTAAGCCTCTGGTTGTCATAAGCCCCTCTGAGGGATTTGCAGGGGCTGAGGATAGTGCAGTAGAGGCAGGTTGTATTTGCTCTAGCTCTGTGTGGTCACCTTGCTTTAGTTGGGTTTCCATATCCTTTGCTAAATTGGGAATTTAATTTAATCTTGGAGGGTGGGGGGGAGAATGCTCTAGCAGGTGAAGTTTTTGGAATTAAGTACAGATATCTATCATCTACCTATCTATCATCTATCAATCAATCTATCTATCTATTCATCCAGCCTCTTCTCCATTTTAAACAGTTGAAATACTACTCGGCAGAAATGTGAAACTAGCTTTTTTGTCTCCATCTAAGAAGCCTGGGAATCATCACACTGGCTACCCGTCAATAATCCCCTGGGGCGATAGAATATTTGCTGTGCTGAAATGAACATAGTCAAGATGTAGAACATCTTGCTGAATGACTGAAGGATGAATGAATTTCTATTCAGAGGGCGGCACAGGTGCTACGTGGAGAAGACAGAGACAGAACCTGTGGGTGAGCACGTGACTAGCTGGGCTGGATAAGCAGGCAATACCAAAATTGAACAGAGAAGGAACCTGCTCTCTCTGTACTATTTCCATAACTACAGAGGGCCCAACTTCTCAAAGACTTGCTATAATCATCATGGGATAAATAGATTTTTTATTTTAGTCAAAAGATAACAGTTTAAACATTTGAGTGAAGAATCCTTAACTTGTTATATCAGAGGATGCTTTATAAATGTTTGCTATTTTTGCTCTCTAGGGGGCTGGAACAGAATAGACTTAGTGGTTCAGTGGGAGGGGAGGGAGAAGAGGGAGGCCAAGATCAGGACCAAAGGAGCCAGTTCAGCATCCTGGCGGGACTGCAGGGTGTGCACAAGAGGGGGCTCCCAACAGACGCTCTGAAAGACCACGACTGTGAATGTGGGTGGATGAACAAAACCAGGGATGCTGGTTTGGAGAAAAGCCAGGGCTTCTGAATGAGCAATAATTAGTGGCATCAAAACTCTGTGTGAGTCACATTATCTTCCAAGCAGCGGGGCAGATTGTGGCGCTAGCAAGCACTATGTCGCACTCTCAGAGACGGCCCTCGAGGACTCCCAGCAAACGTGCCCCTGGAGTGGTGCCTGACCGTGTATTTCTGCCATTCAGTCTGTTTAGTCCCACATCTCAGAAGGCAGAACAGAAGATCAGTCCTTAGGACTAATGTGAGCAAAGCATCAATGAGCAGAATGGGATGCACATTTAAGATTTTCGAAACCCAAGGCCTCAAACCATCTCTGTCAAGATGCTTTAACAAGACTCTCAAAATGTGGGAGGTTCAAGCTCATAATTTATTAACGTCCAATATCACAACCCCAACCTCCACAGGTCAGGGTGAACCATTTTCTCAAATATCAACTTATCTGAAGCTTCACGATGACTAGTGCCTGCTCCCGAGTGCTTTGCTCTTGAGCTTCTTTTAAATTACCCAGAAAGCTGTGGGTTTTAACAGGAGGTCTGTGCCACGGTGAATAAAACAGTGTGAGTAGCAGATATAGACTCAGAAAGAATGAAGTATCAGGGAGATTTCCAGTTGTTTTTTGGAAGGTAAAAGCCGAGATCCCACTAAATGTCTTGGGAGTGAACATAGATCTACTGGAGGTGTTATTTCTGAGCAGGCTCATTTTGCCTTCCTGGGATAAAGTTGCCCAGGGAACTAGAATACAGTTGGAAAGGGCACAGAAAGGGGGCGGCATAATTGGAGGCAGGATGGCGAGGGCTATAGGAGTAGGCAAGAATGAGGAAGGTGGGTGGATCCTGTATTTCAAAAGCTCCTATGGTTCACTCCCAGCCAGGAGTAGTCCTGTGTGTGTGGTGTGTGACAGACCTGTGCCCCATCCCTGCCCAACCATGGTTTCATCTGTTGTGCAGTGGTCATGGGGCAGTTCCTTGGGCTTTAAAAGAGCTCTTGAGAGAAGTACTCCAGGGGAGTTGCTTCCTGGATGGGCACGAGCTCCCGGTGAATGACCCACCGGGTCAGGGACAGAAGGGATGCAGTGCCTTCCTGTGCTAGCTGGCTTGGCTGCTACCCACCCAGAGAGCTGTCTGTTGCTATGGCAACCATTGTAGCGCATAATTCCTTTTCCTGGTCTTTCTGGCTAGGTGCGGCCTCCTGACCCTGCTGTTGCCTCTGCCTCTGGAATGTCTGCTCTCCTCCTCTCTACCTGGGAGACGGGAGTCCCTCCCTTCCTTCTCTCTTCGTCTCTTTCTCCCCTTCTTTCCCTGCCATGTTCACAAACACTAATCGAGTATTTGCTGTGTGCATTACTGAGCACTTGCTACTTTGGAGGACATAAAGATGGGTAACAAGTCATCCCCAACGCAAGGTAGGAAGAACAGCAGTAGGATTCAATAGATAAACCACCCCCTGCCTGAATGACTAGTTCTCCTTACTTCCCTCCTTTGCCCCCTACAGTCTGTCCTGTATGGGGGTACATTTTAAATCAAACGACCCTGCTCCGGTGACTTCTCATCTCATCTCTTGACACAGTCAAAGCCAGCGCCCCTCCAGGGCCCCTCGGAGCCCTCTCCCCCTCACTAGCCTTGCCTGCTACTCTCCTCCAGCTCAATCCTCCCCAACTACGCTGGCTGACTTGCGGTTCCTTAGGGTCCACCGGGCATGACCCCACTTGAGAGATTTTGCACTTACTGCTGTCTTCACTTAAAATGCGCTTCCGCCAGGGGTCTATCTGCAAGGCCCTCTCCCTCACCAGTCTGGGCCTCTGCTTCCATGTCTTTTCACAGAGAGACCTTCTGTGACCATTCTATTTAACACGGCAACTCGCACCCAGACTCCTATATTTTTCCCTCTATTCTTTATTCCCCATGGTGTCTATCACCATTTGCCGTAGTCTTTATTTTACTTGCTTTATCCCCAGAGGTGCTGGATGAATGTTTGCTGAGTAAATGCACAGGTGCATGTGATGGTGCTCAGCCTTGCCGGAGAGGATCTGGATGTAAATGGGGCCCAGTTGCGGGAATGCCCCGTGGGTCGGGGGAAGCTTCATGAATGATCTGGCCTTGGGTACTGGGGAGCCCTCGAACCTTTCCAGGTGCGCTGACGCGTACTCCAGGTGGAGGGGATAGCAAGAGCAAAGGTATGGAGGTGGCAAAGAAGAAGGTTTAGACCCCTCTTTTGATCTGTAAAGCCCCATGTTAATCTGTCCTTTATTCTGTGTTCCCTCCATGTGTGGGCCATCATTCTCCCATTCTTTCCTGTATGGATAAGGGCAATTAGATGGAATCCCTTTAGTGGAGCAAATTTGGCTTCTTCTATATCCTTTGCAGATCACAGGGCTACACAGAGGGTAGGATTTACGAAGCTAATTAATGAAGTGATTGATTGCTCCACTCAGTGAAAGGTTTACTGAGCTCTGTAGCAGTAATTCAGATTCAGGAAGGCAGGTTAGGGGATGTAGAGCAAGACAGATGGCCCTGCCCACAGGGTGTCCAGAGTCCAGAAAGGAAGCTGACCCTGTAGAAGTAGTTATCTATGAGGATTATGGTGAAGCTAGATCCAACCTGCCCACAGCATGCTATGGGAACACAGGGCAGGGTTGCCTGCCACCATTCCAGGTCAGGGAAGGTCTCCCTGAGGACAGGCTGAGACCTCCAGGCAGGTTATGATCCATGCCAGTGTTGAGTGAAGGAGACCCAATCTGTAGAGAGATGTAGGCAGACCACATCTAACTCGTCATTTATTTGGGAAAATGTAAATGGTCTTCCTATGTTCTAAGAAGACAGCATTCTTGAGTGGAAATAACAATAACTCCTTCCTGAACTTTCTGTCACTGTGTCAGTGTTAATGCTGAGTCTAAAGTACATCGAGGTGAAGAGCCTTGAGTTGTCAGCTTCCTAGGCAGCACTCTGGCCTCGCCCTGCCCCTGATGGAAGGGGTAGGACATCCTCCGGGTCATCTGCTCAGGGCTGAAATAGAGGGCTGCCTGTAAAAGAGTCTATGTCTTCTGGGGTGTGAAAGCTGTCATAGGAACTTCCCATTTTTTTCTCAGACAACCCATTATACTCTGTTTTGACAAACATGTGTGAAAGGAAAAGAACTGCAGCTAGGACACCCGAGGAGTCTGAACTGTGCAGCATCCCTCTCCCCTCTGGGTCCACAAAGAAGAGCAGAAAAAATCATTCCATCATGAGGGCCACTGCTCTGTCCCAAAAGGTCAGGTGAGTAAAAAGTCATGCCAATGGACACCTAATAAGTGTATTAGTCATTTCCCTGTTCTGAGGCTTTTCTACCTCCCCCAAAACAGGGAATGTCAACCCTTTAGAAATCGACAGGGGGATGTGAGGTTTTATTGGACATTAAGCTTTTCTGTCACTGGATGCAGGTGACACAAAGTGCCTGTGGAATTCAGGTGGCCAGGTTTGGGCCTGAAATACTATCAAGTGTCATATGCATGTGGGATGTGTCTGAGGCCTGAACTTGTTTTACATAGAATTTCCACAGAGTGTGACAAATAGTCTGGGTTGATACCCAGTTCTTTCATTTCTCAGGATCAGCACTTCATGCAAAGTAAAGGCTGCCCTTTACAGAGCAAACTTCGGTTTCACCAAAGAAACTTTGAGCAAATTTGGATTTAACTACCAAAACATTTTTTAGATAGTGGGTCCCTGGTTCTTAATCCAATTGAATAAGGCGTTATCGAAGACCTAGTAAAGCATCGTGTGAGGAACCTGGGAAAATACAGAGATTGATAAAAGCCAGTCTTTGTTCTTAGAAGTTTAGGATCTTTTGGAATCCCCTCCAGACCCCAACGCTAGTCCATTTCTGGACCACAATTACCTTTTCTGCACCAAGAGGAGGCATTTCAATTGGCTGGACGACGTGAGTCCCAGTGACCACACTGAGGGCCCTGTAGACCCCTTCCACACTGTCTGGATGGCAAGCAAAATAAAGCAGCATCTGTGTGTAGTCAAGCTGAGGTGGATCCTTCTCACAGTCAGCAAATAATCTAAAGAAAAACTGTCACACAAAAGAATTTCAGCCACAGGTCAAATGCATACACTTTGGTAGACAGTAGATGGACGGGCAATGAAGAATCCCTCCCAAAGTTTTGGAATACGGTCACTTTCTGAGGACTGAATTACTATAATTAACATGTAATGAATGGTATGAACTGAAGAGTATGCTAAGTAAAAAAACATAAAATGTAGGGCTAGAAACATTCTGATGTTAAAGAAAATTGTATGCTAATCAATGGTACCGACATACTTCGGAATGAATGTGCTAATTAAGGTGGCAGGGATGACATGTTAAGTAGGAAAAGGGAGCAAGGACCCCTCTGTCCATCCTCAGCTCCATCCTGACAAACTGGGCCCTCACTCCCAACCATGAAGCTTCTGGTACATCTCACTCCCTGGGCAGTAGGGAGAAGGCAGGGAACAATGCCCAAAGCCACTGGGACTTGAGCCATTAGACTCTTTAAACTGACCCACGTTGCACTGAACTCCCTAGACTATTGACTGTAATGTGACTTCTTCCAGTGTAGACTCCCATGCGGAAAGAGTGTGCTTATTACTGAATATCAGCTTGTTTGGCAAGTCTCTCCCGTATCCTGAATGACTGAGCTGACGCTCAGATCTAGATGCAGTGTCTCATGCATTTGACAGCGTGAGGAGTTAGTGCTCCGGGACCTAATATCCTCTGGGGCCCCGCAAATCCTAGGCCAAGCTCTGGGACACAGAGGTCACACTTAAGCAACTACGCGGCCCTGTTTGGGGAGGTGACTGGCTCTTCTCAAACATCTGCATACAGTGACCTGGAGAATCTTTTTTTTTTTTTTTTTTTTAATAAATATGTCTGTTTATAAAGTCATGGAACTGATTTTTTTAACATCTTAATTGTAGTATAATTGCTTTATATTGTTTAGTTTCTGCTGTATAACAAAGTAAATCAGCTATACGTATACATATATTCCCATATCTCCTCCCTCTTGTGTCTCCCTCCCACCCTCCCTATCTCACCCCTCTAGGTGGTCACAAAGCACCGAGCTCATCTCCCTGTGCTATGCAGCTGCTTCCCACTAGCCATTCATCTTACATTTGGTAGTGTATATATGTCCATGCTACTCTTGCACTTCTTTCCAGCTTACACTTCCCCCTCTCCATGTCCTCAAGTCCATTCTCTATGTCTGCATATTTATTCCTGTCCTGCCCCTATGTTCGTCAGAACCATTTTCTTTTTTTTTAATTCCATACATATGTGTTAGCATACGGTATTTGTTCTTCTCTCATTTTAGTTTCTTTTTATGGCTGAGTAATATTCCATTGTATATATATGCCATGTCTTCTTTATCCATTCATTTGTCGATGGACACTTAGGTTGCATCCATGTCCTGGTTATTGTAAATAGAGGTGAAATGAACATTGTGGTACATGTCTCTTTATTATTATTATTATTATTTATTTATTTTTTTGCAGTACGCAGGCCTCTCACCGTTGTGGCCTCTCCCGTTGCGGAGCACAGGCTCCGGACGCGCAGGCTCAGCGGCCATGGCTCACGGGCCCAGCCGCTCCGAGGCATGTGGGATCTTCCAGGACCAGGGCAGAAACCCGCGTCCCCTGCATTGGCAGGCAGACTCTCAACAACTGCGCCACCAGGGAAGCCCCCATGTCTCTTTTTAAATTATGGTTCTCAAGGTATATGCCTAGTAGTTCTATTTTTAGTTTCTTAAGGAACATTCATACTGTTCTCCATAGTGGCTGTATCAATTTACAGTCCCACCAAGAGTACAAGTGGGTTCCCTTTTCTCCACACCCTCTCCAGCATTTATTGTTTATAGATTTTTTGATGATGGCCATTCTGACCAGTGTGAGGTGATACCTCATTGTAGTTTTGGTTTGCATTTCTCTAATGATTAATGATGTTGAGCATTCTTTCATGTGTTTGTTGGCAGTCTGTATATCTTCTTTGGAGAAATGTCTACTTAGGTCTTCTGCGCATTTTTGGATTGGGGTGTTTGTTTTTTTGTTATTGAGCTGCATGAGCTGCTTGTAAATTTTGGAGATTAATCCTTTGTCAGTTGCTTCATTTGCAAATATTTTCTCCCATTCTGAAGGTTGTCTTTTTCTCTTGTTTATGTTTTCCTTTGCTGTGCAAAAGATTTTAAGTTTCATTAGGTCCCATTTGTTTATTTTTGTTTTTATTTCCATTTCTCTAGGAGGTGGGTCAAAAAAGATCTTACTGTGATTTATGTCAAAGAGTGTTCTTCCTATGTTTCCCTCTATGAGTTTTATAGTGTCCAGTCTTACATTTAGGTCTTTAATCCATTTTGAGTTTATTTTTGTGTATGGTGTTAGGGAGTGTTCTAATTTCATTCTTTTACATGTAGCTGTCCAGTTTTCCCAGCACCACTTATTGAAGAGGCTGTTTTTTCTCCATTGTATATTCTTGCCTCCTTTATCAAAGATAAGGTGACCAGGCTTCTCTGGTGGTGCAGTGGTTGAGAGTCCGCCTGCTGATGCAGGGGACACAGGTTCGTGCCCTGGTCCAGGAGGAGCCCACATGCTGCGAAGCAGCTAGGCCTGTGAGCCATGGCTGCTGAGCCTGTGTGTCTGGAGCCTGTGCTCCACAACAGGAGAGGCCACAACAGTGAGAGGCCATGTACTGCAAAAAAAAAAAAAAGATAAGGTGACCATATGTGTGTGGGTTTATCTCTAGGCTTTCTATCCTGTTCCATTGATCTATATTTCTGTTTTTGTTCCAGTACCATACTGTCTTGATTACTGTAGCTTTGTATTATAGTCTGAAGTCAGGGAACCTGATTCCTCCAGCTCCATTTTTCTTTCTCAAGATTGCTTTCACTATTTGGGGTCTTTTTTGTTTCCATACATATTGTGAAATTTTTTGTTCTAGTTCTGTGAAAAGTGACGTTGGTAGTTTGATAGGGATTGCATTGAATCTGTAGATTGCTTTAGTCATTTTTACAGTGTTGATTCTTCCAATCCAAGAACATGGTATATCTCTCCATCTGTATCATCTTGAATTGCTTTCATCAGTGTCTTATAGTTTTCTGCATACAGGTTTCTTGTCTCCTTAGGTAGGTTTATCCCTAGGTATTTTATTCTTTTTGTTGCAGTGGTAAATGGGAGTGTTTCCTTAATTTCTCTTTCAGATTTTTCATCATTAGTGTATAGGAATGCAAGAGATTTCTGTGCATTAATTTTGTGTCCTGCTACTTTACCAAATGCATTGATTAGCTCTAGTAGTTTTCTGGTAGCATCTTTAGGATTCTCTATGTATAGTATTATGTCATCTGCAAACAGTGACAGCTTTACTTCTTCTTTTCTGATTCGGATTCCTTTTATTTCCTTTTCTTCTCTGATTGCTGTGGCTAAAACTTCCAAAACTATGTTGAATAATAGTGGTGAGAGTGGGCAATCTTGTCTTTTCCTGATCTAAGTGGAATGGTTTCAGTTTTTCACCATTGAGAATGATGCTGGCTGTGGATTTGTCATATATGGTCTTTATTATGTTGAGGTAAGTTCCCTCTATGCCTACTTTCTGGAGGGTTTTTATCATAAATGGGTGTTGAATTTTGTCAAAAGCTTTATCTGCATCTATTGAGATGATCATATGGTATTTCTCTTTCACTTTGTTAATATGGTTTATCACATTGATTGGTTTGTTTATATTGAAGAATCCTTGCGTTCCTGAGATAAACCCCAGTTGATCATCATGTATGATCCTTTTAATGTGCTGTTGGATTCTGTTTGCTAGTATTTTTTTGAGGATTTTTGCATCTCTGTTCATCAGTGATATTGACCTATAGTTTTCTTTTTTTGTGACATCTTTTGTCTGGTTTTGGTATCAGGGTGATGGTGGCCTTGTAGAATGAGTTTGGGAGTGTTCCTCCCTGTGCTATATTTTGGAAGAGTTAGAGAAGGATAGGTGTTAGCTCTTCTCTAAATGTTTGATAGAATTTGCCTGGGAAGCTGTCTGGTCCTGGGCTTTTGTTTGTTGGAAGATTTTTAATTTCAGTGCCTGTGATTGTTCTGTTTATATTTTCTATTTCTTCCTGATTCAGTATCCAAAGGTTGTGCTTTTCTAAGTATTTTTCCATTTCTTCCAGGTTGTCCATTTTACTGGTATAGAGTTGCTTGTAGTAGTCTCTTAGGATGCTTTGTGTTTCTGCAGTGTCTGTTGTAACTTCTCCTTTTTCATTTCTAATTTTATGATTTGAGTACACTCCCTCTTTTCCTTGATGAGTTTGCTAATGGTTTATCAATTTTGTTTATCTTCTGAAAGAACCAGCTTTTAGTTTTATTGATCTTTGCTATTGTTTCCTTCATTTTTTTTTCCATTTATTTCTGATCTGATCTTTATGATTTCTTTCCTTTTTCTAACTTTGTGGTTCTTTTGTTCTTCTTTCTCTAATTGCTTTAGGTATAAGGTTAGGTTGTTTATTTGAGATTTTTCTTGTTTCTTGAGGTAGGATTGTATTGCTATAAACTTCCCTCTTAGAACTGCTTTTGCTGCATCACATAGGTTTTGGGTCGTCATGTTTTCATTGTCATTTGTTTCTAGGTATTTTTTTTATTTCCTCTGTGATTTCTTCAGTGATCTCTTGGTTATTTAGTAGTGTATTGTTTAGCCTCCATGTGTTTGTATTTTTTACTGTTTTTTTCCTGTAATTGATATCTAGTCTCATAGCGTTGTGGTCGGAAAAGTTACTTGATACAATTTCAATTTTCTTAAATTTACCAAGGCTTGATTTGTGACCCAGGATATGATCTATCCTGGAGAATGTTCCATGAGCACTTGAGAAGAAAGTGTATTCTGTTGTTTTTGGATGGAATGTCCTATAAATATCATTTAAGTCCATCTCGTTTAATGTGTCATTTAAAGCTTGTGTTTCCTTATTTATTTTCATTTTGGATGATCTGTCTATGGGTGAAAGTGGGGTGTTAAAGTCTCCTACTATGATTGTGTTACTGTCGATTTCCCCTTTTATGGCTGTTAGCATTTGCCTTATGTATTGCGGTGCTCCTATGTTGGGTGCATCAATATTTACAACTGTTATATCTTCTTTGATTGATCCTTTGATCATTATGTAGTGTCCTTCTTTGTCTCTTGTAATAGTCTTTATTTTAAAGTTTATTTTGTCTGATATGAGAATTGCTACTCCAGCTTTCTTTTGATTTCCATTTGCATGTTATATCTTTTTCCCTCCTCTTTAAGTCTGTATGTGTCCCTAGGTCTGAAGTGGGTCTCTTGTAGACTGCATATATACAGGTCTTGTTTTTGTATCCATTCAGCCAGTCTATGTTTTTTGGTGGCAGCATTTAATCCATTTACAGTTAAGATAATTATTGATATGTACATTGCTATTACCATTTTCTTAATTGTTTTGGGTTTGTTATTGTAGGTCTTTTCCTTCTCTTGTGTCTCCTGCCTAGAGAAGTTCCTTTAGCATTTCTTGTAAAGCTGGTTTGGTGGTGCTGAATTCTCTTAGCTTTTCTTGTCTGTAAAGGTTTTAATTTCTCCGTCAAATCTGAATGAGATCCTTGCTGGGTAGAGTAATATTGGTTGTAGGTTTTTCCCTTTCATCACTTTAAATATGTCCTGCCACTCCCTTCTGTCTTGCAGAGTTTCTGCTGAAAGATCAGCTGTTAACCTTATGGGGATTCCCCTGTACGTTATTTGTTGCTTTTCCCTGCTGCTTTTAATATTTTTTCTTTGTATTTAATTTTTGATAGTTTGATTAATATGTATCTTGGTGTGTTTCTCCTTGGATTTATCCTGTATGGCACTCTCTGTGCTTCCTGGAGTTGATTGACTATTTCCTTTCCCATATTAGGGAAGTTTTTAACTATAATCTCTTCAAATATTTTGTTAGTCCTTTTTTTTATTCTCTTCTTCTTCTGGGACCCCTATAATTCTAATGTTGGTGCATTTAATGTTGTCCCAGAGGTCTCTAAGACTGTCCTCAATTCCTTTCATGCTTTCTTCTTTATTCTGCTCTGCAGTAGTTATTTCCACTATTTTATCATCCAGGTCACTTGTCCGTTCTTCTGCCTCAGTTATTCTGCTATTGATTCCTTCTAGAGCATTTTTAATTTCGTTTATTGTGTTGTTCCTGTTTGTTTGCTTGTTAGTTCTTCTAGGTCCTTGTTAAATGTTTCTTGTATTTTCTCCTTTCTATTTACAAGATTTTGCATCATCTTTACTACCATTACTGTGAATTCTTTTTCAAGTAGACTCCCTCTTTCCTCTTCATTTGTTTGGTCTGGTGGGTTTTTACTTTGCTACTTCATCTGCTGCATATTTCTCTGTTTTCTCATTTTCCTTAACTTACTGTGTTTTGAGTCTCCTTTTTGCAGGCTGCAGGTTCATAGTTCCTGTTGTTTTTGGTTTCTGCCCCCAGTGGATGAGGTTGGTCCAGTGGGTTGTGTAGGCTTCCTGGTGGAGGGCACTGGTGCCTGTGTTCTGGTAGATGAGGCTGGATCTTGTCTTTCTGCTGGGCAGGGTTGCATCCAGTTGTAGGTTTTGGGGTGTCTGTGAACTTACTATGATTTTAGGCAGCCTCTCTGCTAATGGGTGGGGTTGTGTTTGTCTTGCTGGCTGTTTGGCATAGGGTGTCCAGCAGTGGAGACTGCTTGTCATTGAGTAGAGCTGGGTCTTTGCATTGAGATGGAGATCTCTGGGAGAGCTGTCGCCGATTGATATTACATGGGGCCAGGAGGTCTCTGGTGGTCCAGTGTCCTGAACTCAGCTCTCCCACCTCAGAGGCTAAGGCCTGACAGCTCGCCAGAGCACCAAGACCCTGTCAGTCACACAGCTCAGAAGAAAAGGGAGGGAAAAACATTACATAAAATAAAATAAAGTTATTAAAATAAAAAGTTTTAAAAAATTATTTTAAAAAGAGTTATTAAAAAGAAAAATAGAGCAGCCAAACCAATAAACAAATCCACTAATGATAACAAGTGCTAAAAACTATACTAAGATACACATAAAAATCAGAAACTAGTCAATCATATACAGCAAATCCCAAGTCTACAGTTGCTCTCAAAGTCCACCACCTCAATTTTGGGATGATTCATTGTCTGTTCAGGTATTCCACAGATGCAGGGTACATCAAGTTGATTGTGGAGATTTAATCTGCTGCTCCTGAGGCTGCTGGGAGAGATTTCCCTTTCTCTTCTTTGTTTGCACAGCTCCTGGGGCTCAGCTTTGGATTTGGCCCCGTCTCTGTGTGTAGGTCACCTTCTGGCACCTGTTCTTTGCCCACACCAGAGGGTGTTAAAGGAACGGCTGCTTAGGGAGCTCTGGCTCTCTGAGGCCAGGAGGGAGGGGCACGGAATGTGGGGCAAGCCAGTGAGGGCAGAGGCCAGTGTGACGTTGCACCGGCCTGAGCCGTACTGTGTGTTCTTCCAGCAAAGTTGTCTGTGGATCACGGGCCCCTGGCAGTTGTGGGCTGCACAGGTTCCTGGGAGGAGAGGTGTGGACAGTGACCTGTGCTTGCACACAGGCTTTCTGGTGGCTGCAGTAACAGCCTTAGCATCTCATGCCCGTCTCTGGGGTCCATGCTGATAGCCGTGGCTTGCGCCTGTCTCTGGAGCTCCTTTAGGTGGTGCTCTGAATCCCCCCTCCTTGCGCACCCCAAAACAATGGTCTGTTGCCTCTTAGGCAGGTCCAGACTTTTCCCCGGACTCCCTCCCAGCTAGCTGTGGCGCACTAACCCCCTGCAGGCTGTGTTCACGCCGCCAACCCCAGTCCTCTCCCTGCGCTCCGACCGAAGCCCGAGCCTCAGCTCCCAGCCCCCGCCCGCCCCGGCGGGTGAGCAGACAAGCCCCTCGGGCTGGCAAGTGCCGGTCGGCACCGATCCTCTGTGCGGGAATCTCTCCGCTTTGCCCTCTGCACCCCTGTTGCTGTGCCCTCCTCCACCGCCCCGAAGCTTCCCCCTTCTGCCACCCACAGTCTCCGCCCACGAAGGGGCTTCCTAGTGTGTGGAAACCTTTTCTCCTTCACAGCTCCCTCCCACTGGTGCAGGTCCAGTCCCTATTCTTTTGTCTCTGTTTTTTTGTTTTGTTTTCTTTGGCCCTACCCAGGTACGTGGGGAGTATTTTGCCTTTTGGGAAGTCTGAGGTCTTCTGCCAGCGTTCAGTAGGAGTTGTTCCACATGTAGATGTATTTTTGATGTATTTGTGGAAAGGAAGGTGATCTCTACTTTTTACTCCTCTGCCATCTTGAAGGTCCTCTGGAGAATCTTTTAAAAATGTATGTATATGTATAGCTGATTCACTTTGTTATAAAGCAGAAACGAACACACCATTGTAAAGCAATTATACTCCAATAAAGACGTTAAAAAATATAAAAATAAAATGTAGATTCTTATTAAGCAAACGGCTCTGGAGCAGTCTCAGATTCTGCATGTTTAGCAAGCTCCTATACAATTCCCAAGACGCTGGCCCTGGCCTACACTTAAAGAAGCAAGTGCCTAGGTCTAGAGACACCATGTTATTCTTTATTACTGACAGTCCTTACAACTATGAGCAAGTCCAATTATACATCCATGAGATGACAATTGGAAAAATTATTTTCTATTTGACAAATCCAATAAAATTTAAATAAGAATAACTTTGATAGGAAAATACATGAATTCTGTTATGCCATGAATCTGAAAAGAATCTTAGAGGTCAATGAGCTCTGCAAGCTCGTTCATTCAGCCACCCCTTTTTATCAAACGTTTACTGAGGGTCTGCTGTGGCACCGAGCTAAGCTCAGATGCTTTGAAACACTCTCTGATGGTAAGGCAGCCTTAGGCATTTGAAGAGTCATGATCCAGCTTTTGGGTTCCTTTAGGACCTTATATTTTCTTCATCTTCCCACTTGCCTTTGGAAGTCCTCAGGAATTTCCAGCAGGACTAGGGGTAGAAGGGAGCTGACACCAACAGATAACCATGGCATTGTCCTTTCATGTTTATCTTCCATTTCTTTCATATGAATCCTTGAACTTTAATACTATTTTCATTGAAATGCTCTTAAAAAGGCTGTGTAGGTGCAACACATTATTTCCATTAACAAAGAAGTTCAATGTGATATATTGAAGGAAGATGGGCAAAAATAAAATAAGTTGACATGTGAACTCTTCCTGTAATTACACAGGCTTGATTTTAAACCAATGGATGAGACATTCAAAAAAGGTGAGGCCTGCTATGTTCTTAAGATCATTTAAAATGTTGTTATAGGAAGACTCCTAAGGAGGCTTCAGAGTTTCCCTGGAAAACCCCCTCAAATACATATCTTGTATAATCCCTTGCCCTTGAGTATGGGTGGGATTTGTAAATATGATGGAAAGCCAATTTTCAGGAGTAAAGGTAAAGAGATTTTGCAGACACAAGGTCCTTAATCAGTTGATTTTGTGTTAATCAAATGAGAGCTCAACCTTGGGCTCTGATCTAATCATGTGAGCCGTTTTAAAAAGGACCCAGGACTTCAGGGAGAGATTTGAAGCCAGCAAGATGCTTTCCTGCTGGCCATGAAGAGGCAAACTCTGAAACTGTGAGAGGGCGTGTGGCAGGGAACAACAGGCAGCCTCTCGGAGCTGAAGTTCTCAGTCCTACAACTGCACGGATCTGAATTCTGCCAGCAGCGCACCTTGGAAGCCAGTCCTGGAACCAATATAGGAACTGGCCTCAGCTAAGATTGCAACACCAGCTGACACCTTGATTTTAGCCTTATGAGACCCTGAGCAGAGGACCCAGCTAAGCCATGACTGGACTTCTGACTTACAGAAACTCTGAGGTAATAATTGGGCCTTGGTTTAAGCCACTAAATTTGTGGAAATTTCTTACATAGACTCAAAACCCAACACAAATACTATGGTTTCATTCATTCGACAAGTACTTATTGACTGTGCAGAACCTTAGACGGCTCCAGAAAAGTACTTAGGACTGTTCTAGACTGTTCTAGGTGCTTGAAAGAGATAAAGATGCATGCTTTTAAGGAGCTTAATTTCTAGAAGAGGAAGACAGACAGAATATATAAAGTAAATTAGATAGTCATTATGGAAACACAGGGAAAAATGTAGGTCAAGGAAAGGGGAATTGGAGTGAAGGGTGGGGAAGAGGGGCAGGTTGCAGAATTGAGAAGATGAAAATTGGACAAAGGTTGGAGGTGGGCAGGGAGTAGGCAGGTAGGACATGCAGGGGAAGGGCCACACAGGCAGAGGAGAGTGCTGAGGCCAGTGTCCTCAGGTAGGAGCATGCCTGCACATTTGATCAACAGGGAGGAGGCCAGAGTGGCTGAGGCAGGGGATAGAAGAGGCAAGGCCGGTTGGTTTCTTGAGGACTTCGGGTTTTCCTCTGACTAAAACGCAGTGCTGTGGGATGGCTGGAGTAGAGGCTGCTGTGATCTGCCTGTGACCTGAGCCAAGACAAGGGAGACATGGAGGACCTGTGATGAGGCCGCTGCTGTCATGCAGGTGAAGTTGGCTGGTTTGTTCCAGTGACAGCAATGGGACTTGGAACAGATGCTCTGATCCTGGACGTATTTTGAGGGTAGAACTACGGGCATTTCCTGAAGGACTGGATGTAGGGTTTTGAAAAGGAAGAGAACTTGGGATGACTCCTAGGGTTTTGGCCTGAGCAAGAGGAAGGACAGAGTTGCCACTGACCAACATGGAGAGGGCTCTAGGTGAAGGTGGGGCAGTGGGGTGGTGGGGATGGGAGGTCAGGGACCCAGTCTTGGACATGATGAGTTTGAAATGTCTACTAGAACATTCAAGTGGAGATGTCCAATAGACAGTCGTGTCTAGGAGTCTAACGTTTGGAAGAGAGGTTAGGGGTGGTGGAAATAGACACTTGGGATTTGTTAGCAAAAAGCTAGTATTTCAAACCACGAGCCTGGCTTCAACAAATATTAACAGCTCAAAGAAATAGAAGGATTTCATGTGGACGGAAGCTGTGGAGAAGAGATTAAGACAAAACCGTAAATTTGCATAAGGTGAGATTAAATTGCCTTTTCTCAAGAAATCCCTATGAAGTTTTAAAACATTGGAATAGTTGCCCTTGATGTTGTGTGGAAAGCTGGGCAGCCAGGCCATGGCTGAACCTTGTCAGTTGTAAGGAAGTGAATGGTCACCGTCAGGGGACAATGATGTGATTGCAACACGGACGTGTCTCAGGGTTCCTTTTACGGATGCAACTGGACCTCTTACCCAGTGCCTAGGACTCTGAGGTCATCTGAGCCCACAGACAGCAGGAATTACAGTCTGTCCCTGGGACCCCTGGCAGCCCTGGATTGTAGAGAACACAGATGACAAAGCAGGGGAGCTGGGTGTGGCCAGCTAGATCGCAGGCCAAGCCCTCTTTTTAAGAGCTAAGCAGAGGCCACGGCAGGTGAAGGGATCTATTCAAGGTCCTACAGTGGGTCATGTCAGAACTGGGAGCAGAGGCCAGGGATCCTGACGCTCAGAATTCCTCTTCATGGGGTGTTTTCTCCCCTGATTTGGTCTTTACTTACTCTAATTATGGCCAAAAAAGTAAACGTATTATATTGTTTATGTTTTCCCTTTGCACCCCTTTCTTCAGCTTCTTAACCATTAACTGGTGTTTTACCATGTAGAGTTAGCGTGGTTAGCTTGTTTAGCTGACACTGACATCGGGCTAACTGTGTGCCGATCACTGTTCTAAAAGTACCACACATATGGACTCACGCTGCACAACACTCCCAGCAGAGAGGGATGAAAATAAAACAACAGCACAGAGAGGGTAGGTAACTCCCTCAAGACCTCGCAGCTTGTCAGCCGTGGCATCTGTGCTTTTAATCCCAGTTGAAGGGTGTTGAGATTTATGAAATGCTGAGCATCCAGTCCATGGGGCAGAGAGGACACCACCCTCTTCTGTCCTCTGGACAACACACACACACACACACACACACACACACACACACACACACACACACACACGTGTCAACCATCCTTTGCCCTGTAAGAGCGCTTCTTTCTCAGGCTCTGTGGTCCTGCCTCTGCCCCCCACTTTGTTCCTTTCCTATGTTCACTTTCCAGCAGTTTGGGTAGCAGCAGGTGGGAGCCACACCCTTCCTTGGCATCCCAAGGCCCTTTCCAGCCTCACTGTGTCGCAGTCCTCGGGACTGACCAACACAGGCTGTCTCCCGCCTTTAGCAGCTCTGTGAGCCATGGAAGGGCTCTGCTCTGATAAACACTTCTAAAAACTTCTGGCTGAAAAGGAAGTTACTTGACATCGTATTCAGACTGCTGGCTTCTTCCCAAGGAAGGAAGAACCTGTTTATATTGTTGACAGATTTGTTCAAAGAATCATATAGAGACACCTTCCAAAGCTTTACAGGAGAACTGAGCTCAGTCCTCCAGTTTAGAAAACAACCAACAACCAAAACAAAAAAGTGCCCGTGCAACTGCCAGCCTCATGTCTTGGACATTTTTTGGTAACTCCCTGACCCCTTTCTTTCACCTGCTCTCCTGCTAGCATCTAAGAGAGATGCTCAAAGAATATGCATCCAATGGAAGGGAATTGCTCACTTTCAGGTTACGACTGGAGTCATGTTCAATTTTGCACTGCAATTTTTAACCCATGGCGGGCTGAATTGATCAATCGATAAAAAAGTTTGCTCTCATGTCTGAATCTACCATTCAACTTTTCTCATATTTTATTGAGCTTGGATGTGTTGAAGTCAGAATGGTTTTCAGATTTTAACTGCTTGCATTCTATTGTGGCCTCAGGGATAGAAGCTAATGATAACAATAATGATGATGATGATACTTCTGATGATAATAATGATAATCTGACGGGTAGTGGGCAATACAGTAGGCAAACTCTTGGAATGTTGCTCAAGTTATTCAAAATCAAAGAGAAATGAACAAAGACATATATTGGTGAAAGTCAGTTCTTATCCAAAGCTTTTACAATTGGAAGGGCATTTAGCGAAAAGTGTGTTCAGTACCAGCTTATTTGCTAGATGAGAAGAGTGAAACCCGGAGAGCTTATGGCTATTGTCTGGGATCACATAGTGAGTAAACAGGAGAAGCCTGTCTAAGATTTTGGTCCCTGCTTCCCTCCAGACTCTCCTATGCTGTCGCCATAGTGAATATTAAACTCTGCACTTGGGGGATACAGCAAAGGACCCGGGAGTCGGGGTGGAGTCTAAGACTAATTACACAAGTGGGAGAAAAGACAAGAAATGGATCAATGTTATGGAATTACCTCTATAAGATGCTCCTGCCTATTGAATGGCAGAGGTTCAAGGGGATTTTCTGGAATTTTTATATCTTCATCTCCTGTAAACCACAGACCAGCCTACACAGAAAACAAAAATGAGAATCATTAAAGTTACACTGAGATGTAATTGTTCCTCTGAAAACCACAGAGATTGAAGCCATCTCTGCAGGTGTCTAGAGCAGTGGTCTCCAAAGTAGGGTGCAGAAACCATGGGGATGCTGGAGAAAATACTAGAACTTCCATTCACATGTACTGGATCTCATTCTTTTGTAACTTTTATTTTAAAAAATTTGATAATGTATAGAATGCATTAGTGCAGTAGTACACATGAATAATTTATAAATGAAACCCCACATACTGGGGTGCCTGCTGCACTGTAACTGTTGCAGCATGCGATGAAGCTGGGAGGTCGCCGCCCTGGATGTTGCTTGCATAGCAGTACTTTGGAGGGGTCCGTGCCCTCCACTAGCTCATATCGCTCATGTCCTGTTCATGCTGCTCTCTGTTCTTGGAGCCTAGCGTGGTGCTGGGGCATATTGTTGGTGTTGGAAATCTTTGCTGAGTGAGTGACTGACTGAATCAAGAGCTCAGGACCTACTTTTTAATGACAACCTTCATTCTCAGCCCATGTCTGACACTAATTACCAAATCCCTCGGTTCCCATTTGGCAATGCCTCACCCCCTCTCCCTTCCCCTCACGTCTACTGCTGCCATGCTGGTGTACAGCCTCATTGCCTCCATCACAGGCTGCTCCAGCAACCTTGGAGCTGTCTTCATTTCCAGTCGTTCTCTTATTTGTTTCAGCTCAGACCATTTGACCATATCACTTTTCTCAAAACTTTAATCTTGTCATGTCATTCTCTGCTTAGAACCATTTCCTACTCTTGCTCTTTTGCTCACATCATTACTCCTACCTGAGGTGACTACCTGTTCACCAATGTAAACCTACTCATCTTTCCAGACCCAGCTTAGATCACACCTCCTCAGGGAAGCCCTCTTTGATCTCTCCTCGAAACTCCAGTTTGACTTGTTTGCACCAGATATTTGGCATTCAGTTCATTCCTTTGGGTGTTTTCATTCATGTCTGCTACTGAACATCAGGTATTAATTCCTCGGGTTCAAAGAATGTGTCTTGCCAATCTTAACTTTTAAACATGTCAAGCACTTCATATACATAAGCATCTTGTTCCTAGGTCTTTCTCCCTTACCATCTTCCAGAGTGACAATCTACCCTTGGCACTACCTACTTCCAAGAACCATTGGCCAGCCTAACCTGACTCTGGCCTGTGCTTGTGCCTTCTTTCCTTTGAAGAATCACCCGTGTTTTGAGAGAAGGCTGGAGTGACACTAGGTAGCTTGTAAGGGGATGCAGCCCCCAGAGGTGAGGACCGGGTTTTCTTTTCATTTAGAACAGAGGAGTGCTGGCCATGCAGAAGCCTGTGAGGGAGAAGACACAGAAGCAGCTAAGGTCCAGCACGGGCTCGGGCTTTGAATGTAAGTGCTTTGCACTAACTGGGAAGAATCCTTGCCCAGTGGCCAATCTGTGGACCATAAGTACCACTCCATGGAGAATAGAGAGATGAGGAATGTAGGTAAGATTTATGCTTCAGGTCATGATGGAGTGACAAAGCTCAGAATTACCCTCCTGCCTTAAACAATAAAAAAAAATGACCAATATATATGTAACATAATTTTTTCAGATGTTAGACAACAGACAACTCAGGACAGTAATTCCTGAAATAAGGAGAACAATGAGGACCCAAGTATTGCTCAGGCTACAGTGTCAGGAGAGGCACCCAGATAGACCTGGCACATCCTGCTGGATTGACAAGATAGATTTGGAGCTGGGGGAGGCCACGATGACTAGAATTTTCAGGGCAAAACACTAGAGATGCACTGAAAGAGAGTGTGAGCCCTAGAGATCTGTAGAAAGATCTCCTCAAGTCTTGACTGAAAGCCAACCTCTGGATGTATGTGTGGAAAATGCCAGAAGCTGGAGAAAGAACCACAGGAAAGGAGTAAGCTGAACTGTTCCTGAGTCTCACACAGGGCTGGGACTATGTTACCACCAGGGAAAATTTTACCACCCGGCAGAGTGGAAGGACCTCCTGATACACAAGGCATTGGGTAGCACTCCCAGGAGGATATTGCCTTAGTAGTGGGGCTAGATTAGCCCTAAACTAAAGGTTGCTCTGGACCCACCCTTATCAATCTTAATGTAACCTTGAAAGGATAAAACTGATTGCAAATAACATTACTGCATGCCCGACAATATTTAAAGGTATATAAAATTGGACACCCACCAATATAAAATTTATAACATCTGGCATCCTATACAAAGGCATGCAAAAAAGCCAGAAAATATAACCCATAGTCAGAAGAAACATCAATCAATAGAAACAAACACCGAAATACACAGATGATAGAATGAACAGACAAGGATGTTCATTTAGCTGTTCTAAGTATATTTCATTTATTCAAGGAGACAGAGAAAAATGCATATAATGAAGAGAGAAATGAAGGATATAAAAAAGACCCAACTTAAAGAGATCAAAAATATATTTCAAATAAAAATGCTCTGGATTGTATTAATAATAGATTTGACTCTGCAAAGGAAATGATCAGTGAACTAGAAGATGGAGAAGTAGAAATGAATACAAAATAAAGTCAGAGAGAAAAAAAAATTGGAAAGAAAAAAGAATCCAGGATCAGCATCCTGTGGGACAAACATGTGACTGGATTTTGAGAATGGGAGAGAGGAGTACAGAAAAAATATTTGGAAAAAAATTTCTGAAAATTTTCCAAATTTGACAAAAACGGCAAGCCCACAGGTGCAGGAAACTCAGTGAAACACAAGCAAAAGAAATATGAACAAAAGCACACCGAGGAACACGATAATCAAATTGCTGAAAACCAGTGATAAAGAGGAAATATTAAAAGAAGGATTCCTACTCATCCCTGATTTCTCAACCATCAATTCCATATCCAATTTTTCCAATGCACAGGAATTTTCCCTTATTCTTAAAACCAAGAATTCAGTCATGTTAGTTTTTAAAAAATAGATGATATTTTAAAGATTAGGAAACTGTTTCAAAGTGTTTCACATACAAGAGGGTCACATGAGAAAGAAGAAAGAACCTAATCAGAGAACAACTTACATTTTTAAAAAAGTCATCCATGAAAACGTTAGCAGTGCGAAATGTTAAACGTGAACTGTAGGTTGGGTTTAAATTCATCAAGCAAGGTTCAGTCAACCACATCTTGGCCCACTGGATAATCAGGTGATTTATCCTTGAAATGTGGAAATGTCCTTTGTGGACATTTGGTCAAAGAATAAATAAAATATGGTCAAAGAATTTTAGGTTAGTTTACTTTTCCTTAGAGAACAAGTGCTGCGCTGTTTGGATCCTAGAACATCTGATTCATTAAGCCTATAATAACCTGCGTTCTCATTGACAGAAGATGAGTTGAGAGAGTTCACCATCAAAGCATTCTGCATGAGCGTGACTAAACATCCACACGTGACAGAGGCAAGAGTGTGACAGCTGCAATCGGGTTGCAGCAAAGGCAGGTGCGCTTTTATGCTCGCGTGGCTTAGCCCAGGTATGCAGCCGCAGCAGCTTCACAAACGCTGTATCTTATTCCATTTTAGAAGCTGGGGCAATCAGCACACTCCTAAGTGGCGGTTATGATGAACTCGCAGTTAGTCAAAAGAAAAGAAAAAAGACAAAATAAAAAGCAGAGTAGGGAGCTTATTTATTTATTTACTTTCCCCCCAGAGAACTTCATTTCAGCAATGTAGCTGTACTATTCGACTACTGTATTCGAAGGTGGCATTTTCAACAAATCATAAAATTTTACCCCAGAAGCTGTTTTGACAGTCCCATGAAGGAACGCTGTGTGTGTGATGTGGAGAGCGCTAGAGATCTGTGAGTCATGTGGGGAGGTCAAGCGGGCCTCTCCAAATGGCCACCTTGTCCTGAGCCTCCTGAGGAGTGGGCGTTAGGTGCGTAAGCTGAGAGGGCAGAGCTCAGAAATCAACGGCTCCCAAAACCCAGGCAGTGTTCTGATAAGTATTTCTGAGTTTCTGTTTCATGCAGCAGCCAACTTTCTCTAAGAAATTCACACTTTTGGTGAGGAAGCTTTCTGGTTTTGCTCAGCACTGTGGTACAAATTACGAACACCTAAGTTTGTCTCACGTTTGTGCAAAAAGATGTTTAAATGGACAACATACTGTAAAGAGTGAAGGTTGGTACATTCACGAGCGCACACTTTTAAAAATCTTAAGCCAACAAGAAAATAGAGTAAGTTTTGCCCTGCTGTTTATGTTTTTACACAAAACATCTCTATAAGTTGCAAGCCCAGGTCCAGGACAATGAAAGAGTTCACAAAGTGCTTTACTTGGGAAGCATATAAATTAGAGCCCAATCAGCTATGCGCCTTTCTTGATCAGGCTGGAAGAACCTCTTCGATTTCCTCTGGCTCAACTCTCTGAGCGTGGGAACGTCAGGGCTGTCTATGAGCATGTCTTTCATTAATCAAGGAAGAAAAGAGAAGCAGGAAGAGATGTGATCTTTCAATGGTGAAATATACACGAGCTACAGGCACCTAGAGATTATCACCCTGTTTCAAAATCAGCACCTTACAAACGTTTCCACCTTTCGTGTCTACCAGCAATGTGAAGTGGTGAGAATTAGGATGAATTCGATTAGTAGACACAAAATAAGTCATTCAGGCCCTTCTTAGTTATGGCATTTCATTCTTCCTCCCTCCTTACTCAAGCTTCTCAAAAATGAATCAACTGTCTTATCTTCACTTCCTAAAGACCTATTTATTCCATCAATCCTCTGCAATCTAGACTCTGTATGCTCCCAAAATTGCTCTGGTGAAGGTCAGTAGTTACATCCTATCTACAAGTCCAATGGCCAGGTACCATGTTACGGGATTATCCATCACTTTACACACTTCCCTCGGGGGATCTGGTCCATTCATAACCCCAACAACTGCCTACGTGATAGTGATTGGCTTCTGCATCTGCCATATCAGATGGGACATTTCTGTCTGCATTTCCCACAGACATTTCAAACTCAACGTGTCCAAAAACATCTTATCGTTCACCACGCTTGTGACCGAAAGAAAAAAAAAAAAACCCTTCCCCTTTCCCTGTGTTCATTGTAACTGCTGTTGCTACTCCCGGAGTATTTGGTATTGGGCATTGGGCTGATTAAAAGCTCTGCAGGCAATTCTAATGTACAGCCAAGGTTAAGAACCACTTGGTAGGACGACAATGATGTTTTCTGTGATTTCTTTCAGAACCCTTAGCTCTCCAAGCAGTTCTGACTTTTTCAGATCCTTCCCTGGGGGTGGGAGCCAGACTTCTACCTGGGACTTGGACAGTGCCTGTGCTGACTCTAGGTGCCTAGACATGGGCCATGAGACCTGGTGTTGTGAGATCAGGGAGCTTCTCAGGTCAGAAGTACTCTGGTAGGGTTAGTGCCACCAGGGGCTGGTAGTGACCTGCATATACTGCTCGAAAGTGACTGTGCCCAGGTGTTCCTCATCCACAGCCTGGAACCTCTTCAGGGTCTCCAAGAGCTCCTCCTCCAGAGGAATGGGCCAAGGCAGCGCGACTACTAACAAGAATTTCCGCCAGTCCACGAACTCCGAGTTTGTTACCAATAAAGATGTTAACTCCTGCAACTAGAAGAAAGCAGGAAATGCCATTGGAATGTTTGTATGACTCTCTTGTGACACTCTACCTGCTCGTGTTTCTTAGTAAGAGATTCTGATGAAGGAAGTAAGATTTTAGCTTGGCCAATAGGGTTAGTTCTCACTTTTGTTCCTTCAGGTTCTACCAAGCAATCCATGCCAGACAGAACTTAGAGAGTGTTTTTGATTTTTGCTTCCTTGACATTTGTGGGCTTTGCTTACCGTTACACAAGGAATTAACACTTTTGACTGTACTATACTTTGTACCTTTTCAGCAGAGAAGGAATAAAGATGATAATTACGATTGTGGGAGGGCTCTACAACTTGTAGGGAAATACTCTTTAACCACTTTGTTTTCTTAAGGAACAGAATACAAGGAAAAGAAAGCACGGCTAGAATCATCTACTATTACTGGTTAGGATCACTCCCTCTGGTAGTAATAAATACAAACTCACTGGCCGAGCCTCATGGTCTCTGTCGCGTTTCATTGACTGTCAGCATCGTCACTTATTTTCAAATACTGAGCATGAACATACTAAGTGTTTAACTTGAAGTTCATTCATTTGTTCATCCAGGTTTATTGGCTGCTACTACATGTCGGTTACTGTGCAGGTACTGGTTATTTGAAAACTCTTGACTTATTGATTAAAGAAGAAGAATTCTCAAAGCTTGAAACCCAAACAAAATAGAAGCTTACTTCAGGTTGAGTGAGGTTCATCCAACTACTAGGAAAGTTGTTTGTTCCAAGGTTCATGGTTACCAAATCCAGCAGAACGTCAGCAAATGCTTTGTTTCCTATCATGCCTAAAATACAATGAGAAATATTTTTCCGTTTTATTATGTGATTTGTTTCTTTCACTAAAATAGAACAAATAATGGATATTTGTATAATCACTTTGTTCATTCTCTTTAAAACTTTAGCCTTTAGAGAAACAGAAGACACTTTGGAAACATAAAAATAATAATCAATTTTCTGATTTTCTCCAATGGTTGTTTCTCAGCTAAGTCAGCACGTCTTTTTCAGTGAGTAATAAATTGTTCAGACTGAGTAAGATACTGAGGCTTTATATTTTAGTTTGGAGTCTTCTTTGACCTTGTACTCAGAATAGGTTGAATTTAAAAAACTACTGCAAATGGTTTCCCTGGTGCTGCAGTGGTTGAGAGTCCGCCTGCCGATGCAGGGGACGCGGATTCGTGCCCCGGTCGGGGAGGATCCCACATGCCGCAGGGCGGCTGGGCCCGTGAGCCATGGCCGCTGAGCCTGCGCGTCCGGAGCCTGTGCTCCGCAAGGGGCGAGGCCACAACAGTGAGAGGCCCGCATACCGCAAAAAAAAAAAAAAAAAAACTACTGCAAGGGTTCCTATTTTTCAGCAGGGCACTAGAGTAAAATGTTTTGGTAAATATGGGATAAAAGTGTTTCAAACGCATGCACATCACCACTGTGATCAAGGTAACACATTTATCCTCATTTTGCTTTTTTAGATCAGAATATATTTGTTTTGGTAAATGTCGGGATATTTGAATTATTAAATTACTAGATTTGAAGTGCTAATTTAGTCATCTAATTGGCTCAAACACTGTGATATATTTTATAAAAGATAACTAACCTTTTAAAGCCTTTTGCTCTTAAACACTAAACTACTTTACCTTGAGATGTTTGTTTAGTCTGTTGCTCATTTCAAATTGCATGCACATGCATTAAAAAAGAAATAGGAAAGCAAAATAAATGTATTTCCTTAAAAAATGTCTGACTCCCATAGTGTCGGTACCTTCTAGAACCAGGAGACACTCCTACATGTATTCGGGTATCTTTCAGGTCCAGAGTATATAGCTATTCTTCTTTGTTTAGGAATAAAAAGAGTGAAACAGGGGCTTCCCTGGTGGCGCAGTGGTTGAGAGTCCGCCTGCCGATGCAGGGGACACGGGTTCGTGCCCCGGTCTGGGAAGATCCCACATGCCGCGGAGCGGCTAGGCCCGTGAGCCATGGCCGCCGAGCCTGCGCGTCCGGAGCCTGTGTGCCACAACGGGAGAAGCCACAACAGTGAGAGGCCCGCGTACCGCAAAAAAAGAATGAAACGTAGATGTAGAATCTCAAATTTTTCTTCCTATATCTAAGTTTTTAGCATTTCTAAAGTCCAACATGAACTTTATCATTTCCTCTAAACTTTAGGAAAATGTAGTAATCCTTTTAAAATTTCAGTGGTTCAAATAACATGCGCAAGGTTCAGATCTGGAAGGCAATTTTCTGGGTAGCAAGAGCAGAATCTTTCTTTCTTTGATAAGACTGTATAACCAGCAGGTTGTTCAGAAATAAATTCTCTATCCATTTTGATCAAACCTGAGTATCCAATTTTATAGAGATGAGAATAACTTTCCCAGGTAGTGGAACTTTTGGTAAAATGATCTTTACATGATACTATATTGGTTTACAGACAAGTTAGAAATTATCCATTCATGTTTCTCAAGATGAAACCACAAATAAACTCAATTGAAACCATGAAGAGGCTCAAAGTATTTAAAAATTCTGGTAGATACGTAAAATATTTCCACTGTCTCTAACAGCTATGGTGCAAGCAAAGTGTAAGAAAATACTTTCAGTTCACATAGGAATTGTTTATCTGGGAACCCTAGTGTGAAATGTCAAAACTATTTTGACATTTGGCCTTGTTACTTAAATGACCAAGGCATATAATAATATAGCCTTCACATATAATGCAGTAGCGGAAACAGATAAGCTTACAAATTTTGTTTACGGATCAAAAAAAATTCTCTTTCCATTTGGCCCTAAGTTAGTTACCTAATGCAACCGTCATTTAGAATTATCCAGGAAAAACAGTTAATTGTAAGCCAGGCCTAAAGGAACTCAGAACATAATTATGGTCTAGTTACCCTTAGCAGTAACTCTCAGAAAGATGACATCAAAATAATACCATTGCTTAGAAGTATATACTTCACCCAAAGAATGTGAAAGAATGTGTGAATATAGAACTAGAATTAGAAAGTCAGAGGAAAACCAATCTTTGGAGTTTTGCTCTGTAGGTCTGGATGATGCCAAATGCCTTTTGTGTTTGATATGAAGACTGGTGACTTTTACTTTTAACTTTCAGGTTTCTGAAAATAGTTCTTTTTGATCAACGATGAGGTCAACATTTGTCACATTACTAATCGCTTTCGTCAAGCCTTTCTGAGTTTGATGAACCATCCGAGATAGGTCTTGTGTCACCAGTTGAAGACGGTGTTCTTGTATTCCATCAATGAATGGCTTTCCTAGGGTCAAAGTCATAAATGTCTGGAGAATTCAACTGAATTATCAGGAGATCTGTCATGCTATCAGCCTTGACCGTGGCATGCATGTGTGGCTTAGTGCCCTTCATCTGACTAAAGCCACGTTCTGCTTCAGCTGAACTTGCAAGGAGGCTCAGCGCTAGGTCCACGAGTGTTAGGATGTTCCGATACTTGTGTAAATAAACAGAATTCACAAAATCCCAGGTCAATGTGTGGATGTTCTGAAATCTAGGAGGAAAAATGAAAAACGTAAAATATGGAGACTCCTACGTTTTACTCCAATATTTATAAATATCAGCTAGGTTACTTATGCTCACCTAGCATAAATCTCTAATTTCAACATGCTCCTTTCTGTGTCTACGTCGTCAATTTTCACCTTGGCAGCTTCCAATACTGGTTCATAATGTGCAGTCAGGATGGACACCTCTTTTTCTCCAAATTCTGCAATCAATACGCCCAACAAAACGTCACATATCTTAGAGACATGTATACAGACAATCAAAGAACAACAGATTCAGAGCCGGAGTTCATACGTTACCTTGATTTATCTTTGCTGGCCGCAGTTTAAAGCTCCCAGTCGCGGCTGCCTTCACCACATCTTGGTTGACATCTCTGAAACAGCCTCGCAGCCTCTTGATAAGATGTGTTAAAACCATGTTTCTCACATCAGAAATGTTTCGCTTTCCTGCGAGGAGGCAGTTACCCTGAAAGTGTGTGACTGAATCCACTGGGCGTTCTTTTGGCCCTGATCTGGGGAGGGTAAAAAAAATTCCCCCGAGTAGACAATTATGTGCAAAAGCACCTAGCAAATGGTTTCCCAAGTCCATCTGTCTGGTTGGATAGACTCTCAGATCATCCCGGACTCCTCACCTTGTCTGATATATTCTGAGCATTTCCAGTGTTGACTCTAGGGTGGCAAATATATCAGCAGTTGAAGAGTTTCTGTTCTGATTGACGCGGGACAGAATGCTGAGGACATCAGTGACATCCAGCAAGAAGTGGACACATTTAACAATGTCTGCCTGCAGGAGGGACTCTACAAGGTCTTTGGCTTTCTGATGATTGGTGTCACTTCTGCCTTCCCTTGTCTGTAACATGGGCTAGGAAAAAACAGTGGTTTATTTTTCTCAAAATTATTATTTCAAATGGCTCAGTAAAAGTATTCTTTTTATTCTGAAAAAACTAAAATAGTACAGTATTTCAAAATTACTTACCGAATGCAGCTGCTGGACAATTGATATCCTTTGAGAAGATTCTGGAGGGAGGCCTGTAATCCTTGAAGCCACCTCTGGCCTCCTAATTGAGAAGGTATCACAGGTCGAAGGTGAAGGCCTTTGAAAGTACCAGAGTACTCTTATGAACAGGAGAATTGTGATAGAAGTGGTAAGTGCTGCGGAGAAGGTCTCTGACATCGTTGTACAGGGGAACGCTCTGGAACGCCGCTTAGTAAGATACCTCGAGATGATGTGCAGAGCAATACACAGTCAGCGCACATGGCTGGATTTCTCTTAAAAGCAGGGCCACCCCGCTGCCGTCTTCTTGCTCTGAGCCATGGGCACCATCACTTGCGAAACCAACCAGTTTCTTTGCCCAGTCTTGGTTCGATAGTCGAAGTTGAAGATTTCTCTCTAGAGTGTTCTCAGGGGCATGTTTTATTGCCAGAGGTCCCTTCTTTCCCCCTGTCTGTACCCCAACGATTTGGCAGTGTCCTTTCCCTGCGCACGCTCACTGCTTGTACACAAGGTCAGCTTCCTCGATTGAACTGTCTGTGATCCCATCACTGAGGACGGAGAAAAACTTACTTTTTTCTAATTTCTCTTTTAGAGTTCTCTGTTCTACTTCAGCAATAAACTATGTAAACGTTCTGGCCGATTTGTTCGTTCTGAATACCGGGCCAGTATCATCACCCTTCATATCATGCAACGAGCACATCCAGATAAAATCATTGAGGGGACGTCCGATCTTGGCGATGGCATGGCAGGATGGGAACAAGTTCTCCACCCTCCTGAGGGTAACCGTGCTCATGGTCATCACCATCAGCTCGTGGTGGTTTTGCTCCCTGGGGAACCACTTGTCACTTCCACGAGGGAAGCCTTGGTGTGAGCCTGGCTGAGATGGTGCGCGTTGAGGAATTCAGTCCGGAAGTTGTTGGTGCTATAAAAAAAACCTCACTTGGTTTCCCTTCGACTTCACTCCATGTTTACGACACAGGCCACAGAACATAAGATCTAGTATCTCATCATATACAAGCCAAGGCTATTTTTTAAGACAAGTTTTCAAAAATTGATTGTTCCTCTTCGGGAGGTTACGGTCAAGCTTCTGAGGACTTTTCTGCTTTTTGGTGACTCGACTCAGAATCCCTGCCTTTAAAATAACTCCATGTGGTTATTTTAAGTAATCACCAATGCCTACCTGCAGTTTTGCTTAATCCCTGTCCCCCCTACACTTGCTCATTATTCCTGGAACAATCTTAGTGAGTGCTTACTACTTAGCAGGCATTTTGGTTAGTATGTCAAGTGCTGTACATCATTTAATCGTCATCACCCAGTATCCCTATTTTATAGTTAAGAAAGTAGGCCAACTACTAGTATCCATCACCATTTTATGGGTCAAAAACCTAGGGCACAGAGAGGTTGATTAATTTGTCTGATGTCACAGTGGTCATATGTGGTGAAGCTGGAGGTCGCTAGCAGGCAGTCTTACCCTCCACGTTTACACACTTCATATTACAGGTTTCTCTTATGGGCAAAGGGTGCTATGGTCTCCTTCCCCCTAGAATCCATTTCTCCAGGCAGGAGAGGGGCACAGCATTTTGCTGTCATTTCCTTCCCGAGGTGAAAGACAAGAATCACAGGACATGCAGGGCAGTGTGTCTGCAGGATTTGCTTTGGATGCCTCTCCCCTCCTGCCTCAGCCCCGTCTTCTCTGGCAGCGGTAGGGCCAACTGACTACAAGAAGGGCATCCTTCCCAGATGGTTTTGAGGGACGATGAGACTGTTTCTGAGAGCGGCAGATGGCTACTATCTCCCCCAAAAGCCTCAACTAACCAAGAGGCAGGGGTAAGCGTACCTGGCTTGTTCCCTGAACGGAGTAACTAGAAAGCTCTGTGGGTTTTCCTAGGCTTAGCACCTCTGAGAAAATTCTAAAACTATGATACTATATATCGGCAGGTAAGTAAGCCCCCTAGTTTGGTCTGAAAGGTAGTTCAGTTAGTCTGACATCTACACAAATCAAGAAATACAGAAAGATTTCTGAGAAAAGGTACGATAAGAAAGGACTGATGCTATTGACAGGAATAGCTCACCAGGTGGCAAAATGTAGGGATCAGAGCAGAAAGGAGTGTGGCCCCCAGGTGCCCTGTGGTTTTCTCAGCGGGTAAACTCCTTCCGCTTGCTTAGATTCAGATCACAGAAATATGTCATGCACCTTCAAAATCTCAATGTAGATTCCATTTTCCCCGGTGCCTGGAATACTCCGCCCCTGTTTTGCTTCCTGGAAAGTTCTATCCAAAAGTTTCCCATGGGCTACAGCCTTTGCTGACCCACACAGACAGCAACAACTACTTCCTCCTTGAATTCCTGTAAAAACCACGTAGCTGGATGATCTAACCTGGCCAGTACAGCCTAGACTTCCTGAATTTGTGCCCTGTCTCTGAGACCAGTCACTGATTCTAAGGGTCTCTAAGAGCAGTTTGAAGGAGGGACCCTTGTCAGTTTTTAGAACCAAGTTATAGGCCTTGAACAACTAAATGCTGTGTCTCTTGAAGAAGGAGTGAGGGTAAAGAATTTGCTGGATGGTGTTCTCTCCTGATAGCCTTTCAGCAGAAGCCAAAATAGCTATGAACTGAATCTCTATAGACATTACATAAAGTACTGATGGGCTTACAAGGAAAAGGAGTTCTTATGGTTTAAGTGGGGACTTTGGAACACTACAAAAGTGTTCTAGTTTCAACAGACTCCAAATTGCTTCCCTTGGAGAAAGACTGTCTTCCTGATGTGCTGACACTTGATGTTTGGGACAAGATGTACCTACCCAGAGCTCACTGCAGTACACAAAATGAGTGTTTTTGTTTTGGATGTTTACAGTCCGCAGGGAGCCACATACCTCATGGTTCAATTCCACCAGGTATTGTGGTTTTTTCTGAAATTGCTCTGGGGTAATGCTGCAGGTGCCTACTAGGGTATGTGCACCTTCAGGATACCGAGCTCACATTTTGGATAATAATAAGCGTAGTTTGTATCAATATTGTATACTGTTATATATTATATAGATTCCACATATATGCATTAATATACGATATTTGTTTTTCTCTTTCTGCCTTACTTCCCTCTCTATGACAGTCTCTAGGTCCATCCACGTCTCTACAAATGACTCAGTTTCGTTCTTTTTTATGGCTGAGTAATATTCCAGTGTGTATATATACCACATCTTCTTTACCCATTCATCTGTTGATGGGCATTTAGGTTGCTTCCATGACCTGGCATTGCAAATAGTGCTGCAATGAACATTGGGTGCATGTGTCTTTTATTTTTTCTTTTTCAGTGTGATGTTATTTACTTCTTTTTTTTTTTTAATCTTTATTGGAGTATAATTGCTTTACAATGGTGTGTTAGTTTCTGCTGTATAACAAAGTGAATCAGCTATACATATATATATATCCCCATATCTCCTCTCTCTTGAGTCTAGCTCCCACCCTCCCTATCCCACCCCTCTAGGCGGACACAAAGCACCAACCTGATCTCCCTGTGCTATGTGGCTGCTTCTCACTAGCTATCTCTTTTACATTTGGTAGTGTATATATGTCCATGCCACTCTCTCACTTCATCCCAGCTAACCTTTCCCCCTCCCCGTGTCTTCAAGTCCATTCTCTACATGTGTGTCTTTATTCCTGTCCTGCCCCTAGGTTCTTCAGAACCATTTTTTTTTTTTTTTAGATTCCATATATATGTGTTAGCATATGGTATTTGTTTTTCTCTTTCTGACTTACTTCACTCTGTATGACAGTCTCTAGGTCCATCCAACTCACTACAAATAACTCAATTTCGTTTCTTTTTATGGCTGAGTAATATTCCATTGCATATATGTACTACATCTTCTTTATCCATTCATCTGTTGATGGACACTTAGGTTGCTTCCATGCCCTGGATATTGTAAATAGAGCTGCAATGAATATTGTGGTACATGACTCTTTTTGAATTATGTTTTTCTCAGGGTATATGCCCAGTAGTGGGATTGCTGGGTCATATGGTAGTTCCATTTTTTTTTTTTTTTTTTGTGGTACGCAGACCTCTCACTGTTGTGGCCTCTCCCACTGTGGAGCACAGGCTCTGGACGCACAGGCTCAGTTGCCATGGCTCACAGGCCTAGCCACTCCACAGCATGTGGGATCCTCCTGGACCAGGGCAGGAACCCGCGTCCCCTGCATCGGCAGGCGGACTCTCAACCACTGAGCCACCAGGGAAGCCCCTATTTTTCATTTTTTAAGGAAACTCCATACTGTTCTCCATAGTGGCTGTATCAATTTACATTCCCACCAACAGTGCAAGAGGGTTCCCTTTTCTCCACACCTTCTCCAGCATTTATTGTTTACAGATTTTTTGATGATGGGTATTCTGACTGGTGTAAGGTAATACCTCATTGTAGTTTTGATTTGCATTTCTCTAGTGATTAGTGATGTTGAGCATCCTTTCATGTGTTTGTTAGCAATCTGTATATCTTCTTTGGAGAAATGTCTACGTAGGTCTTCTGCCCATTTTTGGATTGGGTTGTTTGTTTTTTTGATATTGAGCTGTATGAGCTGCTTGTATATTTTGAAGATTAATCCTTTGTCAGTTGCTTCGTTTGAAAATATTTTCTCCCATTCTGAGGGTTGTCTTTTTGTCTTGGTTATAGATTCCTTCACTGTGCAAAAGTTTTTAAGTTTCATTAGGTCCCATTTGTTTATTTTTGTTTTTATTTCTATTACTCTAGGAGGTGGGTCAAAAAGATCTTGCTGAGATTTATGTCAAACAGTGTTCTTCCTATGTTTCCCTCTAACAGTTTTATAGTGTCCAGTCTTACATTTAGGTCTTTAATCCATTTGGAGTTTATTTTTGTGTATGGTGTTAGGGAGTGTTCTAATTTCATTCTTTTACATGTAGCTGTCCAGTAGTCCCAGCACCACTTATTGAAGAGACTATCTTTTCTGCATTGTATATTCTTGTCTTCTTTGTCATAGATTAGTTGACCATAGGTGCATGGGTTTATCTCTGGGCTTTCTATCCTGTTCCATTGATCTATATTTCTGTTTTTGTGCCAGTACCATATTGTCTTGATTACTGTAGCTTTGTAGTATAGTCTGAAGTCAGGGAGTCTGATTCCTCCAGCTCTGTTTCTTTCCCTCAAGACTGCTTTGGCTATTCGGAGTCTTTTGTGTCTCCATACAAATTTTAAGATTTTTTGTTCTAGTTCCATAAAAAATGCCATTGGTAATTTGATAGGGATTGCATTGATCTGTAGAGTGCTTTGGGTAGTATAGTCATTTTCACAATATTGATTCTTCCAATCCAAGAACATGGTATATCTCTCCCTCTGTTTGAGTCATCTTTGATTTCTTTCATCAGTGTCTTATAGTTTTCTGAGTACAGGTCTTTTACCTCCTTAGATAGGTTTATTCCTAGGTATTTTATTCTTTTGGTTGCAATGGTGAATAACATGTTTTCCTTAATTTCTCTTTCTGATATTTCATTGTTAGTGTATAGGAATGCAAGTGATTTCTGTTCATTAACTTTGTATCCTGCAATTTTACCAAATTGATTGATTAGCTCTACTAGTTTTCTGGTGGCATCTTTAGGATTATGTATGTATAGTATCATGTCATCTGCAAACAGTGACAGTTTTACTTCTTCTTTTCCGATTTGTATTCCTTTTATTTCTTTTTCTTCTCTGATTGTTGTGGCTAGGACTTCCAAAACTATGTTGAATAAGAGTGGTGAGCGTGGGCATCCTTGTCTTGTTCCTGATCTTAGAGGAAATGCTTTTAGTTTTTCACTATTGAGAATGATGTTTGCTCTGGGTTTGTCATATATGACATTTATTATGAAGTAGGTTTCCTCTATGCCCACTTTCTGGAGAGTTTTTATCATAAATCGGTGTTGAATTTTGTCAAAAGCTTTTTCTGCATCTATTGAGATGATCATATAGTTTTCATTCTTCAATTTGTTAATATGGTGTATCACATGGATTGATTTGCATATATTGAAGAATCCTTGCATCCCTGGGATAAGTCCCACTTGATCATTGTGTATGACCCTTTTAATGTGCTTTTGGATTCTGTTTGCTAATATTCTGTTGAGGATTTTTGCATCTATATTCATCAGTGGTATTGGTCTGTAATTTTCTTTTTTTGTAGTTTCTTTGTCTGGTTTTGGTATCAGGGTGATGGTGGCCTTGTAGAATGAGTTTGGGAGTACTCCTTCCTCTGCAATTTTTTGGAAGAGTTTGAGAAGGATGGGTGTTAGCTCTTCTCTAAATTTTTGATAGAATTCACCTGTGAAGCCATCTGGTCCTGGACTCTTGTTTGTTGGAAGATTTTAAGTCACAGTTTCAATTTCATTACTTGTGATTTGTCTGTTCATATTTTCTATTTCTTCCTGGTTCAGTCTTGGAAGGTTATACTTTTCTAAGAATTTGTTCATTTCTTTCAGGTTGTCATTTTAGTGGCATAGAGTTGCTTGTAGTAGTCTCTTAGGATGCCTTTGTATTTCTGCAGTGTCTGTTGTAACTTCTTTTTCATTTCTAATTTTATTGATTTGAGTCCTCTCCCTCTTTTTCTTGATAAGTCTGGCTAAAGGTTTATAAATTTTGTTTATCTTCTCAAAGAACCAGCCTTTAGTTTTATTGATCTTTGCTATTGTTTCCTTTGTTTCTATTTTATTTATTTCTGCTCTGATCTTTATGATTTCTTTCCTTCTACTAACTTTGGGTTTTATTTGTTCTTCTTTGTCTAGTTCCTTTAGGTGTAAGGTTAGATTGTTTATTTGAGATTTTTCTTGTTTCTTGAGGTAGGATTGTATTGCTATAAACTTCCCTCTTAGAACTGATTTTGCTGCATCCCATAGGTTTTGGATCATCGTGTTTTCATTGTCATTTGTCTCTACATATTTTTTTTATTTCCTCTTTGATTTCTTCAGTGATCTCTTGGTTATTTAGTAGTGCATTGTTTACCTTCCATGTGTTTGTGTTTTTTACATCTTTTCCCTGTAATTTATTTCTAATATCATAACGTTGTGGACAGAAAAGATGCTTGATATGATTTTAATTTTCTTAAATTTACTGAGGCTTGATTTGTGACCCAAGATGTGATCTACCCTAGAGAATGTTCTATGTGCACTTGAGAAGAAAGTGTAATCTGCTGTTTTTGGATGGAATGTCCTATAAATATCAATTAAATCTATCTGGTCTATTGTGTCATTTAAAGATTTTGTTTTCCTTTTTAATTTTCTGTCTGGATGATCTGTCCATTGGTGTAAGTGAGATGTTAAAGTCCCCCACTATTATTGCGTTACTGTCGATTTCCTCTTTTATAGCTGTTGGTATTTGCCTTATGTATTGAGGTGCTCCTATGCTGAGTGCATAAATATTTACAATTGTTATATCTTCTTCTTGGATTGATCCCTTGATCATTATGTAGTGTCCTTCCTTGTCTCTTGTAATGTTCTTTATTTTAAAGTCTATTTTATCTGATATGAGTATTGCTACTCTAGCTTTCTTTTGATTTCCATTTGCATGGAATATTCCACTCCCTCACTTTCAGTCAGTATGTGTCCCTAGGTCTGAAGTGGGTCTCTTGGAGACAGCCTATATATGGGTCTTGTCTTTGTATCCATTCAGAGAGCCTGTGTCTTTTGGTTGGAGCATTTAATCCATTCACATTTAAGGTAATTATTGGTATGTATGTTCCTATTACCATTTTCTTAATTGTTATGGTTTTGGTTTTGTGGGTCCCTTTCTTCTTTTGTGTTTCCCACTTAGAGAAGTTCCTTTAGCATTTGTTGTAGAGCTGGTTTGGTGGTGCTGAATTCTCTTAGCTTTTGTTTGCCTGTAAAGCTTTTGATTTCTCCATCGAATCTGAATGAGATCCTTGCTGGGTAGAGTAATCTTGGTTGTAGGTTATTTCCTTTCATCACTTTAAATATATCTTGCCACTCCCTCTGTCTTGTAGAGTTTCTGCTGAGAAATCAGCTGTTAATCTCATGGGAGTTCCCTTGTATGTTATTTGTCATTTTTCCCTTGTTGCTTTTAATAATTTTTATTTGTCTTTAATCTTTGTCAATTTGATTACTATGTGTCTCGGCATGTTTCTCCTTGGGTTTGTCCTGCCTGGGACTCTCTGTGCTTCCTGGAATTGGGTGGCAATTTTCTTTCCCATGTTAGGGAAGTTTTCAACGATAATCTATTCAAATATTTTCTCGGGTCCTTTCTCTCTCTCTTCTTCTGGGATCCCTATAATGTGAATGTTGGTGTGTTTAATGTTGTCCCAGAAGTCTCTTAGGCTGTCTCCATTTCTTTTCATTCTTTTTTCTTTATTCTCTTCCACAACAGTGAATTCCTCCATTCTGTCTTCCAGGTCACTCATCCGTTCTTCTGCCTCAGTTATTCTACTATTGAGTCCTTCTAGTGTATTTTTCATTTTAGTTATTGTATTGTTTATATTTGTTTGTTCTTTAATTCTTCTAGGTGTTTGTTCTTTAATTCTAGGTCTAGGTCTTTGTTAAACATGTCTTGCATCTTCTCAATCTTTGCCTCCATTCTTTTTCCAAGGTCCTGAATCATCTTCACTACCATTATTCTGAATTCTTTTTCTGGAAGGTTGCCTATCTCCACTTCATTTAATTGTTTTTCTTGGGTTTTTTCTTATTCCTTCATCTGGTACATAGTCCTCTGCCTTTTCATTTTGTCTCTCTTTCTGTGACTGTGCTTTTTATTCCACAGGCTGCAGGACTGTAGTTCTTCTTGCTTCTGCTGTCTGCCCTCTGGTGGATGAGGCTATCTAAGAGGATTGTGCAGCTTCCTGATGGGAGGGACTGGTGGTGGGTAGAGCTGGGTGTTGCTCTGGTGGGCAGAGCTCAGAAAAACTTTAATCCACTTGTCTGCTGATGGGTGGGGCTGAGTTCCTTCCCTGTTGGTTGTTTGGCCTGAGGCAACCCAGCTCTGGAGGCTACAGGATATTTGGTGGGGCTAATGGTGGACTCTGGGAGGGCTCATGCCAAGGAGTACTTCCTAGAACCTCTGCTGCCAGTGTCCTTGTCCCCATGATGAGCCACAGCCACCCCCCACCTCTGCAGGACATCCACCAAAATTAGCAGGTAGGTCTGGTTCAGTCTCCTGTGGGGTCACTGCTCCTTCCCCCTGGTTCCTGATGTGTACATTACTTTGTGTGTGCCCTCCAAGAGTGGAGTCTCTGTTTCCCCCAGTCCTGTCGAAGTCCTATAATCAAATCCTGCTAGCCTTCAAAAGTCTGATTCTCTGGGAATTCCTCCACCTGCTGCCAGACCCCCAGGTTGGGAAGCCTGATGTGGGGCTCAGAACATTCACTGCAGTGGGTGGACTTCTGTGGTATAATTGTTCTCCAGTTTGTGAGTCACCCGCACAGCAGTTATGGGATTTGAGTTTATTGTGATTGTGCCCCTCCTACCATCTTACTGCAGCTTCTCCTTTGTCTTTGGATGTGGGGTATTTTTTTGCTGAGTTCCAGTGTCTTCCTGTCAATGACTGTTCAGCAGTTAGTTGTGATTCCGGTGCTCTCACAAGATGGAGTGAGTGCATGTCCTTCTACTCTACCATCTTGAACCAATCTTCTCCATTAATATCTTGATACTAGTTACTCACAAGTATGTATTCAGTCATTTGTTTTAATGAAAGATTATTCATTTCTCTGAATAATTTTGTTTATGTAGCATAATTAAAGGGAACAAAATATAACTTAATCACATTGATACTCCTTGTAAATTTGCTAAAAAGAAAATCTTACTTTGGGCTTAGTATCACAATGATTGTTATATGCAAATGTGTATGTTGTTTCCTAGAAAAAAATTCATCTATTCACCATATTTTAATATATTTTAGTGAGCTTGAAGTTTGCATCTTAAATATCATAAGTTAAATTGAAATATGTGAAACAGTGTAAGAAAATGCTCACACTTCTTGGCTTAGAAATAACAGCAATTTTCAAGTTCAAGCAGCAAGTTCTATAGGATTCCACATTTAGAAATGTACTACTTGCAGCCAGTTGCTCTATACTTTCAAAACTGTTATTACTTCAACTAAGATCGTCTTTTGAAATTGTAGATTTCTAGGGTAAATACCATGGGATGTATCGTAAAAGATTGTTTTCTAATTCTTGGAAGGAATATGACAAACACTTCATGTAAAAGATGGATTGGTGTGTATCCTTTGACAAGAATGAATAAGAAAGACTCAAGTCAAAGGATGTTTTTGGGGCCAGGGAAACTGGGAGAAGGAGTGAGTGGTAATCATTGGACTTCCTCAGGGAGGGGTAACATTAACATTTGCTGCCTGACTTCTAAGATGTCATCAGAGAACCTCTAATTCTGTGACTCTGGGATCCAGAAAATGGAATGATTATTACTTCACCTTCCCTTTATACATTAGAAAAATGATGACAATGAATATTATTTCTATTGATAGATCCCCTGATACTGTGCTAAGTATTTTACATGTATTTAAAAAGTGCCATACGCAATATATATATTTTCAAATAGTATAACTGAGCCAATAACAAAGAAAAGGGTTTAAACTCTTTGCTTATAGACCGTAACTCATTTTGTACTATCAAGATCCCCAAATCCCACAGTATTGTATAGCTTTGTCAATTCTGTGTTAATTACAACAATTATTCTTAAATCTGGATAATTCTCTAGATTGGGTGGCTGGAGGTGGTTCCCCAGACAGAGCTGACCTCTGCATCTGTTTTCCTGCAGTTCATGCAACTGGGGAGGGAGAAGCAGAGAGGTCCCTGACCCTTCCTCAAATATCCATACTCAAGCCGCAAACCTACACATTTTCTGGTGGCCGTTCCCCCAACTTTAAATATCCTCTGTATCCTTGACATCCAGTCACTCTTTACTTCTTTCAATTCCTCCCTCCGAGGTGTTTTTCCACACAATTTTCCTGACCAACCTCATTGCACACTGATTCACCTTTGCTTTGCATTCTTGAGCACTTTTATCAAGTTCAGATTCTGTTCCAGAGGAGCACCTAGATAGAAGTTTCTTCTTTGCTTGCCTTTTCAAATTACACTCTAAGTCCCTAGGGCAAGTGGTTTTCCTTTTACACCTAATTTTTAAAAATATATTTATACATAATTATCACCCTTCTCCTTTACCTCCCTTTCTTTCTTCTCCCTTCCTTCCTCTTCCTATCATACTTTGAAAGCCGTTGTATGCTACCAAACTCTGAAAATAGATAAATGTGTCAGTTGACATCTTTTAGTCTCAACGGTTTCTAGAGTTAATCTTCTAAGACATACGTATGTCAAGTTATAGCTGATATTTGTAATTTATGTTTAAACTTTTTTATTTTTTATTTTTTTTGCACTATGCGGGCCTCTCCCATTGCGGAGCACAGGCTCCAGTTGCTCAGGCCCAGCGGCGATGGCTCACGGGCCCAGCTGCTCCGCGGCATGTGGGATTTTCCCGGACCGGGGCACGAACCCGTATCCCCTGCATCGGCAGGCGGACTCTCAACCACTGCGCCACCAGGGAAGCCCTATGTTTAAACTTTTAATTGAAATTCAAACTCAGATTTTAAGGTTGGACCCAAGAATGTATTACGATTATCGCCATGAATACTAAGGTCCTTTCTGAAAGGGATTATGAGTGGTTGATAATTTTCCTACTCAAATGCTCACCAAAACTTTAAATTTTGACCAGCTTCTAGTCACCCTAGTTTAGGATTAAAGCAAATTATACTTCATATACGTCTTCTTATTTTATATGTAAACAATATGGATAAAATGAAGAGCAAAAGCAACTTTGAAGAAGGAAATACATAATAAAAAGACATTGTAAGCCCACACAAAGGGAAAGAGGATGGAATCTACCTGACTGAAAGACTGAAGGGATTTCATGAGCTGGTTTTATACAACTGAGATTTTTTTCCTGTACCAGCTGATGGCCATATCTTTTTGACCAGCTGCTTCCTGCCTAAATGTTGCCAACCTGAGTTTGTGTTCATCCACTGCTGTAGTGTGTGCCTTTATATCTTGGAGGTGTAGACCCACTCAAGCTGATTAGATGAGGTGACACTTGCTAGGGTAGGGGTCTACCCAGGGAAATGTTTACATCTGTTTCACCCACTGGGCTTAGCAAGGAAGTCTTCAGACTTAAAGTAAAGTAATACTCTTTTGACTAATGAGATCTAATGTGGTTTTCTGGGATAACTGAACTTTAAAAAAATAAGTGAAGTATAACCATTATGAAAGTGAAGTTGTGTTAGTACTAGACAAATGTCAGTTGACTATTCTCTAGGGAAAAGTAATGATTTTTCCAGTAAGTAGTAGACATTAGAAGATAAACCTCTTTATGAGAGGCAACTTAGTTTAGTGAGAAGGTGCAAAACCTTTGAATCAGAAGAGTCCTGATTGATATGTGACCATAGGCAAGTTCTCAACTGCTTGTGACTCAGTATCCTGACCTATAAAGTGGAGATGATAATCCTACATGTTCTCTCAGAATTACTTGTGCTATCAACTAATGGAATTCATTGATGAATATCTATAAGTAGAAAGATCCCAAATTAAAAAAAAAAAGCCTGTGTAGATGCTACAGAGCCATAATAATAAAATGTGAAGGAAATCAAGAATTTGTGTGCAGAAAATAACATGTACACTTACATGTGAACAGATTAATTAATTAATCAATCAAGCAAATATGTGTTGACAAAGGTTCTGCTCTTGGTCTATGAAACATTGAGGGAAAAGGCAAACATAGAAGGGAAATTCTCTACTCCCTGGTCTCCCTTCCCAGACTAGTGGGGGAGACAGAAACACAAACTCAGAATCCCAGCACAAAACTTAAACTAGAAGTATGCACAAAGACAGTCTCTCAACTGCCAGACGGAGTAATACTCAAATTTACCCACCTGCCAGCCAGGGGCAGGGAGGGCAGGAGAGGAGAATTACCAGGGATGAGGATCACCGCACTGCCAATGTACTAACCACTGTCTTGCTCTGTTTAATTCAGATCTATGTTGTATGAAGCAAATATGAGATAAACTAGAATGAAACAAGGGCTTGTGTTAGTGCCACACAATCCCAGAGGGCTGTTTTACTTGTGGACAGGTGATGGCCATCCTGGTTAATCTTAACCTTATTTTGTGCTCTTTTCATAATAATTACTTTTCCTACCTTTGGGCGCTATCTCTAAGAACTGATCCCGAAGATTGCCAAGCCGTTCGATGGTCAGGGTGCCATTTTCTTCCCTTTCCACAGGTGGAGGGCGTATTGGAGGAGACAGGTCTGGAAAGACTTTTATATCGCCGTTAATGCAGAAGTCTTCTTGGTCTAAATAAAGTGCATTCTGAATTTTGGTTGATGTTTCAATGTGATAGCGAGCTACCTCAGTTAATTTTTCCACACTGAAAGTGGAAAAATGAATAGGGTTATCTCCATTAAAAATACGATCAGATTAATAGTGTTTGCTTATTAGATATACACACAGAGTTAACACATTGGAAAATTTAGAAAATTTGGCTAAGCTAGAAAATTCAATCTGCATGATTAAAAAATTCTAATTTCTCCTCAAAGCCGTTTGTAAAAAAGCAGGGTATAAATAAATAAATGTAGATTAGAAATAAAATACATGCTCGTTCAGGGCTAAGAGTTACACATTTTATACAAAGTTGAGCAAAAAGAGACTCCACTAAAATGGTTTTATTAGTATTAGAACATATTTTACTATATAAACGATTATGTCAATAGATATATTCATTTTAAGTATGAACCAGAATAAAGTTATATGACAGAAAAGCCTGTAAAATATGACTGTTAGAATAACACATTTATTTGGAATCGGGACAAATTGTATGTAAAGTGAATCAAATTTGATAATGGATGTCTAGAAAAGTGGCTTTTCTCTAACTTTATAACAAGGAGTTTGATGTTATTGAAGACACATTTGACAGAGTGGACTCTGACGAGATAACCCATTGAAATTGCTTTGCTATCTTCACAGGGAATAACAATTCCCAGCTAAATCATGTGGTATAAGCAGCAGTAGTTCAGAACCTTGTGGTGCAGTGGGAAGAGCCCTGGAAGCTGAGCTCTCATTGCAGACCCCTCTCCAGCCATGGGTCCTTGGGAAATGACTCAAGCTCTCTGATTTCCTCATCTTTGCAATGGAGCCAAAAACAAACAACTCCATACCTTATGGTTATTCATGTGAAACCACATAGGGCATAGATTTAGGCTGTACTGGGGATTATAGTTATGGCCTTAATTAAAGGTCACTTTAAAGGCCAGAGAAATTTAATACATAAGTACAATATTACTGTATTACAGAAACAATCTTATTTATGTCTTGCAATAAAGATTGAACATGGCAGAAAAATGCATATTTAATCTGCTTTTATAGAACTCTGGAACACCAAATATTTGTATACTGAAAATTAAAAATATATATATTAGTCACTTTCTTTCAAAAGACAGTCTGGAATTTAATTCCAGCATACTGTATTTGTGAGTGTCCATATAGTCTGTATTATCCAGGTACTTTTTGTTTGATGGTGTTTACGTGCTGGAAGCAAAGGAAAAGGGCACTGGATAGCTACAGAGCTTGTAGCCCTGAGTGAGGAGGGACTCCAAATGTAGACACCCAGCCAGAACCAGCACAGCAAAATAAGTGCGCCATCTAGTGGAAGCTTGCCAAGAGTAACCTTCTCAGAAAGGGCGGGCGGCGGTGGTGGTGGGGGTGGCTAGGGAAATCCCATGAAAATGGAAAGTGGGATTTGAAGTTCAAAGGGATCTGCTAGGTCGCACTATTTCTTTTTCTTCTTATCACTGGAGAATTTTTGCAAGAACCAAAAGAGAAAGCAAAGCTTGACAGTCCTAGGTTTTAATTTCTTGTGGCCATATTCAGAGGTCAGATATATATATATCTGACCTCACACACACGCACAAGATAAATCTGAGAAATACGAGTTCATCTGATAAAAAAAAAGAAACTTGGCCACGTGCCTCTTGATGTGGCCACAAGGATGGGCGCTGTGAACCCTAAGAATGAAGAAGATATGCTTTCATTTGTAGGCAGCAGGCAGAGAACAGAACTGAACATCACTGCTTCACAATGCTGATGAGTACCTGACAAAGTATTTTAAGCACTACGGCAGTGAGGTTACCAGGCCGAGGGGTGTGTGTGTGTGTTTTACTATAGAGCAACAGATACAAACAACTAGGCTGAGGATTTTACAACAGAACTTTCATTTTGAGACAAGGACTGGAGAAAACAAACCCTAACAACCGTCTTCTAGCTGGCCGATGTTGCTTCTGAGAAAGTTGCCATTTGTATACTACGTATGCCACAACTTCCAAATTTTCAGTAAATGTTTATTGCAAACTGTAGTCTATCACAGAATCTAGATCTAGTAGAAACCTTTAAAATAGCCTGGTTGGAGTGCTTTCTTTTACAGATGAGGCCTATGGGGCCCGAAGTGGTTAGGCATGCTGTAATATGTGGACAAGGAGAGATTCTCCATCTCCTGGACCATCAGGTTTCCTGACTCTCCATTGAGGGCTGTTTCCGCCCTGCTGAGCTGCCTCTTTATGCCTTTCAGGGGAGAATTAAGAGGATGAGACTTGCTGTCCCTCACTAGTAATGGGGATCTGGAAAGCCTTTGGAACCCAATAGAAAAGTAGAACTGGCTGTCACAAGGGAATCAGCCTAACGGGTAAAACATTCCTGTGAATGATTTCATCTCCCATTCATTGGCCCTGACTAATAAGTCTGGCATTAGAAAGATATGAAACATTATACTACTTCTAAAAAATATTTTTAAATTGCTTATAGTTTTACCTTGTAAGCTAAGGTCCTCACTGAGCAGGTGAAAACCAAACTCATAAATAATGCGCCATAGCGCCCTTTGATACATGACTTACTATTGTTAAAAAGAGGCAACACAAATGCATATGTGATTTCCCAAAAGGTCAAAATTTCCATTTGTAAATGTAATTCAAGTTTGTAAACACCTTAAAAATCTTTGTCAATTTTGGTCTTCAGGAATTAACAAAGTAAATATTTTAAAAAGTCACGCAGTACTTTACCTGGCCATTTCATTCAAGTACCTCTCCCCGAGCCACTTTTCCATGAGTTTATACACCTCAACTGCCTTTGTTACTAACTCTTCCAGGAAAGCCAGTGCTTTTACCTTGATCAGTTCAAGTCTGAACTGTGCAGCTGTCTCTATTTAAAAAGAGAAACAAACATTGTTTACACGTTTTATATGTCATGCATTTTCTGATTAGCCAAATTCAATTTTAAACCAATTACGCTTTAGTCTGTGAAACTTCAGGCGTACACCTGATATACCAGTATGGATAACTATACCCTATCCATCTCAGAAACAAAGCAACGTGTGGTTAGACAGTTTATTTAAACCAAAACTATAATTCAGCTTTACACGTAATTGCACTTTATTGCAATATACCCTTCGATAAATTGGAATGGGAAAACACAAATAGATAATTTCTGAATTTCAAAAAGGGGGAGGGTACTAAGTCTCTGGATCTCCCGTCTTAGAACAGGAGGGTGAAGCCCGTGGTCCCAGCGCCCATTGATGCTCTGGGCACACAATGAGGTCTGTGGATTTTCCTCTAAAATATCTGTCCAATCTTTCTTCCTTCCTTTTTCTATCACCACGATTGGGCATTGCTTTATGTCTCGCCTCAACTACAGCAACCGCCTCCGTCCTGCTTTCTCCAAGTTCCTTTCCCCACCTCAAATCCAAATCCACTTCCACCCGCCCCAGAGTAACCCAGCTCACCTGCGCACGTGCTCACAGGTGCTTTCTGCTCAGAATTCTTCACTAGCTCCCAGTCGCCATAAGGGAAATGTAACTTTCTGGCCAGGGCCTATGCGACCCTCCACCTCCCTGACCACTCCTTCCCAGAATGTGCCTCAGACTCCACAGCTAATCCCCACTAGTCACCTAGCTCTCCTCCCCCTTCCCTGCCCCCGCTGTCCCCTGTGCACATTTCCCACATTCTTCCAGTTCTTCTCAAGCATGAATTCATCTGCTCAGAAGTCTTTCTTGACTCCTGCCATGCTTCCTTTGTCCTGTCCGCCTAATTCCAATATCACAACATATTATAAGCGATTGTTTGCATTTCTCTTCCTCTAGATTGGATTTTATTTTTGTCTGTTGTTTTGTATATATATGTGTATATTTCTTTCAACTACTACAGGACCTGGCACATAGTAGAAACTCAGTAAACATTTACTATATAAATGAGTGAATTTAGCTACACTAGGGACCACATATAGAATGAACTGAAGGATGAAGCATACTTAGCTACTGAAAGCAGATGTGGGGACAGGCAACGGGACAAGCATGTGTCCTGACTTCCTGTGTTCAACATCCTTCAGATTTTACTCTTGCAATTATGAAAGCAGGTGGTAGGAGGATGGAGAGAGGGAGAAAAGGAGAGAAGCAAGGGATGGAAAGCATCTTTAGGAGTTAATTGTTTGAGTAGTTAATGGGTCCCAGCTTACCCAATGCTGCATTTTTATGGTTTTGACATCTAGTTTATTGACCATGGTTTCTTTCCCATCCGGATACTTTGGCTCAATTTCTTGATCTTTTCAAATGCCATTTTGAATTTATTATATGACAACTGGAAGAGCCAGAAGAAGACTATGTCTTGTAAAATTGTTGCTCTCTTTAGAGAAGGAGGCCCTTGAACATTATCGATCTATGACTGGCTCTTCTGTGGCCCCTGCTCCCAAGAACTCACTTTCAGAACCCGTTAGCCTTTAGTCAGGGTTTACCTTCCTAATGAGAGGCCTAAATTATTCTTATTATAATATAGAAGGACCTCCTTAGGTAGCCCCAAGCTTTCTTTTAGCCTGTAAAATCACACCAAGTCTAAAATACTGCTTTTGTTTCTTTTCTTTGAGATTTTAATTACTGCTGGTGCTCTCCTAACCTCTTCTCAAATTCCCTTTTTGAGATCCCAGCAGACAATAATAGGACAGTCAGATCTAGTCTTCATACGGTCACATGAAAACAGCCAACTGAATGTTGTACCTTTCAGTTAGTTTGCTTTGTGTCCTCATAGACAAAAGCCAGCCAGGGGCTGTTTGCCTACTGGTCTGTTTTCTACTTAAAAGTATCATCTTAGTTCTTTCCAATTGCTACCTTCAAATTGCAGGGCAGCAAGATGCTCTTCCTTTATTCTGAGCCTCAGTTTGTTTTCTATTTCCATTTCTTCAGCCTCCTCTGCTGTTACTATTACAGGAGTGGTTTCTGTCATTGGTGGGGATTTACCTGAAAGGGCAATGAAACGTGCTGAGTTACCTGGCAACATACAAGTGTACACGAAGGGACTTGGATAAAATGAGGACAAAGTGAAGTGTGTAGGGTGATACATGTCTGGTGATTTGGAAAGGAGAAACCCTGGTCCAGACGGTGTGAGTGATGAAATATTGATAATCTTTCCTTGAGAATTCTCCATGTGGTGTCTGGCTGGACACATATAATAATACCCCCATTCGTCTAGCATCATGGAAAAATGAGGTGTGTGGCTCATGCAGACAGGGTTACAGACACCAAAGAGGATGCAATTTAGTGTTTGGGGACAGAAATTAGCAAACCCCAACATAGCGTTGGCCACCTGGAGAAGTACCGCTTCACAAGGGATACTTGTATTGGCCAAGTGTTTCCCAGGTCCTCATCAAGAGAAGATCAGAGAATAACCTCAAGCAGATAGGTGGAAATGTAGCTGATGGTCAAGAATTCGTAATCTACTTATTGTCTTTTAACTAGTGCTTAAATACAAGTACTTTAATGATTACACACGAGAATTAGAAAATAAGAATTTGCCAGTGTTTGGGCTTCCCTGGTGGCGCAGTGGTTAAGAATCCACCTGCCAATGCAGGGGACACGAGTTCGAGCCCTGGTCCGGGAAGATGCCGTGGAGCAACTAAGCCTGTGCGCCAAAACTACTGAGCCTGCGCTCTAGAGCCTGAGAGCCACAACTACCGAAGCCTGCGTGCCTAGAGCCCGTGCTCCGCAACAAGAGAAGCCCCTGCTCACCACAACTAGAGAAAAGTCCATGCGCAGCAACAAAAGGCACAACGCAGTCAAAAAATAAAATAAATTTAAAAAAAAAAAGAATTTGTCAGTGTTTGAGAATTTGCCCATAAGAAATGGCAGTGAGATTCTAGCTGCAGGCCATGCTTGTACTATTCTACTTAGTTCAATAAATCTTTCTTGAAGGTCTGATCTCAAGGGGTTCAAATTTTGGGAAGAAGACAAATGTAAACAAAGAAATATAATAAGATGTGTTAATTTCAATAGTGAACTTAAGTATAAATTACAGATGAAAGAGCCCTTAATCTCTCTGGGTTTCTGTTTTAACATCTGTAAAATTAAGAGATTGGACCCAACCAATTATTCCACTAAAGTAAATAGGAAGCATTTCCTTCAAATGCTGCTTGTTTCCTTTATGTTCCGCATCTGAAATGGACCAAGGTCGCCTGTTCTTTACTGTGGGGCTACCCTCTAGCTGCTTGGATGGACTCCATCTGGAAAGCATTTTCTACCCCTCAGATGGAGTGAGATAACTGCACTCTCCAGGGACCTCTACCTCCCCCATAAAGAACAATGACCGGTCACATGTCTGTCTCTGCCATTAGACTACAGTCCTATCAGGGCAGGGACCACGTTTCTGCTTTTTTAAGTTTATCGCTGTGTCCTTAGTACCCATCCTCATCATGTTCTGCATGTCAGGGGCCTAACAAACACATCAGGAGCAACTGATCAGTGGAAGGACTTTTGCTCATGTGCTTCCCTCTCTTCCTCTCTTGCCTCAAGTCACTGCAAAAATGTGCAAGTGGAAACATTCAGAGGCCAGGGTAATGTTTGTGGTAGAGCCCACCCTTTCCCCTTTTCATTCCATCCTGCCTCTGAGGCTGAGTTTTAGGTAGGAGGCCTCCAGGAGAGAAGGACTTGCTTGAATGAAACCTGAAACCTGAAACCTGAATTAAACCTGAAACTTACATACTCAGAATTAGCTTTTAACCCTTTCTTGATCAAGGCAGCCAGTGTCAGCCCCCTTGCACACACTTTTCAGATTACATAGTGTCATCTTGGAGTTCTTTTCACATGTTCAAAACTATCTTTGAGATTTATTTCACCCTGGATACACTTGGCTATTCGGATAAACGCTGGCATGGAGAATGTTTGCCAGCTAACACTCCGGCTCACAGAAGACTGGGTCTCGAAGTAAAACCTAATGAACAGCATTCTAGTAGCTCAGAGGCTCATGTGCCTGGTTAAGTGCTTGTTCTCCACCAAGGAGAGGTTAAGCATCCAGGGTTCTGGATGCTAAAGCCATGAATACCTTTTCCTTTTTTGTCCTCTTCTTTTTTCTTGGGCGGCTCCTTTTTCACTTTTTTATTTGCAGCTACCTGAGGAGGTTTTTCTTTTGTGTCTGCTGTCTGGTTTTCTTTTTCTTCTTCCATGAGTCTCCGATGAATTTCAGCAGCCACCTGGTTGTATAAGAGCCACATTTCAGTTAATACAACATTTATGAAAGACGATAGCTATTTGGATTTAGCTGTCACCCAATTCCATTGAAACCTCATTCTACAGCAAACATGCCATGTACTCAATCTTTACAGAACATTTAAAAGATTCTACTTAAATGGAAACCTGTCCCTGTCCCAAGATGTAGCTTCCCCGAGGCCACCAGTGTGGAGGCCACTCACTTTCTCAAGCCCTGCCTGCCATTCGTCTTTAGTTACACAAACATTTCTTTCTTTTTAATCTCAGACCCTATGGATTTAACACCCACTCTTCTTCCAAGTGCCTGTTATTTCTTGGCCTTCAACCTGGGGCATTCCTTTATATCATTGTTTCTCAGGTTTTTTTTCATTATTGACTGTTTTTAAGTCAGTTTCTCCTAACCACATTCCCCTTCCTGAAATTTTAATACTGTAGAAGGGTCTCTGCCTATGTATTTCATGTGTGTCTGTGCTTCGTACATAAAATTGGTGACAATTTTTCATGTCCTCCAGCCAAGTTTTGGGGGCACATGCCCTGTATTAATTGGATCACTTGAATCCTGGGCTTCCATTCTATTCTAACACTAGACATCACCCCAGCAAGGTGCAGTGTTCATGAGGATGACCTGTCCCATAGACTAACTGCATCGCTGCTTCTTAACTTCCTCTACTTGGGGGAAATTTCAGCTTCTCTTCATATCAGCACCCTCCTTTCACTCTCATAGATTTCCTGGTATGAGAGATTAGTTGTGTGGTCACAATACAATAGCTGATGAAGGGCAGAGAGGGAGATGTGCGAAGTGCTGCTGGGATCCCTCCATCTTGCCTATGAGGCTAGCTGTGCTCTGCAGGCAGCAGGAAAACCTTGTCTTGGGGCTTGTACAGCTGGGGCTGTGCCTGCAGGTAGAAAGACTGGACTTTTTTTTGCTGTACGCGGGCCTCTCACTGTTGTGGCCTCTCCCATTGCGGAGCACAGGCTCTGGACGCGCAGGCTCAGCGGCCATGGCTCACAGGCCCAGCCGCTCCGCAGCATGTGAGATCTTCCCGGACTGGGGCACGAACCCGTGTCCCCTGCATCGGCAGGTGGACTCTCAACCACTGCGCCACCAGGGAAGCCCCAAGACTGGACCTTCTGAACCATGTTTTTCTCCGGATATATGCCCAGGAGTGGGATTGAATTTGAAAAAGAATAAATACATGTATATGTATAACTGAATCACTTTGCTGTACATCTGAAACTAACACAACATTGTTAATGAACCATGCTCCAATACAAAATAAAAATTAAAAACATAAAAAAGAGAAAGACTGGACCTGCTAAAATAAGTTCACCTGCCCCTGGTGAGGTGAAGGGCGTTTATGGCTGTAAATCTGAGAAATGAGAGCTGAGACGAGACTCCCAAAATGAAGAAAGAAAACCCGCACACACCATGGGGGCAGTAGCAACATATGGTTGAAAACTTAAAAATCTCAATAAGGCAACTGGTGAGGAAATGGAGGTCCATGGGAGTTTATTTATTTATTACTGTGCTTACTGTGTCCAAGCCTGATGTTATTTCTGGGGAGAACTGGGGGAGGGGCCCAGAGGAGAAACAGGAAGTTGGATAGAGGTGACTAGAAAGACGAAGAAGGCACAATCTAATCTCTTCTCTCAAAGAAGCTTTCAGTCCTGCGGGGGCGATAGACCAGCCAATTCCTGTCCTCTCCAGATTCCCACCACGCTTCATACCCATAGCGCAGCATATCACTCTGCACAACTGTTCTATGAGTGTTAAATCTTGTCCCCAATCTCCAACTGAAATGAGCGCTCCGGAGGGCTGAGCCAGCCCTGCTTCTTGGTTTTCTCCATAGCTTTCCGCATCTGTGCTGTGCTCATAGAAGATGTCCAGAAAATGCTTATTGATTGATGGAATTTCTTTGAAAATAATCATATGATACAGAATACACCCACAGCTTCTTCAGTATTAGCAGAACCTTGGAGGGATGCAGAAATGTTTCAGAGAGCTAGGCAGCTTTTTTGTGGGTGTGTATGCTTTTTTTTATTTTTTATTTTTTGTGGTACGCGGGCCTCTCACTGTTGTGGCCTCTCCCATTGCGGAGCACAGGCTCCGGACGCGCAGGCTCAGCGGCCATGGCTCACGGGCCCAGCCGCTTCGCAGCATGTGGGATCTTCGCGGACTGGGGTACGAACGCATGTCCCCTGCATCGGCAGGCAGACTCTCAACCACTGCACCACCACCTGTATGCATTTTTTTAATCAGATGTTCTGTTGATAAAAATGGATTTCATGATATATACTGTACTTTCAAATTCTTGGTAAAGCTGAAAGCAGACTTGTTAACATTCTCCCCTAAATTGCAAGCAATTCATTTTTGAATGTGTTCTTGCAAACCACGGTGAGTTAGCAATTTCCTTTAAAATTGGATTTTTCTCCTCTGTAAACAACCTTGTGATGATAATTATCATCATCCGCATTTTTCTGGTCCACTTCCCTCAAACACCTCTGGGTCTCTTTCAAAAATTAACATAATTCACAGTACATCCAATAATCGAGCTTGTAAGGCTGAAGAAACTCTAGAAATAATGCTTTGACGCTGTGAGTGTTAAACATGACTTATTTCTTTGAAATCATTGCACACCTGCTAATTACAAGAAAGTTTTACTAAAAATTAACATAACGTACTAAATGAATAGCTCCTGGTAAAACTGCTGTGTAGCGAAAAGCCCATGTTAAAGTGCTCTCATTCCAATTGCCCTGATCTCAGCTGGTCCTGTTCTCTCAGGCCTGTTTCATCTGAAACTCAAAGTTCACTTAAAGACATGTAATATCAAAGTCATAAAAGTCTATTAGAAATATAAAAGCAGGATTCAAATGTAATTATTAGGAATATTAATTACTAAACAATCCTTCCTCCTATGCTTTCTATGTGGTTTTCAAAGGTTCACAAGCAAAGTGGTACAGTTTTGAATAAACTTCTTAATATAATAACCTATTATATTTAATTTCTAAAAAACTTTCATATGCATTATTTCATTGGATCTTTTCAACCATTCAAGAAAGGAAAGATAAGGTAGAATGTCTCCCATGTTACAGATAAAGAATCAAAGACTCAGAGAGGTTAAGTGATTTTCCTAAAATCACACAGCTTAAACAAGAAGTGTAGCCAGTGCTCTTTGTGCTGTATGATACTCTCTTTCTAATAATCTAATATTTAAAATCTCATTTCCTCAGGTAATTTTAATGGGATTCATAAGACTTGTAAGTTGTCTTTATGTTCAATTAACAGTAAGGATACTAATTCATCTACTTTTTTTAGAACTTCTAGATCCGGTTTCCCACTCTCTGGTCCTTGGTAGTTGTAGTCTTTGCGGTGATCCTCCTTGCCATGACCATCATCATTTATATGAACATCAGTGTCACCAGCATAGCGGCAGCAGCACCTCAAGAATGTACTGAGGACTCAGTATTGTGTTAGATGTGGGCATTATGCTAGGTGTAGTGGATACAGAAAGTTTTAGAACCTAGTTAAGTATTCAGGAAAACATTAATAAGGTAAAAATCACAAACAATAACCTAGATACTAAGAGTCAAAAGTGGGAGAGACAATAAATGTTACAAGGATTAGAAGAGCATGCAATCAGAGAAGGCTTAGTCTTCAGGAAACAGACAACCAACTGGTTGGGAATCAAGGTAGGAACTAGTTTTGAAGACTTAAAGAAAGTAGAGGCTGAATTTCTGACTTTAAAACTTGAAAATCTGGCCCTACTGGACACCATGCTTAAATGGCAAGGTTGGCTACGAGCCTCTTTAGATGGGGTTGCTACTTCCACTTGGCCACAGTCCCACTCCACCCTATTGCCTTATACTTAACCCATCTCATTGACATTTCCTGCTTGGCCCTGTAGAGCCCTGCACTTGGAACCCTGGGCCAGCATAGAAAATAATCTAAATGTTGGTTCACTCCTTTCTTGACCTCATATATTTGCTGATTGAACTTTTTCTTTCAGATAAAAAGAAAAAACTTCTGGGAGGTATAGATTTATATTGTGAACATTGTGTAAATTTTCTGTTCATAGCATATTACCAACTTTGGAAGTTAATGAATGGGTATTACTGAAAGGAAACGTAGTAACCAGCACTGCTTACCATGTGAGATATTGCTAAAGAAGACTGCTGCCACGTGTCCATCACCATCTTCTCATCGGCCTCAAAGTTTAACTCTATGTTTTCCAGTGAGTAATCAATCTTGCCCTTCAGTATGGCTTTTGTTTTTGGTTTGGATAAAGATGACGCTGGAGAATTGGGTCTTTGATGAACTAGGGGAATTCTTGGGAAAACCAACAAAAAAGAAATATAAAGATTTTATTTAACAGAATCCTATTTTTGTGTCCATGTTACTTGGTGAATTTCATTGTCCTGCTTTAATCTCAATTTTCACAGTTTTCTTGGAAGAACTCTTTAGATGGAGAAATGACTATGAAAGGCTGTATTGTGGTCTACACCTCCTAGAGAAATGGAAATAAAAACAAAAATAAACAAATGGGACCTAATGAAACCTAAAAGTTTTTGCAAAGCAAAGGAAAACATAAACAAGACAAAAAGACAACCCTCAGAATGGGAGAAAATATTTGCAAATGAAGTAACTGACAAAGGATTAATCTCCAAAATTTACAAGCAGCTCATGCAGCTCAATATCAAAAACTCAAACAACCCAATCCAAAAATGGGCAGAAGACCTAAGTAGACATTTCTCCAAAGAAGATATACAGACTGCCAACAAACATATGAAAGGATGCTCAACATCACTAATCATTAGAGGAATGCAAATCAAAACTACAGTGAGGTATCACCTCACACCGGTCAGAATGGCCATCATCAAAAAATCTGTAAACAATAAATGCTGGAGAAGGTGTGGAGAAAAGGGAACCCTCTTGCACTGTTTGTGGGAATGTAAATTGTTACAGCCACTATGGAGAACAGTATGGAGGTTCCTTAAAAAACTACAAATAGAACTACCATATGACCCAGCAATCCCACTACTGGGCATATACCCTGAGAAAACCATAATTCAAAAAGAGTCATGTACCATAATGTTCATTGCAGCTCTATGTACAATAACCAGGACATGGAAGCAACCTAAGTGTCCATCGACAGATGAATGGATAAAGAAGATGTGGCACATATATACAACAGAATATTACTCAGTCATAAAAAGAAACGAAATTGAGTTATTTGTAGTGAGGTGGATGGACCTAGAGTCTGTCATACAGAGTGAAGTAAGTCAGAAAGAGAAAAACAAATACCGTATGCTAACACATATATATGGAATATATAAAAAAAATAAAAAACACAAAAGTGGTTCTGAAGAACCTAGGGGCAGGATAGGAATAAAGACGCAGACATAGAGAATGGACTTGAGGACACGGGGAGGGGGAAGGGTAAGCTGTGACAAAGTGAGAGAGTGGCATGGACATATATACACTACCAAATGTAAAATAGATAGTTAATGGGAAGTAGCCGCATAGCACAGGGAGATCAGCTTGGTGCTTTGTGACCACCTAGAGGGGTGGGATAGGGAGGGTGGGAGGGAGATGCAAAAGGGAGGAGATATGGGGATATATGTATATGTATAGCTGATTCACTTTGATACAAAGCAGAAACTAACACACCCTTGTAAAGCAATTATATTCCAGTAAAGATGTTAAAAAAGAAAAAAAAATGTTTTACGGTCTAGAAAGTCTAACAAGAGGAAACTAGAGACAAGCAATGCTAAAACATAATTTTTAGGTCTAATTCTCAGTAATTATGAGGAGGGGGATTAAACAATGGCAATTATGAAGACATGCAAGTTTGAAATTTATCTGGGATATAAACTTCTGACAAGGTATAAATCAGTCATGAAAAGCAAACCAATAGAACTGGACGTCACTTCTTTAAAACGACTAGCAGTTGGCTTCCAGAAGTAGACAGTTAAAAAGCAGGATATGACAGATGTGAGGTCTGCAAGGGGGTGTCCCACGGAGGTGTGAGAGCTCCAGCAGCCCTCCCTACCCTTGAGGATGGGCGATGAAGGCTGTCTCTGTTTCGTAAAGTGCTGTGGGAACACAGAGTTAAGCTGCCTCTCCCCCTTTCTCGACCATATTGCTGCCCCTAGGTAGAGATTTTAGAGCTGCCCCTGAGAATGTTCTATCCCTGAAGGATCCCAGGATCTCAAAGGCTAACTGCAGGGAACGATCCACCGAGCAGAATGCTAATTGCGCTGGGATCCCCCTCGGTGATAGAACATAGGAAGAGTTTTCGGCTAGGGCAAGGAATGGGCAGAGAGGAGCTCCAGGGATGCCTTTGCTAACATTGGAGGAGGAACAAGCATTTGGCTTGCAGACTCAAGTTGCCAGGGACCAGAGCAGTGATGCAGAAAGCTGGCTGTGAACTCCAGCACGCAATTAGCTTGGCCTTGTTTTGAAGCATCGGACAAGGTTTTCTGAAGTTGGCTCTTTGATTCTCATAGCGCTTGGAATTCTGACAGTGCACCATGCCTTATAAAAGCAACGTGTTGAGGGTCTACAACTCAGTATATGTCCACCCACAAGGACAGTTGACGTTTTAATAATCAAGTAGTGCTTAATCTCAGTCACTGAGACGTGAGATTCACGTGTCTAATAAGATAAAGGCTGTGTGATCATCTCTACATGTTTAATACGGGGCAATAGGCGTTCCTAACACCTTGCTTTGGAGGACAGCAGTGGTGACGTATCATTTAGAAAAGGGATTTGGATTTAGAATTCATTTACTGGGAAAAATTCTGGTCAGCTAGCTCTCTCACTATCAGTAGATGTATAAGTAGATACGAACTGGGGCATGTCACTCGACTTTCTGAGGCTCCATTCCTTCTGGAAAAATACAAATATAATAATAATATTGTTACACATTATTGGTTATTAGTTAACACCATTATTATTATTATTATTATTAGGTTGTTGGAGGAATAAAATAGACAAGCTGTGTGAACATGCTTAACACTCTGCTCGTTTCCCTATACATATGAAAGAGACTGGTTGGTTGGTTGACGCATTGATTGGCTGAGAGTTCCAGGGTATACTCACAGCAGTGATCTGAGGTTGACACTGGTGCAGAGTGTTTTGCAAAAAGTAAGAACTGGCTGTTCTTTTGCCTGTTTCATTCTACTAACCAACATTAATAGCTTCCCCATTATGCCTGACTTGCTATTTTGTGCTAAGAACAGAATGCCCTGCTACTGTAGACATTGAAACTTGGCCTCTTGATGACTCTGACTGTTCATACCACTTTGGGAAATTTTTATTGTTCTTAATTACAAAGGTCTCTTTCAGAAGGTTGCTGAGTTAAACATTTCGCTTGTATCTGTGTCAAAAAGAGTGTTCAGACTTCTTGTGTTTTCTTGCTTACTCGTGGTCCTGACAAGGACATGATGGGACCAGATGGCAGAAGCCTAGAAAGAAATGGGCCTCGGATCACTGTGGAATCCTATCATGCACAGGCCATTGCAAATCCTTTCTGGAATAAGGGAGGGTAAAATGAGGAATGTAAGAACATGCGATACTCACAATTAAAACAGTGCATGTGAGGAAGAAGGGTTTGTTGTCATATTATGCAATAATATGATGACGATAATAGTCATCACTTATTGAGAGGCACTGGGACTAGGTCTCAAGTCTTCTGACTCCCAGGCATGGTGCTACGTGTTTTGAGGATTTCATTTTCTGTAATCTTCACAACAACCCTACTTTACAGATAAGGAAACCAAGTCTTAAGAAAGTTGGGGTGACTTTCCCAAACAAATTGTTTTAATTTACTTACATATAGCTAGTAATTGCCTGAAAATGTCATTTTTCTTCCACCCTTACCACCAAGTTTATTTTCTTACCGGTGGGAATCTGATGTTAGACTGCTACTAAGTTTCAGTCTCACAAAGTCATAATCACATATGACTGAGTCTCTACTGTTTCTCAATTTCCTAACCTGTAAAAGAGGACTCATAACACCTGCCATTGTCATTTATATAATGCCATGCACACACACAAATGCCCACATACGCACAGAGCAGCTTGGGACCTTTCATAAAAGTGGTAGAGGGTCACGATCCCTTACTAGAAACCCTTGTGGTCAAAAGTGTTTCAGAATTCAGAATTTGTATATACTATATATTCCATAATATCCCCAGCAGTCTGTTGGAAGCACTCTGTAACAAAACACACTACATCTCTGCAGCAAAAATGAGTAGATATTCACTATAAGTGGGATAAATAACGCATATCAATAGTCTTGAGTCGAAGTTTTCAGTTTTTAGAGTTTTTTTTGGATTTTGGATTAGCAGATACAAGACTGTGGTTTTATTAGTGGTATTCAATTTAAAATCACAAAGCTTTATGTTGAGACTGATTACAGTGCAACGTGATAGCCCGCCTTACCTAAGCTGGAAGTCCAAAGTATCTTTACTATCCAGTTGGACCAATGGGACTCGAGTAAATCTCTTAGTGTCATCTGTTGGGATTTTACATTCCATTCCCCTGTAATAATCTTGAAGCAGTCTCTTCGTATCTTGGAAACGGTTCAGTTCTGCCTTTAATAGAAAATACGAATGTTAATACCCAAGACAGAACAAGCTGATCTGTACATATGTTCTGTATAAGCCCTGTAAGCACTATTTTATTTTTTTATTATTTATTTATTTATTGTTTTTGTGCGGTATGTGGGCCTCTCACTGTTGTGGCCTCTCCCGTTGCGGAGCACAGGCTCCGGATGCGCAGGCTCAGCGGCCATGGCTCACGGGCCCAGCCGCTCCGCGGCATGTGGGATCTTCCCAGACTGTGGCACGAACCCGTGTCCCCTGCATCGGCAGGCGGACTCTCAACAACTGCGCCACCAGGGAAGCCCTGAATAAGATGCCATCATATATCATATAAGCAGAATTGATCAAAAGTCCTCTCAGATTTATGGTAACTAGTAAATAATTCTTTCTTACTGTTTCTCTCATCACAAAAACTTAGTTTTGAAAGAAATCTTAGAAATCATCTAGAATAGCATTTTCTAAAATTTATTTTGTAGAAGCTTTGTCCTATAAGCTCTTAATGAGCACCATGCTGGGAAAAAAACAAACAAAAACTTTGCAACATCAAATAATTTCAGAAATGTTAGGTTAACATACCAAAAGAGTTTCCTTATTGCAGGGCATCTTAATATCTTAATATGTCAATATGCTTGTCAATCTCCCAGGGAGAGGGAAGGGTAGAGTACATAGCCCTTCCCAAAGTCTTCGGATCATCAAGTCCTTGTTTTGTGAAACATCTTGTAGGACTAGTGTTCTGTGGAATCCACTTTGGGAAACACTTATCTAGGCACAGGCCCTTGAAAACTTTCATGAAGGTTCTTTCCCCTCCATAAACATGTGCAAGCTTCTCCTTATGAGCTCCTGGACCAGCAGCTCAAGTACCTGAAAAGTCTGTTATTCGATGGACAGTTCCAATCATTAGGATTGTTCTTCATTTATTGAACTGAAATCTACTACTCTCGTGTAGTTTACAGCTTTGGTTCTTCATAGAATCATGCCAATCAGTGCAGAACTAGGCTTCTTCTGTTCTAGGTGGCCAGCCTTTAACTATGTGAACACTGATGACAAAGCAGTGGTTAGGGCTACTGGCTCAAGAGTTAGATTCCCTCAGTCCAAATCCCAGCTCTCCTACTACTGACATGTGGCATTGGGCAAATCACTTCATCTAGGTTTGCCTCAGTTTCCTCATCTGTGAAATGAGGATTGTGAAAGAATTGACAGCCTAGGGTTGTTGTGAAGGTTTAACCTTCACATGAAGGGTCCTTAGAACAGAGTAAGAACTTAATAAATATTAGCCTTTATTTCCTTTACCCTCTTTTTTCCTAGTTGGCTTTAGATGTGGATTCTGTTTCTCAGGGAGAGGGTCTGAAATGTAGGTCTTGTGGGGTGTAAGAGTTTTACCATTTCTGAAAGACGCATATATTGCTTGGACTAATGGGAATGATTTACAAAAATTCTCTAATCCCTTTGCCTTCGTTACTGGGTTTCAGTTGTTTCTACCATAAACCTTTGAAACAGCTGTTTCAGCATTCAATCTCTGCTTACCCAGACTGGTGTCCCAGGGATGTTACCCAGGCAGGTTTAGGCTGCTGGCTGTCTTGCCTTCATCCTCAGCACAGCCCATGCCTTGTGGCCCCCACCTGGATCCCAGAGCTAGCAATCAGTGAGGCTGCTACTGCTTCTCAGGCCGCTGCCTCCTGTGGTCCAGCTTGCTCCCGAACCAGGGGCTTGTCCCTGTGAGTGCTGGAAGTACTCGCATCCACGGTCATTTGTTGAACAAGGATTTATTGAACACCTACTATGCGCTAGCTCCAGTGATCCTCAGCTAAATATTCTCATTTCCTGCAGTAACTCCTCCTGTAAGCTAATCAGTTCAAGATCTGAAAGGTACCCTTTTCTACTCTATCCTCACTGCTATTTTCTTAGGAAAATATACTCATGTAGACACAGCTTGACCAAGACAGCCTTCATAATCCTCTCAGCATGACTAAACTACAGACAGGTTTCTTCCTAACTCCAGACTCCTGACCTCCCTTTTCTCAGAGTATTTACTTTAGGAAACTTGTCTTTGTAAGTCCATTCTCTGTCCCTTTGAGATGTAAATCTTTTCAAAATCCTCCTGCTGGTTTTAGAAATCAGAACTGTCTCTCTCAAGAACCTGGGAACCATCTCTTTGAAATGTAAGCATATGAAATGAAAATGGAACTCCTATGTCCTGGTCCTCTGGGAGGAGCGGAGTCTGACTTAGGAAGACACCTTGCTCCAAGTTGTAAAACTACGTGCATCAAGAAGAGAAGGGAGGGCTCCCCTGGTGGCACAGTGGTTGAGAGTCTGCCTGCTGATGCAGGGGACACAGGTTCGTGCCCTGGTCCGGGAAGATCCCACATGCCGTGGAGCGGCTGGGTCTGTGAGCCATGGCCGCGGAGCCTGTGCTCCGCAGCGGGAGAGGCCACAAAAAAAAAAAAAAAAAAGAGAGAGAAGGGAAAGTTTACTTTTCCTTTAGACGAGGCCAATCAAGCAACACAGGTTGTGCATGACACCCCACCTTGCGCCAGTTCTTAAAAACCCTCCAGCCCTTATTCCTGGCAGAGCTGGGTATCCAGACTTGGTCTGTGCTCTCTCCCCTATTGTTGACAACACCTTGGCATAAAATCAACGTCTGTCTCTTCAACTTGTCCAGTGCAATTCATTATTTTAACGGGCTGCAAAAATAAATTAATCAGATTGTTCCAATGAATGGTCTATTTTTCCAATCCGGACACAAACGTTTTTCAGGAATCGAGTGCCTGCTGAGTCTGATCCAGCCCACGCTCTTGTGGCAGGGCTGCTTTCCCGGGGACACTGTGGGTGTCCGCTGGGAGAGGCTGGCGTGGTAACGACCCAGGACAGACACCATCTCTGCTGTCCCCTCCACAGCTCTGGGCCACCCGGAAACAGCTGGTGAGCTGTAGCTTGAGATGCTACCAGTTCTGGTGTTTGTTTGGCTGGGGACAGAATGGCTTATTTCAGCTAACCTCCTTGGCAAGTTGGAGCTCAGGCTGGGCAGAGTGCTGTGAGTAAAACAATCCCCTCACATTCCCAGAGGAGTGGTTACAGGACGGACGTGGCCATGGAGAGAAGTCTGTGTCATCCTGACCGGCCGCTCTTACCTGCATCAGCGAGAAGAAATGGTTCATCGCGATTCCGATCACGTCCTGCAACCAGCTCTCGTTAATGATGTCCAGACACTCCTGCTCTGCCTCTCCCCTGCGGGCATCACAGATGTCCCATAGGCGGTCCCGTAAGTCCTGCACACAAACACTGCTGTGAGGCTTCAGAATCACGGCTCAGACGATCTCCGTATAATAAAACTAGAATCCTTTGCCTGTCTTAATGCGTCTGAAGAAATTTAGACCTAATACACTCATATATTTTATCCCTTCGGTAAACAGATATTTATTTTGCTTCTACTCTGTCAGGCCTTACCTTTCTAAGACCCCCTCAGCACACCTTGTGCCCAGGTCCACAGTGTACTTTATTCATGAGGGGCTATGTTTTATGTATTCTAATCCTTCCTCACAAGACTTGATTGACCAAAAAAGACCTTTCAGGGAATTTTTGAGGAAATTGTGTATTGTTGGTGTAAGAAATATGCTGCTTTATTGAATCCGAGGGCATACGCTTGTTAATTAATCATGAGTGGAGCATGTCATTCTCCAAGAAACAGGGTCTGAGCTTAATGGGATTGTCTGAAAATAAACTTTGTATTACAGAGCTAGCAGTGAAAAAAAAATCTTTTAAAGATCCCAGCTCTACCGCTTACCAAATCCTGAGGAATAATGTTGATGATACCTTTCTATGTGTGTCAGTGTTCAGAATATAAGTCATTAGACTTATATTGACTCATTTAATGCCTCACAACCACCTCGGGTCCTATTGTTTTCTTCATTTTGCAGATGAGGATACTGAGTCAGTCACAGAGAGGTTATTTTCCTAAAGTCACATTATGAGCAAGTGGTGGAGGCAGGATATGAGCCTGTGGTCTTGTCTGTACCACTAGATTAGGGCTCAGTTCCTTGACCTGTAAAATGGGGATATTGTTTACCCTTTGGATGTGCTGCAGTTAGCCTAAGCCTGTAAAGCACTTAGCACAGTATTTAGCACACAATAATTCCTCAGTTATAAACAGTATCATAATCTTATTCATAGCAATAAAATATCTGTTTAATTAAAATTCCATTAAGAAAATATATACAGTCCAATAAAACTTGACAGTTTTCACGATCATAATAATTGATTGAACATTTACTGTGTGTTGGGCATTGTGTTAAGTGCCTGACGTTGATTACCTCACAAATCCCCACAGTAACCAAGGGAGAAGTTTCTGATGAGAAATTTGACGCCCAGAGATGTTGAGTCACTTGCCTATGGTCTCAGCGCGGTGAAGTCAGGAATTCGAACGCAAGCAGTTTGGTTCCAGTGCCTATAGTGGATTTTACTTCTGTGATGCTGTGTTTATGGAACACTTAGCATTTTGGTTTGTTATCTTGTGGGGGCTTCACATGAAATGAAAACATCACAGGCATTTTTATAGCTATACACTAATATCAGAACAGTACGCCATTCTTTTAGAGCTGAACTTGATGTCTCCCTGGTCTTTCCACAAATGCTATATCAGACATCCAGTGAGGACTGGCTTCTGCTCCTCAAACATTTATACATTTTAAAAAGACAGGAGAGGAAGCAGTTGAGGAGAAAGTACAAAAGCAGGAGCCTGGGACCTTGTTTCTAGCTCTCTTTCTGCTCCCGACTCACTGGGAGGCGTTAGCAAGTACCAGTGTCTCTGTGGCTTGGTTTTCTAATGGTAAAGTGAGGACAACATGATAGCAGAACCTTTCCATTAACTTCTTAGGATTGGAATGAAAGAAGCCAAGAACAAGGAATATTACCAGGAATAAAGAGGTTAACTACTGGCAAATAGGATGATGGATTTGTCATTTCCAATTTTGCTTCTTTTAAATATCTAATCTGTCTGTAATAAACACATGGTACTTCTGGAATACAGGAGGGCCAGGATTGTGAATAGGCAGGAAGGAGATAGGAAAGGCAGATATGTTTTAGGATTACCATTTGAGGAATGTCTAAGAACAGGTAAAAGACTTCAGTTTATTGGGACACTGATTAATGCAATACCTCCTGGATTAAACCCTCCAGCACCCTGGTCATCCAAGTTACCATAATGCCTTCACTTAATTTCAATAGCTTCCCAGCTGGTTTTCCAACTGCTCTCAAACACACCAAGCATCCTCCCTCTTCAGTGCCTTCGCTTTTCCCTATGCCTGATACACTCTTCTTCCCCAAATCTGCATGGCTTATCTCACTCAATCTCTCCTGTCCTGAGTTTGCTCAAATATTGCCTTCTCAGTGGGCCTTTCCACAACTACCATATACTAAAACGTATATCAACGTTCCTTCCCTCACTGCCCTGCTTTCCTCCTTCACGTAGCTCATATTATCAGTGACGTACTCGCTATTCATTTACTTATTTATTGCTCATCCTTTGCACTCTGGCCCCCAGAACATAAACATACTGAGGTCATAGGCTTTTTGTTCAGTGTTGAACCCCCCACCCCTTGAGCAGTGCCAGGACCATGGTAGATGCTCAATAAATATTCACAGAGCAGATGAATGGGTCATGGGGGTAGAGCTTGGGAATTTGTTGTCGTTGACAAATAAATACTGAGATTATAATCAGATATGACTACTAGTAGCCTATACTTAAGGTTGTGGAAGGGGAAAGACTTCCCCTGACAGGATAAGGGGCTCTGTAAATCTACACAGGAAAGACAAAAGGTGAGAGATTGAAATCAGGCTTCTTGTACATCAGAGGACCTTTTCTAAAGCATCAGGGTAATATACTCTGAATTTATCATATACTTATGAATTTATCAAAATCTGCCTGTCTACCAAGTGACAGGCACTGTGCTGCTGGAATACCAAGATATATGAGATTTGGTACCTTCCCTCAAGGGATCTAGTCAACAGAGGCAACACTTCAGGCTTTCTGGGATGTTCCCTCATTCCTCTTCTCCCTGACATCAACCAACCATATAAATGTAGCCAAGAGAGGCACGTACTTAATACCAGGCTTGGACACACTTACATGACCCAACAAAAGGGTTAGGAGTCTACAAAGTAGATGTCCAGAATGCTCTTGCACCGCTGGCCTTGGCTTCTCCTTTCACAAGCATTGGCTACCATATTCTCATTCTGAGCTCAAAGTACAGAAGAGCGATTGTTCTTGAAAGTCGGCAGGTTGGTGTTCAAACCATTTCTCCCCTCATCCTCACACCTCATGAGAGTAAGAAGGGGATGAATTAGGCTTTTTTTGTTTGTTTGTTTTGTTTTGCGGTACGCGGGCCTCTCACTGCTGTGGCCTCTCCCGTTGCGGAGCACAGGCCCCGGACGCGCAGGCTCAGCGGCCATGGCTCACGGGCCCAGCCGCTCTGTGGCATGTGGGATCTTCCCGGATCGGGGCACGAACCCGTGTCCCCTGCATCGGCAGGCGGACTCTCAACCACTGCGCCACCAGGGAAGCCCTGAATTAGGCTTTTGAAGTACAAGATTTGAGAGTGTGGAAAATCTGGCCCCGCGGGTCATGGATTCCCTTACATTCACTCTTTGGTGTCGTTCAGCCTTCATTTCCTCATCATCCCACAGGTCATCAGGAAGAGAGTTGAAATCAGCCTGCCACTGAGATACAAAATCTTGCTTGTGGTCCGGACGCCTTAGAAACTGCTGGAAATCTGTTCTGTAAGGCATTCAGAGAATCAGACGGAGCTTATATGTCCTGCCTGTAAACTACACGGTTGTAACTTTGGAAACTTTACTTACCTAATATCATATAAGTAAGCAAGCACCGTATGCTGGCCTTCTCTCAGGTGCCTGAGTACTGTTTTGATGGAATTTATATAGGAATTTTCTATCAGTTTCCAGTAAGGTACTAAAAATGATTGTATTTCCTGTTAAATGGTAAAGCATAAAAATCATAATTTCAAAGTGAAAATTCTTCTGCGTAATTGAGTCAAAAGGGCACTACTAAGCAAGAAGATCAAGTTGCAACTGTAGCCACTTAAGGCAACTCTGTGAAACTTCTTGCTCCTCCTTCCTCCCCTCCCCCAGCTAATTCCTATTTCAAATCATTTTTCATGTCTGAGCGCAGACATATTTTTTTCCAGAAATCCTTCCCTGATCCATCAAGTGTATAGGGTCATCCTCTGAAGTTCTGAAGTCCCACCTTAGCACCCTGTACTTCTCTCATTAGAGAACTGATGGCATTAATTATAACTGTTTATTTATTTGTCTATATTCACCTCTAGAACAGCAGTCTCATAAAACCAGGAAGAATTACTATCTTATTCACCACTAAACAGTTTTTCCTATAATTACCACAATGTCTGGGACATAGTAAGTGCTCAAGAAATATTTATTGAATGAGTGAATTGAATAATCACAGACCTCACATTTTGCCTAAGTTGGAGAACACCTAGGGTTCTTGTCAGGGTGATGATGAGTTATTTCTCTGAATTCTCCCTTGAGGTTTTACCTTTGCTGTAAAGTGCACCATGAAAATCAGAAAGTTTCTTTTACATTATCTTTAATGATGCAAATAAACAATGAAAAATAAGAAGTAATCAAATTGAAATAAAGTTGAAGATTTTTTTTTTTTTTTTTTTTTGCGGTACGCGGGCCTCTCACTGCTGTGGCATCTCCTATTGCGGAGCACAGCCTCTAGACGCGCAGGTCCAGCGGCCATGGCCCACGGGCCCAGCCGTTCCGCGGCACGTGGGATCCTCCCGGACTGGGGCATGAACCCGTGTCCCCTGCATCGGCAGACGGACTCCCAACCACTGCGCCACCAGGGAAGCCCCCATATTATATTTTAATATAAACTTTCTGTACGAATTTTTCCCTTATTTGTTGTGCATTTATTTATTCAGGGGCTTGCACATGGGGACCTTGGAGGTCATCTGGGCTAACTTCCTCTTCAACTGAGAAATGCCAAGAGATCTAGACACAGATTATCCAATCTCTGTGGACCTCACTGATACATTAGGCACATTTCAATGCAACCCCCTTTAGGGTCACACAACTTGTATTAGTGGAAAATGCTTCCTGTGTTGAGCAGAAATTTGCCTTTCTGTATTTTCTACTTATAAGCCCTAGCTGTGCCCTTTGGAGAAGGACAGTCTACATTCACACCATCTTCTCTATGACAGCCTGTCAAATATTTGAAGACATTGGTGAGGAGAAGTAGGCTGGGATTCAGGATGAAACTCGCTTGCTTTTGTATTTCCAGCATCTAGTACAGCATTTGCAAACAACAGGTACTCAACAAATGTTAATATAGATGTAAGCAGAGTCACCTGAACCCAATTTTATCATCAGTTAAATTTTCAGGAGACTGGATGGCACTGGATGGCTTCATCTGGTTCTAAAGGCCTATGATTCTATGTCTAACCATACTTCAAGTATTCATTTATCATACACATTTACAGTTCTTTCAATGCTCCTCTGAAATTATTTTAACACCTTTCTCTTACCTAGAGCCCCTCTCTGGTTTCTAGGTTTTCATGATCTCTCTTAAAAGATGTGGTATCCAGAGTGGTGCTGAAGACCATTTTAAGTAAGCTGACTACTAAACTTCCCTCCTGGTGACTTCAAGTCATTAATTAACACTCTGTGCGAGGAGAGTTACCACCTAGGAATGGACCTAACTGAACTAACATCCTGTTCACAGTTCTTATTTATTTACAAGAACTTCATGAGAAATTGTCAAATGCTATTTTGAATTCAAGGTATACTATGTTCATGGTACCTCTCTGACCCACCTACTCAACCTTGCTATCAAAGAAAAGGAACAGGCCAGTTCAGCAGGACTTAGTCTTAGTAAACCTGTCTGACCTCTGGGTGATCACTTTGTATGTTACAAGTGCTTAGAGGCATGTGTTTAATAATTTTCTTTCCAATTTTGTCAGGGATTAACATCTGGATCATTGGTCTTGTATGCTACTAAATCCCGTCCACCTTTTGTTAAACATTTAGTCATTAGCCCACATCTGGTCTTCTAGATTCTCCCGTATCTTCTGTGATTTCTATGAGTTATTGATAATGTCCCATCTGTAGTTTATTTAATTCTCTGGGACGTTATTTTTCTGGGTCTAGGCACTTGAACTTATGTGACGTGACTAGATGTTAAGACCTATCCTTTCCAATTAAATAATCTTCTCTTCATTGACTGAAGCGTAATAGGAAATTGGGCAGCCAAAGCAAGTATCCTCCAAGCTTCAGAAGCTAGAAAGCAAAGACCTATCACTCCACTGCCTCCTTGGTGGTCTCTGAACCTTCCCTTGGGGCTGGCAAAGGGATAAGGACCCAGGCTCCCCTTGAACTTGGTTGCTGCCTCCACCTGAGAGAGCCAGATATGCAAGCAATCCCCCTCTTTCTCTCACTCTCTCTCCTTCCCCATGCCTATTGAGGTAAGATATATCTGGGGTCCCTGGAAGGCCTGGAACTAGGGTTGCCAGATAAAGTATAGGATGCCTATATATACTTCACTGATTATCTCAAATTTAAATTCATTTAACTGGGCATCTGTTTTTCCTCTCCATTAGTAGGTAAGCTGTGCAGCTCATGTGTGAGAAGCTTAGAGTAGAAAAGGACTAGGGTAGGTCATGTGGTCTGCTTTGTTTCCAGGTTCTAGGCTAATTCTGCTTGTAGCAAAAAGGAGTTCTCTACATGGTTTCACTTAGGTAACTAGAGGTCCGGGCTGTATATCCTCCCATTGTCCCTCCAGACCAACTCCCCATCCTTCACTCTCCATCCTGCTCAGTGATTGCTCTAGGAGGCTAACTCATGTGAATTACTTCAGGAAACTCCCTTGCCTTCCACCTCCCAGTCAAGAGATGAGAGAGCAGGAAGGACATGAGGTTTGGTTATATGCTTCCCTGCTCCTCTCTGCTGGTCACTGTGGGTGGCTGCATCCTCTGGGAAGGCCACAGCCCCGGGCAGGTGGCCTTCTCCATGCACAGGTCTTCCTGAGGTCTGGACATCTGCTTCCTGTCCTCAGCTTCTCAGGCCTAGGGGCCATAATAGCTCCTGGCTCTCTCTTGTTGAGGGTAACAATCTAATCCTTGTAGATTACTGGCCACATACATATAAATACATATAAATCATCCTTTATTCAACTTTCTTTAAATTATCTTCTGTTTTCTGCCAGGATCCTGACTAGAAGATCTACAATGGAAGCTGATGCCATATCTCAGTGTGAATATTTATTTTTCACTCATGTTCTCTATTTCCCTCTTGTCCTCTATGAATTTATTTCTCTCAAGGGCTTGAATGTTTGGATTTAAGGATCAGATTTTAATATTTTTGTCCCTCACTCTCCAACTCCTACCAAATAATATCATTTTAATTTTATCTCCTTCCCAACAACCACTTCTGTATCCTGCTTCTATGACAGTTCTTGAATATATTTATTTTTCAAAGTAGCTACTATTTGGCTGAGTGATAGTAATTACACACATCTGTAATTCTATCATTTAATGTTCTCATCTTCGAATATTTTCTGTTCTAATTTCTCCCTCAATGCTAATTAATTCATCAAAGCCTTATCGGTCTTCCCTGGTGGCGCAGTGGTTGAGAGTCCGCCTGCCGATGCAGGGGACACGGGTTCGTGCCCCAGTCCGGGAAAATCCGCTGGACCCGTGAGACATGGCCGCTGAGCCTGCGCGTCCAGAGCCTGTGCTCCGCAACGGGAGAGGACACAACAGTGAGAGGCCCACGTACTACAACAACAACAACAACAACAAAAAAGCCTTATCAAGAATCTCTAACATACTCTTCACTGTATTTGATTCTGTATTGAATACAGTGAATGTTTACAATTTAATTGAGGAGATAAGTAAGACATTTCCCTAGGAATGTTCAATAACAATTGCAATTCATGATTGGGTCTCAAGTGCCTGGCACAGATGGTCAGGGCTAACAGTTCATAAGAGTAAGAAGCCATGGAGGATTGGAATTAAGAAGACAGGGACTGAGTCTTTCAAAAAACTCTTTGTCTTTTAAAAAGTTTTAAAAGACAGACCGTTCTGTGTGATTGTCCCAAGATGATTTATCTATTAAAGCAGCCGGATTTGCCTAGGTGACAACTGGGCTTTGCAGCTGTCAGAGCATAAAGAACTGAATGGAGCTTCCAGGGCTCACCTGGGCATCTCCTTGCCTGACACTAGGGTACACATTTAAAGAGCTGAGGCCAGATAGCTCTCTGTTCTTTTATTAGTTTAGTTAGCTTCAAAATTTTCCTTCTATTTCTAAAAAGTCAGGGGTTAAACTTCATTTGAAAGCGTTATGATGTGGGCATGACAGCACGGTTGGAGGGCTATAATTTGCTGGATATGTGTTCTGGGGAAGATATTCTTCCAGGAAACTGCATCTCTGCTTGTCCCTGGGGTGAAAATTGGTCCTCAAAGAACCCATTTGTTCCCCTGATTGCAGCACTCAACAGCCGCTCAAAGCATGACTCAGAAATTTTAGGGAGGAGAGAAAGCATGGGATGTGATGCAATGAGTATTCTCAAAAGATCACCTCGGCCTTTTGATGAATATATATATTACCAGCTACAAAAGGCCTTTTGGATGGTGCAAATAATGGTGTGACTCTTCCTATAAAGCGGAGAAAGAACAGATTCTACTAGCTTGAGTCTAAACTGCCGTACCTCAGAAATCGGTTCATTCACATAAACCCATTCTTCTGATCCTGGCTTAGGTGGGGGTGGCACTACTGGAGCAGGTGACACATCTGTAGAGTCAGCAGGTGATTTCTTTACTGGAACTTTCCCTCCTGGAGATTTTCCTCTGGGAGAACCTTAAACATGCATATTAAATCCTGCCATTACAAGGAGATGAATGGGGCCAGATTGTGGTGGGTGGATAAACCTATGATGCCATGGGTCTCAGGCAATTCATTAACTACTTTTTAAGCAACTTTGGGCAGCCTTATCAAATAAAAATTTAAAAAGTCATTCTCTATAGCCCCCAAATTAACCAATAATACCAAAAGCAATTTTTTTTTAAGCAATGCAACTTCTCTTGTCCAATTAGCTATGGAAAACAATTTGATATTTTATTTTCATCTCTGTCCTTGCTTCCACAATGAACACACGGGTTTTACAAAGTTTAGGCGCCAGAGAAAAGTGTATTTTATTTACTATTGCAAAAACTGGCAAACTAAACACTCACCCTGAATGAGAAAGAGAGTAGCTGTAACAGGAGTGGTGCTCTTGGTGTTTTTTGAAACCCAGGGGAGGAGCAGGGAGAAAGAATGCTATTGTAGGAGTCAGTGAGGGAGGTAGGGGAGGAGAAGGGGTACCTCCTGAATATTCTCACATTCCCTGGATGAGACAGAGGGCTTCTGAGCGGGGAATCTATATCTCTTTCTACAGTCAGGGTGTAGGGATGAAGGCGACTGCTGTGCCGTAGGTCTGGCTGAATTAAGGCATGGGCGGGAAGGGAGAAGAAGGGAGCGGGGAGCAGGAGAGGGAATGGAAAGAGAGAGGAAGGAGGAGAAGAAAGAAAAGGAGGTGGAGAAGGAGGAAGAGAAAGAGGCCTAATTTCAGCTCAGAATCCAGAAAGGGCGTGTGCCCCACTCTCTGTGAGAACATCCAGGGGGGAATCCAGACCCGCGAAGCAGTACCCTTATGGTCTGAAAGATCTTGTGACTGATCAAACTACCTTAACTCAGAAAGCACTGATATTTCCTTAAAGGATCAAAGTTATAGTTTAGAAATTCACTCAGTTTAAATTCCACTTATTTTCAGTTTCCTTATTAAGATTTTAGATGCAGTTTATAGATGCCTACAGAATTTGCAGCACTTTCTTTCCCCAAAATATATTTCTTTGAGTATTATTTAACGATAATGCTGTTTAGAAAAGTAAATACATCTTCCACTTTTATACTAGTTTAAAATATATGGATTATAAGTAAAGGGGATATTGTTAATTATGTCATATGAACAGTTTAAATGACTTCTACTTATACAATTAAAACCAGTATTCGTCATCTACAAGTTTAAAGTTCCATCTAGGTATTTTTAATTAGAAAAATTTAAGAGCATCTTTTTTCAGGTGAAAACCAAAAATGTTCATTACTTGATATATTTTTCTGCATGATAATTTTTCATTCTCTGAACTGAATCTCTGGTGAAATAAAAGTGACAATACTATGGCCACTTTAAGATGAATTTCTCAAAGGAGAATTCCTAAGGAGAACTTTGTAATTATAAATGTGAGACTGGAATGAGTTCCTTTTTCTTCTTTTCTTACATATCATGGTCATTCAGTGAAAACTAAGGGAGCCAGGGAACATTTTTGGACAATGTGCTTTGATCTCATTTAACTTTTATCTAATTGTTAACAATGAAAATGCAAGGGTAAAAGATTTGAATGAATAAAAAATGTATCTATGTCACAGTGAGTGAAAGTAGATGCCACTTTTGAACAAAATCTATCGACATCTCAAATGTCATGAGGGTCATTCCTTGCACCACCCACACAACCATATGAGGACTTCAGTTTCTAATAAGATATTTGCTTTCATTTGGAAGTTGGATTATTGAGTCCTCAGTGTGGCCATTCTTCATGCATAAAATTCTGGAGAGTAATCTATGCTTAGCATATAGTAAAGATAGATTTTAGCAAATTTTTTTTTGTCCAGTTATAAGAACCTAATGGTATTACACAGAAGCACGTGGAGCGAGAACAAGTATAAATAAAATAAGGTCAAAAGAAAAATGTAATTTTAGGACATGGGATTTATTTAATCATTTTATCTGTAAAGAAATGGTCAAAGTTGAACCTATAGAGCAATATGCTTGAGCAAAGAAAATAACATAGTAGGAGCTCAGTAAAGGTAAGAATAAATTTCATCTATTGATGAGAGGACATTAAGAAAACTAGAACACTTTCAGATTAAGTTGGCACTACTCAGGGAGATGAGAGGATTGTAGGAAGAAGGAAAAGATGCAAAAAGTCTGACTTTTTTTTTAAAGAAAGGCATTATTATTACCTTTCAGTCCTAAAATATTTCCTAGTAGGATCTGGCTTAATTAAGGGCTTCCCTAGGTAGAAGTTAGAAGACTGGTTAACAGTGATGGCTTTCTTATTGCCTTGGTTCAGCGAAAAATGACTCTGGTTGGTGACTGAAGTGGAGACTCAGGATGCCTTGGATAAGATGAAAATTTCTGCTCTGCAGCAATGTGGCCAGGAAGAGAAAGAGGTCAGTGCCAGGTAAGGAGCCAGAGATGGAACATGAATCAGCTTATTCTCCAAATCGCTATTGAGAAGGTATTTTGGAAAAGTTTTCTCTCCTTGGTGTCCTAGAGTTCATGTTGTTAGTCTAAGTGGAGCTGGAGATATGGAACGTGGACAACTATAAAGTAATGAGGACTGGTTATTTGGAATCCTTTATAGGACCTGATTTTAGTATAATTATACCCAGTGATAAGCGTTGGAAACTCCTTAAGTCAATTTTGCAAAGGATTCCCCTTCTTGCCCACAGTCTTTAATAACTTGGTCTAGAGTCAATAATCATATCCCATACTTATTTAGCCCCATTTACTCTGAGCCAGATTCTGTTCCAGCTGCTTTTTTGTAGATTTACTAATTCCTTACTACAGCCACAGAGAAGTTACTTTTATGAACTCATTTTACATACGAGAGAACTGAGACTCACTAAGGTCAAGTTACTTGCCCTAAGTCACTCGTATGGTAAATGGCAGAGCTAGAATGTCGGCCCAGGCAGGCTGGCTCCAGAGTCCATGCATTTGACTGTCCTACTTTATTGCCTTTTAGTGTCTATTGATGTAATTCATGTTCAAATGTGTTCATTAGATTGATATTTAGAAATCTGCAAGCTTTAGAGTAGTTCTTTTAATACTATTTGCTTAGCTCATAAATTGATTTTAAGACTGTGTTCTATTTACATTGCATTACAATTAAATTACAATTTAATTTTTCTACTTGTGAAAATTTTATTAAAAGCTACAGTCTGAGAAGTCAATTCATTGAAAGACTCATACTAAAGAGTATAAATAATATTATTTAACTCATTTATATTAGATGATGGTATTAAGGCAAAATCCAGGGAAGCTATGAGAATAGTGTTGAGAGTTAATATGGAGTGTTGATGACATTCGCCAAAGTGTAAAGAGGCTCTAACTTTCCCTTCTCATAGGTTAATGATTCCTAACAAAACACTACCTTATTTATTTATTTATTTATTTTGCGGTACGCTGGCCTCTCACTGTTGTGGCCTCTCCTGTTGCAGAGCACAGGCTCCGGACGCGCAGGCTCAGTGGCCATGGCTCACGGGCCCAGCCGCTCCGCGGCATGCGGGACCCTCCCGGACCGGGGCACGAACCCGTGTCCCCTGCATCAGCAGGCAGATTCCCAACAACTGCGCCACCAGGGAAGCCCTACCTTATTTATTTTGACTCTCCATTTCCTCATCTTTGAAGTGGGAAATGATCATTTATACTTCACAGGTGGTTATGAGGATTATGCAAGAATATAAAAATTATCTTGTATAGTGCCTGGCGTAGGGTAGGTACTCCATAAGAGGTAGTTTGTTACTATGATTATGAATTATGTTATCAAAGGAGATTGTGGAATTTTGATATCTGAACCATGATTGTACATTAATCATCAACTTTCTGATGTGTGGCATCAACTTTCAGATGGTACCTAATGTGTTTTGCATGTGCTCTAAAATCTATTAAGACCTTGTACATTGCACCACATACTCTCCTCTGTTTAAGGTCCCAGGTGATAAAAAATGTATTTTAGAAATTAATCTTAGAAAAAATTAGGGCTTTTTATTTCTATTTCAAAGTATTGTTATATACATGTTGTTTTTAAAATTGTAATCCAACTTAAATATTTTGGGGAACAGGACATATTATAAGTAATACGTTAGAAATAACTGAATGTTTCTGATATTCCGATGGCTAAAATAGAACAATAAGTCTTGGGCATCAATATAGTAGTTCTTCAACTTTAGGGATCACCAGCATTCCCTAGAGGGCTTATTAAAACACAAATTGCTGGACCCCTCCAGGAGTTTCAGATTCAGTAGGTCTGGGGTGGGACCAAGCATTTGTTTTTCTAATAAGTTCCCAGGTAATGCAGGTGCTGCTGGTACAGCACTGAGTTTAAAGAGCCACCATGTTAGTAGATGCATCTAGGTATTTCAATTCCATTTCACTTTCATCTTTTTTCTCTGTTCTTCCATGTCTTTCCAATTAAATGTCATTAACGTTTATAACATTGACATAACATTTATTGCTATGTGGCCTGGTAGCACCTAAACTTTAAGTCAGATCAGAAGGCAAGCACTGGGACAGTCCCAATACTAATACATGGGCAGGCCAGAAGAACTAAAGAGATCATGATTTCCAAACATTTATTCCACAGAGTTCTAGTCCCAATGGATACCCCTCCAACAGAGAGTTCTGCAGCCACAATGTTTTGGGATATTACATAGTGTATCTCCTACTGCCTTAGAGATAGATGATTACAGAAGATACATATCTATATTGACATCTATCTCAGTTGAGATGAAAAAACATTTTAATTTGGTGTAACTCAGCATTTTCTGAAATTGGTTGATTAAGGAAAACTCTTCATTTAGCCCTTAATTAACACCTCCTATGTAAGGTCATAGAGTTGAAAAGCCCTTATTTTATGAAGGAGTAAAATGGGGCCATGGCAAATGGTTGAAGATAATAAGAAATGCTTTAAGAACACCATAAATACAATTGCAAATGGCATTTCCGTGTCAAGATTTTGGAGGGAGAAGTTTGGAATTGATCTAATACACAGAGAAAAATAGGGATGAATTGAAGATGCCAATAGCAGGAAACAATGATAAGTCTGAAGGAAGGAAAAAGGAGATGGTTCCTCAAACCATAAGAGATGTTTTCAGTATGATTGGTGTCAAACAGCCTGTGAGGTAAACAGATAACCAATCAATAGTGTTCACCCCCAATGGAATTAGTTCCAAATATTAAGAATTAAAATCATTAAGACTTCCTCTTAATGAAGGAAATCCTGTTATACATGCCAAAACAACAGCATTTCTATGTAAAAGAAAGACTTCTAAATATTGATCGAGAGTTTACCTGTTTCAAATATTATTGAACACAGTAGAAATTGTGTTTATGGAAATAGAAACACAATAGTAAAATAAAAGCAAAAAAATGTTTGAAAGTTCTTGGAGGTACTTAAACTGAGCTAACTGCATGACTCCAGTGAATATATATTTTACTGGTTGAACTTGTAGTTGCTTATGGTTTGAGTGTGTATACTTTCATCTAAGGATGCTCTCAAAGCATGTGAATTATTATGTCTAACTTGACGATTTTCACCTAATATGCATAAATATATTTAATTCCTATTTTTGATGATTCTATGCTGATCCTTCATTTGCTTTTGCTGATCACAATAAGAAAGCAAGGGATGCATAATGTAAATGTGAAAATTATTCTCCTATTTGTAAACAGGTGAGATAGAGCAGAGCATAAATTATAGCCAAAATTATAGGTAAATTTTTCATCTCAGTGTTAACTCACCAATGACTCTAGTTATATATGCCTATCAGGTCATATAATCAGAGAAGGGTAAGATTCTTTGAGAATCATGGTTATGCATCTTTAAATGCCAAAATAGAGATCCTTTTAAGCCCATCATTTTGTGAACATGGCACAGTCTTGGGCTGCTACTACACTAGCAATTTGTAATGAAAAATTAAACAAAGGTACATACTTCATGACAACCCCCTTTGTATGTACCCTGCAAAAGTCCACTGTATGTGTCCATAACTGCATTTCAATCTTTCATTGGTTGGTGTAGCAGCTTCAATGTACAATCTAACTAATATGCTTTTTAAAGCCTATTTTCTTCTACCAACTATCAATTATTTACAAAATTTTATCCTCCTTATTTCACAGAAATAGTTAAAATAAAATAGAAAAAAAAAAAAAGAAATTAGGGTCAGGAAAAATGCAACTTAAAGTAGAAGGTCAAAACCAGGAGAGGAATTAGAAAGCAGACTCTGGGATCTAGGTCCTTGCGCAGATACTAAAATCTTATAGGCACGAATTTGTTTCTGTACTTCTAGACAGCCAAAACAGAAAAGGAAGTGCTATCATTTAGAGGTGCTAACTATCTAGCCATGCAGAGGAAGAAAGATTTTCCAGTTCCTTGATTCTGAATGAAATTTCCCACCTAGGATTTCACATAGGGGTGACTGAATGATGTAGTGGGCATACTATCTCTTCAGAAAATAAAATACCAGGTTATTATTGGTATAATAAATGTTTTAGCTCCACTGCTATTGTGTTGAGGACTTTATATCAAAGTGCTTATCAGTGAAAGCAATTCTATGGGGGACCCAAGAAAATACGGTTCAGCATGTAGTTTTCTGATGGCATAGCTTAGCCCAAGGATAACACCTATAATATCTATGATGAATGGATATTCTGTGTCTTAGATATTCTCTAAATTATTCCTCACAAGCATCACTTTTCTTAGCAGGACCTTTGCTAAGACCCAGGCTACAGAAACACTGAGGTTCTGTTTCATTGGCAAGGGCTTATGGTTTACAAATGCCTGAGAGAGGTATTCAGTGTATACTACTACATAAATATAGCTATTTTCACTGAAAATTATAAAATGCAGAATTATATTTAATCATATCTATCTTGATTTGTACCTTTTCTTTGGAGTGAAGTTTCACTTTTCTTCCCTTTTCCTTCCTGAAGAGGTTCTCGATTACCATGCGGGGGTTCTAAACAAAATTCAACACATAATTATCATTGATGATTTTCTTCAATATCCTGGGCTATGATTTGTAAGCAATCAAATGCTATTTCTCAAAAACAGTTATATTTGTGAACTGCCTAAAATGGCTTAGGCCTTTACTGTGAGTTAAAATTAATCTGAAGACAGACTGTGGATTGAAATTTCTTGAATGACAACGCTGATAGTACTATTCTATTTTGTGACATTGAGAAGTTGAGTCCTAAGCTTAAGATCAACATTTGGTAGTGAATTTGATTGTAAACTCTTTAGTGCAACATAGTTGCAGAATCTTAAAAGTTAGTCACAAGTCCATTTGAAGCAGATGGCTCTATTTGGATATAGTTCACTGGAATGATCCCTATACAATAAGACAACTGGGTCTGATAAGAATGATGCCAAAACACCTTGAAGAAGAGTTAAATAACCACATTGCTTTGCTATGGAGCATCCTTGAACTTCTATTGACCCCACGCTTGGTTGCCTTGTGACTTCTACATTCCACTGTGCATTGACTGTAACTTGTAATGCAAAGGATGGTTTGGGAATATATACGCTGGGTTCCCCGGAATCTAATTCAAAAATATATTGGAAAGGGGAAAATGGGAAACTGATGAACTGGAGGTCAATAAGATGTCCCAAATAATAATTAGTTCTTTGAAAAAATCACTACATCCCACATAATTTACCAAACAAGTTCAGTCGTCTTCCTCCCTTTGCCCTGGGCTACAGTTTTTTGTTTTGATTTTTTTTTCCTTCATTGGAAGAATGCACATATGGGACAATTTAAATGCTTGTGATGGAGAGATCATCTGACCTATCTTTGTATTTAGAAGTGTTAGTTATAAGAATGTGTAAATACATAACTCATATCACTTACATTTAAACATCTCAGCTCCAAAAACCAAGATTCCATAGAAATAAGACAAGGAAAGAAGGATTAACCTTGAAACTTTGTTAACCTCCATAAAAGGACTTTTAAACATCAAAATAGTTGAACACCAAACTCATTCATAAATAAATAAATAAATAAATCCAAACATTTGAATTAGTTCCTTTTTTTTTTCTTAGAAATAAGCTTAATAAAAAAAGTCTAGATAAGCTCTTAGTTCCTTTAATAACAATACTCTGGGTAACCAACCATTGCTCTAAACTTTAGCAAAAGGCAACAGCAAAGAGGGTAAAATAGAGACACCTAAGATGTTGAACTTATAAAATATTGTGAGCAGGTCTAATTTCTGCTGGGGATAGCATGCACTCTGCCTATTTTTAAAAATTATTTCCAAAATGTATTCTGAAATTGCAAAATATATTCCTAGCAGCATGGATAGCAAGCACTACCATACTCTGTCACACTCAGAGCTTGAGTTTTAAATTAAATTCTGACATTTGGTAGTAGACTTGATAATAAACCCTTTAATGGGACATACCTGTGAAGTTTTTCAAATTTAATCTCAAGTGCATTTGAAGCAGATATAAAATACAGAACTGTAAAAAATTAATAAACAGAAAGCACAAATAAATAGAGTCAGGAAACCAGAAGGGGGAGCTCTCATGCCCTAAGAGGACAGCATTGCCCAACAGGAGGAAGGAAGACTCCTCTTCTTTCCTGGCAAGGACTCAGCCAATGAAAAGCCATGGACTCATCAAGTACTATGGCCCTCCCAACTTCCTTTTCCCCTCTATAGAAGCATTCTCCTTCTCTTGTCATGCGGAGACTTGCACATGGCTTGCCATGGTTGCAGACCCTGAATTATAATTTCCTGCTAATTCTGAATAAACCCATCTTTGCTGGAGAAATATCTGGCAGTCTATTTGTTTCAGGCCAACAGACTCATATACAATGTAGAACTATATTTGGACAAAATGACTTTTAGTACTTAGTGTACTATGCTTCCTTCTTTACCCTATTTCCACCCTTTTTTTTTTTTTTTAGTAAATAATTTCTCTTTTCTTCTCAACTTTTAAAGAAGATTGTAATTGGATGTTTGCTTTGGGCTTGTTCAGAAGCCTTAGGCTTTTAGTTCTGCAAGTATGTTCTTTTGAAAAAAACTGTAAGTTATTTATATAAAAATAAACAAACCTGGGAACTTCCCTTCCTAAAATCATTTATCCCAGCTTCCCTGAGCTGTAAGGGCAGCGCAGCCTGTGCTATTGCCTCATCAACGTCTACTAGCACTGAGATCTCCTTGCAATGATGCGTTGCAGTTGGAAGGCAGTAACTGGGCCCCTGGGGATTAATTCTTCTATATATTTTTAAAGATCAGGCACTAACCCAGCCCTTGGTGGAAAAAAGAGACAGATACAACCACTCTTTGAAGCAACAATAGCTTTATTATTCATCCAATGCACTGTATTCAAGTATACAATTTTATTTAATGTCACGAGCAAACTTAAGAAATTTAAAGACTGAACCGTGTTGTAACCAGAAATGCTAAAGATGGGTTTCAGGGAATGGCTCCAATCCACAGATACTCCTGACTGTGAGGCCGAGGGGAGGAAAGGGAGGGGAGGCCACGGCCATAGGTTAAAGGCCTAGATGGGTAACTCCAGGCTCCCTTGAGCCTCTGTGGAAACTGTCTTCCCTGGCTAAACAGCATTTTTAAGGTTTCCATTTGTCCTTCAGACCACTGCTTTGTTTTTCTAACGGGGAAAGTATGTATGGTTAATTCATTGCTTTGTGCTTTATTGTTTCATATGATAAAATATTTTTTTTAGAATTTGCGTATTTTGCCTTTAGTTAAGCCCCATTTTATTGAAGTACAACAGTCTTTAATAGACCATAATATATGTTATTAAAGTTTTCAAATGAATTTGTTTAATATAAATAAATCTAATTAAAAAAATCAGACCCATCTCAAATCTCCATGAAGTAGAAATATTATGGAGTTTAGAAATGCAATCATGACACAATATCAAGAATACCTAGGTAGACTTGTGTAACTGCACAGCCAGCTACTTACAAAGCTAAAACCAGCTACTAGAGCCACATTTGTTTCATACACACAGCACCAAACTGATCCTGGCATTCTCCCAATATCACACATTTCAACAATTGAGGATTTTACTTTTGTCATTATATTGTCTACCATGTAACTTAATGGTCCTTAGTGGTTTAAGCTAAAAAATATTCTCTATACAAACTCTATTCATGTATGTTATATATCATAAATATACAAGTTTACTGAGATGTCAGGTGCTTGTTTCTACCCTTTTATAATCACATAGCACTGAAGAGTGACAGTTATGTATAAATTTTAGTCTCTAAAGAATGCTGTTGGTATGTTTCCTTATTCCTGTGGACAACAGGTTGTGCTAACTCTCATTTTCTGAAGATGGCCTTGCTTTTTACATAAACACAACTCTATCACTCTGCAAATAGACGTCTGTCCTCTTGATCTGCTCTAAGCTCCTTCTGGTATTCTCTGCGCCTTCCCTCCTCTCATCTGTGGTCTTATTCTAATCAGTAGATCTGGGTGTGAGGACTCCACATTCCTTCCCACACAGTAAAGTACCTCCGCTTTGTGACAGCCGTGCTCTCAGTGACTACTGCTTTTCCTCTTCATCAGAGCAGACAGCTTGCTTTCATATGGCTGAAGTTGCTCAAAGCCTGAATCTAGATAAATGGACTGGTACTATAATTTATAATTCTTTTCTAAAATGAAAATGAGAAACTGGCAAACAGGATTAGAAATCGTCCTGTCAATCACCTGATGCTGGTTTTCCTTTTGCAGCAGGAGTTTTGGAACGCTCACGCTGACCGTGGACTTCCTTCTCTTTTTCTGGTTCAGGAGGAGGGGGGAGAGGTGATGTAGCCTCAGTTGGGGAAACTTCTTCTTTTTCCTCAGCTTCCTTTTCTTCTAATTTCTTTTTCACTTCAAAAGGATGATAAGAATGGACTTTTATTAGCGGCTCCAGACACCTACTATTTCACTTGAACTAAGATAAACCTAAATTAATATAAAACTGCTCTTACTGAATTAGGGCGAACTTCATGTTTTAGGGATCTCCTTTAAATCATTCAGTCCTTAAAACTAAGATTTGAAGTCTTCTCTGCCTGGTTAGAAATACCGTCCACCCTGCCTCTGTTGGGGATGATGATGATGATGATGATGATGATGTGTGTGTGTGTGTGTGTGTGTGTGTGTGTGTGTGTGTATCAGGTGGGAAGGCTTGTTGTGCCATGTGTCAAACCAACAATCTAGAAGTAGCTGGTGTGTTGCGATAGAAAAATAAATAATTGTCAAAATTTCCAGGGGAAAAGCAAGGTGAAAAAGCACAAAGAGAAGATGTCGGAAGGACACGGAAGGGGAAAGAAATGTGCAGCACTGACATCTAGGGGTAAATACATATGAAGCATTTAGAATGGTGCTCAGTACACAACTAAGTCTTAGCATTTCATTCTTTCATGCAGCAACTACTTATTGAATCTGAGTTGTGCCGTAAAGAAAAGGAAGGGTTATAACAATAAGGTAAAACTACACTAGTACTGTCAGTAATAATAATAAAACGAACAATGCTAGGCACAGTTGTGGTTGCCAGAGATACAAAAGTAAAACAAAAGAGAAAAATCACTGCCTTGTGAAGCTAAATAGGACAGAGTAAAGGGGGTCAGGAGTGCTGTGGGGCAGCTCTTAAAGTGTATTTAACCAGAGTGCTTTGCAGGGTAGACCCGCTGAGAAGGTGGCATCTGAGAAAAGGCTTGAACAGGTTCAGGGAATGTGTGCTCCAGGCAGAGCAGACAGTCACCCCGAGGGGCTTGAGGGGCGGAGCAGGGCTGGTTCCCGAAGGTCTAGGCTCCTATCGTTGTTATGGCCCTTTGCCTTTCGGGATTCAGGCTCACCCTTCCCAGCATGCCCTCCCCACCCTCCCTGACTTCCCAGCCCTCCACCCTGGAAACGGCCGCAACTTTACCCCTGTAGCAGGGGCAGTGAATAACTGCACCCATGTATGGCTTTTTTTTTTTTTTGCGATACGCGGGCCTCTCACTGTTGTGGCCTCTCCCGTTGCGGAGCACAGGCTCCGGAGGCGCAGGCTCAGCGGCCATGGCTCACGGGCCCAGCCGCTCCGCGGCATGTGGGATCTTCCCGGACCGGGGCACGAACCCGTGTCCCCTGCATTGGCAGGTGGACTCTCAACCACTGCGCCACCAGGGAAGCCCCATGTATGGCTTTTATATCCATACTCCCTTTGCCCTCAGATTATTCTTTTCAATTCAGCAAGGCAAGGAGGCTTCATTCTATTAGATTTTTTTTTTCCAAACTGGATTTTTTTTTCTGATTATAAAAGTGATATATAATTATTGTTTTAAAAATTCCCACAATTTAGACAAATAAGCAGAAAGAGAAATTTCCTGTTGACTCTTTGTCATCCTTCTCCCTCATCAAGGATTGTACGGCTAAAGAGAAAACCACAGGCTACAAATGGCATCACATAAAGCCCACGATACCAAACCTAGACTTACTACCTGCCTCAGTTGCAGTTTCTACCTTCTTCAGAAATGTAATTTTAATCAACCAGCTTGGAATTTTCTGGTCAGCACTAATGAGGTGATCTGTCATGTGGGTCCTCTCTATATATACCCAGCCCCGCAAAGAAGAGGCAATCTGCATGGTAAAGACCCCTGCAGTTCCCTTCCTCCAAAAAGAAGATGTCCTGGCCCAAAATAACCCTTTTTTTTTTCCCCCTTTTGCTAATGACTTCCCTGCCCCACCCTCCTATCTAAAAAAGCCTTCCATTTGTACTGTTCCACGGAGTGCCCTTCTAGTTGTTAGATGGAATGCTGCCCAGTTCACGAATAGTTGAACAAAACCAGTTAGAGCTTTGAATTTACTGGGTTGAATTTTGTTTTTTCTTAGCATATATTGTCAGACTCTTTTCTGTGCCTACATATTTAATAATAGACATACTTTTAAAAACAAAAAAGGGACAATTTAAATATAACCTGATTTCCCCTACTTAACAGTATATTATGATCATTTTTAAACAGCAGAATATTTATAGAAGTACCGTATCCTTTAATTTTTTGTTTTTAGCTTAATCAGGATGTTTAATACAGAGCAATGGGCTAGGTAAATGTTTATTATTTTAATGACATAATATTTATTAAAAATAATTAACTGATTGGAATGTAAATCTTAAATAAGTGGCAGTAGAGTCTGTTAATGTAATAAGTGATCAGAATGTAAAATCTTTAGGAAAATGTTGAAGTGAGTCTGATAGCTGGCAAAAAGACTGATTCTAATTGGTAGATGTTTGAAGCTACTGCCTAGAATCAGTTTGCTTTTGCCTCCCAGTCAAGACCCTAGAGGTTTCCTCCCTCCTCTCAGCCTAATTTCTGAGTGTTAAATAACACGTTAAGCCTCTTATATAATATATGGGTTGATTTTTGTTTTGTCTGGAGGCTTCACATGGGTGTTTTCGGGGAGCAGACATTTCGATGTGGGTGCTTGTCTTTCTAAGTGTGAGCTCCTGGGTCCCCAAGGTGACTGTGGCTTATATCTATGCACTATTTTGGTGTCAGTTCACCGATACATTATAGTAGTTAGGTCATAAATCTAGGGATGGGAGACAGCATGCTACCAAGGCAGTTTTAGAATCCTTGTGATATTATTAATTTTGACCATTTTTTATTATACCAAGAAATTGCAGTTGTCAATAGAGTCAGGGGTGATTGATAAACAGAAGGGAAAGATTTATTTCTGAATTCATTTCTCAAAGGTAAGATCTCCATTGAAGTCTGGCATTGGCAGTGTATGAGACTAAAATTCCTTTCAATAACAAATTCCAATAATACTGTGAAAAGTTAATGGGCAATTACTATTAGTTGAATGAAGGAGGAGGGAGGTCGGGATGGTTTAATGTAGGTGAGATGCACCCAGGAGCAGGCTTATAAATAAGTAGTTAATAGTCAGTAAATTCATACCAACACAAAAAGATCTGGGGGGAATAATCTGCCTAGTGTTTTCATCCTAAAAGGATAATTCACTCATTGTTTCCTTATAATGCTGAGGTCAACAGATTGAAATCTTTACCCTTCTCTATAACATCCTTAATTTTCACTCTGCTATTTTTTTCACCTGAAAACAACCTTTCAGCAAGATGACCTCTTTTGATTAAATTAAATTAAAATGAAGAAAGAAAAATCTTTTATTTAGAAACATTTGCAGTGGAAAGCTAAAATCAGAGGTAGAAGATACTTATAGATGGTATGATCCAAAGAGAAGAGAGAAATTTGCAATCGCATTTTCACTTCCTCCTAAATTCATTAAAACCACACATTTTCGTTATGTAAGCTCAAAATTATAAAGAACTGTAATTACCTTTATTCTCTTTTTTCATTATTTCAGTCATAAACGTTTCCTTTACTTTTTGGCACAAAGACTGCTTATCTATGTCAGCATTCATTTTTATCAAAATGTTTTCTGGCTCTGTAAACCATTGCTCCAATAAAGGCCAGTTGTCCAAGAAGCCTACAATTCTGCAAAACCCAAATGTTCTATGAATATAGCATATTGACTGAAAGATTAGAGTAACATTAAGCATGATTTATCTGATGAATGTAATGAAAAAATAAGCTGCCCAAAAAAATCTGAAAAAGCAACTTTAAGAAATCTACAGGCAATGAAATACTATCCACTTTAAAGAAGAAATCATTTAATGCTGTCTAGCCATATATTTTGAGGTATATGAATGAGGAGAAGAAGATTTGGCAATTCTATCATTTCAGGAAACCTTTAGTGTGGGTTCACGTCTCTAAGTGAAGATCTAAGGAAACATCACCTATACTCATAGCAGATTAAACTCTGAACACCCTTCTGATGGTAGCTACAGCCTGGGCCACATAGGTCATCTACTTTTTCTTAAAGAAGTTAAAGAGACCTTTGAGTAAATATAGATGGTTCTGACTTATTTGCTTTACTCAAATATACCCTTGGAATGATTTTTGAAACAGCCTTGTCTTCCAAGAGTAGACAGGCTTAATGTAGCTCAAATTCCTCTTCCCTGGTTCACTTCATATTTTTAGAGTTCTCAAGGTTTCAAAAAATTGTCTAATTTTTTTTCCAATGAGCAAATTGCATACGATTGAAAGAAGGTTTTTGAAGCATAACTTCATTTTAGTAACACAAAAGTGGTTTTAGAATTACACTCTATAGTCTGATGCCTAGCTCTTTGACATTCCACGATCTTCATTGGCATTTGCTGAATGAGGGCTGAATTAGGATTCCATATAATGAACTTGTAAGTTCATGTAGCCATAAAGGGAAATGTTGCCTGATTTAATTCTTTTCTTCCCAGACTATGATGACTTGTGCTCTGAATATAAAAGCTAACACATAAATATTTCACTCAACATCAAAGCTACTTAGTTTTGTTTTACCTGTAAAAGACTGAATGCTAAGAAATACATTTATTTTCTAGATCTGATGATTCCAAGGTGACTAGTTGTCAGTCTGTTCAAAGGGTAAGAAACAAGAAGCAAGACATTGAGTTTTAAACTAACCTATGCTGTATTTGATCTCTTAAATTCTGGTCTTCATCCACATCTTGGTTTTTAGCAGCTACACGTTGATTGATGTCTTCATGAGGAGTTTCACTTGAAAATGCTTCAGCTATGTTATGGAAATTACTTAATTAGACAATTTGCTAAAGCAGTCAAAGTTGCAGTAGCACTGCTAAAAGGTACTGATACAAGAAAGTCAAATAGACATGGTCCTGCCTTTGGTCCAATATTAATTAAAATGTTTAACAAAATGTTGAAAAAGTATAGTTTTGGGATCAGCATTCAAATTTCCCTTGGAAATTGGGGGAAAGGAGGTAAAACACAACATTAAAGAGGAGCTGTAGTTTTAAGGTAGAGTGTCTTGGGACTGACCTTGAAGAGATGAGAATAAAAAATGATGGTTTGTCATGAATAACAAATAAGGAAACAATTAGAAAATCAACACCATGCTGTAAAAGCTAAGAATGAAACAGCAGGGTGGCCATAAAGTCAAATATGCAACTTATTCGTGGATATTATATTACAGTACAATAAAGCGATTTATCTTTCTTTCTAAACTTTATGATTTTTCTAGAAGAGACATAAAGGAATATACGACAAGAGACCAAAACCAAAAACGATCTCAACTTCTCTGATTGAGTCCTATTCAGGATTAAGGTACAAAGTCCAGAATACTCATGAATTCAGAATAAATGGAAAATCATAAAGAGGAAAAAAAGCCTTGAACTAGAGTAAAAGGAATTAGATTACTCAGGCAATGCAAGAGAACATTGAAGAGCGAATTAATAGTGTTCAAGAAAATGAAGGACCTTCACAGGATATAGCAAGCGATTGTTCTCCCTTTACATTCATGATAGAAAAAGAGGAAATTAAATATTATAAGTAATCTAGAGATGACTTAAGGTATATGGGAGGATATGCATAGGTTCAATGCAAATATCACACCGTTTTATATAAGGGACTTAAGCATCCTTGGATTTTGGTATCTGAGGGGGGCTCTGGAATTAATCCCCTATGAATGCTGAGGGAAGACTGTATTACATTATTTTATATTCACAACAAAACTTGTGAAGTAGGATTGTGATTCTAAAATTGTCCCAAATGGCATAGTTCATAAATGACAGAGAAAGGATCTGATTCCAGTCAATCTAATTCCAAGCCCTGAACTTCTTTTTAATTTTTAAACGATTTCTTGAACTATACCTGCCAAAAAGAATGCATACATGATTATACAGCTCAATGACTTCCCAAACTGAAAACAGCACCCAGATCAAGAAACAAACATTATCAGCCCTAGAAGCCCCCTCATATTTCTTTTCAGTCACTATAAGTGACTAAAGTTATCCATCCAGAGCCTGCACTCAAAGCCTCTCAGTACCTCTCCCCATATTATGAACACCACTGTTCCCTCTCAGGCTGACCAATGGCCCAAGGCACTGGCTAAAAACCCAGGCAGCCACGTACTCTTCCCTTCTGACAAAAGCTTATGCTCCCACCCTGGCTGAACCTTCTCCTTAGGTCTCCTGGTCTCCTACCAGTTGGCTTTGAGTCTGGGCCACTCCTCTCTGCCCAGCCCTAGCAGGACTGATGTTCAGTCTTTGAGGCCTCTTGGCTTTGGCCTCATGAAGGCTGCTTCCCTGTGATGACATCCTTCAGGCTTCCCCACGGACCCCAAGCTTTGCAGGGCCATGCTGCAGGCGATGCTGGTGACTAGGCTCCCACACCCTAGCCCAGGCCTCAGGACCTCAGCCCACTGGTCTGGGAGGAGGAGAGAATAACACCTTTATTTTGAAAATCTGTCCTCCTTTGGCTTATATGACATTACTCTCCCTGGATTTCTTCCTTTCCCTCTAGCTGCTGCTTCTAAACACTTCTTCCTTTGCTCTCCCCACTAGCTGTCTTGGCTGTCGTCCTGGGTATTTTTTAAAATACACTTTTCTTCCTAGATGATTTGTCTTATCTTCAAGCCCTTAACTTTAGTACACACTTCCCTCCTGACATCGAGACCCATTTATAGAACTGCCCTCTGAACATCTTAGCTTAAAAGTCCCATAGGTACCAGGTACTTCAAGTTCAACATGTCCCTAAAGAGATTCTTGTGTTTCTTTCCATATTGTCTAAGTGAATGGTATTATCATTCAAAAAATTGCCAGTCAACAACTTGAAGTCACCCTGTTCTCCCTGCACTAAATTCACAACAAAATGAATGCCCCCATCCCCACTGATCAGTAAGTTCTACAGTTTCCCCCTAAACAGCACCTGAAGCTGACTCTTTTTACCTTGCCTCTCTAGCTGTCTTAATGCCTTTGTTGCTTTTCAGATGGTGATAGTTTTATAACTCATTTCATTGTTTCCAGTCTCACTCCCCTTCCAAGGCATCCTCCACACTGCAGCTAGAATGACCATTACGAAAAGCATATTGAATTGCATTAAATCAGCTTTAATAGAATTCGGTGACCTCACATGGCTTCAGGATAAAGTTCAAACACTTTAACTTGGGGCAAGACTTTTCAGCTGGCCCCTGCCTACCCTCCAGGCTCATTTCTGTCACTCTTCCACACCCTGCTGCCTCTCAGTCTTAAGGATAAACTTGCTGTTCTCTAGACGGACCCTGCTTGCCAATTCCCTCGCCCTTCCTCCCTGTCTTGGTCTGGTAAATCTCTTCCCATGCTGGGCTCACCTAGTATAGCATATAAGTGACTATATTATAATAATCAGCTTACTTTTGTTTCTTCTCCCACTACATTGTCAACGACTCGAGGACAGGGACTTGCCCTTCATTTCTGTACTGTCAGTTCCTGGCATGTTATAAATGTTAGATAAATATTTACCAGCGGCACCCTTTTAGCTCCCATCACTCTATAACAGTGTTATCTGATAAGACAGATCTTTCTGAGATGATGAAAATGTTCTGCATCAGTGCTGTCCAGTATGATAGCCACTAGTCACATATGTATATGAAATGTGGTCACTGTGACTGAGGAACTGAATTTTTAATTTATTAATTTTAAATCATTTAAATAACCACCTGTGGCTATTGGCTGCCGTGTTGGAAGTACAACTCTATACTATAACTCCTTGGTCCCTTAGCTACAATTTTGACTAAATTCTTTGAAGGCAGGATCCATTTCTTCTCTATTACAGAATCATCAGTGCCAATCACAGTGTCTGGCATTTAGCAAGCAATAAATAATAAGTGAATATGTGAATGAACAAGATATTTTTGAAGGATAGAATTTCATCTGTCCAAAAGAGTTCAGGTGGGGTCTTGCTTAAGATGAGGAGAGCAAATTGGCAAAGTGATCTTTCAATGGCCATTCCAATCTTATATTCTAAAAAAGAAAAACCTTAAGCTATGTAAGAGTCACACTTTATCTTAACTTAAAATACTTGAACATAAAAGCTGCAGATAGATTTTCAAAGTTGTGGACATATTTAGCCTACTCATTTCTGACCAAAACATGTAAGAACTATAAACTCAATGATTTCATACTAGTTTTTGTGATTTAGAAGAACCTAATCTAGTAGTTGGCTCAGTTCACTTCAGACCTAGAATAGATATGATTAGAAATACATATAAAAATAAAAAAATTAATAGTGCTTTAACACTAAGTTCTGAGGGTAGATAAATAAGATTATTTATGTGTATATGTACAAAAAACTTGACAAAAAAAAATTCTCCCTGTCGTAGTGAATAAAGGGCAATTCTGAGCCTAGTTATAAGTAAGTGGTCTAGAATTAAGAAATTAAACTAGTTAGATGCTAACATCAGCTTTGATAAATTTTCCAGAACCATTTGTCATGTGATTTTGATAGGGAATTGAAAGAACTCACACTGGATTGAGTAGATTTCTTGAAAAATTTGTGCCAATTGGTTTCCTTCTATTTTTTGAAACACACAACAAATGCTTCCTAGGGATCCTCAAGAGGGTAGGCAAAACTTCTAAGGCCCTTGTAGGATTATAATCAGCTCTCAGGGACCATCTCACCCACAGGTTTTTGTGTGTACTTAATAACTCATCATATCTTGAAAGCAAGTCAGACTGATTTGAGTTCAGGGCCTTATTCCGTCAGTAGTTGGCCATGGATTGGCAGTATTCTTTGCCAACCGTCAGATGATCCTGAACAGGGATGAGAACTTGGCTGAACAAGCGGAATCATCCCTACTGTCAGCATAGCTCCCTTGTATGGAGAGAAGTAAATTCTCCCTTTTGAGATCTGATGGACAGCATCCAGTTTAAACTACTGGGCTCAACAGCTGAAGTCATATCTAATGGCTTTGTCATTTTATTTAAGTAAACAATGAAAGGAAGACCTCAAGATGTTACAAACTCAAAATAAGGAAGAGTGTGGCCCTGGATGAGTCAAGTGCTCACGCTTTAAATTTCCACCTATAAATAAAGGCACTGGAATAGATGATCCCCTAAGTCTCTCCTAGCTCCGAATGTCATTGTGTTAGTAGTAACAGCAATAATGAAAGAATGATGTTACCACTTGTTAAAGGGCAGTTTTTTAAAAAGGTAAAATCAAGACACTCAAACAAATGTAAAATGACATCATCTAAATTTTCAAGTAATGAGGGAACCAGTAAGATGTGATGTTACAACTAGTACAAATGACAATCTGAATAACAGACCTATTTACAGGTAGTCAGGAATGCTGAAATAGATGGTAATAGATGAAAGACTGGTTACTATGTATACAGCAATGTAATATTTGGAATCATCTTTGCAAAGTATAGAAATTAATTTTATCTTAATTAAATCAAATTCATCTGCATGTTCACGAACCAGAATCATTTGAATTACTATTAAGTCTCCTACAACTTATAGTTACAGAAGAGCTGAGTCAAAGCCAATGAAAGGCATAGACCCCTCTGAAACCAGACACTCCTCAGGGTCCAAAAGACAGTACTCAACCTTCTATTGAAAGGGTATCCAATAATCTTTTGTTCATTTCAAAGTCTTCCACTATTTTTCCTAGTGGATACTATGTGCCTAGTATCATGTACCAGATTCTATCCTAAATGTTTAACATTTATCTCATTTAATTCCTGTGATATTGTGATATAATAAGAAATATATATTTGGACTTTGGCTCCTGACACAGAGCTCTGAAAACCCTTGTAATTTCCTGAGTGATAGAGGTAAAAGGAGCATTTATTTTTATTCATAATATACCCCTTTCAACTTTATCTGAGTTTATGTCAAAGAGGTGACTCTTGGATGGTAGGACCTGTTGCCTGAGAAACCAAGTGACTCGAGGGCTAGAACTTTCAGTCCAACCCCCTGATCTCTAAGGAGGGGAAGGGACTAGAGACTGATCACCAATGCTCAATGATTTAGTCAGTCATGCCTACATAATGGAACCCCCATAAAAACTCTAAAGAAGGAATTCAGAGAGCTTGTGGGTTGGTGAATGCATCCACGTGCCAGGAGTGTGGCACCCCCCGAAACTCCATGAGGATAGAAGCTCCTGAGCCTGGGACTCTTCCAGACCTTGCACTATGGACCTCTTCATCTGGCTGCTCATTTGTATCCTTTATGGCATTCTTTATAATAAAACAGTAATAGTAAGTAAAGTGTTTCCTTGAGTTCTGTGAGTCATTATAGAAAATTATCAGACCTGAGGAGGGGTCATGGAAACCCCCAATTTGTAGTCAAGTCAGACACGAGTGTGGGTAACCTGGGGATCCACTACTTGAGACTGGCATCTGAAGTGGGGAGAAGTCTTGTGGGACTGAGCCCTTAACCTGTGAAAACCTGTGATAACCCTGGGGAGTTAGTGCCAGAATTAGCCTAAATTATAGGACCCCCAGTGGGTGTTTTTCAAGAACTGGAGAACAGGGTGGTATGGAAAACCCACGCACCTTTGGTGTCAGAAGTGTTGTGAGTAAAGAAGCAGTTTTCCTTTAATATCCAAAACAATACAATGAAGCATTCTATTATATAGGATGCGAAATGGAGGTTTAGAAGGATGAAGTACCTTTCCCAAGGTCAAATGCCTAATAACCTGGAAAGCCAGGGTTCAAGAATATGTGCTTTTACCCATAACCACTGAATGTGTGGAATAAAGTAATATTTTCATTTCAACAATGAGAAGTAGTTAAATAAACCATGAATCTTGGCAAGACTATTTGACCCCAGTGTGGTAGGACTGCAGCCAACGGATACTTGCTCCTCAGTTAACACGCAATCCAAGGGAAGGATGTTACCAGATGCTTGCCTGCAGCACCAGTGTGGTTCATGAGTTTCATTTGGGTGGCACACCAGAATGCACTAGGTAGCTACAGGAAGCTCCTCCACGTATGCAAGCCTCGAAAAGTAGGGCGCCTCTCTGCCAGGGGAGCTGCCAAGTTGATGGAAGGGTTGAATGAGATGCTTGTAGTTGGCATGGAATTCTCCACGAGCTCCAGGCTTGGGCTACAGTGCTGAACACTGACGGAGCCCCAGGAGGCAACTGTGCTGGACTAGGTAATTCTTTGGAAGCCTAAATGGATTCTTTATTATCCACTTATAATTGTAAATGGGAATATTCACCCTTTCAGGCAAAGAAAAAGAAAGAGCTCTGAATTATAGAAAAGAATATTTTAAAAAAGGTGTCCAGCTTACCCATGATGTCATTCATGCGATTCAGTGAGGAATTATCTGAAATATCTAATAACATGACAAAATCCAGTGCAGAAGGGGGAAGACGCACTTCTCTGGAAGCTGTAGGGTCAACAGCCAATGTGGACATTTGTGATTTATTTCCCTCCGGTTCTATGAGGTTTCTGTTGCAGCCTGTGAGTGCTTCCTCCAGAAGCTTCGCTTGGTTTAATGTCATTGGAAAGCCATCCAGGATCCAGCCTTTATATATGGGTATCTGACTAAATCAGGAAAGGACAAATCATTAACATTTTGATAGACACAAGTCCTTTAGGAATAATAACACAGTGAATCTTGCCTTTATCTTTCTTTCAGTTTCACAGTAACCTCCTTCTGCATGAATTTTATTTCTTTACAGCCAGAATTAGGTTTCCTAATGTACCACAATCGCTCCCTTGCTCAAAATCCTTCTGTGGGTCCCTGCTGCCCTCCACATCTATTCTAGAAGCCATAACATGGTATTTAAAATGAACTGGCCACAACTTACTTCCCTATAACTTCTTCTCTCACAATTTTGAACCATTCACTTTGAACACACCGATCTCCTCCCTGTTATGTGAGTATAAATTGTACTTCCTAGCTGGGTTCATAGGCTGTTCCTCTTGAAAATCTCAATTTCCTCATCTATACAGCGGGATAATATAACACACCTCACAAGATGCTGGTGAGGATGAACTGAAATGACACATTTTGAGAACCCAGCACAGAGTGTAGCATATGGTGGATACTCATATCGCCAACGTAGAAATTTCTTCCTACCCCACCCAATCCAGCATGGAGTCATAACAGCCTGATCTGAACTCCTCTGGACCCTCATTCACTTCACCACACAATTTTTAACTCTTATATTTCTTGACAGAAAAATTCAAGTGAGTCTTCTTTATCTCAGTTAGATTATAAGTTGCTAAAGGGTACAGGTCATTTCTTTGGTTTTTGTACTCAGTGCGGCATCCTCTATAGAGAATAGGTGCTCCAGGAATTATTTTAGTTCTTTAAATTGGAAAAAAACTTCAACTTTGCTCTTCCAAAACCCTTCAATGATGTAAGATTAAGATTTTGATTTTTGGATAAAAAGTTATGATTTCATTTCTTTCTCTGCTAAAACTCATTTAAACAATTAGAATCCCTTTCTAAAGGCTTGGAAGTCTGCTTTGGTGCCTGTACATGATCCTTCTATCAGTGTGGCAAGGAAGAAGGGGGAAAACCAAAGTTCAGAGAGGTTTTATTACTTGTTCAAAGTCATAAAATTGCACGTGACCCTAAATCCAGTGATCTTTCCACAGTATCAAGCTGCCTTCAAGTCACTCCTCCTATTACCCCTATTAGGCTACGAAGAGAAAGGAAAGCCTGCATTTTGCTTTGGTAATTTGTCCAGAGTGTGGTAAGCATTCTGCACAGAATGAGTTTGTTGATTCATTGGCCTCAGCTAGAGGAGAGAAATTTCTTGAGCACTTTACCAGGTCTGAGGGACCTCTTCTCCCACCTCCAGTCTCAGGAGCTACTTCAGAGGGAGGAGAAGGTCAGGGCCACACTTGTCATGCTGTAGTGTGAGGACACCAGACAACAGGGAGTGAGGAGGCCTGGGCTTTGGTTCTCGCTACGCCACTAACCAGATACGTGACTGGATTGCCTAACTGAGCTGCCACGTGCCTTCCTTTCCTCACTGAAAGAGGAGGCATTTGGACTAAATGAAAGGATGTCAAACTGATGACAGTTCTCTAACGGTGCCTCAGGGGCAGAGGGGATGACGGTAGTGGTGGTGGTGGTGGGAGGGTAGTGGAGTTCTGGGGATAGGGTGTAGACACTCCAACTTCAGTGAAACCACAGCTAAGATCTGCTTTACAGCTGATGCTTTTCATATACAATTTTCTTTGAACAAGGACTCCCATGGCTTATTCCAGTACTGAAAAATGTGGCAACTATTAGAATGAGATCCCTTGCAGCTTTGAGAATAGCATCACTGTAGCCCAGTTTCTTCAGTGTTGCATTCAAGGAGTAATCAGTCCAAGATACATCACAACTGAGAGGCAACTTAAATCTTTAATGAGGTCTCTTAAGAAAACTCTAAAGGGGGAGTCCATTCCAGATGCCTGGCAAAACTTCTCCAAAACCTCCTGTTCTCACATCTCTCGGTCTTAACGTTTCTCAGGCAGCAGAGCTACCCCAAACCCCTCACTCACTCGAAGCTCTGCAACGCCCTGCAACAGGAGCCTTGTTGATTCCTTTTTCCAGCCTGTTCAGCCTCATTTCTTTATTACACGGATCAACCGAGCACCTATCGATTCTTTTAATTTCTCTCTTTTCTGTATTGTAAAGGAGGGCTGAGGAGAATCCTCTATCCTTAGAAAGGAGGAATTACAATATTATAGCCTACTTAAATTTTTTCTTTACCCTTATTGCACATCATCTCTGTGCTATGCATATATGTGAGTCCTTGCCTGTGCAACCTCTACTTTCTCATGGCCTTCCTACCCTGCACTGCCCAGCCTTTGTGTTGCAGGGGTCACTCCCTCCTCCAGAAACACAAAATGAGGAAACACACTGGCCCGTGACCACATAGTTAGGGTCTCTCTTCTCCAAATCCCTTGGCTTTCCCAAATATCTAATTTCTCCTTGAATTCCCCACACAGGAGAGAACTTAACCTGAATTCACATCTGGGTGAATGAAGTCAAGGTTGGTAAAGGGTGGGGCGGGGGAGTGAAATATAGACATGTAAATCACAAAATTTATTTTGCTGTGTTTTCTTAGGTAAATTCATTAGATGCTGAATATAAAAATATTTCTGTATTATTCTTTATACAACTCTATTTGATAAAGAACATATTAAATAGATATAAAAGAGAAAAGTGTGATACATACTTAATAGCATTTACCATGATGCCAACTAGCAATGTATCAGATATGCTCTTTCCTTTCTTCAGCAACTTTTCTGATTTTGCACCAAGTTGAGCGCGCACAGTGAGCTGTGAAAATAAACAATGGTAGGGGACAGCTAATTTAAAAGTCAGATTCCAAATATTTGGAGGGAAAAAAATTAAATGGTCGTGTTCTCTGGTGAAGACACTTGTGATCGTTTAGCACAATTTTGGAACCAGCCAAGCGTTTAAGGAAAATGTATATGCAGATTTCGGGGCTCCTCCTCTGACTCCCTCCTTTCCAAGATCTTCCTCCTTAATTACCAGCTGCTCTGGCATCCCCAAACTTCACTCTCTAATATCTTAAATCAAAGAGATGAGGGCTTTCTTCTCACGTTCTAACCACTCACGGCACGCAGATGCGGGATGTGCTCTGGGGTAACTTGCATATGCCTGGCTTTTGCCCACTGAAGTATTCTTCTGTCAATGGTCAAATCCCATATATTTTCTGCCTGGTTTTTGCTGTTTGCTTTTTTGCTGCCTGCTTCAGGCCCTCAGATAATTAGCTTTTGTATTTTGTCCAGCCTTTATATTGTTATCTGTAGGAAGGCTAGTCTAATTAAGCTACTTCATATCCACAGGAACATCCCTAGCGCCTATTCTGAAATAGAGTCAGCCACCAGAGTGAACATTTTATGAGTCAAATGATACTCTGTCTCTACTGAAAACCCTGCAAAGGCTCCTCCTTTACTGCCAATGTCCTCATCACTGCCTATAAGGCTCTGGCTGGCCTGATTCTTCTCCCTTTCCACTCATCTCTCTAACCTCATCCTTTCTCTTCCCCCACCTTGCTGGCCAACCACCTTTCTGCTTCAAGGCTGTCATCCAGCTGTTCTGGCAGCCTGAAATGGTTCCCCAGATCCAGTGGGTGATTCTTTCAATCTGCTTAAATATCACTCTCTCAAGGTGATCTCCTTACCCTCCTTTTTCTTTTTTGATGGCATCATCACCATCTAATGGTTCATATAATTCATTTATTTGTGTGTTTATGGTTTATTATCTCTTTCCATCTTTTAGAATGTAAACTCCATAAAGTCCAGGAACCCTGACTTTTTGGTTCACTGACATACCCACTCCCCCTTTACAACAACGCATGGAACAAAGTATGCCCTTTGAACTGAATTGAATATGGAATTTGGGGGATTTGTAACTCAATAAATGTAAATATAAAAATATACTTAGTCTTTCTGCTAATTTACATTCAAAATATACAGAGTAAAAATTATAAGTCCCCCTTTATCACTTTCTCTAAACCCATTTCTCTCCCCATAGGTCATCACATTTACAAGTTGCTGTATATTCTTCCAAAACTTTTTCTATATTTAAGCAGTTTTGAAATCTAAAATATTATGAAACTGGTTTCCTTGATGAAACAAACAATAAAAGTAATCAAATATACTTTTATTTATTTACTTTCATTTTATTTAATAAAATCCCACTTGATTAATCTGACCATTCTATTTGATGATCAAAAATGTTTCCAATATATAGTAAAGCAATACTATATATAGAAATATTAGTTTGCATTAGAAGCAATAGCCTGTAGATTGTTGTAAACCTTTTTTCAGGGATTAATAAAAAATTCTGCAGAGTCAACAGTAAGTCTAAGGATAAATTCTGGAAAAAAAATCTTTAAAGGTAAAGAAATTGTGAAAGGAAATAAAAGTCATAAATTAAGAGGTAAAGAAAAATACATAAATATAAATTTGGCATAAGTCTAAAATTTTTAAAAGCATGTGTTTACTTTCTTACCTGGCAAAACTGAAAGCAATTTCCACTGCTTTAGATTCAAAGAATATAAAAAATATCAAGTAGATTCAGGTTTAGCTAATTTCACCATCAGATTTATTTTAAGCCAAAGAGGAGCACATTGCTATTTCATTTCATTTGAAGATGAAAATGCTGTGAAAAGGCTATGAGTCAAAACACATTTCAATACACTAGTAGCCAAAGTTAGGTTATAGTACTTACTTCAGAGAAACTATCACTTGCTATGACTTCTTTAGCTTTTGGTGTTTTTCTAGTATTGGTACCTAGCAATAGAAAAAGTGGTAAGAACATACTCCGGTATTTACAGCTAACAACCATGTCAACATTTGACCGTCTATGGCTTTGGACATGTGGGTTATTGGATTCAGCTATGCCTGAGACACTCAGAGGAAAGAAGTAAAAGCATCAGCACAGCATGGCGTTTACCTTCATTCCACAACATTAAGTCCCGGCCACTGTGTGGTTTGGTGTTTGCTATTTCCTTCCAGTATGGCTCACTCAGAACAATATCATTAGAAATACTTGAACATAGTTTGGGTTCTCTTTGTGGAAAACAAGCCAAGATCTCAAGAGAAGTCATTAAGATGTTAATTTGTTATGTTTTTACTTTCCTGGATTATCAAGTTATAGGTAACAAACACTTCTGAAAGTGGAAAACTCTAGAAGTCAGAGGGTTTTTTTAGTTAAATTCAGTGGAAAAAATAAGTTTTCGGAGTCTGTTTATAATTTACTGGACTTCTGTAATAGAATATGTCACAAAATATACTTATGATAGTTTAAAACATCAATTAAGATTATCTTGTAAGAAACAAATAACTGAAACAAGGGACAGGTTATGTTCTTTTAAAGGATGGGAAACTTGACTGCTCTGACGGAGTTGCCTGCTCATAATAAATGTGCACATTGTTCAAGGGTGATAGCAAGAATGGTGATGACACAGAAGGAACCGATTTTATGCTAGAATATGAGGCAACGATTGAATATGGCAAAGCCTTACTAGCACAAATAGAAAAGATATTTAAGATTTAAAATTGTTTTCCTTCAATGGTTCTACCAAGGATCTGAAGGATTAAAGCCCAGATCCCAAGGGAGGTAACTTTTCGTTGGGTTTGGGAAGCTTGGTTCTGTTTGCTTTGCTGAAGGCTGGGAATAAACTTAGCTTTATCTAAGGAACCACTGCTCAGGTGGATGGAAGAGACAGAGCCGCAGCCTTCCTCATCACAGTGAACAAAGCAGCAGCTTGCAGAGAGCACAGCAGTACTCCCCCCAGCTGCATGGGTGAGAAGAAACCATAAACTACTGTCTCCCTGCAAAGCCAGGAAGACTGACGATGATTTAGCCTGACTGTTTTCAAAACCACAGCAAAACTGAGCAACTACTTGAAGGGGTGTGAGAAGATTCCTTTGAAATTGTCATCTCTTATCCCCAGTTGTAGACAGTGGTTAGGGACGTCTGGGTTTATCTTGCTGTCTCTGTCACGTGACCATGTAGACAGCCTCCCCGTCTCCCCTTTCTTTCCCTGAAAGCTGGTTTGTGCTCACATCTGTGTGCTCTTACTGTTTGTCTATCTGTCTCTCTCATGAAAATGATGGATGATTTGTTTCGATATCTTACTTACTAAGTCTGCTTTTATCTTCTGTTTCTGGTAATGCTTCAGCTGAAAATACATTTTGCAGATCCTTTGGGGAGGAAACACATGCGAGCACACATGGAGAGATTTTAACATTGTCATATTTTAATAACATTCTTAATTTTATGTCTATAAGTAGGGTTTAAAAACATAGACTATTTTGTCTAAAACATTAATGATATTAAGAAGAGCTCAGCGAGTTCTGGAAGCAAACAAAATTTGATAATTGTACTTATAGAAACACACAGTAACCCATGGTATAATCTGTCTTTCAATTTCTATGTAAAATAAAGCAACTTCCATTTTGAAAGTATAATGGGAGCTGAGAAAGACGTAGAGTTTGTGGAAAACCACCTTAGAAAGAACAATCTTAGAGGTGTCAGTCATAGCCAAAAGGGAAATAAAGGAAAAACATGTACATTATCTATCACTGTATTGATTAGAATACAGAGTACCACAACAGAGAAGAGGCAGCCCACCATGAAGAAAAACTCTCCCAGTTTTTTCCAGAATCACGTTTAAACGGTATTTATTTTGCAGCTCATGCAAATGACCTGGATTAGATTCTCTGCTAATTTATTCAATTTCAGAAACAGGATAAGGCAGGGAAAAGAGTACTGGATCTAGAATCTGGGATTCCAATCACAGCCTAGCCGTCAACAAGCCTCTGACCCCAAGCAAATCAACTCACGCTTAGGGTCTCTACTGTCTCCCTTTAAAATGAGCAGGTTGGACCACACCATGATTCTCGGGGGCTGGGGGGGGCACATTCTCCTAATTCCTGCCCTAGTATCTTTATGTAATAATGTAGCAAGATGCAACACTGACGGAAACGGTAATGCAGGTAAACCGTAAGAGACCTTCCCCTACCAGCCACCCATCAAAACTGAGATCTACTAGTCTAGATCAGAGGCCTGCAAACTATGGTCCCTGGACCAAAATCGACTGGCTGTTTTTACACCCTCGCCCTCTGTCTGCTCCTCTCCAGCACCCTCCTTGGCTGCTGCCCAGGACTGGCATCAGACTGCGTCTACGAGATGGGGACTTGCCATTGGCCACTGTCAGGCTCTCGGGAGTGGACTTCCATTCTGAGAGCTGGTGACGTGGTGAACTCATCCAAAACACTCACCCCTCTCCAAGCCCTCACAATTGGGCCCCTCCACCCCTTTACCAGCTTTACCAGCTGGTGGCTCCTTCCTCAGGAGAATGTCTCCAGCTGATGGTAACTGGGCACAAAGCCAGCCCACCACCCTGGATGGCCCACCTAGGCAAACTGATGTGTGTGTGTGTATGTGGGGAGTGGAGAGGGGAGTTGAAATTTTCTCTCGTTATGTAAGTACCTATGTAATATCCTCGATGTTGCTTCTGGGCCCATAAAACTTAAAATATTTACCCTCTGGGCCTTTACAGAAAAGTCTGACAACCTCTGGTCTAGAGGATCTCTTTAGATGCCATCCAGTTGGAAATCTCTAATGTAAGAGGTGAAGAAAAGAAAACTAAAATCTCACTTGCCTGGTTTTCTTTACTACTCTCTTGCCTAACTGTTGGAGCCTTTTCTTCGGCCGCTTTCTGAAGGGCTCCGCTGATCTTCTCATTGTTGTGAAATGCTTGGATCGCTTCTTGGACGAGAGTGTCAATAGAAAGTACCTGAATAGGAAAGCCTAAAATACAAAAGACAATGTTATTAATAACTTTTCAAATAGGAAATTGACATCATTGTTCTTCTGTGCTGGCTTCACCCTTAGAGTACACTGTTCAGGGTGCCCCAGCAATGTTTTTTGGATCAAGCTGGGTTTTTTTACTATGGCGGTAAAATTCACATAACATAAAATGAACCATTTTAACCGTTCTAAAAGACGCAATTCGGTGATATTTAGGTCATTACAATGTTGTCCAATCATCACCACTACCTTTTTCCAGAAAATTTTCATTACCCCAAAGGAAACCCTGTATCCATTAAGCAGTCACTCCCTGCCTCCCTACCCTTGCCAATAACTAATTTGCTTTCTGTCTATGGATTGGTACATTCTAGATGTTTCTTATCCATGGAATCATACAATATGTGGTCTTTTGTGTTCGACTCTTTCACTTAGTATAATGTTTTCAAAGTCTATCCACAGCACATAGAGTACTTCACTCCTTTTATGGCTGAATAATATTCCATTGTATGGATATATCACATCTTGTTATCAGTTCAGCAGGTGATGAACATTTGGATGGTTTCCATCTTTTGTCTATTATTAATAATGCTGCTATGAACATTACTGCATATGGTTTTTTTTGAACACCTCTTTTCAGTCCTTTTGGGTATACACCAGTGGTGGAATTGCTGGGGTCATACGGTAATTTTTTATTTAACTTAATGAGGAATCACCAACTACTTTCCATAGTGGCTACACCATTTTACATTCTCACCAGCAATGTATGAGAGTTCCAACTTCTTTATATCCTCACCAACAATTTTTTTCCAATTTTAAAAAATTATACCCATCCTACAGGTTGTGGAGTGGCATCTCACTGAGCTTTTGTTAGGCTGCCTTTTAAAGAGGTCTATTTAACATCTCAATAATGACTTACTGTTCTCTGCCTTGGACTGTTACAAGACAGACTGGCCTCAGTGAAAAATTTGAGTTTTCCAGTAAAAACAGTAAAAGGTAAGTATTAGTGAAGAAAAACTAATTAAATAGATGGAAAACTATGATTTCACTTCTAACTGAAAGAACTTCTAGATAAAAAGCCAAAAGTTTATTAAAGGGAAAGAACTCAATCAATGTGAAGAATTAAAGCATTTATAATTTTAAGTTGATTTCCTGTCTTTCTTTTTTTAAAATTAATTAATTAATTTATTTTTGCCTGTGTAGGGTCTTCGTTGCTGCATGCGGGCTTTCTCTAGTTGCGGCAAGCAGGGGCTACGCTTCTTTGCGGTTCCCGGGCTTCTCATTGCAGTGGCTTCTCTTGCTGCAGAGCATGGCGTGTGGACTTCAGTAGTTGTGGCTCGTGGGCTCAGTGGTTGTGGCTCACAGGCTCCAGAGCACAGGCTCAGTAGTTGTGGCACATGGGCTTGGTTGCTCCACAGCATGTGGGACCTTCCCGGACCAGGGCTCGAACCCGTGTCCCCTGCATTGGTAGGCGGATTCTTAACCACTGCGCCACCAGGGAAGTCATGATTTCTTTTCTATTTGTGACAAGTTATTTCTTTCCTACTTCATCTATTGGTAAAGTAAAATCCATGATGAAAGTTTAAGTAAAGTTTAAGACATTATTTCTCTTTATACTGTGCATCATAATTATATAGCAAGCTCATATATCCGGGTTTCCCTGGGACAGTCCCAATTTATAACTCTCTACTCCTAAAAGTGTCTGACTTGGACAATAAATTATGTGATCACCTTATTACAAAATTCTTGATGACAGAATTTCCCAATATATTTGCAGATTCTCATGTATGTTTTCTACAGACATAGCCATTTGCAGCTACAGTCATTGCAAATAAAATCCAATAAAGGAAGAAAACACAAACAAGAAAGAAATTTTACTTTTCTCTAGAGACTTTAGAGCAGTAGTTTTTCCACTAAATGTTTTCCCCAACACGCATCCTTTTATAACAAATGAAGGTAACTCAGGTACTGTTGATTCAACTTGAGAAGGAAGAGAGCTTTCAATTAGTCTGTGAATCACATGGCCCAATATACAATTGTTGGAGGGTGGTAAATTATCAACCATTTCTTCTGGTAAGGCCCATTCTCCAACCATGTTCTGCAAAAATAATAATGAAACAAACAAAACAGAAATATTCTTAAAAGTGGAATTTAAGTCTGTAGGAAATATGAAAATTGAAAGTAAATACAAATTATAGCAAACAAAAGTGAATCAATACTTTAAATAATTACATTACATAAATGAGTAATAACATGAATATTACTTTCATATTAGACAGTGAAAAATGAGCTTCCCATATTAAAGTAAAAAAAAAAAACAAGCCTCTAAAATACTTAACAGTTTATGAAAGTAGGCATATTGAGTTGAAACAAATTGTAATGCAAGTTGAGCATAAGACACTTAAATTGATATTATCAGTAGAGAGATAAAAGACAGTAAGAGTTATTCAGCTACCCTATGCAAGTACTAAGCATACAGGATGGATTAACAACAAGGTCCTACTGTATAGCACAGGGAAATATATTCAATATCCTGTAATAAACAATAATGGAAAAGGATATGAAAAAGAATGTATATATATACATGTATAACTGAATCACTTTGTTGTACAGCAGAAATTTACACAACATTGTAGATCAACTATACTTCAACAAAATTTAAGAAAAAAAAAAAAAGAAAAAAAGCAGCAGTGTTCCTAGAAGTAGCAGTTGAGTTCCTGGTGCAGAGGTAGCTGCTGCAACCTGAACCTCTAGTGCTCCGTGGTAGTGACAGTTTTCTCATCAGAACTTGCTGTGATGGTTCTGATCATTTTCCTTGGAAGTTTAACCTTGAGCCTGGTTCTTGAATCTACCTACTGATTCACTAAACTACCCAACATATTTTGAATGTGTTTTCTGCTTACTGAGCATAAGTCAACTTTTTTGTTTGTAATTAGAAACTTTGACAAAAATCATTGGAATTGACAAGAAATAAAGAGAGAGCCAATATATAAACAGCCTCATATTTCTACTGAGGAGTGTAAGAAAAATGACTTGAATAAAGGGAAAGTCAAGAAGGTCCAATATTATAAGCCATTTAATTCTTCTCCAAATTAATCTGACTTAATGAAATGAAACAAAAGTGTCATTTTTGTTTCCCTTCAGGATGATATCCAAAATGGTTCTAAAGTTGAAGCAGAAAAAGAATTGTAACAGATAAAAACATTCACTTAAAAACTGAAAAGGAAAAGTAATATGGGAGTGTTGCCTAACCAGATATTAAAGCACTTATTAAGAACAAAGTAATGAAAAGAAAGATTTGCAGAAACAGGGTGTTCAGTGCACAAAAATATAAATTCTAGAAACAGATCTAAGTGTGTGTAAGAATTTAGTACCTAGTGAGATTTATATGTCACATTAGCAGACAAAAAATTAGATTATTTTACAACTGGTATTATCTGGTTTGGTGCCTGAATTTATGATATGAAAACACAAGAGATAAAGAAATACTTTTTGAAACAAATAAATAAAGAAGTATTCATAATAGGTTTTTCTTTTAAATTGGTAGAATTTATTAGTATATACATATATTTGTCACTTCTATACAAACTACCCTTTATTTATAACATTTATTTTGTTTTAGTTTAATATCTTCGGTTTTTCTAACAACTCTGTGCATAATAATTACATGCATTATTCAAAATTAGGTAAATACTGAATTGATTTGCATAATTATTGATTATTATGATTTATTACTTGTTTCTGCTTTCATTCATTGGAATCATTTATACTTCTAACTAGACAAGTGATAATTATTCTATGTAATGTGGCAATCAGAAAATAACCAAATAAAAAATGGAAACCAGAGAAACTGTGCTATTTTAAAATTATAAAGGCTATAAGTCCAAGGTCAAGTTTAAGTGGAAAGTTTTGAATGTTCTAATGATTTTTGTGCTATGCAGTCATTTAATTCATTCTGAAGGACTTAAATCAGATGACCTGGGTTCCCATAACAGTTCTCCTACTTAACTTGTTTTGCACCCTTGTCAATTCCCTCATCTTTGTATGATAATAATATCTATCTCACAGGGTTGTTGTAAAGATTGAGTGAAAGGCTTGGGTAAGTAGCCTATGTGACCACTGACTTTAAATGCTTAACTAGAAGTTCTCAGGCTGCTGCTGCAGGCACATAGTAGTGCCCTGAAGGAGGGGTGACAGCAGTCACATTTCTGCCCAAAGAGAAGCCACGTCCAGCTTGTGCCACAATCAGAAAGGTGCGCTTCCTCACAAAGGGGTCAGAAGAAAACCCTATTCTACTCCTGATTAGTTGTAGAATGTGGACAAACACAATGGGATAGAATGTTGACTGTGAAGAGCACTGAATGCTGAGGTGGGGGAAAGGACTGAAGCCTGACCAGTGGAGATGGACAAATAGAGGATTTGGTAGAACACATTTTACAGCATCACCTTAAAGATACAGTTGTGTAATTCCTAATAAGACTAAAGATAAAGGATAAGTAAAGGGAAACATGTCAGGTTGGAACAAGAACATGATGAGGGAAAAGGAGGTCAGGGAACCAGAAATTTTTACCAGATCATTAGTTTATATGTTTGTTATATATAATTACATTAATTATATGACAAAATTAAATAAAATTATAAAATAAAGTATATAATTCTTATTCCTTATTCCTTATAAATTGACATCTGGCTATTAGTTTCAAGACTTCGATGCCCAGAGTGGGCAACACCAGGTAAGTATCACCTGGTACAAACTATTAGTTTACTAAGACACATTTTCTGTGTAGATGTGCTCCATGATACTTGCCCTTGATTACTATAACTGTCATGCATATATAACAAATAATTATTATCTCTTTATTTTAATATTAATATTTTTATTGTACCTGCATAAATATCATCTGTATGCATTTTTGAGAAGGTATAAGGTCCACCATCACCTACAGTCCACCTGTCTTTGTGAATTCTTGTCTACCTACACACAGAGATCATGAAATACAACAGAGAGTAAACAGCCTCTGCCTTTGGTCAGAACCTGTTCACCAGTACTGTTTTTTATTAATTTACCTACACTGAATTTTCTGGAAACTGAATCCTGAATCCTTGAGACCATGGTATCCACCTATTCTTCCCATCTTCACAGACTACATGGGCCTAACACTGTTTTCCAAGCTGGATCCAATACACTCACATGCTTCCCTGTATTCTGTTGTAGGTACCGCATGGTTACCCAGACTTCCCACTCTGGTTACTTCCACCCTGTCAAATCCTTTTTGTTTCCTGTGGCCTAATGTGTCAGTACCCTTGGTCCTCTTGTTAGTAATCATGGCTAAAAGCATCAGGAGTATTTACAGACAGCATCAGCTCGGAACCAATGTGCTTGAATGTGGGCTGAAGTGCACACTTCAAGGGCAAGCCTAAGATTGTCCACGTGTTCAGTCCACTAGATTCCTCCTTGCCCGTAACATTGCCCAAGTGGTTGGATAATGATTCTGGTGGAGCTGAATGGTTTTTGCAACAGATTCTGATTATTTCCCTGCACATGATTATCCCTGGACCAAAGCAAATGCATCTCATTCTCATTTCTTGCCACTTCTAAAGATTCAAATTGGAAATACAGCTTTCTGATCTACCCTTTAAAGAGGGGGAGATGTGGTTCACTTTGACCAACTTACATAGACAGAATCTGGGCCTTGGGAGATATTCACTAGTCCATAAAGTCTGAGTGTCACTAGCACAACATTCAATAAAAAACATTGGGCAATGCCAGTGATATTTAGCAGTGATATTCAAATGTGGCTTTTGAAGAGTGGTGGTACTAATTTGAAAGTACACACACGATCCAGTGTTTGTCCTCATAGATTGCTAGAATTTATCAACACCTGCATGGCCTGAAGTATCCCAGATATTCCCAGTTTGGTAGGCTCTAAGTGTTTCACTATTCAATTACTGATGCATTTGGAAAAACAGGACAAATGCCTTTTCTCCTGAGACAGAGAAAGAACCTCCTAGGGGATAAAACACACTGTTTTTGACACCTGCTAGTTTCCTTGAGCTTTCCTGAAATGCAATCTTCTTACTTACAGATGAAAAAACCCAACAACAGACAGATTATATTGACGCAATGGCCAAAGGACTTAGGGTGAAAGCTTCTGATAAACTGACTTCAAGAAACAACACAGGTAGCAACTCCACAGATCAAGGCTATGCCCCTTTTAGAGTACAGCTTACCAAGACATTGGAGCTACCTTAATTCTGCTTTTCCCATGGCTGGCTTTCTCTTGGCACACCACTCTGCAGGCAGTGAGGAAGAGATGACCCTTCGTGATACCTGAAATACAACTAAGGCTTGTAGTAGCAGCCTCAGGGGTTGTTGTAGCTATCGCCAATCCTCAAGTTCCAGGGGACATTATACTTATATTCATCATGATGGACTTCTCTCTAGCCATTCAAGGCTTCTGGGTCAACCACTTCACCCGACGTCTCCATTATTTATTGGTCTGAACCCCTGTGCGGGTACCTCAACCTGCCCAGCTTCTCTTGTTGCACGATTTCCACTTGTACTGCATCTTCTAAGACATTTTTTTTTAACCAGGTCCTTCCATAAAAAATACATTTTTGCATCGTTACCTAGTATTTGTATACAGGTATATATAGAACAGAAAAGGAAAAGTTTTATGAAATGCTCATCCTTACTACCTGGTAATGTGCTTTATTTTCTATTATATTGCGTTTCATTGTATTTCTCTTATTTTGTTGTGTTTTCATTTTTTAAAATAAATAATGGTAGTGATCCATAAGTTAATTTCATGATCTAGTCTCAATCCATTGATTGAAAAATAAAAAATAAAGGATCTTTTCTTCGACAAGACATCAGTAATCCTCAGTTCTGATTTCATGTCTTTAAGTACCACCTTGGATTCATCTCTTAGATATTTGCAAATAGGAAGAGTAAATGTTTAACTTTATACTAACGATGACTCAAACCAGAGAGGTACAGAGTAGATATTTACTTATCAAATACATTTTTAACATAATAATACAATTCTCAGTGAAATTTCTCATAATTGGTAATAATTAAAGATCCAGGTCATATTTTTAGATCTTATTGTGTGTGATTTAGATCTTAGTTTAGCTTGCTTATTTTATAGTATCTTAGAAAATAGTTCTTTGTACAATTCCTGTTTTTAAAAGTTTTTCATAATGTAAGTCTCTAAAAACTATTACCAATTATTTTTATTACTCAAAATGAAATAAAATTTTCAGGCCTGTTGGAAAACAGATCAACTAATAGCTAAATTGTATCCAAAGGAAAAGTTTTTGTGAGTGGGAGATGAGGGGATTTGTTAACTCAAGACCAAACGCCTTGGGCAGGAAATGTCTTAACCAGGTACATTTGCCCAATTGTCCACTTATAATATTTAAATTCACTGGAAAATCTACATATTTCTCTTTAAAGTTTTTTGGACATACTCAAGGTGATATCTTTAGCAGTTACTGAAAAATTCTGATGAGGCAGGTGACTCTTAGTTAGGACACCAAAAATACTTCCTGAGCTTAGTTTTGTCTACACGCTTGAAATTAAATGAAATCATGGAGAAAATACAAAGACAGGGAGAGAGTACAAGTATAAGCTCACAGTTCATAGGATTAGGTCAGTTTTGAGTTAATACCTTTAAACCAACTGACATCTACTCATATTTCACAATTCAGTTGAAACTCATCCCTTCTAATGGGCCCCCCCATAACCTCCGTGTTTATCCATACTTAATATCATGCTCTGAAATGGTTTTTCTCTCATCCCCACTAAATTGTGAGCACCAAGAGGGAAGGATCTCTATCTTAATCAACTTTATATCCCTAGTTGCCAGAACAGTGCTGGAACATAGTAGCTGTTCAGTATTTATTGACTGACTGACTGAATCAATTAGCCGTATAGGCTCAATATATGTGAACAGAATAAATGAGTAAACACATGGATATTGCATTTTATTAATTTTGATTAAATACAAAGATGACTTAGTTCTCCAAATAAGATAGGCACAACCCAACCTAAAATCTAGGAACAAGATCAGAAAGTGTCATCCTCACAGATGGAAGTAGGCAAGAATCCACACACTATGTATGAAATTAGCTAACCCTGGAAGCATTTCTAGAAGTAACAGCTTGTAGTATGATTTTGAAAGAGCTTCTCTATTAAATCAAGCCATCCTTTTTTATGGCAGCAGAAAACGTATCAGTTAAAATGTACTAAATTATAAATAATTTATTAATCGGGACTTGTAAGAAGTTCTGCCAGAGATTTTAACAGGGTCCAGAGCGAGTAAGGAGCAGGCTGCGTGAATGGATAGGTAAGGTCTGCTCTATGGCAAGCTGTTATGACCTGGTTACTTTCATATCCCTAACTGGATATTTGTCCTGGGTCTCCTAAACTACGTTGACCCAAAGGTGTACCACATGCCTGGCAGATAATAAAAATAAGCTGCAAAAAATCCAGCTCTGTTTGTGGCAATTGCCCAGGGCCTCCTTACTTAACTTCCCAGCCTTTCATCTGAGTCCTGGCCTGTTCCAGTACTGCCTAGTTTCCAACCTGCTGGCTTCGTTTCCACTTTCTAGTCTGTTTCTTACCCAGGCTCAGCTTTGATCATTGACTTGCTCAAAGGACTTGGCTTGATCCCACCTCTGCCTCTTCCCATTTCTGGCTACTTCAGGTAAATTATCTTGACCACCTTTGTTCCAGCTCTGGAACTAGCTCTCGTGGTTGACATTTTGTTGGGGTCTGTCCTGTCTCCTAACAGAAGGAATCACATACAGAAGCACATCTATTATTATGGCAACATGGAAAGTCTAGTGGCTCTATTCCAGTTACTGTGCTTGGGGAATTTGGCACTCAGGAAAAAACCAAACTTCCCAGGGAAGTACTGAGGTAAAACTTTGTAGCTTTTGGAGCCTCTATTCTTTGCCTTCTCTTCCCAGGCTCTTTGTCCTCCCACCACCCAAAAACCCTGAGAGAATCTAGAGGAACTGCTTAAATTTGTAATTCAGCTGTTAAAATTCCTCACAAATATCCATGGTTCTCAGGAGAAGAAGAAAGGATGGTTGGATATCTTGCCTGATGGGGAGTTCAGCTCACGTAACCTGGCAGCCCTACAGGGCTTCTTGACCACTGTGTGGGACCTGTTTGATAGGCAGGTTCCTATCAAAGATTGGCAAGATTGATGGAAAGATGGATGCTGCCCTCTACTGCCTCTGACAAAGAGGAAAGGAGGATGGGGAGTTAGCTGATATGTAACTCAATCCTGACCTCTTATAAAAGAATTGTCATGGAATGGGCTCTCTATCGGGACCCATTTCCAAGAAGCCCTCAGAACAACTTGAAAAGATGAGCTGGCCCTGCTGAGTGAGTTTGGCAGCCTTTCCAAGTTGCCTGACCTCCAGTCAGGTCAGAGTATGGTCAGCTGCCTGGCCACACCTTCCTGCCAGACAGTTTGGCCTTCAGCTTCCAGAGAAGGCGGGGGCATGGTGATGTACAGTTCTCACTGACATTGGTCTGGTAGGTGCATCTGCAGAGAGGAGGCATGCCTCTGCACTAGAGTGCTGAGTGTGGACCACATCTTATCTATGGCCAGGAAGTGCAAGCGTCGCCCATGGTAACGAGGGAAAGGCAGATGTTATCACTACTTCACCTGCCGTGCTCAGCTGAAGACTGTTCGGGCTAGAAGCAGCACTGTGAGTAGCCAATGCCTTTCTATAGGTTGATCCCATGGTTAATTCTCATCAGGAAATCTGAAGAACGGTCCTAGTCCAATAATGGCTTTCATTCAGCAGCTTGCTCACTTCTGTCCCAGCAGTAGCTTCCCCAGTCTGCCCTGATTGAATACTATGGGAACAGACATATTTAATTCTAGTCTGTCACAAAAGAAGACCCAGGACAACAGACTCCATCTCCCTTGTGGTTATTTTTGGAGGGAAATTCAAATTGGCCATGGTCAGTTAGTTAGAATGTGACAAAGATCACTGTCAAAGCCTACAGGCCCACACTTGAGGGAGCCTGGCACCCCCCTATGCAATCCAGTAACTCTAGCTTCTAACAAGTCCAGAAGTTCAGAAAGCTCAGCTGTTGTGAGCAATGGCAGGTTTCTTTTTCCAAAATTCCGAGCTACTGATTACTTGTAAGCCAGCCAGCTAGAATCACTGGGCTGATACTTTGTCTTACAGGTTTGATTACCAGGAGTAACTGAGACTAAGCCACTCTGAGAGATCCTCTGTCCTGAAAACTTACATTTCAGTGCTGCTGAAATTCAAGGACAAATCAGATGCAAACAGTGGGCAGGGGCTTCTGCTTAGCACTCTGATTCGACACACGCAAAGCGACCCACTGAGATCATGTGGAGGAGTAGCTTACTTGTCGCCAAATGATGGGCTCCTACTCCTGGTACCATTCTCTGTCCTGGAATGCCACATGGCCCTCCAAGGCATTGATCATGGCGCACTGGGAGCTGCAGCAGCTGTGCAGCTAGCCCAGTGCTTTTCAAAGCAGAATTGCCTGGGTCTACAACAAATTAAGACTAAGGCTACTGAATTTCTCCTGATGCCCTAGTACCCTTGGGACAGCATCACACTGGACTTTATATCCCATCTCTCCTTGTGCCATAAACAATTCTGGTGGTAGTGGCTATCCTTATGAAAACAATAATCTCATTCCTTAGATGCTCAAACTACGCTCTGTTCATCATCAGGGAGGTGGTAGTCTCCCTCAAGATCACTTTTTTACTAATTTCTGTGGTCTTGTGGACCACAGAAAGAACTTTTCCAGAGACTTCTACATCCAAATTCACCTATCTGTTGCCACTGCCCAGCCAAGGACAGTCAGATAGGCTTGGTTAAAATTTCTTAAATGTCACAAAGCATGGAGACACTGTGCCTTGGTCTAACTATCTTGTCACAGCAAAATTCACACATTTTTCCACACAGAATACCCTCTCTCATAATAATGACCACTGTCACTCTCTCTATTTTCATTGTTTCACTGCTAAGATTGATACCTCAAAGAGGTGTAGAGCACCCCAAAACAGCTTAGAAATGACATTGATCAATATATGAAAGACTACTCTAGGGCCAATGTGCTAAAGAATATGGCTGACAGACTCTCTGGGTACTGGACAGGAGTGGTAGGGTACGGGGTCTTCTGGATGGGAGTTTCTCCAGTTCTCAGCCCAACACATCTGCCCAACACCAAAATTCAAAGTGGATCCACTCAAGTTTCTTGTGGTTACCAACCCCAACGTATTCTTGCCATATTTATCTGCCAAGACATAGCTTTAGTGTTCAGATCCCCAGAGCTAGCTCTAAAACACTAGATGGGAAGTCTGAGCAATTGAAGAGAAGCTGGACTTGAGGTACAGAAGCTGGCTTCCACAGTTGTCCAAGTAGGTAAAGGATGAACCTTGTGGCAGGAAACCCAGGGAAGACTTGACCACTCTCTGTCTTGCCTGGTCCCAGATGAGAGGGAGCCTGGGAGAGAATTAGATTCTCCCTATTCTATGTGATCTAGAGCAAGCAAAAATGAGTGGTGAATGTTTACTCTAGTCTCATTCACATCAGTCACCCAGGGATCTTCTCGTTGGCTATGTCCTTCTCACTCGTCTTTCCATTCCACTTCTATCTGGGTGCCAGTTCTTTAACTCTGCAAACCATTTCTCAATTCTGGCCTAACGCCTTGAACCTGACACCTTAATTCAACTATTCCTACCATGGTTTTCTAATGAACTCAGCTTGTCTTCAATTCTAGTAATTTGAAGCCAAATACCCTTCCCATGACCCAGGCTTCCCTTCTATTACACAAGACACATACCCGATAGACACAGCCCCAGACCTCTGCCAAGCCTACTCCAGCCATCTGAAGTCCTTGGCCCACAACAGTTAGAAGACACCCTTGGGCCTGGGGCAGCTATAGCTCCCTTTGAAGACTAATATAGTGACATTTTGCTTTGTGAGTTAGTATCACTATGCTTGATAACCATTAATCAGTATTGTAGGGCATAATGGTGATTCCACCAAGACACAGACACACAATGAGGTCTAACCTGAGAAAGCCTTACCATTAGAGGAGAAATTTAGTGAGAGCCTGAGTCAAAAATGTAATCAAAGGGACAGGAAAGTTTCAGCAATGAATGCATAGGACGAACCTGGGAACATTCCTTTCAGTGTCAAACTTCTTTCTTAGCTCCTATTTTGGAGGCTGATAATGGTTTTGTTACCTATCTTGGAAAATGTTTGTATTTTAGCAGATGCCTCTGATGTCTCCATCCATGTCTTTAGCCCACATGATAATGTGGGCCATCAGGTACAATGGCAGGCAGGAGTTTTAAAGCAGAATGGCCTGATGGAAAATCTCAACTCCCTTCATGTAAGCAAGTGCTTACTCCACCTACTTAACAGTCACATATATTCCTGCATATCTGAAAATAAAAGATATAACCATCATAAATTCACAGTCAAAAAGTAAGTCATTAAGATTTCTTAGCAGGGCACAAAAGAGGCCATGAAAAAAAAATTTCATTTGAAATTAGGGGTTCCTTGCCTGAGTAGTAAGTTTGCACTTTGCGACATTTTATGTGTCCTGAATAAGCACATATGTCATAGACTGAATTGTGTCTCTCCAAAAGTCATTTATTGAGGCCCTAACCCCCACTGTGATGGTATTTGGAGGTGGGGCCTTTGGGAGGTAGTTAGGTTTAGATGAGGTTATGAGGGTGGAGGCACCATGACAGGATTAGCGTCCTTTTAAGAAGAAGAAGAGAGATCAAAGTTCTCTTTCTTTCTTCTCTATGTGAGGACATGACAAGAAGGTGGCCGTTTGTAATTCAGGAAGAGAGTCCTCACTGGGGAACTAAATCAGCTGGGACCTTGATCTTGGATTTCCTAGAACTGTGAGAAATAAATTCCTATTGTTGAAGCCACCCAGTCTACAGTGTTTTCTTATGGTAGCTTGAGCTAATACAATGGGTATCTTTAAACACACACACACAACAAAAACAACAACGATAACAGCCACAAAAAAAATAAGATGATCTATTCACATGACCTTAAGACTCATCTACTAAAATCTATCACTGTGCTTGGGTCAGTTATCCAGTGATATCACTTGAGTGATATAGGCTTCAAACTGATATTCTGCCCACAGGGAACTGATTAAATACTAAACCATGAAAATTTGGGTCATTCATTGGGAAGCCAGGGAGCAAGGCAAGAGCTAGGCTGGAGAGTCCACTGTCAGATGTCAAGTCTACAAAGCCACTGGATCAACGCCAAAGGCTGGGATTGGAGAGGAAGAAGAAGATAGTATCTGGATAGTGTCTTTAGGTCAAACAAGTCAGATGAGACCTACATAGGAAGACAAACTACCCAATGGTGCATTTAGCCCCACATTCTTATTCCCCACTGGAAAAAGACCTCGTGATGATAAATGTCATTCTATAAGTAAATTTGGGGATGGGTAGGTATACATCTGCTGTAGTGATAAGAGTATGAATGTTAAACCATAACATATACAATTACATCTTAAAGTCTAGTTAAGGGAAAATCATAAGCCAAAAGTGTGGCTGATAAAAACGTGCGTTTCAACACACACTGTAGGATTAGCCCAACAACCACAGCAAACTCAAGTGATCATTAACTTCAGAAGTAATTTTCATTAAAAACAAAAATAACAGCAATTAAAAACTATGACCAGCTTCAGACAACACGGATGATGTGCTGGACACAAAACATCCTTCCTCCAAATTGTAGGAATTCCAACTACAACCTGTTCGTGAGCATGCGCAGTAGAGCCCTGCAAATTGCCAAGTGCTTCGTGGCATGGACTTCTTAGAAAAATCTGCACCAGCAGGAAACTGTGGCCATGAGCTAATTTTAGTTTATGAACACCCCATTTTAGTATCTCAAACTCATTCAGTAGATAGCTGCTAATAAGCAACTTATGTTAAAATAAAATACTATGGAATTGTGAGTCATTTGCCAGGAAGAATCATGGAAAGGATTTGCATTTGGGGGAGTCTGGGGTTTACCAGGAGGAGTCCACTGCATAACTGAGAACCAGTGCCTGCTATGTGGGGGGTATGCTGTTAGCTGAACTGGAGCAGCTGGGCTCCTGGCTTAGCCTGCTGCCGGTGGTCCATAGCATTTCGGGACTCCTCCCCACTCTCTATTAAACAACTCCTTGTTATCCTATGGTGGTTGGCTGGGAATCCCAGTAGTGTCTGGCTGCTCCATGATGCTGTTTCTGCCTCCTTCTTAGGAGAGATAAATGATATTTTTGGCCACACCATTCCTGGGCTACAGCTCTCTCACATGTAGCCAGTCTATAAAAAGAGTATGATGATTAGGAAATAATGTTACATTATTGACAGATATATGACATGGACATAAGCAAAATTTTGTTTTTATGCCAGTTTCTAGGTGTGATATTTAAAATTTTTAAACATGATAGCTTACTCTAACAGAGCTTTAAAAGTATGATCTCAAAACCAGAAAGCATCAGTTCTACACTGATGGTGGGTATAGGCATTAATAAAATATGCTAAGAATGTAAACTTTTTGAAGATCAATTTCTAAGCTACGTGTTTGATTGACGGATTAAAAATCCTGAGCAAAGTTAGCACTTTGCTAAAACTGTTCCACGTTTATTAAGCCAGATGTGTTGATCCTCTGCCTGTTGTGAAAGACTATTTAAGCCAGATAATGTATTTTTCAAGTTGAAACATTTATTTTTTACTTAAATGCAAAACATTTAACAAGTATCTGAAGAGACAAAAGCTCTAATAATAGGGAATGATAATAGGATAGTTTACAGTATATGCTAACACCTGTATATGGTATATTTTCCATCATGTAGTCAAAATGAACACAGCATATAAACACATATCAGAAATCCTAAGGTAATATTCACTTCTAGGACAACAGCAAAGGCCATAAACAAAATAAACTGCATTACCAGACGTCCACGTACTCCTAAAAAAATGTTTATAATTTCTTGCAAAAGAAACGTACCGGCTGCTTCAGGATGTGGGTGAGACAAGCATGTTCCTGTGGTAACAATTTCCCAAACAAGAAAATAGTTAAAAAGACAAATCTTTGCTAAGCTCCAGACTACCAGGTCTCCTGATTTATGAAAGCAACAAGATAGAGCTGGTTAAGAAATAACTCAGAAATAAATATTTCATGAATCAGCAAAATCTGTCAAGTAAAATGACTTTTGAATTTACAATGCAAAGAAATACCTTCACATAGTCTGACACTGTCAAAGCATTTTATTATGTAGCGTTGAACTTTAGGTTGACATACTAGATCTAGAATATTCTACGAACATGCAAAATAAATATGCACATATATCCCGTAAGGTTCTGGCCAATCCTTAATAAATAATAATTATTATAATGATCTAAATATAGATTCATCCAATTAAAATATGGTGTACGTTTAGTTTCTCATAATCTCATTTTCTTTCCTTCTTTTTTAAAATAAGCTTGTCTTCTTCAATATTACATATTACTGATATTTTACACTTTGCCCTGTTCATTGTCATTCATTCACTTTATTCATGAATCCTTTCAGCAAACATTGAGTATTTGCTAAATACCAGCAAATGATAGGGTCGAATCATCTTTCCTTTTTTTTTTTTAAAATTAATTAATTAATTTTTGGCTGCATTGGGTCTTCGTTGCTGCGCGTGGGTTTTCTCTAGTTGCGGTGAGTGGGGGCTACTCTTCATTGCGGTGCGTGGGCTTCTCATTGCGGTGGCTTCTCTTGTTGCAGAGCACGGGCTCTAGGCGCGTGGGCTTCAGTAGTTGTGGCACGTAGGTTCAGTAGTTGTGGCTTGCGGACTCTAGAGCACAGGCTCAGTAGTTGTGGTACACAGGCTTGGTTGCTCCATGGCATGTGGGATCTTCCCAGACCAGGGCTCAAACCCATGTCCCCTGCATTGGCAGGCAGATTCTTAACCACTGCGCCACCAGGGAAGTCCAATTTTTTCTTTTTTTCATGTTGAATTTACTACTCTTCTGAAACTCATTCAATAATATTTCTAATAATTAAAAGCCTCATTCTTCACCCCATTGCTGATGATCTTCCCAGAACTTCTAACCCATAGCCATTCATTTCACATCTTTCCCACTAAAAGTGAGATGAAGTGGGGTAGGGAGGACAGGGTGGTGAGGAAAGAAACTGGTACGTATTATTTGCATCCAACACTCAGTGCACTTGATTAAGTGTTTAACACATATTACCTTAAATAAGTTTCACAACAACAAAATAAGGTAATCATATTATTATCCCCATTTCATATATCGTGAAACCGAGACTCTTAGCACTTAAGGGACTGGCCACATAAGGTCTCACAGTTAGCAGTTGGCAGTGCCAATAATGGGACCTTGGCCTGTTTACCCCAAAGGCTTTTCAGCAGCTCTTCTAAGAAGCACAGTTGGCACCCCATACTTTTTAAAAACTCATTGAATAAAATTTTGTTTTCATCTATACTACTTGGAAAACTCAGACCTCCTCTTCTTCCATTTCCTCCGAGAACAATATGCTATTTAGATAAATTACTAGAAAAATACATTTAATCAGGGGTTTTGAAGCAAAGGTAGACAGCTCACACAAAGAAAATTGCTAATGAATGATGAAAAACCTTAAAATTCTGAAATCTACCTATTGTATTATGTGTAATTTTTTTTCAGGCCACCCTCTAGTATTACTGGAAGTAACAGATAATAGATTATGCATAGGTTAGGTATTTAAAAGTTAGTACTATAAATACAAATTAAACCAAGGGAAAATGTAAACATAAAATGCCCAGTTTCATTAGTAGAGATGAAAAGAAATAATGTCACAAAATTAATGCTAAAGCAACACTATTTATTATGTTGCATTCTCTTTAATTATTCCACATCAGTAGGTACCTTATAGTCTTCATAATCTTTGTTATCTAGCAAGTCCCTTTTCTCCAGTTCTATAAGCTGTTCTGCAGAGAGCTTAGCTGGTAGATGCTTAAGAGACGCTTGCTCATATATGGGCTTTCCATTAAAAAACAGTTCCTTCCAATCATGCATCAACTTATATGGAATCAGGCTACAGCAAAAAAGAAGAAAAAAAGGTCGAGAGGAATCAATGGTTAATCAAATACACATCTTAAATCTTAGTCTTTCTATTACCATGTTCGTTCACCAGGATCTGCTATTTGAGGCCAGAGGTTCCTCTTACTATGACATTTCTAATAGCCAGTAAAATGGCTGAAACTTAGTAGGTTTGAATGAATAAATGTTACCTAAACACATTGGTTCTTCGAATTTTCTTTGATTGTGCACTGAAAGCACAATATATCTAAAAATACTGACGACTGGGCTTCCCTGGTGGTGCAGTGGTTGAGAGTCCACCTGCCGATGCAGGGGACACGGGTTTGTGCCCCGGTTCGGGAAGATCCCACATGCCGCGGAGTGGCTGGGCCCGTGAGCCGTGGCCGCTGAGCCTGCGCGTCCGGAGCCTGTGCTCCGCAATGGGAGAGGCCACACAGTGAGAGGCCCGCGTACCGCAAAAAAAAACCCAAAAAACAAAACAAAACAAGACAATACTGACGACTATCACAAAACTTACGTTCTTTGATTTCTGGCTGTGATACTAAATGGCTGTGCAAGCTTTGGAAATCAGTTAAATGCTCCAATATCAGTGTCCTCCTATGCAAAATGAACAGACTGAATACTTTCCAAGGCCTCTTTAAGATGACAGTTGGTTTACATATTTGCAAATAACTTGTAACAGAAAAAAAATCTAATGTTGTGGTAGTCTTATTGTCATTGCACGTTTGGTAACCTGTGCAATTATTTTTCAGTACTTTTTCTATTTAAGTCAGATGAATGACTTGGTAATCAGGACAGAATGATGGGAAAGTAGTTCCAAGAGGAACAAAATGTGCAAAGGAAGGAAAGAGCCTGACATGATTCAGATGCATTTCTCTAAAAATAGTGGTACTAAAGCTTGAAATTGCAACTTAAAAAGTTGTATTTCATTCTGATACATGCTACAACATGGATAAACCTTGAAGACATTATACTAAATGAAATAAGCCAGACACAAAAGGACAAATATTGTATGATTCCACTTACATGAGGACCCTAAAAGAGAAAAATTCATAGAGACAGAAAGTAGAACAGAGGTTAGCAGGGCTGGAGGGAAGGGGAATGGGGAGTTATTATTGTATTTAATGGGTACAGCACTTCAGTTTGGGATGATGAAAAAGTTCTGGAGGTGGATGGTGGAGATGGGTGCACAGCAGTGTGACTGTACCTAATGCCAGCGAACTCATAAATGGTTGAAAACCACTTAAAAACGGTTAAAATGCTAAATTTTATGTTATGTATGTTTCTCCACAATAATAAAGTAGTATTTCAATTAAATGTGAACTTCAAATATAATCATTGTTTTCCATTAATAAAATATTGATATTTGTTAAAGATTATAGAGATATGAAGTTTAGAAATTAATAGCTTAGGCATAGAAAAATTCTTTTTTAAAAAATAAAGCCCTCTTTGTTTTCTTTTCTGGTTTTTTTGGTTTGTTTATTTGTTTATTTTTGGTTGCATTGGGTCTGGGTCTTCGTTGCCGCACGCGGGCTTTCTCTAGTTGCAGTGAGCGGGGGCTACTCTTCGTTGTGGTGAGTGGGCTTATCACTGTGGCAGCTTCGCTTGTTACAGAGCACAGGCTCTAGAGCACAGGCTCAGTAGTTGTGGCACACGGGCTTAGTTGCTCCGTGGCACGTGGGATCCTCCCTGACCAGGGTTCGAACCCGTATCCCCTGCACTGGAAGTCAGATTCTTAACCACTGCACCACCAGGGAAGTCCCACATAGAAAAATTCTAACATCAGAATTATTGAAATGGCATTGGCTCCTATGGTGAAGTAAATGATTAACAACATATATTGTCCAAAACTTAATGTTGCAATTACTGAATTAATATTCTATTATCTGAATATCAATTACTTTATTAAGGAGCAGTCTTAACAAAAGTTAGTTCATATAAGTAGGCTGATACCAAGAATATCCCTGTGCTTTAGAAAGAAATATATATTGATAACATCTTGTTTAGGGAAGTACATAGAGAGAATAATGTGAGTTTATCTCGACTGTTAGTAGTGTAGACTAAAAAGATCTTAACATATACGTGTAATCATTGTATTCAGTTGCAAGTAAAAGACACTTATAATTTCAAAGTAAAAGACCCCTTCAAAGTTTAGGGTACCAATACCTCTGGAACTTTAAAATTTTTTGTATTTTTTCATTAAAATAAAAATGGCTTCATATGACCAATATATTCTCAATATTAATTTTCACGAAGCAGGATTTATAGAGTAATAAAAGGCAGACTATATATGAGTCTGTGAAATATTATATTAGTCAAACTCAATACACACAGGAGGTCCTCAACTGGGCCATGGCTCACAGGCCCAGCCGCTCTGCGGCATGCGGCACCCCCCCGGACCGGGCCACGAACCCGCGTCCCCTGCATCGGCAGGCGGACCCCCAATCACTGCGTCACCAGGGAAGCCCTCCTCTCTATGTCTTATAAGGACACCAGTCATATTTAATTAAGGTCCCATCCTACACAAGTATGACCTTATCTTAACTAATCTATCAGTAATGACTATTTCCAAATAAGGTTACACTCTGAGGTATGGGGGATTACAACTTTAACATATCTTTCTGGGGGGACACGATTCAACCCATATATAAGCATCTATATAGTGTCTTTTTAGACACTTAAAATTTCAAAGTATTAATAAAAGCTCCCTTAAAAGTTTATGATACCAATACCTCTAGAACTTTAATTTTATACACTCAGTTTTTACATTCAGTTTGAGCTCTCCCTGGTTGTCGGTATGATGCATGAGTTGTTGTTGAAGTCCGCACACTTGTGGATTATGTTGCAAGACTCTGAATCTTGCATAAACCTTCTGTTCTAGCTGTTTTTTTCTGCCATTGCTCAGACAAGGAAAGAGAAGGGGCCATCGTGTTACTGGCAGGTGTGGACAGAAGTCGTCACGTGGCCTTCCTCACCACCTGAGGGGAGGGCATCCTTGTTACTGCAGGAGAAGGTAGCAGTTCTGGCTCTCCACATGGTCTCCACTGCAGTGCGGGTGGCCTTGTGACCACTGGGCGATGGTGAAAGTCCCGACCCTCCCTAGGCTTCTCTAACACCGCCCCAGTAAGGAGGGGAGGAGTGGCCAGTACTGCCAGGTGGAGGTGGAAGTCCATGCTTCCTACTTGGCCACTGGGACACCACTCTCGTGGTGTCCCAGAGGTCCCTCATTACAGCCTTGTGAGGGTGGAAGACAGGCTCTCTACTTGGCCTTTGCTGGCACGGGTGGGAATGGGGGCCACACTTGTGTGTGTGTGTGTGTGGTATTTGGGGAAGAGTGGTTATTGTCTAAAAGTTTTTCATCTTGCTAGGTTGCTCCTAGCAAGCTCCTAGCTCCTAGCAGCTCCTAGCAGCTCCTAGCTGCTCCTCTTTGACTAGAGACAGCAGGCTTCTGTTGGGGCTATTTTTTTTTTTTTTTTTTTTTCTGCGGTACGCAGGCCTCTCACTGTTGTGGCCTCTCCCATTGCGGAGCACAGGATCCGGACACGCAGGCTCAGCGGCCATGGCTCATGGGCCCAGCCACTCTGCAGCATGTGGGATCTTCCCGGACCAGAGCACGAACCCGTGTCCCCTGCATCGGCAGGTGGACTCTCAACCACTGCGCCACCAGGGAAGTCCTGTTGGGGCTATTTTTGTCTACACCATTGGCATGTCTGTTGCCAGAATATTCAGTTCCAATCTGGGATGTGTGAGGACAGGGAGAACCCAGGAAGCTCACCACTGTGTCCTGAGGTCCCCACTTCTTCTGTCCATCTTCAGAGTCTTCTTATGTTTGTTTCACACACAATGTTCAGGAATTTTCATTGTACTTAGTGGGAAGAATAGGGAAAAACGCATTCTACTCCATTTTCCTAGAGCAGAATGGGATTTGCATTTATGTTTTAATTTGGAATTATGAGCCTTTATTTGTTTAGGGAAATCAATCTGTACTTTTTTCCCCTCTGAGTTATCTCGTGTTATGTTTTTATATTTAAATCCACTATATTTATCTTCTGTAATTTAATCTATTTTTTTTACCCTTATAATGCATTGTATCACCTTTCCTTTTTAACCCTTTTATAGATTACCTTCCTCACAATTTTATTCTTATAATTTCTGAACTTTTGAATTTATATTAATCTGAAAAGTATTTTTAAACATTTACTCTTGAATTCATTTCAATTTTTATTCTTATTTATTTTCTTTTCTCAATCTTGTACTCTTATAGTTTTATCTTCAAAATGTCCTCATCATTATGTTATTTCATTTAGTAGTTTTTATATGGCAGTGCATCAGAAATATAGCTGTTGGGGTGAGAGCTGTGGAGAAAGCTCCTATCAAGGGGTGATGGGATGGTTTACCCATCTTCTATTTGACCCTGAATATCATGTGGATTTCATTGCTTTCACTGTGGGTTCTCAAGAAGATCTCAGTCTGGGTAATATTAGAGGTCAAAACTTTAAGTGGAGTGACTTATCCTTGTCCTTGAGGAGATGCTTTCACTGAGATCTGTTGTGATGTCATTCCTCTTCAGCTTCCAGGAAAGGTCATCACAAGAGATAGGTCTCTGAAGCCAGGTGCCAGAATGCTGAGGTCATTCTCCACCAGACCTACTACACTACTCATTATACCTTAGGTGGGGCCACATGAGAAAATCATTATTCTAAACTGAGGGCCAAGAAAAGTTTTGTATTTTGTAAAGAACTAGAATGGAAAACAGAAATCATAGGACAAACTGTGTTGCCCTTTTTGCTTTGGCCACCTGGAAGCTCAGATAAAATTTGCAGCTCAGTTGCAGTATCTGGCAAATCTACTGGTACTGGTATAACTGTGTTTTCATGTATTCCTTGTTTTTAACTTTCTACTTTATTTGAATTTTCTTTTTCTTCTTTTTTTTTTTTTTTTGTCGCACCATGCAGCTTGAGGGATCTCAGTTCCCCAGTCAGGGATTGAACCCAGGCCGCGGCAGTGAAAGCCTGGAACCCCAACCACTAGGCAACAAGGGAACTGCCATCCTCTGTTCTTATTTTGGCATATTCTTAATCTTTTTTGTATTGTTAAATGTTTCCTTACAAATAGGTTGACTCCTTTTAGAAAGAAGGTGAAATGAAAATCGATTTAATGATTAGTAAAATAATCTTTAAGTAATTCCTGTCTTCTAGGAAGTTCCTAGTGTTTCAAATAAATTATCATAGCTGTCTTTGTAAATTATAGAAAAGTTAGACACAAAGTTTAAATGTTAAAAGACATAAATACACCTTAAATCAGGCTAGTCATTGGGTGAATTAAGTCTGTAATCAAGGTATCCTGGACCCCACGTCTTAGTCTTCATTTCACAAAATATTGTTATCTCTCTTTACTTATCAACTTAGTGCCTACATCACAATCTTACCCTTTTCTCGTCTGCTGTGGTGTCTCTATTGTATTAACTATTGTAATAAAAACCAACACTTACTTATTTGTCAACATTCGATAGTCTGCCACTTTAGTGGACAAATCAAGGATTTGATCCAAAATTTCTGCACATATTGAATAATGCTTTCTGTAACGAGCTTGAACCCTTTCCATGGCGATCTGCTCATGAATTTCCTTAACTCTGAGGGCTTGTTCTTCAAAATCAATCTTGGCTTGTTTGGCCAAAGCCTAAGAAACAAAGATATTTTTAAGTCACTGTAATTGGGCAATGATTCAAGTAGAAATAGTGTCATCATTTCAATAGCCAAAAAAAAAATCTCTAAATAGAATGAAACTTCCTTTTATATCAGAAAAAAATAAAACACGAGGGAGCACTTTCTCCTTAATATGTTAAGTACTGAGTGTGATGGCAAAGACAATATCGGAAATATCCCACCCTTAGCTTATGTTATCAGCAAAACCCAGTACAGAGAAAAGTGTGCTATGTGGATTAATGATAAATTAGATCTGAAATGTTTAAAAAGAAGTCCTGAGTTCATGGACTGCAAATACAGTTGGGGAACACAGAGAAACAGGCAAGCATAGCTGGCTTCTGTGTACCCATCTCAGGAGACTTAACCTGACACATCTGCTCTGGCCAATGCCCTGTCTTTTAGTGGGAGACTTCTAGGATACTGATTTATACCTAGAAAATATTTTGGAAATTCCCTGATTATACTGGCTTGAGAATATCACACATTTGCCAATAAATGTTAAATGTGTTTAGACAACAAAACCTTCTGCTGTTACAGCCTTAATAAATAGATACAATTCATTCATAGAGACATGTATTTCTGCAGAAAGGAAGAAAATACTTAGTTTGGCATTACCCTCTGTTTGCTTTGCACTATTATTTTGTTTAGGGAACCCACTCTTTACACTAAGTACAAAGGTCAAACTTGGCATGACCAAATGTTGCTTTTCAAACAGTTATACCAACTCCTTGAGAAATTCTATCCTGTGCTAACGTGCTCCAGAAACAAGAGCTGCCTCCTGAAACTTAACCCAACAAGTGTACGATGGCGGTAAACATGGGTCTGCAGGAGCTGTGCTCGAATTCAAGCCTCAGCTTGTACAGGTGTCAAGTACTAGCTGCGGGACCTTGGCCAAATCGGAGTTTCCCTACGTCTCCACTCCCTCTCTGTGAAGCGGGGATGGTAAAAAGACTCGGCATGAACAGAAATTAACTGTCAGAGCAAATACCTGTTATCATGATACTATTCACAAGTACCTGAATGCGTGACAATGGGCTGCTACTGTCCACTGAACCAAATGGAAGCTTCATTTGGTTTGTTATTGTTGTTTGATTTTGTTAGTTTGCTTTAGTTTTGTTGGGAAAGAAGTTGGTCTGGGTGACCTCTGAGGTCAATTCTGTACATTTGGCACGTTCAGAATGACACCAGAATTTGTTATCGTTGTATTGTTTTGTAGGCCCTGCTTTCATGGAGAAAGCGTCCAGTTTAAGTACAGAGCCTTGTGGCATGCTTCATGAAGTGTGAAGCCTTCAGAGGGAAGAGGAATCTGAGAGAGTAGGAGCCGCCAGGTGAGAATTTACGAAGCGAGCCAGTGAAATGGGTTGTGAGGCTGGTTTACTACTGAGTGCCTGGAAAGCATGTGGAAATGTTTAAGATGTCACGGAACCAAAACCTTGACGGGAGCCCAGGAGCACCCTCTGCGGGAACGGAGCAACTTTCTCCCAGTGTTCTCTCCCTCCCTGCTCCCTCTCTCCTTCCAGGCCTTTCTTCCTTCTTTTTAGCCATGGAGTCTGCTACTTCTACCCTCTCCCCAGCCCCCGTGCTAAACCCACCACAATTTCCAGTCCCATTACAGCAAAGTGGCTTGTAGCCCTAAAGAAAGAAAGAAGGAAAAGGAAGAAGAAGTCCGTGGGAGCTAGTAACTCTCAGCGGTGATGAGCCTGGACTTTAGACTCTGAGAACCGCTGTGCTAGGGCCACACCACCAAGCTGTGCAACTTGGAGCTTTCTAAGTTCCATCCTCCCGACAGATGAAATGTACACAGGAACAGGGTCCACTGCCAAATGGTGCTGTGAGAAGTATAATGCATGTAATGAACGTAGCGCAATGCTGGACTCAGAGCGGATGCTCACAAGTGTTAAATGCTATTGCAGTGAATTACGTGAATAAGAGTAGGTGGCACTGAAATTTGAAATCGGCAACTGTTTTAATTAATATAGAATAGATGCCCGTTTGCCTTCAAAAAAGAGATCATCAGATTTAACCTAAAAACCAAACAAAACAAACAAAAACTCCTGATGGTGAAAAACATGAAGTTCTCTTTCCCTTTCTCCCTTTCCTCCTCCCTGCTTACTTAGGAACCAGCCTAAGTACTTAGGAACCACTCCTGCTGGAGGACGTGATGCGTTCAAACTGTGAAATCAGGCCATCTCAGAGGGAGGGGTGACTGGCAAGCAGATACCTCAACTTTGGGAAAAGGTTATTGTGTAAATTTTTTTCAGGGGCTTCAGAGCCTCCCAATTCTGGCCTCTGAGGCTCTAGCAGACCAAGTGTCCCAATCCTCTGAAGTGAGTCCAAGCCCAGGTTAGGAAAGAACAGGTCATGCTTCTCATCACAGTGAGACCGGTCCTTCTCTGAGACCGGTGCTTTACTATTTTGCACTGAATTAACAGGGCTTGTGAAGCAAACATATTTAGCAAACAGGCACTTATTTCTAATGTAAGCAACTGCCACTCGATCCATTCAAGTTTACTCTTGTCAAAAAAGAGAGATGAGGGCTTCCCTGGTGGCGCAGTGGTTGAGAGTCCGCCTGCCGATGCAGGGGACACGGGTTCGTGCCCCGGTCCGGGAAGATCCCACATGCCGCGGAGCGGCTGGGCCCGTGAGCCATGGCTGCTGAGCCTGTGCGTCCGGAGCCTGTGCTCCGCAACGAGAGAGGCCACAGCAGTGACAGGCCGCGTATCGCAAAAAAACAAAGAGAGAGAGATGAAACAATTATCCAGATAATTCGGCTATTAAAGACACTTGATATCATGCAGGTCAAATTCATGGCGTAAGGCTCCCCCCTCTCCTCCTAACGTTTTGGCTATGTCTGTTCTACAAAGGCAAAAGCACCATTTCCCTGACTCTGGAGAATACTGTACTTTCCAAATGACATTTCTCAAAATTGCATAATTTTGTCAAAAAATGTGTTCCACTTTCATGGAAAATCACAGTGGAAACCATGATGCTGATAAATAAAGCATTGCCTTCTTATTTTCTGTAAGGTTTTCTCTTCTGCTCAGCCTGGTTTTATGAATATTTTATGACAGTAAAGACAGGCTATCTAAAATGCCACTCACATGAGCTTTATATTTCTTCAGTCACATCTGGCTTAACAGACTGAATAAATTTGAAACCACCCCAAGAGGAACAAGACAAGAAGTGATACATATAAATCCCTTGATAAAATAAATCTATTTTGGTTATTAGAACTGTACATATAAAGATAAGGAAGATGTTAATATATCAAATAACTAAAAGATTAGATAATTTGATTTTCAGAGTTATAAAGGGCCTAGACACAATGACACCATGGTGGCCAAGAGCATACCTGGCACCCAAATCTTGGCTTCTGTAACCATTCTCAACTACAATGAACCAGGGTACCTTAGAAAAATGGCTTGTTCTAGTTCTGAGGAAGGAATAGTACAGTATGGGCCTGGGAAATCTTGTTTTACCAGAAAGCAAGGAATTGCTTATTCAAGACTAATGGTGTCTTATAAAAAGGAGGAGGCTTGAAAGTGCTCTCACTGCCTGAAAATAGTTTTCACTTAGAATAATGAACACCAAATAACATTCCAGTGAACTTTAAAGAAAAAGAAAGTCCTTTATGCGTCTAGAAAACAAGAGTAATGACTCAAGGAAACAAAATTTAGATTATCACTCATTTTTTTTGACAGCACACTTTATACCTGAAGAAAATGGAATAATGTATTTAAGATATTCAAGGAAAGAAAATGTGAACTAAGGATTTTATATACAACAAAACTGACGAGTATAAAAGGCACATACAGTTATCAATATGCAAGCACTCAGGGAATATTGTTCCCATGAGCTGTTCTTGAGGAATCTATTGGAGAGCTTCAGACAACAGAAATGACCAGAGAGATGTGGACATAAGGACTGAGGGTGAGCACTAAATATTTGTAGAATCAGGACTAAAGGGAGAGTGTATAGTATGTAGATGCTATGTGTGCTGTCAGTGCAGTTGTACAAAGATAAAAATGGGGAGATAATAGAGAGATCATAGAAAAAAGTAACTCATTAAATGATTGGCATCTAAACGCAGCCTTGTTTACCTTGACCTGGTAGGAAGGATCAAAAGTAACCTTAGGAGGATTTTTAAGGGATATATTGTTTACCGCTTCTCTATCGAGAGCATCCTGGAAATCTTTAAGCCGTCTTTCCTCATATTGTTTTTCTCTGAAAATTCTGTTTTGCCGTAAAACTTCCTTTTCGTGCCGAACGTGCATGAGCTGCACGGCTATCCTGCGCTCCTGCTGGGACTGTCGCATCAGCCGGTTGATCAGCTGCTCCTTCCGATAAGCCTCCTGGAAACACCATTGCGAGAGCCAATCATTTGTCAAGGTGATGCCCACATTTCCCGCTGGGCTGAGAAGCCTACACGCAAACCATGTGTAAGAGGCATAGTATTCACCTGCAGAATTGATATTCTGCTATCTGATTTAAATTTGAACATGGCAAAAATTGAGTTATAAAAATGAAAATTTCCACCGACAGTTGTATAATTTTGGTATCCGGAAACACATGGTTTTGCAACTCCTTATTCTAAATGAATTATTACTTCCTTTAAAATCGGATCAAAAAATAGATTAGGTAATTTTTTTCAAGGTTTTATAAACAAAGGGTGTAATTCTCCATTTATAAGCATGTTTTCAGAAACTTGGAATTGTGCTATATGCACTCTTAACATAAAAACTAGTTGTAAAAACAAACGCAGACATTGTCTGGCTGAGGACGGCAGATCTGCTTAGTTCCCAGGGGGGCCATCTCAATTCCTACATGATAGATTGGGCAGATTGGAGAAGAGGCTAAGGGGAAATGACCTACAGTTTATCTTAGAAAATCTGAGTGGATGTAACCTGAGAGAGAAACTAGATGCACTCTCTTGGCTCCCTTGGCTATTTTAAGAGAACCGAAGGGGAACCAGTGAACAGTGGAAGAAGCATCAAACTGGGAATCAGAGTCCCTTGCCAGTGCAGCCCCAGCTGTACCATTAACTGGCTTGCAGCCTTGGGCAAGTAACTCGGATTTTCCGGGCCTATTTCTTGACAGGGGAAATGAAGGGTTTGGGTAGAAGATGATCTCCAAGGCATCTTCAAGCTCTCTCACTCTGTCTAAACAGAGACACCATGTGGAAGGAGGCCGTAATTATAGTTCTCCAGGGAGAAGACTTAGAAGAACGTCTAACGAAACATTGGGGTTGTCGATTTAACACTCCACAATCGAATTGTTCAGGAAGAAAATCTGGCATCACTAGTGACACTGTTTCAGATTGTGGGAGAAATACTATATTTGTTCAGAATCAAGATACAAATAACTTGTTCAGAATCAAGATACAAATAACAATAACACTCTGTGGAAAATACCAAAACTTGAACTTGGGGATTATATAAAACCTAGATTAAATAAAATTCAACTGAAAGTAAATAGGAAATTTTTTCTGTTATTAATATACCAGATAAGAATAAAATCATGAACAACTTTGAAACATATGTCTCATCTAGTTAAAACATTCTAGAAGCTTTAATGTTAATCATTTGTTTCTTTTGAGGTCCAATAGTGGAGGTGAGGCAAAATGTAAAAATGGCCACAGATTCTTCAGTTTTCTTCATCCACAGCCTCCAATGCTATCCTGCAGATATTCCCATCAAAAATAGAATCTATTTCTTTACTCCTTAAATATGGGGTATGGGGTGACCTCTGACTTGAACTCACCAATGGGACATTAGCAAAGATAAAACAAAACAAAACACTTGTGGTCCGACTTTCTTAATTCTCTTGCGACCCTTGCCACTGTCACCACAGTTTCTGCTCAGCTAGAAAATGAGAAACCATAGAGAGACACCAGCCTTCTCAGCTGGAACTAATGAAACTCTTCCAAGTCAGCCAGCCTCAGCCAACCCACCAGCCGACCAAAGACATCTGAGAGAAGCCAGGTAAGACCAGCAAAATGCATGTATCTGAGCCCAGCCCAAACTGCCTGCCACATTTTTGGGATACATAAAGCACAGTCACAGCCATATTTTTTAAAAGTAGAGCCTTGATTTATCATTCCAAGTGAATTCTATATTGAATTTGGAATATATTCTATATTTGTCTGTGTCTACACGGCAAGGCAATTTGGTTGTTGAGATGAGAGCTGGTCATTCTGACCCTGATGAAGAACTGGGTTGGTCAGATATGTCTTGGTTATTGCTTAGATGACAACACATTATGATTAAAAAGGAAAAGAAAAGAAATTACTGCTGAATGGCTGAGTCAATGCTATGTATATGAAGCTTCTGTATGAAGAAGCATCAAGTGTATTAAGACCTGCAACCAAAAGTTGAGTGGAAAGGATTCTTTTTTTGTTCCATTGTACAAGTAGCTCATGTTTTAGAAACTTACTCTTTCCCAAAGTTTCATTACAATTTGGGACACATTTTCTCATAGAAAAATATGTTATGGTTAAGTGCTTAGAGCAGCCTACAGATGTCTGTTTAACCCTTAACATAGATGAAATAGTCTACATCTGCAATGAATAAAATAGAAAATAAGAGAAGTCACATTTCTCTTTTCAGTATATTTAATCATATTTGGGGAAGACTTACAGATACACAATCCAAAACATGCTCAGTTTGATTGCCAAGACCTCTGCCTTTCCCATGAGTTGGAGCTAGGAGCTTACTCTGGTGCATACCATTACTTTAATTCTCCAAAGATGCGTGAGCAGCTCTCCTGGAGGAATGGAGCATGGCAGGGAAGATGTGGAAGCTAAGCATTCAAGGGTCTTTTAGTTAAGAGATGGGGGAGGTGTCTGGTGTTCAAATGCCAGTTCCAAGGAAATAATCCAGAAAAGGTTCTGGGAAGGTAGAGATAGGTGTGCTGGAATGAATCCCAAGAACAAGCTAAGATGCTGGCCAAATGATCACACTACCAGTTGGGAGTGTGCTTTTCACGGTCTGAAAATTTTCACTTAAATGCCTATGAAGTACTTAACCTCAACAGGTCCTAAACTAAACTCACTAACTCCCCTTTAGACCTGGTCCTCCCCCAGTATTTCCCCGTCTCCACTGATGACACTATTAACCTATGACTTGGTGACCTAAAATGTTAGGGTCATCCTAAGTCCATTCCTCTTGTCACCCTAATACAATTCTTGAAGAAGTAGTCTATTTTGCCTCCTATGTATGGTTTTAAATCACTGTCTACTACATTCGGTATCTATTGACACTGCCCATTGACACCCCATAGTGGACATCAGCCCCTCCCCATACCTTGCCTCCCCCCCATCCCTCTCCAGAATCTATCCTCTAAAAAAGTTAAAGTGATCCTTCTAACCTTAAGTCTCATCATTTCATTCACATAATGACATTTCTTTATGGATAACTAGGCAAGATAGCAACCTGAGCACAGATCTCTGGCTCTCTCTTTATAAGCCCAACTAAAACAAGGGTCTGTAAACTCCAGGGGGAGATTGCAATGACTTGGAGGCTAGAGAAGATATTATGAGGCATTTCTGATAGATTCACTGCAAATGGAGCCAAATCAAAGTATCCAGGGCTGATACAAGATTCATGTCACGCTCCCGAAAAGCAGCAGATACTTGAGGGAAGCAGAGGAAATGTTAACCCTGACAAGTACCATTTTCGCTTTGGAGGAGAGGAGGATGGATGGGAAGGCAGACCATGGCGCACATTCCACCGCTGTGGAGCAGAGGCACTTGGGTCAGCGGCACAGGGAGGTGGGGACACTTGATGGGAAGGAAGCAGTGGGAGCGGAGGTCCCTTGCTGCATGACCCAGCCTGGTTCTAGATGTAGCAGCTTCCCCAAACACAGAGAAGAAGCAACACAGAGATGAGCTCCCTTGGTGGAAATATCATTAGTTGGAGCACTGACTTCCTCCAATGTCTCTTAGGTTGCTGGATCCCTGAACAGATCTCCAGCTAGAGCCTTAAAAAATCAATGCTAAGAGCATCCTGGTTGAAAGTGAGGAAAGCTAGAAAGAATTCATTCACCCCACTTTCTAGGTAAATATCAATTATGGATTATAAGCAGAAAAATAGAAAGAAAAAACCTAGCAGCCAACACACAACTGTTTTGTAAAATAAGTGAAAGTGTGTTCAAAATCCCATTGCTAGTTAATGAGACTTGAAATAGGTAGTTATTCTAAAATCTACTTTTTAATCATCTAATTTTCATAATTTGTAATTCTTTTAATTAAAAGAGTGACTATCAAGCTGACTGAGTAAAAATATATGTGAGTCTGAAGTAAGAAATAACCTTTTAGCACAAAGAGATGGCAGAGTTATTCTCTGAATTTTTCACTAGGAAAGGAGTGACCGCATGGATAAACCGTTTCACTTCTTCATACTTACATGAAGCTTGGATCTCCCTTCAGTTAACAGAACCACTGAGCAGACCAGATGTAGTCAGGTGAATAAAATAAGTATCTTCAAATGGTCTTTCACATTTCAGACATACAGATTTGTCCTACTTACTTTAACAACTCAAATCACCTTCCTCCCCAAGTGCGTTCCTCTTACCATCTTCTGTATCACAGCAAATGACTCCTCCATCCACTCAGCTGCCCAAGCCAGACACTGGGCCCCTCATCCCACGTTTTCACTCCCCCATGTCTAATGAATCAGTAAATCCCATTGATTTTACTTCTAAAATATCTCCTGAAGTCACTTCTCTCCATCTCTACTGCCACTCCCCTAAATTTAAATGGGGATAGTTTCTTACCTGGATTACAGCAACAGCTATAACATGGTTAGCCCTCCTGTAATCTATTCTTAAAACTAAAGCCAGAGAGATCTTTCTATAAGGCAAATCTAGCCTTGTCACTCTTGTTCCCCTTTGCACTCAGGATAAAATCTCCTATTTGCCTCTTTATATCTTATAAGGCTCATTATGATTTGAACTCTGGTGATTCCTGCCTGATGACATTTAGCTTGCTAAAAGCCCTGAGCCTTTCCATACGATATTCTCTCTGGAGACACAGTTTGCCTTCCACCATTTTGGCTTCTGCTGGAAACTAACCCTCATCCCCACCCCCTAAAATCATCCCCACCTTCAATTAGCTAACTCTGACCCTTCCTCATGCTTCTGTGCTACCCCCCTCCAGAAATCATCTCTGAACCAGGCCAGGGCTGGACTTCCCTCCCATGTGTCACCTGTCCCTCCCATCACCCTCATGGCACCTCCACACTCCAATGTAGTTGCTTGTTTACAGATCCTCTCCCAAACAGCAAGGTCTGTGAGAGAAGATTTCCCATTATTCTTGTTCATGGTTGTATCCTGGGACTAGGACAAGTGCCCAGAGCACAGAGGAGGTTCAGTAAATATATGTTCAACATAAGAGCTGATCAGTGATTCTCAATCTATAGCTGCATCAAATTACCTAGCGGGCTTGTTAACATGGATGACGGGACCTAATTATTCACATTCCTAAAAGTTTCCTGCTTATGCTCATGTTGTTGGTCCAAGAACTACACTTTGAGAACCACTGGAGTAGATCAAACTGAGAGGACTAACTAATTTTCCATGTTTTCATTTAAAAGTTCCCTTTTTGATAATATCAACTGATACAGAAAAAACATTTGAAACAATTCAGTATCCTTCCATGATAAAAATTCTCAACAAATTAGGTATAGAAGGAATGTAACTCAACATAATAAAGGTCATATATGATAAGCTCACAGTTAACATCATACCTAAAGGTATGATGCTAAAAGCTTTTAGATTTTCACCATTCCTCTAAGATCAAAAATAAGACAAGTATGCCCACTCTCACCACTTCTATTGGTACTGGAAGTCCTAACCAGGGAAACTGGCAAGAAAGAAAAAGAAAAGGCATCCAAATCAGAAAGGAAGAGGTAAAACGTCTCTGTTTGCAGATGACATGATCTTACACATAGAAAACTCTAAAGACTGACTAAAAAAAAATGTTAGAACCAAAAAACAAATTCAGTAGTTTCAGTCTACAAAATAAACATATAAAAATCATTTGCATTCCTATACACTAACAATGAACTATCTGAAATGAAATTAAGAAAACAATCCCATTTACAATAGCATCAAAAATAATAAAATATTTAAGAATAAATTCAACCAAGGAGGCAAAAGAGCCACACTGAAAACTATCAAACATTACTTAAAGGAATTGAAGAAGACACAAATAAATGGAAAAGATAGCCCATGTTCCTGGATTGGAAGAACTAATAATGTTAAAATGTCCATAATACCTAAAGTGATCTACAGAGTCAATGCAATTCCTATCAAAATTCCAATGGCATTTTTTACAGAAATAGAAAAACAATACTAAAATTCATATGGAGCCACAAAAGACTCCAAACAGCCAAAGCAATCTTGAGTAAGAAGAACAGAACTGTAGGCATCACACTTCCTGATTTCAAAATATATTACAGAGATGCAGTATTCAAAACAGTATGGTACTGATATAAAAACAGACATATAGACCAGTGAAAGAGAAGAAAGAGCCCAGAAATAAATCTACATATGTACAGTCAATTGATCTTCAATAAGGGTGCCAAGGCTGTACAATGGGGAAAGGACAGTCTCTACAACAAATGGTGCTAGGAAAACTGGATATCCACATGCAGGAGAATGATACTGTACCCTTATCTCACACCATATATAAAAATCAATTCAAAATGGATTAGAGACTTACACATAAGACCTAAAACTATAAAACTACTAGAAGCAAATATAGGGAAAAACATTTCTTGACACTAGTTTAGGCAATTATTTTTTTAAATTATTAGTTTAACAATTATTTTTTAATTATTTTTTTAACATGACCCCAAAAGTACAGGCAACAAAAGTAAAAATAGACAAGTGGGATTTGATCTAGCTAAAAATTCTGCACAGGAAAGGAGACAATTGGAAGAGTGAAGAGGCAACCTACAAAATGGGGGAAATAACTACTTGTGAAACATACATTTTGGTTAATATCCAAAATATGTAAGGAATTCAAATAACTCAATAGCCAAACACCAAATAACCCAATTTAAAAAATGGTCAAAGGACCTGAACAGACATTTCCCAAAAGAAGACAAACAAATGGCCAACAGGTATTTGAAAAGATGATCAACGTTACTAATCATCAGAGAAATGTAAATCAAAACCGAATAAGATATCACCTCATATCTGTTAGAATGGCTATTATCAAAAAATATAAAATAAAAGCAAGCGATAACAAGTGTTGGCAAGAATGTGGTGAAAGGGGAACCCTTGTAAACTGTTGGTGGGAATGTAAATTGGTACAGCCACTATGGAAAACTGGATAGTGTTTACTTGAAAAATTAGAAATAGAACTACCATATGACCCAGCAATCCTACTTCCGGTACATATCCAAAGGAAGTGAAATCAGTATCTCAGAGAGATGTTTACACCCCCATGTTCACTGCAGCGCTATTCCCAATGGCCATGATATAGAAACAACCTAAGTGTCCATTGATGGATGAATGGATAAAGAAAATGTGAGACATAAACATACACACATATGTGTGTGTGTATATATGGAATACAGTCAGCCTTAAAAAAGAAGAAAATCCTGTCAGTTGTGACAACATGTTTGAACTTGGAGGACATTATGTTAAATGAAATAAGCCAGACATAGAAAGACAAATACTGCATGATCTCACTTAAATGTGGAATCTAAAAAAAGTTGAACTTATAAAAATAGATCTTAAGTATTCTCACCAAATACACACACAAAAATGGTAAATATTTTTTTTTTTTGGTGAGGTGATGAGTGTGTTAATTAGTTTGATTATGGTAATCATTTCACAATGTGTTCATATATCAAAACATCACATTATACATCTTAAATATATATAATTTTTATTTGTCAATTATACCTAATAAAACCTGGATGAAAAGTTTCCTTTTACCTCTAAATGTAACAATAGATATACATGGCTGACATAGATTTTAGATTCCTATTTTGTCAGTATTTTTTATTGTGGTAAAATATGTGTAACATAAAATTTACCATTTCAATTCATTTTTAAGTGTATAATTCAATGTACAATTAAGTAAATTCACAGTGCTGTATAACCATTACCAGATTTTAGATTCTTTAGTAAATGTTTTATGTAGATTTGTTTTCTGAATGTTATTTGCTGTTATGATGTGAGGATGTGACATTGATTCAGAGTAGCACATAATACATACATAAGATACACATATGTGTGCATAAAAGACTACATTTTATAAAACCTTCCAGCACTGTTATTCAATCAACAATTAAATATCTTACCTCTTGTGCTTCGTGGGCTATTAACTGGTCCATTAAGAGTCTCCGCCGTCTTTTCTCCCTTTGCTGTCGTGCAAAAGCATCTTCTTCGAGGCGCTTTTGGAGTTTTTTAATGTAGTCATCATCCGAATAAGTGTTTAACAAATCAGCGGTTGTCTGGCCTGTTGTATCTAAAGAAGTCTTGGATGCACTAAGGACAATAGTTTTTATTTAAATTTTAAAAAATAACTCAATCACACACCACTACTGTGACTGTGGAGGAAGACCTCTGGAGATGGCTCCCTTGAGTGCTCTGTTCATTTATTCATACAAGCATCTAAGCAAATATTAGAACTTCAGTGTGAGATCCACAGCTTACCAACAGATTCCATTTGCCTCACCCCATTTCTGGACTCTGTATCTGTGAGGTCCTTAGCATAGCCTTCTTTCTAGGCCTGGCGCCTACTTACTTACTCTTTTACTTCTCATGACCTTCACTGTGCCCAGAGATTCTGGATTTCTCTCCCTCTTCTTCCTGCTGGCTCTAGGCCTCCTGCCTCCCCTGCTTGGAGTCAAGAGTAAGGCAATATTGATAACCCAAGTGTCAGGGAAGGCATACTTCTACAAGAGTTGGCCAGGTGCACTAATGTGAGGACCCTGAGAGTACTTCCATGGATGGTTCTGTCCACTACAACTCTCCTCTCACCTATGTGAATGCAAGTTGCTCTATGAGCTCCCAGTAACTTTCCGACTCCTTAGGGCAGCAGCCCAGCTCTTACTAGAAGCTCAGCAGTGGAGAGTTGACTTGTACCACGGGTCTGACCTAGCCTCTTGCCCAAGTCCTGGAGACCCAAGTGAGAAGATCTACCTTGGGGCTCTTGTCCTACCTCATGTCCAGAACTCACAGATCAGGAAGAGTTGGTGGTCTCACCAACAGAAAGCAAACACACTCAATTTAGTGAGGCAAATGGTGGCTTAGTACAGAATTTATAGATTCATTCAAAAGTTGCCTTTAAAATTAAAAGATACATTTTTGTGTACATAAGGATCAAATAATCAATTCTCATCTGCATACTCTTTAAAAAATAAAAAGAATACAACAGTACAATGGTATAAGATATAACGTTACTTGCCAAGAAATAATGACTTTTAATATTATGAATAATTATTATTCTTAATGTCATAAGTTATTGATGTGTTCAGTTTAAAATATAACTTATAATCTTATTCAAAAGACAAGGACACATTATTATGGTAGGCAGGGATTAAACAGTCATCAATTCTCATATAGACAGAAGTGTTCTTATAAAAGCATAGCTAATTCATGTTTAATGAATAATCACACGTGTTGTTTTTAATCTGAGGCCATGCAGTTTCATTAAATCAAAGATCAAAATCATTTACATAGTTGAATTAAAATTCTTAAATTATAATTAGTTCTGTTTAATAATCACATATTTATGGTATGGATATTTTATTATAGTTCATTATTTGTACATTTGCTGCTTCCAGTTGAACTCTGAGCGCAGAAGAAAAGTATCCTAGTTTACTTTCCTGTGTACCTGTGCCTCATAGTCCTGACATGTAGCTAATGTCTGCTAAATTTCAAATAATATGCTAAGAAGCACTATACAAGTGTAATATAACTTAAAAAATCACACATTGAAATTCTGGTTATTTTATCAGCAGGGGCTCAACCTTCGATTGTATTCTGCCACTGAGAGTCACTGAGCAGAAACTGTGTAGCTAACAAAGCCTCAGTAAGATCAAGGACAAATTTTAGCCGTATTTATTTATTAAGATTTAGTGCAATTAAGTATTTATGAAAATTGTGTGGCATAACTTTTTCAGATCCTTCATCAAAATCCTTACTATATTTTTACTTAAATGTGTTGTTTAAAAGATGTTGCCTCAGGTTGAGCATGGGTTAAGAGCTCTCTCAACACTGTATTTATGTCACCAACAATATTCTTAAGATACTGGTTCTCCTTTGTTCATCAATCAGTCTGTCCAACCATCCATACATACACCCATCTGCTGTCTTACGCCAATTAAGGCCTGAAGAAAGCTACATGATATTTCCTTGAATAAATATTCATTTTACTGAGATGTGGGTTTCTTGAGGGCAATAATTATGTTTTCTTTATATCTGTTTGCTTTCCAGGCCTCCATAGAGTTAATAACTGTACGTGTATGAATTATTAGTGATAGGAACCTTGGCAAAATTTGTGTATATATATAAGCAGTTGCTAGAAGGAGACTAAGGTAAATCTGTGAATCCAAATGTCAGATTACAGCAGCCAACAGCCTCAGCTAAAGAAACAAATAGCAGACGGCATTTATTATTTGTCTTAAAAAATAAAGAAGTAGTTCATGTGGGGAAAAAGCAGCAGTGGTTGTTCTTGCATTGCTCTCACTGAGACATCATTTCATTCTTTCACAAAAGAGAAAAGATAGACTTTGAAGTTACATCCCTGGGAAAGTCTTTCAAAGGCAGGCTGTGAAAGGGGCAGCTGTAGAAATTGCTCCTAAGGTCAACCCAAGAGATGATTTTAGTGCTCTCTGTCATCAAGTAGTGTGAAGTTTCTGGAAAAGCCCAGAACATGCTTGATTCTAAGCTAAGGATTCAGAATGAACTAAAGAAGCAGTGGTCAATAACAGAGATTAAGAACGGCCATATTGTACCATAGCTCTTTTCTCTTTAAAAGTTTGCTCTAGACCAGCACTTCTCAACATTTTTTATTTGGGGGGTCCATCAGAAAAAATGTCTTTTGTGAAGTGTACTGGAAGGGATTTGGAGTCACAGATGGGGCTGCTCACAGCCACAGGTGACTGGTCCAGGGACTCTAGCTGCCCCAGGCCCTATCCTGCTGCTCTGAGAAGTGAGGATGTCCATATCTCATGGGCCCGCAGCGGTAAATCTCTGGCAAGACCAAGTGGAGGCTTCTGCAGAGAAAGGACTTGTGATAGACACTTCTATTTCCCTCCCTTTTCCCTCAAAACAGAGCCACGGTTTTATTCAGGAAAACAACTTACCTAGCTAAAGTCTACAATTCCCAGCCGCCCAATCTGCTAGGTATGGCCATGTGACTGAATTCTGACTAATAAGGCATAAGCAGAAATGTTATATGGGGCTTCTGGGAAGGCTCGTATAAGGAGCGATTTCAGATTGGATGTCCACTTTTTGCCTCTCCTCCTTCCTGATATTGGAACGTGGGCCAAATGGCCGGATCCTCGGGAGCCATCTCTTATTTGCGAATGTGACTTTGAAGACAGAAGCCACACATCAGGACGGTGGAACTAAAAGGAAGGCTCAGTCCTCGTTGTCCTTGGAGCAGCAACACATGCCCTGGGCTGCTTACCTTCTGATTTCTATTAATATTATAGGAGAGAGAAGTAAATATCCATCTAATTTAACCCACTCTGGTTTTGGGGTTTCTAAGCTAACTGATAGAGAGGCCTAGGGTTCAGGTTGGGTTGGGAAGGCAATGAGGATGAGGGTGAATGTTTGTACGGGAAGGATCTTTAAAACATTGAACCACAGACAGGGCAAGGACACTAATGAATCAAAATGGATGCTGGTACAGGGATTGGGAGATGCTGCTGTGCTTGGTGTTGATTCTGGTTGCTAAACTGTGTGGAAATCGAGGCGTCCCAAGAAAGGAGTGGGCTGCGGGGCTGCAGAGAATACCATTCACGAAAAGCAACAGAGTGTTTCAACATTTTAAGATAGTCATTCTGGTGGACACCGTCTGTTTATCACTCCGGAACATGTGGCTGGGGAGATGAGTGAAAGAGTTGGAAGAAGTGGAGTGGTTTCACGGGCCAAGGTCAAGGGTGGGCGTGGTGGGGGTCAGGTGGCAGCTGCATGGGGGAGTAGGCTTGGGCTGTGGTTATTTTAGGAGTGAGGTGAGCACTGATGAATATGGGGAGGGCTCAGAGTAGGACATCAGGAGTTTCTGCACAGGGAAGGGGGAAAGGCGATTAATGTATACATTCTTCATTCTGCTTCACTTTCCTTTCACCCTTGACTTCCTCACCACTTCTCCTTCTAGCTCATTCTTATTCCTCCTCATTTGACTCTATTCCCTCTCCTCAAAAGTATTTATATGGAACTGAAGTGTATAATTCATGTATTTTTTTTTCTTTAAGAGATTTATTTCCTATTCTATAAAACATAAAGGAGAAGAGTTTAGATAGTTTCCATGAAAAAAATGCAGAGAAATTCAAGCTGTTCCTATATGTGTAGTCCCTAATCAATTATTTTCTGTGAGTCAATGACCCCTAATAGGAAACAAAAGGGGAGAAGATCTTTATCTTTAGGAAAAAGAAGCCCATTAACCAGGCACTTTCTGTAAAGAACTCATTGAACTGTTTTAGTGACATTCAGTCAACAAACTCATTCAACAACTTTTTACTGCTGGTCCCTGTGCTAAATGCTGAGGATGCAACATGACAGCAACCAAACTAGAGTCTAATAATGGCTTTTTTGTGACAAATGTAAATTAATAGTAACTTGAAAAAATGTTAGTGAGTGTTTAAAAAATATGTGTGAACTTACAAGGGTAAGTATAACATAGAAAAATAAATTAACCTCACATCTCATAATAGCCACTTTCCCTTTTGATTTTACAAAAATTGTTAATGAACAACTAATCTGAATTTTAGCTCATTTATATTCCTTAATATACGCTCTTAATGAAGATTCTACAAGGTGAAAATATCTTTGGAACAGCTATTTCAGGTAAACTATTTCTAAATATTCAAAAGTTAGAGTAGAACAGAATGCAGTTTTGTGATTACTGAGATAATTTGCATCTCACCTTTCCTTTGCTTGGAGATCCTTTTTTATTAATGCTTCAAACTTCTTAATCTCATTGGCCACATCCTTTAAAGGAAATTCATTATCAGTTTTTCACCTCTAAAAAAACATTGAAAATTTTCATTTACCACATTCATTCAAATGTATAAAGTGACATGCGTTACTAATTCAAGCTAATTAGGAAGCAAGATCTGAAAAGCTACATTCTAGAATATTTTTCTATTCTGATTTGTTACTTTTAGACTAGGCTAAATATATATAAAAGAAGGTGAAAATTGCCTAACCCGAATCATTCAGTTCACAAGTCTAGCTCTGACAGTACATCAAAGGGCATTTAATGAGAATAAAGATTATCAAACAGTCAGGACGTGCATTCTTAATTACAATTCTTTTAAATGAGAATAAGCATTTTTTGGACATAAATATTTCTTTTTTTTTTTTTTTTTTTTTTTGCAGTACGCGGGCCTCTCACTGCTGTGGCCTCTCCCGTTGCGGAGCACAGGCTCCGGACGCGCAGGCTCAGTGGCCATGGCTCACGGGCCCAGCCGCTCCGCGGCATGTGCGATCTTCCCAGACCGGGGCACGAACCCATGTCCCCTGCATCGGCAGGTGGACTCTCAACCACTGCGCCACCAGGGAAGCCTTGATACAAATATTTCTTTAAAATCACCTTGAGTGTTTTAAACATTTAAGGTTGTGCAACCTTACTTACACTATTAATTTGCTCTCTGAAAATTAATTTTAGCTAATCCTCTGCCTACTGCAAATCCTTATTAATAAGCTTTAATCAACTCAGGGAAACATGAGAATTAAATACTTTTACTAAAATGGGGTCAGAAAAAAAGCCTCTGTGGGTAGTACTTTTTAGAATCTAACTATAGGATTTTTTAATATTAAAAAAATGTGAATTAATATAAAATGCAATGGATTTAGAAATCAGAGAGACCTCTCGATCTTTGCTTTAACAGCATTGTGTACTTGAGTAAAACATGTCAGTTTTCTGAGTCTCATTTTCCTTATCTAAAAAATGGGGAAAATAATACCCTACTTAGAGAATTATTTACAAATTAAAGATGATGTGAAGTGCCCAACCCACAACCTGGCATATAGCAGATGATCAATAAATGGTAGTTATTAATCTTTTTTCTTAAGGGAGAGAATATCCCTAACAATCATTATAGTAGTATACAGTGTAGATTGCAGGAATTAGTATCAAAATGTAGTATTGTTCCCTTGTGAAATATAATGAGATTATATCCTATTGGAATGATTGACAGCTGGCATGGTCTAGTAAAATATCAATAGTGTACGTATCTTAAATTTAAATATGATGAGAGCAAGCAAGTTGCTTAACATTTCTAGGATTCATAGAAAGACAGTGCAGCATGGGGAGGAGGTATTGAGGAAAAGCAAATAGTAGGAACGGCACACGCATGGTATGGGTACTTGGGCTGGCCCCTGTTGTACCCATGGGTATCATGACCCATTACAACAGCACCCACTCTGGCATAGTTTGCTAGTAACCACAGAATCCACAACACAGGAGCCGCACAGGTTCTGTCATTTATTAGAATTTGCCATCCCTGTCCTAAAGCTACATTCTCTGTTTCTGAACAAATAACTATAAAATGGATTGGATATGCATATGGTGGAGGAGTTTTCAATGAGAAGGGACAATACCAGAAGTAATTCAAAAAGGAAGTAGGGAGTTCAGGGAAGTCTCTATATGTTTTAGGGAAAGATCATCCTTTCATTAAGATAAACACAACACATTATTAAAGGGTTATCACTTACCTCTGCCTCTTTTTTCTTTTTCAACGTTTTTTGAGCGTCAAGTGCTTTCAGAATACGATTTGATGCGGGTTTAGGAATCTGTATGATAGCTGCTTGGATTTTAGCCATTATTTCATTTTGTCGTCTTCTGCTCAAGCGTTGCTAAATATCCCATACACATTAGTTTAGTTATTCAGTTCATCAGAATAATATGCAATGTTATACACTCACGGGTACACAGATACACAAATTTTCCATTGAAATTTTCGGGACTCAGCAATTAACCAATGGAAGAGTCAATAAAACTTATTTTGAAAAGTATGATACTGAAACACAATTTTGGAATCCCCAAATTATGCCGATCAAATGTGTGTATTTTCATTCTGGGTAGCAACCCTCCCCCATATCACTGAAGCATCTGAAGCATTCATTTCTACCAGACAACTTAAAAAGAGGTCAAGTTGTCCCACTGTTCCAAAGAATGGCAGTTCTAGTTCTTTGCCGCAGGAAGATGCGACCATCAGCAAAGGTGGAGACAGAGAAAGGGGAAAAGTGAGGGAGAGAAAGGTGAGAGCAGGCAGAGCATGAGGCTTGTACCAGGAACTGGCAGCTCGGGCTGGATTCATGCCTATGCAATGCGTAATATAGACATAAGTGGCAAACAATATACTATGCACTAATGAGTTTCTGGAAAAATTGTTCTATAAAACCTTTTAGATTTTAAAAGATCTTTGTTCTTCCTGGAGTTTTTGAAATTTTTCAAGTTTCTCAAAATGCATGTGGACAAGATCTTTGTTCATGTGTTTATATTTTTCTTGAAACCTATGTGTAACCTGCATCAGATTGAAATCAGTTTGACGTGGTATCAGGTTTCTATGTTTCTAAATGAAGAAAGCATTTCAAGAAGATTCCATTATTAGAGAAAAAAGAGTATATTGTCATTATAAGCACACATAAAATTTACCTTCAGAATAAAATTTCTATGAATTACTACTGTTGATGGCTAAAGCAAATTCAAGTCCCATACCAATCACTCACACCCTTAATTGATGTAAGGACAATAAAAATGCATGATATATGCTTTTATAATTAAACTTTTTGCCCTGAGTTTAATTTTCAATGCATGGTATTTGTATCCTTACAAATTCATTTTCATAAAAGTAATTTATAAAACCAATTTCAACATAAAAGAGATAATATAAGAAGCTAGATTCTTTCCATTACTTAAGCCACTTCCTAGTAAAAAGTGAAGAAATAATGAAAACTTCCAGGCCACCGGCAATGAGGGTACAATAGTAAAAGAAAATGAACTCTCAGTGATGATTGTGAAGTGGGACACAGAGCAATGGCTAACGTATTTAACTAAAACTTTTATATTCGAAAGTAATCTACTTAGAAGCTGATGACTTACTAAAAATTTTTTTTTAAATGGTACCATTGCTCAAACCATTCTTGGTCCTTCTTTTCTAAAACTGCCTCAGTAGATACTGACACTTACTCAGAAGATCAGTTAAGGCCCTGTGAGCTGTCTTTAAGCACTTACACACACCTCCGCTCTTTTCACTGTTAAAAATGTCCTGGCCTCCATCTTCACAGTGGCAACGAACATGTAAGGTCCTTCAACATCCTACCACCCCACTTCAACATATATATATATATATATATTTTTTTTTCTTTTTCTTCAACTTAATTCTATTTCCCCGCAGCCCAGGAAATATCCATTGAGCCATCAAATAGCCTGCTGTTAAATGTGTGGAGTCAGAGTGCCTAGGTTTGAGGTTTAGCTCTACTACCTACTAGCTTCATGAAGTTGAGCAAGTTACCTAATCTCTCTCAGTTTCATCATCTGTAAAATGGGAATACTAAAAGTACCTATCTCATAAGATGGTTGTGAAGGTCAAATGAGATAATATACATAAACCACCTGGAATAGGGCCTGGCATCTCACTATGTATGTTCAATAAATTTTCATCATTATCGATATTAATATGTAATAGACACCTGCATCTTCCTCCACCTATATCAAAGAAAAAAGGCATCTCTACTTTTTTCATAAGATATCTCCTCCTTCATCTGAACCATTGACTCATTCTTCCTCTTTTCTTCCCCAGAGGGTCTCCTTCCACTTGGGTCTTCACACCACTCATCACCTGCCACTGATTCTTTTTCTCAACTGCCAAGTTGTCCCAGTCTCCATGTCCATAAAATGAACAAATAATCTCACACATCTGTTGAGCTTCTCCCCTGCAGCTACTGTTATTCTCTCTTCCCCTTTATCTCCACGTGTCTTGAAAGAATAGTCTATGCTCCATTCTTCCTCATCTCCACTGCAATCCACACCACTCTGCTGAAACATTTTTCTCTCCCCAAAATGTAAGCTCTAAGAGAATTGGGGGGTTTCCTGTACTACTCACTTGTGAGTGCCTGACATAAAGTAGGAGCCCAACAGATCTTTGTTCAATAAATGGGTAATTGACTTTGGAAAGTCACCGTGGCCAACATTAAACCCAATGGTTTTTTGTTTGAACTCAGCTCTACAGTACTTGTAGCACTTGTTTACACTTGACTCTTTTATACTTTACAAAGAATTTTCTTATATATTGTTTTTCTTGAAGTTACCAAAAAACCTAACTCTCAGGCAGGTAGAGATAAACATCCTTGTTTTTACAGTTTGGAAAAGTGAGACTGAGACTGTTCCAGGGACTAACCCAAAGTTAACCAGCTTGCACATGAAGGAAGCAGGATGAGATACTAAGTTACTGACTTTCAGCCTAATCTAATTTCTAGCTCTCTGTGGGTGCTGAGTTCATTCTGCTACCAGACTCATAAGGATGTCCACCAAGAGTAGACAAATCTAAAAGTGGAATTAGCTCCCACATTTATTGTCATTGCTGCTTCCTAAATTAAATTTTAAAATTTAATTATTTTCATTTATTATTGTGCATTACATCAGTACAGTACTCCCCATTATCCTACAGACCTGGAAAAGTTAATGGCCTTCACTTATCATAAGGAAACACCACAGGAACTACAGAGATTTGTCAACTAAAGAGTTGTATCAAATAATCAAGAGACAATGAGTATTTGCAACGTTGAAAGCATTGTACTAGGCATATTTCTTGAACTTGAGGAACTAAAAATCTTGTGAGGCCATATGACAGATAAATAATGAAAGTTAGTCAATACTATCAGCAACAGGAGGTTAACACCAAAGAGTAACAATTACCTGTGCCCTACGAGCTCTGCAGAAAGAGTCCATGTATACTGGGAAGGCTGCACAGAGTAGACGGAGGAAAGTTTGGGGGAAGTGGAGAGAGGAAAAGGGTGAGCTTGGGTGGTAGAGAGGGAAGAGCAGAAATATACAAGTCCTATTCAAGGACAGGCTGCCAATCAATGCAGAAGAAAGACTTTATGCTGAGGTTTATGAAGAAATGAAGTTAGAAAGACAGAATGAGACTCTTTAGTGAAAGAACTTGGATGCTAGTCTAATTTGGTGACAAGATTATTTGTAAATTAGCAAGGTTTCTGTGCAGAAGAAACCAACAAAAGTGGAACTGAGGGCAGATTCACCTAGCGGTTGATTAACCTCCAGTAGGAAGCCTGAAGATCGGAAGCCGCATTAGTAGGTTACTGCAGTAGCTCAGCAGGAGGTCTGAGCAGATAGGATAGGGGTAGAAATGGAAAAGAGAGGAGCAGGCACAAAAAGCACTGGGAATTAGGAGCAAACAGTTGATAAGTTATTGGCAATTGGTGGATAGGATGGAGAGAGGCATCAAAAATGGATAAATGAATTGAAAATATTAATATAAAATAAAACCCAAATATGGCCAATAACATACATCAGAGACATATATGCCCGATGGGGCTTCTTTGAGAATGCAACATCACTGCTGTGTCCCTTTACCAAGCTTTATATTGCGATATGCTTATAATGTTTCTTTATGTACTTACATCTCGAAAAGTCTCGCTTTTCATGTTTTGAACTTTTGTATTTGTCAGGGGTTGCATGGTTTGCATTTCCACTCCAGTCAGCACACTTTTCTTTTTTCTCTGGAGAGCAATGTACAATTGATATAAGAGTTTTGTGGCTGCCCCAGGCTTTTCTGTGATGATATCGTGGGCCACGTTCTGATCAAACTGCACACCCAGAAGGTGAAGTGTGGGCTCCAAGCGAGAAAAATTATTAAGTTTGGCACTTGAAATCCTAGGCATTAAAATATTTTACATAATTAGACACTGAAATAAAGCAAACAACAAATATCAGAGGTATTACCATGATCCCATATTATGAATTATCCCATGTTCTTTTAAATATATCAATCCTCTCTAAAACCACTTAATCACGTAGATACATTGAGATTTTGTGTATTGTCTTAACTCCATGCATTTATTTCTCTTGAATGGCTAAACTAAAACCCATTAATTTCATATATTCTTCTACTTAAATAGATGCTAGAATTTCTGCAAGAAGTCAGTACAAAAACATAACTAAATGCCTTCTTCTAAATGGAAAAACTTAACTATCGTTTTGAAAAATATTTTACTCAGAAGACAAAATTGCAATTTAAATGTCCATTTCTTTAACTGATGTCATTACTAGAACCTGAAAATAATCTTATTTTCAGTTGCAGTGACAACTTTCACAGTAATCCCCTCAGGCATTATCAGAAATATTTAATTAAATAACATTAGCTATACAACTAAATTAGTTATGTAATCTTCACTGTACACTTCATATTACTTCTTCAAGAATCGCTAAAGACTTTCTACAATATATGTATTATTGAATCACCTATAATCAAATTAGGCTCACATTTTAGAAGAAATTCATTAATTCATTTAGTAATTTACTCTCTCAACTATACCAATAATTTGTTTAATTTAATAAATTTTTATAAATTTATTAAAGTCTTACAAAGATAAGACACCCTGCCCTTTAGGAGTTCATAGTGGGAAAACAGATGAATAACAAGTAGTGATACATTGATGTAACTGTTGTAATAGAGGTCTCAAATGACCTAGGGCTGTCAATAAGCCTGTGAATCCAGTGGCAGAAAGAAAGCAAAAGATGTTAGATGCATTTTCAACTTTTGTGCCTCTCTGTGATCCAACTGAATGCAAATGTCAATTTTAACCATTGGTCTATTTTCTCCTTACTTTAACTTCCAAAATCTCAGTGACATTCTTTGATGGAAAAAATACACTGAATATACTTAAATATAAGTCAAAGTCACATCCTCTCCCTGAAAAAAGATGATACTTTAGAACAGAGGGAGTTGGTGGAATTTCTAATATTATAGGGTTACTCACTCAATAACTTCATTTTGGACTATAATATTATTTGGGGAAGATACAATGACTTTTAATGACCTCAACTGAATGTTTAGAAGCTGAAAGAGATCACTTAGCACTTCTTTTTAAAATTTAATTAATTAATTAATTTATTTTTGGCTGCATTGGGTCTTCGTTGTTGCGTGCAGGCTTTCTCTAGTTGCAGTGAGTGGGGGCTACTCTTCATTGTGGTGCGTGGGCTTCTCTTGCTGTGGAGCACAGGCTCTAGGCATGCAAGCTTCAGTAGTTGTTGCACGTGGGCTCAGTAGTTGTGGCTCGTGTACTCTGGAGCACAGGCTCAGTAGTTATGGCACACGGGCTTAGTTGCTCTGCGGCATGTGGGATCCTCCTGGACCAGGGATCGAACCTGTGTCCCCTGCCCTGGCAAGCGGATTCTTAACCACTGAGCCACCAGGGAAGCCCAATTAGCACTTCTTAAACTTTATATACTGTTCCTAGTATATTATTTCTCAAGAGATAGCTCTCAAGCAGTGGTTCTAAACCTTTTTTTTTTAAATCACATATACCATCCTTTGGAAATCTGATGAGAGCTATGAAACCTTTTCCACAGGAAAGAAAACACACATTCATGCAGATACACAAAATGTGTATACAATTTGCTGGTATTTGTGAACCTCCTAAAATCTAGTCTAAAAGTGTCTGTCAGCTGCCAAGGAGGTGGATCTGGGGAAATATAGGAATGATTTATAAATATAAATAAGGAGCCAGTATCATGGAAAGGCCAATATCAACAAATGTAGTGACACAAGACACTGAATTCCTTTTCCAGTTCTGTGGTATAACTTATCGTATTTCCTACTTCCTCTATTTGGTTAAGTATATTTAGTGTGGCATACCACGTCAACCAAACTTTGAATGAAATATTTTAAATTGATAAAGAGAAACAGATCTTAGAGGGGATAAGAAGAGATAAGGAATGCTACAAGGTAATCTTATCAACAAAAAGGGTAAAACATTGTTTTAGGTCTTCTCATGTCATGTCCAGTTTTGCAATTTGTTCCCCCACAAATGACCTTACAGTTTGAGATAACAAACACAGGACTAAAATGATTAGGGTACAGCAGACCATGTTTTGAAGAGTCTTATTGTGACAGAGGATGGTCAAATCAAAGACCTGTGTTCACATTCCTTGGATGGGCACCTGGCATCCCCTTTTGATCTTCCATCTCAGTTCATCATTTCATGTCCTTCCTATCCTAGGAGTCCTGTATGCCTTGTCCACTACACTTACTTGGAAAGATATGGCCTGAGAGCCACTTTTCAGAGATTTTGCCTGGGTCATAACCTTGGGCTTCAGAGGTTAGAGGCACCATAATTCGGGAGGGAGAATCCAAAAACAAACACTATTCATTTCCAAATTTTATCAAAATTTAGCCCTGTACCCAATAAGAGTGAAGAACACTTCCCCTCCTCTTTCTTGTATTACATAACCCCCAGAATGCAGTGTAGCCTGCTAACACTAGGGTTCAGTGACACAGTAGGCTTTAAAATGGCTTTTACGGTCTGGCCAAAGTGTCCAGGTGTAATAGTATTTCCCTCTGGAAGCTTTTAATATATACTCTAAATTTCCAACCAAAATTTTGGGAATATAACTGGTGTGTAAATTGGTGGAGTCCACTCTTGTTACAGTATATGCTCAATCAGTATAACATGATAATCAACAGTTGGTTTTGAACCCAGAGAATCCACTGGGACATCTTTGCTCTGAAGACATAGCATATGATGTAAATGATGACACCCGAGGGGATAAGGAATGTATTCTGGGAAAAGTCTTCTCCCTCTCTACTTGCAGTCCTTATTTGCCAAGGGATTATCAATCTCCTCTCCTCCTTGCCACCTGGTGATGGAATACATCTCACAAGGTAATTAGAAGCTGCCCTCCCAAGGGATATCCATGTTCCTTTACTTTTTATTCTTTTAACTAATCTGCTCATTTTTCACCCTCTGAGATGGACTAAAGATATCCCAAAACAGAATTCTTTCAGAGTTAGATGAGTTATTCTTAGGATTAAGTAATTCCCAAAGCAAATAACTTCTAATTATTAGCAACATAGATTTGGTTTACTGTTAACATTTTAGACTAAAGACCCTAGAAAATATTACACAAAAATCCCCAAATCATGAGCTCTGGCACTAGCTAGCTGTCTAAAACACAGGCTTTACAAAGAAGGGTCCTTTTCCCCACTAAATACACTATTACAAAGGTCATATCCACAGATTTACTAATTCTTGCCTTCTTTAAAATACCATGTGCCCTGGAAAAAATGTGGGTTGTTCCAGGAACTAAAGATGGATAGTATTTGGTTGTCAGGACAAGTAGGTCCCTCTCCCCATGTTAAGAACGGTAATGACTCAGTGGAACAGAAAGTGAGTCCTTTTCAGTGAGTGAAAGGCAGGACTGCTACACATGGTAATACTCAGGGCACACTCCTGTGCAGGGGTGGGGCAATACCTGGCATGAGGTTGTTTTATCCAAAAAGGGGCTTCTTTTTCTTTGCACAGAGGTCTTTCTGTTCACTAAGACCTGTGTCTTCACAGTTACCTACATCCATATGGGTCCCTATCTCCATTTCACACAAAGGCCTTCCATGGCCTGGCTAACAAGAGCCAACTTAGTACACGTGAAATACTGCACGCATGATCTGATCAGTATGGTTCTTTAAGTTTTCTGTACCGAACCAGATATACTTTCTGAAATCATTCATTTATTTAATAGAGAAATATTATTGTGTGCCTGCTATGGTCCAGGGACAATGCCTGGAGCACAGAGAATAAACATACTATGCAACTTTGAGCAACTTTGCAATCTAGTTAAGGAGTAAACATTCATATATTCATTATCAAACATTATTTGGGCTCCTTCACGTGGCAGTAACTCTTATAAGGACTGACATATAAATAAATAATTATAACTTAATGTAATACAAAAAAAAGGGACATCCAAAGTGTTATTAAAACAAAGAGGAAAAGAAAATTAAATCTGCTAGGGGACCAAACACAGTTTAGAGAAGGGATGGATTTTTAGCTGGATCTTAAGGATGAATAAAAGTTTCTCATGGTGGAAGTGAAGGACGAATGTTAATATGCAAAATTGCAAGGCATAACAAAAGCACATGACATGTTTGTGGACCAAAGCAGTTTATGTTAGGGCTCCAGACCGGTGGAAAATGCGGCTGGAAAGGTGGATGAGGGTCACACAGGGAAGCATTTTGTAAGACAGGCCTTGAGAAACAGAAACTGGAATATCTAAAGTTTCTTAAGCTGATGGGGAAACCACACTTAAAAATGTGGGTGTAGAGCTCTATCTGCCTACGGAGAAGTTCAAACAAGGTGTCTAAATGCAGGATTTATCAGGATATGCAGCCATTCATTAATTCAAAAAACATTTACTGAAAGCTAAACATGTGCCAGGCCTGTGATGGCCCTGGGGATGCAAAGAAAAATAACTCATACCCATAAATTTAAGGCACTTGAATGTACAATGTGCAACGTGAAAGAGACACAAAAAAAGAAACTGACAACAAAGTGACCAGTGTTATAATAAGTAAATGTACAAGATAACTTTATAACTTTCATAAAGGGATAATAAGCAACAACAACAAAAAAGGATTGGAAACCTGGTTACATGCAGACCATCACAAATCAATCTGGTCATATGAGAACTTGTGAGAAAGCAAAAGGAGAAAAGAAGGGCACAGACACTGACTTAGCTACCCTGGAAATCTTATACCTTAGAGGCTGATCCTGGCTTCCATTGGAGAGGAGGAAATTAAGGTAGAAGCAGAGTGGGCACAGGGCTAGGAGCTCAGGCAGAGGAGGCAGTCGGGGCTAAGCTGTGAAGGACCGTGTATCCCTTGCCCTTGAGGAAGAGATGTGAGACATGGGGTGTAGGGTATGTATTAGAATGTTACCCAGTACCCTATAAGCTTAAGAAATTGTCTGGGATTAGCAACAGATGCTTATTTGGCATGAAAATGTATTTCCAATCCATGGCTCCTCTTGTATTATACTATTATTACCTGTACAACTAGCATAATCTGGATTGTGAAAGAATGACTCACCTCTAGAATGGAGGTACCAGATTCTTTTGCCTTAAAGTCTTGCAACATAGGTACTGCTCAATGGAAGCCTACTATTCCAAGCAACCAAAAACTAAGAAATACTTGAGTGGGAAATATCAGGTTAAAACATGGAGATGGAGCAGGATGTCAGGAATGGTAGAGCAAGGACCTCCAAAAATCCATTCCTCCATAAAGGCAATAATAAAACTGACAAAAATTATGAAAATCAACTTTTTCATAACTCCAGAAATTATCCAAAGGCTTGTAACAATCTAAGAAACATTTATTTAAGAAAAAAACTTAATCTTAGTTAAAACAGAGAGCTTTTGATCGTTTTAACTTGCACTATTCACATTCCCTTCTCCCCAGCTCTACAGTAGCCTTGCAACAATAGGAGCTGTAAAAACCAGCAGCCTAGCAGCCATCAGAGAGGACAAACAGGTTTCAACCTTCTCAAAAAGTCCTATCCTCAGGACATTGTCATTATTTGATATTTTTTAGAGCTCAATCACTGAAAGAAAACTTATTCCCAGGGTATTAGTGAAAAACAATCAGTGGCAATTGTTTAAGACCACAGCTACCTAAGGCAGTGATACCACTGGAGCAAATAAGAGTCTACTCAAAAACTTAAAAGGAAGATATAAGAATAAAATATCCATTGGGCACTTTGAAAAGCTCTGACATATTCCTGGAGATCTAGAGGGCCATATGCATGTGTAGGAATGTTTGGATAAGCAGGAAAGACAGAAGGAGGCCCAAATCTCTCACCTCTGGCTGATGAGGTCCTGTACAAGCAGGAAGTAAAGGCTAAGGCAGGGTTGTAAACTGTGAAAGCATTGGAGACACCTCAACAGACTCACAGTCTCTCAGTCAGGAAAGATTTATCAGTTGAAAATATTTTAAAATACCTCTGTTCATTTGCTGAGCTCTGTTCATTTGCTCTATTCACTAAGCTAACCAAGCAGAGTCTTCAGCTGCTGTACACAACAAGGAATACAGACTTTCCAAAATTAGTCCAAGAGAGTCATTAAACAAACAAGAAGCAGCAGCAACAACCACAAACCATGGGAAGGTGGGACAATCTGAGCTAACTCGTATTATTTTAAATGTCTATTTTCAACAATTATGAGACACACAGAGGAAAAAGGAAAGTATGGTCCATATATAGGGGGAACAAAGCTCAATAGAAACTCTCTGAGGAAGCCCAGATGCTGAACTTATTAGACAAAGACCTTAAGTCAGCTATTATAAATGTTAAAACAACTAAAACAATTCATTTTTTAACCATTAAAAAAGAAAGTATGAGAACATCTCAACAAAAATAGAATATCAATAAGGAAATCGAAATTATAAAAATAAGAACCAAGTGGAATTCTAAGGTTGAAAAGTACAATAACTGAAATGTAAAAATTCACTAGAATAGCTCAACAGGAGATTTGAGTTGTCAGAAGAAAGAATTGGTACACTCATAGATAGATCAACTGAAATTATTTATAGGAGAAACAGAAAGGAAAAAGAATGAAGAAAAATGAACAGAATTTCAAAACACATAAACTCATTCTAATCATGAGAAAAAATATCAGACAAATTCCAACTGAGGAGCAATGTACAAAATACCTGACCAGTTATTAATTTTTCTAAACTGTAAAGATTATCAAAAACAAGGAAAGTCTGAGAAAGTATCTCAGCCAAGAAGAATCTAAGGAGACATGGCTATAAAATATAATGTGGTATCCTGGTGAGATACTGGAACAAAAAAGACATTAGATAAAAATTACAACAAATCTTTGGTACAAAATGTACCATACGAATATAAGATGGTAGCAGTAGGGGGAACTGGATATGAACAATATGGGAACTCTCTGTACTATCTTTGCAATTTTTCTGTAAATCTAAAACTGTTCAAAATAAGAAGTTTAGTTTTAAAAATCAACAAAGCCTCAGAAACCTGTGGGATACTGTCAAGTATACTAACATACACATAGTGGGAGTCCCAGAAGAAGAGAAAGAAATGGGCAGAAAGAACTTTTGGAGAAATGATGGGCAAAAGCTTCACCAATTTGATAAAACACAGGACTGCAGGAATACAGAAGGTATTAAAATGGGACCCATCTAGAGATGAGGGCTTGCTGCAACCTTATAACTTTCTCTCTATTATACTCCTGGGACTATGAAGTATGTATATGTGAGGAAGCAGCAATTTCCATACCAATGGATGCTTGGCTGGTTTAGGGGAATCTTGTGGTAAATGATTCTTTAATGTTAACTTTGGGCTAAAACCATCCAAATGCCAAAGGAATTGACCTTTTTTAAAGTAAGGAATAATCTCACTAACCTGCTTTCTGAAAATTCTGCAAAATCATCCTGAAGTGCAAACTTGTGCAAAACTTCTCCAATTAGATAGCCATTGGAAAATGCCTTTGCAAATGACTTGGGACCTGAATTTTAGAATGTAGAGATTAAAAAAGTAAATATAATGTTGTACATAGAGTTTATATATTTTCATTATGTACACATAAAGTAAAACTTCATAATTTAACTTGAACTCAAAATGCCATGAAAATACTTCTAAAAACATCTTGTAATAACCAAATGAAAATATTGAAGTTTAACAGTAGACATCTTATAAAGACCCCTAAATAAATGTAGATCAGTAGTTGATAACATATGACATTTTGAAGGAAAAGACAACTTTTGATCAAACCAAACAAAACACAACCAATAAAACATATAACCTTAGATCTAAAAACAAACCCTCAACATATTTTATAAAATTATACTCTAATACCTTAGTTATCAGTAAAACCTGTGGATGATGATTTCATATTCTGGCCAGGTAAGGTACAATCTAACTTCTTTAAACCTCAAAACTTAATTTTAACCATTTTGCAATGGAAATTTTACAGAAATCATCTGCACCTTCTTAAATAAAGCCTGCTGAACATAATCAAGTTTTCCTTGTTGGCTCCAGGGTTTACTCCAGTCTAGTTGGTGTTCTGTGCAATGATGGAGACGGCCCGGAGGAAGACAGACTTTGGAGCCAGAGATACCTATGCAGGAATCTTGGCTCTGCCTTTTACTAGCTGTGCAACCTCTTCCAAGCTGCTTAAGCTTAAGCTTCCTGAGTTTCTATCCCCTCATCATATCTATATCTATCTTGGAGAGCTATTTTAAAGATTAAAGGTAATGTATGAGAATTCCTTGATACCATGCCTGCCACATAGTACGCACGTAATGATGAGTGCAGAAAAAGAAATTAAGTGTTAAACAGAATTTGCTTTCTTTAAAAATGTCCTTAGTTTGGGGTCCCTTGTATTTTTCTTATGAAGTGAAGGGTATAGGGTTACACAGTATTCAAGAATGATATACAAAATCGATACATAAAATAAATTATATTGTCATAAGACAAAGCCATCATCTCTCAAATGACTTCAAAATCGTCCAAAAATCTTCAGTGTATTTCTATCAGAGTCCTTTAGGCAATAGCAATACTAAATATCTATAAAATATTATACATTATCACAGTATCGCAAACTCATTCATACTGAATTATCCTCTTTTATCTATTTGACTAGTAATAAGGTGGCCATCTGAAAATGAAGAAAAAATAATTTCTTCATGATTTGTAGAACTGATGCCTGGTGCGTGGTTGCAGGGAGGTGAGTTGAGTTGCTCCATAAAGGCCACTGTACAGAGTCCTTACTCAGAAGACTTCACATTATCATAAAACTCTTGCATATTTGACACCAGCCCACAATTTTGCCCAAAGCTTTCCCAATATCTGTTCTCAAAGTATTTTATACTCAATAATACCCCAATTCTTAGGTTAAATCAATATAATTATAAAGTAGTTTAAAAAGATGTCAACTATTCTCACTGATTCTGTTTTCTTGGGGTGACCCCCTAAGCTATCTAGCACTAAAATCTAGTGAGTGCCTTCTGGCATCATACAGCAGTAGTCTTGGAAGCAACTGAAATCCAAATAGCTCCTTCTGCCCCCAAAAGGCAGAGGTGTGCCAGCTCCTCCTGCTGAGTCACTGCAGATTTCTCCTTTCCTCAGAGACTCACCACTGCTGGCCTCCAACGCTGTTCCCTGGTTTTCGGCTGCCACCACTGTCCTCACTGTGCCATCTGGGCTGCTCTGGCTGTGCACTGCACCTCTTCTGGCTGTTGCTTTCTCCTTTCTGCTTCTTTCCTTTTTCTCTTCTATAGCCCGTCCCTACTCTTAGCTTTCTGAAGTGCCATTGGACATACAGTCATCGTCAGACTATGGATTCCTACTAAAAATCTAAAGACTATTATTTTGTATTCAGGGGCTACTGCTATGTCGCCTTTGGGCGGTCTCGTTCCTCCACTCTCACTGGATTTTGCCCTTTGCCTATTGTTCCTGTTGACTGAAGACCTGAAATCTAGCCTGTGAATAACTGGGGAATAACTGTATCCTAGTCCATCACTCTCAATTTATCAGGCAAATGGTCTGTAGCAAACTCTTTGCTACAAAGAGTCACTAGAAAAATAAAATCATAATTCACTTCCTTTGAAGTGGCAGGACTTATTAATAAAGCAATTCTGATATGGTTAAAATAGGGGCATTTTGGATATAAAGGTCAAAGAAGAACAGTAAACACATTATTTCACTGTCAAGTAGTTTACTATAAATAAGTATGAAAGCATGTGTCTGCAGCTCTGTGTGTATTAGACACTCTCCGATTTTTTTCTTTTTTTTTTTTTTACACCCCAGGAACACAGAAGAGAATAATGAGTGAAGAGCTATAGCAAAAGTAACAGAGAGAAAACACATAGAAAAAATGAAAGAGGAGGAAAAAGAAGAATACATGCAAGAAATCAGATGAAGAAAGAGCAGATAAGCAGGAATATGTAGATTAAAAAGTATGGAAAGGAAGATAAGAAGCCAGAGAGAGAAAGAGAAATGGAGAGAGGCGAGGGGAGGGAAACAGTAAGGAGAAAAGAAAACTCAAAGGAAAGATTATTTTTTTCCCTTTGGTTTATCAAATTTTCCTTCCCAGTACATGTTCTGGAATACCATGACTAACTTCATGACGGCCACCTCTATAAGTTAATTTGCACTCACAACTGGAATTACCTACAGGGAAGAAGAGGTGGGTTGACTCTAGGATAAGGAGCAATGCAGAATATGAGAAATACATGAACCATAGGAGCCCAGTGACGTTCTTCACCCTGAGCTCTAAAATGATCTACATCTGGGAAACGTTGTTCAGCAGCCACTCAGCCATGCCTCCAGTCTTCCAAGCCTCAGATCTGATACCCATCATTTTCATTTGCTGAAATCTTTGATGTGGGCCTTTGTCTACCTTAGGCTGGGACAGAGGGCAAAATGGTCTATGTGTTTCTCCACCTGAGCCAGCTGGAGAAAGCACAAAAGAAGATAAGCCTTCTACATTCCAAATGGTAATGAGGAGAGCACAGGCTCTGGAGAAATATTCTCTAGTTTGACTCTTTGACCATTTATAAGCCCTAAGACCTTGGATAGTTACACAGCCTCAGTGTCCTGTCTTTAAAAGAGAGAGAATGATGGGTTCTACCTCCTGAGAGTTGGTTTGAGAATTAAATGAGATAATTCCATGTAAAGTGCGTAGCATAATTCCTGGCATATAGTAAGTGCTCAGTGATCATTTTATTGTTATTATTACTGCCTCCTAATCTAAGACAACAGGTTATATCAATTACACAACTGTTAAGCTCAGTAATAGATCCTCAATGACTACAGTACAAACATCTTTATTTAAAGGTAACTCAGTACTCAGAGAACAAATAGTTGACCCTATCCTTAAATTCAGATACAGGCCTACTCTTGGGGCCAGGTAAGCTATAACACTCTCGCCAGTCTGGGGAAGCACATGTAATCAGACATAGTTGATTTTTACAGCAAACCATTTGAGTGGGAGAAATAAAGACAAAACGTAGCCTCACAGCATTTCTGGTCAAGTTTTGCCACCAAATGACTAAAGAGATTTGGGGATTTGCGGATTGTAGACAAGGGGCTATAGACCTACACATTCTATGCTAAGTGTCCTTTGCTCCTCCTTCACTAGAAGATCAAAGACCTAGCCTAGGTTTTTTTTTTTTTTTTTACATCTTTATTGGAGTATAATTGCTTTACAACCACATTTTAACAGCCACTATGGAGAACAGTATGGAGGTTCCTTAAAAAACTACACATAGAGCTACCATATGACCCAGCAATCCCACTACTGGGCATATACCCTGAGAAAACCGTAATTCAAAAAGAGTCATGTACCAAAATGTTCACTGCAGCTCTATTTACAATAGCCTGGAGATGGAAACAACCTAAGTGTCCATCATCAGATGAATGGATAAAGAAGAGGTGGCACATATATACAATGGAATATTACTCGCCATAAAATGAAATGAAATTGAGCTATTTGTAATGAGGTGGATAGACCTAGAGTCTGTCATACAGAGTGAAGTAAGTCAGAAAGAGAAAGACCAATACCGTATGCTAACACATATATATGGAATTTAAGAAAAAAAAATGTCATGAAGAACCTAGGGGTAAGACAGGAATAAAGACACAGACCTACTAGAGAATGGACTTGAGGATATGGGGAGGGGGAAGGGTAAGCTGTGACAAAGAGAGAGAGAGGTATGGACATATATACACTACCAAACATAAAATAGATAGCTAGTGGGAAGCAGCCGCATAGCACAGGGAGATCAGCTCGGTGCTTTGTGACCGCCTGGAGGGGTGGGATAGGGAGGGTGAGAGGGAGGGAGATGCAAGAGGGAAGAGATATGGGAACATATGTATATGTATAACTGATTCACTTTGTTATAAAGCAGAAACTAACACACCATTGTAAAGCAATTATACTCCAATAAAGATGTAAAAAAAAAAAAGCCAAGCAAATTTACTTTCATTTGAGAGAGAAAAGCAGCTGCTGGTGGCTGGGTACTGGCCTGGCCCAATTAGGCCCTGGTGTTGCTAGGAGTTTGCCCAGCACTCACAGCTAGACCTCGGCCTTCTGCCGAACATAATTTCACATCACACCAACACCAGACAAGGCTACTCAGTGACCCTGATGGATTAAGACAGAAACAAAATCTCTCTGTAATCATGTCTGAACTCAGCCCGAAACAGTATTGGCCAAAACACAAAAAATGATCAAATATCATCCCCCTATTCTGACTGATATGAGTGGTTGCTGCTTTTTCTTTTTCCTTGCTTTGCTCTCCCCACTTCCTAGATAAGTTTTGTTAAGATATCCAATCATAGAGTTGTCTATGCTCCCTTTACAGGTTCCAATTCAGAGCAAAGCGCTGCTTCCTTGAGCCCTCCCCACAAAACACCTAACACAAACCCAAATGCTCTAAGGCCTTTCTAACATCCTCTTCTAGAGAAGCCCCACAGTTCCTCACGGTATGTGTTGCAACAAGTCAGTAACTCAATTTTGTTCAACTACAGGTGTATCCTGTGCTCTTTGGCTGGAGGACCTTGACAATTTCTTTTCTTCCAGTACCAGAATAGGATGATCAATTTTTATAATTTTCTCCTTTGAAGACTTCATCATAATTCTCAAGATTTACTATCTGAAACAAAATCTCAATTGCTATATTATATAACCTTCTTTAATGGTTAAAATTTTGGGTGGCATTCTTGGAACTTCATATCTTAAAATTTTGACATTGATTTATACAAGTCTTCCGTTATTAGATTTGCTGTCTCAATTTCTAGTCAACAGAGGCCAAATTTCAATCAAGGAAAATGCTGCTGAACCAACCAGGAAATATCAAATAATTTGTTACATTACATGACAAACCATGTATTTCCTAATGACCCTGAAAGGCTAAAGTATGAGAAAATGTGTGGTTTAATAATACCTGGGGGAAAGGGAAATGAACTAAAAGTCAGCATACTCAGAATCTGCTACTAACTTTCCACTACCTAGTTGTATAACCCTAAACAAATCTCTACACATATCTGATCTGATTTCCTCACGTGCCAAAGAAGAATTAAATGATGTCTAAGATTCTTTTTCAGATCTAAAATTTTATGTCTCTATGATACGTCACAGGCTAATAAAAGGTCACTACAATACATTATAAAATATGGTATATAAATAAATATTCAATAGGATTTTTTGATATCTCTATTTTTTTCTTAAAATAAAATTTGGTACTTTTGAAAAAATGTGGACATAAGACCTTTAGTTAGTGTACAAGGGAACCCAGATTAAGTATAGTTAGTGCACAAGGGGTTAGTTAGTCAGTGCACAAGGGGGTCCAAATTAAGGATGTCCCTAAAATTTGGAATATCAGTAGAAAATATCACTCTCTAAAACAAAAACTACTGAGATTTAATACAAAAGGACAGACTTAGCCACCTATGGAAACCCACTTATAAACCCAATTAACAAGGAATATAGGCCATCTCTTAAAACTCACAATAATTTATCTATTTAAAGTTTGTACGCATCATGTAAATGATAATCTTGAAATGTATTAGTTAAACTTATTCAGAATAGAGATATGCTGCAATGGAAGAAAAAACACAAATATCATAATTTTAGAAGCTTTTGTAGTAGTAGTAACACTGGAAAGTATCATTGAACAGTATGATTTCCCCAAGCACTGGGGGAAGAGAAGGAGGAGGGAATCTGACTTTAATCTAATCTAACTTAATCTAATCAAATCTAAACACTCACTGATATCTAGATAAAATATCTCTAGAGCAGAAAAGTAAAACACATCAAGTATTAGCTTGATTTGAGGATTCTTTTGGTAATGTCTAATTTCTAACTGTCAAGGAGCAATCTGATCTATAAATTTGGTCTCCTCCTGAGTGTACCAGCCCACCAAGACATGCATTACTTTCCATTGCCAGTATACATTATTCTGCTGTCCTTTTCCACATGATGAATTGGTACTGTAGCTGATAAAATCAGCAGAATGTAATTTCTGTTAGCATGTGACAATTCCTAAGAAGTTGCTTTAAGTAAGAAAGCAGAGCTTCTGAAATCACAAAGGTGAGGATCAAAGCACCCAGGGTGACCTTTTTGAGATGAACAAATCCATAAGGTTCGGTCAAAACAATACTTTGCCCTACTTTTGTCTCACTCATACATTCTCATGTAATAGACAATTATTTACTAAGTGCCTATTATGTGACAGACACTATAATAGACATACTTCTAAAGTGAGAGGCAGAAAAGTGGTTGAAATAATATTTGAGTATCTAGCTCTAGTATAGATGATAGGCACTGTGGTAGATATTTTCCATTTGCAATCTCATTAGATACCCTCCCAAATATATAGCAATTATTATTACTTCTCAGGGTATAAAATTGCGACTAGAGATCATTATTTATAATTTGGCTACTACAAAATCAAGACTTAGGGATACTAAACTTTCTTAACTCAGTTTTCTCTTTATTGGTTCCTTGTTACTATTGATAACAAGGTTTAAGACTATTGAAACAATAAAAATATGCATAATAAGGTATTTACAATTTTCAATATAGTTCCATCCAAAATCCAAAATCATATGGACTGTCTTATGCATCCATTTTTACAAAGAATCTGATCTGTTCAGTACATGGAATTCAAATGCTTCTACTCATTTGTGGAGAATGTTTAGTTATGACATTCTGATGCCAGTTTCCTCTTACAGTGTATTCACAGGCGTTTTGTAAAACAGAGGCAATGCTTATTCTTGAAAATAACTGAGGGTTTGTAAAGAATTTTACAGCAGATCTCTTAGTAACATTATTCTATTTTGCTTATTTTTGTTATAAAAATAATTGCTTGAATTTCAGATGTGATTTTATGTTGAACAACTTTTTGTATTTTAAGACATTTCATTAACATATACGTCTAAGCATTATTTTCCAGGTCAAATGGTTGTTAAACTTAACTCACTGGAGATCCTTAGCTTTAGCAACATAGATGTTGTCATAGATGTAGTGTCAGGTGTTGACACTAATCAAGCCTCTGGTGACTCCCAGAAACCTCATTTAGTGGAGGGAGACTATTCTCAACTGAGGATCATTGAAATTCATTTTCTTACTGCTGATATTCAGGGTAGTGCAGACAATACAAAATTCAACATGAGGTGCTTTATCCAAATTGACTTCTACCTTTCAGAATAATCCAGAAATCAATCGGCTTTAGCTACCTCTCCAATGACAGCAATGCATTCACTTGGCATTCTCATTCTGTTTTCTCTGTCCCAGCAAGCAACATATGGACTGAACCACTTTTTAAAAACATCAATAAATCCACCTTTGCCATTTAAGCATCTAGGAATTAGGTTATGCCCTGTGAAGTTACAACATGCCTGGGGGGTTGAATTTCTGTACTGCTTGTGATTTCAAAATGAACAATAATCCTCATTAAAAGGAGCTCAAATGAATACACTTGGGAGGGTAAATTTTTTAAAAAATATATTCCTTAAGCATACACTCTAATATATAATACAGTGCCTAAGAGCACTAGTCAAAGATCTAGCTTCAAATTCTAGTTCTAGTACCTACTAGATGGGTGACCCTGAACAAATTACCAAGCTCACTCAGCCTCTTTTACTCATCTGTACAACTGGGACAATGCCTCTTAGAGCTTTTTTAAAGATTAAAAAAGAAAACCCATGTAAAAGGCTTAGCACGGCGTCTGGTGTAAGTACCTAAGTGTTCAAGAAGGGATAACTTTTATTCTTCTTCTTCTTCCATTTATAAACTTTATTAGAGAAAATAACTCTTATGTAACCCTCCAATACTTCAAGATACTTACTATATTTCAACCAAAATGTTAAACCTCTTTTTCTCCTATTTTGTCATGTGATGTTTGATCTACTTCTTTAATTTTATATTTAAGCAAAAAGCCAAATAACACAGATGTACAAAAAAAAAAGCCAGCAATCTTCTTTCCCAGGGTAACCAATACCAATACACTGGTTTATATCCTTCCACACTTCTCTCTATGCTTACACAAACCACAAAATGAAGAGTCCTGTGTATGTCAACAGCCCAGTATATGCCTCTCCACACTTTTCTCTCACACATCCTCATGCAACAATGAAATTATACTGGTTACAATAAGCTATAAATTTTGTGTTTTACTTGAGCATTCTTTTTTTTTTTTTTTTTTTTGCGGTACACGGGCCTCTCACCGTTGTGGCCTCTCCCGCTGCGGAGCACAGGCTCCGGACGCGCAGGCTCAGTGGCCATGGCTCACGGGCCCAGCCGCTCCGTGGCATGTGGGATCCTCGTGGACCGGGGCACGAACCCGTGTCCCCTGCATCGGCAGGCGGACTCTCAACCAGTGAGCCACCAGGGAAGCCCTACTTGAGCATTCTTTAGGTCAAAAGTTATAGCAACTAACTCATTTGTTCTAACAGCTGCATAACAATCCATAGCATCATCTACCCAAGTGTTCTGCTACTGAAGGGTATTCAAACTGTTTCCATTTTTTCTTCTTTTTGCCCCTACCATCCACGTAGTAATAAACATCCTTGTTCAAATGTCCGTACATATTGGTGATTTTATTTTTGTATGATAGTTTCTGTAAAGGAAGATTTGGCATTACTATGTCTCAGGGACTATTCTAAATGTTTTACATTTATTATCTCATTTAGTCTTGACACAACTCAATGCGATATTATTATTACCCCTATTTTGAATATCATAAAATTTAGGTAAATAAATTGCCCAAGGTCACTAGCTAGGAAGTGTGAATAAGTGATTTCAACCTAAACAGTCTGGCCTCCAAATCCTTGCTCTTAACAGGATCCTTATCCAGCAATTGCCCAATTACTTTCCCCAGAGGTTGTACCCACTTAACAGTCCTTCCATAAGAGTTCCTCTAAACCATTCTAAGCCTTCCATTGTACACCATAGGATGGCTTATCTAATGACAGAAATCAACTGGCAGTGTGCTTCTTAGGTGCACAAATCCTATCTTGTTTGTTTCCAAACACAGTTGAATGTGTGCCCTGTAGTCAGAAAAGCCTTTTACAATATGGAATTTGGTTACTTAGGGGATTGTCTCTCTCTTTTTAGGCTCCTCTTAGCAACTCGGATCAAAAAATGAATATGTATTGCTAGTGAATGGGATGCAGAATACTGCAGAAGCTAACAGCTTCTGGCGTTATGCTTCGGGAAAGCAAACACTGGGAATTTTCCATTTATAGTTTATGTTATTTAAATTCTTACTTAAAAAGTCTCCAGTCTTTTAATATTCACGGAATGAAGTAATTCTTCCTCCTCCTCTCAAAACCAAAATTCCCAAACTGATTACAATTAGAATGGCATACTACTGTTTTTCTATATTTCTTATGAATTTTATTTACTTTTCTCAGAAGTGTTTCAATATACAACAGAGTCTTAGGGACTTGAGCAAAGGGTGCAGTTTTTATTAATCAAGTAAATAAACCAAATTAAACTCAGCAATTTATAACTGCTTTTCTTCAGAAGAGTATATCTTAAGGGCATGTTATTACATTTTGGCTCCTATGGTGAGAAAGAAATATGAAAAGAAAAATGCTAAACGCCACCCTGAGATCAGCATCGTATTTTAGGTGAGGAACAGTCAGAGACACATGGGATGATCATAGAATCCTGGGGAAAAAAATTACCGCGGTTCCCAGGGCATGTGCTGGTGGTGGTTTGGCAAAGAAAAAATCCGGGTTTTATGCCTCAAGAAAGGCAACTGGAGAAGCTCCAAAGTTAAAGATCTTAAACGCTGATAACAAATACTGTGTGGCTGCAGAGACACGACTGATCTAGCAAATTCTGTGGATGACTTAAGACTTAAGGTTGAGTTGGCACTATTGCCCCTCTGGTAGCAAGTTGGCATTATGCAAGGATGCTTCTGGGAAAAACAGACTGAAATGATTCGGTCTGAAAACCTCTTGCTTTGAGCAAAAACATTACCAGCTGAAAAATGAACTGCTTAAGAGACAATAGAAAGAAGTTGAATGGGGGGGGGGGTAGTGCTATTCTGGAATTTTGGCTGTCACAGAAGGTGCCAACATGTAAAACTGCCTCTGTGGTTGTGAGATTTAGAAACTTGGGGCGGCAACTTCATGGCTCGGGGAGAATCAGGTTAGTGAAGAAGGTCAGCTTTGGGAAGAGTGAAAAGTGGTCAGAAGCAGCTAATGTGTACATTTGAGCTAAGACTGCTGAAATTTGTAAAAGTTAACATATTCTGCATTAACTCATTTCACACACCCTCCTCTCCTGCGAGGCAGTTAGGTATGGCAAGTATGACTGGATCTGTTTTATACTGGAGGAAACACACTGGAAGAAGGAGAAGGTATTGTAACTTGTCCCGGGGCACACATTTAGTAGCGCGGTAGCTGGCTTTCAGGCTTCATATTTCGTTGGCTTAGTACTACACCACGCTTGAGTGTGAAAGGAGCAATGTCAGGGCCAGACGATAGAGTCTAGAAAATTCTTCTCTCCAAAGGAGCAAGGGAGCCCTCCCTGAAACCTCTGATGGCTGAGCACCACGGTAGGTCAGAACCTGCGGGATTGGGACCACCGTGATGATGGATACCTCTGAGCGGCAGAGCGGAGGCGGGAGAAGCCCTGCAGCGGCTGAGGTGAGCCGGAGCGGGCAGCTAGCCCCTGCCCCGTCGCCACCTTCCATCAGCGCGCCGCGCTCCAGGCTCCGCGGCCCCCTCGCCCCCGGCCCGCTCTCCCCAGTCTGTGACACTCACTCACGGTCTGGGACACCTTCAACTCCCGGTTGAGCCACTGGCACAGGATCTCCGACATGGCTCGGCCTGCGCCTCCCACCGCAGGCAGGTGACAGGAACGCGCGGGAAACCCAGTCAGCCCGCCCGCGTCCTCCTGTTGCCAAGGGCGACCCGTTGCTAAGGAAGCGTCTCCAGGCCAGGGCTAAGGGAGAAGGCTGGGAGAAGAAGGGCGCCAGAGCCCAGCCGAGGAGGACAGAAAATCGTGACTTGCCCCCTGCTGGCGAGTAAGACCTGGATGTGCGCAAGCGCAGTGGGCTTCGAAGGCCGGGAGACGGCGGTGCGGACCTTCAAGAGCGCTGTTAGCAGAAGTGGGGTGCGGAGGGGCGAAGCAGGGAAGCTAGTGGACTGAGCAAGGGGTTCTTGGACAAGCAGAAAGGAAAGAAAGAGTCTTGATTGAAAGGGAATTCTTTTCTTCCTGTTTGTCTCTTAAAGAAACCTATGGAAGGTCCTACTCTAATGGCCAGTTTTAATTGCTACATTGTATGGGCTACACAGACAGGGACAGAATAAGTCTTATTCACCTTCTAATCCCAGAGCTGGTATAGGTCCTGACCCGCAGGAAGCATTCAAGTTTTGTCGGTGGTGGTGACAGAACTAACATTTAGGGTAATTCACATCTTTATATTGTTTTGAGAGGTGAATGTTTAATGAGCTTCTTTTCTGGTCAGTTTTGCCTTCCAGGTAATATTTTAAATTGTATTTTGAGAAAGACTCTCACTTTGCCCAAACCCGAGTCAGCCTCCTCTGAGCCCTCTTCCCTCTGAGGTCCCACCTTGAACTCTGTCCTTGGCCCCTTTGTCAAGTTTTAGCAAAAATCCTGCTGGATCAGTTTAGTGAAAATCCCCCACCCATACCTGATCTAATACCTCATTCCTCACCCTTGATAGCTGATCATTCTGGCCTGTCTTCAGCAAGAATCCTGTCAAGTAAGTTTAGCCTTTAGCCCTGCTGTTTCCTCTTAGTAGTTTTCCACCCATAGACCCAACCCTGCTCCTTGGCTGTAAATCCCCACTTTTCCTTGTTGTATTCAGAATTGAGCCCAAACTCTATCCCCTACTGCAAAACCTCACTGCAGTAGTCCCTTGAATAAAGTCCTCCTTATGGTCTTTAACAATGGTAAGAAAAATTTTCCTTTAATAATTTCTACAAGTTTAGATAGAATAATGGGAAAAATTATATACATATATAATAGTATATATATGTATGTCACAAATATAAGGAATTTCCCCCCTAAAAGCTTGGATACATCAAATTATGATTCTTTTAAACTGTAAGAATAATAACAGTAATGTCCTAATAGAAGAAATGTCTTTTAGGATTAATCTGAAATTGATCCATGTGTCCTGATTGGATAAAAGTTTAGTACTATTTCACTGTTGGCTTTACTTAACTTTGAAATCTCCTATCCCATGAGTTTCCTCACATCCAACACAGCAGGCATAACTAAATACAATGGGAATTCTGAGGGAGATTTATTGCCAACAGAATTGGAGCCTGATGCATTTGATATGTCTCACATTAGAGTTATCCAAATTCGGAAAACAGCCTCTATAGCTTGGGGGAATATATCTAATAAACCTTTATCCATTGGAAATAAGTCATCCCTGAAAATGCTTCTAAGGGATGAATACCTGCCTGGAAATGACCTCCAAGACACTCCTGCTGCTTGTCATCCCAGTAGTATATTTAAACCGAAGACTAGTGTTACACATTTATTAAGAAGTTCCAAGCTTTAATTTCAGTCTATAAAGCCTGGGGGATAGAAACCAATGTTTTCTAGATTGCTGAGAAAATTACTTTTGGGGAAGGATGTAGATGAGGGTGCATCGAATTCCACAACTGCACCAGAAGAGAATGCCTGAGCTCATAAACAATCCATAGCTATGTGCTATTATTCCCACGTCAGAGCAAAATATTTCTGTGCCCATCTGTAGGAGCTGTTTGGTTGTTGTTTGTTTCAAAGAGTTATTTGTAGTGTTTGTCTTTGGAACCCAGCTCCCAGTCTGCCAATGTGGTATTTTGGAAAAGAAGTTTTTATACAGAATTTAGAGAAATGAAGAACAGACACTACAAAATTAAGGCAAAGTCTTTCATTTCACAAAAAGAGCATGATAATTTTTTTCAGTTCCTAAAGCATCCCACTTGAAAGTGATCTGACATTAAAATATTAATGAAAACTGAGCTATTACTGAAATACATGCATTTTACTGTGTGTTTTTTCTTGAAATTGCTAGTTTAGTTATTATTCCAAGTTTACCATTAAATCTATTGTCTTTCCATTGAAATCCCAGCTCTGGGCAAGGTTTCTAGCACTGCTCATGTTGGAGTTTTGCATTAATATGATATGTGACTTGTTTGTTTCCCCATGTGGAATCAGCTGGGAGAGGAGATGATTAAAGAAATGGACAGTTTCCCATCTGTTCTTGAGATGGCATTCTTATTGTTTTTTAATTAAATTTTTAGTGTATCTGGATCTTGCATTTAATCGTAACTATCACAGCAATTTTAAAACTAAATTAAAAATTTATTTTTTAAAACATTACCTGTCATTTATTTATAAATCCTTATTTATTCTTTGTAAATAGTCCAGGATGGATTACAAAGAGTTATTTTGAGACCACAAGTTGGCTTGAAAAGTCCTGCTGTGTACCGAAATGAAATATACCTTATTCTTTTAAAAAATAATTGCAACATTTTTTCATAAATAGAATTTTACACTATCAATAAAGCCCAAGCTTTGGAATCAGACACACCTGGCCCTAGATGTTTGCTTTTGATCTAACTAGTTTTTTGACTTTGGAAAAACTACTTAACTTCTGAGGCTCAGTTCCTTGTCTGTAGAACAAGGACATCAATATTTGTTTGACAGATTTATGAGGATTAAATGAGAAATTGCACATATTAATGTCTGACTCATGGTAGATGCTAAACATTTCTTCCCTTTTCTCCTGAGGCTATATGAATTTTTCCATTACACTGCTGGTTGGCTTAGTTTTGAGTAGTTTAGATTTGCTTATAATATTTCAATAAGTTTTTGAGACATTTATTTCATAAATCTGCTTTGATTTTATTTATTACTAATTCAATATTTATACATACATAAGTATATATACATAGACGGATTTTTAGAAAATCTTATTTGGTCCTCTACATATGTCTTGCATGCATTTCTTCATTTCTCTCTCATCACCTTAGATCATTCTCTCATTCCCTCTCCTCGACATGTTTTGCAATGTCCTTGCTCACTTTATATTCATTAATTCAACAAATGTTTCCCCTAGTGCCCGCAATTAGCAGCCAAGCCAGATTTCCCTGTCTCTTCCCCTCTAGTCACTCTCTGCAACCAGTCCAGTTCATATTCCTTCTCTACTCTTCAACTCAGACACTTTCATGAATTTCATGAAAGCAGCATTTACTGACTGTGGGTTTTGACCTCTTAAAAGAATATGTAATTCCTATAGTGGATCATGTCAGAATTCTTTAAAAATGAAACAGTGAAGAATACAATGGAACAGAAAATATCAGAGGGCATTTCATGTAGGGAGGGTGAAGGTAAGGTGGGGATGGAAACATTTTTGGAGCCACTGTCCTGGAGGAAAAAGACCCCATTGGAGGTTCTTTACAACCTAGCTTCAATCCAAACTTAACTGTAAGCCACAAATTCCCTTTGCACAACTTGCTCACATTTCTTTACTATATCCCACTTTTCCCATCTCTATGTCCTCTCTTTGCAAAAAAGGCAGCTTCCTATCTCAGCCAATTCTACCTGTCCTTCAGGGTCCAGCTCATCAGTTACCACCTTCACAAAACCTCCTATTCTCTCCATCATCCCAATCCCTTCTCAATTCTGAAAGCTCAGAATTAGTGCTTTCCTTTCAACTTTCATCCAAGACACCTAACTCTTACCAACTACCCATAACTTGTCCAACAACTCAGTTTTGCAATCTTCTAATGTCTTTCTCAACACATTTTCAAACAAGTATTGATTTAGGTTCATATTATTTGTGGCAAATAACTATAATGCTGTGAGAATTTAATTCTGTTTCAAAATTCTTGAGGTCTTTTCTATTGAAGCAGATATGACCTTTTCTTTTATGTGTCATATTTTCCAGGCCACATGATCTGTCTTATATATGGGTTGTGCTTTCTCGGGCAAACACTTAAATTTTCAATCTAAGAGAGCAATCAGATTTGAAACAATATCAAGTTAAAAACAAAGCAAAATAAGACAAGTAACTTGGTACCATATGAGAAAAAGTGAGTCATATGTTCTATGACTGAGATAAGCCAAAGTTCATTTGTCAGAATTCTTGCTTTAATTTCTTATTTTCCCATATTGAAGTTTTCAGAGAAACCAAAACACCTTTAGTATCTTAAATTTAGAGCCATGAATTCATTTCTTACTTTTTCCTTCCCCAGAAAAAAAATAACCATTGCCAGTAAACCCTCTTAGTTTTGCTGAATCTGATCAAATTATTCTTATTGCAACATTGCACTTGTGCACATAGGCCCACATCCTTATCTCTCTCATGGAATATGCTTTAGAGCAAACTGGATCTCTACATGTACCAGGTTTGACAACTAACTCCACTGTAGTTTCTCTGTAAATGAATAATTTCCAGAGAATTACAGTTTTGATTAATCGAGTAATTCTTGAAAGTCATTATCCTATATACTTCTACTCTTTTTTAAAAAATACATTTATTTATTTATTTTTGGCTGTGTTGGGTCTTCACTGCTGTGTGTGGGCTTCCTCTAGTTGCGGCGAGCAGGAGCTACACTTCGTTGCGGGCTCTCATTGCAGTGGCTTTTCTTGTTGCGGAGCATGGGCTCTAGGTGCACAAGCTTCAGTAGTTGTGGTGCACAGGCTCTAGGGCGTGCAGGCTTCAGTAGTTGTGGCACACGGGCTCAGTAGTTATGGTTTGCAGGCTCTAGAGTGAAGGATCAGTAGTTGTGGCACACGGGCTTGGTTGCTCCATGGCATGTGGGATCTTCTTGGACCAAGGATTAAACCCGTGTCCCCTGCATTGGCAGGCAAATTCTTAACCACTGCACCACCAGGGAAGTCCCTATACTTCTACTCTTGATGGGATCTTTTTTTATTATGATTCCAATTTTCCATATTCAGATAAAGACTTACCCTGTTATTTCTGAATACTTCTGGCAGTCTAATCTTCCTTCATCATGCTATTCCTTCCTTATACACTACAAAACTGCTGTGGTTCCCCACCTCCTTTTAAAAGTACATGCCAGCCTTTCCAGACACTCCAGAATCTCTAATTCCACACATTCCATCATGAATAACAATATACTATACCAATTCCTGACTCTTCTTCCTGACCAATTGCACCAAAGCCTACTCTTTCATTCAAGTCAGATTTCTTTCTTGAAATTATTATTGACAGCCCTAATTGGTAACCTTTTCCTCTCAATTCCAGCGGGCTAAAATGTACAGTAGAATCTCGGATATCTGAATACATGTATTGCTTTTCAATTTCAGATATACAGAACCTAGAAAAATTTTCACAGACCCAAACCTACAACTGTCAAAATGCTCACTCAGTAAATATTGTGAATCTATGTATGCCAACAGGATGTTTAACATGTACCACTCATTCTAGCACCTATATTTATGTTGTATAATTTGTTTTTGTTCTGTGTCACAGGCTAGGTCCCATTCCTCTGTACTTAGGACAATGATGATCACAAAGGGACATGTGAACATAAGAATTGCTTCTTCCCATGTTCTGCTTCTGGTTATGACCATGATGGAATTAAGAGTATCATACTTCCCATCCACTGTAATCAATTATAAAACTAGAAAAATATATAAAGCAAGTTTTCAGGCAGTGGACATATAGTACACAGTCTCCCCAGATTTCTTCCTGGGGGATATTTCCTGACTGTAACTTGAAGAAATGGACACTAAACAGAGGGAAAATGTCTCACTAGGTGGAGGAAACAGAGATTGGAGTTTCAGGCTGAAGAAGCAGCTGGAATTTATGGGATAGAATAATGGAGTAGAAGAAGCTATGTACAGAAGTAGCTCTAGAAATTAGCTCAGTGTCTCCTTAGATCTGGTCAAAGACAAGCCTTCCCATACACAGGGGGATTGGGAGCTGATTGGACATTCTGGAAGTTTCACACTTCTAGAAGTGACTGGAGTTTCAACCTGCCAAAGTGAAGAAACCTCACTAAAGACTCTGAAAATTAGGGTGAGAACCCAGAAAGAAAAGACGTCTTTCATTGTAGGGATACTTTAACCATAACATAAGAGTTAACAAAGCCTAAAAAGACATTCTAGTAATATAAAGTTGATTATCCAATAAATTAACTGCCAACCAGAGGAAAAAAAACCTTAATCTTTACAGGAAGACAACAAATTTTAGAGTTTCAACAATGTAGCATCTTTGATATCAAGCAAACAGTCAAGAAGCAGAAAAATATGACCCATAATCAGAAAAAAAAAATCAAAAGAAACAGACTCAGAAATGACACAGATGTTGGAATTAGCAAAAACAATAAACAACTGAACAAAATATAAATATTTTAAGGATGTAAATGAAAATATGTATGTAATATATGAACAGATACAGAAGCCAAGCAGTGCAATGGAAATTAGTTTTTTAAAAATAGATGGAAGTTCTACATCTGAAAAATCTTTTTTCTAAAATGTGAAATGTATTGGATCTCCAACAGTAGATTGGAGACTTTAGATGAAAATATAAATGAACTTGAAGTAAGACACCAGAAACTATCCAAACTAAGCACAAAGAGTAAAAAGTCTGAAAAAAAAAATAAACAGAGCTCCAGTGACCTATGGAAAAATATCAAAAATTCTAATATGTGTGACTGAAGATTCAAATGAAGAGAAAAGAGATATTGGTGCAGAAAAAAATCTTTGAACACACAATGGCCATTTTCTGAAGTTGATTAAAAATATATATACATATACAATTATAATATACATATAATTTCACAAATAGAAAAAACACAAAGAATATTACACAAAGGCTTATTGTCAAATGTCAGATTGTCAAATTGCATAAAGATAAAGAATAAGAGAAAATCTTAAAGTACATAGAGAAGAAAAAAATATTACATACACTAGAGGAAAGCAATGAGAAAAATGACAACTGATGGGATTAAAGAAATGCAAACCAGGAGACAATAGACTATCCTTAAAGTAGTGAAAGAAAAAACCTTCAACCCATAATTCCATATCCAGCAAAAATAATCCCTCAACAATGAATGCAAAATGAAGACATTTTCAGATAAAAAAGCTGAGGAAATTTGATACAAGCAGACCTGCACTGTAAGGATGTTAAAATAAATTCTTCAGGCTTAAGGAAAATGGTACCTCATGGAAACTCATATCTACATGAAGGAAGGAAGAACACTGGAAATGGGGAATGTATTGGTTAATAAATATGAAAGACTTTTTTCTTGTCTACTATTTTTTAAAGGCAATCAACGAATGCATGTACAATAACAATGTATTTTGGTGTCTATAACTTATATAGAAGTAAATATATATGCCACCAATATGGCACAGTGAAAGAGAGGGGAGTAAGTAGAACTACATTATTGTAAAGTTCTTAACAATAACTTAAGGTACTGTGTAATATAAATTAAGGTGTACATTAATAAATTCTGGTTACATATTTAATCCCTAAAGCAACCCACTAAATTTTTTAATGATATAGCTAAAAAGCTGGTAGAGAAAATTTAGGAAAACTAAGCAAATACTTAAGTCAACAGCTTGTAGGAAAAGAGGGAAAAAGGAATAAGGAAAAATGGGACAATTATAAAGTAAGTAGAAATATAATAGACTTAAACCCCAATGCATCAATAATTCCATTGTACATGAATTAAACAATTAAATTTCATAGATCATCAAATTTGATTTTTTAAAAAAACAAGACCCAAATGTATATTGTTTAAAAGGAATGCACTTTAAATATAGAGATACATATAAGTTAAAAGTAAAATTGTGGAGAAACACTTTATTATGTTAACATCGTTCCTGAGAAAGCTAAAGTGGAATCAATTTCTGACAAAGTAGACTTCAAGACAGGAGTATTGCTAAAGTTAAAGAGATACACTTCATAAGATTTTAAAAGTTAATTAATCAAATATATATATATAATAATCCCAAATACCTAAATGTGAGGCCAGATACTATAAAATTCTTAGAGGAAAACATAGACATAACACTCTCTGACATATACCACAGCAATATTTTTTGTAATCCACCTCCTAGAGTAACTAAAATAAAAACAGAAATAAACAAACAGGACCTAATCAGACTTAAAAGCTTTTGCACAGCAAAAGAAACCATAAACAAAATTAAACGACAACCCACAGATTGGGAGAAAATATTTGCAAATGAAGCGACTGACAAGGGATTAATCTCCAAAATACATAAACAGCTCATGCAGCTCAATGTCAAAAAAATAAACAACCCAATTGAAAAATGGGCAGAAGATCTAAATAGACATTTCTCCAAAGTAGACATACAGATGGCCAAAAAGCACATGAAAAGATGCTCAACATCACTAATTATTAGAGAAATGCAAATCAAAACTACAATGAGGTATCACCTCTCTCTGGTCAGAATGGCCATCATCAAAAAAATCTACAAACAATAAATGCTGGAGAGGGTGTGGAGAAAAGGGAACCCTCCTACACTGTTGCTGGGAATATATACAACCATTATGAAAAACAGTATGGAGGTTTCTTAAAAAACTAAATATAGAACTGCCATGTGACCCAGTAATCCCACTCCTGGGCCTATATCCGGAGAAAACCATAATTCGAAAGGATACATTCAACCCACTGTTCATTGCAGCCCTATTTACAATAGCCAAGATATGGAAGCAACCTAAATGTCCATCGGCAGAGGAGTGGATAAAGATGTTGTAAATATATACAATGAAATATTACTCAGTCATAAAAAAGAATGAAATAGTGCCATTTACAGCAATATGTATGGACCTAGAGATTGTCATACTGAGTGAAGTAAGTCAGACAGAGAAAGACAGATATCATATGATATCACTTATATGTAGAATCTTAAAAAAATGCTACAAATGAACTTATTTACAAAACAGAAATAGAGTCACAGAGGTAGAAAACAAACTTATGGCTAACGGGGGAAAAGGGGGAGGATAAATTGAGAGATTGGGATTGACATATACACACTACTATATATAAAATAGCTAACTAATAAGAACCTACTGTATAGCACAGGGAACTCTACTCAATATTCTGTAATGACCTATATGAGAAAAGAATCTAAAAAAGAGTGGATATATGTATAACTGATTCACTTTGCTGTATACCTGAAACTAACAAAACATTATATATCAACTATAGTCCAATAAAAATTAAATATATATATATAATAATCCTATTTGTCACACAACTAATAATAGAAGCAAAAACTGGCAGAACTAAAGGAAAATTAAAATTATATAAAATTAAAATGAAAAGTATATGAAATTATATTTGAGACTTTGAAAATTTACTCTTAATCAATAAAGTAAATAAAATATTCTTTAAAGATATAGAAAACCTGAAAAAACACAATATCAATCAAGTTAACATAATCGATATTTATAAAATAATATACCTCACAGTATACATTCACCACCTATTTTGAAAGGAAAGAGCCATTGAAGGCTGATTAACTACATGGTAGTACAACTAGAAATAGAGGTAGTATAGATTAGGTTGACTCTCTGATGACTTCAAAAATCACATGGAGGAAGTTACTTTTAATTTTTCTTCTCACTATGAATCTGTATTTTCATCACGATGCATTAGGTTCTACACAGTTAAGCTCTCATTGATTTTTCAAACTTCATCTGTTCACATTATTTATTGGTACCTTTCAAATATGTTATCAAAAATTACCATTTCATAATCATTTCCCTAGATTACTAGAAGAAAGTTTATTGAATTATGTGATATTTTTAGGTCAAAGGAAATCACAATACTAATTTTATAGGAAATATGGAATTAGAGGGAAAGAAATATGATATCTTGGCAGCAATTCAAACATATATGTACTTCATGAAATAAGATATAACCATACTATAGTTACATTCCCTCTTGATTATTTATTTACTTTTTAGCTTGTTTTTTTTGTTTGTTTGTTTTTGTTTTTTTGTGAAGGGAACTTCTCTGAATGGACAGAGCAATAACAAAAAAAGTTCTTTGGAATGGTTTATAAAACCAAAATAATAATTCCCTTTCATTTAGCAAGAATGAAGGAAGGATGTGTGCTCCATGCTCCAAGTGTGATAATGATTTCCAGACTCTTGGATTTTACCAGCTGGTAATATTTCAAAAGCAAAGTTGAAAGCCAATGTCAGGTTGACAATTTTCTTTCTTTTTTTTTTTTTTTTTCCAAGTAAAAACATAAAAACAAGCACCATATCTTCTCTGGCCATCATTTCACATAGGAAAGAATATTTTACACCAAAAGAAGGATCAGAAAATTTGAGAATGAAGAACAGTACTTTAAACTGAATAGACTTTATGAAAAACCCACAGTATGTTATAATAGACTTGTGAATGTCTTTTTAGATTGGACCTATTGTTGCCAAACTCTGTCCCAGAACCTGATACCTAGGTACCACTTGAATCTGGATCCTCAGTCTCCATGGTATTTGCAACCTTGCCACATTGGAATGCTGGAGAGTTGGGAGGTTTATGTGTGTGTGTGTGTATGTGTATGTGTGTGTGTGTGTACATGTTAAAGGCAAAGTATCTGTGGGTACTTTTTTCAGCCTTAGCCAGTTTCTTTTTTTTTGAGTATTATCTATCTTTCTATATCCTTCAAAAGAATAAATAGAGGGTTAAATGTTGGGGGGAATATTCTTAAGGCCTACATGAAGATTACAAACTTTCATAGAATTTGAAGGTCTTCTATAGGATCAATAGACACCAGAGCCACAAACTTTACCTGAGCATTCCACAAAATTCCACATCATAGGAGACAATTGCCTTTAATAATTCAAATCCCCAAGGAGAAAACAGTTTGCCTTCAGATTATGTGCCACCTTGGAGACAGCTGAATTCTTGTACTACTAAACTGGATGCTTTAAATCATGCTATTTTGAATTGCATCAGGAAGTCCAATCCAAAGTAAGGCCTGTAGTTGCTCTGGCTACTAGCAATTTCCATACATATTCTTACATATCTGATCTAAGCATGTGATTAAACTGTCAAATCCTCTAAAAGTTTGAGGAGACTGGCTGGAGGCATGCAAAATAGATCCAGACATTTAAATGAAGCATGAGGTTAACTTCAGTGTTCTTACTTAGTTATCATCTACGGTATTTCACCAAGTTAATAACAGGTCTTCAAAAATTTTATTTATTCCAAACCACTCAGATGTGAGGAAGGCAACTGTGATGAAGTTATAATGAAAACACATCAATATTTGTTAAGGAATTGATTTTTTATGCTTAATTAGTTTTTGAAAAGTGGAACTCAGTGTCCAAGTACTATTAATAATTTGATATATCTACCAGATGGATCTCTGCTTATATTAAATTCCTGCTGGCTTGCCAAATAATTCCTATTAAAGATACTTAGGGTGTCTCCAAAGACAAGGCAGGATTTTAACAGCATCAGGAAATTAATGATTGTAATGTATGCTAAAATTGTGATGATGTGAAGACCAATAATTATATTAAGTTCCATTGCTTTGAAAGTAACATTATTTCGTTAGTCAAGGTGGAATTTTTATTCTGACAAAATGTTCATGAGGATAAGTCTACTGCATATGAATTTAAATAAATTGTCAGTAGAACATGAAAATATGCTGTATCAGGAAGTCATATCCAAAGAATGGATTCTATCTTTGTCTCTTCATGCTAGCTACTAGCAATTTCCATACCATATTCTTTGATATGTGTATACATATACATATATATTTATATGTGTGTGTGTATAAAACCTTGCATAAAAAATGGAAAGAGAAGAAATTACTGTGCTTATTTCTAGTACAGGTTGAAAATTCATGAGTATTTGGAAGCACAGAATAGACTAACATTACATAAGAAGCCTGTTAAAATATAAGCCCAATGTCTATCATATAATTCTAAAAGCTGCTTTTCTTTGAGTATTTAAAGTTTTTAGAAATCAGGAGCCCTCTGTTAACCCGAAGACCATTGGCAACTTAAGGGATCACATCTTATACCTTATTCCACTTACACCATAGTTTTATGTTAATTTCTTAAAAAAGATTAGCAGAAAAAGGGATGCAGGAAGTTGTAGATGAGCTGAGTGTCATGAAAGAGATAGTAATCCTGGAAATGGAAGTGGGGACTGATAAAGGGAAGGACAGACAAACTTTTATTCCTTGTGAAATGTACATAAGATTAAGTCTGATCTTTAGGGTGAAATCTGGGGTCAAAAGATGCTACGTAAGGGAAAAATCAAACAAATTCTGATTAAAATATAATACTGGGTTGGCCAAAAATTCTTTCAGGTTTTTCTTTATGATGTTATGGAAAAACCCAAACGAATTTTTTGACCAACCCAATATTAGGACTCCCAGAATTGATATCCACTTTGAACTACCATGAACGACTGCATGGGGTGTGGGGCAGAAAGTGAACCAAAAGAACCTTCTGACAAGGAATGGGCAGAGAAACTCAAAGATGAATGATGTAATATATCTCCTCCTCCATTATAGCCACAAATACAAGAGTGAAAGATGTGGCAAGAGAGGTAAAAGTCAAGAACCCCAATGGAGAAAAAGCTGTTAGTTGTTTAAAAATTCACCCAGTTACAATTTGATGTTGACTTGGCATTTTTCTCGACGCCTTACTCATATTACGGAAATAGCTAATGAGGGAGAAGACCAAAGATGGAAAATTTGATATGGTGATTTCCTTTTGCCAAAAACATCAATCATGTAATTATTATCAACAACAGGAAAGGTATGCCAAGTGACCGAATTCCTTTATATAATATGAATCCTTGTAACTTCTCACTGTTTCTCAGTGAATGTACCATCTGACCATGCATTCCCCTCCAAACCTGTAAATCTATTGACAGTTTAGCACCCAGAGATAAGTTGGTTTAACCAAATTTAGGGTTCTAAAGCTTCTGCAAAGTGGAAGAACTGAATCTGAGCCACTGACATAAAGCCAGTAGCCTCAAGTGCTCCCTCATGGGCTAGAAGATTCCAACCACCACCTCAGAGAAATGCTGAGAAAGCTTACATGTTTTTGTGTGTTTTTTAATCTTTCAGACAGCTGGAGATGCGGGCAAAGTCATCCAAAAAAACAACAACAACAACAACCAAAAAACTCCCAAAGCTTTAAGACAATACTATGTGTCAGATTTTCATTTATACAACCTGTGTGGTGCTAGAACTGAAACAAACAAACAAAACTAACATAAAAACAAATGAAAGGCAGTAAAACATGATATGATCCAACAATAATACATTCTGGAAAAGGCAAAACTATGGAGACAGTATAAAGATCAGTGGTTGTCAGGGGTTTAGGGGGAAGGAAGGATGAATAAGTGGAGCACAGAGGACTTTGGAGGCAGTGAAAATACTCCGATACTGTAATGGTGGATACATGACATTATGTATTTATCAAAACTCATACAATGTACAACACAAAAAAATGAACCCTAATGTAAACTGTGGACTTTGGGTGATAAAAAATAAACAAAAATCCAAACAAGATAAACCCTTTCCCCACACAATATGTACTTGAAAATTAACCAGAGGTGTACACGTACACACACACACACACACATGCACACACTTCTATATAATCAGTGCATCAGGGACAAAATCACAACACAAATTACAAAATATTTGGAACTGAGAAGCACTTGAAGAACTACATATAAAAAATTGTGGACTGTAACTAAAACAATATTTACCAGAAAATTTACTTCCTTAAATATAGATATTAGAAAATAAAAAATTTGGAAATCAATGTGCCTAGGCCTTTCTCAAGAAACTGGAAATTAGAAATGTTCTTTTAAAAAGAAAAGAAATAATGTGTTAGAATTGAAATTGTTTTTAAAAATGGAGCTGATCAAATTAGAGATGTGCATGCCTATAGTAAGGTCTCGGTGACTGTGAGTTATTATTATAGTTATTTAATTGTAAAGAGGTAACGGAAACATATTTTATCTACTTAGGGTCTGGAGATCTGTTTTCTAGTTCTTTTTATTTAAATGACTAGATATTGTGTCCCTTGGGTGATTCACTTTGCTCTTCTGGACCTTGATTAATACTTAATTAATGTAAAATGAAGAAGCTGGAGGAAGAGTCACACCCAGCTCTTCTGGGATTCTACTTTTCCAGGGCTCTTGGGGAGGCAACACTTGGCCTGATAGAAAATTCAGCATATAGAGACCATTGTCAAATGGACCGCTAGTGCCTGCCTGGGAGCCTGGAAAGTGAAACAGTGAGTTACATCTACACAGTGCACAACACTATTATTATGGTTAGTAGTAGCAGTGATGGTGGTGGTAATGGTAGTAGTGTAACATTTACAGTAAAGATGACTCTCTAGCTACTATTATTTCCTTCGAGTGTGGTCACAATGAGTTCATAACTAAATTCTCAGCACTAAGACCCAAAACCTTTCCTCTCTTTACAATATTTTCAGTAAAATTTAGAACTCTCTTCCAAGGGGCTTTATAGAAGTTCCAAGTTGCTGCTAAGTGTTCCTAGGGCAAAGTGGCTGACAATTGTCTTGTTAACTCAGTATTGTGTTCAATTACTCGAGACTCTGGTCTGAAAAAATAGGCAGGCTCTTTCATTTTTCTTACAATGAGAATAAAATAAGAATCTTTCTTTTTCAAAGTTAAAGAAAAAATTCACAGTGCGTTTTTGCCCATAATGTAGAAAAGTCTTCCTTCACTCTGTCTTGCTCCTTCCCTTTTGCCACATTGTAAAAAGATGAATGACAGCTGGGAACAGGATACCAGTGGACCTACTTTTTCTCCCCTCTCTCCTATCTGTTCTCTCTAAACCAGTGGTTCTCAGTGTATTGTCAGAGACCCTTCCAAGGGGTCTGTAAAGTCAAAATTATTTTCCTAATAATACTAAAACATTATTTACCTCTTTCATTCTCATTCTCCCATGAGTGTACAATGGAGTTTTCCAGAACTATATGACATGTAATGTCACAGCAGCTTGAATATGGAAGCAGATGTGAGAATCTAGCTGTCTTCTGTTAAACCAAAAGTTAAAGACATTTACAAGAATGCAAAACAATGCCATTCTTCCCACAAAGTATTTCTGGCTTTGAACATATGTTTTTCATAAAGATATGTTATTTATGTTAATATGTCAAGGGTTTATTATTATAATATATATTAATGTACTATACATAATTTTAATGTAGTATTTATATATTTATTATATAAATAATAATTATATTGAAATTAAACTAAGAATTATATACATTTATTATATATTTAATTTATTTTGATATATATGTTAATAACTAACATATATAGTAAGTGAATAATTCTCCATTTTAATTTCAAAGGTGATAAATATTGATAGATACTAATCCACATAAACAAAATTTCTTTATAATGTTAAAGAATGTAAAGAGTTCCTGAGATCAAAAATTTGAGAACCACACCTTTAAGTAGTTCCTTCTATAGCAAAGAAGAAAAATAGAAAATAAATGAACCTAAAATCCAGAGAAAAGGATAAGAGGCACTTAGATGCTGAGCTAACCCCATAAAGGAGGATAAAGCACTTGGAAAATTTCTCCCAACCTCCATAATTGTTTAGACTCAATGTCACTAACAAATAAGCTCTTTAATTCAAAATCATGTATGAGATTAGTCTGGGATGAATAAAATAAAAGAAGAGTTAAGGATAAGTGCGAAAGGGATCAAACTGGACTCTAGATTTTTAATGCTTTATAAGGCACTCTTACTGCTTATCTTAAAGTATACTATTTGCTTAATGCTCCATGAATCTGAGTGTTTTAAATGTCTGGGTTGTTGTATGTGTGGCATCTGTGTACATTGTTTAAAGTTTACAGTTCAGAACATGTTGCCCTGTCCTCCAATTCTGGATGGCAATGGTAGTGGAGGCTGTAAAGGTTCAGAGCAGAGATTCTGGAATCAGCCTGGCTGGGTTGAATCCTAGTCTTTCAAGTTACTTAGTTTCTTCATCTATAAAATGGGGTTGATAACAATAGCGACTCTGCCATGGGGTTGCCATGATGAAAAAGTGATTAATATTTGTGACTACTTGATAAGTGCTTAGCACAGTGCCTGGCCCACAGTGTGTGCCATATACATGTTGAATTAGCAAATAAGTATAACCAGAGCTGCCCAGGTTAGACGCCGGGAAAAAACAAGGGCCGGGGCTGTGAAGCAAACACAACATGGGGGAGCAGATCGGAGTGAGTTGCTAAGTAGGAAAAACAGACAGCAGCCTTTGGGGTTAGAATGAGTGGGCATAGACAGACCCCACAGCAAGTCGTCAAAGCTCAAGGAGCCAAAGAGGCTTTAAATGAGGGGGCAGGGCTTGGGTTTGGGCCAAACACCCTCTCAGGAGAACTGTTTCACGGAGACTGAGTGTCGTGTGAAGGGCCGAAGGAGGCTTTGCCCCTGCTAGCTGACTTCCTCAGGGCCAGAGGCACCACCCTCTGAACCCAAGCATCTACTCCTCTAGTTATAAAAAATTACCACCACCGCTTGATGGCAGTGTGTTCAAATCACGCACATCACACCATTTTCCGTTACTAGATCATTTCCAAATGCTGTCCCAATGCACTGAAAAAATGTATTTGAAATATTCTGAGATCCAAAGAAGGCAGAGACTTTTTTTTTTTAAGTCATGCCACATTTTTCTTTCCAGGGGAAATTTAATTAAATTTGAAAAAAGTGAACTTTGATTTACCCTGGCATTTATATTAATCTGTTCTAATCTCATTAAGAAGTCCAGATGCTTTTGAAAACACCCTTGTTAAGTATTTTATAATAATTAAATTTTAATTAAATGTACTATTTATTTAACTAATCTTGTTCAAAAATTGGGCCTTGCTAATATATATTAAATGTATAACTCACAGTTTGGCACGTACGGTTTTATATATATATATATTTTAAACAACAAAGACTTTTAACCATTGTATATTCAGAAGTGAATACTGGGATTAATATTTTAAGGTCAGACACAATTTAATTTCCTATAATTAAATGCATCACAATAGCTAAACTTCAGAGTTGCAACGGAAATCCCTTTGTTTCTATGAAGCTTTAGATAGTTGAGGTAGGAGGAATTATTCTCTGAACACAAAGTGCCTATTGTCTTTTCCACCCCAATACAGGATCAAGTCACCATCTTTAAGCTTATGATATAACTCCAGAATGGCAGGATTAAACGTTTGGAGAAAGATGAACTTTCTAGTATGCACACTTCCCGTAGTAGGAATTCAGTAAATGTACAGATAACGATTATAATCGGAAGGCTTCTTCTAGAAGCAAAGTAGAGGAACACAGCCTTCCAAAAGTTCCAAGCTGATTTCTTCTCGGTGGTATTATATAAAAGAATGCTGATGCTATGTACTAGGGAGTGGCTTGTCTTCCTTCTGTTCCTCTTTAAGAACAATAGGGAGGGACTTCCCTGACAGTCCAGTGGTTAAGACTTTGCCTTCTAATGCAGGAGGTGCAGGTTCAATCCCTGGTCGGGGAGCTAGGATTCCCACATGCCTTGTGGCCAAAAAACCTAAACATAAAACAGGAGCAATATTGTAACAAATTCAATAAAGACTTTAAAAATGGTCCACATCAAAAAAAAACAATCTTTTTTTAAAAAAAAAGAACAGTAGGGAAAAGTTAAATAGGTATATTTGCTTTCGTTGGGAGAGGAACTTGAATTGAATACTTGTACTTTGAAAGTGACATCTCTGCTGAGTGCTCGTGAAGTGTTTTGTATGTATAAATTTTTAAGCAGCCTCTGGAACAAAGCATAAGAAATACAAGGATTGGGCTTCCCTGGTGGCGCAGTGGTTGAGAGTCCACCTGCTGATGCAGGGGACACGGGTTCGTGCCCCGGTCTGGGAAGATCCCACATGCCGCGGAGCGGCTGGGTCCGTGAGCCATGGCCGCTGAGCCTGCGTGTCCGGAGCCTGTGCTCCACAACGGGAGAGGCCGCAACAGTGAGAGGCCCACGTACTGGAAAAAAAAAAAAAAAAAAAAAGAAATACAAGGATTATGCAGGTTATGGGCACGCCCCTGATTATTTCAAGAGCAAACTTTTCTAGAGAGTTTAATAATGAATTCATAACACCTGAGGACAAAGTCAGTTTCGTTTCTGAAGGAAGCTTTGAAAAAGATTTTCAAGGAGAACATTATAAGTCTTCTTTCCCATTCCTTTCTATTCCTTGGTTGTCTTTTCACTTACCTCCTTGCCTAAGGGGTATTCATTCATTTATTCAACAAATAATTGTTGGGTGCCTATTCTATGGCAGCCACTGTTTTGGGACTGGCTGACAGTGTTGAATTTTACCTGGGCCTGTAAAACAGGATTCTCCCGGACAACAGTGAGAATCATTGAAGAGAAGATCCCCACACATGCAGGGAGACCTAAGGAATCAAACTCTTGTCTTCAGGTCCAGTAGTAGTGAAATAAGTCCTCCTAAAACTGAGTTCCTCTGACGAGTTTATGATTAACCTCTCTATCCAAAACTTTATTCCCTTTCTTGTCTTACCCCTATTCCCCTCAGGATTGAAGAGTGTTAAAGAAGAGTGGGGATTAAAACTGAAAGGGCCCTGTGGGACCCTCCTGGTACAAAGCACCTTTGTGCCCCACATTTCATGTTTGTAGAAAAAGGCATTAGTCTCCTAGGTCTTCCCTGACTTCCAAAGAGCAGACTAAGCAGTTATTAATTAGGGAAGTGCGGGAATGCAGAAACAAAGGAAAAGCAATCAAGCAAGAAAAGGAATGATAGCTTAAACAATAGTTCAGCAATAAAACAGAGTCCTAGTTCCTCAAGGGATATGCACTACAATCTGCCATATATCTTTGAGTTGTTCTGCAGAAACTAAGACCCCTCACCCATGTGGAGGATGGTGATTACACGCTGACCACTAGCACATAGACCCCAGACTGGAACCAGAGGTTTGATGATTAAGATTCCTGGAACATCACCCTATTACCTCTTACCTCACCACCAACCAATCAGAAGAAAGTCCACCAGCTGCAACCCTCACCCCAAGTGTTGCCTTTAAAGACCCTTTTATGAAAGTCATCAGGGATTTCAGGTCTTTTGAGCATGAGCTGCCCATTCTCCTTGCTTGACACCCTACAATAAACACTGTACCTTCCTTCACCATAACCCAGTGTCAGTAGATAGGCTTGGCTGAGTGGGGGGCAAGCAGACCCAAGTTTGGTTCAGTAACAGTAGTTCAAAGTCAAGGCTTTTGACTTGCAAGGGCCTGAGATATATATATATATATATATATATATAGAGAGAGAGAGAGAGAGAGAGAGAGAGAGAGAGAGAGATGCCCGATGGTCTTGCCACCACAGACTAGATAAAGACCTTACTAGCTTGGGGGTAAAAGGGGGATGAATAAGCGAACACAAACAGGGGAGTCCCTATACCCTGCCCCTCTATCTCTTGCCTGAGGCTCAGTCCCTGTTGTGAGTGAGGTAAATGATAAAACCTTTGCATGCGTTTGGGAATCTGTGATCTAAGAATATCTCACTTCTTTTGTGGAGAAACAAAATTCCAAACTTCTCGGGTAGCCCCTTCCACTCCTCCCTGTTCCCTCACACCCAAGCATGCTGAAGCAGCCATAGAGGAGAAATGGTAGCATAAAATGTTCAGACAGAGAGGGCTGAGGCTCTCTCCCCATAACCTCGTCCCACCTACAGTATACACAACCCAAAAAAGAGCAGAAGAATGAACAAAATTTCTCTCCAGCTTCTGTGTGTTGGGAGGAGGTGGCTGAGAGTGAGCTGCAGTTTGGGAGTGGTCTCCCAAGGTTGAGGAGAACACAGTCCTTCATAGGCTGGTTTCTGCAGAGCAGAGAGAGAAGGAGCTATTACAGCAAATACATTGAGACTCAGTGGAGGAAACCAGATGGGACAGACACTGATGACTAGGCACCAGAAACCCCTCTCCTAGTGATGGTAGGACAGCGCATGAGCTACAGTTTAGGAGTCTTCTGGGAGAAGAGGAGCAGTGGGATTAAAGGAGGAAGCCCTGATTTCACTGAGTTCATACAAGAAATAATGGAAGCAAAATCTATATACCCTGAATTGATCAGACTAGGTTTTCTACAGTCAGATGAAATACAGTCTTAAATAGAGATTGAGCTGAATATGTGGTCTGAAGTATCACACTAGTTCCATTATTTTATAGTGTTAATTATTCTTAGTATTAATAAGTAGTGAAACCATCCCACATTAGAGTGCTGTTTCTCTGATTCTCTCTATTTTGTTTCCCAATATCTGGCAGAACACCTCTGGCACTGATGTTTCGCTCTTTAACTTTGGACATTCAGTAAACATCTTCTTGTTTGGCTGTTAGTCTTTTTGTGTCTTCCTCATGAAAATTCCCTTTGGGTAACCCTTCACATTAGCCAGAAGGGGACCTGTGCCCGCTAGTCAAAGAGAATAAAAAGTTCAAGAGTTGCACCAGTGATATTTCACTGTACAACTCCAGGGGGTGACACTTATATTGATTCTATGTAAATGGCACTTTCTTGAGTTGGGCAACATGAACCTCACCATTCACAGGCAGCCATTCTGTAATGATCTGGGTATGTTCCCTTCCACCCAGCATTTTTGTATGCATACTTCATACTCTTTGTAAACATTATTTTAATCCTTGCTTAATAATTTTAATACATATGACATAATTTACATAGTTTATTTCTTTTAGAGAAGTATGTTTACAAGATTCTGCTATTAAAAAAATAAATGTATAAACGTTCGCATGTACAATTATGTCTCCACATTTTGAGTTGTTGCTTTAGGATAAATTCTCAGAAATAGGTCAAAGGGTGTGGACATTCTCAAGACTCTTAACACTCAGCTAAAAATTGTTTTCCAGGAATATTGTTCTGATTTACTCTTCCATTAACTGTGTATGAGCGTGGCTTTATCATGCAACTTTGCTAGCACGAGAAGTCTCATTTATCAAATGGCAAATTGGCAGAGGTTAAGACAGTAAGTGAGCTGGAGGGAGCAAAATTTTGTACATTTCAGGAAAACAATTTGTCTTTGTCTTTCTGAAATGATGTACACAAAGACACTAGAAACATACACACCATTTGAACTAGTTATACCAATCACAAAAGTTTTTCCTAAGAAAAAATGGACAGCGAGGGCAAAAACGAGCATTTAAAGTGTTAATTGTGGTGTTACAAAATAGTGAAAAATAGAAGCAACTTATACAGGGATTATTGAATAAATTGTAAAATAACTACATGATAGAGCATTATAAAGCTACTAAAAATGTACAAACATATTTAACATGGAATGCTAACGAGGTACTAAGCAAAAAAAGAATCATCTACCCGATCAGTAAAAAAACATTTTTGAATTTTTAAAAAACTATATGTTGATTTTTTTTTAAAAAAGTCTGGAAAGAGATACCAAAAAGTTAACAATAGCTTTTGGGGTGTTTTGTGTTTGTTAGTTTTGTTTCTCTCATTATGCTTTATTTCATATCTCATCTTTGTAGAATACATATTTTAAGGGAAGGACATATAAGGATAAAATCCCTATTTCTATGTCTATAAAACTATTATCATTGGTTCAAAAACTTACCAAAATCCATTATAAGTAATATTAGCATTTTAAATACTGTTATTTTCCATATTAATCAAAGCTATTGTTATCCGCTTTGTTTTTCTTCTTGGGAAAATGGATTTTCTTCCTCAGCTCTACTAATGGGTTGAATTATTTTTTATCATGCCTTTAACTGCAATTATGAGTGCATGCAATGCTTTATATTTTACCTAATTTGTTTCATGAAAACTCATAAAACCTGCCTGTATTTCCATATATTTTACCATTAATAAAGATTAATTGGCTTTTTAAAAATCAAAAAGTTTAAGATTTTTAAATACATTAAAATGTGTGACTCTTGGCAGTCCATCTAAACAGGGAGTGAGTCTCTGCCAATGTCTCTTTCCCAATGTCTCCCTCCCAGTCAAATCTAATTATTGCTACGTCAATGCACCCCTTTGATGCTCCAGATGTGGTCTGTTAACCAGTGGCATGGCTGTCTCCAGGGAGTTTTTGAAAATGCAAAATCTTCAGCCCCCATTTTAGACCCACAGATTGAGAATCCATGGGTTAAGTTTTCCAAAAGATTCATATGCACGTTAACATTTGAGAATCACTGGGCCAAGAGTGATGAGAATAAGCTCTTTCAATCTTCCTCCACTTTTTGTTGTTTTGTACTTGTTGAACCCTATTTAAACCTGACTTTAAAGGTAAAAACAACTATTATAGTACTTTTCTGCCCAGCTTGAAACAAACTTTTTTTTCTTTGACTGACTGGGGACAAGTGTGGCTGCATGATTTCAAACCAAACAAATCAAGACAAAGCTGAAGTTTCCCTGGAAAATTCAAAGGTGGAAAAACAAATCACAGACAACTGTTTAAGTATACCTGTCAAAACTAGATATATTTTTCAAGTGATAAGATTTCTTCTTTCTATATCACACAAAAACATAAGTTCCTGTACATAAGCAATTACTACATCACAATTTATGGATGACATTTTCTGCTGCCAGGACTTCTTTCTAGCGAAGATGGGTTCTGACAAAACTATGCTTTTAAAAAATATGAATATTTCGACTAAAACAATTCAGAAATATAACGTGACACTATTTGACCACTTACACTGAACACATCTGGTGGAAAATAATACCCCTAGTTTAAAAGAGCAGATGGAAAATTTTCTCCTGGAAATCAATACTAATAAAAACAATCTTTTCAATCTTTCCAAGAATTTCACTATGTATACACCTGTAAACAGAATAACAGGGAAAAATAGGATTATTTTCTTCCTATGATCCCAGTGGAAATAATTACTCTACTCAACCTATAAGGAGTAGAGAGGTAAAAATCTCTGAAACAAGTTCTTCCACAGTTGGTGTATCTTTTCTGAGAGGGGTTCCTGTGACCATTCTAGAAGCTGGATTTTAGGTAGCTAACTGAGCAATACTTGGCAGATTAAGATGTCATAAATTCTTTGATATTCCTCCTTTCAAAAGATGAGGTCTAATGCCCCTCTCTTTGCAGCTGGGGTGACCTTACAACCAACAGAATTCAGGGAACGTGACACTTGTGCAGTCCAGGGCTAGATCCAAAGAAACCGTGCAGCTCCTGCCCTACCTCTTGGAATCTAGGCTGTCTAGATATTTCACGTTGGGTCTCCCCTCTTGAAACTCAGTTTCCACACTGCAAGAAACCCAGGGTATACAAAGAGACCTTGTTACATTGCTCTGGGTGACAGCCCAGCTGAGGGCCCTGTGAGTGAGTCATGTTGACGTTTGTTGCAGTCAAGTATTTAGATGCCCAGAGCCCCAGCCAACATATGACTGTAACAGCACGTGAGGCCATAAGAACCTTCTGAGCTCTTCCTGAATTCTGGACCACAAAATTATTGGCAAAATCCAATGGTTGTTTTAAGATGCTAAATTTTGAAGTAATTTCTTTTACAGCAATAGAAGAAAACACCAACAAATGCCCACAATCCCCATATGTAGAGATATGCTTTCCTTTCCCTGCTCCATGTCTCACATAGCACTGACTATTTCTTTAGCACTAATATTAACCATAGCTTTTTCTGGTCATGAATAACTTGATCTCAGGTTGTTAAAATGTATTTACCTAATTTCATTTTGTCAAAACTTAATAAATTGATGGAGTTAAATGATGCCAAAAATAAACTTAGAGAATATTATTGCTGTTGCTAGGATTGGACTGTAGAATGAAGGTAATAGCTTTGGGTACCTGGATCCATGAAAAGGCTAAGTACAGGCTCAAAAGAGGATTATCTAAGAGGTAAGCAAAAACTGGTGAATGAGAGCATAAAAACACTGTTGGCTACTTATGCAGAAGGCTTTTCTAAATAGGACATTGTTCCATAATCTGTTCTAGAGCAAAACTATTTTTACCAAGAACTTTAACATTTATGTTTGTGAAAACAGGCCAACTGTTTTCAACTACTAAATTGTGTTGGTGTTGATTTCTAATGCATAGAAAAAGGAATTTCGAATTTGAAATTAAAGGTTGTTTGCTTAAGTGACAGGTTAGTTTCAGGCCACAGCTTGGTCTTCTTGACTTAAACTATAACTATATGAAATGTTAGAAGTAAAGACCTCAATCATTTTATGCCATTTTTAACCAGAGTCCATATTTATCTTTCCTGCCCCTGCAGGCCAGCTAATTCATCTCCACTATCTAAATGTAGAATATACTAGAGGCTTGCCATCTAAAATCCTTTCTTCTTTCGGTACCCACCTGGGCCATGTTTTGGCATATTCAAATAAGGCATAGGAATCCTGGATATTGGCAGTAGATCTGTATCTCTTTTAAAGCTGAGGGGTGAGGGGATTTCAGGATGTTATAAAAGGCCAGAAGATCTAGAAGTAGCTAATTTCTACTGTGGGGTCCGATGCCCTCTTCTCTCTGGGAGGGTCCACTGGGATTTATATACTCAGTGGGACAATGACAAATGGGAAATGAAATCATCACTTTATTGTGAATTAGACTACTGCCTGATACCATAATATAAGAATCCCCCATAAAGCTGGAAAATGCAGCTTGGGCTTAGGGACCAAGCAGCTCTCTCTTTTCCAAGTCCCTAGGTCTGCTTTCAATCCTAAAGTAATGCAAGCTCCCTAGGGTCCAAGTGATGTTCAAAATGAGCAAAGAGGAAACACAATGACTAGCCCATTAGGATAACTTATCCATCCTACCTCATGTAAGCAAGAAAGTAGAGAGGACAAGAGTGAGAGCAAGATTCAGGGCCATACCAACTTCTGTTATCTGAGCACATAGAATCTGGAAGTCAAAGGCCATGAGCTAGACCATATAGTCACTCACAGCAGCCATGCCAACTGGGAAAAGTGGCTCAGTTGTATTAGCAACTCCAGTCATTATCACCTGTACCTTCCCGTAGTCTCAGCAGAGTGACAAGAAGAAAATAGAAAAAGAGAAGCTCTCTCAGCTTTATTCATGTGAGGAAAGTTTTTCTTCCGCCTAATTTTGTGAAGCAGGAACTGGTATATATATTGATCCTCATCATCATCCAATTAATGAAGTTAATAAAATCTCTATGGAATAGCTGTGAAAATTAGCTTTGTTAGAGGAATTGATGTCTGTGACTCCTTTTTTTTTTTTTTTTTTCCGGTACGCGGGCCTCTCACTGTTATGGCCTCTCCCGTTGCAGAGCACAGGCTCCAGACGCGCAGGCTCAGTGGCCATGGCTCACAGGCCCAGCCGCTCTGCGGCATGTGGGATCTTTCTGGACCGGGGCACGAACCCGTGTCCCCTGTATCAGCAGGAGGACTCTCAACCACTGCGCCACCAGGGAAGCCCGTCTGTGACTCTTTAAACTTCAGACATAGTTTCTTTGATTAAAATACTGATACAATGGTAGAATCAAATAATACGTTTTTAAAAGAAAGTTTTAAAAAATATTTAATAAATGAGTAATTTTTATGACAAATGATTAATTATACTGATCATGTAAACATTAGGTGGCTGGCCTTCCTAATGGGATGTGATGTCTCAGTGTCCACAGATTTGTCTGTTTTCACTTATCCCTTAATACTTTTGACTTTACACCTAAGTATTACTTAATGTTCAGTTTTGTCACGGTTATTAATCCATTACTTTTTACTACATTAACTTTTATACGAGCATATAAGATCACAATGGGATGAAGGACAAAGAGGGTTCAGACTCATAACTTTGACCTATGTCTTTGATTTGTTTCAAAATTTTTCCTGTTTTATGTATTAAAACATAGGGCAAGCTTCTTGGCTACCCCTTATCTGAGTCTCTCCTCATCAAAATGAGAAGTAAAAAGTTTATCATTCCAAAATGTGTATTGAAGAAGTATTACAATATTTTAAGTAGACCTTCTGAGGCAAGCTCAGTGTTGCTAGAAAGATATGCAAACAAGAGTATGCCGCTCTCAAAATTCCACTTAGGGAAATACGATGGAATGCAGAATTTCCTCCTTATTTTATATTTTAATACAAATTTTCTCATGGTGAAGAGCAGCTATAATACTTTACAACTAGTACGCATTTATTTTGTTTACCTGCTTACTCATTCTCCACCTGTTTAATTATTTACTCATTCTACATCTGAAAAGAATTCAAAGTTGTTGAAAATAAAAGTAAACACACAATAAGAGAATTAAAAATAAAACCAGAAAGACCAGAAGAAAGAAACTTCAGGTTTAGTTGAAAGTTAAAGAAATCACATGGACACTGGGTGAAACTGAATAACTGCTAGATAGAATCAACAAAACTATACGAATATTTATAGTTTGGCCCATATCGTAATAGCAGATGACCTTGCTTTTTCATCCCACTGAGAAAAAGGAAGCAATCAGAAGAGAACTTCCCTGTCCTCCCACACCATGGATTATATCTGAACCCGTATTCTGCTTTCCTTTGTGTTTCCGTAGGTGATTAATGTCTCTCATCTAAGGGCAATCACTCTTCCAGTGCCTTGGATTCCATGCATTCCTTTCATCTAGTGAAGGACTTGGTTCCTGCAATTATCCTCTCCCCTGCATCTTCTATTATTTGTTCCTTACTATTGGATCATCCTATTACATACAAATACACTCTCTTAGCTCCCATTTAAAAAAACAAACAAACAAAAAAACACCTGTCTTGACCCTACATTACCCTTCATTCCACTGCCATATTGATTTGCTGCCTTTATAGCAAAAGTTATTGAGAATGCTGTCTCTACAGGCGTTTGAAACAACTAGTAAATAAGGCCTTGTTTCCTGCTCCAGGTGAGATCCAAATTGAGAGAGAAACAGAGGATCTAGAGAAATTGATATTGATGACAAAAAGAATATGGGAAATCATAGCTTAGGTCTTCTAGTCCATAGGCTGGTTAATATTTCTCTACCTAATTAGACAGGCTGACAGCCCAGTCATTAGGTGGGACAGGCATAAGCCTCCCCTGCAAGGGCAGCCCCCTTTGTCTCAAGAGAGCAGAGCAGAATGAGTGTGCTCTGCAGGTCAGAAGATCCAGAGTGAGGGTGGAGGGAATATGACACCTCATCTCTGTTCTCTCTTTGCAATTCAGCATCAGGTCAGCTCCTCGTTTCCTGGGGAGGAGTGAAGAGGCAGAGAGAGGCCAGGAATGTGATCCTAGAGAAGGCCTTCTTCTGGAGTCAGGAAACAAGGGGAAGGAGGCTCCTTCCTAAACTCACTGTGTCCGCTTCTTCCGAGGTTTCTTGAGTCTAATCCAATCCAGCTTTCACCCTGCTGGTCCACCAACACTCCTATTATCCAGTCCCCGGTGAGTGCCAGGTTGTCAGTAAAAGCCCAGTGCCGATGGGGCACAGCTGCAGTGAAGTCATAGTGATGTGTTGTGTTGAGGCATGGGAGGACTTGAGGCAGCCCCAGCCTCCTTCCCCTTAGTTCCTGTGAGGTGTGGAGCAGATCCAACAAGTTCTTTGTGGGACCTCTGTGGGGCAGTAAGAAGGAGGAAAGAGAGGATGTAGAAAATGACTCAGAATTAAGGCAGGGTGGTTGGAACGGCACAAGGGAGGGAATATAGTAAGGCTATGGAGTGGAGAGGCCAAGGTCTAGTGCAGCCAAGTCTCTGAGGTTCAAGGGAGGAAGGAGGGAAGCCCAGGCAGTAGGGGGAGATGGCTGTGTTTCCCAGAAACAATTGCAATCACAGTTCTTGTCTGTGCTGAGAGCAGAGCATTAGCCAAAGAGACTTGAGCAGCATCTCTAGCAGGGACAGAGTCCAGCACCCAAGGGCCAGCTAGAGACAGCAGAAAAGAGACACCTTCTCTGGAGCAGACAATAGACGTTTCTCTCTATACCCAGACGCCATCTCATGAAATAGGCAGGGTGGTCACTTCTTGAGACAGGCAACAATAGTCTTCATAAGGGGTCTGAACTTCGAATGAACTTCATAAGGATTTTAACTAAATATTTACTTGAAAAAAAAGGCTTTAAACTATAAGAGACTGAATCACCTCAGATGATCAGATTAAAGTTTATTCAACTATTATGGAATAATAGGTAACCAAGAGCAAGTCAGCTCACTTATATGATGTAAAGCTACTCTTCTGTGCATTTTGTAGAAATATATTCTGAGCCCTCTGTAACTGTATATACCTCCTAAGTGGACAATGAGCTGAAATTATGCTCCTATATGTGAAGTTTTGTTTCAGAAAATAGTAATGTCATTTGCTAATCACGCTGCTTCATTTTTATACTCAATATTGACAGCTGAGAATTTGTAGCATCTCAAACATAAACACAGGTTTAATTATGATGAAAAGCACAGGAAATAAAACTTTTAGCAGGAAATGACTCACACATTAATGTGTGGGACCCATGAAATTGTTCCATAGATGGAATTTTTAGACTCATGGCATCAGCTCTTTATTTAGAAATCTAACAAGAGAACAGGGCGATTTTGGCAGGAATTTAGACACATCCTCATTATGACTGAGAGGATCAGACATCTCCTATTAAGGGAGAGAGGCTTACTTCTGAACCTCTTTTCCCACCTGGACAGATATTCTGGATTTATACTGTGCAGGAACAACTAATAAGTGCTCACTGTAACTGCTGTTTTGGGAGGAGTGTTGATCTTCTCATGAACAATGCTGCTGCATTTCCCAGGAGTGGCCCGGGGAATAATGGGACTGTATCTCACAGGGGAAGGTTAAAAATAAAGGCATTGCCCTGTAGAGGCTTGAACTAGGTAGAAGGCAAAGGGACTCCCAGAAACATAATTTATAGCAATGTGCTATAATTACTAATTACTGGGAATTTCATCACTTTTGAAAAAAGGGAGAAAAAAGATTTACTCAATTAAGGTACCATCTTCATATCAGTGACTCAGATCTAGAGTTGCAGAATGAACTCAAAGTATAGGTGACAGGGGTGTTGAACATGTTAAAAAAAATCTTTCCATTTAGGGTTATCTTAAGTTTAGATGCTAACTCACTTGTTTTTGAATATGACTACCCATAAATCAAAAATAAAAAGAAATGCAAGAAGCAATATAATAAAATGCAAAAGCAATTCAATTGTATAAATTCATTTTGGTTCCTTGATATCTGTAATACAAATGATAATCTCTAAACATTATATTTTGTGTTGTCTGTGTCTCCAACTCAGACTTCTTTGGCATCCAATGAAGTAGTGGTACCAAATTAAATGCTACATATTTTGAGCATCCTTTCATGTGTTTGTTGGCAATCTGTATATCCTCTTTGGAGAAATGTCTCTTTAGGTCTTCTGCCCATTTTTGGACTGGGTTGTTTGTTTTTTTGATATTCAGCTGCATGAGCTGCTTGTAAATTCTGGAGATTAATCCTTTGTCCGTTGATTCATTTGCGTATATTTTCTCCCATTCTGCGGGTTGTCTTTTCATCTTCTTTATGGTTTCCTTTGCTGTGTAAAAGCTTTTAACTTTAATTAGGTCACATTTGTTTATTTTTGTTTTTATTTCCATTTCCCTAGGAGTTGGGTCAAAAAAGATCTTGCTGTGATTTATGTCATAGAGAGTTCTACCTATGTTTTCCTCTAAGAATTTTATAGTGTATGGCCTTACATTTTGGTCTTTAATCCATTTTGAGTTTATTTTTCTGTATGGTGTTAGGGAGTATTCTAATTTCATTCTTTTACATTGGGTCCAGTTTTCCCAGCACCACTTATTGAAGAGGCTGTCTTTTCTCCATTGTATATTCTTGCCGCCTTTATCAAAGATAAGGTGACCATATGTGCGTGGGTTTATCTCTGGGTTTTCTATCCTGTTCCACTGATCTATATTCCTGCTTTTGTGCCATACCTTACTGTCTTGATTACTGTAGCTTTGTAGTATAGTCTGAAGTCAGGGATCCTCATTCCCCCAGCTCTATTTTCCTTTCTCAAGTTTGCTTTGGCTATTCGGGTTTTTTTGTGTTTCCATACAAATTGTGAAATTTTTTGTTCTAGTTCTGTGAAAAATGTCATTGGTAGTTTGATAGGGATTGCATTGAATCTGTAGCTTGCTCTGGGTAGTATAGTCATTTTCACAGTGTTGATTCTTCCAATCCAAGAACATGGTATATCTCACCATCTGTTTGTATCATCTTTAATTTCTTTCATCAGTGTCTTATACTTTTCTGCATACAGGTCTTTTGCATCCTTAGGTAGGTTTATTCCTAGGCACTCTATTCTTTTTGTTGCAATGGTAAATGGGAGTGTTTCCTTAATTTTTCTTTCAGATTTTTCATCATTAGTGTATATGAATGCAAGAGATTTCTGTGCATTAATTTTGTATCCTGCTACTTTACCAAATTCATTGATTAGCTCTAGGAGTTTTCTGGTAGCGTCGTTAGGGTTCTCTATGTATAGTATTGTGTCATCTGCAAACAGTGACAACTTTACTTCTTTTCTGATTTGGATTACTTTTATTTCTTTGTTTTCTCTGATTGCTGTGGCTAAAACTTCCAAAACTATGTTAAATAATAGTGGTGAGAATGGACAACCTTGTCTTGTTCCTGATCTTAGAGGAAATGGCTTCAGTTTTTCACAATTGAGAACAATGCTGGCTGTGGGTTTGTCATATATTGCCTTTATTATGTTGAGGTAACTTCCCTCTATACTACTTTCTGGAGGGCTTTTAATCATAAATCGGTGTTGAATTTTGTCAAAAGCTTTTTCTGCATCTATTGAGATGATCATATGGTTCTTCTCCTTCAATCTGTTAATATGGTGTATCACATTGATTGATTTGCGTATATTGAAGAATCCTTGCATTCCTGGGATAAACTCCACTTGTTCCTGGTGTATGATCCTTTTAATGTGCTGTTGGATTCTGTTTGTTAGTATTTTGTTGAGGATTTTTGCATCTTTGTTCATCAGTGATATTGGCCTGTAGTTTTCTTTCCTTGTGACATCTTTGTCTGGTTTTGGTATTAGGGTGATAGTGGCCTTGTAGAATGAAATTGGGAGTGTTCCTCCCTCTATTTTGGAGGAATTTGAGAAGGATAGGTGCTAGCTCTTCTCTAAATATTTGATAGAATTCACCTGTGAAGCCATGTGGTCCTGGGCTTTTGTTTGTTGGAAGATTTTTAATCACAATCTCTATTTCAGTGCTTGTGATTAGTCAGCTTATATTTTCTATTTCTTCCTGGTTCAGTCTCAGAAGGTTGTGCTTTTCTAAGAATTTGTCCATTTCTTCCAGGTTGTCCATTTTATTGGCAAATACTTGCTTGTAGTAATCTCTCATGATCCTTTGTATTTCTGCAATGTCAGTTGTTACTTCTCCTTTTTCATTTCTAGTTCTATTGATTTGAGTCTTCTCCCTTTTTTTCTTTATGAGTCTGACTAGTCGTTTATCAATTTTGTTTATCTTCTCAAATAACCAGCTTTTAGTTTTATTGATCTTTGCTATTGTTTCCATCGTTTCTTTTTCATTTATTTCTAGTCTGATTTTATGATTTCTTTCCTTCTGCTAACTTAGGGATTTTTTTTTTTGTTCTTCTTTCTCTAATTGCTTTAGGTGTAAAGTTAGGTTGTTTATTTGAGATGTTTCTTGTTTCTTGATGTAGGGCTGTATTGCTATAAACTTCCCTCTTAGAACTGCTTTTGCTGTATCCCATTGGTTTTGGGTTGTCGTGTTTTCATTGTCATTTTTTTCTAGGTATTTTTTGATTTCCTCTTTGATTTCTTCAGTGATCTCTTGGTTATTTAGTAGTGTATTGTTTAGCTTCCATGTGTTTGTATTTTTTACAGATTTTTTCCTAAAATTGTTTATCATAGCTTTTTGAGAAAAGAATATGAGATATGTGTGTAACATTTCACACAGTGCTTGTCATGTGCTCAGTAAATGTCACCATTGTTATAATTAACAGCATTACTGTTATTATCTCAATATTTTCTAGGGGTGGAAAATGTTTTTATTCTTTCCTTCTAGGTTCTTTGGCTGGCCCAATACCTGCAAACCTCGGAGATATGCAGGTTTTGATCAAGACCACCTCAATAAAGCAAATATTGCAATAAAGTGAGTCACACAAAATTTTTGGTTTTCCAATACATATAAAGTTGTGTTTACACCATACTGTAGTCTATTAAGTGTGCAATGATGTGATGTCTGAAAAACCAACATATATACCTTAATTGAAAAATGCTTTATTGCTAAAAAATGCTAACAATCATCAACCTTCTACGAGTTGTAATCTTTTTGTGGGTGGAGGGTCTTGCCTTGTTGTTGATGGCTGCTGACTGATCAGTCTGTTGGTTGCTGAAGATTGAGGTGGCCATGACAATTTCTTAACATAAGACAACAATGAAGTTTACTGCAACAATTGACTCTTCCATGAATGATTTTTCTGGAGCATGCGATGCTGTTTGACAGCATTTTATCCACAGCAGAACTTCTGTCAGAATTGGAGTCAGTCTTCTTAAACCTTGTTGCTGCTTTATCAACTAAGCTTACATAGTATTCTAAATCCTTGTTGCCATTTCAACAATCTTCACAGCATCTTCACCAGGGGTAGATTCCATCTCATGAAACCACTTTCTTCACTCATCTGTAACAAGTAACTCCTCATCCATTAAAGCTTTATCATGAGATTGCAGCAATTCAGTCCCATCTTCAGAACTTCAAATTCTAGTTGTCTTGCTATTTCCACCACATCTGTACTTATTTCCTCCACTGAAGTCTTTAACCACTCAAAGTCATCTGTGAGGGTTGGAATCAAATTATTCCAAACTCCTGTTAATGTTGATATTTTGACCTCTTCCCATGAATCATGAATGTTCTTAATGGCATCTAGAATGGTGAATCCTTTCCAGAAGGTTTTCAACTGACTTTGCCCAGATCCATCAGATAAATCACTATCTATGGCAGCTATAGCCTTATGAAATGTATTTCTTGAATAATAAGACTTGAAAGTAGAAAGGACTCCTTGATCCGTGGGCTGCAGAATGAATATTGTGTTAACAGGCATGAAAACAACATGAATCTTGTTGTACATCTCCATCAGAGCTCTTATATGACCAGGTGCATTGTCAATGAGCAGTAATATTTTGAAAGGAATCTTTTTTTCTGAGCAGTAGGTCTCAATGGTGGGCTTAAAATATTCAGTGAACTATGTTGAACAATTGTACTGTCATCCAGGCTTTGTTGTTCCATTTATAGAACACAGGCATAGTAGATTTAGCATAATTCTTAAGGACCTTAGGATTTCAGAATGGTAAGTAAGCATTGGCTTCAACTTAAAGTGACCAGCTGCATTAGCCCCTAACAAGAGAGTCAGCCTGTCCTTTGAAGTTGGTTTCCTCCTCTCTAGCTGTGAAAGTTCCAGACGGCATCTTCTTCGGGTATAAGCCTGTTTTGCCTACATTGAAAATCTGTTGTTTAGCGTAGCCACCTTCGTTAATAATCTTAGCTGGATCTTCTGGACAACTTGTTGCAGCTTCTACTTCAGCACTTGCAGATTCACCTTGCACTTTTATGTTATAGAGATGGCTTCTTTCCTTCAACTTCGTGAACCAACCTCTGCTAGCTTCAAACTTTTCTTCTGTAGCCTCCTCATCTCTCTCAGCCTTCACAGAATTGAAAAGAGTTAGGGCTTTGCTCTGGAGTAGGCTTGTTTATGGGATATTGTGGCTCATTTGATCTTCTCTCCAGACCACTCAAACTTTCTCCATATCATCAATAAGAGTGTTTCACTTTCTTATCAGTTATGTGTTCATCGGAGTAGTGCTTTTAATTTTCCTCAATAACTTTTCCTTTGAATTCGCAATTTTGCTAATTACTTGGGGCAAGAAACCTAGCTTTGGGCCTACCTCAGCTTTCAACATGCTTTTCTCAGTATGCTTAATCATTTCTAGCTTTTGATTTAAAGTGAGAGATATGCAACTCTTCCTTTTACTTGAACACTTAGAGGCCATTATGGATTATTAATTGGCCTAATTTCAATATTGCTGTGTCTCAGGGGCTAGAGAGGCCTGAGGAGAGAGAGAGAGAGATGGGGAAACAGCTGGTCAGTGAAACAGTCAGAATACACACAATGCTTATTAAGTTTGCCAGCTTGTGTGGGTGCAGTTCATGGACACCCCAAAACAATTACAATATTAACATCAAAGATCATTGGTCACAGACCACCATGACAGTTATAACAATAATTAAAAAGTATGAGATATTATGAGAATTACCAAAATCTGATACAGAGATACAAAGTCAGCAAATGCTGTTGGAAAAATAGTGTCAATAGACTTGCTGGATATAGGGTTGCCATAAACTTTCAGTTTGTAAAAACAAACCAATATTTGCAAAAAGCAATAAAGCAAAGCACAATAAAATGAGGTATACCTCTGATTAAGTTGGCATAAGACAGATTAACAGGAGAAAAACAAATTTAATTCTCTATGTATGGGAGCATTATAAAAAAATATTAGACTCACAGAAGTGACCGAAGCAGGCAGCTTTTATACCTTTTAAACAAAGAAACAATAAATTTGTGAAAAACTGACAGGACATACAAGTTTGGGCTTGAGGTATTAGATTTGTTAGGAATTAACCAGTTTTGTTATACAGGCTTCTTGGCCCTAAATTCCCTATTTCTGGTGATAAGTAAGCCTGGTACAGGGAGGGTACCTTTCACATGGCAGAGTCACGTCCTGTTTTCAGGGGGACAAAGGAGGGTCAGAGTGTTCTTCTTGCACCAACTGTTTCTTAAGCAACTAATTCAAAATAATCAATATGCCAAAATAGCATCTTTGGGGGGGTGGCATATTCTGCTCTCCTTCAATTTTAAAGTAAGAAATTTCAAGCTAGAGAGGTTAAGTGACTTGCGAAAGGTCACACAATGAACAAATAGTAAGGCAGGAAAGAGAATCAAATTTCTAGTCTCCCACAAGACATTCTGTTTTTCACTTCATTGTGAGGCCTCCTATGTTAGAAAAGTATCTCTATTAAGTTACCGCTGTCAAGGACCCTAAATTTTATAGTTTCTTTTCCACTCTCTAAAGTAATGGCACACTAGCCAGTATTTTGATTTAACTGCTCCTTCCTTGTAAGACATTTGTTTTACTTTTCAAACACTCACATTTATCTTCATGTTTACTCCTGAGGAAGTGGTAACACAAAATAAAACCCCCCAAACTCCATCTTAAGAGCTGCAAAATTGAAAGCAAAAAGGAGTAAAGGTTGTATATTTTGTTTTATCAGATAATAACTATTCTGTCTTCCTGGCTGTCAACTCACTTCTTTTTCCTTTTCACTGTTTTCTTACAATGAGAGGAGAACCAGAAAGTATAGAGCTATACCCCAAGGGGAGAGCTTGGAAAATGGGGAGTGATAATTCAGAGAACATTAGGGAAGAAACTACCCCATTTTCACCCCATTTGCTCCAATTTCCTAACTCCTCCACAAACTGAAGCAGCAGATAATTTTTATTGTTCCTGATGATATCATAGATGTCTGGAAAAACTTATTTCACATGAGTTTTGTTCATAATAGACTGAGCTGCTTTGATTTTTATGTTTTGTCCTGACCTTTTGATTTCAGGACAAGACTGGTTGTTAATTCTCACAGCATTTCCTAGCAGAGTTGTGCTATGCAAAGAAATGAAGCTTTCTTTGTCAACTCTGTGTCATTGTGCAGTGGAAATCATGAAATGTGGTATTATTCTTTGGTAGAGTCATCTTCCAAAGAAGTAATGTTCTCCCATTAAAATTTTAAAAATTATTTTAGAGACTTAGGGCATTGGAATTGCCTAAAAATTAGACAAGCTGGAAAAATACTGTTTCTCTAAGATTACCAAGAGCTTTTTCAGTCAAATAAGTTACTGTGTCCTCATCACAGTTCCCTGCAATTTCAGACTCAGGGTGGGAGAATCAGCACAGAAATTGACTTACCAGTGCCGCATACCAAGTAAGCCATGGGAAGAATAAAATCCTCCTACACAGCTGAGCACATCCATTGATACTTGCAATGGCTTGAATGGTTGATTCTTGCAAATCATTCCATCTCAGGTACACAGGCTATCAGTAGTGCTATTTCCCTTACCAGTGGTTGGTCTAGACATGGCTATATGATGCCATTGAAGCTGATGAGGCAGGAGGGGAAGTCAGGAGGAGGTGAGGGAGGGGGGATTCTGGGATGAATGAAATATAAAGATTGTATCTGAGGCTGAGTTGCCTAAAGAAAAGCCTGAGAAGTGGATGCTTATAAAAGGTATTTACTGACAGTGTGGTCTCTGGAGAACAGGAATGAGGGAAGCAAAATAGGGTGTAGAAAACAGCGGAGCAAGAATGTGTTCTCAGTTGGTGAAGGGCTTCAGTCTGGTCCTATGGGAAAACCTGGAGCAAAAATTGCACCATGGAGTTGGTTCCACCTTGAGGTGAAGGGTGAAGGGAAATGAGCTTGGAGAGGTAGACAGGAGTCAGATCATGGAAGGCTTTGAGTGCCAAGCCAGAGAGCTTGTGTGTGATTCTGTAGCTGATGAGAAGCCATTAAAGCTTTTAAACTAGTCAGATATAGCTACTGAATAAGTCCTCTGTTGCAGATAGGAGAATGGATTTAAGGGGAGATGAGAGTCCGGCTGATACGGCAGACATTTTATTGTCAAGGTTTGAACTGATGAGAGACTGACTCAGGACATGATGTGAGGAGTAATTAGGGAGAGAAAGATTTGAGGCATAGCTCAGAAGTGGAATGAGCAAAACATGATGATTGATTAGAGTGGGGTTAAGTGAAAAAGAGGAAACAAGTAACAACCCAAGTTTTCTAGCTGGTGACTGCTGTGTCCACTGATGAGCCAATATCCAATAAGAGGTGGAAATGACAAGCAGAGGTGATAAGTTCAATTTGGGTTACCCTGAGTTTATGGTATCTGTGGGGCATTTAAGAAGAAATAGACAGCAAACATTTTACTATGGAAGCCTGAAGATCCATGAGGATAAACTTGGGCCGAAGATGCCTATGCAGTTGTCATCAGAGTACTTATTGCAGGTGGCAGGCAAAACCAAAGGAAAGTCCGGAAGGGGTTGTGTGCCTATTGTAGACAAATAATCGTCCCCCTAAAAATGTTTATGTCGTAATCCCTGGAACCTGTGAATATGTTACCTCACATCGTAAAAGAGCTTGTAGACATGATTAGATTAAAGATCTTACGATGAGGAGACTATTCTGGATTATCGAGGTGAGCCCAATGTAATCACAAAGACCCTTAAAGAGGAATGCAGGAAGGTCAGAGTCAGGGGAGGACAGAGGTCAGAGAAAGAGAGAGAGAGAGATTGGAAAATGCTACACTTCTGGCTTTGACGCTGGAGTATGTGGAAACCAGCCAAAGAAGACAGACCGTCACTAGAAGCTGCACAAGGCAAGAGAACAAATTCTCCCTCAGATCTTCCAGAAGAAAACATCCCTGCTGATACCTTGATTTGAGCCCATTAGGGCCAATTTTGGATTTCTAACCTCTAGAACTGTAAGACAATAAATTTGTGCTGATCTAAGCCACTATATTTGTGGTAATTTGTTACAGCAGCAAATGGAGACGATCACAGTGACCTTGTGTGAGTCAGCTGACCTCCACAGACTACAGTTAATTCTGTTCTTCCAAAAATATGGGCAGAATAGCTACTCTGTGCCAATATGTAGCCTTTAGAAACCAATATGTGAGTGGAAGAGAAAGAAACAGAAACAAATAATTGTAAATACAGTGTGAGAGGAGCTGAGATAAATGGAATTTTGTAAGGTCAGAAAAGGTGGAGGGGTCAATTCTCTCAAAGATAAGGAAGGCTCCACCACTGTGGTGAAACTTAGCTGAGTCGCAAGGGATGCCTGCAAAAAGATCATCTTACAAGATGATCTCTGAGACTCCTCAAAAAGGCAAAATTCTGAGATTACAGAACTCTTTTTAAACAGAGTGATGAATTGCAAGATATCTTGAGAGATGGGCAGCCATGCTGGATTGAAGTAATTGGTTTCCTCAATTGCTCTTTCTCAACTTCTCTGACTCACACTTCTGTCTCCTTGGGATGGTGACATTTGATATAGATTGTCATTCTTAAAAGCCCAAATAGTTAGAATTTATTATACTTCTATCTTTAGTTGTTGGTTTTAAAAAATGTATTAATATATTAGTTTCCTACCAAAAAACTGGGTGGTTCAAAACAACAGTAATTTCTTTTCTCACAGTTATGGAGGCCAGAAATCCAAAATCAAGGTGCTGACAGGGCTGTGCTCCCTCGGAAGGCTCTAGGGGAGAATCCTTCCTTGCTTCCTCCAGCTTCTGGTGCTTGCTGATAACCTGTGGCATTCCGGGGCTTGTAGACACACCATTTCAGTCACATGGCCAACTTCTTCCTGTGTGTCTTCATATTGTCATTCCTCAGTGTGTGTCTGTCTCTGTGTCCAAATTTCTCTTTTAATAAGGGCACCAGTCATATGGGATTAGAGCCCACTTTAATGACATATCTTTTTAAACTTGATTACCCCTCTAAAGACCTATCTTCAAATGAGACACATTGTGAGGAACTAGAGATTAGGATTCCAAAATATTTTGGGGAAGGGGACACAATTCAACCCATAACAATTGATAGCTTCAGTTCATTTATACTTATGAATGGATTAAAAAGAGCTATAATATTAAGAAGCTACTTTATCCTTTCCTATGCAGAGGAGAAAACTTAGGGTAGAAATTTGGAGATAAACAGGATAAGAGTAAGAACAAGAAGACAAAAGTCAGAGAAAAAATATGCAAATAGTGGGCTTCCCTGGTGGCGCAGTGGTTCAGAGTCCGCCTGCCGGTGCAGAGGACACGGGTTCGTGCCCCGGTCTGGGAAGATCCCACATGCCGCAGAGCGGCTGGGCCCGTGAGCCATGGTCACTGAGCCTGCGCGTCCGGAGCCTGTGCTCCGCAATGGGAGAGGCCACAGCAGTGAGAGGCCCGTGTACCGCAAAAAAAAAAAAAAAATGCAAATAGTCACAAAATCATTATTATGCTTTGCCTTTAAACATATTAACTTTCCTATTTGAATATTAAATATCGATTTCCATTTAAATAGAATTTTTAAATTCTATTTAAATATTAAATGTTCTATCTAAATATTAAAACAATTTTTTAAACTCTTTTAGAAGATGGTTTGTGATATCACCCAAGATTTTTGTAAGTACGAGTTATTTCTTATGGTAATCTGAATATGAAAACAAACTAAAAGAAATAACCAATGGATGCAGAATTTTTTTTCATATAAGGAAGTAAAAAAGTTCATCATGAGGTTGGCAAGTGAGAGGAGGAAAAAGGGAAGAGATGATCAGTAACATCAGGCTATTCTGTTGCTTTTCTTTCCCTAGTTTCTCCCACAAGAATTCAAGAGAGCAGGAAGGTAAACTTTCAGGAAATGGATTTTTTCATCAGGAAGCTATTAAAGAGGCTGCCAATATGACACCCTGTAGTAAATTACCCATCACCACAGCTGCAAGGGACTCTGAGGCGAATGCCAAGCTGGGCTGCTTCTCAGACACTGGACCACCCTGCATCATCAGAACATGGCCAAGAAAGAACCAGCAGCTCTAAGAACATAAAATAGAACAAGTTCCAGGCATATACTGATCAAGTGTGCTTTAGATAGGAGTTAAAAAGGGATAAAAAGAGTTAAGAACTAATGACAAAAACACTTGTTTTAATGTTCTTCTTCAAATCTGCTCTCTAGAGTTAAACATTTTCACTACTCAGTGTGTGTACCTTTTTTTTGTTTTAAAATAATGCAAGGAAATATGGAAATATGGAGTCAACTTGAAAAAAATATCAGACTATTTAACAGATAAGGTCATCATCACCAAGGTACCTTCTCTCTTCTGTTGACAGAACTATCAGAGAAGTACTACATGGTTTCTTGAATATTTATTAGTTTCCTATGGCTGCTGGTATTCTTCGACTTGTGGCCATATCACTCCAGTACGTGCCATCATTTCCACATTTTCTTCTCCTCTTCCATCTGTTTCTAATCTCCTCTGCCTCTCTTTTATAAGGATGCATGTGATTGCATGTAGGGAACTTTTGGATAATCTAGGTTAATCTCCTTATCTTGAAATCCTTTACTTAATTACACCTGCAAAGACCCCTTTTCCAAATAAGGTCACATTTACAGGTTCCAGGGATTAGGACCTGATGTCTCTGGGGGACATATTTACAAATACAGAGACTATTACAAATGCAGAGCTTACAAAACGAAAAATACTGCACAATGATAGTAAACATGAAAGGCAGTATAAGGTCAGCTCTAGAGTTATCTAGACTTGGGTTCAAGTCCCTGCTCTGCATCTATTAACCTGCGTGACTTTGAGCAGATGATTTAACATTTCTGTATACCTCCCTGCTCTTATCTGTAAAATGTGGCCAATATTACCCGCTCCATAAAAGGGTTGTGAGGAGGAATAAATGAGATAATTCATTTAAAACATTTAGCATGTGATTTGCAGCGAGCAAGCTTTCAGTATCTATTGATAAAATTATTAAGAGTAGTGGTAAAAAAGCAGAACTCTGTGAAATGCCCAATATTATTGTCAATTATGCTCTTTGACATTTAAAATTACTTCCTCTTGAACCTCAGAAAAAGGGAGAGACCAGCTGAGTACTTTAAGAAAAAGACATCAAAATAACCTTTATAAAGTAATGGAATCAATACATTAGGAGCAAGAGATGCCACAAAATGAAATACTGAATACAAACAAATGGGAACTTCAGTCTAAATCGTTTGCCTCATAGCAATACAAATACAGAACCGATTTCCAAGAAAAGGCACAAAGCAAATAGCAGAAGTGCTTTTAAACTTGTAGACATTAATTGCTTAAAAGATGACTAAGGGAGAAGCCATAATTTTAAAATAAATAGAATAAAATGGATATGATTACTAGTCTAAGCAGCCGTTTTTAGTGCCCATAGTCATTATGTTTTTTTATTTTTAAATGATTTTAAAAATACTATCACGGAAGAGAAAGGTCCTGTAGAACTCTCTCTTCTTTAAGACAGCAGTTTATGAAGCCACATGGGATGAAGAATGTTTTTGTCAGCAGGCAGAAGTGTGTGGTGCTTTCATTCTAGTGAAAATGACTTCCTGTCATTTCCTTTATTTTTAATTCAGAGTTGAAGAAAAATTTGAGAGAAAGACAGGGGTCCAAATCTATTTCACATGAACTGTAAATTTGATTTTGGGGAGGAAGCCGTGGGTGAAGTTTTAGGTGAATAACAATGAGGTCAATTTTAGGGGAAAAATTCTCCAGCACCACAAAGTAGATATCGGAATGACTGAATCAGCTAAATATCACTCCTTATCAATTTTACATGCAAAATGGTTGCATTCAAAATGAAGTCCAGTTTTTTCCCCTGAAATTATGTGTGAATAGCAAAGTTTTCCTGGAGAACAGGATCTATATGTGAAACTGTAGTTCTTCCTTGCTGATACAAGAAGGAATGCTTCAGCAATCCTATTCTTTTTCCTGGTCTTATCTTTGTCAGTTCTTATCAATTTCCTTGTTTTTTCCAGTCTATCACAACCATTTCTCTGACACCAAATTCTAATGGGATCCTTACTGCTTCCCTATAATTGAATTATAAAATGCCTCTGGCTGTGATCATCAGCATACCTTTCATTATAGTCAACATTATTATTCATTCTAACAGAAGAGTCCATGTTGTGAAAAACCTTGAAATAACTCCCATCTTGGGAGGGTCTGATTCAGTAGGTTTGTCCTAGTCTCAGGAACCTGGATTTCTTAAAATCCCTCCAGTAGCTTCATTTATATGGTGCTTTCTGGTCGTTTAAATAAATCAATGTACAGGTTAGTATAAGTACCGTCTCTTGGGGGCTTCCCTGGTGGCGCAGTGGTTGGGAGTCCGCCTACCGATGCAGGGGGCGAGGATTCATGCCCCGGTCCGGAAGATCCCACATGCCGTGGAGCAGCTGGGCCCGTGAGCCATGGCCGCTGGGCCTGCGCGTCCGGAGCCTGTGCTCCGCGGCGGGAGGGGCCGCAGCAGTGAGAGGCCCGCATACCACAAAAAAAAAAAAAAAAAAAGGAAGTACCTTCTCTCTAGAAGAGTGCCATGGGCTGTTCTTTAGAGAGATACTATTCTTTTGCTCCTTGTGACTTCCAGTGCCCTGGACATAGTAATATTTATAGCGTGTGTGTGTGTGTGTGTGTGTGTGTGTGCGCACATGTGCATGTGTGTGTTTTAGAATGTATGTAATAATGCCTATTTATTTCCAAACATTTGGAGAAATCTTGATTTAGACTATTAGTGGAAATGAGAAAGCAAAAAGTAATCCCCTTAACAACTCAAAAATGTTAAAATTATCTGAAGATTGATTATAATTCCAATGACAAAGATTATTAAAGATACAATCAGAATAACAAAGCAGTGATCAGTCTAGACTATCATAACTCCATATTCTTAATCTTATTCATTTCCTTCTAATTATGACCTGTTATGAACTGCACGTATCTTTGAAGCTCTTTTAAATACTTTTTTGAGCAAACTTGTCAATAACTAACAATGACAATAATAACAATACTGGCAACAGTCAACACTCATTTAACATTTAAGTTCCAGGCAAGATGGCAAACACTTTACATATAGTTTATCTAAGTTAACAACTACCTAATTGGGGGGATATTATTACTCTTGCTGTTTTATTGATGAGGAAAAAATTGTCACACAAATGAAAAGTAGTTGGACTGAGAAGATCTCAAGAAATCTGATTCCAAAGCTTAACACTCCATTAAATAAATAAAACCATTCACATTTAAAGAAGTGGTAAAGTTTTGCCTCAGGACATCACGCCCTGAGACCAGATTTTCATTGCATCTTTCATTATTTATACTATGTCTGCCTCCCAAAGGAATCTAGGTTGGGTTACAAGAGCAGACACATTTACACTGGAGTGAAACAACCCAAGAACCTTTAAGAACAGCAGGGAGAAAAAAAAAAAAAAAGAACAGAAGGGAATAGGAAGAGGTGGCTCCAGATGGCCTAGTTGAAATGAAACCACTGATTCAAAACAAAATCTTGCCACTGAGGCACAAAAATGAACAGCATGAGTTTGCAGATTTATTTTTTTGTTTGGTTTCCGGAGTGTAGTGGGAAGACTTCTTGAGATATTAATCTCAGAGAGTTTTCTTTTATGCTGTTCTTTCCTGTCTTTTCCTTGTCAGTCTAAGACATGTTCCAGCCCATGGCTTTGAGGGGAACAAGGGTTGTTACAGCATAAATGTAAAGAGAAAACAAAATTGTTTGCAGTTATCGTTTTAATTCCCACGCTGGGCTTCCGAAAATCAAAAGGGAAGTCTTGCAGGAGAATTTTTGCCACAGAAGTGATTAGAAAGAGAATTGTGCCCCATCTCTGGGCGATTCCACCATGGCCTTTGTCTGGGGGATGGGCATCATGAATTTAGAGGAGGTCAGGGGTCTAAGGGAGATGAAGCCTGGCCACTTCCCTCTGCTCCTGAGCAAAGGAGTCACATCCACTGTCTTCAAAACCCTTTGGGCGAGGGCCTTCCATCCCTATGGCTGCCTGCATGTCTTCTACAGCCTATCCAGCAGAAGGACCTCACCTGTACTGCTGGAGACTTGCCCCATGAGAACAACAGCCAGGACAAAAGACAGGTCCTTGATCCTTAAAGGGGATGGGAGTGGTATGGGATTAAAAGCCTCAGCAGAAGAACTAAGGGAAACCAATCCTACACTATCACTTACAAAGGAGGAATTTAGTGTTTCAGTACACACATACACACACACACACACACGCACACTGATATTTTTTTAAAAGACATTGGTTATTGCCATAAAAAATACATCCTTTTATATTGCATTTTTCACTTAAAAAAGCACCTTCACATGGGGTCTGAATAGTGTAATAGAAATTTTAAAGATGCAGAAACCTGTTTCAATAAATAATTTCTCATTCCCTATTTTGAACTGTAGTTCATTGGAGATCTTTGTATAATAAATTAAATTAGTGCTGTTCAGATATATTTCTTTCGGACTATTGAACTTAATAAGAAGTTATTGCTTAAGGCAGAAGTTACACATCAGAATCTCCTGGAGGACCTGTAAAAACACAGATCGCTGGCCCCCGCTTCCAGATTCAGTAGGTCTGGGGTAAGACCCTTGAATTTATGTTTCTAATGAGTTCCTAGCTACTGCTGCAGCTGCTGGTCTGTGATCATACTTTGACAAGCAGTAACCTGGGAGATTTAGAAACATGAATATTTAGCATATCCTTTAAGATTTGTCTCAACTACCAATGGCCTCACTTTACAAGGCTGGGATTAAGCAAACATATTAAGTACTTCCTTTGGGTCAGGGAATGATAGCCCATAGCTAGTCAAAATTCAGATTGGGCCAAGATTCTTCTGCCGCAGAATCATATGCAAGAGAAGTCTAGGGCAATTAGGGAAATGTGACCAACCATGTTGTCCCAGGCCAAGCTGAATATTTTGTATAAAGGCAGCTAAAACTCACACTCATATTTGTCGGGGACTCATAATGTATGCCAGACATTTATTTACCGTTCTTCAATAAGCTGAAGACATATATCCTATAAGGATGAAATTAGGCTTAAAAATAAAGTGTTTTTAAGGGAAGAGCATAAAACACTAAAATTAATGTTTTTTCTTTTTAAATCTGATTTTTTTTTCTGTCATTTGCAACAACATGGATGGACTTGGAAGGTATTATGCTAAGTGAGATAAGTCAGACAGAGGAAGACAAATACTGTATAGTATCACTTATATGTGGAATCTAAAAAAAATACAGCAAATGCGAATATAACAAAAAAGAAGCAGCCTCACAGATACAGAGAACAAACTGTTTACTAGTGGGGAGAGGGAAGGGGAGAGGGGCAATAAAGGGGTAGGGAATTAAGAGGTACAAACTATTAGGTATAAAATAAGCTACAAGGATATATTGTACAACACAGAGAATGTAGCCAATATTTTATAATAACTATAAATGAAGTATAATCTTAAAAAATTATGAATCACTACATTGTACACCTGTAAGATATAATATTATACATAAATCTACTTCAATAAAAAGAGAAAAATCTAAATTATCTTAATATGGATGCACAGCTCACTGGAAATTGAAAAAAGTATTAATGAAGGAAATGTAGCAATTGCTCTACAAGTAATATATTCCAAAGAAACGAGTATGCATTTGTGCAAATATATAGCTACCAGAATGTTAATTAAGGAGCTATATATTATGTTAAAAAATAAAAATACCTATAAATCCATTAAGATGTATGGCATTATGAAGAACAATGATAGGGCTTCCCTGGTGGCGCAGTGGTTGAGAGTCCTCCTGCCGATGCAGGAGACACGGGTTCGTGCCCTGGTCAGGGAAAATCCCACATGCCACGGAGCGGCTGGGCCCGTGAGCCATGGCCGCTGAGCCTGCGCATCCGGAGCCTGTGCTCCGCAACGGGAGAGGCCACAACAGTGAGAGGCCCGCGTACCGCAAAAAAAAAAAAAAAAGAAAAATGATAAAGTTATTAAGAAAACAGGCTAGAAGAATATTCAACAACATAGAAAAACGTACACGATATATTTTAGTGAGAAAAGCTAGTCATAAAACTGTATGCATAGGGACTTCCCTGGCGGTCCCGTGGGCGCGGGTTCCGTCCCAGGTTGGGGAACTAAGATCCTGCATTCTGTGCGGCGCGGCCAAAAACAAACAAACAAACAAAACCCCCAAAAAGAAACAAACAAACAAAAAGAAACAAAAAAATTGTATGCATAAAAGAACCAGTGTTGTGAACATAATGCATATGTGTGCATATGCTTTTCTTCTAAGTCTTCAGAAAATCGTTTGTTCGTTTTCTCCTCCATCAGACCAAGAATATGGATTTCTCTTGCTTTTTTCTCTTTCAAGTTTTGTAGGGATCAAATTCGTTCTCAGGTTTGTATCTGTTGGCAAAGATATAGACAAGTCCCAGCACGACTACCAATTTTTGACTGATAATCAATTTTTCAGTTTTGTCCTATTCTCCTTCTTTGCTCACAAATGATTATTTGATAGAACAATTGAAATAGATGAAACACTCTGTAAAATTACTGGCTGTACTTCCCATCTTAACTCTAATGTATGAACTTTTACACCCGGAGACTACACTAAATTAGGAGTCGCTGCATTCAAATGGATCTAGAATAAAGAGGTGGAGGCAAGACACACTCCTCTCTCTGTCTCTTAAAAAGCAAAGTCTTTGTGGAAGAGAAACCAATCCCACCCCAGTCATCTGGTTAAAACTGTCCCTGGTGACCTAAGTCAAAGAGCACACAGTAGTAGTGGTTAAAAGATTCTCACTTGTTTTTTCCCAGGTAGTCTACATTTCAAGAAGAGAAACTGGACCGGCCATGAGGTAAAGTCTACATAGCTTTTAATCAACCCTGATCCATCTGCCTTATTATTACAGGCAAGTTCTGACAATTTCTGTTTTTAAGGTGTACTTTTGACAATGTTCAGTGGACATTTATCAAGTCTCTGCAGTATGCCGGGGGCTGTGCTGTTTGCTGGGATAACAGTGGTGATTAAAACAAAAATGGGGGCTTCTCTGGTGGTGCAGTGGTTGAGAGTCCGCCTGCCGATGCAGGGGACACGGGTTCGTGCCCCTGTCCGGGAGGATCCCACATGCCGCGGAGGGGCTGGGCCCGTGAGCCATGGCCTCTGAGCCTGCGCGTCCGGAGCCTGTGCTCCACAAGGGGAGAGGCCACAGCAGTGAGAGGCCCATGTACCGGAAAAAAAAAAAAAAGAGAAATGGTTCTTGCCTTCATACAGTTTAGACTCTCATTTGTTCATCAGTTTTAATTTTTGTTATGATGCTTTTTTTTTTCTTTTCTGTGTTCCCTTTGGTCCTTTAGTGGGAAATTGAGATGCCAGAGGTGGAAGGGGGAAGGGGGTGGGAAGTGCTCTTACTTAAAGACTAATTTGGACATGAAATCACCTTTTATGCATTGTCTTTAACCCTTGGTTTGCATTCCACATGTGGATGTCAATGCAACAATTTACAGAGAGAATGAATTATACACAAGGCAGTGGGATGTTCACCAAAAGCCCCTGTATTAGTTTCCTATTGGTGCTGTTACAAATTACCACAAAGTGACTTAAGAAAACACAAATATATTATCTTGCAGTTCTGAAGGTCAGAGTCCAAAATCAGTTTCACTGGGATAAAATCGAGGTGTTGGCAGAAATGCCTTCCTTCTAGCGAGGGATCAATTCCTGTGCCTTTTCAAGCTTCTAGAAGCCACCTACTTTCCTTGACTTGTGACTCATTCCTTCATCCTTCATCTTCATTTAAAGTTCATCACTCCAACCTCTCCTTCCTTTGTCACATCTCCTTTTCTGACTCTGATCCTCTTGCCTCCATTTTACAATGACCCTTGTAATTACATTGCGTCCAACTGGATAGTCAAGGATAACCTCCCCGTGTTGAGAACCTTAACTTAATCACAGCTACAGGCTCCCCTTTTCCACAGCAAAGTAACATATTCACGGTTTCTATGGATTAGAATGTGGACATCTTTGGGGGCCATTTTTTCTATCCACCTCAACCCTGTTGCCCTACTTTTCTAGGTGAAATCATGCTTAGAATATTATCAAATACACTCATTCCCCAAATCTCAATGTTGTTAGTACAACTGTATTAGCTATCTATTGCTACATTAACAAATTACCCCCAAATTCAGCAGCTTACAACAACAAATATTTATCATCTCACAGTTTCTATGGATCAGCAATCTGGGCACAGGTTAGCTGTGCCTAGTGTCTCTGACTCAAAGTTTTTCATAATGTTGCAGTCAAACCATCAGCTAAGACTATAATCTCATCTGAAGGTGGGATCTACTTCCAATTTCACCTATACCTTATTGGTAGGCATCGATCCCTCACTTGTGGCCCCCACACCGGGATGCCTCACAACATGGCAGCCGTGTTCTCCCAGGTGATCAATCTAAGGGAGAGCAAGAGAAACATGCCCAAGATGGAAGCCACAGCCTTTTTCTAACCTAATCTTAAAAGTAACATCACACAGCTTTGCCATATTCTGTTTACTAGAAATGAGTTGATATGTTATATTCAAGGGGAATGGATAATGCATGAATATCAAGAGGTAGGAATCAGTGGGGACCATATTAGAGGCTACCTACCATAGCTGCCCTAATACCTTGAACTTCAGGGACTTTCAATGCCAAAATTACACAAATATTTCTCTTCCTCTATTTCCACACTAACATTTCCTAATTCAGATATTGAACAGTAATTCTAGAATACTTAAAAATATTTTTAAATTAAGGATTTTTTTAACAGTCTGTACAATTATTTAGCTCATCTGAGAAGAAAAGGAAAATGTAATCATTATGGATTTTCAGTTCTATTTTAACTTCCAGGTTTTTTAAAATTTGACAATAAAGGCTGGATAGGAAACATACAAGAATTAAAATTATTGTCCCAAATTGAAATTCTCTGGTGAATATGTCAGATAATAGGTAAATAAAAGTCAAATTGGGGGAAAGTATCTTTCTCACTTTAAACAAACAAAAAGTCCTATGCTAAAAAAGACCTTTGCATTTCCATCCTACAGTTGAATGAACTACTTGATTATTTTAAATAATGGATGATATATAATGCAATTTCTCCATTTCTTATTATTTTCCTTTCTCTTTCTTTGAATAATGCAATAGAGATAGCATCCAACTTAGATGGTTTGACTTATGATTTTTTGACTTTACCATAGTGCAAAAACAATATGCATTCAGTAGAAAGTGTAGTTTGAATTTTGAATTTTATCTTTTCCAGGGCTAGTGATATGCAGTATGACATTCTCTCATGATACTGGACAGAGGCAGTGACCCACAGCTCCCAGTCAGCCACGTGATCACAAGGGCCAACAACCAATATAGTTAAAACCATTCTGTATCCATGCTACCACTCTGTTTGTACTTTCAGTACAGTACTCAATACATTACATTAGATATTTGACACTTTATTATAAAATAGGTTTTGTGTAAGATGATTTTGCCCAACTGTAGTCTAATCTAAGTGTTCTGAACACATTTAAGGTAGGCTAGGCTGTTATGATGTTTGATAGGTTAGGTATGTATTAAGTGCATCTCGACTTAACAATCAACTTATGTAACGCCATCATAAGTCAAGGAAGATCTGTACAGCATAGGGATACATTTTTTTTATCATTACAGTAATAATCTAACTTTCAGCACACAATTTTTTCCAATGGATTAATCAATGTTCTGACCTGAAGAATTCTTGTGCCCATCCACCAAAGAAAATCTGTCAGTAATAATTCATGTTTACTCAACATTACCATGTTGGTTCCTCATCTTAGAAAATATAATTCTGACGTTTAAAGTCAGCACATTAGATCTGTTTATATATAATTATTTTTATTATTAAAGAAATAGTAAAACAGTACACTAGGAAAGAAACAAGTGTTGGGAGTTTGAACACATAAAATGACAAACATGTTCACCCAGTTGAAGCGAAAGGGTGAAATCTGGAGAGATTAGAGTGAATATTGACAAAATAGTAACTGCAACTGTTCTTAAATCTAAATGTGAGTAAAATGAATCTTATATTGGAGCTGTTGATTAGAGGTTTGAGGAGAGGAATGACATGCTTTAAATTTAAGGAGAAAACTACTACTTTTAAATAGAGGTACTTAAAATTGGTAAGCAATAGGATGCATGGGGGAAAAGGTCATGTGTCTATATTCTGTGTTTAAGCACTTTTGCAGGTTTGTTTTTCATTGAAGTGTTTAGCCTGTTCCTATATTCTGCTTGTAATCTCTTTCAGTTATTCAAGCCACACTTAAACTCCTCCAGGGTGACTGCACAGAGCAGTTAGTACCTGAGGAGAAAGTGATGCTGTAATAATACCAATATATTGCTTCCATAAAGTCAAGCATTTTACCCTGTAACTTCAACTATAAGTTCTAGTTGTGCTATTGGGTCCTAAATACATATTTCTAGAGAATGGATTCTTGTGGCCTAATTTGAGTCAGCTATTCTCTCTTCAACTAATCAACTGTGGCTACGTGTGTGGGGTGGAGGGGTGGGGAGGGATGGGGAGATGGGGGGTAGGGGGAGAGTGGGTGGGTCCCACTATACTAAAATGAGTACCATCAACTGTGTAAATGAAATTAGGAGGGGGAGGTAGAGGGGGTAATTTCCAGAAAACGGGGTCTGAGAACCCAGAAAAAGAGGAGTTTGAAAAGAAACCAAAATTTCCACTATAGCATGACATCTTTTAAAATATCCGAAGATAATTATCAGACTTCCTATGAGTCTTACCTTGAGATTTTTTTAAAAATCTCCATAAAATTTTGAACCCCTTAGCTTTTTTAACCTCTTCTAAATTTGTGAATATTAGATATAAATTGCACAGTAAAATCAACAACTAGCGTAGTGCATAATTCTATACACATGTCTAATCACTACTCAAGGCAAGAAGCAAAATATTGTCCACAGCTGAAAAGCTTCCAATACAGTTTTGTTTTTTTTTTTTTACTTCCTTTAACCTCCAGAGAAAAACACTCTCCTGACCTTTAGGGTCATTCATTCTTTGCCTTTATCTATTTAATTTACGGTAGTTTATTCATCTAACTATATATCCCTAAACATCATCGGGTTTTTTTTTTTTATTTTGAGTTTGCATAATGGACTAAACATCATCGTTTTTTTTTTTATTTTGAGCTTTGCATAATGGACTCATACAATATATAGACCCATTTGTATCTTGATTCCTTTGCTCAACATGCTATTTATAAAACTCATGCATAGTGTTCTGTGTAGCTATTTTCGTTTGTTTTTCATTGTGTTCCACTGAATGAATATGCCAGATTGCTTAGAGCCATTCTAAAATTGAGCCTTGTTTTGGGACTTTCCCAATGTGGTATTATTGTACACAGTGCTGCTCTGAACCTTCCAGATCATGTATCCTGATGCACAGAAGTATTTCTCCAGGGTATATACTTAGGAGCAGAAATTTGCTGTGTCGTAGGATATGCATATCTTTAGCTTCACTAAGTAAGATGAAACCTTCTTCTAAAGTGGTTGCACCAGTTTACAGCCCCACCCTGGCGGGATATAAGAGTTCTTCTTGCTCCACATACTTACCGTGACTTAGTTATCACATTTTCAGCGGACCTAAATATTGTGCTGACGGAAGCATTAGACTGAAGCATTAAGAACTATGAATTACATAAAGGCTAATGCATTCACTTTGAGATTACTCTCTTTATTTTATTTACCATATGAGTTGACTATAAACAACTGTTATTGCATACTGACATACAAGAATTATCAAGGGGGAAAATTCTGTTAAGAATATTTGAGCTATGGAAAAATCTGTTAGGGTTTTTGGTCCTAACATTTTAAAGATGCAAAAGAGACATCCAGGCTTACTTTTCCGTAGTCTCTTCTGTATTTCTAATAACTTTAATACTTTCATGCAAGAAGAGAATGCCACATGTTTTTCAATGGCAAACAGAGCAGAAATGAAAGCTAAAAGCTTGGAAGAATAGTTTCTACAGACCATTGTGACATTTTCCATAATTTAACAATAATTAACCATGAAATAGGTGATGATTTGAATATTGTACACTTACATAAAGTAACCATTGAAAACGTTTCAAATTTAATAGGATGATTTGAATTTTATTTTCTGTTCAAAGAAGATGCATTTAGGGAATTCATTAGATTTTAATTCATTTCTTTCATCAAAAGATATTATAAATGTATAACCTTAAAGAATAAATTGTTGGAACTGAGTACTGAGGAAAAATTGTCAATAGATTTTGAAAATATAGTTTCATTTTAGGAAAAAGTTATAAATTAGTACTAAGAAGTCGATGAAATTCCATTCCCAACAACATGCTTCTGAGAGACAATTTCTCTACTATGAATGTTATGACGTTTAGACATATTTGTCCCTCTGTGAGTAGTAGTATCGTCAATCCAGCCCAGAGAAGATACAAGGAAGAATCAAGTCCACTGGTCATATTTAAAACTTGAAGTATTGATATATACAGTGTTTATTCAAAGTTTGTGTATTGACTGTGGTGAAGGACTGGATTTTTGTTCTATTTTAATGAGGCACTGATCCAATAATTCCCCAAAAGAGGAAAATATTAAGAAAGTTCTTGAAGAGTCTTTCTCTCAAAAAAGTGCTAGGCCCAAGTGGTTTTCAGATGAGTTCTTTTAAACCCTTAAAACACATATAACTGGTGTAATATTTAAACAGTTCCAGAGAATAGAGAGAAAGAAATCATCCCAGTTCTTCCTATGAGGTCATCATAACCCTGATATGAAAACTAACAAGACAAGAAAGAAAATTGTATCTAAAAAATTATGCAAAAATCTCACATAATATGGATTATAAGTACATATTAAAACAACTCCATTATGTAAGGATAATTCAATAATAAGAAAACTATTAATATAAATAATATAATTAATGTATCATATTAATAGGTCAAAGGAAAAAATTAGCATTATAGTAGATGCCACAAAGACATTTGACAATGTCAAACGTTCAAACAACCATTACCGATTTTTAAAAATTGTACAGGGACTTCCCTGGTGGTCCAGTGGTAAAGAATCCACCTTCCAATGTAGGGGACGTGGGTTCAATCCCTGGCAGGGAGCCAAGATCCTACATGCCGCGGGACAGCTAAGCCCGCACGCCACAACTACTGAGCTCGCACACCTCAACGAGAGAGCCTGCGTGCTGCAAACTACAGAGCCCATGTGCCCTGGAGCCTGTGCGCCACAACTAGAGAAGAGAAAACCCTCACACCACAACTAAAGAGGAGCCCAAGACACAACAAAAGATCCTGCATGCCTCAGTGAAGACCCTGTGTGCCGCAACTAAGACCCAATTCAGCCCAAAAAAATAAAGGGAAAAAGAATCGTAAAATAGGGATAAATGGATACTTTAAAATATACATGTATTAACAGAGAAGTCAGACACACAACACATACGCACCATACACACACACCCCTCAGGTCAGGAGCCAGCACCATGCTGAATGATGAAATGCTAGAACCATTCTCATAAGTCTGAACAAATAAACCAAGACCTTCTGTCACCGTTATTGTTTAATGTTTCCATAAATATCTCTTGGATATATTTGAAGCTCTAATATAGTTGCTACTGTGGTAACTTGAATAATGGGCCCCCAAAGTTTTCTTTGCTCTAATCTCTAGAAGCTGTAAAGATGTTATATTACATGGCAAAAGGGAATTTGCAGATGTGATTAAGATTGCAGACCTTAAATCAGGATGTTAGCCTGGATTATACAGGTGGGTCCAATCTAATCACGATAGCTTAAAATATAAAACAAGAAGTCAAAGATTTCAAGTGTGAGAAGAATTTGACTCACTACTGTCACTGGCTGTAAGACAGAGGGGCCCACATGTAAAAACCTGAGAGAGGCCTCTAGATGCTAAGGGTGGTCCCCAAATGACAGCCAGCAAGGAAACAGGGAGCTCCAACTGCAAGGAACTGGATTCTGCCAAAAACCCGAATAAGCTGGGAAGCAGAGTCTCTCGATAAAAACCCAGAGAACGAAACCATGATTTCATCTTTGTGAAACCTGGAGCAGAAAACCCAACCTAGATTTCTGACCCAACAGAACTGCAAGATAATAAATTTGTGTTGGTTTAAACTGATGAATTTGTATAATGTGTTATGCCAGTGTCATGGACTGAATTGTGTCTCTCCAAATGTTGTATGTTGAAGCCCTAACTCTCAAGGTGACTGTATTTGAAGATAGAATCTTTAAGGAGGTAACTGAGGTCATAAGGATGAGACCCTAATCTTATAGGACTCATGTCCTAATAAGAGGAAGAAACAACAGAGATCTCTCTCTCTCATTCCATGCATACACAGAGAAAAGGCCATGTGTGGACAAGCAAGAAGGCAGTCATCAGCAAAGCAAGGAGAAAGGCCTCGGCAGAAATCAACTTCACTGGCACCTTCATCTTGGATTTCCAGCCTCAAGAACCTTGAGAAAATGTGGTATTCTGTTATCGCAGCCCTAGCTAACTAAAACAGACAATGACAGAAAACTAACACAGTTTGAGAGCCATCAGTAGGGACTGACCCTGGCAATGTGAAATATCTGGGCTTTGTGTTTGTTTGTTCATTTATACTTAGTTGACGGTATATATTTGCCATTTCAAATGCTATTCATGTGATCAAGTTTATCAGTCTTTTCTTTCATGCCTTCTTCATTTTGTGTCTTGCTTAGAAAGGACTTCAAATCTCTCTACCCACCCTCACTCTCTTTCTGACTCTCTCTAGAATCACTTTTGAACATTAGGATGCATAATGACCATTCTTCTCCTTTCCAACCTTGCTTTGCTTTTTAAAGCTCTCTTCCTTTAATTTTCCGTTCCCTGTTTACAGTTTCCCTGAATACCAAGAACAGCCCATGATATGTGAAAGGTACAAAATAAATTGGTCTCAACTAAATGCAGTTATTTTTGAGAGATGCTGTTATCTAATTGTCCTGTCTCAATTTTTGTTGATTTCTTTGTAGGTTGTTTCTTCTCTCTACTGACTGTTGCAGGCAAGAAGGGAAATTCTACCATATACAGCTTTCCACCATAACATATGATAATTATATTGATAGAATATTAACGTTTACCTGTTGAGTGGACAGATCAACCACTCATGTACCAAGTGTCACGTAGCTGATTAAAACAGAAAGGCACTGCTTGAACACTCAATCCTGTTCAAAGCAATACCTATGACATTTCTTCACTTATCCTTACCTTTGGGTATTATTTCAAATTTTCACTCTCCTTTTTTAAAAGTTAGCTCTGATTCGTGGTTCTTTTGACAACTTTCCATGCAGTCACATAGGTACTATCTTACCTCAGACCCCAGGCAGTGTGTTGGAGCCATCTTGCAGCCATTCAATGCTAATTGTCTGCATCTTTTCCCAACACTGTGTTCAGTGAGGTCAAGTTGGTCACTTGAAATTAGTCTTTTTTTTTTTTTGCGGTACGTGGGCCTGTCACTGCTGTGGCCTCTCCCGTTGCGGAGCACAGGCTCCAGTCGCGCAGGCTCAGTGGCCATGGCTCACGTGCCCAGTCGCTCCGCGGAACATGGGATCCTCCCAGACCGGGGTATGAACCCGTGTCCCCCGCATCGGCAGGCAGACTCTCAACCACTGCGCCACCAGGGAAGCCCTTGAGAATAGTCTTGAGGGAGTATTGAACTCATGAAATTGGCAAATGTGACAAACCAAGAGTCTTTTTTTTTTCCCCCAGAAAATGCTGTCTCTAGGATTCAGACTACAGCACTAGCTATTCTCCATGCCTGGCAAGTCTTACCTGCCCCTGTGTGAGAAATGGAGGTACAAGAAGTCAAGACGATCTGCTTGCCCCCTCACTGAATAATATCTGCACAGATCACTCAGAAGATCTGGATGGCCCCTGGAAGGCCTTTTTCAACATGTGGATTATTGCAGTCTTATGTTAGCAATTATTTTTGGTAAAATAAAGCTCCAAAAGGGTGACTTTTATTTTGGTAAAACAAAGAGTTGAAACTTCTGAGCTTAAAATGTTATACAAGATCATTTTAATAAACTAAATGTCTATTAATAGGGTAATGTTAAATAACTTATATGAAGCCCATACTAAGGAATATTATATGATAGTGTAACAAGAATATATGTTCTTGGCATAACAACATTCTTAAGAGGAAAAAGTAAACGGCAGAAAATGTATATCTTATGTTGCATTTATATACAAAAGCTGTATGTAGATTGATATGTAGGGGGCCTCTGAGGTGCTGATAATGTTCTATTTCTTGACTTGGGTAGTGGTTATATTGCATTTTTGTGACAATTCATTAAGCTGTAAAATTATGACATGCATACTTCTGTATATTTAAAAAAGTTTACTTTAAAATGATATCTAAAGACATGTATGTATAGATATGTGCGTGTATATAATTTCTTTGAAAAATCTCTAGAAATAATCAATTAGTAACCATGGTTGCCTCTGGTGAGAGCTGTAGCATTTGGAAAATAGTGAAGGGGACTCAAATATTCAATTGTTTGAATGTTTTACAGTGAGTATATGTAATTTGTAGGGACAGAAAATTCCCTCAAAGAACTATTAAAACATTAGCTACACACCTACTCATTTTGCCTTTAAAATCAATTTTCTCTTTGCACATTCAGCTGTTTCTTGTGTTCTCCTTGAAGTTCCAGATGGAGGGAGAGCTACATCCTCACCGGCATTTTGCAAACACATGAACAAAGGAGACACATCTGAAACATAAAATCTGTGTGACAGCCTCCTTCAAAGGAGTCCCACTTGTCTTTGAAAACAAAGTAAATTACCTGAATGAATACAAATTCCATCTTGTGAAGTCTTTGTTGAGAGGTAAGTGAATCATTGGTCAGAAGCCTATAAATCTATGCACCAGTCCTTACTTTCCCCCTGGGTGCACTGGGATAAATATTTTAGTTTTTTTTGTTTGTTTGTTTTTTGCGGTACGCGGGCCTCTCACCATTGTGGCCTCTCCCATTGCAGAGCACAGGCTCCGGACGCGCGCAGGCTCAGCAGCCATGGCTCACAGGCCCAGCCGCTCCACGGCATGTGGGATCCTGCCAGACCGGGGCACGAACCCGTGTCCCTTGCATTGGCAGGTGGACTCTCAACCACTGCGCCACCAGGGAAGCCCAATCTTTTAGTTTTAAAACATTCTTAAAAAAGCATTCTTGAATGTCAGTATGAGAGAGTATTTAAGTAATATGTCCAAGGCTGGTCCTGATGAAGCCTTCTATGGGACTAAGAGAGACTTCTTCGTGGGCAAATTATACATGTTTCTTGAGACTCCCAACCTAGGTTTCACCCCACTGAAGAATAGGGTTTTTTTTTTTATTTTAACCTAACCAGAGCTGCTGCATACAGCTGATCAGGTGTGTGCTGAGGCCAAGGTAATGAGGAGCTTTTGATCAGCTTTTGCTCCCCGCCCCAGCTGCTACATGGGCAGCCTCCACCCAGAGAAGCCATCATTGTCTAATTCACTCAAAGCCATTATGCAGGCTAGTGGGGGCCCTGCTTGGACTGTTCTTAGAGAAAGCAGACAATTTCTTTTCCTTGGTCATTGGAATATAAGTCATTTGAGGCCTTTACTTAAAACAATGTTGGATTAGGCTCATCTGTATTTCTGACACCTTTAGAGTCTTCCTAAGACGTTTGGTTACTTAGTTCAACATATAGCGAAAGCATGGAATGATCTGGAAACCTTCTTTACTGTGGCATTGTTCATTTTTAAAGCTTCCCCCAGGTGGCCATTTAAAATTTTTGATGCCTAGAATGGCAAAGGAGATTTATTGCATATTGTATTTTTTATCCCCTTAAGGTAAATCAATAATGAATGCATTTTTTATTAGACAGGCTCCATTGGGCTAGGAGTCTGTAATTTGCATTTTTGCATTCTTCCTGCCAGCCCTAACTTTAAGCTTGGGGGAAATCTTTACTCTCCAAATCCTGAACAATACGGCACTAGCCTATGTCTATTTGGAACTTTCTGCCAACTCACCGGTTGGTCAAATCCTAATCTGTGGGGAGGGTATCAGAGAATATATATCTTCTCCAAATGCTGACTAAACTCCTAGGCTTGTGGAGCAAGGCTGCATATAGAAGCAGACAAGTCCTCTGGAGTCCTTCTCAACTGCCACAGATAAAACTGGAGTCATAAAATATTGCAGGGGGTGGGCTATTGTCCACCAAACTCTCCTATCTCTCAGGATCCCCAAGAGAAGTCAAGGGGTAGCCAAAGTAACCCTTCCTTCTGGGGAGAAGGGTGCAAATCTCTGTTACTACCTTAAGATTCAGGATACAGACTGCGTTTCCCTAGGCATGGAGGTAGAGTAGGTAAAGAAAAACAAGAGCCATCTGTGTCTTAGTCATTCTGTCATCCTCCTTCTGTCTGAGAAAGATATTTTGGGGGAGTCGGGAGATGGAGCTCTGGGGTGTCTGATGATTCTCATCTCCCTGGTTTTCATGTGTAGATGAGCGTCATGGACCAGAAAATGTGTGCCCCCCTTCAGAGAAGGCGTGGGCTGCCGCTCCACCTTTGAGCATGCTGCTGCATTTGCACCTGGGACCCCCTAAGCTTCCCCCATCTAGGGCAGGGTACTGGGCGTTGGTAGGAACCTCAGGGATATGGTGGTTAACATTGTATGGCAGGTGAAAAGGTAGATATTCATGTCCCATTGACTACACTACTTCTTCCTTCCCCCCGCCTCCACCTGATATTGACTCAGCCTCTGGGCTGGGTCTAGGTCTCTAGATTAGTTTATCTATGCCTCCCTCACACCCCATTTTTACTTCACGCAACCTTCCATTTGCTTTCCTTCTCACCAGCTTGCAGCAATGCTCCTCAAGTTTATTAAACCATCAGTCTTTAGTCCACCCCATCTTTCCTGAAAATCAACCTGTCTACCTTCCCATTCACGCAGACGACCTCCTCTGAAGTTCAATTAAGAGACTTCATGTAAGTTTTGCGCAAATCTTCAAAGCTCTCACTTCAGTATCAAAGGTCTCAAACTTGAAGGTTTGAAAGTGAAAATTTAATAGTCAAGAATTCTAGTATTTCAATAAAAACTGAGAAAAATATACATTATAAATGTTTATACAGTGCTCATAGATATCTTTAACTCCCATATTATCTCTATTTGTTTTTTAAATGGCAACATTTTATAAAGACAATAACTCTGTAGTAATAAAAATCTGGTTTGAAACACTGCTCCTCCCCTTACTTAGTTCTGCTCAGTTAGAAGGGCTATTTACTGGTCTTAGAGTTTGTTCCCTTATATATAAAATGAGGTTGTAATACCCACTTTAAAGACCTGTTTTGAGGATCAAATGAAATAACATATGTAAAATACCTGGCACACGGTAGATGCTAAATAAATGTTAGTTCCCCTATTCTGTCTTCACCCCAGAATAATATTTTTGCTTAAATCACTTCCAAAATGGCATAATTAGATAATGGATGACCCTGCATGTCTCTGGGTATTTCATCAGTCCTTGACATTGTCGTGTCCTCTTATCAGTATGTTGACTTGCCCAGAGTTAGGCTGCAAACAGTGATTGAGTTCACTGGAATCCATCGTCTCATCTTCTTTCCTTGATCACAGCTTAATGACATTTTCTGGGTATCAGTCCACTCGATATGCCCTGAAACTGCTTGTTTTACAATAATCAAACAGTTTCACTCACTGCTCTTTAACCAAAGAAACGTAGAGTATTTAGGAAAAAAGTTTCTTCTCAATTTTTTTCTCAAAACTGAGAGTGAAAGGAACATGTGGGAATAAGTACAATAAGTATGAAACATTTTAAATACAAATAAGAAAAGGTTAAAAGTAATTATAATCTCAATACGTTGTAAGCAGAGTAAAAATTGACATTCTTACTTTGTTAATCAAGTCAACTTTAAGTATTCATTCCTGATCATCTCTGTAGTTCAAAGCTGTTGAGAGTAAAATAGAGTACCAGGAGAGCCTTGCGTTGAGAGCTGTAATATGTACAATCAACATTTAAATACATCCAAATACTATTAATTTTTTAAAAAATATTTTAAAGTGAGGCACATGGATAGAGCCAAATGTTCTGATTTTTATTTTTCTCATTTTGTCTTCTTTTTCATGACATCCAAATGTATTGAGTATCACTTCTCTATGCTCAAGACCCCACCATTTATCTCTGTTTCCTTTGCCAGCTTTGTAAGATCCTTCTATTTTTATACCATCTTTTAGGACAACAATTCTAATAGACACTTTCTAATAAATAGATGTATGAGAAGTGAATTAAGACAGTGCAGTTCTCAGAAGTTCACAGATTACCTATCACCCAGAAATGCCTCTGATCAGGTTAAAGTGTGAGGCTGGTGGTGGTGAAGTGTTTGCATATTAAAGTCTAATTGCTTTCCAGATGCTCCACGGGGTAGAGATGTAGCTGCCCTCTTTATTCTCTGAATCCAAATGTCCCCCCATCCACCCAAGTTTAGAAACTGAACAGGAGCCAGCTAGAGAAAGGCCTAACTCAGATGAAACAGCTTATACCTGGCTTATAGCTGCTGCTCAGTGTATGCATATGGAATGAATAAATGAGTGAACAAATGAATGTATTTTAAAGTAACTTTATGATTTTGCGAAGATCAGAGAGCCAATTTCCTCACTTTGTAATGAGAGGAGGTGGGCTTCCATCTCTCTGCTTCAATTATCTGAACTTTGATTACAGTTGTTAATTGTTCTCAGCCCCAGGGAGAATGTGTGTGAACTCTCTGATCAACAATGGCTTGTGGATAGGGTGAATCCAGGTTTTGTGAGGTTGAAGTTCTCACAAATTTGGGGTCCTTCTCTGAGAAAAAGAATGGCCCAATACAATATCTGGTACATAATATAAGCTCTTGTTTGTTTGTTTTTTACCAACTGAATTGATTATATTTTACCTTTTCAAATGTTACACAAACGAATGACCAGGTAGTATATTGCTATGAGTGTTGGCTACTAACTGACCCCTTCTCCATGTCTGCTGTGTGAATTGAGATGACTTAAAGGTTGGGCTCAATCTTAAATGATCAACTTAGAAGTTGTGCATTCATATACCTCTTTATGAATCTTAGGCTTCTGCATAGCATGGTGACCTCAGGTTGTCTGACCCCTTAAACTAAGCTCAATACTTCAGAGGAGACATCCCTTTGAACAAGGCAGAAACTTCAAGTTCTTTTATAGCCTAGCCTCAGAAGTATTGTAAGTGTCACTTTCATCGTATTTTGTTGGTCAAAGCAGGTACATGCCCAGCCAGTTTCAAGGGGAAGAAACACAGACCCCACTTCTCAGGGCGAGGAGTGTCAACAAATTGTGGTCATGTGTTCAGACAGCCACAGGGGGCCAGTTAGACACAAATCATAATAAGGAGTAAGCAGATTGCAGAAAAGTTTTTTTTTGTTGTTGATTGTATATAACCTGGTCTGTATCCTCATTATATAGCTCCTTGCAAATCTTAGTTCTCTGTGAGATCATCTTTAATTTACTGATTCTACTTTCAAGATGCTGAAATTATTTCATGATCGTGGAACTTCATTGGAAATGCAGTAAAGAAGAAATCATTAAGAGGTCTGACTCAACAGCACTTAGACAGAAGTCAAGTCAGTTTTTCTACAAGCAGTGTTGAAAGCAAGAATGACTGAATTACTAATGCCAAAGTGATCCACTCTTACTAACAATAAGATTAGTCTGTTAACAGATTCCTGTAATGCAGACATTTGCCTTCCTAGAGAAGCAGAGAGAGTTGCTACACTCAAATGTCCAGTCTGTTAGTAGAAGATTATTTGGAGTAGGGATCAGTTCCACAAAGTCAGTTTATGAATTTTGCTCCATTAAGATTTTTAAAAATAGGTAGGCAGATAGATAAATAGATAGATGATAGATAGATAGAAAAAGAAACAGAGAAGGTATATATATATATACACACATAGATACATATATACACATAGATACATAGGTACATATATACACATAGATACATATATATATACTTTCTCTGTTTCTTTTTCTACTTATGTGTGTGTATATATATATATATATATATATACATATATATACATATATGCACATATAATGGAGAGAGATAGAGACTGTATAAAGTATATGTACATGCCTACATGTACCAAAAGCATTCAAAATGAATACTTAACATATACAAGAGCTTTTTTTTTCCATTCCATTCATTGATTGGTGAACATTTTGTCACTCCCATCTCTTAGCTATTGTGAATAATGCTGAAGTGAACATCAGTGTGTAAATACCTCCCTGAGATTCTGTTTTCAATCCTTTTGGCTATATACCCATAAATTTGCATATGGTAATTTTAATTTTTTGAGCAATCTTATACCCTTTTCCATAGTGGTTATACGATTGTACATTCCCACCAACTGTGTACAAGTGTTCCAATTTCTCCACATGTTCGCCAATACTTTTTACTTTTATTTTTTGAAAATGGCTATCCTAATGAGTGTGTTTTTTTTTTTCTTTTTGTGGTACGTGGGCCTCTCACTGTTGTGGCCTCTCCCGTTGCGGAGCACAGGCTCCGGACACGCAGGCTCAGTGGCCATGGCTCACGGGCCCAGCCGCTCCGCAGCATGTGGGATCTTCCCAGACCGGGGCATGAACCCGTGCCCCCTGCATCGACAGGCGGACTCTCAACCACTGTGCCACCAGGGAAGCCCATGAGTGTGGTTTTGATTGGCACTTCCCTGATAATTAGTGATGCTGAACATCTTTTCATAAGCTTGTTGTCCATTTGTATATTTCTTTTGGAGAGTATCTATTCAGTTCCTCTGCCAATTTTTTAATTGGATTGTTTGGGTTTTTATTGTTGAGTTGTAGAATTTTTAAAATATATATTATGGATAATAATCCCTCATCAGATATATGCTTTGCAAATATTTTCTCTCATTCCGTAGGTTGTCTTTTCATTCTGTTGATTTTTTCCTTTACTGTGCAGAAGTTTTTAAGTTTGATGTAATCCCTCTTGTCTATTTTTGCTTTTGTTGCCTGCGCTTTTGGCTTCATATCCAAGAAATTATTGCTAAGTCCAATATCATGAAGATTTCCCCTTGTGTTTTCTTCTAGGAGTTTTATAGCTTCATGCCTTATGTTTAGGTCTTTAATCCACTGTGAGTTAATGTTTGTATATGGTGTAAGGAAAGGTTCCAACTTCATTATTTTGCTTGTGGATATCCAGTTTTCTCAACACCATTTGTCGAAGAGTTTATTTTTCCCCATTGTGTCTTAGCATCCTTGGCAAAGATTATTTGACCATTTATATGTGGGTTTATTTCTGGCCTCTCTATTCTATTTTATTGGTTTCTATGTCTTTCTTTATGCCAGTACCATACTGTTATGATTACTGTAGCTTTGTAATATGTTTTGAAATCAGGACATTTAAGTCCTCCAACTTTATTTTTTATTCTCAAAATTTTCTTGGCTATTTGGGTTTGAGATTCTATATGAATTTTAGGATTTTTTCTATTTATGCAAAAGGTACCATGGTATTTTGATAGGGATTGCATTGCGTTAGTAAATTGCTTTGGGGAGTACAGATATTTTAACATTAATTCTTCCAATCCATAAGCAAGGAATGCCTTTTTATTTATTTGTGTCTTTTAAAAATTTTCTTTCAGCAATATTTTGTAGTTTGCAGTGTACAAGTCTTTTGCTTTGTTGGTTAAGTTTATTATTAAATATTTTGTTCATTTTGATGTTATTATAAATAGAATTATTATCTAAATTTTTTTTGGATTGTTCATTATTACTGTACAGAAATATAACTGATTTTTATGTGTTGATTTTGTATTCTGCAACTTGAATGAATTTTATTAAGTCTAACAGTTTTTTATGTGAAGTCTTCAGGCGTTTCTCTATATAAAATCATGTTATCTGTGAACAGAGACAATTTTAGTTTTTCTTTCTGATTTGGATACCTTTTATTGCTCTTTCTTGCCTAATTGCTTTGGCTAAGATTTTTAACACTACATTAGACAGAAATGGCGAGAGTTCTTGCCTTGACTTATAGGGAAAGTTTTAAGATTTTCACTTTGAATATGATGTTAGCTGTTGTCTTTTCATATATTCACTTTATTATGTTGAGGTAACTTCCTTCTTTTCCTAGTTTATTGAGTGTTTTTAATATGAAAGGATGTTGAATTTGGTCAAATGCTTTTCTGCCTAAATTGAGATGATCATATGGTTTAGCTTTTGATATTTGTTCTGTTCTGTGGTGTGTTACATTAATTCATTTTCATATATTGAACCATTCTTGCACTCCAGGAAAAAAATTCCAATTGGTCATGATATATAATCCTTTCAATGTGTTGTTGGATTCTCTTGTTAGAATTTTTTTGAGGAATTTTGTATCAATATTCATCAAGGTTATTGATCTGTTGTTTTCTTTTCTTGTATTATTGTTCTTTGGCTGATTTTGCTATCCCAGTAATGCTGGTAATGATTTTTGGGAGGGTACCCTCATCTTAAATTTTTGGAAGAGTTTTAGAAGGACTTCTGTTAATTATTATTTATTTATTTATTATTTGTTTGTTTGTTTGTTTTTGCGGTACACAGGCCTCTCACTGTTGTGGCCTCTCCCATTGTGGAGCACAGGCTCCGGATGTGCAGGCTCAGTGGCCATGGCTCATGGGCCCAGCCGCTCCGTGGCATGTGGGGTCTTCCCGGACCGGGGAATGAACCCGTGTCCCCTGCATTGGCAGGTGGACTCTCAACCACTGCACCACCAGGGAAGCCCCTGTTAATTATTCTTTAAATGTTTGGTAGAATTATTTAATAAAGACATCTGGTCTTGGGCTTTTTTTTGTTGGGAGGTTTTTGATTGCTGATTCAATCTCCTTATTAGTTAGAGATCAGTTCAGATTTTAACATTTCTTCACAATTCTGTCTTGGTAAGTTGTATGTTTCTATGAACTTATCCATTTCTTCTAGGTTATCCAATTTGTTGGCATATAATTGTTCATAGTAATCTCTTATGATCCTTTGTATTTCTGTGGTGTCAGTTGTAATGTCTCCTCTTTCATTTCTAATTTTATTTATTTGAGTCTGTTTTTCTTAGTCTAGTTAAAGGTTTGTCAATTTTGTTTATCTTTTTAAAAAACTAACTCAATTTTGTTGACTTTTATTATTTTTTTTTTCTACTCTCTCTTTCAACTTGAAATACTCCCTTTAGCAATTCTTGTAAAGCAGGTCTAGTGATGATAAACTCCTTCAATTTTTATCTAGGGAAGTCTTTATTTCTCCATCATTTGTAAAGAACAGTTTTGCCAGATATAATAATTCCAGATAATAATAATAATAATTACTAATAATAATGCCAGATATAATAATATATAATATATATAATTCTTGGCTGGTAGTTATTTTTCAGTATGTTGAATATATCATCCCACTTTTGACATATATATAGAGATATAGATATAGACATAGACATAGATATAGACATAGATATAGATATGAGACAGAGACAGAGAGATGAGGTGGGGAGAGACATTGAAAAGCAACTGGCTCACATGATTATGGAAGCTGAGAAGATCTGCAGTTGGCAAACTGGAGGCCACTGAGAGCTGATGTGTAGTTCCAGTCAAAGTCTGAAGGCCTGAGAGTCAGGTGAGCTGATGGTGTAAGTTCCAGTCTGAAAACCAGAAAGCTTGAAGAAGGACAAATGCTTCAGCCTGAGTCCAAAGTCCAGAAAAGCCCAATATTCCACCTCAAGCAGTCAGGCAGGAAGAGTTACCTCCTACTCAACCTTTTCATTATATTCAGATCTTCAACTGATTGAATAAAACTCACCCACATTAGGGACAGAAATTGGCTTCATTCAGTCCAGGAAAGAAGACATAAGTAAGCTGACCACAATCTGAGGAATGTTTTTAATCTTAAAAGCTACTTTTCTATCTCATGGCAAAGTTTCGTGGAGAGGCATACCAGGTAACAATCCTCCAACAAAAATCATGACCAAGATTTTATCAGTCACATTTCTCTTAACTCCCCTGGTCAGCAGATGCTGTACATTGTTGTTTATTAAAATGGGACCAAGGGCTCACCTGGGTACGACTCACCTGGGTAATTAAAAATGTAGATTCTGGGACCTAACCCTAGACTTACTGTGCCAGTACCTCCTTGGGTGTCTCTGAAATATGCTGAATTTCATATATATCTTGGCTTTTGAAAGTAAAAACATTATGTTTTGGATGTTTCCTTCAGAAAGTGGCTTCAGGGAAACAGAAGCTTGTCTAAAAACTCTGAACCAAATTCCCTGATGGTTCAATGTGGAGGGTGATATCAATTTCATTTGACAATGAACAAAGAAGAGAATAAATTAGGTAGTCACAAATCCTTGCTCCATAATTGAATTCTGAATCTCTCTTTGGTAAGTGGATCTACTGAATAAAATAGTTCGTTTGGATACTTTTGCTTCTTGGCACATATTAGTGTAAGCAGAGTCATTTATTCTTTTGTGATGTTCTCACCTCTGGTTTCTAAAGTTCTGAGAAAAAGTGAAAGAAAAATAACCTAATATTTATTGAGTTTCTAAAATATGGCAAGCTCTATGTTAAGTACAATCCCTACATTATTGCTAATTTAATCCTCACAAAAGCCCAATGGAATAAGATATTATTATAATCTCCATGAGGAGACTGGCACAAATATTTCACTTTGCCTGTCCAAGACCACACAGGTAGTGTTATTGTCTTAAATCCAAGATCATCTTACATAAGGTCCAGGTTCTTTATGTATTGTATGTTAGATTAGGGCACAAGCTAGTCTGTGGGACATTTGCAGAGGTACTCAATCTAAAAACATACTTCTCTTCATGTTAAAGAGAGCTCTTTGAATTGATGAATATATATACTGTATATTGTGAAGCATGTCATTTGTGTTACTTCTATTGGAGTCTATATTAGTTAATAATCCTCTGACTTTAAAGGCATTTAGATGAAAGCCTGTGAGAAGCATTGTTCCAAGCTGTTCCCTGCGTTGTCGCATAAAACCCAGACATGTTAAGAAAGTGTAGTAAAAGTCTGAAGCGGGCACTGAAATAGATTTTACTCCTTCTGGAAAGCCTCAGAAGTGCAAATAATTCTGAAACAACCGCATATGAACTGGTTTATATCCATTGTCCTTCTCTAATTAGCTGTGTACTTCCACTTAACGGGAGTCAGAACAAAGGATTAATATTTGGTGAGAACTGCCCTCAGGAATAAACTAGGCAGCAGAATTTAAAGGGCAGTTTCTAGCTACCTGCACACAAGAAGTAAAAGTAATAAACCACAGCTATAAAAATTTTGTAAAATGTATGAAGTTCTATACCTTCTTATTCTATGGGAATTCACTTTTCTTTAGTTATTTCTCCACAATGATTAATTAGAAAACTCATAAAAGACAAAAGACTTGTGTACTTGTATAGTCTATACTATGGTAGCTTCAGAAAAATTCTGTTACAGCCCGGAGCTTCTGCCCCAAGGGAATAGCTGAGGATGCTCTCCTTGGAAATAGCTCCCCTTCTGGTATCTGCCAAAACACTCAAGATGGACCCCAAATTGTAGTCTTTTTACACCAAGGAGAATAATTTTGAACAAGTGCATAAACGAAGCCTAAAAATGTTTTGCAGGTCGTTATAAAGTCTCTAAGTAAGGACCAACATACTGTTGCAGATTGGTGGGAGTGGAGAAGAGTGTAGGACCCAAAAGAAGATCAATGAAACTTGGAGAAAAAACTTGAACCAGAAAAATCAGACACTATTTTCTTGATGGTTAAGTGTCCTTACCATTTTTTTTATATGAGAAGGAAGTGGAAATTAATATCAAATGACCACTATATTGAATCTATGCTGAATGTAATTATTCAGCATAAGTTTACCATAAAAAGAAAAAACATACAGTGTTCTATTTTTGGTGTCTTCAAGGTGTCTTGAGTTAAAACACCCCTCTAGGTATTCCTATAGATTTTTTGACTTGCTTCTTATGCTCATAAAAAGAACAAAATCTTAAAAGCAGTAGTCCTTCAAAACATTGCTTTAATAGGTTTATTTATGCTTGCAAATGCTGTACTTCTTTCAAGGTAGAAAGAAAATCAAGAGCTGTGGAAAGTTTGCCTGTACCCACAATTCTGGGGTAAAGTTGGAGTAAGAATCCTAAGAGATTAATTAATGCTCAGGCAAGCATTAAAGCAGGTAAAAAAATCAGACTGTTTCTAGGGTAAGATTTCAGGAGGGAAAATTAATCTCAGGAAGTTGTCCTTGATCTCAAAAGTGGCCTCATGGACTTAACAATAGAAATGTCTTTGGAGATTTCAGACACATTACGGTAAGGCCAACCGAATAAACACTGGAGGATTTTGAGGCAAATTTGGATAAGTCAAATATTTTGATACTTATTACAGTGTTGAAATAAATGGAGTATTTAGAGATTCTTAGAGATCACCATATGTAGATTCTCACCAGTGAGTTCAGTTTTTTCCTTTCATATCCAACTGACAAAAGTGGGGATAGACCAAGAATTCATTCACTCAGCAAATGTTGGGTAAGGAATTCATACCCAATTAGTTCAGCCTGGGTCAAGTGTCTAACCCTGAATCAGTCCATTGTAATCAGGGAAGTGAGAGTCACAGTGTATGAACTTGGCTTTTATCATAACAAATTTCAGATCAATATTAGCCTTGGGAATCTAAACTGAGTGGCATATGTAACGAACTTCCTGCTAGAATTCGAAGGTTGTATATTCAAAGGCTCTGTGTATTCAAAGGCTATGTATGGGAGTGAGGAAGAAGGAAACTGGAGATTTGATAGTGGGGGGGAGGATGGAGCACAAGTTGATGTTTGAGAGGCACTAAAGAGAGTCAGATGGCAATGGTTATGGTAAAGATGGTAACATATGAAATACGTATGAAAAGGTGGCCTTTAGAGCATATTACCAAAATATACTATATGGATTTTGTCTGTCTCCACCCACTTAATGAAAACATGGGTTTGTCTGTTGTGTTCATAAATTCCTGCCACATATTAGGCACTCAACAAGTATTTGTTGAACTAACGAATGAATGGATGCAAGAGTAGATGGAATGTGGCGAATGTTATAGAACAAGATGTGCCAATGTTATGGCACATCTGAAACAGTCTTTCATGACTATAAATTGAAAATATTTCTCATCCTGGTTGGAGAGCTAAAGAAAAATGAAATTTGTGCTTCCAGCCCCCTCGCATTGCTGGGGTCTCAGTGGATCTCTGGTAGAGTATATGTTAACAACATCGCTCCACCTCTCTCAGGAAGTTACAGTCAGAAGAACTCACTTCCAAAAGTACTTATTGATAAGAATTCATTTAAAATCAGAGTGTGAGGGGACTTCATTTGGGGAGAATAGAGAGATTCTTTGGAGGTACTTAATTTAGAAGGTGGTACTCCAATCTTTTCCTGTTTATCTTCCCTGAAGAGTCTCTTTGTTTTGTCTCCACCTTCTCCCTTACTTCCCCACACACTTGGGCTGATATTTTCACACTTGAGACATTTTAATTATTTACAAAAGGATCTATTGCTAAGGAACCAGCTTAGCTGCTCATGACTTTTTCACTAGCATATTAGTTTTATATTTTTTACGTGCTACATCTTGAGAGTTCTCACCATATTTTGCTAGCTTATTTATCACCCATCATTCATTGCCAGGATTGGAAATGTATTCTTTTGCTTAATCTTGTTTTTTCTTTTGTTTAATCTTGTTTTTTTCCTCTTTTTTCTCTGTGCTTAATTCTAAATAGCAAATTCATCATAGTACTTTATTCTTCTGGTTCTAATCTATTGACAACATAACTATAAAGACCCATGAATTCCTGTTCATGCTTGTTTCAGTGAGGGTCAATATTCCATTATTTCATTACATGCCACAGCATGTTGTGGAAAGAGTATGGGTTAGAAACCCTGATTTTTGTCCAAATTCTGAAATTTACCATCGCTATGAATTTAAGCTAATCACTCAAACCCTCTTTGCCTTAGTTTCTTTAACTATCCAATGAGTTTATTAATACTATTCTTGTAGGATTGTTGTCAAATCAACTGAAACAAAAGGCTGGTAATGTCTTCTGGAATGAGCAAAGCACTTTATCAATCTAAAACACTATTGCCAGCTGTTCCTTTCGTGAGGTTGCCCTGGTCACTGGTTTAGGTATGCTGACGCAAGAAATATTTCTTCAGGTCAGGCAGAATCATAACCAACCTCTTGGTAGAACCCAATTATTCAGTAATTCTTAAAAAAGAATTATTGAGTACTTACTTTGTGCCTGACACTTTTTGAGGAGTTCAAAATACACTGGTTAATGTTAAAGTCTTTACTCCCAAGAGTTTATATTAAAGTTAACATAAGAGTATAGAAAAAGAAGAATTTATACAGAATAGAAAATATATATATGTGCAGGTATATTTATATTTATGTTTATACTGCAGAAGTGATGGTATATCACTAATGTCGTAAACTATACATATAAATAAGTTGTCAAAAAAATCTCCCATTCTTATTGTGTACGTGCATACCTTATAAAATTCATAGGCATTCAATAAAAATCCAAGGTGTTGTTTAGCATGAGGGTAAGGGGAATGCTCTCTCCCTGAGCCAGGGCCAAGCCCTAATATGTGCTTTCATTAATAACTCTATAGGAAGGCCATTTTTTCTCATCTCAGATACTGCCACCTTCTCTCCATCCTGACCCCTCTTTCTTGTTTTTTGTTTTAAATAATATTCTTTATTTTTTAAACCCCACATTTGTTTATTTATTTATTTTTGGCTGTGTTGGGTCTTCGTTTCTGTGCGATGGCCACTCTTCATCACGGTGCGCGGGCCTCTCACTATCGCTTCCTCTCTTGCTTCAGAGCACAGGCTCCAGACGTGCAGGCTCAGTTAGTTGTGGCTCACGGGCCTAGGTGCTCCGTGGCATGTGGGATCTTCCCGGACCAAGGCTCGAACCCATGTCCCCCGCTTTAGCAGGCAGATTCTCAACCACTGTGCCACCAGGGAAGCCCTTGGTTTTGTTTTTTTTTTTAAATGAGAGAAAAACATGTTGCCTCTGACCTATGAAAGATTTTTTTCTCCACAGTCTCCATCACCCAACTAAAGTAAACAACTTTGACATACTGTAAAACCTCTCTTACTCCTCATGTCACAATAGAGACTATACGTATGCCCCTAAGCAATCCACGTTGGGTGTATTTACTCCTTTTGGTGGAAAGCGAAAGTTAGCTCATGCTTTGTCCTCATAGTGGTGGAGGACACATGGGTTGAAGCCTCAGATCCCAGATACACCTCTTAGAAGCTGTGTAAGCTTGGTCCAGAGACTTAGTTGTTCTTTCCCTCAGTTTCTTCACTTGCAGCATTAGATAATAAAATTACTCATCTCACAATGTTTTTGTAAGTGTTAAATGAATAATGCATGTAATGCACTGTGTGATACAGAATGATCACACAATCAATATTAGATAGTAGTATTATTTCTTGACAGAGTAATTCATCCTAGAATTAACAGAGAGCCTGGTGGTTCAACGAATGAAAGAGGTTTATTGGGTAAATATAAACTCAATGGATCATGATTTTAACAGTTGGAAGCTATATAATAGATGAAACACTTGGGACCCTGGTAACTGTGACCCCAGGTAATTTATTTAATTTCCCTAGGGGATCATTTCTGTGTTGCTCACCAGTAACACAAAAGGGTTAGCCTTGGTTCATTTCAAGTTCTAAAAATGGTCTGAGAAGAAAGAATTATACTAAAAAACTATAGTGAGTACTTAAAATTATTCAGAGGTGAAACATGAATAAGAATCAAATGGAAAAGGTTTTAAGTTCATGGAAGGAAGGAAGAGAGAAAATTATCTCAAGTCATATTAATTAGCACAGCCCCATGGCCTAAAGAGAAAAGGTAGTGTGAAAGGTTTCTGGATCATGAAACCCATGAAGGAGAAAACAATTAGCTCTAATTTCCTGAATTTTGAGTGGATGAAATGACAATTAATTTAAAGTGCTTTGAAAATGATAAAAGTGCTTCTTTTTAAATGAGAGGCCATTTCAATAATGAGCAGATATGCTCTTTCAATAATAGATATTTAGGACTGAGAAATAGGATCACGTGTTGTGCTCTTTCCGTCAGCATACTGTTGGTTTGGTAGATTTTAAAGCTACAAAAGATGTGGGGTGTATAGTCAGTCATTCCTTATTTGCTGTCAATTTAGTATTCGCAATAACACATTTCGTGTAAATAAGTATTCTTCGTCCCCTTCTTCTAAACAGAAGTTTTGACCTTTATTGTTGTTACAGATTTTTTTTTTAATGTTTTTCAGTGTCGCCTAGAGTATGATCGCTCCTTACTCTTTCAATCTGTAGGTTTAAGAAAACTTGGACTTCCATTTGCAATAAATCTGCATAATGGTACAGGAAGGAGTTGGAGCAGACAATGAAAACAAACGCCCTAGGACCCTGGAAAATCCAAGACAGTTCATTCGCTGAAAAGAATTTGATCAGTATTTTGACAGTTATGCATTTACAAATTAGTCGACGTCAGACTCACTTTTAAAAGAGTTCCAAACAATGCCAACAGTGGCGTTCAGTGAGGGTTTGGTTATAACCAGAGTTGACCTGATTATGCTGTTCTTGCAAGAGAAAGTTTTCAGTTCCTAAGACAGTATTCCCCCCAGACACCCTATGCATAGATCACTAGCAAACAATAATGATTTTTCAAGATGTCTAAAACTGGCTCTTGAAAATCATCATATACAGGAGGCCCGAAAGGAAGATTTTCCCAAGATACGAGAAAAGCCATCCAAAAAAAAAAAGGAAATATCTTACTTAGTCAAACTGCCCATTATAGTATTCCTTGAATTTTTTAAAATCTGAGTTATGCTTTCAATTACCCTTTCATGTCTCATCACTGTATCCTATTTTAGTTTAATACACATGGGATCAGAGACTTTGCTTTCCTCCCTAAATTAAGATTATATAGATCTGGAAGGAACCAAGAGAGAAGGAATGAAAGCTTCTCAGAACTTCTAAGTCATTTAGGGGCAAAAAATAAAAGGATCATATGATTTCAGCCCTGCTCTCAAGGAACTAATAATCCAAGTGGTGAAGAAGGTTGGTCCAGGACCTAAGGGTCAAATGGCGTTCGTGGTAGGCATGTCCAAGATGACCCCAGTGATCCCACTCCCCCAAGTATTCACCTGCTCCACATCGTAGCAGGGCCGGTCTGTGTAACCAATAGGATATGAGGGGGTGGTAATGCATCACGTCTGAAATTAGGTTATAAAAGATAAGCTGCCATGTTTGTGCTTCAGTCTCTCTACCTCTTAGATAACTCCCTAGAAGAGAAGGCAGATACCATGTGGGAGCCTCTTCTATAAAGAGGCTTACAGGGAGGAAACTGAAGCCTCCGGCCAGGACCTGGGGCCCAAAACCAATAGCCACAGGAATGAACTTGGAAAAGTTTCCCACACCCTTCAGAAAGCTGAAGCCTAACCAGCATCTTGACTGCAATTTCCTGAGATTCTCTGAGCCCGTTCCACCCAGCCCTCAGAAACTGTGAGGTAACAAACGCTTATGGTTTTAAGCCTCTAAGTTTGGAGGTGATTTCTTATGTAGCAATATGCAACTAATGCCGTATTCTTCAGACTAAAATTGCTCTCAGAATTAGGAAAAGATGAAGGGCAGTGAGACCTCAGCTCGTGTGGACAGGCAGCTTGGAGAAAGTGTGGCAACAGTGAAGGCATTTGAAACAGAATAGATTTTCTTCCTGCCTCTCACCCCCAGCCCTGTAGTTCTTCTCTCCAGGAAAAACACTTTACTGGTGTCTTGTGTGTCTTTCCAGCATATTCTGAGCATTTCTGATGTTGATTTTGAACATCTTTGATCTACATTAACACTAAGAAATTCTCCTTAATATATTTGGAGGAGAGAATCATGTAAACTTGTGACAACTTTGTACTGTGTTTTTTTTTGTTTGTTTTGTTTTTTGTACTGTGTTTTAAACCCACCTACAAAGTGTGTTTGTTTTTCAATCCTGATTTTTAACATCTATTGTCTGAACATGCTTCCTTTTTATCCTGCTTTTCTATTTTGTTCAGATCCATAAAACAAACTATTCAAAGTTGCATTTGGACTTGGGACTGTTCCAAAATCACTTGAATAATAAACTTTTCTAAATGATCACTTTCCTTCATGCAACAGACTACTTCCCATTAGTTAGTCTTTCCTTTTTCTCTGGAGATATTTAGCTATCATTAATAATTCATTGTCTGTTTTAATAAAGGTGCTGTTAGTTTTCATTAATGATTCATTATTTATTTTAACAGTATGTTCAGCTGAGGGTCCCTGAATATCGAATTTACTACCTCTTAGAATTGTGAAAATATCTTGTTCTTACTAAATGCACACAGTAGTTATTAGAATTTTCTTCTTGCTTATGAGCCTTGCAAGCTTCAGGACTTTCCAAATACAGGCTATCTGTTAGGTTATTCTTTTCTTCTGGGGAACTTATTTGTATTACATGTCAGCTTTTGGAACCATGTTGCCCATATTCTGCTTCTTTTTTAAGCTCAACTTTCAAAAAAATGTGAAAGACAATCTGAAGTTTCAATGAAAATTTATTTCAGTCTCGGGCACATAAAAGTTCTTTATTTTATTTGCTAACAAATTTTTCTTTCACATGTGACATTTCCATGTTTCTTTATCACCGTTTCCATGGTTATGCTTTACGTCTTCTTTGTAACCCCAGTTTACTCTTTAGCATGTGCTTCACTTCATTTTAAAGTTGGCTACCTACTTTATTTTTAACCTCAGACCACAAAATGTATTTGCATGATTTAAAACACACATTTACATACACAACAAATAACATATTCTAAAAGCCATTAAAAACCATAGCCATTAAAAACCAAAACCATAGAAGTTTATGTTGTTTTACTTGGTCAACAAAGTGTACTTGTTTTTATTTTTTAGAAGGTTCATTTTTGCCCTTAGCTATGTGCTTCTGGACTTTTTCCCCTGCTTTAGTTAATTCTAACATGGCTTTGCAGAATATGCAATATTATACAATTCACAGAAGATTTCTCCAGCTTGCCCTCATTTCCTTTATGATGGCATAAGAATAAGCATTTACTCCCAGGCTCTGCCAATGTCCTCCATCCAAATTTAACTGGCTATTTTCTGCTTCTGGCCCCTGCCCATGAAGTCAACCCCTAACGGTTTACTATGAATGATTTTCCAGGTGTTCCAATTTTATTTTATCTGTCTTAACATTCATCATTTCAATATTGGTCCATCTATACACTAACACACAATGTGAATCTATCTCCCTCTGTGAAAACTTCCTGGATGGAATACACTTTGGGGCTTGATAAATTAATATCTTTAAAAAACAGTAAATAGCTGAGAAAAAGCTAATCCTTTAGTAAGTAATATTATTAGGAACAGACCTTGTTCCTGGATTCTGAGAGGTTATGACAAAGATGGCAGCACATTGCAAGAAAGCCTACAGACAGTAGTTCTCCAACTTTAGTGCGCTTTAGAAAACACCACTGGGATGCTTATGAGTCGTGATTTCTAGGCCCCGCTCCCAGAGATTCTGATTCTGTGAGTCTGAAGTGGGATCCAAAGATCTGCACCTTACAAGATTTCTATGAAATCGGGTTCAATCTCATTCTTTGGGAAACATTTCAATGAGTAACATGGAAAGCTCTTACAAGATCTGTATGTGTATGTCCATAGTATTGAAACAAGGAGGAAGATGAATTAAGTGTCTATCATGTATAGATTTTTCTCAGATTTTCTAGAAGATTCTTTAAAGAAGGGGTAATTAAGTGGACCATTTAAATAATTCAAGAGAAAAATGTATTTTGGGGAAACTGTCTTTCAAGGAATGTAAGGAAACATTTGAACTTGCTTTGAAACATGAAAAGACAGAAAACTCTGAAGGAAAACAGGCACTGTTGATAAGGTAGAAAAAACGGAACTAGCTAAGATGGAGGCTAATTTAAACCTTACAAGGTCCATTAATTGTAATAATTCGGTCTGCATGATTAGAAGTTTATGGACATATAGCCGGTTCCCATTTAACCTAGAAAGATATTTGAATTAGGTTTTTGCCTATAGAGCAGTGATTCTCACTGCTGGCTGCACAACAGAATTATCTGGGAGCTTTAATAAACATTGAGTTGGCCGAAAAGTTCATTCGGGTCTCTCAGTAAGGTGTTACAGAAATCCAAGATTTATGCCTGGGTCCCACGCCCTACATATTGGGCTTTAATTGGTCTTAAGCATGACCTGTGCATCAGGATTTCTAAAAGCTTTTCTGGTGATTTTAATGTGCAGCCAAGTTTAACAAATACTGTTCTAGTTAACCTGTGAGTAATGCAGGAGTATGAAATTAACCCAAGATAAACTGATACTAGCTAGAGTAATTGACACACAATGAACAGTGCTTTGTAGTTTATGATCTCTGTCTCTTTTTCCTCTTTCTCTCAATTTGTGTTGATGCATCATGGTACACTTCTTAAGGCTGGCATGGATTTCTTCCGTTTTTATAAGTCATCCCAAAGTACCCCTGCCTGAGCATACTAAAAACCAGATAGAAAAAGAGAAACAAACTCACTTGGCTTCAAAATTCAATCTTCCTTACTTTGAAAATAACTCTCAAGCCTCGACAAAATGCTTATAGTCTATTAAACAACACAGTCATCTATTAAACTGGGTTTCATACTTAAGAAATGCACCACCAAGAATTAAAAGGGGAGGTCAGGACGGTCCACGAATGTGATTTACTTCCTTCAGTATTTAGACAGAACTCCTACAGAGTTGCTTTTCAATGTAATAGCCATATACAATTTATTTGATCTGTTTTGCTTCAAGTTTGTTATGCTGTGTTTACCCAGTGCTTACAGGGCTAGAGAATAACAGAAACCAGACCAGAAATTGCTATATTTTCTCTGGGCTCTAAATGCCATGTGTCAGAACAGTCACTGAACTCCCACCAGCCTGCTGATTGGATTTAGATCATGACCTCCCCACTCATTCCATTTAAATTAGCCTGAACGTATGAGCTCACCAGTGCTCTGAGACAGCGTTGGCACAAGCTGGGTAAACAGCCCATGCTCAGAACTCAGGAATACGTCATCAATAACCCAGGAACATCTCTATCATAAAGCAACTTATAGGTTTGATGTAAATCATGCTTTCAATCACTTTGAGAAAAGCATTTATATGACGTATTGCAGTTTGTGTAAACTGACAAAAAAAAAATATGTTCCAAATGATTGTTCGAACCTCCTTTAAACCAGTGGTGTCTCTGAAACAGTGTGTTGGGATAAACAACAGTTAATGACTTTAAAATGTAGGCTGTGCCTACGCCTTCCTTTCACGTCTGTTTTTCAGGTTGTTGCAAACCTCTCAGGCTAACAGATTTCTTTTGTATAATTGATACAACTGGTGTCTCTGTGTACCTGGCTTATGTATTCACAGTGAAATGTATTACCAGAGTCAGGTCCAGAGAGGAAAGAAGAGATGTTAGTGCTTCAGAAGATACGAAGTTTAAGATCCCACAAAAATGCCCCCTTGGATTACAAGACGGTTACATAACTTCCTAACCTTAGAATGACCAGAAATCCAGAACATAGAAAAGTTAATGAGTTGGTCACATTACCTGACATCCTCATATGTTAGAAAATGTATTCAAAATCTGATTGATGTCTGAATTGCAACAAGAGCATCCCAACCAAAAATACATGTGGCCAGAGTTCTACTGTCCAAGCAGGGATCACTGAACTTTCTAGGTTCTACATGAAACTGAGCAGAATTAGGGCCAGAGAAAGCGAAGATCCCTTATAAAGTTGAGAACAAATTAATCTGCAAAGTAAATTAATGTGTTGCAGGAGTTTTAACTATTAAAAACAAGAATTGCACCTAGTGCCCACATCTTTGTTCCTAATACCATTAGGAAGGAAGGAAGGAAGGAAGGAAGAAATGAAAGAAGGAAGGAAGGAAGGAAGGGAGGAAGGAAAGGAAAGAAGGAAGGAAGGGAGGAAGGAAGGAAGGAAGGAAGGCAGGGAGGGAGGAAGGAAAGGAAGGAAGGACGGAAGGAAGGAAGGAAGAAAAGAAAGAAGGAAGGAAGGAAGGAAGGAAAGGAAGGAAGGAAGGGAGGAAAGAAGGGGTAAACAGACCAGAACTCCTTGGAAAAATGGCTTGAGCCTAGGGCAAGAAATATGCAAGATGAACCTAGAATATTTTTTTTTAGTGTCAGAATGTAAGGAAGTACTCAAAAAATCCAAACATATTGGAGATATGTCAAAGGGACACAAGAGCCAATAGAAAGAGCTCCCAGTGGCCAAATCTGGAAAAAATTTGAGCAAACAAAATTAAGTAGTATTGAATTATAAGCCAAAGCATAAAATAAATATCCATTGGTTCATACTGACATAAATATGAATTCCAAATATATATATATTAATACTCCACCTTCAAAGAAGTGGATCATAACTTTCCACTCCTTAAGTGTGCACTGCACATAGTAACTTTCTTCTACCTTGATGGAATTGTGTGAGAGGGGAACATCATTTCACGATAGAGAAACCTGACAAACACTGCCTCAGTCAGGTGACCAAATTTAACATCATCAGTGAGAAGCCATGTTGATAGTATGTACCCTTGATGTCATGGGATGACAATGGCGTTTTACTTCTGTGGCCTTCTTCCCCCAAACCCACGGTCCTGAAAAAACAACAAATTTTACAAAATACCGGACTAGTATTCCTCAAAACTTTCAAGGTCATCAAAAAGAAAACAAAACAACACAAAAATAAGTGTGAGAAAATGTCCCACCAAGAGGAGCATAGGGAGGCATGATGACTAAGTGCAGCATGGGGTCCTGTACGGGTCACAGGAAAAGGGCATTACGTTAAAAGAAGACTAAGGAAATCTGAATAAAGTATGCACTTCAGTTAATAATGATGTATCAGTATTGGTCCATTAATTGTGACAAATATACCATGTAATGGTGACAAATATGCCATGTAACGTAAGAGATTAAAAATAAGGGAATTGGGGTGTGGGGGGGCTATATGAGGACTCTCTATTATCTTCATAAGTTTTCTGTAAGTTTAAAACTGTTCTAAAATTAAAAGGTTGTTTAAAATAGTATTAAAAAAGAAAACCCAGAGTCTAGAGGGATAGGATAGTTGTGCAAAGGGTAAGAAAAAGAAGGAATAAAAAAACATACTTTGGGTAATGTGATCGGGTTTGTCGTGAGGTTCTAGAAACCTGGAGAATATTTCTAGGGACAGGGCCTGTCCTAGGTGTGACATTGAAGGTCCACGTACAGACATTTCAACAGTGAGTGCTGGTGCCTGTTTGCATGTTAGAAGGTGATGGAGAAGAAGAAATGGATGCCAGAAACAACATCTCTGCCTAGGGGTTCTAAGAGGGAAGAGTTGTGTTACTGATATTTAGATGATGCGAAGAGAGTTTCTCTTGAACCCAGTTACGGAGAATTTTAATCTCCGTGGTTCTCATTTCTGCAGGCTTGTCCTATTCTAGGGCTGTGAGCCTGATTCTGGGAGAGAGCTTCTCAGGGGCCCTTTTCATAATCAAGAAGCATCTGCTGAGCATCTGTCAGGAATCAAAGATGCAGAGATGAAAAGGATGAGGTCCGAGGTCCTTGGTGTCAGGAATCTCATTGAATAGTAGGGCGGCTCCACAGGACAGTAAGAGAAGCACTAAAATAGAACGTGGAGTGCTAAGGGGCCATAGAAGAGAAGCATCTAGATTAGCCTTGGGGTCAGTGAAGACTTGAGCTGAGTGTGGAAGGATACCTTAAAAATAGGCCAGGTGGGGCTTCCCTGGTGGCGCAGCGGTTGAGAGTCCGCCTGCCGACGCAGGGGACACGGGTTCGTGCCCTGGTCCGGGAAGATCCCACATGCCGCGGAGCGGCTGGGCCCGTGAGTCATGGCCGATGAGCCTGCGCAGCTCGAGTACCGCAAAAACAAACAAACAAACAAACAAACTTGACCAGGTGAAGGGCTGGGCCTGGAGGCAAGGAGAAGCTGAGCAAGGTCACAGAGGCATGAAACAATAGTGGAGGGAAGGAGTAGGCAGGATGGTGGCAGGAAAAGAGGCCAAGATGGTAAAGGGTGGGCAGAATAATACAGGCTTGAGGAATGACTTCAGGACATGAACATTTTCTGCAATATTACAATCAGACTCCTCAGGATCTCGTGTCCCATTTCCAGGTATCCACAGGTGCTTTGCAATAACCTGTCAAATAATCCTATCTGACACACGGAGAGATGAACATAAGGTCAAACTAATGCTGTGAGACTGCAGACTGATGTGTCACCGTCATTTTTATTGTACTGTATATCTCAATTCTGTCATAAGGAATATATTTTAAAGGAAATGAAAACTCACGTGATGAATGTGCAAAATCTCTGCCTCATCAAGATGATAAAAGATTGTGTGGAATTCCTCAACCTGATGCATTTTGCTATAGAACATTTTTAGACATACCTACTAGACATTCTCAGAATGAAGATCTTGCTATTCATCTAATCACAGATTTAATTTTTCCATGGACCGTGAGTATTCTCTGGGTGCCTTCAGGGTACAGAAAATGGTACTTTAACCCAAGCATGCCCTTAGCAAGGATGGAAGAGTGTTATGAGAACTGGGAATGTTTCACTTGGGGAAGAGGAGTCTTAATGCACGTTGAAAGAAGGGTGTCATTCGGTTGCCCAGGGGAATACAAGGTTCATAAGAGCCCTGTCTCGTTTACCTGTATCCACAGTGCCTAGCAGATGGTCTCGCAAGAGGAGGTGCTCAGCGAGAACTGCTGGGCAGCTGGCGGGACGCAGGGATGGAGGGAGGATGGGTGGAAGCATTTGGGGTGATGCGGCCAACCGCATGAAGCCAGCACTCCTGGGAGAAGTGACAGAAGTTGGCTGCTGAAGGCCAAAACGGTGGCACAGTGTCATGTTGTTCTGAGAGCACGGGCTCGGAGACCAGGCCCCATGGGGCTGCTTCCCGTCTCTGTCACTTTCTAGCCTGGGATGGGCAAGAAAAGTCACCTCTCTGTCCCAGGTTTCCTCATCAGTAAATGAGGGATATTAAAAATGTAAGAATTATGTTTAGGGCTTCCCTAGTGCTGCAGTGGTTGAGAATCTGCCTGCCAATGCAGGGGAAACGGGTTCGAGCCCTGGTCTGGGAAGATCCCACATGCTGCAGAGCAGCTAAGCACATGCACCACAACTACTGAGTCTGCGCTCTAGAGCCCGTGAGCCACAACTACTGAGCCTGCGCGTCTGGAGCCTTTGCTCCGCAACAAGAGAGGCCGCGATAGTGAGAGGCCCGCGCATCGCGATGAAGAGTGGCCCCCGCTTGCCGCAACTAGGGAAAGCCCTCGCATAGAAACGAGGACCCAACACAGCCAAAAATAAATAAATAAATAAATAAATAATACATTAATTGTCAAAACTAGAGTCATCATCATTATAAAAAAAAAAAAGAATTCTGTTTATATCATACGGTTGTTGTGAGGATTAAATGATATATATATATCACTTAATATATATGTGATTATAGTTTATATATGTATTATATATGAATATATAAAATCAACTCCTGAAAGTTCTCAGTTCTAACAGAACATGGCACACGGAAAGCATTAAAATACCATTTATCTATTTATATTAAGGTGTCTTTCCTCTTTGGTACTTAAACTCTTGAACACTCATAACAAGAAGAAAAGAGAGACAAGATAGGGAAGTGGTATGCAATGTTCCATCTTTTTTCACTCTCTCCTATTCTGAGTTAAAAGAAATTGAATGGGAACTATGGGAAATGATTACTGTCGAAGGAGTCAAATAAGTCTACAAAAATCCAAAACGTGTGGCGTGGTTAATCTAATAAACTAAGGAGCTTTGCAGCTTGGTCAGTTGGGTTGACCTAAAGTTGAATTCACACGGACGGCAGAGTTTTGAAGACAAACTGGGGCGAGGAAAATGCGTTCTCATCTAACAATGAATCTTTTCCCTGCTTTACTCCTCGAAGAGAAAGGGGGAAACCAGAGCCGAGGGCTGCAATCCAGAGTTGGCGCTGCTCTGTGCTTCCATTCGGCGGCTGAATTCCTGCCGGCTTTACTCACCCTGCTGCAGGCATCCTCACATCACACTGATTCCAGGAACGTCTCATGGCCCCTAGTCGGGGAGCAAATTATTCGCAGCAGGTGGTGATTGCCTCCACAATGACACTCGGCTCTGGGCTATCACAAAGGCGCCTTTCCCGCTTCCTCTGCGCACCCCTCACTCGGCAGCCATGGACCGGCTCTCATCACACCCAGGGGACCTTGCCTGTGTCGAGAGGCCTCAAGTGAGAAGATGGTGATTCGGCCTTGCTGATAAATCTCTGATTCTTGGAATTGTTTGTCAGGTGGATTTGCCGAACTAATTCCTCCTGACTTGAAAACAAGACGAAAAAAAGAGGAAGAGCTGAGATGCCTGATGTGGCCTGGGTTTGAAAGGAAAGCCCTCCTCAGGGTGTCTCCTGGGGTCTCCTAGAGGAAACGCTGCCGCGGGCAGTGCGGCATGATCGCCAAAGCACAGCGGGGCCGTCTGGGTATTTGTTGCACACGTTGCCGTGTCTCCCAAATACCCGATCCATCCTCGTCCACGGAGGAGTAAAATGCATTTGGAGAATTGGGGAATTGACCTTAGTTTTTAAAGCGGCCTGTTCAGTCATAAGGTTTTCTCATCCCCTTTGCCAGCAATTGGTGTTGGAATGAACATGTGACCCAATCTGGCTACAAGATGTGTTTGCTGGAGGCTGTGGCTTCACCAGACATGAACAAGTCAGCCATCCTCTCACTCCCTGGGGAATCAGTTGATGCTGTGGATGGACAGATGGCAGAGGGGAAGCTGAATCCAGGATGGCCTTGTTAAACTGCTGGACTAGACCTGAAGTGGGTCCTGTCTTAGGACATCCTCCTATGAGACTTAATAAGTGTCATTGTTTTTCCAACCATTTTTAGTTTCCTTACTTGCTGCTAAAACATCCTAAAAATACAGAAATCTACTTAAAATATATAACATGTCTTTTAAATTGCATTAAAAATGCAAAAATTACAAAAAATTGTAAAAATTACATTTTTATGTAAACCTATAGGGTCAGCTTTCTAAGGAACACAAGTGTTTTTGAATGAATGAATGAATGAATGAATGCTGGTCTAATCATCCAATTTTATTCATTAATTCTACAAGCCTTAGTTGAGTGTCCACTTTGGGTCTAGTACTGTACTTGACAGTGAGGGTAAATGGATAAATAAGACCCTGTCCTCAAATCACTCATATCTGCTGGAAGATACAGATGCAGGAAAAGAATATGGAAATATAATGTGATAAATGTGATGATAGAGCTATGCAAATGTTCCTGGGTTCCAGAAAGGTGATGATGCCAGAGCTGTTTCTTTATAAGATAACTGGACCTAAGTCAGGAAGAGAGGAAGCAAAAGGGCATTCCAGGCACTGGAAACATGAACAAAGGCAGGGCCTCCATCACTCAGATTGTAATGTGAATGGTAACCCTGAGATTTGTGCAGTGCGCAACCTGCCCTACTGTAGGCAACAACCCTCAATAAAGACAAAAGAAATGAAAAACAGTGTGGGAATTCAGGAAGCCCAAACTGTCATTCTTGCTGCAACAGCAGACAGGAGATGAGGTTGGAGAGGCTCCCAGAAATGTGCATTCTTTTTATAGAGTCACCTTATATAGCATGTTAAGGAAACGGAACTTTATCCCATAGGTTAGTATTTCTCCCGAAATGTGTGCCCTTGCAGCCCCTGGTGAACATGTTTCAAATGCAGACATATAGGCCCAACTCCCACAGACGGATTTCATAAGTCTGGGGTGGGACCAGGGACCTGCATCTTTAACCCAATCTCCAGCTGATTGCTCTCCCTCCTATAAAAGGAGAGGAGAAAAAAAAGTAGTGAGGGCAATGTGGTGTCACTGAAGGAGGTCAGTCAATGGAGTGACACAAATTTGTTTCGAAAAAGACCATTCTGGCTACTGTTTGAAGAGTGCGTTGGGAGCTGGGGAAGTGGAAGCAGTCAGGAAGATCCGTAGTCATTCACACGAAACATGAGGAGATGGACAAGGACGGTAGGAATGGAGCGGGGGGCAAAGATTTATGCAGATTCTCCGCCGGGCCCAATGGCCTCCATGCCAGGGGAGTGTCACGACCCTCACTCATTTTCTGGATGGAGAACCTTATTTAGGAAGCTCCTTGCAAGTGGCAGGCAGTGACATAAGCCTCTGTGACGTCCTGAAATTGTTGAGGCAATTGACTTTGTGGTTCCTGCTGAGAAGATGCCAGTTCTAGGAGCTGAGGCTGAGGAGTCCTTAAGCACTGTGGTCCTGGGTACCATAACCCTCCCCAGGGCCCATGAACAGACAAATCACATACATGACCCCAAATGTTTGCAAAATATCCCTTCCACTGCCCACTGGAATAGTACAAACTAAGTAGTTAAGTCTTAGGAAGACTAGAGGCACCAAGCAAAAACAGAAAGGGGAATGGGGAGATAGGAAGAGTAGCAAAACCCAAAGTTTTCATCAGACCCTCTTTCCCCCAGGAATCTAGTCCACCAGTTGAGGAGATGAATGGGCTTATTCAGTGATCCTAAACCAAGTGTTTAAACACAACTCCAAACACCATCTGCCACATGCTAACTGTATGACTGTAGGTGACTTATCTAATCTTTCTGTTCCTCAGTTTCCTCATCTATAAAATGGGAATAATAATTATACTACCTCAGAAGGCTGCTATAAAGGAGTTCACAGTCCAAAGCTCTTAGAAGAGTGTAAGCACACTGTGTAGCAGCAGTGCAACACTTAGCCAGCCCTTGGAAGTGCTTATTTAAATTTAGAGAGAATATATTTAATAAATCATATTTAAGATAAATTAAATTCAAATTTGAATAAAGTGTGCCCAGCACATCTGCAAAGACCTGTGTTGAGCCCTGGTCTCTGCAATGGAGGTTTTGCTTCCCTGCTGGGACTGAGGCAGTGGCTCATAAAATCTAGAACCACACAGATAGCTATGACTATAGCTATACAGAAATCCATGCCCACATTCACAGTGCCACTTTGCAGTCTCTTACAGAGGCTCCTGTGCCATTATTGTTTGCTTAACATTGTTGAAAACTTCTGACACTTTCATTTCCCTGTGGGTTTCTAGCCTCTTCTATTTTAACCTGTGGTTTCCAGCTTTTTTTCCGACTGATTTAATGTCTAAACATACAGGAAAATATATTGGTTAATGCCCTTGTTATTCCAGCCTCCAAAAGGAGCTTTTTTTTTTTTTTTTGAGGTACGCGGGCCTCTCACTGTCATGGCCTCTCCCGTTGCGGAGCACAGGCTCTGGACGCGCAGGCTCAGCGGCCATGGCTCACGGGCCCAGCCGCTCCGCGGCATGTGGGATCTTCCCAGACCGGGGCACGAACCTGTGTCCCCTGCATTGGCAGGCGGACGCTCAACCACTGCACCACCAGGGAAGCCCCCAAAAGGTGCTTTTTCATTCTCTCTTCATTTCTCTGCAGAAAGCTATTATTATTTCTGTTTATGGTTCTACTCAGAGGTTAATAGAATTTTGTTTTTGTACGTGAGGCTCAGCAATATTGTTAGAAGAAAAAGCTGCCTGGTAAACAAAAGGTGAATCTTAATTTAAAAATTTAATTCTTAATTCTATTTCAAAGAACTATGGGCTGGATCAGAGTTCATGCCCACATTTCTGAAGGAGTGTTAGATGTTAAGACACTGCCTGGCAAAGCTACAGTTGACTTTACGAATGTATTTTATGACAATAAAGAAACAGCAACAAAACGTCTAACTTTTTCAGGCTGAAACATTTGTCATACTGGGAGGGAGCATTCTATAATATAAGGTTCCTCAAAGTGTGGTCTTTGGACTGTGAACATCAAAAATTCCTAAAATGTTTGTTAAATTTTCCAAGGCTCTGGCATAGGCCTAGGAAAGCAGTTTTCCGGGATAGATCCAAAGACGTCGATCTCCAGAATCCTCCGCTAATTTTGCACATACTAAGGTTTTTGAACACATGAATGAAGATGTTACCTTAATGATTCTGATATTTAAACTGAGGAAAGTCCTGAATGAGAGCCAAAGTTTCAGAAATCAAGGTAATCTTGGGACAAGGAAACCTCTATACCTAAGATATTGGTTTATAAATAAGTATCAAACTTAAAGAAAGTATAACCCAACAAAAGGGATACAGAAAATGAATCAATTATTAGAAGACAAGTCCATAACAAGTGATAGTCAATTCAAGGGCTTTGAATTGACATATAAGCTTTGAGGATCCCATTCTTCACAGGATGTCCCTTGGAGATGCTGCTGGAAATTGACCCCAAGGAGGCTCATATTTGATATTTTGAGGATGTAGTAGACTTGGCTCTATACTGCACATTCCCCCATTAGATTATAAGTCCTCAAGGACAGAAACTGGGTCTCTTGTATTCTTTGTGTCTCTGGAACTAACAGAAGGCCTGGTAATAATTGATAATAATAGGTCTCAGCAAATGTTGAGCTTATATTGGCTGCTCAGAAAGTACTGGCTGAAATGAACTGGAGGAAGGATCACTTTGTTGGGAAGAGTACACCATAAAGGAGGAAAGCCGGCCTAGTTCAATGAGATATGAAGGTGAATTTACAAAAGGCACATACGTCATTACTCAACATACCCTTGACATTTCACTAAAAATGTCTGTCAACATCACATTTTTCCATTCTGTCCTGACAGTATTGCACGCAGTTTTGTGTACAAAGTTTCATCACTGTCTCTCCCTATGTCCTTGGTCATGTCCACCCAGAATTTTGCTAACCTCCAACTGTATTAATTTAGTAATATAACATATTGAATTTTCATAATACTGAACTCTGTTTTATAAAATAATTACACTTTAAATAAACTTCTCTCTTTGGATTTATTTTTATCTCTAGGGCTGTTTTTTAGTTTATTTCATAATGAGTATGGCTTAAAAATATTTCTTTAAATAAGGCTTTTTCTTTTTATCAGTTCCACTGCAATATTAAGATACAAAAGTTCTTCCATTGGTTATGACAGCCCCTGGTGTCAGGCATGATGACATACCCCATGGGTAAAACTGTACATGAAAGAGCAGCCTTTTTGACCTCTGACAATCGCTTGTGTTAAGGAAAAGAGAAAACAGGTTTTGGTAAGTTTTTTTCCCATAGTACTTGATCCCTTTTCAGGTGTGCAGGAGTTGGAAGAAAGATTTGACTTTATTCTTGCAAAATCCTTCCTTCTGTTTCTGAAAGACAAGTTGGTGAAGGCAGCTTTTACACATTGAAAGAGCTTTGACATTTTTATGAATTACATAATAATATGAGCTAAGGGCAAATAAATGAAAAACACATAGATTAACAATCCTGTCAGTCATATCTGTGTTTAAAAATTAAGAGGAAAAATATGTTGTGATACAATACATGTAGAGATTTTACTGAACCAAAACTGTATTTGGGATGTAATTGACAGTATTCAGGAAGCCTCTGGGGATAAAGGCTTTCAGTACATTTTCTACAGCTATAATTTTTATCAGCCTCTTGGGCCTTCTTGTTATGTAAGCATGCAGGATGCAGTTATTTGTGCAGAAAGAATAATCTAAAGAAATCAGATTTACTTAGAGTCTGTTTATTGTGTTGGCCTACCAAAGTGAAATGGATAACCACATCCTAAAATACCATGTTAGAAAAGCCCTTAGAGATTATTGGCGACCCTTTCATATTGATATGGGGCCAAAGATTAAAAATTACTTGCCTGAGATTATACAGCAGGTAAAAGTCAGAATTAGGGCTGGTTTGAAATTCCTGATATTAATTCCTGACTCTGCAGCAGGCATTTAATGAAATTAAAATCTTCGACTTATGCAAAGTAACTATGTGATACAAATATTTATTTTTTAATGTACAGTGTTATAAAAGAGCTCTGAATATTTAGTATTGCAGAACTTTTATTCTATGATTAAACTGATCTTGCTATAAGAATACATGCATTTGTTAAATATATTTTATGTATGTGAGAAATCTAACTTATTGGTGGATAACACTGAATGGAGAATTGATTCTTAGGTGCTTACACTGTTTGGTTAATGCACTTAGTATCACATTATCAAAAGATGAATCAGGTTTGAACCTTGTACAACTATTATCCTTCTTATTGTTTAATTTTTAAAAACAATTTTTGTAGAATGGGAGAAATGGGCTGGTATGAGATTTTTCTCTTCTGAAATCAAGATGCTGCTTTTGTGAAATAAAATAAAATAAAAAAGAATATAGAAAACATTTAAAAATGAAAGAGTTCACAAAATTTGTAGGCAGTGGGAGAAAACCTTGAAAGGAGAAGTGGCTTTGATTAAGTAAATCTTTGATTTATTCAGTTTGAACTATCCAATGTTACATCTAAAAACCATTGTAAATTTTTATGATCCTTCCAAGTTGATGAATAAGTGTATGTCTTTCCTCTATGGTAATTTTTCTATTGTGATAAGGTCTTTATTTGACTAAGATAATTTATCCTCTAGACAGATCATTAATGCTGTGTGATGGCTGTGTGTGCTCAGAATACCCGGACAGTCGGGTATCTTATTGTGAATTTTCATCCAAAACTTCAAATTTAGGTCTCTAAACGGATAAACATTTCTCAGAGCCATTCAGTCTGCATATCTGTGTCCCATGTGTATATGCTTATCACATTCCAGATTCTTCTATTTCAAGGCCATTATAATTTATCACCATGAGTATCTGAAGCATGAGATTACAAAAATTTTGTTCCAGAAACACTGTCAGCCTAGGAATTAATTATAGACAGAACAAAAAACAAAACAAAAAAACTTCACTTAGAGTTGAATCCAACCTATCATTGTCAAAAGGGTATCTCAACTCGAGTTATTATTTATTCCCCATTATGTATTTTAAGGTTTGAATTTTGTTGTTATAATGTCTTTTTAAATCATTTTATTAGTGTATTAAAGGAAAATAATAGGACTACACGAAACTAAAAAACTTCTGTATTTCAAAAGACCTTCAACAAAATAAAAAGGCAGCCATAGAGAATGGGAGAAAATAACTGCAAATCATATATCTGTTGAAAGGTTAATATCCAAAATATATAAAGAACTCATACAACTCAATAGCAAAAAACAAAAAATTCCACTAAAAAATGGGTAAAGGATCTGAATAGACATTTTTCCAAAGAAGACATACAGATGGCCAAAGGACACATGGAAAGATATTCAACATAACTAATCATCAGGGAAATGCAAATCAAAACCACAATGAAATATCACTTCACATCTGTTAGAATGTCTATTATCAAAAAGACAAGGAATAACATGTTGGCAAAGATGTGGAGAAAAGGGAACCTTCATGCACTGTTGTTGGGATTGCAGCCACTATGCAAAACAGAATGGAGATTCTTTAAAAACTTAAAAATAGAACTACAGTATGATCCAGCAATTCCACTTCTGGGTATTTATTTACAGAAAACAAAAAACTAACTCAAAAAATACATACATCCCCATGTTCTTTGCAGCATTATTTACAATAGCCAAAATATGAAAGCAACCTATGTCCATCCACAGATGAATGGTTAAAGATGATGTGTATGTATATATATATATATATATATATATATATATATATATATATATACACACAACAGAATATTATTCTGCCATAAAAAATGAAATCTTATCATTTGTGACAACATGAAAGGGGCTTGAGGACATTAGGCTAAGTGAAGTAAGTCAGGCAGAGAAAGACAAATACTATGTGATCTCGTATATATGTGAAATCTAAAACAGCAACAAAAGAATAGATACAGAGAACATACTGGTGGTTGCCCAAGGCAGGGGTGAGGGGGGGCTAAATGAGTAAGTGGCATTAAAAGGTATAAACTTCCAGTTATAAAATAAATAAGTCATGAGGATGTAATGTACAGCATGACTATAGTTAATAAAGCTATTGCATATTTGAAAGTTGTTAAGAAGGTAAGTCTTAAAAGTTCTCATCACAAGAAAAAGAATTCTGTAACTATATATAGTTACAGATGTTAACTAGACTTATTGTAGTGATCAGTTCTCAACATATACAAATATTGAATCATTATGTTGTACACCTGAAACTAATACAATGTTGTATGTCAGTTATACCTCATTTTTTTAAAAAGGAATAATAATAGAACAAACCTCATAACTTCATTGTAAGGGTTTAATGAGTTAATACATGTAAAGTGTTTAGAAAATTGTTTAGCTGTTATTATTATTTGCCTTAACTTTTGAGGTAGATTGAATTATTTTTATTTAATCTTGAGGTTAAAAGTGTTCATCTTGAGTGTTAACCTGAGTTTTAATCCAGCTACGTGAGTGTATTACACAGCTTGGGCTGCCATAATCAAAATAGACTGTGTTTCTCAAATAATAGACATTTATTTTCTCATGGTTTTGGTGGCTAAAAGTCCAAGATCAGGGTGCCAGCATGATTGGTTTCTGGTGAGACCTCCCTTCCTGGCTTGTAGATGCTACCTTTTGCTATGTGCTCACATGATGTCCTCTCTGTAAGAGCTCCCAGAGAGAGCCAGAGAGACAGAGAGAGAGCTCTGGTGTATAGACACCAGAGTATAAAGACACTTTGGTATAAAGACACTAATCTCATCAGACCAGGCCACCCCGCTACATACACACCATTAGCTCATCTGAACCTAATTACCTTCCAAAGGCCCCACTTCCAAACATTATCACATTGAGGGTTAGAGCTTCAACATATGAATTTGGGGGAGAGGGGGACACAATTCAGTCCATATCAATGAACCTGGACAATATTTATTCTCTCTAAGCTGAGTTTCTCAGTTTGTAAAATGTGGATTAGAACACAACAGAGTCATTGTGAGATTTAAATGTTTATTTTCTTCTTCTGCCTGTTTGTACTGTTTTGTGAAGATTTCCCCCTGTACATACATGTACTGCTTTTTGTTATAAGAAAAATAATAATAAGACACAATCTCCTAAGAGGAAAGGAAGGGTCTCTCTTCTGTTTTTACTGGCTTTTTGTTCTGCCTGTTTTTTGCTTTCAAAATCCTTCCTGATGCAGCCTCAGACAATCTTTCCAGCCACAGTTCCCCTCTACTTCCCCAGGCAATGTATCTTCTTGCCAAATTATACTACTTTTCACCTCTATGCTCTAAGTCTGATTGCCTAGAATATGCTGTTTAACCAGATCTATCAGGTGAAATTTCACCTCTCTAAAGCTTTTCTAAATCTCTCTCTAGAAACAAAGTCTCTCCTTAGAGCAACAGCAGTACTTTGGGCCATTCTTAGAAATTTTTTTTTTCATCTGCTTTGTATTATACTTAGTTATGTGCCATCATCACATATGTCCCTATTGGTGAAAACTCTCTGAATGAAAGACAAACCAGATTCACTCCTACGGAATTTAGCACAAAGTAAGCTTCCACTTCCTAAATGGATTGAAACAACTGCAGGGAAAGCTGCTGGACTGAGATTTTTCTTTGTACTTTTAATGTAAAAAGAGATGGTCATATTCATTATAATGAATTAAAAACCATGGAGGAAATGGCTTACTCAAGCGAAACAACCTCGAGAAGCAGTAATTGTATACACTAAGTTGTTGCATTAATTTAAATCTTAGTCAAGTATTCATTAAAGTAAATTCCCTGAAGATCAGTATCAGGCAACTCTTTATAAGCTTAAGTTGCTACTGCATATACTTGAATACAATAAAAATACTTTTATTCAGCATTTAAGAGTTTACAAAGTACTTCCATGTACATGGATCATCACATCAGACCTGTGAGATGGATAAAAGAATGATTTTTATGTCAGCTCTACAGAACAAAAATTCAGGTCGAAAGGATGTGACTTGACCAAGGTCACAAGCTATTACACGATGAAACCAGGACTAAATTGCAAATCTTGCTCCTGATCGTCTTTCTGTAAGACAATATGCTGTCTTTCACTGCACAGATTGTCTTAAAAACTACTCCATAATCTATGCATTTTGACAAATCAGACAAGTATCTTCCACTACTCTCCTGCCCTTAATCAGTATGTGAATTTTTGCTACACTCCAAGTTTTCATTTGATTAAGCCTTCAGTGGAACAGATTTCATCTGATTACAAAATCCTCAGAGAAAACCCTAATATGATTAGGCCAACCCATTTTTTTCCTGTATGGCTTTCTATTACTTTAGTAAACTGCCGCACTGCATTTACCTAGTGTATTCAGTTTATAAAAGCACATCATCTTAGTAATTCCGTATTTATTTAAAAAAACCTCTGAAATACAGCTAAAGAGCTTCAATTTTACAAAATTCTGACAATGCTTCCCTGAAGAACGCATCAGTACATGTCAAATGATGTATGACGTATGACATACCACATACTAGTTTGTTTCTTATTAAAATATAACAACATTTGATCAAAAGTCCATAGATTTTAAACACTTCTCATTGATGTATTTGCTAATAATTGATTTGCTTGGCTCTGGGTTATTGTTTCCCTTTATGTTTTTTTCTCATAATATGTTGTTCTCAAGCTTTCTTGCCAAAATTACTGTTTGTTTAATAAGTAGTAATAATTATAATTTCCATTGAGTAATAACTTTGATTATATTTCTCCAAGGAAAGGAAAACTCACCAGTATTTAGAATTTTTTTTTTTTTAGAATCCTTAAACAACCCCAATTAAATATAGGCAGATGGAATTCATTAGGTGATTTCCTCTGGAAGATGATGTTTAGTTCATTTACATTGTGTTGAAGTGGATGCTATGTTGGATTCCTTTTCATGTGACTCTCGGTTTTCTGAGTATGACCCTCTTTTTTTGGAAGATCTGGACTAACCTTTTAGACTTGCACCAGGACAAACGACCTCATCCTGGCAGTTAAGAGGCTTGCTCTGTACTTCTAAACCTTTGGCTTGGCTTCTTACTGTGATGTCCATTTGGCCTTGTTGGTGTTGTCATCGTGCCAGTTTATAACAGGGAAAGAAAGCCCTTCAGATTATAAGTGCTACTTCATTTAGATTCCAAGATCAGACCTTTCTATTGAGTCTCCTAAGAAGTTGTATCCACTACACTCTGGAGTCAAAACTCTTAGAGACAGAGTTCAAAGAGATGTTTTGCCAAAGTAGTGTCATGATCGTTTAGGCGGTAAATGAAAATAGTGTGGCTCAACTTCAGGACACTGAATGTTTTGTGGCGGCTGAATTACTTTAAAGATAAACACTTTGTGAGAGCAGTGTGTCATAGAAAGATTGAAAACATAGGTTCTAGTGATGTGGAAGAGTCAGGGTATCTGGGAAACATAGTAGCAGACCTGCCACCTTGTTCACACCTGACAACAAGGTATCAGGATGACATTGAGTTAAAGAAGCTGAATCTCAACCAGAATCTAAATCTGTAACTACAAAGTATAGTCTTTCCCATTTGGCTTATTCCTGCCAAAGGCTGCACCTGAGCCACATATGCTGAAAGCCTCTGGGTGTGACACTCTAGTAGAACGTGGGAAAGGTCCTTTGAAAACCAATTATACCTGGAATGTTATGGCCTTAGAAATCCCATGTTTACCTAGAATACCATTCTAAAACTAAAATGAATACAGAATTTTGATAAAATACAAACTCCATCTAATTGTTGGGAAGACCACATACAGATTGAAATGTGATAACATAGGTACAGATGTGCAATTGGAAATGCAGGTTGTGGGTTCTGGATCATGTAAGCAAGCTAATGTCAACAAATTTAAAAAACAAGAACAGAATCACAGCTGCTGTTTAAGCTGCTTCCTAAGAATAGCCAATCTGTATCAATATTTATAATGCTTTTTGAAAGAGGAAAGCGCACCCTTTTTTTCAATTGAAGTATAGTTGATTTACAATGTTGGGCCAGTCTCTGCTGTACAGCAAAGTGACTCAGTTATACACATATAGACATTCTTTTTTTATATTCTTTTCCATTGTGGTTTATCACAGGATATTCAATAGAATTCCCTGTGCTATACATTAGGATCTTGTTGTTTATCCATTCTAAATGTAATAGCTTGCATCTACCAACCCCAAACTTCCAGTCCAACCCCCTCCCTGCCCCCCTCCCCCTTGGCAACCACAAGTCTGTCCTCTATGTCTATGAGTCTGTTTCTGTTTTGTAGATAGGTTCATTTGTGCCATATTTTGGATTCCACATATGAGTGACATCTTATGATATTTGTCTTTCTCTTTCCGACTTACTTCACTTAGTATGATAATCTCTAGTTGCATCCATGTTGCTGCAAATGGCACTATTTTGTTCTTTTTTATGGCTGAGTAGTATTCCATTCCACATCTTCTTTATCCATTCATCTGTTGATGGACATTTAGGTTGTTTCCATTTTTGGCTGTTGTGAACAGTGCTGCTATGAACATAGGGGTGCATGTGTCTTTTTGAATTATAGTTTTGTCCAGGTATATTCCCAGGAGTGGAATTGCTGGATCATATGGTAATTATATTTTTAGTTTTCTGAGGAACCTCCATACTGTTTTCCATAGTGGCTGTACCAACTGACATTCCCACCAACAGTGTAGGAGGGTTCCCTTTTCTCCACATCCTCTCCAGCATTTGTTATTTATAGACTTTTTAATGATGGCCATTCTGACCAGTGTGTGGTGGTAACTCATTGTAGTTTTGATTTGCATTTGTCTAACAATTACTGATGTTGATCATCTTTTCATGTGCCTATTGGCCATCTGTATGTCTTCTTTGGAGAAATGTCTATTAAGGTTTTCTGCCATTTTTTTGATTGGGTTATTTGGTTTTTTTTGCTGTCATTGTTGAGTTGTATGAGTTGTTTGTATATTTTGGAGATTAAGTCCTTGTCTGTTGCATCATTTGCAAATATTTCTCCCATTCTGTAGGTTGTCTTTTCGTTTTGTTTATGGGTTCCTTTGCTGTGCAAAAGCTTGTAAGTTTGACTAGGTCCCATTTGTTTATTTTTGTTTTTATTTCTATTGCCTTGGGAGACTGACCAAAGAAAACATTTGTATGATTTATGTCAGAGAATGTTTTGCTTATGTTCTCTTCTAGGAGTTTTATGGTGTCATGTCTTATGCTTAAGTCCTAAGCCATTTTGAGTTTATTTTTGTGCATCGTGTGAGGGTGTGTTCTAACTTCATTGATTTATGTGCAGCTGACCAACTTTCCCAGCACCACTTACTGAAGAGACTGTCTTTTTTCCATTTTATATTCTAGCTTCCTTTGTTGAAGATGAATTGACCGTAGGTGTGTGGGTTTATTTCTGGGCTCTCTATTCTGTTCCATTGACCCATATGCCTGTTTTTGTACCAATACCACACTGTTTTGATTACTGTAGCTTTGTATTATTGTCTGAAGTCTGGAAGAGTTATGCCTCCTGCTTTGTTTATTTCCCTCAGGATTACTCGAGCAATTCTAGGTCTTTTATCGTTCCATATAAATTTTTGTATTTGTTCTAGTTCTGTGAAAAATGTCATCGGTAATTTGATAGGGATTGCATTAAATATGTGGATTGCTTTGAGTAGTATTGCCATTTTGACAATGTTAATTCTTCCAATCCAAGAACATAGGGTATCTTTCCATTTCTTTGAATCCTCTTTTATTTCCTTTATTAATGTTTTATAGTTCTCGGCATATAAGTCTTTCACCTCATTGGTCAGGTTTATTTCTAGGTTTTTTTCTTTTATTGGTGCAATTTTAAAAGGTATTTTTTTTTACATTCCCTTTCTGATACTTCATTGTTAGTGTAAAGGAATGCAACTGATTTCTGAATGTTAATCTTGTATCCTGCTACTTTGCTGAATTCACTTATTAGACCTAGTAGTTTTTGTGTAGAGTCCTTAGGGTTTTCTATATATAGTATCATGTCGTCTGCATATAGTGACAATTTTACCTCTTCCCTTCTGATTTGGATACCTTTATTTCTTTTTCTTGTCTGATTGCTGTGGCTAGGACTTCCAATGCTATGTTAAAGAGAAGTGGTATGAGTGGGCATCCTTGTATTGTTCCAGATTTTAGTGGGAAGACTTTCATCTTTTCACCATTGAGTATTACATTAGCTGTGGGTTTGTCATAAATGGCTTTTATTATGTTGAGATATGTTCCCTCTATTCTCACTTTGGTAAGAGTTTTTATCATGAATGGATGTTGAATTTTGTCAAATGCTTTTTCTGAATCTACTGAGATGATCATGTGGTTTTTTACTTTTCTTTTGTCAATGTGGTATTTTACATTGGTTGATTTGCATATGTTGAACCATTCTTGTGAACCTGGGATGAAACACTCTTGATCGTGGTATATGATCTTTTTTATGTGTTGTTGGATTTGGTTTGCTAATATTTTGTTGCAAATTTTTGCATCTATATTCACCAAAGATATTGGCCTGTGATTTTCTTTTTTGGTGGTGTCTTTGTCTGGTTTTAGTATCAGGATGATGGTAGCTTCATAGAATGTCTTTGGAAGTGTTCCCTCCTCGTCAGTCTTTTGGAAGAGTTTGAGAAGAATCAGTATAAGTTCTTCTTTGTATGTTTGGTAGAATTTGCCTGTGAAGCCATCTGGTCCTGGACTTTTGTTTGTAGGAAGTTTGTTTTGTTTTGTTTTTTACAGATTCTATTTCACTTCTAGTGATGGGTCTGTTCAAATTATCTATTTCTACTTGATTCAACTTTGGTGGGCCCTATGTTTCTAGAAAGTTGTCCATTTCTTCTAGGTTGTCAAATTTTTTGACATATAATTGTTCATAGTATCAGTTGAGATTTCTCTGAAGGAGGAAAATGTTCTTAATCTTCAAAGATGTTAGAGACGTAAATTTAAGACTGACCCACAGGCACGTGTCACAATTTCAAGGTTATGTGACTGAGGAATAGTTCTTCTAGAAACTCTGTTACCTACGTGAGAAAAAGGAAATTGCAGGATCATGTGGAGTTTGGTTAGACTTTGGTGTAGCCTCACCAGCCTTGGAAGTTGGTAATGAAAATTCAATTCTTTAGAAGTCATACTTAGGTATTCCAGGATGATTTTCATTATCAAAATATGTATTGATTAAATCATGTGTATATTTTATTGAAAACCTTGAATGCCATTAGACATGGTAAATGAGCTCCCAGATGCCATCCAAGATGGCCTCCAATGAACTTCACCACCTGGTATTCACGAATAGTGTGGAAATGACAGTGTGTGACTTCTAAAGCTAGGTCATTAAAGACATTGCAACATCTGCCTTGCTCTTGGATCACTCTGGGAAAGCCAGGTACAGCAACCTTCTGGAGAGGTCCATGTAGGGAAGCACTGAGGTCTCCTGCCAACAACCAGCATTAACTTGACAGACATGGAAGTGAGTCACCTTGGATGTGGATCCTCCAGTCCCAGTCACCTTCAGGGTATGGCAGTGCCATCTGACATCTTGACCACAAACTCAGGAGAGACCCTAAACCAGATCCACTCAGCAAAGCTGCTCCCTAATTCCTGACTCAGGAACTGTGAGATAATACATGTTTATTGTTTTAATATACTAAGTATGGGGGTAATAGTTTATGCAACCACAGAAAATGAAAACAAATATGTAATGTATTGTTCTCCATAACCTAGTTCATCAAAAATGTGCTTCTGGCTGAGACTCTTGCAGACCTTTTTCAAAATGCTGGAGTCTAGATCTTAAAGGGTAACCAATGACAAAAATGGGGGTAATGAAGCATTGTTTCAACTCTGCTTTAGTAACTTGGTCCTAGTGATTAGAGGAACCAGAAACATCCTGCTGGTGCCTCTGCTTTCCTCACTCTCTGTGGTTTGAATGCCATTTAAATGGCACCTGAATTGGAAGAACTCTAGAAATAAACATAATGGGTTCCAAACATTTTTGATTGAGAGCCTTAAATTCCTAGCTACATCATTGGGTAATTCAGAGGTGAAAGAACCAGTGAGGTGGTAAATATTTAACAGCATTGCACTGAAAATGGCTGAAGAGAGCAGCAGGAAAAGGGTTCAGTCAGAGCCCAAGATTCAGAAGGCGGACCCATTTCCAGTTCTCTTCAAATCCCTTGACCTTTATCTCACATGCTACGTAGCAAAGTTGCAATCCATGGAACATAAGCTGGACCAGGCCAGGGCTGCAGGTACAATTGGCCATGTGAGAGGCATGGGGGATGGGCTGTGAAAAATCGAAGAGAAGATACTGCAAAAGGACACTTCTTTTGGGATTTGAATAGTCCATTACTGAAAGAGGCATAAACTTGGAGAATACATTCAAGGGTTTGCAGAAGAATGTAGCCATTACTCGGAACATGGGAAGTTGATAATAGGGGCAGTTACTGGCAAGAAAGACTTTCAGAGTACACGGAAAGAACCAGAGTACCATCAGGATCACGTGAAGAGAAGTGACACCAGAGGGACGTTATGCACATCTAGAGAACTTTTAAAACATCTTTTGAGAAGAGAGCGTACAGAGGGTAGCCAGAGAAGACAGAAGAGAATATCCCAGAAACACATGCTTAGACCCTCGCGGCACAGTGCCATAATCCCCAAGGGAAAGGTTAGTCTCTTAGGGTAAGAATGTTGGTTAGGAGGGGTCCTGGACAGATGGTTGTTGAATGCCAGCTTTTCAATAGTTAAATTGATTAAACATACAAATAAAACATAAACACTTCTTTTAAACATCTTTATTGGAGTATAATTGCTTTACAATGGTGGGTTAGTTTCTGCTATATAACAAAGTGAATCAGCTATACGTACACATACATCCCCATATCTCCTCCCTCTTGCATCTCCCTCTCACCCTCCCTATCCCACCCCTCTAGTCGGTCACAGAGCACGGAGCTGATCTCCCTGTGCGATGCAGCTGCTTCCCACTAGCTACCTATTTTACATTTGGTAGTGTATATATGTCAATACATAAACACTTTTGATAGCATGTATGAAGACAACAAGTAACTCTTTCATATGGCTGAGAACGTCCTCAAGAAAAAGAGTTTGTCTGTGATATCTTTGAGTGCTCAGCTACCTGGCATAACCCCTGGCTGTGGTTGGTATTCAGTAATATTTATTCAAAGACAAAATCAAATTTTAATAATCTCATTGGGCAAGTTATGTGATTCATCTTTTTGACCCCCTGAGAGTCTCGGCAGCTAACATTTTTGCTTTGGGTTTGGTTTGATCTGCTCTTGCCACAGTTGCTGGAATTTTCCAGTTGGAGCGAACAATGGTTTCTCTTCCCCCCTCAGGGCCTCATATTGTTCACATTGTACTGGAGGATCTCTCCTGTCCCAGGCAGCTCACCTATTAGTTCTATGCAGTTGCTCCTTTTTGCAAATGGAAAATCTGAGAATTTCACCAGGGCACACAGCTAGTGAAGAGTGCAACTGGGTTGGAACACTGACTTCTTGCCTACACCTCAGTTCATCTGACAACCTTATCAATAGAAATATATCCACCTCACTCCTGATTCCTGCCTCAAAATCAGCAGTAGCTGACCATGAGGCATGAGTTCTTTGTGAAATATAGAACTTGGAAAGTCAGTTTGGGTTCTACTTAAAATTGCTGAGTATGACAAGGGCTTGGAAGATGAGTTGAATACCCTGGGAAATAGTATTTTCCTTCTCACCCAGATATTGGCACTGTGGATTCTAATTTTCTTTGCTATGCCTTTCACCAGCTATAGATATCTAAGAAGCATGCTACAGGAAAAATAAGGAAGGTGACTCTCAGAAAGAGAAAGACGAATACCATATGATATCACTTATATGTGGAATCTAAAATATGACACAAATGAACCTATCTATGAAATAGAAACAGAATCTCCATACTAGAGAACAGACTGGTGATTGCCAAGGGGAGGGCGTTGGGGGAGGGATGGACTGGGAGGTCAGGGTTAGCAGACGTAAGCTTTTATATATAGAATTGATAAACAACAGGTCCTACTGTATAGCACAGGGAACTATATTCAATATCCTATGATAAACCATAATGGAAAAGAATGTATATATATGTATAACTGAATCACTTTGCTGTACAGCAGTAATTAACACAACATTGTAAATCAATCATACTTCAATTTAAAAGAAAAGAAAGACTGACTTCAGGCTATTCTATGTTTGCCATTCCTCCACCCAATCCCCATCCCTGCAGATCTACTACAAGTAGAGTCTTAGTGCTTCTCTGTGTTGCTCTGTGCCCTGGGAGGCATCAACCTCAAAGCCTGCAGTTCCTGGGCATCTTTGTCCCCTGGCTTCCCATTGGGTTTGGTGGGAGATCTGAGGGAAGAAAGAGAGATTGGAGTAGTTCTCCTCTTGCTCTCTTCCGGCTTCAGTACCAAGTTCTGGCAGAATCTGTGACCACAGCTCCTGTCAAGTCACCTCCCTTCCAAAGCTCCAGCTCTCATGAGGCTCTAGAAATACTATCTCTACATCCTGGATTCTTCATGCCTGGGGAGTCACAGCTTTCTTCTACTGACAAACCTTGGGAGCCTCCGTATTGCTTGCCCGTCTCCTCAAGTTACACATAGCTCTGGAAGTCGTCTCTTTATTCATGCACTTCTAAGATCCCAGCTGAGTGAGCCTTTTGCTTCCTGCTAGAACCCTGCCTGATAGAGTCACTCTAGGAAAAATACCCCTCAGAGTCCTAAACAGTCTTTATAATCAGGATTTCCCAACCTCATTAGTATTGATATTTGGGGCTGGATAATTCTTTGCTGTCAAGGGAGCTGCCCTATGCTTTGGAGGATACGTAGGAGCATCCACATCCCTGGTCTTTACACACTAGATGCCAGTAGCTCCCCTCCCCAAATTCTAACAGCTAAGTATGCCTTCAGACATTGCCGAATGTCCCCTGGGTAGCCAAATTACCCCCAGTTAAGAATTACTGCTTTAAACATGTGTGGACCTAGAGATTATCATACTAAGTGAAGTAAGTCAGACAGAGAAAGACAAATATCATATGATATCACTTACATGTGGAATCTAAAAAATAGTGCAAATGAACTTATTTACAAAACAGAAACAGACTCAGACATAGAAAACAACTTATGGTTACCAAAGGGGAAAGGGGTGAGGAGGGAGGGAGAAATTGAGAGTTTGGGATTAGCCAATACAAACTACTATATATAAAATAGATAAACAAGGTCTGACTGTATAGCACAGGAAACTATATTTAATATCTTGTAATAAAATGTAATGGAAAAGAATCTTAAAAAGAATATATATTATATATATATATAATATATATATACACACACATACATATATATAAAACTGAACCACTTTGCTGTATACCAGAAACTAACACAACATTGTAAATCAACTATTCTTCAATTTAAAAAAAGTTTAAAAAAAAAGAAATTGGGTCATTTGTAGAGATGTGGATGGACCCAGAGTCTGTCATACAGAGTGAAGTAAGTCAGAAAGAGAACAACAAATACCGTATATTAACGTATACATGTGGAATCTAGAAAACTGGTACAGATGAACTTATTTGCAGGGCGGGAATAGAGACCAGACATAGAGAACAGATGTGTAAACACGGCGGGGGGTAAGGGGGGTGGGAAGAATTGGAAGATTTAGATTGACATTTATACACTACCATGAGTAAAATAGATAGCTAGTGGGAACCTGATATAAAGCACAGGGAGCTCAGCTCCGTGCTCTGTGATGACCTAGATGGGTGGGATGGGGGTGGGGTGAGAGGGAGGTCCAAGAGGGAGGGGATATACATATACATGTAGCTGATTCACTTCACTGTAGAGCAGAAACTAACACAACATTGTAAAGCAATAATACTCCAATTAAAAAAATACTGCTTTATATTAGTCATACTTTTTATAGAGCTTCATCTCTTTACGTCTCAGTTCCAATCCAGGGTTTATATCTGTGTCACTCATTAATAATCATAATACCATTTACAATTCATCTTTCATATATTATCTTATTTGAATTTCATAGAAATGGGCTCAGCCTATTTCAGTGCTGTGTGAAACCAAAGGTCAAAGAAGCTATGTGATTTCTTCAGAAGTGCTCAGCTACTAATGGGGGAAGTTGGACTGAATCCTCACCTTTGGCCTACAAGTCCCTTGTTTCATCTGTGTGGTCCTCAACCTGGGGGGATTTTGCGCCCCAGGGGACTTTGCTATTGTCTGGAGATATGTTTGGTTGTCACAGGTGTGTGGGAGATGCCACTGGAATCTGTTGGGTAGACACCAGGGAAGCTGCTCAACGTCCTGCAATGCACAGGACAGCCACTCACAACAATTATCGTCCCCAAATACCAGTAGTGCTGAGGTTGAGAAACCCTGATCTCTCCACTATGCTACATTGCCTCCTTAACCAGCTAGTACTTTTCTTTGACTTTTCCTACCCTTTCACATTTATAAAGATAAATTGAAGGCGTAAATTGGTAGTAATTCACATTTCAAGGAACTTAAATCATGCTGTTTAATTTTTAAAATGTAATAGCCCTGCCTCTATTACTTTTAATGTACTTTCTTCCCTATAGACTATGTTGGTTTAAAAAGTGTAGAGAGAAATTTATATTTTCCTAGTTAGATTTTAAAGCAATTTGGGAACATGGGAATGACAAAAGGGAAAGGAAAATTGGTAAATACTTTGAAATCTAAAGAGAATTTTTATAACTTGATTATGAATGAAATATTCACAAAATATCTGAGGGCAGGAATAAAAGTTCTAATATTTTTCAACCTTGACCTAGATATATTGTAAACTGGGGTAATAAGGAAAAGAAGTTTTTAATGAGGTTAGAGTGAGCAAAAAGTGTATAAGAAATGTGGTATAGAGTCTGGTGTGTTGTTATTTTTTTAGTAGTCCTGGATTGGCTCTAAACTCTGCTGCTTTCATTTTTTATTTTATTTTTAAATTAATACACAGTAACAGGTTATTTTGATATATCTTAACACCTGTATTTTATGTATTTTAATACACAAATGTATGGATTTGTGTAAATGCCATCACAAGCAGAACACAACAGTTGCATCACCCTAAAATTCTCACTTGATATCCTATTATTATGGTCATACCCTCACTAACCCTTAACCTCCTAGTAACCACAATTTTGTTCCTCATCGCTATCGTTTTGTCTCTTCTAGAATGTCACCTAAATTGAATTACAGAGCACATCACCTTTGCAGACAGCTTTCAGGGACACGAGGCCTTTGAAATTTATTTTAGTTATTGGGTGGATCAATAGCTTATTAATTTTTTATTGCTGAGTCCCATTCCATTGTATGGCTATACCACACTTTATTTATTTATTTCTTGAAGGTTATTGGGTTTCCAGTTTGGGGGTTATTATAAATAGAGCTGCTATAAATTTTAGTGCACAGGTTTTTGTTGTTGTTGTTGTTTTTTAACATCTTCATTGGAGTATAATTGCTTTACAATGTTGTGTTAGTTTCTGCTGTATAACAAAGTGAATCAGCTATATGTATATATATATATCCCCATATCCCCTCCCTCTTGCGTCTCCCTCCCACCCTCCCTATCCCACCCCTCTAAGTGGTCACAAAGCACCGAGCTGATCTCCCTGTGCTGTGCAGCTGCTTCCCACTAGCTATCTATTTTACATTTGGTAGTGTATATAAGTCCATGCCACTCTCTCACTTCGTCCCAGTTTACCCTTCCCCCTCCCCTTGTCCTCAAGTCCATTCTCGACGTCTGCATCTTTATTCCTGTCCTGCCCCTAGGTTCTTCAGAGCCATTTTTTTTTTTTTTTAGATTCTATATATATGTGTTAGCATACGGTATTTGTTTTTCTCTTTCTGACTTACTTCACTCTGTATGACAGACTCTAGGTCCACCCACCTCACTACAAATAACTCAATTTCGTTTTTTTTTATGGCTGAGTAATATTCTGTTGTATATATGTGCCACATCTTCTTTATCCATTCATCTGTCTATGGACACTTAAGTTGCTTCCATGTCCTGGCTATTGTAAATAGAGCTGCAATGAACATTGTGGTACATGACTCTTTTTGAATTATGGTTTTCTCAGGGTATATGTCCAGTAGTGGGATTGCTGGGTCGTATGGTAGTTCTATTTTTAGTTTTTTAAGGAACCTCCATACTGTTCTCCACAGTGGCTCCAGCAATTTACATTCCCTCCAACAGTAGTGCACAGGTTTTCATAGGAAAGTAAGTTTTAATTTCTCTAGGGTAAATAGTTCAGGGTGAGATTGCTAGGTCCTGTGGTAAATGTGTGCTTTCCTTTATAAGAAACTGCCAGACTGATTTCCAGAGTGGCTGTAACATTCTGCATTTCCATCGGCAGTTAGATGAGTGTTCCAGTTCATCTGTATCTTCACTAGCACTTTGTTATTGTCAGAATTTTTTTTTAATTTTAACCATTCTAGAAGGAATTTCTAGTAGTAGGTATTTCATTGTAGGCTTAAAATTTTTTAAACACTGCTTCACTTTAGAATAGTTTTATATTTACAGAGAATTATTAAAAGAAGCCCAGGAGTGCCCATATACCCCCGCCCAATTTCCCCAATTAGTAATATCTTACACTAATATGGTATATTTGTCACAATTAATGAACTGATATTAATACACTATTATTAACTAAAGTTCACATTTTATTCAATTTTCCTCAGTTTTACCTAATGTCCTTGTCTGTTCCAGGAACCCATCCAGGATAACACGTTACACTTGGTCACCATGACTACATACCTCCTCTTGGCTGTGATAGTTGTCTAACCTTTTTTTGACTTCGATAACCTTGAAAGTTTTAAGGAGTCCTGGCCAGCTGTTTTGTAGAATGGCTCTCTATTGAGATTTGTCTGATACTTTCTCATCATCAGATTGGGATTATGAAGTTTGGTGAGAAAGAGCACAGAGGTTAGATATCATTCTCATCACATCATATCGAGACTACATACTATCTACTTGACATTATTGTTGATGTTGACCATGATCACCTGGCTCAAGTGGTGGTTGTTAAATTTTTCCACCATAGAGTTACTCTTTTGTTCCTTTTCCATACTGTGTTTTTTTCAAAGGAAGTTCCTTTGTCTACCACATACTTAAGGAGTGAAGAGTTATGCTCCAGTGCTTTACCTCCTCCAGGGTCAAGTAACTGCATAAATAAATTATTTGGAATTCTTCTGCATGGGAGATTTGTCTGTTCTTCCTTATTTATTTATTTGTTTATTCAATCATTTATATAAGAATGGACTCACGGATATTTATTTTATACTTTGGATTAGAATTCAGTATTACTTTATTTTATTGCTCAAATTGTTCCAGCTTTGGTCATTGGGAGCTCTTTCAGTTGGCTCATTGTGTGTCATTTTGGTTTTTGTTTGTTTTGTTTGTTTCATACTCCCTTACTTTCTGGCACCAGGAGATGTTCAAGGATCATCCTGTATATTTCCTGCCCCAGTTCTAGAATCAGCAATTTGTTCAAGGAGACCTGGTTCCTTTTATTGGTGATAGTATTAGAAACTAAGTTCTGGGTGCTAGGTATGCTCATTGCTTCTAGGGTATTATTGCTTCTAGGCCTTCTCAGCTGATAGAGCAAGGAAATGTTTGTTTGTAGACTAACCCATGTATACACACATATCCATAAATAATTCTATATGGTTGTCTGTATCTTTATTAAGCTAAGCATGAGTTTATACTGACACCTCCAGCTCTAATCCATTGCCACATGAGTCATTCTATTTTCCTGCCCCCTATCTGTAACCTCCCACTCCAACAGTGAGAAACCTGCCTCTGAAAATCTGCCATCTATATTCTAATTTATATGGACTGTGGTTTCAGAATTGCAAATCCATACTCCCATGGGATACAACTTTATCAGCTGGAGTACAGTGCTTATGTATAGTTTCTTTTGCCTTTTGTCGTATTGATACATACTCCACTCATTTCTAAAGTCACATAGATCAGCACCTTTTCCCCCCACCTTCTTCAATGAGGTTTTTTTCATACAATCATAATATGGTTAGATTTATTTAGTCATATTTTACATTCCATCCTCGGATCCTCTAACCCCCTAAAGTTTTCTTTTTCTTTGCATCATTTAAGCTTTACTCCCTGGGTTTGACAAATGCATAGCGTCGTGTATCCCTCACAAAGTATCATACAGAATAGTTTCACTGTCTTAGAAAATCCCCTGAGCTATTAACCTCCTCACACCTAAACCCTGGCAACCACTGAGCAGTTTATCATCTCCATAGTTTTAACTTTCCAGATTGCCATATAAATGGAATCATAGAATATGTAATCTTTTACGACTGTCTTATTTCATTTATCAATATGCATTTAAAGTTCATAAATAAACATTCACATGCAGATTTTTGAATATACTTAAATTTTCAAGTTGGTTGAAAATGCAGATTTTTAAATATACTTAAATTTTCAAGTCAGTTGAGTAAATACCTAAGACGGTAGTAGCTGGATTGTATGTTAAGACTACATTTAGCTTTGTAAGAAACTGTCAAGCTGTCTTCCAAAAAGGCTTTACCCTTTTGCATTCCCACCAACAATGAATGAAGTTCCCGTTGTTCCATATCTTCACCAGCAATTGGTATTGTTGGCATTTTGGATTTTATTCCAACATGTGTGTATTATTCCTAATTCCTCTCTCCTGTCCATTGTGACATTGTTATCATTCATTTCACTTCTCCATATGCTTTAGTCACCCAATGCATTGTTACTCTTATTGATTTAAACAAACATATCTTTTAGATTCATTAAAAATTCAAAAATTAAGATTTTATTTTACCTTCATTTATTACTGATGCTCTTCCTTTGCTTAGGTTGATCTAAGTTTCTGACGTATATCATTTTCCTTCTGCCTGAAGAATGTCTTTTAACGTTTCTTGTCAGACAGGTTCGCTGGTGATGAATCCCCTGTTTTGTTTGTCTCAGAAAGTCTTCATTTCTTTACTTCTGAAGGATAATTTTGCTAGATATAGAATTCAGACTTGATGGATGTTTTCGCTTTCAACCCTTGAAAACTTTCACTCATTCTCTACTTGCTTTATGTTGTATTTATTCTGTTTAGTATTATCTGAGCTTCCTGGATTTGTGGTTGGTGGTATGTTATTCATTTTTAAAAGTTCTGGGCCATTATGATTTCAAATATTTCCTCTCCTCCATTCCTTCTTTCTCCTCCTTCTGCTATTCCAATTATATACATGTTATACCTTTAGAAATTGTCCTACAGTTCTTGGATGTTCTATTTGTAACATGTTTGTTATGTTTTTATTCTGTTTTGTTATATAATTTTTCCTTTGCATTTCAACTTGGGAGGTTTCTACTGACCTATCTTCAAACTCACTGATTTTTTTTTTCCCCATGGCCATTGGCAAGTATACTGATGAGCCCATAAAAGACATTCTTCCTTTCTGTTACTATATTTTTGCTTTCTAGCACTTTCTTTGATTCTTTCTTAGAGTGTATATCTCTCTGCTTACATTACTCACTTGTTCTTGCATGTTGTCTACTTTTTCCACTAAAGCCCTTAACGTCTTCATCAAAGGTATTTTAAGTTTATTAGCTCATAATTCCAAAATCTCTGTCATATCTGAGGTTGATTCTGATGATTGTTTTGTCTCTTCAGGATGTGTTTCTTTTTTCTTGCCTTTTAGCATGTCTTGTAATTTGTTCCTGAATGCCAGTAAATTCTAATGCTGTAAGATCTTAGAGACCTCACTCAGACACTCTGAACTCCATGCACTTCATCTGTAAAATGAGGAAATAATGCCTACTTATAAATCTGTTGTGAAGATTGCTTAAAAACAAGGTCTGTGCAAAGGTGAGACTTATGACAGCCAAGGTGAGGTGCATGATTTGACATTTCTTGGAGGTCAGCTTAGCTGATCTTAAGAAGAAGCAAGTATTCTTTCTTCTTTGGATTTTCATGGCAGCTCTCTCTGTTTGGGGATGACAGAAATGGAGGGAGTGCTGAGAATGGAGAACCAAATCCTATATACCTGTTGGAAAGTAACTAAGCCTAATGGTTACATAGGAAGCATTCAATCAGCCATCATTCCTAATATGGAAATCTGTTTTCTCACACTAAGTGCCAGGTCATTTACTAGAGTCGTCATAATGCATTTATATCTGCACAACCTGCAGTTTTCTGTACTAAAGACAAATGGGATGATAGTCATGGTGGGAAATTTGGAGTCAGGAGAAAAACAGATCAGATACCACCATTTAGCCTATGATAATTTGAATCAGACCCGTCTAATGAAGAATACACTCACAGGGAAAGATATTTTTCGAAAGAAGAAGTTAAAATAGCCTCTCAGAGGGTTTCCCTGGTGGCACAGTGGTTGAGAGTCCGCCTGCCGATGCAGGGGACACGGGTTCGTGCCCCGGTCCGGGAAGATCCCACATGCCGCGGAGCGGCTGGGCCCGTGAGCCATGGCCGCTGAGGCTGCGCGTCCGGAGCCTGTGCTCCACAACGGGAGCGGCCACAGCAGTGAGAGGCCCACGTACCACCAAAAAAAAAAAAAAAAAAAAAAGCCTCTCAGAAAACACACACACACACACACACACACACACCCCAATCAGAGTTATTTTAATTTCAAATTCCTTAATCTGAAAAGAAGTAATTTTAATATGCAGTTCTGCTCCTCTATATTTCAGTGGAAAGAAAGCTTTGGCATTGCAGGTTTGGGGAAAGTCTACAGAAATAATCGGGTATTTACTATTAGAGATACAGTGAGTATACCTTGTGTGTCAACTTTTCTTAGTGTTGAAAATAGTACCTGTGAAAGGCAGAATAACGGCTCCGAAGATGTCCATGTCTTAATCCCTGGATCCTTTGAATGTGTTACCTTACATGGCAAAAAGGACTTTGTAGATATGATTAAGTTAAGGAGATTGAGATGGTTCCATTGAGGTGGGAAGTGAGATGGACATTGGGATTATCCAAGATTCCAGGTGGGCCAAATCTAATCTCATGGGTTGGTAAAAGCAAAGAAGCTTTCCCGGCTGTGGTCAGAGGGAGATGCGACTATGGAGGGATGGTCAGAGAGATACAATATTTCTCTGGCTTTCAAGATGGTGAAAGTAGGCTGTGAGCCAAGAAATGGGGGTAGAAGCTGGAAAAGGCAAGGGAACGGATTTTCCTCTAGAGCCTCTGGAAAGTGATCGCCCTGTTGACACCTTGATTTTAGCCTGGAGAGACCAGTGTCAGATTTCTAACCTACAGAAAGGTAAGAATACCTTGTTTCAAGCCAATAAGTTTGTGGCAGTTTGTTACAGCAACAAAGAAAGCTAATACCTCACTATTTTAGAAACTAATTGTATTGTTTGCAATAGTTCTACCGCTATTCAAAAGATAAAGCTTTTGTAGTTCTCCCTACAAACGTCCAGATCCCAGTACTGTATTTGATAGATTACCAATATGGCATTAACGTCCTAGAAATAATTTTGACCATTATTTCAATTTTGAATATTAAAATCCTTTTGAAAAATATCAATCCTGAACTTCATGACAACCTGCCTCTTCATAGGTTTAGCACAGTAGCTAAAATGATTTCCAATTTTTAGGAGACAAGACACATAACCGAGACCTCAGATTTGCAGAAATGTGTATGCTTCTCTCTAGCTGCAAATCTTTCATATGCTATTATTGGCTTGTTGTATGAGTCAATGCATTTCCACATCTTACAAGTTTCATGGTCCACTGAAAAAAAGTATAAAGAGAACATGGGGCAGCAGTGCATTTTCTAAAGCTAAAAACTAACAACAGACAAATGGGCCCATGATCCTATTAATCATAGCAGAGATCAGAGAAGGATAATATTTCAATGTAATTGAAAAAGATAGCACATAATACTAAGAAAAATAAAATTCTGGGTTTTTATAGCATATAAAAAGAAAACTGTCCAACATCTAGCAGTCCAAGGAACTAAAAGTTAGAGGGTACAAGTCATCCAAAAACTTCCTTACTTAGCTCTTGGTATGTGTGTTGGGGGAATCAATAAAATCTGCTTCAGGGAAAACTCAGCCAATTTAAATAAGAAATAAACACATGTGCCCACACACATCAAATGAGTGACAGCTACATTTGTTGTGAATCCCCAAGAAGTTGATGTTTTTTAAGAATATATTTCTCCTTTCCAAAGATTTCTTCAGAGAGACAGTTAGTAATATAAAGACCCTAAGATTAGCACCAGAATTGTGGTAATTGAAATTTTCTGCTCTGAAAAATATTCCACAGGACAGTTCGGCATTGTGGGCTCCTCAGTATTGCTGCTACAGTTATGGTAGTTGAGAGATTTTTGCTTAAAAAATTAGATGAAAGCACATTTGAAATCAACAGGAAATGTGACAAAATAACCAACAATTATTTTTCCCAAAATACAATAACTGAAAACATGAAAGCTTAAGTTTTTACCAGTGAAAACATTTTTTTCTTTGTTGAGGACACATAGGCAGTTTATTCTCAATTTTTTTATTACATATTTTAGCAAATATAACTTTTCCTCTATGATTTTTAGCCTGACTTTGAGTCTAGATACATGTAATATTTCTCAGGACTGTCAGATAATTTTAAACAGTATGAATTCAGAGAATCTAGGGGAATCTAGGGGAGTTTCAATCTTTTACTGGATAATAAAAAGTAAAGTATTTTAGGGAAGTCATGCTAAAGATAACTAGAATCCAGTAAATCTAATACTCCTTATTTAGTTCTTGCCATGCTGCTTGGCTTAATCCAAAATGAATTATGTAAATAGAAGGAAATACAGGTCAGAGAATGACCCGTCAGAAATTAGATTATCTTACCTGTAGGGGGCAGCGGAGAGAGCAAGCTGTCAACAAAAACACCAAGTCGGAAGTTTTAAGCCACCTCTCTTCTCAATGGAATCATATGGTTGATTCAAATGGAGTCACCAGATATTGACTGAAGTTACTATGATCCCTAAGGAAAAACACTCTTCCTTCTTTGCCACCTTTAGCAGCATACACAACTTTGCAGTTATATTTCCTTTCAAGAAACTACAGCTGGGCTACAGAGGTTTGCAGTTATATTAACAATTATACAGATGTAAATAAAGGACAAATTCCAGAAAGCATTCCCTTTGATATTTAGTGATTGCAAAGTGAACACTTTTTCAGAGAAATGTAAACCTTCTTTCATGGTTGGCTAACATTAATGAGCACTTATTATGTGCAAGATTGTGTTTTAACCTCGTCATAAATACTAACTCCTTATTACAACAGCACTATGAGGCAACTATTTTTATCTCATTTTGCAGATGTAGAAGCTGTGGCTCAAAAGGACTGCCATTTGCCCAAGGTCATGCATCTATTATAATATATGGTGGAGCCTGTAGGCGTGACTCTAAATATTCTGTGTCTCAATTACAGCAGGAAACTGCCTCTGTGAGTTGGGGCCGATGTGAGGGACTCATTGGCCTTATATTATTAATGCTGTATCCATTTTGTCTCAGCCACAGGGCTGCAGTCATATATTCACAGCGAGGAAACTCACCCACATTAAAGGTGAGTTATGTGAAATGTTGGTCTCAAAGGTCTCTAGTTCTTCATATTAACAAATCAACATGGAACTCCTGGGAGGTGAGTGGATGCAATGACAGTCAAACTTCCTACATGTCCTATTTTTAACAGCAGCTTAGCAGTGAGCAGTTTAATGGAGAACAAATGGAGGCTTTTCCTTTCCTTCCTTTATTTATGCAATAATTCGACAAACATTTATAGAGCCTTACTGTGTACCAGGAAATGTTCTAGGTTCTAAAGATCCAATAGTGGCTGAGAAACACATCCTGCCTCAGAAAGTTCAAAATGTAGTGAGGAAGCCAGGGAAATGGGTAGTTTACAAAGATGTGCAGTAAGTGCTCTGCTATATTAAAGCAGAATGCTCTGAGCACATGTAAGTGGAATGCCTAACCCAGTCTGGAGGACAAGAAAGTTGTCCTAGATGAAAGAAAACGATTGTAACTTCTGGTATTTTAAAGTCCTTAGTAAAATCAGGCAAAAAAAAAAAAAAAAAAAAGAAAGAAAAGAAATGAATAATTAAGGAAACACTCCCATTTACCATTGCAACAAAAGGAATAAAATACCTAGGAATAAACATACCTAAGGAGAAAAAAGACCTGTATGCAGAAAACTGTAACACACTGATGAAAGAAATTAAAGATGATACCAACAGATGGAGAGATATACCATGTTCTCGGATTGGAAGAATCAACATTGTGAAAATGACAATACTACCCAAAGCAATCTACAGACTCAATGCAATCCCTATCAAACTACCAATGGCATTTTTCACAGAACTAGAACAAAAAAATTTCACAATTTGTATGGAAACACAAAAGACCCCGAATAGCTAAAGCAATTTTTTTAAATTAATTAATTAATTTATTTTTGGCTGTGTTGGGTCTTCGTTTCTGTGCGAGGACTTTCTCCAGTTGTGGCAAGTGGGGGCCACTCTTCATCGTGGTGTGCGGGCCTCTCACTGTCGCGGCCTCTCTTGTTGCAGAGCACAAGCTCCAGACGTGCAGACTCAGTAGTTGTGGCTCATGGGCCTAGCTGCTCCACGGCATGTGGGATCTTCCCAGACCAGGGCTCAAACCCATGTCCCCTGCATCAGCAGGCAGACTCTCAACCACTACGCCACCAGGGAAGCCCTAAAGCAATTTTGAGAAAGAAAAATGGAGCTGGAGGAATCAGGCTCCTGGACTTCAGACTATACTACAAAGCTACAGTAATTAAGACAATATGGTACTGGCACAAAAACAGAAATATAGATCATTGGAACAGGATAGAAAGCCCAGAGATAAACCCATGCACATATGGTCACCTTATCTTTGATAAAGGATGCAAGAGTATACAATGGAGAAAAGACACCCTCTTCAATAAGTGATGCTGGGAAAACTGGACAACTACATGTAAGTTCACAAGCTCAGAGGGCAGCAGTGGCAGAAACAAAGATGCAGAACAGAGATGGAGAATCCAACAGAATCAGAAAAGTTGAGAAATGCCTGGAGTGTCAAAGTGCTGCTTCTGCCTCTCCCCTGGCCACCACCTCACAAAGATATTTTGTAGATGGGAACTGGATTTCTCACTGAACTTCAGATGGGCACTCAAAACATTCATTTCAAATGTGAGAGGAAATGTGAGATGCTGCTGCTGAGGGCACTGGGGAGAAGCAAGCAGAACCTAGTCACCTTAAGAACGTCATCAAGCAATTTCTATGTGCCAAGTGTAAGAACTTTGTCATCTCATTTATTCTTTAATGAGATCCCAGCAGTTGAATTCTATTAGCATCCTGCTTTACAAGTTTAATTTTAACAAAGCTAAAAATGCAATAGTAACAAATTGAGAATCACTGATTGAGACCAACCTCCTTTATCTTTCAAGATAAAGAGGAAACAAAGGTCCGAAGATAAGTTAACCCAATAGCACATAATAGTAGGTGTCAGGGTCGAGTCTAAAAGAAGCCCAGAAGCATTGCTAGAAATTTTTTTCTTTCAACAAGAGAGCAGAGAAGGGCTCAACAGCATATTCCTAGGGAATTTAAATCTATACCTGCTAGGTTAATCATAAATGACAGCTTTCTTTCCTGTCAACCTTAGCAGAAAAGTTTCTCTTTTATTTGATTCACCGAGTTGGGTTTCCCCTCTCCTTTTCCTTCAGCTTCTTTTGCTATTGCAACAACAGAAGAAGAAAGGTATGTTCCTCTTGCTGATTATTCCCATAAGAAAGAACATTCTGTAATGTCAAAAGTATCAGCTAAAGGCATCTCCGGGTGTACAGATTAGCCTTATCTAGTGACTGACACCTCAGTGTATGTACTTACAAGTCTCTCCAGTTTGGAGTAGGCAATCAATAACAAGAAATTTCCTTTCTTTAACAGGTGCTAAGCTTTCCTATTTGCTAGTCGAGTACCAATGCCACAACCGGTCTTATATTAAGGTATGAAACATTATCCTGTCATCCTGGTGATCCTTGATCTCACCCAAGGAATCATTCTTTCCTAGTATTTCTTGAATCATGATTTATGTACATACATCTGGTTAACACATGACTTACACAGTTCCCTAGACTCAGAAATGATGAGTTTGAGTCTTTATTTCTTCTAGTTCATATCTGATTATTTTTTTCATAGACATATAACATGATTGAGACCATAAAGATCATCTTATGAAACTCTTTGATTACCCAGATGAGGAAACTGAGGCTTGGTTCCTAGTGCATCACAAGTGCTAGATGCTTATTGAACCATTTGATAGAACAAAACTGACTTGTGGGCCACATGGCAGAGCTGTGAGGAGAAACCCAGTCTGGAAACTGCTTGCACATGGCCCTTTGTACTACATCACCATCTCCCTTCAGCCTAAACACACGTCTATCAGCTACTCTGCAACTGCTCACAAAGAGGGAAGTTCCAAGTAAAGAGATAAGAGTCAAAGGGGGAGACTTAGTTCCCAAACAATTTACTTCTGCATCTATCTCAAGGCAATCCATGGGAACCATATTTAAAAGAACGCTGAGCAAGCAAAAGTAGAGGTAAGTGAGAACACTTCCTCCTTGTGCTTCTCTGTCTCACTTTCTGTCTCTGTCTCTCTGTCTCTCTCTCCTTTTCCTGAGTAGCAACCTAAAAGCTACAGGTGGAAAGAGGCATAGGGCAGAGAGCAGCAGGTAGCAGAGCTGGTGGAAAGCAGGGCCTAGGTGCATTGACTGTCATTAACTTACCAGCCTTGGCAATGGTTTCAAGGGACATATTAAGCTTAAAATAAGCAGGGGCCAAAGGCAAGGTAAGTACTGCCTAATATTCCTACGAAGACTGGGAAGCATCATCGAAACACTGCAACTCTTTCAGGAAGGGAGACTATGAGAAAGGATTTTCCATTTCAACTCAAACCTGGGACACCATACCCAACCCTTGTATGCCTCCCTGCCACCTCTGCCCAAAAGGCTCCAGTCTATTCCAAAGTGAATAGACTTTAAAAATCAACAACCTCATCTGCTGTATCCTTCTCTCCTCGGGGACTTCTTCAAATACATTCGGCTTTTCTAACTCTTTGTTATCATTTTACCCACTCTAGGCATTTTATAAGCCACCCTAGACCACATGGGTTTACTCTCCTTCCAGGGAGTTTTCTAAAAAAGAAATAGCATTCTTGTCCTTCTGTACCTTGAAGCAGAGGAGATTTATTGTTGATAACTAAAATTATATTAATTACAGTAATAATGCTATACTTGTCTTCAGAGATGGCCCCAGCTTCTGGTGGCTTCAGCCTGTCAGCATCCTCCTTGCTGAGTTTAGACACTATCAGAGGGTACAGTGTCCAAACGCAGGGAAACATTCAGGGAAGGTGATTTCAGAAGCTGGTGGGGTTGGGATACTAGAAGCTACAGGCTCTAACACTGAGAAATCTAGTAGTTTCTTTGTTTGAATCACAGCTGGTGTTTCTACACAGCAGAAAGGCGTTCACTCAAAATGATTTATAGATATGAATGTATTAATGAGCTTACATATGTATGAGTCTAACATTTGCCCCTCCAATTGCTAGCAAGCAGGGAAAAGGTGGTGAAAGTAGCTTTTAACACAATTCAGACTGGAGGAAAATTCTAAGAGTGTCTAGCGCCAAAAATTTAAGAATATCTCCTGAGATCTCTTTACCTGGGAACAAGGGGCATTTCTCTGTTCATAAAGGTAAGGTGTGTGTACCTTCCAGCATTAGACTTTTGTGTCTAACCAAGTGTGCCTAGGCTGTGTTTGGATCAGATCTTGCAAACTCCCACAGAATTCTACCAGATCATGATCCATGCATGTCAGGATCATGCTTTTCTTTCTCTCCAATGAATTCACGCCACCTGGCATTCAGACCGTTGTTTCACAAATGAATAAATGATTCATGAATGGAGCACTCTTTGGAGTGTTTGCTAGTCTTCTATGTGGAATGCCTTTCCAGGTTGTTGCAAGGCTGGTTGGTTCTCATCATTCTGGACACTTCCAGTATTACATTTTTAGAGAAGCTTTTCTTCAACCTTCCTTTAATAGTCCCTTAACCCACCCTGGTCAATCTATTTGCACCCTGCTTTATATTGTTCATTGTTCTTATTATGATCTGATTACTTCTTTATGTGTTGAATGATTTTCTTCTCAAAAATGAAAACTCCAGGTGGGCAAGAAATTTTTGTCTTGTTTTCTGCAGAAACCACAGTTCCTAGAATGGTGGTACCTGATGTACGATAGGTACCCAATAAATATGTACAAAATAAAACATTTTAAATGAAATAATATATGCCTCTAGGTGCACTGGATGGAAAGAGTTTTCAGCAAAACTCTTTACTTCTTCTCATCTGTTTGGGAGCTGGGAATCTTTGATTCCTTCCATCCCTCCTGTGTGTGAACCATATTCCTCAAAACATTGTTGTGGATTCTGATACCTGATTGTCCTATCCTTTCTTCCAACAGCTCAGTTTGGCTTTCTCCATGGGCGTGAATCTCACTTGCTATTCTCCACAATGTTGAGTGATGAGCAGTCCCAATAAAAAGTACCCCCTTAATGGGCAGGAGGCATCAATACATTTTGAATCACTCCATTAAAAGACTTCTCTGTAAAGGTCTCCACATCTATTTTAGAAAAACTGGTGTCCAGTTACATACACCCTACATCCCTCGCTCTCCAGTTCATCACCTAACTTTCACAAACATTTCCCAGCCCATTTTCATCACCTCAGAGAACAAAATATTTCTTAGTTTTCCTGTAGGGTCTTCGTTTTAATCTAGATCCATATATCATTTTGTCAAAGACAGAGGTCTACCTTCCTTTTCCTTGATTAAAGTCAAGTATTGATCAATAATTACAGTATTGGGAGGCTTCAATAGCTAAAGTTCTTGCTGCAGCTTATAATATTTTTATATTTCAAGGGACTAAGAGGAATCTAGGATCCCTTTTAACAGTAACGATTATTACATAAAACATCCATGACCTCTGGTTTGCCCTAGGTTCCGGGAGGAAGAGTAGCTTACTATTTCTTATGTCATTGTTTCTAACTATTAAAAAATTAGCCCTAAGTATACCACTAGGAATATAGGGGACAAAAAACAAACTGGCAGGTATATTCACCCTGTCTCTTGAAAATGTCAAGGCAGTCTGTCTAAATGGGTCGTGTTATTCATGGCTTTGTTGTTTCTTCACTAAGACTATATGTTTAAGGTCAAGATTGGCACAGCTTTTTGTTCTCTATTGATCACATCACAGAAGCCAGCTGCATCACTGAGCTGAAAATACTAATCTTGATATAATGGGATACGGTAGTTCTCAGCTTTTTGTCCTTCCCCCGCATGCCTGAAACAAAATATATTCCCGTAGTTAGCAGAGACTTACTATGACAGTGCTTCCCCTGTGAAGGATAGTTTGAAAAATCCATTCAGTTGATTCTGATTTCAAACACACACACACACATACACACACACATACACACCTGTTTCATATAGAATTAAAATACAGAATGGATCTTCATTTCTGTAACGTTTTTGGATATTATTGTTATTTAGTGTTCTGCCGTTCCAAGTATGTGTAGAACAAATACTTAAATACCATCACTTGAACGATTCTGTGAGTAAAAGAGACTTGTAATGAACAGACATTTTAACACGTTGGTTCACAATTTTTAACAAGCCGCTTTAAGGGACGAGAAAGGTCAATGTTTTTGCATGGCCAGATGCTTAAATGATGCAAAAAAAGAATTCAGAAGTGGAAAGGTAATGGCAAGTGGTTCCCATTTAGAAGAGGTAATTATTTCAAAAATAAAAAAAGTTAATAATTACTTGAAAGTAATCGCAAAATTGTGAGACCGGTTTGGTTCATTTCACATCAATGTAGCAAGGAGAAGGCACAATCAAAATCATTCTGGGAATTTTTCCATCAGACATACACCTCCCACTTCTAGTTGAGTGTATGCCCATTTCTCCACCTCTGTGTGTGAACTGAATAACCTCCAAGTTATCGTGAATGGTTCCCCCACTTCTACTCCTCTTGTAGTGAACATTACAAATTTGGTGGGAGTCAAGGCAGTACATATTTAAGGTAGGGGGAGTAGAAACTCCAGTGATTACTTTGAGGCTAGTAGCTTATAGAGTAAAAAGATCACCTCAGATTTAGCAAAGTTGCAAATGTAACAAAACAGCTAAAATTTATCAAAGTTTGTTATGTACCAGGTAGCACTTAGTAAGCTATTTATACACCAGTTCCATTCATTAATTTACTCTCTATGTATTCCTTCAACAAATGTTTATTAAGTGTCTACTATGTGCTGAATATACACGAACATCCCAAACAAGTTTGCACCTTAGCTTCACAGAGCTTACATGGTGGAGGGAGAAGATACCCATTCAACCAGGGGAAAAAAATGTAGTTAAAAATTCTGATTTGTGTTATGAAAGAAAAAACTGAAATGACATGAAAGAAAATAATAGGTTAGAAGAGCACATGAGGCCCTATTTATAAGAGAGAATCAGGAGGAAAGATTTCTCTGAGAAATGTACATTTCCATCAAAGCCTTAAGGATAAACAACACTTAGCCACATGTAGCCGATGCGCTAGTGCCCTGTTCCTATCCCTTCACACATAATTCCAGTGCCAGGGGACTGACTTCCAGCTGCCAGCACATGTATCTCTTCCCCTGAGGCTTTCACAGGTAGCCAGAGTCCACTGTGTCCCAGTGCAGCAGGCAAAAGTGCTGGGAAATGAACACCTTCCCCCTCAGGAATAGGACTCAAGTAATATCTGATGGGAGTTGATATGTAAATACCCCAGCTTTCTTGCCTCCGGGTGGGGTAATTCTTTTTTTTTTTTTAACATCTTTATTGGAGTATAATTGCTTTACAATGGTGTGTTAGTTTCTGCTTTACAACAAAATGAATCCGTTATATATATACATATGTTCCCATATCTCTTCCCTCTTATTCTTACATGCACGTTCTAAGGTGTTTTGCAGCGTTCCTGGTGAGAGTGAGCTCCAGCCGTCACAGCAGGGGCCTGCTCATCTATGTGCCCCTGTTGACAATTTGTCCTTATTTGCCTTATCTCCGAATCCCCTATCTGTGTATCCCCTATCTGTGTTTCCCGGGACAATTTCCCAAATAAGTGTCTGGAACTCAAGAACTCATCTCAGGGTTTGCTTCTCAAGAACATGAACTAAGACATCAGGTAAAGTGCTCTCCAAGCAGGTGAAAGGGAGGAGGGTAGGCTCTGAGGCTGGCCATAAAGAAAGATAGAGTGGCCAGAGCAGAGTGAGGGGGGAAGGGGCCAAGATGACCTAGAAGAAGGAGGCAGTGGCCAATCATGTAGGTTCCTATAAGCCCTTGTATCATTTCCTATTGCTGTGGGAACAAATTACCATACACTTAGTGGCTTAAGCTACACAAAGTTACTATCTCACAGTTCTGGAGGTCAGAGCTCCAATATGGGTCCTCACTGAATGAGCTAAAATCAAAGTATTGGCAGGGCTGTGTTCCTTCCTAAAGTCTCTAGAGAATGCCTGTTCTGCCTGCATCCTTTGCTTCATGACCCCCTTCCACCTGCAAAGCCAGCAACGGTTGGCTTGTTGAGATTTTCTCACTTCTCATCATTATGACTCACTCTCTCTTGCTTCCCTCTTCCACTTTTAAGGATGCTTGTGATTAGATTGGGTACACTTGAATAATCCAGGCTAATCTCCCCATTTTAAGGTCAGGTGATTTGCAACCTTAATTCCATTTGCAACTTCAATTTCCCTTTGCCTTGTAGCCTCTCATAGTCACAGGTCCAGGGATTGGAATTTGGACATCTTTGTAATGGCGGGGGGATGGAGGGTTACATTATTCTGTCTGCCACGACCATGTAAAGAAGTCCGGATTTTTCAAAGAGCTAGAGGCAACTGGAGAATTTTAAACTTCAGAATGATATGATCTAATTTGTGTTTTTAAAAGATTGTGCTTGGCTGCTATATTGGTTCATTGGTTGGAGGGCACCAAAGTAAAAATGGGGAGATTAATCAGGAAACTATTGCAAATGTTCAGGTGAGAAGCAATGACCAAGGTATCAGAGATTTTTCGATAGTTCAACCAACAGGACTTGGTTAAGGGTTGGATCTGGGGAAAAAGAGAGAGGAAGGGTTAGAAAATGATTCCTACGTATCTCGCTATAGCATCTGGGTGAATGGAGCTGGTAATTTACTGATGTGGAAAACATTGATTTAGAGAAGACAAAACTTTCAGGTTTCATCAAGCTCATTTTTAGATGCATATGAAAATATATAAATGTATGTGATCTAGTGGATGTATGAGTCTGGAATTCAAAAGTGAGGTCTGGATCGAGGAAAAAACTATTTGAGCCACCACCATATAGACAGTATTTCTAGCCACGGGAATTAAGGCAGCCACCAAAGGAGAGAGAGAAGTGAAAAGAGAAGAGGAGGGGGTCAAGCATTTAGGCACAACTCCACCTACCCCTGGAAATTATTTGTTCATTCTCTGTTCATCAGCCAGCCTCTCCTCTTTCCATGTTTGCCCTCCAGAACTTCTGCTTATTAGATCTTCTCCTTCTAGACTGCTTGGCTCCTGGACTTTTCATATTTTCCATTTATTACTTTTTATGCTGCATTCTGAATAATTTTCTCAAATCTATGCAATTGCATAATGGTCTGTGTCTAATCTACTATTTAACATGCTCATTGAGCTTTTTTTAAAATTTTGGTGACTATAATTTTGTTTCCGGAATTTCTATTTAATTCTTTATAAAACCTTTCCTTTCCTATATTTTCTTCTTGTCTATTCTATTCCTCCTTTCATCTTATCAAAACATTTCAATTTTTCTTATTCGAAGCCTCTTTTAGAAGGTTTAAAGTTTTTAGTTCTTGAGGTGCAAATGCTCCCATTTTTTTCATTTGCTATTTATTCTTCAGAGCATCTTATTTCCTTGAATGGTTTGTTATGTCTATGAGATCAACCCCAAGGGTGGCTTGCATTTGGTGGACATTTCTCTCTATAATCACTCTGGGTTTTTTTTTGCTTGTTTGTGTTTTTTGTTTTTGCTTTACCTCACCTAGCTTCCAGGGGCGCACTAGTTTTATATTAACTTTATGTGAAAAGCCTAAGTTTACCAATTATTTTTCATGGGTTGCTCTTTTTGTTCCAATGCCTCCCAGCTGATGGCAGATTTCTTGACCTCTCCCCAGGGCTGGGGTGAGAGGCATTTTTCTATTGCCCTTTTCTAGTAACAGAGCATCCATTCAGAGAGTCAGAAATGGCTGATTTCAGACTTGATAGCTCCCACATGCAAAGGATTTGTGTCTGGACCCTTCCCCTAATGCCACCCACAAGGGACTGAACTCTAGCAGCAGCCATTAAGGCTGTTTTCCAACCACTAGCCAATTATTTTAGATTCAGCTCCCACTAGCTATGCTTCCTTTGAGATCCCTGTTTGTTTGAGGAATTCTCCCTCTTCGTTTACTGCTTGGCTATGTACCCAAGAATTCTAAGACTGGCTTAATTAAAAATCCCTGCTCCTTCAGTTATAAACATGAAACTGTTTTTATTTGTTCAGTAACTGTCACCAACTGTGTCCTAGCGAGTCCTCTTTCCCACCGGGTGTCTATCAAGAACCTTGGCAACTCCTTGATCTGATGCCATCACTTTTCAATTAATAAAACAATCTCATTTGGGCTAATTCTGAATATTTTCCACTGTAGAATTTTAATCTCACATTACACTCGAAGCTCTCACTGGCTCACAATAGTCTATCGTGCACATCTCTTCCCAGCTCCGAGTGCACTGACATCTGTTGGAGCTTGAAATTGGCCATGATCAGAGTATTTACACTATGGCAATCATCAAACGCTCCAAATCACAGTCCCCACCCACCCACCGCCTCCCAGAGAACCAGCTGTTGAACATTTACCAGCACACCACTGCCCCTTCCCTTTGAGGCTGGAGGTGTGGCTCCACTGCACTGTGTGTATGTGTGGCGGTGTGGTAGGACAGGGGAAGGCGGAGGGAAGAAGGATCATGGCTCATCCCTGACTCTCCTCTGGTTAACATTCTGCTGTTGCTATTGGAAGAGGACTGTCCCACTGCAAGCTGACTTACTCTTCTGCCCTACAGTGTGTCTTTTATGGGAACTCCCACACTTGTGGTCATGAACATACTGTCCCATTTCTGTCGATCATCACTACTGACCCAGGCCTTGGTCCAGATCTTAGGAGAGTGAGGCCCAACAGGCCCTAGTGACAAGATACAATCCCAAATAGCCGCCCCCTGGGTACTGCTGGTCTCTGAGACTGGGTTCCATTTTCCAATGGGTCCCCAGCTGATTGATTGCCTTGCACCTGCGTTCCTCTGATACATGCGTCTCTTTGCCCCATGATGGAGAGACCCCAATAAGCATGTGGCCATCATATTTATGTACTTGTGCACCCTAATTCTGGGCCTGCAGACTCAAGTGGGATATATCTCCCTCCTCTTTAATCAGGAACTTCAGGAGGCAGTCCTTTTTTTTATTTAATTGAAGTACAGTTGATTTACAATGTTGTGTTAATTCCTGCTGCACAGCAAAGTGATTCAGTTATACACACATATATATATACATATTCTTTTTCATATCCTTTTCCATTTTGGCTTATTACATGATATTGAATATAATTCCCTGTGCTATACAGTAAGACCTTGTTTTTATCCATCCTACATATAATAGTTTACATCTGCTAATCCCAAACCCCCAATCCATCCCTCCCCCACCCCCTCCCCCCTTGGCAACCACAGGTCAGGAGGCAATCCTGCAGTCTTTATCACTGTTCTTCCTGGCCTTCACATGGTGCTTCCTTACTGCTCTGCAACCACGAAGCCAGGTTTCAAGTCCCCTTCCTGCAGATACCAGAGTCATCCATACTCCAGTCTTATGTCTGTTCACAAATACTCTTTCCCCCAAATAAAGACCTCTTCTCCTTCCTAGTTTTCCTCTTATATCTCTCTTGTGCAATAGCCTCCCAAGCTATTTGGTGTCTCTCACACCCGAGGGCAAACCTCCAATCTCAGGCCAATAATCAGATTTTCTTTAAAGTAGACCTTGAAGAATGTTGACGCTTTGTTTTCCGTCCAGCATTATCACTGTTCACCATGTCTTATTTCAATATCTCTGTTACACGTTTTCTAGCAGTTCATATTATTTGAACAAGAGGTGTTGGACTTCACATCATCTCAGCCTCAGGAGAGAAAGTAAAATTTCATTTATGCTTTACTGAGTTCTACGTTGTTTGAATCTTTATATCAAGCCTTTTAATATCTTACTTTTATGATAAAAAAATAAAACTAATGACATATTCTTAAGGCACCCTTGCTCACAGAGAGTGGAAGAAGGCAGCCTAGAAGTACTCTGCATCTGGAAAAAAGATATATAACATTGTAATTTTTAAAACAAGATATTGTATATAATCAAATGTTGGCTGTAATATCTTGGCCAAGTAAGAAAGTGGGCAATTTTTTCTATCTCAAGTCACTTAGCATATACACTTGTGATTCCACATGAAAAAAAGTTACTCTTCACACTTCTACCCAACCCTAACATACAAATGAGAAAACAGATAATTTAATTATGTATAATAAATTCAAATGCCACTGAAAAACTCTTAAAAGGAAATAGTGGTGGTGGCTTTGAAATAAATAATGATAGGGAATTCAATAAGAAAAGAGTGGATTCTGTACAGACGTTAAAACACATACGTAACATAAAAGTGAAGTTAGGACAGTAAGAAAGAGGGTCACAAAGCCTTTTAAACTATCAGCAGAAGTATCCAGGACATCAAAGAGACAGCATTGGTTTCATAAGCTTGGGTCAGTGGAATGAAATTATACACATGCTTCACAGGATGACAGTTTTACTTTTAAGATACTATTGTATTATTTAGGATAATACTAGTTCCTATGGCAAATAAAGCCAGAAATGTATAATGACCTGAAAACAATAGATACGTATTTTTAAAAAACTTTTAAATTATTTTACAGTTTTAAAGGTTACTTTCCATTTACAGTTATTACAAAATATTGGCTCTATATCCCCGTGTTGTACAATACATCCCTGAGCCTATCTTACACTCAATAGTCTGTGCCTCCCACTCCCCGACCCCTATATTGCCCCTCCCCCCCTCCACTGGCAACTACTAGCTTCTTCTCTGTATCTGTGAGTCTGTTTCTTCTTGTTTTATTCACTAGTTTGTTGTATCTTTTAGATTCCACATATAAGTGACGTCATGCAGTATTTGTCTTTCTCTGTCTGACTTATTTCACTTAGTATCATGCCCTCCAAGTCCATCCATGTTGCTGCAAGTGGCAAAATTTTGTTCTTTTTTATGGCTAATAGTCCACTGTATATATATACCATATCTTCTTTATCCATTCATCTGTTGATGGACACTTAGGAATGCATTTCTTACTCATGTTTACTAGTGGGGGGTGAACAAAGGTTGGTTGAGAGTCTTCCACACAATCACTCAGAGATGCAGGATGACGGAAGCTCTGTCACTACCAACAGGCTGATTCCAGGGTCATCCCGGGGCTCCTCTCTACCCTCACCAGAAGGAAGAGGAGGAAAATGGAGGTGCCCTTATGACAAGTTTACATGGTCTAGGCCTGTGAGTGGTACTGATTTCCACCCATGTTCCCCGGCTAAAGGTCAGTCACAGGGATATACCTAACTGCAAGGGAAAGTGAGAAATATATTCTTGCCCAAAAAGAACAAAGGAACATGGATTTGATAAGCAGCTAGCATCAATAAGTGTAAGATAAAATTTCCTTCTCTGCAGGTTGTTCAAAACAGAATAGCTCTTCATCTGACCGCAGTAGGATGTGCGTAGCATGGCCTCAGGCACAAGCATAGACTTCACCAAATGGTCTCTGAAGGACCCTTCAAGTCCTCTAATTTTTTGAAAGTCACTTGTATTCTTGTTTAAGAAAAAAAGAACTCATGGAAGAAGTACATGTGTAAAAGGGTATGAATGGAGCAATTGGGAAATTAGATTTTCATGTTGACAGGGAATGTGGAAGGAGGAAAGTTATAGGGGAAAGTGTAGCAAACGAGAGGGAGAGAGTAGGGAGAGGGGAAGGATGTGGGATGGGGGAGGGAGAACGCTCTTATTTTTCTAGGAAAGGCTGAGAAAAATGTCAAAACAGAAATGAACAGTGTTCTTAAAAGTTAAGAGAACATATCACAGTTTATTCAGTGCCACTTATTCCTAACTCTATAAACTTCATGGGCAAAAAAGAGATGCAAACACAAACATGCAAACTCACGCTTGGGAAGCCTCTACCACATTGGCCTCAGGGCTGCCTTGGACAGCCAGTAAGTAAGAGCTGATATGACTTTAACACAATATTTACACTTGATTAATATGTACTGAAATCACCTGCTTATTGCAACAATTTGAGAGCTTTTTCTTAATAATACTTTGGTTTGATTTTGATTCCTTTTTCCTTTCTTTCTTTTCCTCTCTCTGGAGCTCATGTCAAATAAGACATTCTGTAGTTGCTTTAAAAAGATGAGCTCTATTAAAGAGTTTGTGGTTTTTAACTTAAAAAAACAAAAACATGAATCTTGTGAGTAGGATCAGTTTAAACTCTGCATGAGACTTCTGAGTCTGCCCATATTCTCATTTGTTTGGAACATTTAAATGATGAGGCCAAAGCCACACATGACCTCAATAACCAAGGTCAAGCAAAGCTTCTGATACAAGCTTTCTGATTTCTTTTAAACCCAGGTGTTTATTAGGTCTACAGCTGCCCACATGGAGAAGAATTGCAGCATTTCATTTGTTTTCATTAGGCTGGCATCAAAATGGCATGTTCCAATGAGGTCAGGATGGACCTTTAAAATGCACCATCAGTTAGAAGATTGTTCCCTAACATTCTGCATCCTTCTTTTCAATTATAGCAGCCAATGACAGCTGTTTGCCTTATGGCCCAGACATCATCTGATTTCTGCAGGACCCATGTAACTTATTGTGGTTCCTTCTATAAGAGGAAAGAAAAATGTACGTGCAAGATAGAAACTTTAGTATGACATTTTCCATCTCCATTGGCTCAAAGTAGCTGACCTAACCTTTGCCTTTTGTTTTGGACAATGGCAGCCACTGGAGCCAAAGTTATTGTCTTAGTGTCATGATTTGGCTAGTCTTCGTGTAACTTTTTCCCCAATTTTTTTCAGTAATGGCTAAAACTACCTTGTCCACTGAAGCCATAAAATATACAGCATGGAAAGGACTATATGCTGTCCACTACTGATGAGTGAGGATAGTCTCAGAGATGCTGGAAAAGGTTATAGAAACTCCATTCAGACACAAACAAGTTATTATAACATAGGTATGTAACAGTCTGGAGACTTTGGCAAAGGGCATTATTGACATAAGGATAGACCATGTGAAAAATCTAATCATCAATAAGGTTAGTGACATTTCCTTAAAACATAAAAAAAATGGCTTATATGTCAAATTTCATTGTAGATTAATACTACAAGAATGTATTCAACAGAAATGTCTTTGGTTTTTGATTGAGCTTTTCTATTCATAGGTTTGCAGAATAAATGTCTTTGGTCACCATTAAAAGTGGGAAATGAATAAAGTTTTAAAATTAGTTATGATCATGTCAGTTGTTCTTTTGAACCAACATATATTTGATCTCATAGATACCTGCATGGACTGATGGTCTTTTCTACATACACCTAGTCTGTAACGTCCAGCAAAGGTCAGTTGGGAAAAGAAACCATTTTTCACTACCTTATTGATTTGAGTTTTATAAAGATAGGAGGTTGAGAGTTGCTTTTCTTTGTTCAATATACTTTCCATGATGTTAGAATAAATAGCCATTAGAAGATGTGGTGGGCATAATAATGGCCCCTCAAAGTTGTCCATGTCATAATCCTCAAAATCTATGAATACATTAAGTTATATGGCAAAGAGGAATTAAAGATGCAGATGGAATTAGAGGTGCTAATCAACTGACCTTAAAATAGAGAGATTATCCTGGATTATTCGTATGGGCTCAATGTAATCACAGGGGTCCTTAAGGCAGAAGAGGGATGCCAAAAAAGGAAGTTAGAATTTTTCCAGGTGAGAACTGCTCAACCCACTGTTGCTGGCTCCAAACACAGAGAAAGCAAACCATGACTCCAGAATTCGGGTGGCCTCTGACAGCTGTGAACAGGCTCCCTTAGAGCCTCCAGAAGGGAATGCCGCCTTACTGACACCTTTATGTAGTCCATTAAGACCAATGAGAGACTTCTAATCTGAAAAATAATAAATTTGTATTAGGCCATGAATTTTGAGATAATTTGTTATGGCAGCGATAGGAAACTAATACAACCATTAGCAGGGTGTTCTAGAATATCAATACGTGGGAAAAAATAGATTCTAGACACAGAGTGGACTTGAGGTGACACAGCTAAACTTCATGCCACTCAACTTTGAATACTGCATAAAATATCACAGACCTTTAAATATATATATAACTAAGCTGTAAGGGAAGGAAAATAAGATCCTTTGGGTGAAGAAATAAAGAGAGAATTTAAAACCAGGGGAAAAAACTCAGAACTGGTGGAATTTTGAACCAGATACAAGTATTCTACTGGTAGTGGGAATTAAATGTTACAGAAGAGAAAAGAAGGAAGAAGTGAGTTACAGCTTGAGTATGCAAGGGAGCCTTACATACTCCCTTGACATGTAGATTGGAAGTGGAGTGGGATTTCACCAGGTTGATGAGGGAAGGCAGAAGGGCATTGTAGACAGAGACCAAAGACATTTGACATGAGCATGGCAGGTGTGTTCCAGAAACCACACTGTGCTTTGTGTGAGGTGACCTACAAGTTGAAATGGAAAAGTAGATTGGGTCCAGATTATGCACAGTCTTGGATGTCTTCCTAAAAAGTTTTGACTTTCTCATAGGCCAAAGGTCACAAACTAGAGGCCTGCTGAGGTGTTTTAGTTGGCTCTCATAGTATTTTTGTGTGTATTAGGGGTTTTTATTTTGTTGTTTTATTGTGTTTTGTTTATAATTTGAATTACAAAATTTAAAACTTTTTAAAAATTTGGAGAACTAACATAAAATTCTAGACTTCCAGCTTCACTTGGGAAAAAAATAGCAACAATGAAAAATTTAAAACAGATGATTTGACCACATTCGACCTCACTTGACCACAAATGGTTAGAGCTGAGTAGCTTCTGTTGCCATAGTCTAGCCTGTTCTCACCAGCCCACCACAATTTCCTAACTTTCCACCACTCACTATTGTACAATACCTGCCCACTTCAGAAAGATTTATACCTACTGGACTTCCGTCGGCATTTGTGATTACAACCTCTGCTGTAAACAAGTGGTAACCATGGAAGGATTTTAAGATCAAATCTGTGATTTTGAAAGAAAACCCTGGTAGCAATTTTAAGATACCCTCTGCCTTCTGATGGCACATTATGTGTATTTCTGTCATTGCACTTACAACATTGGGTTAAAATGATCTATTTCTGTGTTCACTGTCTTCCCTGCTAGACAGTGAAATCTTATACAGGGTCAGAGATGTTTCTTATTCACCTGTGATTCTCTGTTACCTAGTGTCCTATTTGACAAGTAGTAGATACTGAATGAAAAACAAGGATGGGCAAGACTCTAGAGGCAGAGATGGGTAAGGAGACTATTAACCTCATCCCAGGGAAATATAACAAAGGCTGAGGTAGGATGGACCAATGATCGTGGTAAGAAGGGTATAATTGTCAAAGATATTTAGAAAGGAGAATTAATTGGATTTGGTAACTGATTGAGTATGGAGGGTGAAGAAAAAGAGGAATAAAAAAAATGGCTCTGAGATTATGGTCAGACCACATGGAATTAGTTCTCATGATCTGTTGTTCACGAATCCAAAGAGAGTAACCATCCCATCTGGAGATGTGAGCCTCCACTATTCCATGGAGCATGTGGTAGAAAGTGTTCCTACTGAGAAGCAGTAGAAAAGCCCAATGGGCATGACTGGAAGGGCATGAAGAAACTTCTGGGATGCTGGCAATGTTTTATTTCTTGAGGCAGGTGCTGGTCGCACAAATGTGAATATTTTGCCAAATTTTATTGAGCTGTATGTATATGATTTGTATATTTTTTGTATATTTGTTATACCTCAGTAAAGTCTGTTTTAACTTTAAAGCTTATTTCAGGGAAAATTACTGTGTTAATCATAAATTACTGGATAGTCTTCAACCAAATCTTTGATTTGGCATTAGTCCCAAATTTGTTCATAGTATGTAAAAGAAATGTTGTCTTTGATCACTTGATTCAAATTGATTTTAATTTCAGTTGGGAATTGCTTTTTATCTCCCCTCATCTCTAAAAGAGAAAGAAAAAAAAGAAAAGCTGGTGGCTAGAAATGAGATGATTTGAATTGGTCAAGTCTCATCACCCTCTTACTATGTGTGGCCTTGGGCAAATAACTTCTCTGATGTTCAGTTTCCTCATCTGTAAAATGATGATTGTATAATATCACAGGAACCTACTTATATGGCTTTGTGAGGATGAAGCTAATTTATCTCAAAGTACTTTTTAAATCATGTTATATTATTCAAATATACATTAGTTCCAAACATTCTGCTAGTCATTAGGGATGCAAGGATGAATAAAGCACCCAAAGAGGTTGTGACTTTTAAAATGTAGTTAAATAAAATGTAACAACATTTAGCTATGGATCCGAATACAAAGGCATTTAATCATGTTTTCATTCAAAACTTTCTTGGAATTTTTCCTAGAAGAATAATATTGCAACTAATAGTTTGCAGCCTAAGACCATGAATTGTAGGCTAATTCAGGTTCCTTGGCTGGTGTTTGTATTTCCCCATCTTTGAGCTACTGCTTTTGCTGTGTTGACTGAGGTATAAATTGCTGATGATATTACTGGGTGATTGGGTAATTATTTTTAAATATAATAAATTGTAATGCTTAAAGGAATGTTTAATAAATATAAATACATTTTAAATCTGTCTTAACGAGATCCTTCAAACCACAAAGAGATCCTCTCCAGTGACAGCCACTATGCTATATATGTGGTAGTTCTGTGGCACTGGAAAATTCCAGTGGAGAAAAGATTGAAATAAGCCACAAAAGTACTATCAAATTCAGTCCGAATAAATGTAGGTACTTAGATCACTTCCCTGGTCATCTCTCTGCCCTCTTCCATAGAAAATACACAAATACATTAAAATCCACTTAGTACGAGAGATTCTCTGATAATAGTATGTTATACTGCTTCAGCAATTATGGAAGGAGTGAGAGTAGCTTAATTTCAAATGGCTGGCCCATTTGAAGCTGCAGATAAAAATGGCATCAAATGAAAGCTGGGTCATAGTGCTAACAGATCATGAGTACATCCACTCAGCTAAATGAACCAAGTTGCTTTTTACTTTATAATAGAAAAATAAGTTTTAGATTATTTAGCCACGGAGAAATTCACATGATTTGGGAATAAAATTGAAAACAATCTTAGAAACGTTACCCTGCCAGTGCTTGAATTTGTGTACCCAGGTTTACATTGGAAGAATTACCTGACCATTTCCCAAATATTAATATGCAGTAAGGCTATGTGTCTATTAAATATGGCTGCATATCTTTACAGCAAAACTAAAAAATTCTAGAGACACTATACAAACAGAATCTTTTATCAAGAAAAGAACAAACACTTCTGGTTTGGGAATACAAAACACTTTGCATAGTTATGGACTATGATGATCACCAATTTAAAGCGACAGAAGTGACTAGCAACCAACTGCCTTAAAGTGTTTATCAAAAAGTCTGTGAACACTGTCATAAAGGCTTTAATCAAAATCTGAATAGATGAATCCTTTTTTGCAGAAATAGTCCACGGTCTAGCAAGTAAATTTCTTATCCAAGACACTTTTTGAAGACATACCAAATAAAAGTTTCCTGGCCTTACTGGAAAAAGCTACCATAAACACTGAAAACCAATAAATAACATGCCCAAAACAATACCAGTGACAAAGACGCTGCCTGCTTCTTTGTGCCTTCACTCATCCCTTTATTTCTCCCTTTCCTCTTTGATTAATGAGTGCTTTTTGCGTATGGACATGTGAGAGAGGATGGAAGAAAGAACAGAAAAGGAAGAAATGTACTTAATTCACACAATCTCATGTGAAGGACAATGGAAAAAGGTACTAGAAGAAGCAGACCGGTCAAATGTAGAGCAAACTATGATACAGAGTGAGGCATCGCAAGACAGTGCAGTTAGTGGGTATGATTCAGGGACCATTCTCTGTAGGAATCAAGTTAGTATTGAGGAGGACAGTTTCTGCGATGGCCCTACCCAGCCGGGGGCATAATTTGCAGGACCCAGTGCAAAATGAAAATGGGTCTCCTCATTCAGAAAAGCAGGACAAGAGGTATTTGCCTTTCTCCTGCAGTTCTCTGTCTACACCTGTATGGTGCTTTTTTATCTGCTGTTAACTGGCTTTCTCAGGCACAGGACTATCGTGGGCTGATTACAGACCCCCACGGGCGCCCAGGGCCCATACTGTGACACAACACGCAAAGCTCCTGCGCCTACCCCACCCCCAACCTGGAGGCCAGGATTCCACTGGGGCAGGGGCAACAGTGATCTCTGGGAGGGGCGTGGAAGTGGGCGGCCGGAAATCACGTGATGCGCTGGGAAAGCTGCAAGAGGCAGGACCTCTGGCGCATGCGCCATTGACCCATGTGCCTTTACTTAACAAACACAAATTCAAAGATAAAATTGTTAAGAATTTCCATGCCCAGCCTTGACCCCTATGTCAGTTCCTTCTCAGAGCAGGGCCCAGTGGGACCTCGAGGTCACACACCAGGAAGCCAGCCCTGTGGCAGATCAGTCAGTCCTGAAAGACCTCCTCCCAAATTCTTATTAAAATAGAGGTAAAGATACCCTCCACCCCCACCAAAGAACTGCAGAACGTCGCAGGGGGCGGGGGGAGGGGTGGGAAAGCATTGAGGCTCAGAGCAGAAGGTTCCATGAACTTAACCATCCTTGTAAAAAATATTTTTAAGATTAAAGAAGAAAAACAATGGCCACACACAGTTCTATATAACATGAATGGGAGTAGATTCATATTTAAGTGTATACTGGAAATGTTTTTAAGAGTAAAGAAAAATCCTATACTTAGCTAGATACAAAAATAATTTTGTTTAAAACTGCTGCAAAGGAATGAAAATCATCCTGAACTTAGATAACCATCAACACTAAAAGGTGGAAGATCATTCCAGAACATGGTTAATGGATATTTGTGGGGAAATGTGGGGGTACCTATCCCTGGTTAAACTGTTGTCTACCAAGGCAAGAGAAATCCATTCAAACACCCTCAAGTAACGAAAAAGTATGCCATTCATACATTCTTTGGAGTTGGGTGGCAAGGGTAACTATTTAAAATGTGCTCTAGCTGGCTAAGAAATTAATCAAAATCAAGGTATCAAGAATGTGAAAAATTGTTTTATTTATAGTCTACCAGTGAACACTGAAAGACATTAAAAATATAGAGTTAAGTATAAATATTCAAAATCTGTGTTTAGATGGAATGCCCCCAGAAGTAAACCCTGAGGCGTGGATTTGAGAGCAAGTATTTTATTTGGGATGCTGAGAAACATGTAGAGGAATGAGAAAAGGAAAGTAGCCAGTACAAGGTGAGTCATCAAGCCAGTTACTATAAGAGTGAAGTTTAATCCCACAGGGAAATTTTGACAAACACTGCAACTTGAATGCCCAAGAGTTACGGAACCCAAGGGGCAAGAGAGCTGGGACATTTATTGGTTGCGAACTGGAGGAGTGTTATTCAGACACATTTCCAGCCTAGATACTAGGCAGAGCTCCTTGGGTGGCTTTGGGGACATAGAGTGTGGCATGGGAATTGGGGGTCAGTGGAAGCACAGTGTGATGGTTACAGCCGGGGGATGGCAGCGCCACTGACAGGGTGCACTGCAGGCTGGTTAGGCACTGTATGCAAGCAACCAAACTGATTCTTAAAGAAGATTTTATGGTGAAAAATAAAATACTGAGTGTAAGCAGACTCACAGCTCCAGATTAAATAAGTAATACTGGGAAATAAAGAAGGGTAGAGAAAACAGAGCAAGAGAAATCCATGCTAAACTTCTTATCACTTATAAATGAAAAAGGAAAAGTTACTGTAGACTGAAAATTACAGAAATATACGTTTAGTTTAACTTTGTATTTGGCAAAATTAAAGGCAACCACAAGGGAATGAAATACTAGTTATTTTCCATCCATATTGCCACACTAAACACAGGGAAGCAAACAAACGAAAAACAAAGAGAAGTAGAATAGAGGTAACACTAAAGGTTTCTACTGTAACTATGTGTATATAAGTAAACTCTTCTTTCAAAATACAAAAGTTGTCATTTATGTTTCTAAAATTCATAGGCTGATTATGAGAAATATCTAAATAGCACAGAGTTTAAAAGTAAGACAAAATGGGAATGACAATGCTGCAGCCTGTGGAACAAAAACCACATTCACAGAAAGATAGACAAGATGAAAAGGCAGAGGGCTATGTACCAGATGAAGGAAAAAGATAAAATCCCAGAAAAACAACTAAATGAAGTGGAGGTAGGAAACCTTCCAGAAAAAGAATTCAGAATAATGATAGTGAAGATGATCCAGGACCTTGGAAAAAGAATGGAGGCAAAGATCCAGAAGATGCAAGAAATGTTTAACAAAGACCTAGAAGAATTAAAGAACAAACAAACAGAGATGAACAATACAATATCTGAAATGAAAACTACACTAGAAGGAATCAATAGCAGAATAACTGAAGCAGAAGAACGGATAAGTGACCTGGAAGACAGAATGGTGGAATTCACTGCTGCAGAACAGAATAAAGAAAAAAGAATGAAAAGAATGAAGACAGCCTAAGAGACTTCTGGGACAACATGAAACACAACAACATTCACATTATAGGGGTCTCAGAAGGAGAAGAGAGAGAGAAAGGACCTGAGAAAATATTTGAAGAGATTATAGTCGAAAACTTCCCTAACATGGTAAAGTAAGTACCCACCCAAATCCAGGAAGCACAGAGTGTCCCATACAGGATAAACCTAAGGAGCAACACGCCAAGACACATAGTAATCAAACTGGCAAAAATTAAAGACAAAGAAAAATTATTGAAAGCAGCAAGGGAAAAATGACAAATAACATACAAGGGAACTCCCATTAGGTTAACAGCTGATTTCTCAGCAGAAACTTTACAAGCCAGAAGGGAGTGGCATGATATACTTAAAGTGATGAAAGGGAAGAACCTACAACAAAGATTACTCTACCTGGCAAAGATTTCATTCAGCTTCGATGGAGAAATCAAAAGCTTTACAGACAAGCAAAAGCTAAGAGAATTCAGCACCACCAAATCAGCTCTACAACAAATGCTAAAGGAACTTCTCTAAGTGGGAAACACAAGAGAAGAAAAGGACCTACAAAAACAAACCCAAAACAATTAAGAAAATGGTCATAGGAACATACATATCGATAATTACCTTAAACGTGAATGGATTAAATGCTCCAACCAAAAGACACAGGTTTGCTGAATGGATACAAAAACAAGACCCATATATATGCTGTCTGTAAGAGACCCACTTCAGACCTAGGGACACATGCAGACTGAAAGTGAGGGAATGGAAAAAGATATTCCATGCAAATGGAAATCAAAAGAAAGCTGGAGTAGCAATACTCATATCAGATAAAATAGACTTTAAAATAAAGAATGTTACAAGAGACAAGGAAAGATACTACATAATGATCAAGGGATCAATCCAAGAAGAAGATATAACAATTATAAATATATATGCACCCAACAAAGGAGCACCTCAATACATAAGGCAACTACTAACAGCTATAAAAGAGGAAATCAACAATAACACAATAATAGTGGGGGACTTTAACACCTCACTTACGTCAATAGACAGACTATCCAAAATAAAAATAAATAAGTAAACAGAAGCTTTAAATGACACAATAGATACTACAAAAAAAGAAAATTACAAACCAATATCACTGATGAATATAGATGCAAAAATCCTCAACAAAATACTAGCAAACAGAATCCAACAACACATTAAAAGGATCATACACCATGATCAAGTGGGATTTATCCCAGGGATGCAAGGATTTTTTGCATGGATTTTTCCATGCAAAATGCAAGGATTTTTCAATATATGCAAATCAAACAATGCGATACACCATATTAACAAATTAAAGAATAAAAACCATATGATAATCTCAATAGATGCTGAAAAAGCTTTTGACAAAATTCAACACCGATTTATGATAAAAACTCTCCAGAAAGTGGGCATAGAGGGAACCTACCTCAACATAATAAAGGCCATATATGACAAACCCACAGCAAATATCATTCTCAGTGGTGAAAAACTGAAACCATTTCCTCTAAGATCAGGAATAAGACAAGGATGTCCACTCCCACCACTATTATTCAACATAATTTTGGAAGTCCTAGCCACAGCAATCAGAGAAGAAAAATAAATAAAAGGAATACAAATCGGAAAAGAAGAAGTAAAACTGTCACTGTTTGCAGATGATATGATACTATACATAGAGAATCCTAAAGATGCCACCAGAAAACTACTAAAGCTAATCAATGCATCTGGTAAAGTTGCAGGATACAAAATTAATGCACAGAAATCTCTTGCATTCCTATACATTAATGATGAAAAATCTGAAAGAGAAATTAAGGAAACACTCCCATTTACCATTGCAACAAAAAGAATAAAATACCTAGGAATAAACCTATCTAGGGAGACAAAAGACCTGTATGCAGAAAACTATAAGACACTGATGAAATAAATTAAAGATGAAACCAACAGATGGAGAGATATACCATGTTCTTGGATTAGAAGAATCAATACTGTGAAAATGACTATACTACCCAAAGCAATCTACAGATTCAATGCAATCCCTATCAAATTACCAATGGCATTTTTTACAGAACTAGAACAAAAAAATCTTAAAATTTGTATGGAGACATAAAAGACCCTAAATAGTCAAAGCAGTATTGAAGGGAAAAAAACAGAGCTGGAGGAAGCAGACTCCCTGACTTCAGACTATACTACAAAGCTATAGTAATCAAGGCAATATGGTACTGGCACAAAAACAGAAACATAGATCAATGGAACAAGATAGAAAGCCCAGACTTAAACCCACGCACTTATGGTCAACAAATCTATGACAAAGGAAGCAAGGATATACAATGGAGAAAAGACAGTCTCTTCAATAAGTGGTGCTGGGAAAACTGGACAGCTACATGTAAAAGAATGAAATTAGAACACTCCTTAATACCATACACAAAAATAAACTCAAAATGGATTCGAGACCTAAATGTAAGACCAGACACTATAAAACTCTTTTAGACACTATAAAACTCCACCTCCTAGAGTAATGGAAATAAAAACAAAAATAAACAAACGGGACCTAATGAAACTTCAAAGCATTTGCACAGTGAAGGAAACCATAAACAAGATGAAAAGACAACCCTCAGAATGGGAGAAAATATTTGCAAATGAATCAATGGACAAAGGATTAGTCTCCAAAATATATAAACAGCTCATGCAGCTCAATATTAAAAAACAAACAACCCAATCCAAAAATGGGCAGAAGACCTGAACAGACATTTCTGCAAAGAAGACATATAGATGGCCAAGAAGCACATGAAAAGCTCCTCAATATCACTAATTATTAGAGAAATGCAAATCAAAACTACAATGAGGTATCACCTCACACCAGTTAGAATGTGCACCATAAGAAAATCTACAAACAACAAGTGCTGTAGAGGGTGTGGAGAAAAGGGAACCCTCTTGCACTGTTGGTGGGAATTTAAATTGATACAGCCACTATGGAGAAAAGTATGGGAGTTCCTTAAAAAACTAAAAATAGAATTACCATATGATCCAGCAATCCCACTACTGGGCGTATACCCAGAGAAAACCATAATTCAAAAAGACACATGCACCCCAATGTTCACTGCAGCACTATTTACAATAGCCAGGTCATGGAAGCAACCTAAATACCTATCGACAGACGAATGGATAAAGAAGATGTGGCACATATATACAATGAAATATTACTCAGCCATAAAAAGGAACGAAATTGGGTCATTTGTTGAGACATGGTTGGATCTAGAGGCTGACAAACAGAGTGAAGTAAGTCAGAAAGAGAAAAACAAATATCGTATATTAACAAATATATGTGGAACCTAGAAAAATGGTACAGATGAACTGGCTTGCAGGGCAGAAATTGAGACACAGATGTAGAGAACAAACGTGTGGACACCAAGGGGGGAAAGCGGTGGGGGGTTGGGGTGTGTGTGATGAATTGGGCGATTGGGATTGACATGTATACACTGATGTGTATAAAATTGATGACTAATAAGAACCTGCTGTATAAAAAAATAAAATTAAATTAAAAAAAAAAAAGTAAGACACCATGTCTAGATGCAATGCCAAGACAAATTGGAAATGTTTTCCTGTGAGGAATATACTCAATAATGCAGAGTATGCAATCATAAAGTAATCATTCATTGTGTTTGTTTATTTTGGGGGGTTGCTAATTTTGTTTTTTGGGGGTTTTTTTGCGGTACGTGGGCCTCTCACTGTTGTGGTCTCTCCCGTTGCGGAGCACAGGCTCACGGGCCTAGCCGCTCCGCGGCATGAGGGATCTTCCCGAATCGGGACACGAACCCTTGTCCCCTGCATCAGCAGGAGGACTCTCAACCACTGCGCCACCAGGGAAGCCCATGAAATACTGTTTGTGGTGAAGACAATATAAAACTCATAATATCCCACTAAAACGTGGGCATTGACAAGAAACTGGCTAATGGTTATCATCAATTAGAGTATCTAAGAAGAGTCTAATATAAAGAAAACAGCCCTGAAATCTTACTGCTCATCCTGGATAGGCTTTCCCAAATTTGACATTCATATCACATTACCTATAACTGTTGTGAAGATGAAACAATAATAACAACAACTTATGATCAGTCATGCTAGAAGAGACTGAATTATCTTTCTTTTCTCTATAGGCAATATTTAAAAATCTATTCTTGCTATAGAAAAATATTATAGAAAGAAAAAAAGTAATAGAATGTATCTGACAGCTAATTCTTAAAAATATCATGTGAATTTTTCTGGATTTTGTGGTATTTATGAGCTTTAGAAAATGGATAAATTGCTATGTTTTTCTTTTCTCATTCTAAATAAGCATTCACTATCACACTTCATTTGTATTAGTAATAGTGTTTGTGTATGTGTATATGTGTTTTCCTTAAAGAGGAATCCCACAATATATGCTTCAGCCCCACAGAATCTGGGTCCAACCCAGTGAATGGGCATTTGTGATTTTGATAGCTAATGCCAGATTTCCCTCTACTGAGGACATGCCAACTCAGATTTCCACCAGCAGTTATGAACATATTTGTTTCCTCAAAACAATTTTGAGAAGTAATAGCTATAAGGAGTGTCCTGCGCTTCCAGATATTAAACTGTATTACAAAAACACTGAAACTAAAACAGTGATGGTCTGGTGATAGATAAACATATCAATGAACTAACCTTGAATGCCCAGAAAGAGATCCCAGAATCTATATGAAAAATATTGCATATATTCTCTGAAGTGGCACCTCAAATCAGAAAAATGAAAAGTGACTCAATAAATTGTTTGGAAAATAAGCCTGAGTAAATAGTGATGGCAGATATGTAGTTCATTCCATATACCAAACTAAATTTTGCATGGATTAGAAATAAAGTGTTAAAAATATTAAAACTATAGATACATATTCATTTCATTTAGGGATGGGAATGTGTGACTAATCAAAAACATGCAAAAAATAGTAAGCCACAAAGGAAAATATTAGTTAATTAAATGTAATTTAGTTATATAAAATTAACATCCTAAAAATTATATGCCATTTAATTTTGGGAAAAAATATTTCCATATATTCTATATATATAATAAACACAGAGTTTTTGTAATTGGACAAAAACATTCTGATGGAAAAATGGGCAAGTATTAAATAATAATGTGAACAATTTCTTTGCCTTTCAAGTAGGTGAATATTTTGGTGCTGCTGTTGCTGTCGTTAGTAATGGTAACCCAATATTGGTGAATTTGCAGTAAAACAGACGCTTTTACTCACCATTTCTAACAAGGTCTAACATATTTTCTGCAGGACAAGTTGCTAGATGGAAAAACCTTCAGAATGTAAATTATTGCTCCTGCTACTGTGAATTATTGCAAAGGAATAAACAAGGATTGCATACAGATTTATGACCTAGACTGTCCAGTAGAGTGATATTTATGATAGTAGACATTTAGAAACAGTTCAAATTTCCGAGGATTAAGAACAAATAAATGATGGTGCAGTCATATGATGAAATCCCATGAGACCACAAGAAAAGTGATGTTTTTAAGGAGAATTACTCATGGTAGGAAATATTCATGGCATGTGTTAAGTGAAACATCAGCTTTCACATATCTTTTTTTCAGGGACTTTGTACCTGCTGTGCTTTCTACTTAGATACTATTCTCCAAGATCTTCTCAGGGCTTCCTCCTTATCATTCAGATCTCACTGCAAACACTCCTGATTCAGAATGACTTCCTGAGCCTGCTGGTGAAGGCAAACCTTCACCCCCTACCTCCCCCTCCGGGAGCCAGCACTTCATTTCATCTTCTTCTCCACTTGTTAGTATCAAAACTTTTCTTGGTCCTTTTGTTTAAATATTTATTGTCTATAGTTCTTCATGCCCCCCTTAATACATACAATATAATATACACTCATTTAGCTGGTTTTTTTCATTGCTGAATCTCTATTATCAAAGAATATTGTTGGTCAGACAATGACTGATGACAAATGCATGGAAGAAAGATTGGAAGAAAATATACCAGCTTTTTTCTTTAATGGCCACCTCTGAGAGGTGAGATGATAGGTGATTTTTATCTTCCATTTTATGTTTGTATGATTCTTCAGGCTTTTTTGTTGATACATAATCAGGAAAAATAGCATAAACTCCTCAATGTTCACAGTCCAGCTCAAAGACATCTTTTCCATATAATCCTCCCAAGTTCCTTTGGTAGTGAATTAACTATAAGAAACCAGTACTCACACAGCATCCAACTCCTCCTTCATAACCCTCACCGCATTGTCTCTTTACACACTGGTCTCCCAGCAGATCATAGACTTTTCTAGCACGAGGACTGTGCCTTCATATCTAGCTATGCAGATACTAGCAAAGTGTTTGGAACATTGGGTATTCCATAAGTGTTTGTTAAAGGTATTTATCTTGAAATAAAACACATATACCAAAAATGCATAGAACAATTATTATTAAAAAAAACCACCCATGGACCCATAAGCCTCATCAACAAATAGAACATTGCTGGCATTTCAGATGCTCTCTGCATGTTTGTTCCTAACTGCAACCCTCTTGTTCTCCTTAAATATAACTAATATTCCAACTTATATGGCAATCACTTCCTTGCTTTTACCATCTTAGAATAATCCTTAAACACAATAGTTTAATACTCACTGTTACTGAAGCTTGCATAATTGGAATCATACAGCTTCTTTTGGACAATGTTATGTTTGTGAGATTTATCTATGTTTAATATATAGCTGTAGTTCATTCATTTTTAGTGCTCTATACTATTCAATGAATAGTTTATTCATTTCATTGTGGTGGACATTTTTGTTGCATTTTATTTTGGACTACTATGTGTAATATTAATAATGCCTATGAATATTCTCATCCATGGCTGGTGCCTATTTCTGGTGTGTATAACTACAAGTGGAACTGCCAGGTCATTGGGTATGTATATGTTTAATGTTAGTAGATATTGTCAAACTCCTTTCTAATATGATTGCACCAGCTTATACTTCCACCAATCACACCTGAGAGTTTGCACTGCTCCATAACCATGGTTGTTTCAGTCATTTTATTTTAATACTAGTCATACTGATAGATATATGATGGCATTTCCTTGTGTTAATTCACAATACCCTTATGACTTTTCATATTTACATTGACTATTTGTGTTTCCCGAGGTGTAAGGTGCCTGTTTAAACCTCTTGCAAAAATGGTCTTCAAACTGGAAACATAAAATCTTTATCTCATCAGTCATTGGTAACAGAGGAAGCACACATTAAAATTACAGAATTTTTAGAGAACAATCAAATTTACAGAAAGCAAGAAAATTGATACCAAGAGAAAAATACAGAGTCTTAAACACTTAAGTCAATAAAAGAAGAAATTTTAAAAAGAACTTATTAGCTTGTGACTAGTATGCTGAAAAAAGCACAATAAAGTACATTGTAAAAAAGTATAAAGGACTTTAAAAATGAAGGCAGAAATTTAGAGAGTAATAAAAGAGTAGAACTAAAAAATATACCCAAACACTGGTTCTTTGAGAAACTCAATAAAATAATCATTAGGGAAAAAGAGAAAAAAGTATAACTACCAAATAAAAAATAACAAAGGGAATTTAAAGAATCATAAGAAAGGCTTTGTGCAATTTCATACAAATAAACTGAAAATTTGGATTAAAAAAATAATTTTCTAGAAAAAATATAACTTAAAATTCATCCAGGATGAAATACACAATCTTAAAAGTCAATTTTATGTAGGAAAAAAATAGAGAATTTTTTCAAAGAAACAACTTCACAGCTACCAGGCCTGGGGAGTTTGTACCAAATCTTGAAGAATTACCATGCTATTAAATGACTCAAAACATTGAATAAAAAAGAAATTTTCCAAAATTTTTTATTGATACCTAGGCTACTATGTTTAATATTAATAATACAATAATAATACAGGGAAAACAAAACAAAAATTCTAAATAAAATATTAGCAACTATGAAAATAAAAATCTCACAGCAATTTAGAGGAATAATACATTATGATCAAGTACAGTTTAATCCCAGTTATGTCATAATGTCTCCATGTTAGGAAATTAATTGGTGTAATATATTATTATATTTCAGGATACAAATGATGTGATCATTTCCAAGCAAACTAAAAAAGCATATGACAACATTCAACAAGATTATTGAGACATAAGAAAGAAACAATAAAATAAGGATAGATGAATAGTTTATATAACAAACTACTCTATGTCAACCCCGGCATTATGATTAATGAGAAAATACTAAATTCAGGAACAAGACAAAGAGGAGTTCCACTACTGCTATTATTATTTAACATCTTATTGTAGGTAAAGAGCCAAAGCAATTATGCAACAGAAAGAAATCAGAGGCACAAAATTTGGAAAGGGGAAAATGAATGTATCCCTATTGCAGTTGGTATTATTATATACCTAGAAAACCCAAAATTATAAAAAAAATTAAAAACTATCTAGGTAATAAGATTTTGCATAAGTTTTGGGAGTACAAAATCAATTGTTTTCACACACGTGTTTTCACACACTTTCAATAACCAATTGAAAGATATATATAGCATTATAAATTTATATATTTAATATATTAAATATATTTTAATATATTTTAAATTATTTTAATAATAAAATAATTATACTAAACAAATTATAATTTTACCTTGATTTTATCATTATAATAGAATAATTAATACATTATAATATTTACATGTAATACTAAAAATAGATTAGAATAATTATAGTAGAATCAAGGTAAAATTCTTAGAAATGAGCTTAAAATTTATGTGCAAGACGCATATAAAGAGAGCTTTAAAAATTCATCCCAAGGGCTTCCCTGGTGGCACAGTGGTTGAGAGTCTGCCTGCCGATGCAGGGGACACGGGTTCGTGCCCCGGTCTGGGAAGATCCCACATGCCGCGGAGCTGCTGGGCCCGTGAGCCATGGCCGCTGAGCCTGCGCGTCCGGTGCCTGTGCTCCACCGCAACGGGAGAAGCCACAACAGTGAGAGGCAAATTCATCCCAAAAGACTTAAAATTGCATAAATTAAAGATAAAATGATTCAGCATCATAAACATGTCAGTTCTCCCTATGTTAAGGTATAAATGTAGTAAAATCTTAATAAGTACACTAACAATTTTTTAAATGTATCTATCTGTGTTTAAGGTTTTTATAAAAAATAAAGATCCAATAATAGCCATTAAAACTCTGTGAAAACAAAACAGTAATGATGAGAATAGCCTTACCAAATATAAGAGTATATTATAGAGCCTCGATAATTAAAACCATACAATATCAGTTCATAAATAGATAGGTAGGACAATGGAACAGAAAATTACTTCAAGAAAAGACCCAAACAGGTCTAGAAATTTCGTATATAATTAGGAAATATTTCAAATCAGTAAGGAAAAGACAGATGATTCAATAAATGGTGCTGAGACAACTAGGTAGCCACACGAGAAAAATAATTGTTAGGACTATATCCCCACCATTCATGAGAATAATGCCAAAATCAGAGATGTAATTTTTTTTAAAAAGCCATAGAATACTAAATTTAAAAATGAGAAAACTTCTTTATAATTTTGAAGTAAGGATAGCCTTTCTATGATTCAAAGCCTATATGTCATAAAGAAAAGTTTGTGTTTTCTTTTTCTCATTTATGTTTTGACTTTGATTATTCTTTTAATGAAGTTAAAACTTTTATATAGTCAAGCTTTCCTTTATGATTTGAATCTCAAAACAAGAAGGGTATACTGTCTTAATACATGTAATATGTCTTAATACATGTAATATATTTCCTTTCTTTCTTTTTTTCTTTTTTTGGCCTCACTGTGCAGCATGCAGGATCTAAGTTCCCTGACCCGGGATTGAACCTGTGCCCCCTACGGTGGAAGAATGGAGTCTTAACCACTGGACCACCAGTGAAGTCCCCTGTATAATATATTTTCCATAAGGAAAAAACTCAATAGAAAATAAAGATGGGTAGAAGATATAAAGAGTTCTCAGAAAAAGAAATCACAAAAAGTTCTCTGTCAACAAAAACTCAACCTCACCTATTTGAAAAGAAGAAATGAAGATTCAAACTCTATAGGTATGTCAAACTTGTAAATTTTTGCTAACTTGATAAGAGGAATGGTATTTCTTGGCAAGACTGTAGGGAAACATGCACTCTCATGCACTTCTGTAGCACAACACTTGTAGATGGTAATTTGGTAATATCTATCAAAATCACAAATGCATATTCCCTTTTACCCGGCAGTTCTACTTCTGAGAATACGTTTGTACATTTATGAGCAGGCTTACTCATTGCAGTATTCCATCACAACTCATTATAGTAAAAGATTACCAAAAACAACAACAGAAACTCAAGGATCCATCAACAGGGGGGTACTAAAATATATACTGGTGCATTCACAAAATTATGCAGCCATGAAAAGAATGAGGAAGAATAAGGAAGATCTTGCTACTGATATGAACACATCTCTAAAATATATTGGGGCCAGATAATGTGTAAAAGGTCTGGAGTAGTCAACCATCCTGGTTTGCCAAGGGCTAAGAAGTTTCCCAAGACATAGCACTTTCAGTGCTAAAACAGAGAAAGTTCTGGGCTAATAGGCACTGGTGGTCCCCCTTAGTCCAGCTCCCTTTTTTCTTTAAAAGAAATTCACATTCATTTGTTTATGCATACAAAGCCTCCAGAAGGACATGCAAGAAAGTAACAATAGCCCTTGCCTATTTCATCATTGGTGGGAGTGGTGGGGAACTAGGAGGATGGAAGACTGAGATTGAAGACTGTTGTTTCATTCTATGGATATTCTAAATTTTTTGACCTATATAAATTTGATACCTATTCCAAAATTAAACAAATAAACATAAACAAATGCATCGGAAAAGAAAAAGGCAATCTGATTTGTGAGGGGAAATATGTACTTTTCCTAAGTAGAGAGCAAGTGTCTAGGTAATTTATATAGTTGAAGGGCTTAGAAATTTTCTTGTAAAATGTATTTCTTGATAACCTCTGCAAGCCAGCTTTGGGGTAACGAACACAATGCAATGTACTGCCCTTTGAGAACAAAGAATTGCAGGTTGTCTTGCCCTGGTCAAAAAGAGCAAAGTCTGAGCTGCTCTTAAATTTCTGAATTGACCAGACAGTCTCAACACAGGCCCATAAAACTACTATCTTAAAGAAAATAGATGGTACTCAAACCAAATCGGCCTGTGAGCAACTGCATATTTACCTCAATTTGGACATGCAATAAAGTCTCACAGACTTTATTCTTTATACCATTCATGTTTATTGCAGGAGGACTCTGTCAAACATTTGATGTCTTAAAAAAATTCTCTATAAAACTTAGGTTTATTTGCAAATTCATATTTTTTTCCAAAATGTTTGTTTTTCCATTGTTTTGGGGCAGTAGAGAAAGAAGGAAGCAATAGAAAGAATAGAAATAGCTCCTGGGGCAACGCATGCATGAATGTGTTATAATGGTGGGAGTACATTCTTGCTTTTGAACCAAGAGTGCTGATGTTAGTGTAAGTCTTAGTCCAAAGGCAAGAGAAGACCAGTGTCCCAGCTCAAATAGTCAAGCAGAGAGAGAGAAAGAGAGAGAGAGAGAAGTATCCCTTCCTTCCCCTTTCTGTTCTATGCAGACCCTCAAGAGATTGGATAATGCCTACCCACATCGGGAGGGCAATCTGCTTTACTCAATTTATGGATTTAAATGCTCATCTCATCCAGAAACACCCTTACAGACACACCTTGAAGTGATGTTTAGCCAAATATCAGGGCACCTTGTGATCCAGTCAAGTTGATACATAAAATTAACCAAAACAGGGGAGATCAGAGGGATATAGAAATAGGTAAGATACTGCCTCCCAGGAGAAGTGGCAATCATATACATGCATAAAGAACTAGTGTTACAACTCTGGCCATGGCTGGCCATGGTTGTATTTAAATTGCCAAAAGGGCATAGAATGAAAGATGCCACACTTGGAATTGCGTGTCTAGTCTGAGGCAGAGAAGGCTTTAGATGGAAAGACCATGTGGAGGTGTTTTGGGGATATTTAGCACGGCTGGAGAAAAGGACAATGGATAATAGAGCTTGTGCGGTATTGCAATTAGCAGCAGAAACTTGTAACGTGCAGCGTCAGGGTCTGCCGAGAGGAAGGAGATAGAGTGTGCACAGAGGAATCAAGCAGCAGGCACCTTCTGGAGATGAACAATCAGCCCCAGGAAATATGTGAGAAGAATGGGGCTGGGGAGGAATTCATCTCTAGAAATCTGCTTCCCAGGTGGGAGAGGGATGTGAATGTATGGACCAAAGTAAGGTGGGTGCCAGTTCTAGAGGGCCTGACAATACTAGGCAAATTTTCAAACTGGGGCTCAGGCACAAAGCCAGACAGAAATTTGTTACCCCAGAACTTACCTCACATAATACACAAAAATAATTCAAAGAGGATCATAGCCTAAAATACAAACTAAAGCTATAAAACTTCTAGAAAATAAACAGGAGGAAAATTTCGTAATCCTAGGTCAACAAAAAAATATTAGACAAAACACAAAAATGATTCATCATAAAAGAAAAAGTGACAAGTTGGATTGCATTACAACTTAAAAGTACTGCTCTTCCAAAACACCATTAAGAAAATGAAACTGCAAGCCGCAATTCATTATACATATATTTGAGAGATGAACTGCATTCAGAATACACAGAATTCTTACAACTCTATAAGAAGACAAACAACCCAATAAAAAATTTACAAAACTGGAACTAAAACTTCAGAAAAGAATATATATTAATGGCCAATAAGCACATGAAAAGATGTTCAACATAATTAGTCATCAGAGAGATGCAGTTTAAAAACAGTAAGATATAACTACACTAGAAACAGCTAAACTCTTAAGGCTATTGGGTTTGTGTGTGTGTGTGTGTGTGTGCGTATTTGGAGGGGTTTAATGGCAAAATTAATTTTAAATTCATACAGAAGAATGTCCAAAAACAGCCCAGAAATTTTTTAGAAAGAATAATTAGGGGAAACTGCCTTACCATACATTTATTTGTACTTACCACAAAACTACTGCAATCAAAATAGTATGGCATCAGTACAAGAAAAGTATGAGTGGAATAGACTAAAATACTCCAGAAACAGATCCAAGTATATAAATGAAACTTAATATATGAAAAGGAAAATGCCAAGGGGACTGGAAAAGGATAATTTACTATATTTAAACAAATGTTTCTAGCAAATTGACTCCATCCAACTAACCAAAAAAAAAAAAAGAAAAGAAATTTGGGATTGGGTTTTCCATCACTTGTAAAAATAAAGTCCTTATTGATACATTTGCATATTTTGGTAACATGAACATGGAAACAGGTGGAGAATAAAAGAATAGCAGATATTTTTACTGATTTCCTAAAGAAATGGAAATGGAGGTAGTCGAGGGAGGATTATTAAATTGTTACTAATTATATTATTAGTATAATGTTACTATACATAATAATATTACTATATTATTATTAATATACTTTTGGATTTCATTTGTTACTATTATAATGTTTAACATTTGAAACTTTAAAAAACTTACAAAAGACCCAGAGCTTTGCCTATTGTATCTAATAAGTCTACATTCCTGCTTTTAAAAACTGGAATGTGAAATCCAAATGTATCTGTGAAAATTCGAGCCTGAATTTGCCTTTCTCCCTTCCTCTTTTTCCTTCTTGCTTCCTCCCTCCTTTGCTTCCTTCCTTCTACTTAAAATAAGGAAACATATTTCAGTTAAAGTTTATTTTGACAACAGGATTGTAATCAGAATACTCTATTACTTCTGTTAATTATTTTCCTCCATAGTGAATACATATAAAATACCCAAAGCCAACAGTTCACAGCCTGTGTGAAGAAGTTTGGGATTCCAAGAGAATGGAGTAAGAGACAGATGATGGTAGAGCTTTAAATGGAAGAAGTAGGCACGGCTCAGTGATCTAGCACTCTGCAATGCATGCCAGGGAGTTTACACTGAACTTGATGGGGAGCTGGAAGGTTTTGAGCAGTTCAGGGACCTGGTGAGACAGGTAACTCTGGTGCTTGTGTGAAGAATGAACCTGGCAAAACTAAGCTAAATGCCCTGATGTGTGGACCTGAAAATCCCTTCTCCTCCTGCACTCAACTCTGCTTTAATTCCAAAATGATACAAGTTTAATTTTGAAACAGCTCCATATGCCAGCAATCTATTTCTCCTGTGACTCAAAGATTCAAATAATTTAACACTTTTATGTCTGAAAAGATTCGAATTTTTTAATACTAAAATGCTGTAAATTGTTGAAAGCATTTATGTCTTCCTAAATGGAATTATGTTACCAAAGACATCATTAATAATGCTTCCTGCCCTGCACTTAAATGTTTCTCAGTTCTCAGGTACAAATATTACTAGAAAACAAAACTCCAAAAGCTCCACAATTAAGTTCCAGATCCATTACATGTTTATATATCAGTCATATGTAGGTAGCATTGCCTCTTGTCCTTCAGAGTCTCAGCTACTAAATGAAGGCATTAATTTTTGATAAAACTATTTGATAAGCCTCTAGTATAATCCAGGTGTCTTTAGGGTCTATAGTAGAAACTTCTCTTGCAAAATCAGTATCTAGTTCTCCTTTCTTTACAGATGTACAAAAAATTACACTCCCCAGCCCTGTTATAGTTAGGTGGGACCATATAACTGGCTGTTGCCAATGGACTAAAATAAGTGGAAGTGACATGTGTCACTTCTGGGAAGAAACACAGAAGAGCAGGAATAAGATCTCCATGCTATCTTTTCCCTGCCATAGTAACCAAGAAGGCCAGGATCTATTCATGCAGCTATAAGATGGTGGAGTTTCTATTAGCCTGGATCCCAGAGTGACTGTGTGAGAAACAGAGCCCTCTACCCCTCCCCTCCGCTTAATCAAACTGCATTTCTCAAGAGCGAGAAATAAACATTGGTATGCTAACTCCCTGATATCCCAGGTTTCATCCGTTACTGCAGCATTCCTGGCTCATCCTGTCTAATAGTTTCAAATACCTCTCTGAGAATCGGATGACTACTCTGTGCCCTCTCCCCAACTAACTGCACATTCAAACAACATTTTAAATAAAGAATATGAATAAGCGTCTCCTTGAATCCCCACCACAGGTGGATATTAAAGATTAAAGAACATTTAGCTCTTTCCTAGCTTACAAAATGATATTGTGTGTATGTGTGTGCGTGTGTGTGTGTGTAGACATACTTTTGCTTTATATAATAATGGTTTAGAAGTTATCTAATTTTGCAGCTAAAAGTTGGTGAGTTGACAGAGGAAAATTGGTTAAGTCAGTCTTACCTTGTGCATCAAAACAAGACTTAGTTTGCCTCTAAGCACAGTAACTTTGATTAAACTGAAGGAGTATCTTACTGCCCAGGACAAGAAGGAAATAGCTGAGTGTTGGCTAAATGGACTGGCTTTGTACAGTGGAGGATAGAGTCTTGGAGGTGTCTGCTTTCCCTGGGGGTTGAAGTTGTGAACTGAAAACAAGAACCCTTTGCCATTCTGATTCATTTATTCCAGAGAAAGTATGTAACTTTCTGTTTCTCAGAAAGAAAAAAAGAAAGAAAAGCAAAAGGAATATTCTCAAGAGTCACATAGGAAGACCTCCTTAACATCCAAGGGCTCTTCTGAGAAACTGTGTTGGTGAGGAACATAAAAAAGTATCAAAACCCTCCAGACATATTAAACATTGAGAGGTAGAAGTGTTTTGTTAGAATCTTTTCAATTTACCAAACTAAACCCCTCATATTTAAATCATAGTTTTTGAAGTGTTCACTAAATGAATCAGTCACTCACATTGTGATTTCAGTGTAGCTGTGTGTACTGAGGCTAGATCCTGGCTGATATGAGAAGATAGCACTTGTCTCCTGTGCTTGGCCTCATTCCAGTTTCTTTCTCCTTGTTTGGCCCCCACTATATCCTCCTTTCCAGCTTACCCCTTCTTCACCCCTGTCTTTCCTTTACAGACCCTACTCCTGCTGACTATACTACCTGGTAGGGTGTAGGCAAATCCTTGGCTAGCCAGCGCAAATCACAGCTTCAGACCTTCTATTATTCTTCCCATCACCTACTGAAATACAGGCAATATGTGGTTTAATTTTTAGCTTTTCGGGGCTAGGCTACTTGTATACCTCAGGGGTGAGAACCTCTTAATCTAAGAAAATGGCAATTTCTAAAATCCAGAACACAAGGACATTGGACGTCTTTTGCATTCAACTGTGAAATACAGTATGTGCATTTGGGCAGTAAGTATTGTCCCGAGGTGATCAGCATGGAAGATACAATTCACCTTTCCTGCTAGCAAAGAAAATGACAGAACAGAGGTGGAATGTTTCTTGGAGAAATGGAGAGGTGAAATGAAAACATTTAGTTTACATATGAGACCACTCACAGGGGATAAAACGGTTGTCTTCAGAAGGGCTGACGTGAAAAATGAAACAGCTCTGTCTTCTGAAATCTTGATGGGCAACACTAGAGAAACCAGTGGAAGGCATGTGTGAAGAAAGGAATGTTTAGACCAATACAAGAAAGAGTTTTTGTTGTTGTTAAAATTAGCCAAAGATTGGAAATACTCCTAAACTTAAGTGTGAAGGGAATAAAGAAAAATCATTGCATAAAACCATAAACTAGTACGTGAAAAAGAAGAAATAACAAATAAGGAACCATAAGAATAATAGCTAGCACTTATTGAGTTTGTCCAGCACAGATGTTTGAGCCCCATTTATACTAATTCCAACAAAACCCCCAAATCCCAAGTAATGGTGAATACTACTATTATCCTCATGGTCCCTTTATAGATGATGGTTCTTATCAGAGATGGTAAGAAAGTTTAAGAAAAACATCTACAGTTGCCCAGTAGTTACTGGAGCTGAGATTTTGAAGCAAGGCAGTCTAGCCCCAGAGTCCGTATTTTACCTACATTACAACTAGGAGAAAGAAACAGATTGAAATCTATAGGAGAAAACATATGGAAAGATGGATAAGAACAAGATGATTGGTCCATAAACAAAGTATAGATAATACATAAAATAAAATATAAATATCAACAAATAAATATAAACAGAGGCTCATAACTACTCATTGACCTGATAGACTGGGATGATAACATGTCCTGGAAAAGGTACTTATTCCTTGTTCAAAAGAAGCAGATTGAATTGAAAGAGAGAAAGAATAGAAATAAGTAAAATATGCTTACTCCTTAGATCTGCAAAGTGGAGAGGAAACACAGCACACCGAGGTAAGAATAAAAGGACATAGCTGCAAAGTGGCTGGCCAGGAAAAAGATATAAATGGTGCACATTACAGAGACAAACTATTAAGAAGATGATGCGTGCATGTCTAGACACAAGTTGGCAACCTTGTTTGAACCAACAAATTCTCGACTTGCTGAAAGTTAAATACTCAAGGGTAGAGGAAATAATGAGACTAAGGTCTACTCTGGTCCTGATTTTGGTCAAGGAAAATTTATTGAGGATATGGAAGTGGAAGAATCCTTGCAAGAAAGTGGTGATGAGGTAATGGATTTGTAATATCAAGGAAATTAACACTAGGTATCATCAGTTATTACCTGGGCTTTAGGAAACATCAATTCAGAGTTGACTCATGTATTCCTGACAATAATACAAAGTACTACTTTTACCACTTTCCTCACAAGGCTACAACCATAGAATACTTTAAATTCACTTACCATCTTTTTGCCTTTTGCATTATTATTTTCATGCATTTTAGTGCAATAGATATTTTAACTCCATGACATATTATAATACAGACTACCCCAGACTTACAGTGGTTCCACTTATGATTTTTTGACTTTACAATGGTCCAAAAGCCATATGCATTCAGTAGAAACCATACTTCAGATTCTAAATTTTGATCTTTTCCTGGGCTAGCAACATGCTGTATGATAATCTTGCGATGCTGGGCAGCGAGCCTCAGCTCCTGGTCTGCCATGCAACCACGAGGGGAAAGAACGAATATACATACAACCATTCTGTTTTTCACTTTCAGTACAGTATTCAATAAATTCCATGGGATATTCAACACTTTCATATCAAATGGGCTTTGTGTTAGAAGACTTTGCCCAACTATAGGCTAATGAACGTGTTCTAAGCATGTTTAAGGTAGGCTAGGATAAGCTGTGATGTTCAGTAGGTGTAATAAGTGTACTTTTGAGTTACCATATTTTCAACTTATGATGGGTTTATAGGAAAATAACCTCATTTTAAGTCAAAAAAGATCTGTATTGTTTTATATGATCAATTTCATTGATATTTACCTACATATTTACATATATATTTACTCTTTCTCACGTTCTTTCTTGCCACTTCCCACTGTTTTCATCTAGGCTCATTTTCCCTCTGCCTAGAGAGCTTCTCTTATTGTTTTTGTTTGCTTAGACAGTCTGTTGATGACAGAATAACTCAGAAGTCACTACCAGGATGTTTTCTTTGGGTACAGAAATCAAACTCGGCAGTTATTTTCTTTTAGCACTTTAAATATGTCATTCAACAGTCTTCTGTCTTATTATCGCTTCTGATGGGAAGTCAGCTGAAGGTTAAGTGTCTTTTTTTTCTGTCACCTTTAAGATTTTCTCCGGGTCTCTGATTTTCAGCCAGTTTGACTATGATGTGCCTGGTATGATTTTTAGAATCTTTGCTACCTGGGGTTCTCTAAGCTTCTTGAGTCTCTGGTTTGAGGTTTTCCATTAGTTATGAGAAATTCTCTACCATTATCCGTTCAAAAATTTCTTCTCCTTTAATCTATTCCTTTTTTAAATCCAATTATACAATTGGATAATTGTATAACATTTATACAGTGGAAGAGAGGGAGCAGTTTGGGGAGGAGGCTGTATCTGAGATGCTGAAAGCCGGGCAGCTCCACACCCGGGTCAGCCACTGCCAGGTGTGTATGAAAAGCGTGTAGGGTGGCACCTGCCACTCTGCCCCTTGCCCTCCCCGGCCCTGCACAACGGTCACCTCACAAACCTGAACGGTCTGAAAAAGGAAGGCCAAGCCCTTTTGCCCATCTGTCAAGGTGTACATTGGAGTCTCGTTTGGGCTGGACTACTAGACACTGGTCACCTCCACCCTCAGGCCCCATGGGTGAGCCCACCCTGCTGAGATCTGCTGTCCCATTTCGGTGCTACAGTTTGTGTGACTCTTCATGGCTACCTCAGAAAGACCTGCTGGGCCACCACTTTCTTAGAATGCTAGCTTTCCTCACTCTCTTGATCAGAAAGCTCTTCGTGATAGCTAAAGGAGTCATTTCATTATGTCCAGAGGTCACCGCACATCATTTGGCTTAAACTAGAACCCAGTGTCTCCATGTGAAAAAAATTTCTCTGGCTCAACTTTATGGATGGCTCAAGCCTGCACAGGGCAAGCTCTCACCTCTTCCCAGAGACCCACTGTGTCTAGGCAGGCAGCAGAGCTGGGATGGGGTGCCAGCCAGTGTCCCGGGGTGAGCTCTGACCCCTTCGAGAGTGAGCACGACTGGGCCCCAGATTGCTTAGGGACGCTGGAAGACCAGCAGCTGAGAGGTGCCCAGGAACTTCACATGGTCGTAGACAAGTCACCTCCTCCTTGCCGGCTCCCTCCCCAGCCACAGGCAGCAGACTTGGCCTGGTTCAGAGTAGAGCAGAGGACGCACCAAATGTGGTCAGACCCATAAAGGGAAATGAGAACCGCAGCCCTTTCTCCCGGGCCGGGGGGAGAGGGGAGGACGGGTAAGGAGGTGCGAATTTTGCTTTTGACTCCAGGAACAAAAAGGAAAATCCCTTGTCCCAATTCCTCAGAAGCCCCTGTTTATTCCAAATGCCGTTCAGATGTGTGCAGTGTGGAATCTGAACTATTGTTACCTTCACCTCCTCAGTAATAAGCATGGTGTCAGCTTTGTACATTGCAAATAAAAGGAATCCCAGCTTAGCAGTCTTCCAGAGTATCCCACCTACTATCAAATGCATTCACTAAATTCTTAATTTAAGATCTTGTATTTTTTAGTTCGAGAATGTGCATGTGGTTCTCTCTCACAGATTTTAGTTCTGTGAAATCTTTTATCTTTTCATATATTTTCTTCATCTTTTTCTCTGTTATTTTTAAACATAATAATCATAGTTATTTTCAAGGTCATGTCTGCTAACCTCAAGTTCTGAATCACCTTTGGGTAGGTTCCCATTGTCTATTTTTTTTAATTTGTTATTAACCAAATGGTTTGGCCTTATCTCATGTCAAGTATTTTAAATTTATTGAGTACAAAAGAACTATAGTTGCCAGTTGATATTCTCTTGCCACAGATGGAGTTTAACCTTTCCTTTGGTAGGCAGAGAAAGTAGATCATACATCACCATAATCCAATTGGGGATTAAGCTGGGTCAGGGCTGGGTCACAGTTTTGGTAAGCTTCAGTGTACTAGTTCATCAGTATTCCTAGGGTACTGGCCTCCAGGACGTCCATTGACAGCCTGGTGGTCTTTGACTCTTTTGCCTTGAAATTCTGCAGGTGACTTAGTTCAAGCATCCTCTCACAGAGGTCAGTTTCATGAGTTTGCGTAAGATTTCAGTCTGTTTTCCAGCGGCTTTGGACTTTAGCCTCCCAAGCAGTTCAAAATTAAATAAATATCTTGTGTAGGTAACCAGCCATATGTTTGAGACCTTTCATTTTTCCAGTGTTGTCATAGTAACTGTGAGCAACTTCTAAAAGACTTGTTAGCTTTTTTTTCTCCCTCAGTGACCCTCTGGCTGAACCAAGCCCCAATATTCAGCCCTACCCCCTGCCCAGAAACAGCAAATATTTGCAATAAAAATAAACTCTGCTGATCCTCAGATCAAAATTGAACCGTGTGTCCTAAGCCAATAACCACCTTTTCCTTTGACTTTAATGATACTGTAATGTATCATGGATACATACTGTATCTAGATTTCCTCCCAGCCCTCTGGTTTTCCTACTTGTAGTCCTCTTTTCCCCAGTATTCTTTAAATGTTCGTGTTCCTCTATGTTTGATACTCATATCTCTAGTACTTAGCCCAGAGTCTTTCACCTATGGGCTTTAAATATATCTATTTGAATAAAGAAATGATTTACATTTTTTAAAAGTGAAAGGAAGGATATAAAACCAGCAATGAAGGCTTTCCTGGTGGCACAGTGGTTGAGAGTCCGCCTGCCAGTGCAGGGGACAAGGGTTCGTGCCCCGGTCCGGGAAGATCCCACATGCCACGGAGCGGCTGGGCCCGTGAGCCATGGCCGCTGAGCCTGCGCGTCCGGAGCCTGTGCTCCGCAACGGGAGAGGTCACAACAGTGAGAGGCCCGCGTACCGCAAAAAAATAAAAAAACAGCAATGAGTATAAATGAGTGGCATAACCCTGTGGTAGAATACAAACAGGCAGGCTGACATCCAAACTACACCAGCCCTTTTTCAGAAGGAGAAAATGAACAAAGACGAGTAAAATCAGCACCCGGGGCAGATGGGTAGCGTGTTAAGAGATTCTGAATGGTGGGGGGTTGGGGAGCACACAAACTATTTGATGTATTTTTTTTTCTACTTTCTTCAGTGATCTTCAATCAGTTAATGGTAGAATAATTATAATCAACAAGAACTGGAAGTTCCAGATAGGAGTTTAAAAGACTCCATGTTCTACACAGCAATAAAAAAGCTGTTAAGTGGAGCTTAAAAGTATGTAGTTGGAAAAGAAACGTGCTTAATTTTGCATATTTCAGAATACTCCAAAACTGTTGATTTAAAAAAATCTCTTTTTCATTGATGTCTATTTCCTTGTCAAGTGTAGCTATATAGCATTGCTTTAAGGACCTTCAAGATATAGTTAAAAAAGTAAATATTCACTGCTGAGTCTTGGTACCTTGGATAACACTGCACTGTACCAATGCCAAATATTCCCTAAACATTCATCAAACAAGGGAGGGGGGGCTTCCCTGGTGGTGCAGTGGTTGGGGCTCCGCCTGCTGATGCAGGGGACACGGGTTTGTGCCCCGGTCCAGGAGGATCCCACAGCCGCGGAGCGGCTGGGCCCGTGAGCCATGGCCGCTGAGCCTGCGCATCCGGAGCCTGTGCTCCGCAGCGGGAGAGGCCGCAGCAGTGAGAGACCCGCATACTGAAAAAAAAACAAGGGAGGAGGCATGCTCCAGACTTATACTCATTGCAAGAAGAAATCCAATGTAAGACTAAGATTATATCACGAATAACTCAGAAAAGAAAAAAAAATGTAATACTCACATGGATAACTGGTCATTGAGTATGCAGTTAATAATCTTTAAAGGCATAAATCTCATGAATTATTAATTATAATAGCCAGCATTTAATGAGAAGCTACTATGTGCTGATAATTTTACATATACTTTCTTACTTAAATTTAACAGTCTTTAGGTATCATTTTAACTGTTTTAGAGAAGAAACTAAGGCTTAGAGACTATAGCAGAGAGCAAGGTCTAGAAACCAGACTGCTGGAGTTAGAATGCTCACTACACGACTTACTGGATCTAAGAATTTGGGCAAGTTCTCTCCCTCAGTTTCCCGTATGAAAAATGGGGATATAATGGGACTTACTTCAGGGTGAAGTAGATGGCACATAGTCAGTGCTTCTATGTCATAACATTGAGTAAATCATTCAGTAATAGCTTGCCTAAGGTCACACAACTAGGTGACAGAACCAGGATTTCTGTTCAGATTCCAAAGCTCGTACCTTAACTAAAATGCCCCGTGGTTACCCTAAATTAGATTGTAGTCTTCCTGGTACATTTAGCTAACACTTAGTATGTATTTTATCTTGTTTCACAAAACTGCCTAAAATAGTATCAATTGTTCTCATTACTTACTGCTTATTGAGTGCTTATGGCAGAGAACCAGGTACTTGACAGACAATGAAGACCTGACAATGCCCAGAAAAGAAGTGTCAGGGGCTGTGCTTGTTGACGACGAGTGGACGATCACTGACTCAGTCCCACAGGGGACAAGATTCTATAAGGAAAGATATGTTTCGAGGCCAGGCAATTGCCAATAAACTATTTGCTTCAAGGAAGAAAAAGGGGGGAAATCGGCCACAAACTGAGAAGTATAGCCTTCCTCTGTCTGCTTTCATATCTCATTTATGCTGTCATCTGATTCTGCTCAGATCAGCTGACTTTTGTAAGATGATGCTGATTTTTTTTTCTTTAAGTAGAGAACAGGAAAAAATGATATTGCTATTGATTTAGCTCTGCCTTTGTTCCCCATGCAAAATCAGACCTGTGCCCAAATGGGGCTGCATATTTTTTAGGGCATTTCCTGGAGTTATTTTTCAATTGGTCTTTCTTGCTCCAGAGCAAGTTGGCAGTAAAACCGTGGTGGCATTGGAAGAACCCAAAATTTCAAAACTCTGTGTTATCAGGTAACATTGACTAAATTCATAAATCACATTATGGAGAAACACTGGATCTGAAATGTTATAAGCAAGTCTGCGTTTATAAGCTCCAATGGCCGTGACTCTGGAGAGCTGACATTGTAATAGAGACAAGACAGTGGAACAAGGCATGCTGGGCTGGGCTGCCCTCAGTTCCAAACAGGAAGCAGTGGGAATATGCTCCACATTGACCTTGTCACACCTCAGTTCAGAGTCTACACTGACTACCCTTGTCTACTGAGTCGTATGTAAATGCCTCAGTCTTACTTGGAAAAATCTAGAAAACATAACCCCAAACTCACCTCCCATTACTTCACCTCATGAGCCCTGTACTTGATGCAAACTGAACAACTAGTCCCTTCCCAAACAAGCTTCACATTTTCTTTTAAGCCAGTTAACGTGTATTCATTGGGCACTGCTATGGACATTGCATTGGGTGATGGAGCTATAACAGACTTGCGCTTTGTAGAGTCCGGACCGAAAGACTGACTTTTGCTACAAGTATGTCGAGTTCTATGAAGAAGAACAGAGTACTCTAGGAATATATAACATAGGGAAGCAATCTGGTATGAGTATCAGGAAAGGTGTCCAGGAATAAAATAACTTTCAGTTATAAGATTAATAAATTTGGGAGATGTCGTTACAGCATGGTGACTCTAGTTAATAATAATGTTTTGTACACTTGAATTTTGCTAAGAGAGTAGACCTTATGTGTTCTCACCACACACACATACACTCACACACAAAGGTTAATTAGCTTGATTGGAGGCATGATTTCACAAGGTACACGTATATCAAAACATCACATTGTACACCGTAAATATATTCAATGATGATTTGTCAATCATACCTCAATAAAGCTGGAACCAAAAAACAAAGAATTGACACAGCTAGCTACACTAGAGGCGAGACTGTGGATGAGTTTTGCCCCTTCTGGTATATTCTTTGAATCTCTCTTTTCCTACTTTGCAACACTGCTGATCCTTCTTACTGAACAGTGAGTTGACTGCTGTTGTTTGCCAATGTAAACGATTTATAGATTTGTGAGGTTATTTTAAAATTCTCCATAAATTTTAAATCTATATTTAGAAAATGGAAAGTAAAGCAGTACTTTAATACTGGTTGTGCACATTTTTCTCCTTTCAACTCCCTTCAGTGTATTTCCCTAATGGACTCATTGGAAGAAATGGATTTGTTTCTAATCATTTACTCCCACTTTGAAGAATAGCCTTATGGCTACATGGAAAAGTATAGGAAACCATGTTTACCTGGAATTACTCTGGCATTGTGCTACTACTCAAAGACTTCTTGAAAACAGTATAAAGTAATAGCTTTTGTTGCTGGGCCACCCAGAAGCCTTGGCATCAGTTGAGCCTGTGGATGCTGTAGCAACTGTAGCCCTGTAGTCATGGTAACAGCCTTGTGCTCCCGAGGCAAAACCAATGCGCTTTAAGCATCACTACATTCTAGCCTAGCTTCTCTGACCTTATCAGGGAGGAGCAAGACCCACCTGTTCCTCCAAGTGCACGTGCCCCTCAGCAGGGAGGGAAAATTGTGCATAATTTAAATGTCATACTTGGATTATTCAAACAAATGAATCCTTATTCTGGTTTGATGGATTAAATGACAAGGTTTTTTTTTTCAACTAGACTGTCGATTTCAATCACCCAGGGGCATTGTTATGAAAGCAGAGCATATAACCCGCATGTTGTGAATGTTGTGATTACTAAACAGTTCCGAGGAGTAAAATGTGTAGATTTCCCTTCAATGACAGAGATTGGAAAACCCCAGGGGACCTGGAAAATAATTTTCATCTGTTTTGCTGAATCTTTTCCTTTCATGCAGAATGGTAATAAGGAACAATATCATCTTTCAAATTAATATGTCACGCTGAGGTTGCAGTAGCAAGAAACCAGTCATAACTCAATCTACACCTGGCCTATGGTATCTTTGAAAGGCTTGACTCCCCCTGCATCCCTCCTTCCTAAAACTGGACTAGTAAACTGTAGCCTTAAAAGCTGCACATTCAACTAGCACCAGGGCTAAGCAACCCATTCATAAAAAGGACATAGGTAATTCCCCTTTCACTTGAGCTTTCCTATGTCCCTGTTCATGGATATATTACTTATGATTGTATAACCTCATATGCAAATGTGTAATAACAAACCAAATGGGTTTCACAACTGTATTTATTTAACTCTTGTAGTTTACCTAAACTGTTTTACACTTCACAACATATTTCACATCAAAAAGACAGCTCAAAATATTGTTTTAATGCTTTTTGAATTACATTGATCTTTTTTTCAGGTCCACTTTTCATTCATTCTATTCTACTGGTGTTTCCATTCCAAGCCAGTATAAGGCAAGAGCTCCTCAAGAAAATTATCCTTTATAAATTAGCTCTAGCTAAGTAAATTTTTTTTTTTCGGTATGCGGGCCTCTCACCGTTGTGGCCTCTCCCGTTGCCGAGCACAGGCTCCAGACGTGCAGGCTCAGCGGCCATGGCTCACGGGCCCAGTCGCTCCACGGCATGTGAGATCTTCCCAGACCGGGGCACGAACCCGTGTCCCCTGCATCGGCAGGCGGACTCTCAACCACTGCACCACCAGGGAAGCTCTAGCTAGGTAAATTTTTAATGCTTCTAACCTGTCCCAGTTCACAAGAGGAACTCTTTATCTCAGGGACTCAACTAATGTATATAAATGTCTGTTATGTATTATGCGAGATGCCATTGAAGAGACAAAGATGAAGAAGAAATGGCAATTGCTCTCAAGAAACTTGCAAACTAAGCTTGATTGAAATGGATCATCATCTTTGGTGCTATACAGTCATCTTAAGCAATAATTTAAGGTCACGAACTCTCCTATCCTCATTTCCAACAAAACCCAAGGAAAACTGTAGGTTTACTCCTCATTGACTTTTGTGGGTTCATGTATTTGTTTTGTTGTTTTCATTTTGCTAACTCTAAGATCTGAAGCATTTAAAAAAAAATTTAAGCAAGCTATTGTGTTTGAGACGTATTTCATTACATGCATTTTGCAATCATGTCTGTGCTATGGCTGAGAATTTATTTTTATCACCAGTTTACAGAATAACGTCTTAAATATTTTACTGGACTGGAAGTTTTTCTGTCAGGAGGATCACAACTGTTTGTCTCATGGCATCCTTGGTTCCACAGTCTGTACCAGATGAAGAAAGTGGTGTTGGTGAATATGTTGGAACTGTCATAAAATGGGCAACAAAGGTTCATTTTAAATGAAACTCAGATTTGGTGAACTAAACTTGAAAGAAGTCATTGTCCAAGAAATGACTTCACACCTAAATTTTGGGTTGGATTTATGAAAAATGAAATTCAAATGGAGCACATTGAATTTATGATTTGGAAAATGATCTGATATAGCACTGTGTCCTTTTGATAATTTATAATTATGAGTTTCATATCACTTAATTTTATTTTCATTTGGCCATTGCAATCTTCACCAACATCTGATAAGCAGAAAAATTTAAAGAAAGTTACTGTGTGACAGAATCACAAAAATAACATGGCTGGAATGGACATGAGATTTAGGCAGAAAAACCCCTTATTTTGAAAATGAGGAAATTGATATCTCTGAGTTTTCTTCCAGTTTAAAATTTCAGATTTAACCATTTCTTAAGAACCCAACCAAACTGACTGATGGGCAGCAGTGAGGACTTGCAGTCAAATAAAAGTTGTCTGCTTTTAGTAGGATTCATTTGATTTACTTGCTTTAATTTTTTCCTCATCGTATTTTCCTTCATTTATTTCATTTTAGCTTTCGCCAAGTCAAGGGATGGTTCAAGTTCATGAACAGTTATTAAGAGAGAGCCATTATCTAGTATTCTCCAGGGTGATATAATCTTAAATTGCACTGATTGGGATGTATGATAAATATGGGGAAGAAATGGAGAACGGTGATAACAGGCTTTTTATGAAATATTTTGAGTTTTCTGAGTCTATGATTCCTTCTGCATTTAGGATTTACTTTTTCTCTATTACCTTATGGCAAGTCTCCATATGCCTGCACATTTTCAATTTACTTCCCCACTCCTTTCTTCAGTTCTCTTCTTAAACTTCTGTAAACTCATCCTTCTCTTCCTCATGAGTGTTTTAATGGTAGCCCAAGCTGAGACATCATTTAATCTTCAACATCAGAATAGGACTGTAGGGCTTCCCTGGTGGCGCAGTGGTTGAGGGTCCGCCTGCCGATTCAGGGGACACGGGTTCGTGCCCCGGTCCGGGAAGATCCCACATGCCGCGGAGCGGCTGGGCCCGTGAGCCATGGCCGCTGAGCCTGCGCGTCCGGAGCCTGGACATTAAATTAAAAAATTAAAAAAATAAGGTGCCAGAATAGGGCTATAAACTCATGGTCCGTGTGGCTGTTCAATTCTGCAGAGGAAATCTGTGTGAGAAAACACACACACACACACACACACACACACAGTGATGCTGTCTCTAAAAGGACTCTTCAGTGCTTTAACCTCACTGAATTTCTAGGAATTTCTAGGACTGCTGTATGCTGGTTGGGGATATTTTAAGAGTTCATACTTTGCTCTGTATGCCCTTTCATTCCTTCAGGGCTGGCTGCCCACAGTCAACTGTGAGCCAGTCCTGTTTACCCAGCTTAGATGCTTACATCAGGCATCTCAATGGAAAAACCAACAACAACACCTCTCATTCATCAAGAGACTATTATGACTGAGTTTGCTAGGACTGCTCTAACCAAATATCACAGCCTGGGTGGCTTCAATGGCAGAAATTTATTTTCTCACAGGAGGATAGTAGCTCAAGATCGAGATGTCTGTCGGGTTGGTTTCTTCTGAGGCCTCTCTCCTTTGCTTGCACATGGCAACCTTCTCACTGTGTCCTCACGTGGTCTTTCCTCTGTGTGCACCCATATCTGTGCCCTAATCTCCTCTGCTTGTATGGACACCAGTCATATTGGTTTAGGTCTCACACATATGACCTCATTTTACCTTAGTTACCTCTTTAGAGGTAACTCATCTCTGATGCAGTCACATTCTGAGGCTGTGGGGGGCTTGGGCTTCAACATATGAATTTTGGGAGGATACAGTTCAGCCCATAACAGATTTTCACATTATATTAAACAATGTACATATGTTATCTTTCACCACTAAAAAGATCTAGAGAGGTACATTTTAGTGTTCAATTTCTTTCTGTTGAAAAATTGAGGGTCCAGGAGTGTCAGTAACTTATCCAAGGTCACGTAACTACTAAGTAGTGTAATTGGAAATTGAATTGAGCCTTACAGCTCCAAAGTTCTTATTTTTCTGCTATTCCACTCTGCCTCCAGCTAAGATTTATAGCCAGTCAGACTGCTCTAAGACACATTAATTATTCTTCTTGGAATTTTTGCTTCATGGGAAACTGATACTTAACTGATATGTAGGCAAAAATTCCTCTCGAAAGAATGTGTTCAAAAAACAGAAAAATGGACTATTTTTTGATAGTCAGATTTTTTAACTTGGTGAACATTAAAGAGGTCTTGCTTTTTCTTCATAACAAGGACATTTTGGAATTCTGGTTTTTTACCATAATGGCATTAATAAGCTTTAAAAAAAAAAAAAGCTATCTAGTGTTTATCTAGTCTCTAACCCAACAGAGGGTGCAAGGTGAACTGACTTGGGATCTTCAATGTTTTATGAGAAAAGCAAGCCACAAAATCCTTAAGTTTTTCTCAATCCAAAAATGTTTACAAAGCACAGGGTTGTCTGAGCATAAACCAAGTCCAGACTTCTTTTTGGTCTCCTTTTATATCACTGGAAATGTAGACAAGATGTCTCCTTACTCATTCAAATTATTTATTTTGCCCATTTTTCTGCTACAGCATACTGAAATGAGAGATTTTATGGGAAGAGATAGTCTGTGACAAGCTAGTTCTTTTATTTTTATTTTTTTACAGCACAGAAAGTTTACATGAAAAAAAACCCATAACTTAAATCAAATGACAAAATAGTGATAGTATTCCTAAGGAAGATAATGGGAAAGTGAAATTCTTTTATATTAGCTTTCAGCTAAGACTTTTTGTCTAGTCATTCTAAAGAAAGGGGAAGAAATTAGTGAGGAAGAAAAGAAGAGTAAAAATTAAGGTTTGGACATTAGGGTGGTAAACTTGGAGATGGTATGTCGTGGAAATTGTGATAAAAATCTTTCTTTCTAGTCCTATCCTTATTACAGAAAAATTAGAGAAATACATTTCCTACTAGTTGCAATGTTTCTTTACTGTAGAGTAGTTATTACACTGGAATAAATGTACTGAGTGATGATGAAAATATAATTCAGCAATAGAGGAAAAAAAGAGGAATTTGTTTCCTCAGATCTAATTGTTTAAAAATTAATAATTTATATTAATTTTTATATAACTCTGGTCAAATTTATAACTCTTTTGGTAAAATTCCCCACAGAAGTATAGCAACTCTGCAGAGGTGTCCAAGGCCACAATTATCTTAATGTCTAGGTTGGTGTATAGTACTAGAGGACTAAACCTATAGATTCTATTTTAAGTGTTAGTTGGTCTCCCTCTAGGTCTTAGCCATTGACCTTACTTCTTTTTTTTTTAAATAAAGCTGAATTTATTTTATTTCCATTCACTGTGAATATAAATGCAGTGTTCAGAAAATATTTTTTCACTATTGCCTTATTCTATTCTTTTCTGTGATGTTATTTTTTTAATTTTATATTTTATAGTCGATTAACAATGGTGTTATTTTCAGGTGTACAGCAAAGTGATTCAATTATACATTTACATGTATCTATTCTTTTTCAAATTCTTTTCCCATTTAGGTTATTACAGAATATTGAGCAGCATTCCCTGTGCTATACAGTAGGTCCTTCTAACCCTAGTGGCACCTTGCTCTTAGGTGCTCCTGATCTACAGGTAACTTAATGAGATTGTGGATAGTTAATGGTAAATCTAATTTCATTCAAAGAAATTGCAAAACAATTGTTCCTGGCATCAGAATATGTGAAGGACAGATCATATGCAGGGACTCAGTACCGTGGTTTGGCATTGCGCCCACACTTCTAGAAGGTGGACATGTAAACGTGAGACTTCTCAAGTTTTGTAGATTGAAGATAGTGGTGAGAAGGCCCTGAGATGAGTTACTGCTGGACAAGAAAATTAACTTTCTGCCTTATATATCAGAAATTTAATTGGCAGCTAACTTGAAGGAGATCAAATTCAAAGATCTTTTTATAAATTAAACTTATTATTTCAGCCACAACTGAAGTAGTTGTGGTGACTCAGCCACAACTACTGAGCCCATGTGTCACAATTACTGAACCCCACATGCCTAGAGCCCATGCTCCGCAACAAGAGAAGCCACCGCAATGAAGAGTAGCCCCCACTAACTGCAACTAGAGAAAGCCCGTGTGCAGCAACAGAGACCCAACACAGCCAAAAATAAATAAATAAAAATTTTAAAATTAAAAATAAAATAAAAGCATGGTAGTGAACCTGAGTGTCTTATAGGAAAGAGGACACTATGTCTAAAGGAAGTTGGGAAGTAGATTTTTTTTGGCAGGCAGAAGTGGGGAGGAAATCATTTTAAGCTCTAAACAGTTTACTCCTTGAAGATAGGAACTATGCCTCATTCATCTTGGAATCCTCAACACTTAGCCCGGTATCAGGAAGATGATGGGTTCAAACCATGTATGAGGAACAAATGAATGATATGTCATGGTTCACTTTGAATTTGGGTAGTATAAGTGCACAATTGGAATTCAAATCAAAATCAGAGCTGGAAATAGAGATGTGAATGGCTAGAGTACAAGAAGAGATACATTCTGAGGAAGAGAGGCAGATGGTGGTGTGATCCATGGTTGGGTCTAGGCACGTGCCCACCTTTCCCCTAGCTTACCATTTCCATGCAGTGAACCAACTTTCATTGTCGGCCTCTGCAACCCTTTGCTTGAAGACTATCATTGCCCACGAGAGCCCCTTCAACCTACATGTGAGGCAAACAAGAAGCACTAAAGAATTAGCAGCCTGGGGAGCAGCCCTCAAACAATGTCAATGAGAATCTGATGGATAAATATTCCAGGTCCTTTAGGCAAGGATAATTCTGTGGTGTATGTGCTATACTCTTTCCCAGAGTTCCACCACTAAAATCCAACCACAGTTGCCCACGGTGCTAATCTGCTTGATGGCTCACCTTGTTTTGGCTTCCTCCCCTTCCTCTATCACTTCCAATTGGTGTCCTGTTCTGTTGATTTTTCCTAGTTATTCCTTGCAAATATCCTGTTTTCAGAGTCTGCCTCTCAGAAACTTCATTAAGTCAGTGAGAATGATACAGATCAGCAATGGACGTGAATCAGACGAACCCAACTTTGGTGGGGAGCACCAATGGGTCAGGGCATGCCTGGAGGGCATAATAGGTGGTGATGTCATGTACAGGCAAGACAGCCCAGTCAGACCTGGGTCCAGTGGAGAAGGGAAGCACGAATGTACTCTGAATCCCACGTGCCAAGCTGAGGCTAGAATCTAAGGTGTCAATTCTAAAGAGAGCTAACTGGCCATTTGTGGAGTCCAATTAGACGCACTAGATTGGTGATCCGAAAAACATATCAAAACCAAACTGGAAGATGTGGAAATGGGCTAATTTCAAAGCAGGTAAAGGAAGTTAAGAGAGGGAAGGGTTTATACTGCTGAATGCTAAAAAACTACCCAAGTAAGTGAAAGGTCCTAGAACCCAGAAGAAAGGAGAGATTTGACTGGGTGACTGGTGAAGAGTTAAACAATAGAGGAATCTGTTTGCTTTGTTCTATCATTCGAGGTCATTGTCATTCGCATACTTTCAGCATGTATTGTCTGTCTGCAAGTAGGCAAGTATCTGCTGTGGGCTCTATCCTTTATCATTCTTTCAATATTTGCTCTTTTCTCGCCTTTGCCTCAAGATGATGCCATTGGAATCTTCCCAGCACAGGCTCCTGTTTGTCCTCCCAGGTTTTTGAGCTCTTTAGGGTAGCATGACATTGGTAAGCAAGAGAATCAGGTCACATCAGGCTGATCCAGTGACTCTGTACCTGTCACCCTCCACTGTTGCTCTGTTCCAGCTCCTTGAGCTCAGAGCCAACCTGCTGTTCACCAAACTGAGCCAGGGTTCACCTCTCTCTGTTGAGCCAGTTGGCTGGAGTTTTTGCCACCAGATCTAGTCCACGTGCCTAAATTATGCCCTGTCTTTCACCCCAGGTTGTACGATGTCTTGTTTTCATTTTCAGGGTTGGACACTGCATGCTGATAGTCCATTTTGGAGGCCACTATCCAGATGGTCCAGGCTCTTCGCTGGATGTTATTGAAGAAGATAGACAGTTGAAAGCAACACCAGGAAACTGCTGCTGACACCAGAGCAGCCCCCCTTCTCTGTGGCAACTGCCCATTCATTGTACCATCCAGGTTCTTGGCCCCTTGCTGACATTTCCAACATTACAGAGAAACAATGACTGAAGGAGCAAAGATTGATGTCATCTTGCTAAATGAAGCTGCTGATTTTTCAAATGTCAAGGCTTTGCCTCTTGGTATTTCACTTTCCTCCTTCAAAATGTTTCGCATCCAAGTGCCCTGGGAAAGGGCAAAGTTTCTTAATTCAGTCCCAGGGCATGTGAAGCTTGTTGGATGAGGTGAGTCTAAAGAGCCTTGCACAGTTTCCTGTTGGTTATAGTAAAAATCAAAACCATTAACAACTCTCTCAGGAAAGAATGTGGCTGCAAGGGAACTAAATTTGAAGTTTAGGTATTCCTGGCTCGTTTGAAAAGCACCAGACCAACCATATGGCATTCAGTGACGACATTCTAATGAGATCTCTGTGGGCATACTGATCAGCTGAAAGATCATATAAAAACATCTGTTAGAGAGCTGACTGTCCAATTAAATTCAGAATGATTCTAGAGCCATCTTTCTGCTTACGACATTTAGGCTGAAAAAGAATGTACTGGCTGCAAAATACTCAACTTGATAGTGAACAGTTTTACTCTAAATGTTTTTTTCATAAGATCACTTCTGATGATGAAAAAGATAAGCAAATACCCAGCCAAAGAGGTAGCTCTTGTAAAGTTAGTATTAGCCTTCTTCATGTTAAGTGTGTTCCTGTGTGTATGTGTGTGCTAAATGATGTGTAGTGTGAAATATAGTTATGCTAACCAGTTATGCTATCTTATGGCAACCATTGGCTTGAGCTTAAAATATTCTAATGTAACTGTAAGACAGGTTAAACTGGTAAATTCTAATTTTATAAAAGGGTTAGTTACAAGTACTCTTTTCCTGTTTCACTTACTACAGAGGCATCATAGTCATTGACCCTATCATTTAAAGAAGGTCAGAAGAATCTGGGTGGATTGGTGGGCGGCAGGGAGGATAACTAGGATATCTTAAAATCTTTAATATCCTTGAAATTGAAAACATACCTGAACTCAAAACAAAGCCATCATACTGTATAATACTGATGGGCACCTTAGTGTGTTAACTGTGTAACACATATGCATGTACAGTCACACAGCTCTATGGAATATATGGTGCTCATTTCTTTTAAGAATGTTATGGGTGCATTATGTTTGTACTTTCAGAGAGAATTCCTCATAATATTCAAATCAGGGTTCAAATCAAGTAAGGTAGATAAGCTATCAGTTTTTAGTTGAGTGTTCTTAAGGGAATTACCTAACAATAAACTCAATATTATAATCTGTATTTATTTATTTTATTTTTGGGTAACAACTTTATTGAGATAAAAAGTGTGCATTTGAATGATTTTTAAATTGCATTCACTTATTTATTCATTTACTTATTTAATATTGTCATGCAATATTAAATTACTTTTTTTAAAATTGAAGTATAGTTAATTTACAATATTGTGCTAGTTTCAGGTGTGTAGCATAGTGACTCAGGATTTTTGCAGATTATATTCCATTATAGGTTATTATAATCTCTTTTCTTTTTTTGCTCTTTCTTTTATATCGAATGATTCTTTAAATTCTATAGTACCTTACAATTTTCAGAAGTTTCACAGACATGACTTTTTATAATCCCATAATAATGTCTTTTTTCCCTTACCCCTATATTGCCCCTTCCCTCTCCCCACTGGTAACCACTAATTTGTTCCCTATATCTGTGAGCTCCTTCCTTCTTGTTTTATTCACTAGTTTCTTGTATCTTTTAGATTCCACATATAAGTGACGTCACACAGTATTTGTCTTCCTCTGTCTGACTTATTTCACTTAGCATAATGCCCTCCAAGTCCGTCCATGTTGCAGCAAATGGCAAAATTTCATTCTTTATAATGGCTGAGTAGTATTGTGTATATATATATATATATATATATATATATATATATATATATACACCACATCTTCTTTATCTATTCATCTATTAATGCACACTTAGGTTGCTTCCATATTTTGACGATTGTAAATAATGCTGCTATGAACATTGGGTGCATGTATCATTTTGATACATGTTTTCGTGTTTTTGGTTTTTTTGGATATATACTGAGGAGAGGAATTGCTGGATCATATGGTAGTTCTATTTTTAGTTTTTTGAGAAACCTCCATACTGTTTTCCACAGTGGCTGCACCAATTTACATTCCCCCCCAACAGTGTACGAGTGTTCCCTTTTCTCCACATGCTTGCCAACATTTGTTATTTGTATTCTTTTTGATGATAGCCATTCCGACAGGTGTGAGATGGTATCTCATTGTGGTTTTGATTTGCATTTCTCTGATGATTAGTGATGCTGAGCATTTTTTCGTGTGCCTGTTGGCCATCTGAATTTCCTCTTTGGAAAAATGTCTGTTCAGTTCTACCCATTTTTTTTTTTTTTTTGCGGTACGCGGGCCTCTCACTGCTGCGAGCCCTCCCCTTGTGGAGCACAGGCTCCGGACACGCAGGCTCAGCGGCCATGGCTCACGGGCCCAGCCGCTCCGCGGCATGTGGGATCCTCCCAGACCGGGGCACGAACCCATGTCCCCTGCATCGGCAGGCGGACTCTCAACCAATGCGCCACCAGGGAAGCCCTCTACCCATTTTTTTAATCGGATTGTTTGGTGTTTTGTTTTTTTTCTTTGATGTTGAGTTGTGTAAGCTGTTTTTATATGTGGGATATTAACCATTTTTTTTTAAAAGGAATGGAAACAGAAGGTAAAGCACCAAAAACTTCATGGGTAAAGAAAATCTTTCCAAGGGAACCCCTGCAATGTGAAATCCAAGATGAATACTTGGTGATTCTTGGCGATTCAAGGGTCTCATGGTGGAGCTGAGGCTGGACAGAACAGTGAGATAGGTGAATTTCTGTTGTTTTCTTAAAAGCAATTGGTGCATAGAAGAAAGACTCATCTCAATACTTAATAACTGGTATAATAATATTTTTTATTTAATGAGCACTTACCTTGTGTTAGATACTATGCCAAACTAAACATTCTACAGGTCATATATCTTTTAATTCTTACAACAACTGTTATTGTTAATCCTTACAAGGACCTGTTATTCTCCTGTAAATAAAAAATAAGAGCTATCATTGTCCTTATTTTACAAAGGAAGAAACAAAGTATGAGATTAGGTAAGTAACATGCCTAAGATCACCCAACCAATATGAAGTAGAACAGGGGTTCAAAACCAGGTATCTGGGCTTCCCTGGTGGCGCAGTGGTTGAGAGTCCGCCTGCCGATGCAGGGGACATGGGTTCGTGCTGCGGTCCGAGAAGATCCCACATGCCGCGGAGAAGCTGGGCCCGTGAGCCATGGCCGCTAAGCCTGCGCGTCCGGAGCCTGTGCTCCGCAACGGGAGAGGACAGGTATCTGATTCAAGAGCCTATTCTGAACAGTGAGCTATAATGACTCCTGGGATGTTCATCCAAGATGAGTTGGCTGCCACTTATGGTGCCACTGATGGACCCAAGTCTATGACTTCCAAAGCCTTCTTTGTGTGCCCAATGGCAGGGTCTCTCCTTCCTCGAGCTGAGGCATAAGGGGAGCCAGATCGTATTAGAGGTGATAGACAAAGGCGGGGGGTGGAGACAGGAAAGTGCCCTTCATTTGGTCATTGATATAAATAAAATTTAGAATCCAAGCAACTCTTTGAAAGCAAAGGTCATCATACAAGCCCACATGCCTTGGATAGGACTGGCCATATGATAGGGAATCAATAAATGTCTACAGATTAGTCAGGAATGCCTTATTCTCCTGGTTATTGTGTGTGTGTGTGTGTGTCTGTGGACACCTGCATGTGTGATGTGCATAATGTACCCCGTCTCCATCAGAATAGACCTGTTCTAATCTGATATATTCAAGTGAATTCATAGTTGACTATGAGTGAAGAAAGAAATACTAGACATGGTCAAGAAGTTAATTTAGAATACAAGGAAACTGTACATGAGTATTGGTTTGTGGGTTAATACTTTACTGGTATGTGTTCATGAAAAAAGCATCCGGGGTATATCAGCTCTGTGGGCACGTCTAATTTCCAATGTGGATTAGTGATGTGGTCATACTCCATAAATAATTGAAAACTTCTTACAGCAGTCTGGAATTGGATCTCTATCACTGGTTCTGTCTCATGAGATCAATACTGAAAGATGTAGCAATTTTAAGAGAGGGTCAACACTGGGCAAATAGTCAAGACTTCAGACCCTCTCAGAAGTATTTTTCGAAACAGTACACAAATAGTCCCTGACTTATGATGGTTTGACTTAACAATTTTTCGACTTTACAATGGTGCAGAATCGATACACATTTAGTTGAAATTGTACTTCAGATTTTTAATTGTATCCTTTTCCAAGCTAACAATATGCAGTACGATACTCTCTCATGATGCTGGGCAGGGGCAGCAACCCATAGCTCCCAGTCAGCCACGTGATCCTGAGGGTAAACAACTGATACACTTACAACCATTCTGTACCCATGCTACCATTCTGTTTTTCACTTTCAGTAGAGTATTTAATAAATTCTATTAGATATTCAACATTTTATCATAAAATAAGCTTTGAGTTAGATGATTTTGCCCAGCTGTAGGCTAATATAAGTGTTCTGAGCACATTTAAGTAGGCTGGGCTAAGCTATGATGTTCAGAAAGTTGCACCTTTGACTTACAATATTTTCAGCTTATGATGGGTTTATTGGGACATAACCCCATTGTAAGTCAAGGAAGATTTGGGGAGGATTGTAGCTCTCAGTTTTCCCAGTGAGAAAAAAAATCCCAAACCAGTGCCCAGTACAAAAATCTCCAACAAATACTAAGCTAATGTTCATTATTTGAACTGAAATATATCCGTGACTGAAAATATATCCATGACTAAAAATGACTAAAAATTTTTCAGTCTATATAAAGAAATCTAAAATTTTAAAGGTATTGGTAGTGCCCATATACTGCCCAACAAACATTTACTCAACAGGTAAATAGCATATCTAACTTTATTGGGAAGAAACATATAAATGGGAGATGTCTGTGATAAAAAGGAGAAGGGGGAGAGGAAGAAGAAAAAGAAGAAACCCGGTTATAGGTAGTTATAAATAAGAACTAAAGCTTATTTGAACACATGGACATTCAACCAAGTGACTTCATGACTAAGGCGCAGAAAAGATTGTTTCTGGGTAACCAGAGACACTTGTAAATATATGTAAATACATTTGATTAAAATTAAATGAAAAGGGAGTTTGAGGTTTTGCTCAGATGTTATGACTAGCACAGTTTGGCCTTGTGTAGAGTCTTCAATGAAGCTTGGCTGAAAATACTGTGCTGATTTAATGCTAGTAGGACCTGTTATTCTCCTGTAAGTAAAGATGAAACCTACATGAGGGGGTGGAAAAATGAAAGAACATTGATAGATGATCAGGAGTCCATCAGCATGAGGATTGAGGGAGAAATTGGCCAAAGGTGACATGTCTGCCTTTCCCATACAGGTCACAGAGGCTCACAAATAAGGCTTTCTATCCCCAAACCCCAGATTACACCTTTTTCTGCCTACCCCCAACACCTCAATTTTTGTCCAGGAAGAATCTGTGCATACTGCCATACTACATCAGTTCTCCATCGTCAGATAGAAAGCCAAGTTCACTAACCCCCTGAACTTTGAGGGAAGGACCAGACACTATTCAGGGTTGTATCCCACATGCCTGGCATGAGCCAGTACAAAAATATATTTTGTTGAGTGATGTTATTGATTATTCTCATGTACTGGGGCTTGGGGGCTTGATTGACTTCAAACTCCCATTGTACCCCTCAAATAATTTGAAGAGGTTACTTAAAGAGATGCCTTCAGCCCTTAGAGCCATGACTTTTGAACGATGAGAACCTGGATTAGTTACTGCCTTAGTTTTCTCATCTATAAAATTAGTAGGATAAGTGTGCCTACTTTATAGTTCTATTACGAGGTTTAAAGAAGATAATCACTTAACAAAGTACTTTACACAGAGTAAGAATTCAGCAAATAAAGTGTCTTGTATCCATTTTATTTTATGTTTTATCTTCAATGCCAAGAATAATTCCTAGCATATAGTAGGCACACTGTCTGTTGAGCCAATGAATGAATGGCTTTATTTCACATCAGGTACCAAAGCATAGGTTTTGCTGCTAAGGTTGAATCCTTTGATCATGAAGAAAGGATGAGAAAAAGACAGTTATCAGGGGATGGGACCCAACCATGGCATATAAACCTATAGAACAGTAGTTCCTAATCTTTGGGGGACATTGGTTCCTTTGAAAATCCAATGGAAGGGATAGACAGTCTATCCACAAAAATTTAGACAATTGCATACACAGATAATCAAGGATCTGCAGGACTATCCATGACCTTTGTGTTAAGAATTCCTGGTCAGAAATTTAGGAAGATAAGGAGAATGAAAGGAGAGATGGGCATTAGAAGGACCTCAAGAAGCTGGATCCTTTCCCTATCCCTCCCCTACACGCACACAGTTTAAGTCAGACAGTTCTAAAACAAGGACCCTAGAGTGAGATTCAGAGACCCGAGTTAACTAAAAGACTGCAGAAGCAATGAAGAGCTACAAGTCATTTAAATAAAAAAAGACACGAAAACTCAGACTTTGCGAGAGGGAGCTCCAGAATTGGGAAGTCAGCTCGTCTAGTGTCCAGTCTGCATTATCAGCATGCGGACCTGGAAGAAAACTTAAACTCTGGCGGTTCCTGAAGGATTACAGCCACAAACAGGTACAAGGGTCCAGGCACAGAAGGATTCATAGGGTAGAGTTATGGATGCTGGATGTGCCATAAGTCCTTACCGCAGGGTTCATGCCCTTCCTCACCCTTTCCCTAAGGCTCTGTCTGTGTTCAGTAAGGATCAGAAGAGCCTATTCTTTTCTGGAAATCACAGGGGAGAAGAACAGTCAATATCTGCCTTCAGGCTTCCAGCCTTGGGAAGGCTCCGGCCCCACCTCGGGTGAGTCGAATTCTCAGGGCTTGTTGGCTTGTTTTCCTGGTTTACTAAGGAGATTTTTGTTTTTTAATTAATGCTTATAATTTCCATCTCAAAGTGAGCTTGGAAACCCCCCGCAAACAATTCCATAAAAAATAAACCCAACTATCATTATTAATTTTTCCATGTTTAAAGATAAGGTTCTAAAATTTTTTAAAGTTAAACATTAACAACTGTTTTGGAGGAATAACAAAACAAAACAAAACTGTGGCCCTTGCCTTCAGATTCACAGTAAGTCGAAAGGTGTTTTTTTTCTTCCAGTTTTATTGAGATATAATTGACATACAGCATTGAACAAGTTTAAAGTGTACAGCGTAATGATTTGACATACATACATCATGAGATGATGATCACAATAAGTTTAGTGAGCGTCCATCATCTCATACGGACACAAAATTAAAGAAATAGAAAAGTGTTTTCCTTGTGATGAGAACTCTTGGGATTTACTCTCTGAACAGCTTTCATATATAACGTACCACAGTGTTAATTACACTTATCATGTTGTCCATTACATCCCTAGTACTTATTTGTCTTATAACTGGAAGTTTGTACCTTTTGACTGCCTTCATCCAATTCCTCCTCCCTCCACCCTCCGCCTCTGGTCACCACAATTCTCATCTTGTTCTCTATGAGTTTGTTTGTTTTTGAAATATAATTGATCTACTACACTGTGTTAGTTCCTGGTACACAACATAGTGATTCAATATTTCTATACATTTCAAAATGATCACCATGATAAGTGATCATTTTCAAATCCATGTTTGTACAAAAAGAAGTATAATGGGTTTGTAGTCAACATCTGTCATCATACCAAAAGGTGTTTTTGAAGCAACTGCTGTGTGCCAGGCACTAAGAGATACAATAATTGTCCTTGGGATACAGTGGTGCACAATGTGGATGGATTAGACTGATACCATAAAAAGAGTTCACGGCCCAGGAGGGAAAGAAGCAAACAAGTGCAAGTTGCTATGATGGAAAAGCACAGGGTGTGATGGGAGCACATAATTTGGAGGTCTAACCTAAACTGGAGGTGGAAGGTATAATTGGAAAAGGCTTTCTTGAGGAAGGGATGTTTACATTCAAGAAACTTAAGTTCACTTGCAGAAACAAAGTGATCACACCTGAAGCAATATAGGACTCTAATTTGGACTGCAGTAGAGGACTGCATTGTGTGGAAAAGGGAGACCGAAGAGCTGGAAGGATCAGGTAGTTAGGCAGGACTTGAGTTTGTCTTTGAAGCAGAGGTAAATGGGTATAGAAAGGGTTGAGGTTTTTTTGGAAACAAAATGGTCTAAGATACAGCATAAGGGAGAAGTGTAATGTGTTTGTAGAGAAAGATGTTGCCTGAATTTACAAATATTTAGGATTCCAAGGGAAGGAGAAGTATAGTCCACCCCGTACCCACAGGTTCTGCATCCACGGAAACAGAGGGGTAACTGTACCGTGCCGTTTTATGTAAGGGACTTGAGCTTCCACAGATTTTGTTATCCACAGGGGGTCCTGGAACCAATCTCCTGCAGATACCGTGGAACAACTGTAATAAATAACCACAGAGATGTTGTACATGTAAATACAAGGGAGATACCTGAAAGCCATACAGAGAACTAAAACTTAATGGGCCGGGACATAGGGAGCCACTGAAGCTTATAGGGAATGGCATGATGGAATCAAGGTTTTAAAAAGCAAGAGGTAGATTTGATTGACAGAAGATGAAACTGGACTAAAGGAATCTATCTGAAGCATCCATGTATGAGAAGATGAGGATCTAAATAATGGAAATGGAAATTAAGAGATAAAACCCAGGAAAAAGGGGGTTTCAAGATAAACTTAATTTTGTATAAAGCAAGAAGCTCATGATAAGACTTCAAACATGCTGCCTGGTTGGAAGAGTAGACTCAATGTAAGAGCCAGACTTGAAAGAGGGAAATGGGAAGGGCATGACAAATTCAGTTTGGGACATTTTGAGTTTGAAGCTTACTAATATTCTCTTCTTTGTTATAACCCTCTGACAATTATTCTTTGACTACTTAATGACAGCTTTTCTGGGGCACACTCCAATTGTAGGGGAGGGAAGAGGTCTCTTTCGTGTACTATAAATGAAGCTGTAATTCCTCACAAAAGAAAACAAAATTTTGAGGAAATTTTCTGAATATTCAGAGTATCTCTCAGGGTATAATTGAGTTGATCTGATACTACATGTGAAATAATGAACCTTTGAAGTTTTTTCTACAATTCAACGTGCGGCTCACATGTATTATAAATTTCAGTAAATTCAGTTTAACCAATATTTATTGAGCACACACCTAGATTGAGCACAAACATACATAGATTAGGATTATTTTTGTTTGCTGCACAGCAATTCTTTGAATGCAAAGGAGACCAATTTTTCCATCTGGCCGTTGATCACCTTCTAATGTTGTTTTTGTGATGATCATTCATTGAAATGTCTCTGTTCTTAGTGAAAAGACACACCTAAACTCAGACTTAATATGAATCTGTGGTGTAAATTAGTGAGGTTTGGCTGAGTAATCTATTTCTTCTTATTAAAAAAAAAAAAACAAAAATACAGCTCACACACAAAATCGCATTCCCATTTAAACCAGACTTTTTAATACTGAGGGAAGAGGAATCTGTGTGAGGGATTATACTGAAGTCTCCTCCCTTAGGATAACTGTGTAGAGAGTTTACAAATGGATCATTACAGATGGGTTGCTGGACCATAATACCCGGTATTTAGCTCACACCACGGGCATCAGTCCTTTGTATTATCTTCTCACACTTGTGTCTGCTTTGACTTCCTTTAACAGCTTTAGTTTTTGTCATGGAGGTAGACACCATGCACTACGCCAGCCTCACCTCTCTGCTGCAAGTAACTTCATGTGCTCTACTCACTCTTAAAGGCCATATGGGGTCACTCTAGGACAGCTGGAGGACCCAGCAGCTCCATGCTCCTCACCTTTACTCCTAATACCTCAGCGCCTAAGTCTATACTGGGAAGCACAGTTCTTTCATTCTGAATCCTTTTCTCTTGAGAAATCTTTGAGGAAAGTTTCTGGTGAGTAAATTTTTATTTCTTATACTTTATTACATACCCTCCTACATATTATCGTTTCTATAAAATAAGTCTCTAAAGACCTCTACTAAGTGAGAGTGTTGGCCTAGTTACAGTTTTCTCTTCTTAGGGTAAACATTTTAAACTTCATGGGAAAAAAATTACATATATATTTAATTGAAGCTCTTCAGTAATTCAAATCAAGTCTTCCCAAATTAACAGCAATTAATGAAGTTTGTTCTCTTTCTAGAAAGGATATGGTATTTACCACCCTCTTATATTGGAAAAACTATTTTAAAAATAAGGCATAGCTAAGCATATGCTCAAAAACATTATACAATTAGTGGGCCTGAGGCAACAATAAATTATTGCAATTATTCGACCTAGAGAAGGAAATAATGCAATTTGGTTCAGTGATTTTACATTTCTGTTTGAGATAAACATCCAAGAATTAAAAATTTGAAAAATTGTCATTCAGTAAATTCTATATACATGTAAGCAATATTGCAATTGTTTGTGAATTACCACTGGGTTAAGACGAAAAATGGAAAGGACAAAAGTCACTGGGAAAAAGTGAACAGACCAAAGATAAGATAGGGCAAGGAAAATGGAATGAGGAGACACAGCACTGAGGAGGAAAGGGAGACACATACAGAGAGAATTAAAGAGAATTTGGACAAAAGGGAGACCACTGAGCAATTTCTTAGATGTTCCTAAACTTTCACCACCCCCTGCCCTTCACTTGGGTCATGGGTTTGGAAAATGTTTACCCTTTGTTTTTTGTGATTTGAAATTGGTAGTGTAACCATTGTTCTTAGTTCTCTAACTTCTCTTTAGCCCTAACCCTTCAGATGTTCTGTTCTTAATGATCTAACTATTAGGTTTGGGAAATTATTTGATATGTTGAACAACAATGGGATAATATTATTCCTTGGATTCAATTTTAGGTCGGCGCACTGGATATAACAAGTCCAAGACAGATATATCCAGTAGGCTGATGATTTCCCACCTCTGCCTTAGTTAAGTAAACTGTAATAGAGAACACAGTTGCTGACACCATGACATTGTAATGCAATGTGTGTACACACACTCACACCCATACATACACACACAAACTAAAGATGCCTTTCTTTTGGCAAAACTGGTAGCATGTAAGTGACTGATGCCAAGTTAACTTATACCCTTCCATAGTTCAGGATGTGTTCTCATACTCTGTACCAAGTTAAATTTTTGGAGTAGTCCCAAGAAATTATAGAGAACAAACATAAAGAAAAAAATTTTTATATTTAGAGACTTAGCTCGTGTATAGAGACAGGATTAAGATTTTCTGTTTGAGAAGACACATTCAAATAAATCTTTGTGGTACAGGAAATATTAATAATACAAAGAGCTAATATATACTAATGCTTATCATGTGTGAGGTTCTGTGCTTGGTAGTTCACAAATTGAATTTTCTGTGAGATAAAGAATACAAGTATTTTCAAACTTCAAGTATATTTTTTAAAATAGCTATTGTCTGTAATATGTGTTACAAACCTTCCATATTGCAGGTTCTGTGAAAAGAGGCAGTGTAGTAAGGTAGAAAGACATGGTTTTCTGTTGCTGCAAAACTTAGTGGCTTAAAATAACTGTTTTATTAGGACAATGATTTTGTGGATAGATTTCAGGAAGAGCTTGAGTGTACATTTCTTGCTTGGCATCTGTAGTGGATTGAACATTGTCCCCCCGCAGTCATATCCACCTAGAATGTTAGTATGTAACCTTGCTAGAAATTGTATATTCACAGGTATAATTAGTTGAGGATCTCAAAATGAAATCATCCTGGATTTAGAGTAGGCCCCAAGTCCAATGACTGGTGTCTTTATAAGGAGAGGAGATGACCCAGAGAGACACACAGGGACAGAGGCAGGTAATGTGAAAATAAAGGTAGGCAGAGTTTGGAGTTACGCTTCCTCAATTCAAGGAACACACTGGAAGCTAAAAGAGGCAGGGAGGGATTCTTCCCTAGAGCCTTCCAAGGAGGCACGGCTCCTCTGACACCTTCATTTCATACCCCGAGCTTCAAGAACTGTAAAAGAACACATTTCTGTTGTTTTAAGCCACCCAGTTTGTGGCACTCTGTTACAGCAGCCCTAAGAAATGAGCACGGAGTCTCTCATGCGATTGTAATCAGATATCAGCTAGTGCTGCAATCATCGGAAGGCTCAACTAGGCTAGAAATCACGAAGGGTGAATCAACGGCACCACTGACATGTTGGTGCTGGCTGTTGGCTGGGAGTCCAACCAAGACTGTCAGCTGCAGCTGCAATTAATCTCCATGTGAGCCTCTCCATGGGGCCACTTGGGCTTCCTCAAATCATGGTGGCTGGTTTCCAAGAGGGAATGTCTTGAGAAGAAATTTCCTGAGAGCAAGGTTTCTCAAAGACCAGAGCAGAAGCTGCATTTTTTTATGACCAAACCTCAGAAATTCCAGAATACAACTTCCACTGCATTCTATTCATCAGGAAAGTCACTAAGAGTAGCCCAAATTCAAAGAAGGGAAATTAGACTCCACCTCTCAGTGGAAGGAGTTAAAAAGATTTTGTGGTTGTCTTTCATCAGTTTCATAAACCTAGTTTCACATCATAACTCTACCGTTTGCTAGCTGAGAGCAAGTTGCCAAACCTCTCAGCCTATTTTCCCATTCACAAAATAGACATGACAATATCATTGATAGAAGGTTATTTCAATAATTAAACTAAATTAAATAATGCTGTTTCAGTCCTTGAAAATTACATGATGTTCATGTACATGTGTATGTGTATACACATAAATGGAGAATATAGGGATAACTGTGATGATATTAACTAGACAGAAACAGAACGCTAGTTTCAGAGGTGACATTTTGGGAATTCCCTACTTGTGTATCTGTTGCAGTTTCTAAGTCTGACATTCAAATGAAGATCATGTTTAGCTTTATGATGACATGGAAGCTGGGAGGGAAACATAGCAGGAGTTTACATTTCAGCTCTAAAATGCCTAATACCACTCTGAAAATTCAGCAACCAGGCCCCCCACCTTACCCCATCACAAGGCAAAAGGATTGGCAAAAGCCTAGATTCTCCTGCCCTTTAGCTAAAGTTCAATTTTATGTTTATGTAGCTTTTTACCAGCTCTGATTCTTCCAGTCTGCTCCTGGTTGTTGTAATGAATTCCGACCACATTTCCATATGAAGTGTTGCACAATTCAAGCTTTCCCTCCAGCTCAATGACCTTTATCAAGAAGAAAGGGAGCTTTGCTTCTTAACATCTGGGCAAATAAACATTAAGAGTGTGACAGGACCCAAGAAACCTTGAGTTCCTCTCCTTTACCTGGTCCAACTCAAACTTCTCCTTATCCCTTGGCTTCAAGTTAGAGGTATATTCTTGGGTAACTTGTAAGCATCAGTCAATTTGGACCTGTACAGTCATAAAATATCTTTTTCCTTACACGCTTCATCATAGAAACTCTACTTCTCTCAGTTCTCAAGTAGGAACCTGGGATTTTAGAGTCATGATGCTGTCCAAGGATGCTACACAATTGAAGGAGTTTGGGTTTGTTTGTTTGTTTGTTTCCACACAATTCAAGTTTATCCAACATGGAGGCCACCAGTTGTTAAAAGCCCAGATTCTGAAACCAGACAACCTGGATTCATAACTCTAGCTCTGCCTTTGACCAGATCTGTGTTCTTACACAGATTACCAAAATTTTTTGTGCCCCAGTTTCCTCATTTGTAAAATGTGGATAATACAAATACCTATTTATAATTACGAGAATTAAGGGGTTGATATATATATAAAGTATTTTAAAGGATACCTGGCACCTAGTAAGTGCTCAGTAAATATTTGTTTTTATACAAGATGATGCTAGGGGTTTATAGATGAATATTTTTAATAATTTTGCATTTATTTCAATGCATCCCTGAAAAAATATAACTCACATTATCAAACCTGTAATTTCAGATTGTATGGCTTGGGCTAAATAAAATTCACGAGACTACTAAACATGTAGATTATGTAAATTCCCCTATGTGATATATTGATAAGGAAAAATTCACAATGGTGGGCAGATGAATGACTAAAATTTGGGAAACATTTCCCTAGTTAGAAAAGAACTAGAAGCCAGCCCAGCAAATGGACTCACTCTTTCTTCATATATCTGTAAGTCACTCATAGGCTATGCTCTTAACTTAGACCCAAGGCATTTATTTATGTTTGGCAATGGGTGTCTGCAACCAGCCCTGTGTATGGATTTCTTGCTCCAGCTTTTGGCAATGAGGCAGTTCCCCTGAAATAAGATGCGATGGTTCTCAAAACTAGACATACGTGAACTCTAAATAACTGCTATCTTGCTGTCAGCCTCATTCAAGTAATATGACAAACGTGGACCAGGAGCAAGCCAACTTGGTTTCTAATTCTCATTCTTGCCTTTTTTCAGCTGTGTGACCTTAGGCAAATGACTTACTCTTTCTGGCTTTGTGTTTTCCTTATCCATAAAACAGAGACTGTAGCAACATGTCTGCTTCCTTATAGGGATGTTATATCAATAACATATGGTATGTGAAACTTCTCCACATCCAACTATGTACACAGATGTAAATATTAGGCTGTGAAAAATTGCTGCTAATAGCACTTTCAGGGGAAAATAGACAACACTCGAGATTCTTAAAAGGGAGCATAGCATAGTGGTCTGGCACATAAACTCTAGAGCCAGACTGCGGGGCTCCGGTCCAAGCTATGCCTCTAACGGCCTGTGTGAGCTGTGTGTCTCAAGGTCCTCATCTGTAAAACAAGAATAATAATGCTCAATTCAAAGAGATTTTATGAATAATGTGTTAACACTTGTACAGTGCTTGGGGCAATGGCTTATTCTCGGTATATCTTCACCAACTACTAATATCAAACGACCATCTTTAGACACTGCTGGTGAGAATTCTGAGCACTTACTAGGGTGATTTTTATTGACGCATGCAGTCTGGATTCTTTTTTGCTCTGCACTTTCCATTAAAATATAGCCTTTAAATGGATTGAGGAAAAAGATTTTAGAGGACACATTATGGGTTCTTTTTCTTTTACTTGCTCTATGTGACTTACCCCAGTGAGTATTATTTTTTAATATTTGACTCGGTTTTATAACATCTGGTGGTTAAATTTGCCCCTAAGGCCAGCGGAATTAGAGAATAGTGATCCAGCTTTGGGGTCTGGAATTGGGTTTCCTGGATCTGAATCCCAGTTCTGCTATCCCTAAGTGTTTAGACGACCTTGAACAAATTACTTCAGCTCTGAAAACATCAGTAACCTCAGGCAAAAATTGGAAATAATAAGTGCTTATCTCATGGGATTATTGAGCAGTTTATAGAAAAGATGAGAGTGTTAAGAAAATGTTTATGACTGTTACTACTGGGTCAATTTACAGTAGAATCTATGGAGCTATCTTTCAAGTTGCTCACATGATGGAATTAGATACAGGTTCAAGTTTGGAGATAGAAGTATATATATAAGCAATGGCACGATGACCAAGGCTTCCGGCTCTGTGTGCAGGAGGAAACTTGAATAGACATGGCTCACATTCTTCTTTCCCTGCTGAAAGATTTTTTAACCTCATTACTGCAGTAAGATGCCAGGGACTCTGTGCCTTCCTTGTCTTTACTTGTCAACGGATCATCTTGCTATCTTTTCATGTTCCTACACAGCATCTTGTTTAGGTTGCCAACTTCTGAAGAGGCATATGTTCATCTCAGGAATGTTTCTAGGGCTCTCTCTCAAAGTATTCAAAATGCTTGACAGCTGTGGTGACTGAGTCTTGGTTTGTTAAAACTGGAAGTTGAGAGTTATTTAACAGGTAAATGCCCCAAGCCTAACACATCCCGGCATTACCACTGCCTTACCAAGACCCCTGGGGCTTTATGCTATGTGAAGTTTGCCATCTGCCTTCCAGTTCAGACCTCATTCAAATCAATGATTTTAACCAAATCAATGATTTTAACCGGTGAAATACAGTCATGCATTTCACAACTATGGTTTTAAGAGCAGTGCAGGCATTTCAAAGCCTTGATCCAAGAAGATCATTGAGATAAAAATACATTTATTTTAAGCAAGCCATGTGTTTGGCTCCATGCACTAAAGATCAGGACAGACTACTGAATCCACCTAGGGACTTCCCTACACAAGGGGCTGGAGGGATTTTATGGTGTACACTGACACTGGTGGAAACTCGTAAAACTAATTAATGGCAAGTGTTTCAAAATCTTCCCCTTTCAACATAAATCATGGATTTGTACCTCACTTGTGTAACACGTGATGCCCTCAGACAAAGAAAAGACTCAGAAGGACAGATTTCTGTAAGGAGGAATGGGAAGGGAATGTGGCTAATAGAATAGTATCCACAAGAAGGACTAGCCACTATGATAAGCTCTTTACTTAAATTATCTTGTTAAATGATCACTTAATAAGAAGTACATGTTAATCAAGACCCTAAAATACATAAAATTATGAATTTTCAAAGAATATTACATCAGTCTTTAGTGCCTCTTTACAAAAAACTAGTTGACAACCAGGGCAGCTGAGGAAATAGTTCTGGAATAGTCTAGTCTATTATTGCCCACTCTGGGCATCTGGATCTTAATTCCCTCAAGGCTGTCTGGACCATACAATCCAAGTATCTCCTTTATCCCCATGAGAAATCTATCCTGATTAATAATGGGATATCAGTCATTGGCATGAAATCAAGAAGGGCAAAGTACTTGCGAGCTTCCCTATCACCAGCTGGGCAACTTGCAACAGACTTTAAATTATCAAGAATTTACCAAACATATGGGGCCTGGTTTGCTCAGAAAGAAGAATGTAACAAGAATACTGGAGAGAGCTGTGATATCCTTAGATTAGTAAGAGCGCTGCAGTGGTGTCCTTATGGTTCAAATGGAGTCCACAGTCTTCAGAACCAAACACAAACTCCTCAGTCTGGCACCCAGTCTTCCACCATCTTGGTTTCTGCCACTCCTCCTTCCTTTGGCATTCCCCTACTATAGAGCTATTTATTCAGCTTCCTCTCTGACCATTTTCTTTCTATTTATTTATTTTTAAGTTGAGTACTGAGCACAAATTAACATAACACAAATTAATACCCTTGAGTATTTATTAAAAGAAATACACATACCTGGCTTAGAGAAATCAAAATCATAGAGACATGAAGTAGAATGATGGTTTCCAGGGGATGGGGGGAGAGAGGAGAGTGTGGAGTTATTGTTTAATGTGTTTAGTTTCATTTTTTCAAAATCAAAAGAGTTCTGGAGATGGGTGGTGGTGATGTTTGCAGAATAATATGAATGCCACTTAAAAATGGTTAAGATGGTAAATATTTTTATGTGTATTTTACTACAACAAAAATAAAATGGGTAAAAATGGTAAATAACTAAATAAACAAAATGTCCCCCCCCCGAAAATAATACACACACTTAGAACATTGATAAAAATAATAAAATGACTTGTTGCTCATGACTGAATCCATAGTTTGTAATGGGAACTATATATTTGTTAAAGGATATTGAAAAGATAAAGTCCTAATCCTCATAAAATATAAAATGTCAAAGATTTTGTTTAAACTGTTAATTAATAAGGTTTATCAGTCACAGCCTATTCAAAGGAGAATACAAAGAGCAGACACATATACAGGCAATTAGAAATGCTGAGGTGAATTCCTTAACAGATGCACAACTGGTCAGTATCAGTGCTGTATTCATCAATTGCACCTCTGGGCAAAAATCATTTGCATTTCTATGGACAAGAATAATTTGTATTACTACGGTTTTCTACAATTTACAAAGCTGTAAAATACCTCAGAGACAATGTCACAGATAACCTGGGAGGGTACATCAGATGAGAAATCCAGTCATCTTTCTTTTGTTTTATTTTTGCCGTTTCAAGACGTTCCATGATTCTTCCAGACATATAACAGACAAGTTTGTCTATAACAAAATAATAGCCATAATAAGTGCTAGCCACTGTGATAAGCTCTTTACTTAAATTATCTTAATTATCACAGATGTCTATGAAGTAGGTATTAATTTAGGCTTTATAATACATAAAATGATAAACCTTCAAAGAATGTTAATATCCAAAGGATCCCCACAGTGAACACCAGACAAAATGCCTTGCCCCTCCCGGAACTGAAAAAGAAAACTTTTTAAAAGTGGAACATTTGATATGCTAAGTGATACAAAGTCCTACTGAAAAAAGAAAGATGAGGGTGGTGGAAAGTTAGTGAAAGTATGGTCCGAATTGAGGAAACATGGAAATGGTTAGATGGCTTGGTCAAGGAATGTCTCACAAAGACCTAAAGAAGAGAGGGAGAGTGGTCTGGATATCCAGGAAGAAGACGCACGTTTACAAGTGCAAAGACCCTTAGGTGGGAGCATGCCTGGAGTTTAAGGAACAGCAAGGAGACTAATACGAATCATGAGAAAGAGTTCACTTTTCCTTTTAAACACTGAAGACACCGTTCATTGTACGGGCTTGATATCCCTCTAACCCTTTTGGCAACATGATTGGAGTACAAAGATATACTGTGAAAGAATGAATGAATGGAGCCCAATGTGCTTTTTCAGTACAGTTCACAGAATCTTAGTATAACAGGCCTATGGAGTTTATTTTTCCTCCCCTAAAATTCACGAAGAGTTAACAATTTTTAAAATAAGATAACCCTTCATTTTATTGTCTTTTGACTAACTTGTTCCTTCTTATTTTTTAAGATAGCTTATTTTAGAGGAAATTAAATTCTTATTCTCTATTCCTTTATATTTAAATTTTAATATTAATGTAATGAAAGTGCTAACTGATGTTGGAGAATGTCTATTAGCTCTCTAAATTAGCCCTTTAAAAGACTGATAGAGGTGCTTGGCCCAGAAAAAGAATCTTCACCAAATGTTTGGTTTCAGATAGAGATCAAAGACAGTGTTTTCCCTTAACTTTAGAATATGGCCAAATGTTTAAAAAGTCATACATATTTCTTCTTTTTATTTTTTTCATTTTCACTGCTAATTTATTAGCCCTCCTGGTTTCATAACACTGTTATTTTAGGGCACTGCAGGACAGATAGGATCGTTAAAGTTATTAACATTATTGTATGTTTACTATTTATACAGCAGTTAATGACTTTCAAGTGCTTTCTAGGTCTTCCCTGTTTATTCCTCACTAAACCATGTGCTATGGTAATTTTTTCAAGGAGACTGAAACGCTCCGGAAATAAAAATATTAACTAACTACGAAGGGGACTAAATTTTTAAGAATCAAGGATCTCTATCTTGAACTTGTCACCTCATCTATCAATGCACTTTTCTTCAATCTCCTGCTGCTTCTCTTTCTCTTAACTCCTTTTATCCATTCCTGTGACAAATTTTAAGAACATGAGAAAAGGATGCGTGTGTGTGTGTGTGTGTGTGTGTGTGTGTGTGTGTGTGTGTGAAAGAGACACTGAACTGTCTCATCATCATCACAATCCAACTTTCCAATTCAGAGTACTGAACAACATTTTTTTTTCTTTTATTGAAATACAGTTGATTTACAATAATATATTTATTTCAAGTGTACAATGTAGTAATTTGATATTTTTATAGACTATACTCTGTACAAAGTTATTATAAAATATTCTTTTTATTCCCTATGTTGTACATTACATTCTTGTAACTTTATTTTTTACCTAGTAGTTTGCATCTCTTAATCGCCTTCACCTATTTTACCCCTCCTCCTCCTCCCCACTGGTGACCACTAGTTTGTTCTCTATATCTGTGAGTCTGTTTCTGTTTTGTTGTACTTGTTAGTTTGTTTTATTTTTAGATTTCCCCATATAAAGTGAAAGCATACAGTATATGTCTTTCTCTGTCTGACTTACTTCACCAAGCACAATGCCCTCTAGGTCCATCATGTTGCTGCAGATGACAAGATTTCATTCTTTTTTATGGCTGAGTAATGTTCCATTCTATATATTTTACCACAGTTTCTTTATCCATTCATCTATTTATGGGCACTTAAGTTGCTTCCATATCTTGGCTCTTGTAAACAATGTTGTCATGAATATTTGGGTGTGTATACTTTTTCAAATTGGTGTTTTCATTTTCTTCAGATAAATACCCAGGAGTGGAATTGCTGGATCATTTTTAATTTTTTGAGGAACCTCTATACTGTTTTCCACAGTGGCTGCACCAGTTTACATTCCCATGAGCAGTGCACAGGGTTCCCTTTTCTTCATGTCCTCATCAACATTTGTTATTTCTTGTCTTATTGATAACAGACTTTCTGACAGGTGTGAGGTGATATCTCATTGTGCTTTTGATTTGTATTTCCCTGGTGATTAGGGATGTTAGCATCTTTTCATGTGCCTGTTAGCCATCTGTATGTCTTCTTTGGGAAAATACCTATTAGGTCCTCTGCCTGATTTTTAATTGGATTTTTAAAATATTGAGTTGTATGTGTTCTTTATACATGTTGAATATTAACCTCTATCAGATAAATCTTTTGCAAATATTTTCTCCCAGTCCCTAGGTTGCCTTTTTGTTTTGTTGCTTCCTTCACTATTCAAAAATCTTGTAAGTTTGATTAGGTCCCATTTGTTTATTTTTGCTTTCGTTTCCCTTGCCTGTGTAAACATATCCAAAAAAAAAAAAATTGCTAATACCAATGTCAAAGAGCATACTGCCTAGTCTTTCTTCTAGGAGTTTATGGTTTCAGGTCTTACATTTAGGTCTTTAATCTATTTTTATTTTATTTTTGTATTTGGTAAGAGAAAATATTCTAGTTTGACTTTTTTACATGTAGCTGTCCAGTTTTCCCGACAGAACTTTTGAAGAGCCTGTCTTTTCTTCTTGTATATTCTTGTCTACTTTGGCATAGATTAATTGACCATAGGTGTGTGGGTTTATTTCTGGAATTCCTATTCTGTTCCAGGGATCTATGTGTCTGTTTGTGTGCCAGTACCATACTGTTTTGATTACTGTAGCTTTGTGGTATAGTCTAAAGCCAGGGAATGTGATACTTCCAGCTTTATTCTTCTTTCTCAAGATTGCTTTAGCTACTTAGGGTCTTTTGTGATCACACACAAATTTTAGGATTATTTGTTCTAGTTCTGTGAAAAATGTTATGGGTATTTTGATAAGGTATATATTAAATATGTAGATTGCTTTGGGTAGTATGGACAATTTAACAATATAAACCCTTCCAATCCATGAACATGATATATCTTTCCATTTGTTTGTATCATCTTCATGAATATCATAATTTTCGCAGAACAGGTCTTTCACCTCCTTGGTTAAATCTATTCCTAGGTATTTTATTCTTTTTTATTCAATTGTAAATGGGATTATTTTCTTGATTTCTCTTTCTGATAGTTATCATTCTTCTGTATCACTTAATTTGCTGTTAATTACTTCTAGTGTATTTTTTTCATTTTACTTATTGTATTCTTCAGCCCTGATTTGTTCCTTTTTATATTTTCTAATTCTCTGTTGAAGTTTTACTTTGTCTATTCTTTTCTTGAGTTCAGTAAGCATTTTTATTCCTATTGCCTTGAACTCTTCATTACATAAATCATTTATCTCTGTTTCAGTAGGGTTTTTTTAATTTTTTCTGGCGTTTTATCTTGTTCTTTCATTTGGAACACACTTCTCTGTCTTCTCACCTTGTTTGACCTTTTCTGTTTGTCTCTAGGCAATTGGGCAAAACAGTTACCTATCCTGGTGTTGAAGGTGTGTCCCTATATGGGTGTGTCCCCTTGCAGTCTGCCTCTGCCCGGTGGTTTTGGTGGGAGAGCTGAATCTGAAGTGAGGACAGGCTATGCGTTCCCCCAGAGTGCACTGGCAGCTGTCACCTTGGTGGGGCATAAGGCTGAAGATGGAGGGGATATAGCCAGAGCCAGCTGTGATCCAGGGCTTCCCCCAGGCTTGATGGCAGTTGCCACCCTGAAGGGGGAGGGGCTGAGGCCCAAGGGGCTGGAGTAAGAGCCCTGAGTGAGCTGGGCTTCTCCTCAGCACAATGGTGGTCTCTGCCTTGGTTGGGGGTAAAGCCAAAGCCCAAGGTGCTGGAACCACAAATCTGAGCTACTTCTGCTCTCCTCAGGACAATGACAGTCTCTGCCTTGGTTGGGGCCAGAGCTGGGGTCCCAGCAGCTGGAGCCAAAAATCTGAGCTAGCTCCACTTATCTCCAGCATGATGGTGATCTCCACCTTGGCAGGGAGCAGTGCCAGAGCAGGAGGGGTTGGATCAGGAGCCTTGTGTGGGCTGGGAGATGCACTGGGAAGGTCCTGACAGGGTGGCCAGAACACCAGGCAGTTTTCAACCTGCTGCTTCTGCTCTGGAACTGAGAACAAGCAAGGCTGTCCACAAGGTCTTAAAGAGCAGAGTCTCAGTTTCCTACAGCCCCCTGTAAGCCCCAGTCATTTTCAAACCAACCAAAGGGCCTTCCCAGTGCTGGACCCCAGGGTTGGGATATCCAGTATGGGGCTCAAACCCCTCGTTCCTTAGGGAGGATCCTTGATCCTATGACATTCCCTCATCTTCTGGGGATCCACCATGGCTGTGGATCCTGAACAGATCGTGCCTCCTCCTCTCCTACCAGACTCCAGGTGGTTCTTTCTGTATAACGTTCATCATAGAAGAGCTGTTCTGCTAGTCCTCAGGTCATCCTTAGAGAGAGTTGCCCTCTATGTAGTTGTGGTTTTGATGTGCTCATGGATGGGAGGGGAGCTCAGGGGCTTCTTACTTAGCCATCTTGATCCCACCCCAGCTTTCATTGTTGAATGTGTTTTCAATCGTTAGAGAGAAGTGGGAAGAAGAAGTTACATTTTACCTCCTTTCTCTCTGTCTCACAAATACTAGTTCTGGTGGCCTCACATCATTGATTCTGCTCCATTTGTAGGCTTTTACTAGGATGGACTTTCAGTCGTCACATCACATCTTCTAAAATTACAGAGTACCGTTTTCTCTTTTACCTACATCCCCTCCTTAACACGTGAATTTGGCAGATTTTGCAAACTGTCAAAATGTTTTTAAACATATTATCTGATGAGCATTTGCTTAATAAAGTTTGTTATTTTCTCTTTCCTCTTTCCCTCATAAATGTGCTGATCCCAGTTTCTTGGATTGCTCTTATTTTTTCCAGTCTTCAGAAGGTGTATACTAAGACAAAATTTAGTCTAGACAAGCAGCCAGGATAGAGAAAGAAAATCCAGGCTTGGATGTCCTTGAGATTTTTCATGTTGAGTGTATCTGTAAAGCTTGTCAGCAGTTTGGAAAAACAGTTTTAGAATCTAAAACTCTTGGTTCAAATATTAGATCTAACATTTGCTAGCTCTATAGTCTTTGGCAAGTTAATTAGCCTCTCTGAAACTTCATTCTTCTTTTGTAAAATAGGGGTGACATTTTAGGACTTAGCTCAAGAAATGCTTATAAGAATTAAGATAGATAAAGCATACAAGTTCTTGTCTTTAGAATCATTACCTCACTTAATTCTTATAACATGCCTATGATAACCAATATTGTCCCAATTCTACAGATAAGACAACTGAATATTGACCATAGTCACAGAGCTAGTATTCATTCATTCATTCACTCACTCATTCATTCTTTAAACAAATATGGATAGAGAGCCAGCTAGTTGCCTTCAGGGAACCTTCTATTCTAGTGGAGAGAGATGACAATAAACATATAGCAAACATACAAATGAGAATTTTTGGAATAATAACTGCACTGAGGAGGTAAAACAGGGCAACAAAGAGAGAGTTATGGAAAAAGAGAGGAGGTGTGTCCAGAAAGGTCCCCAAGGAAGTGACATCCAGCTGACACCAGAATAATGAAGAAGAGTTGTAGAACAGCAGAACAAGTAGAGGGAACAGCAAAAGCAAAATCAAGGGCACAGGCTGTACATTCAAGGATGTGCATCAAACAGTTGATAGTCGTACTACCTTTAAAGGAGGCTTGCCCCTCTGGGCAAATCTCTTGTAGCTTTAGCGTTAATCAGAGAATGAATAACTCTACGGCATTTAGCAGTCTTCTGGGTTTGTGACGTACATAGTCACCAACGTGTTTTTTCAAGTTTAGTAATATGTTGTGTTCCATATACTTGTCATTCTGTGATTCCAAGGTAATGAGATGACAGGGTGATCAGAAGGTGAATATGCCCGTTGTGTTTCTTGCCAGGTGCTAACTTCAAAAAAAGCAACCTCTCCATTAAGCTTCACTGGAGAGGAAAAGAGGGAAACAAGCTTTTAATGAACAAAGCAATCCAAGTCATTACTTGGCTGCTGGGGCACCGCACGATGCAGTTTGCTCAGCTCTTTTGAATTCGGGCTGACTGACCTCTCAACAGAGCAGGAGCAAAGGTACTACACAGAACGTGTCTTTAAGAGAGCTGTCCTCTCCTAAAGAGTCCGTGCTAGTTTCTGCTGCCACATTTCACCTCTTTTTGTGGCTCTGATTATACCATTCCAAGATATCAAATATTTTGAATATTATTAGAATTTGGCAGGAGATTTTGATTGGATTTGTGACCAAACTAATTCATTAGTAATCCTCTCTGGTGAGTCTGTTGTTTACATATTGTGGTATGTTCTCAGATGTAAATTATTCATGTTTGGGTACGGAAAGTGAGGAGAACCAGAAGCCCCAGTAAGACCTCGGGTGGAGCAATAACTATAAAATCACAGTGATTCAACATGGCTGCGGTGCTTACCACGAGGCATAGTTCTTTACACCAGTTGCATAGGTCCCAAATGAAAAGATAGACAGTAAGTATATCCAAGAAGCACCTCAGAATCTCTGGCCAGTAAGAATGTGACAGTAAGAGATGTAAATTGTATGCCACCTTATACTAGGTTTATTAGTTTCCTAGGGTTGTCATCGTAAAGTACCAAAAACTGGGTGACTTACAACAGACATTCATTGTCTCACGATTCTGGAGGCCAGAGGTCTGAAATCAAGATGTTGGCAGGGCCATGCTCCCTCTAAAGGCTCCAGGAGAGAATCCTCCCTTGCCTCTTCTAGCTTCTGTTATTTGCTGGCAATCCTTGGTTTTCCTTGGTTTATAGATTCATCACTCCAGTCACATGGCCGTCTTCTCCCTGTGTGTCTTTACGTGGTCTTCCCTCTGTGCGTGTTGTCTCTGTGTTCAAATGTTCCCTTTGTAGGTGGGGGGGGATGGGAGGGATAAATTAGGAGATTGGAATGAACATATACACACTACTATATATAAAACAGATAATCAAAAGGACCTACTGTATAGCACAGGAAACTCTACTCAATACTCTGTAATAACCTCTATGGGAAAAGAATCTGAAAAAGAATAGATATATGTATATGTATAACTGAATCAATCTGCTGTACACTTGAAACTAATACAACATTGTAATTAACTATGCTCCAATATAAAATAAAAATGTAATTTAAAAAAACAGATGTCCTTTGTTTATAAGGACACCAGTCATACTGACTATGATCCACCCTAATGACCTCATTTTAACTTGATGACCTCTGTAAAGACCCTATTTCCATATAAGGTCACATTCAAGGTTCCAGGGGTTACAGCCTAAACATGTCCTCTTTGGGGGACACAGGTCAACCCCAGACACTAGGTTATACTGCAAGTTGTTGACACTGGCAACTTTTTAACCTGGGTTACCCAATCAGAGGTGGAAACAGGATAGGACTGCCAGATTTAGAAGAAAAAAAAAAAGATGCCCAGTTAAACATGAATTTCATATCAATGATGCATAATTTTTTAGTAGAAGTATGTCCCAAATATTTTGAGACATACTTATGTTAAAAATGTCCTGGTTATTTACATGAAACTCATCTCTAACTGAGTGTCCTGTGTCTTATCTGGCAACCCTAAAACACGTTCTTGTGAGTCCTTCTTATTCTGGTAGCTTCTAGGTTCCTCCCCTCCACTCCATCAAGATACCAGAAGCAATGGCTATACTGCAAAGAATCCTGCAGTAGGAGTTCTGAGCCTTGACTTCCAGCACCCAGCGTACTGGATAGGTGTTTGGCTTGACCAAAGCACATAACATCTCTAAGACTCAGTTTGTTTATCAGTTCAAACAGAAATAAGAATGTCTTTCTTACTTACCTTCTATTGTTGCTGTGATGCTAAAACAAGATAAATGAAGATACTTCCCAAATATGCGAGTATATTAGAAAGTAATAGTAGAAAGTTTTTTGTACAACTTCAAGTTTAGGAGCTTGAAGTTCTGCCTTATTCCTTACTCGGAAAACCAATTCAGATCAGCAGATAGAACATGGGAGCCTCATCCCCTTACCTTTCATAAATTAAGGGTCTCCTTGAAGAACCATTGGCCTGGCTTCAGTACTTCAGTAAAGAACTAAAGAATTGGAATGAAAAATGTTGGCCATAAAAGTGACCCTCTGAGATGATGACCAGGACATTTTGCTTTCATACCTCTGCCCTGAAATATAAAAATGTTTTTCCATCAACACTTTACTACATCTCTTTCTCCAGAGATGGAATTCGTTTGTGTACCTGTAGGTGAGAAATCACTTTTTAAATTTGGAGAAAACCTCATCAAAAAAAAAAAAAAAGTAGGAGGAGAAAGAGACTCTGAAATGCTGAGTACTGAGACCACAGCAGTTCATGAACAATATGCAACCAATTCTGGAGAAAATTTTCCAATAAGAACCCGAAGAATTATCCACAATTGCTAAATAAACACTCAACGTGGTTGCCATCAAAATGAAAATCCGTCATTTCTATTTTGACTCTAAGGGCCCGTAATTAAGTAGGCTTGGCCGCTGTTTTAAATCCACGTACCTAAGGAGGAAAATCATATGTTTTATCCAGTAAGGAGGTTGTGGTTTGTATTTTAAGTTTTGTCTCTAAGGGATATTTTACCAGTAGGTGAAAGATTTTTCTTCACATGTTTGAAAAAATTGCTCTTGTCAGAATTTATGAAAAGTATCATAAAGTGAGAATGAATTTTCAGTATGAACTTCAGAATTGCAATGAATTTTCATTACAGTAGATTGCTATAATTTATGTTGCATTTCAAGATAGTTACCATTCTATTTTTCTCAGATATGCTCTTGTTAATATGTAAGTATACTATATCAGTGCATCAATGGAGTGTCACTACTTTAATTGGACATTTAAGTGGGTTACTGTCAAATCAACTGATTTTTTTTGTTTTTATGAAACATTTTATTTTACAACTATCTTCTGCTTCCCGCAAGACCACTGTATACTATTAACAATGTGCATGGTCTATAACTCGACTTGTAGACTGTGCAAAGAATAAATTCTGTGAACTTGCCAAGGAGAACAGTGTTTAAACATTTTTGTTGTCTAGAAGAGCAAACAGCTCTTGCTTTAACTGGAACATTTATTTGTAAGTAATATTTTCCTCTTTAATCGTGTTTAATTTAGAACATGGCTTCAAGATATTAGTCTTTTATAATAGTCAGTGACTTTGTAATAACCAGTGACTATTTCCCCAAGGGTCACATCACTAGTGAGGAGTACAGCTGAAGAGATGGGGAGTCAGCCTGTCTGTCTTGCTAAAAGCATTTGGGAACGGGAAAAAACAGGCCTGTACCATTCTGGCTATCCCGCCATGGGAACAGAGCTTCCCAGATAAAAAAAAAATGACAAGAAAGATGTGATGACATCTGCTGAGTGGACCCACCACGCAAACACATCCACTGATAGGCCTGAGAAATGTCCATCATCTGAGAATACCAAGCAACCTGTGCATAAGCTACAGGTTCTCGTTATTGATCAGTGGATGCCGTAGAGGACCTTGAGTTGTCTTTCCCAGTAGTCTGAATCTGGATATCCCTCAATTTGGGAGTATCTAGAGATTTTTAAGATTTAGAAAGGTATTTTTTTTTTTAGGTGTGCAAGTCTTTTGACAGATGACTCTGTATTGGGCCATAACAGGACGAAGCTTTAGGACCAAACAAAGATTGTTTACTACTAGATCAAACTATCTTCCTGAAAGTGAATCACTACTATCTATTTTCACTTGGCTGTACTTCCCCTTATTAACTATTTCCTACCTTTGTAAAATTAAAATAAAATAAAACAAAACTTTAAAAAACACTTTCACACTAGTTATCTCCAATCTCTCATCCCCATTTTATAGCTGAGGGACATAGGCCTCAAAGAGATGGGGCAACTTTCCCAGAGACCCACAATGAGTAAATCATCTTAAAGTACTATGTCTCAATTATTCCTTCATGGAAAACTATTGATGAAACCTACTAATGCCAGGCAACATGGTAGGTGCTGGGATCAATTGGTGATCAATCAATAAATAAGACATATATGTCCCCACCCTCCTAGAGCCTACGGGCTGTGAAGGGAAACAGTTAAGTGAGCAATGGCAACACTGCATGATAAGTGCTTTCCTAAGTGAGGCCTAGGGTGCTGCTGAGAAGTTGTTAAAGGCCCCACAACATCACCCTCTTAAGCGACATGTGTAGAGCACTTACTGCATGCCAGGCACCATGTCATCGCTTTGCAAGCATTATCTTTCGTAATATTCACCCGGGTTTAGGTGGTTGATAGATGAGGAGAGTGAGATATGAAGAGGTTAACTAACCTACCCTAGTCAAAAGGAAGGTGGAACCCAAATTCCACCAGGAAGTCTGGTCCGAGTCCACACACATAGACCTTTACCTATTATGACCAATTATAACCTTCCTGAAGAAAAGATTAGGAAATTTTGGCTAGTAAAGTAACCCAGAGTTTTGTCTAGTGAGGCAGAAAGGGCTAGATTAATGATTGATTTAAGATAAAATCTATTACAATTTCTAAACCAAATTTCTTTCAAAATTGAAATAGATCTCACAAGAAACTAACAAAGTTAAGTTTCTGTGGCCAGGGCATAGAAATTCTTTTAATGTTCCAATTGGCCCACAGTTGAATCAAAGTGTTTGGCTACTATGTTCATCTCTGTTATATAGCAAGCAGCGTTTTTAATCTTCTGTAAATAATCAGGGTGGTAAAAATCACCAAATGGTATCATTATGACCACAGAGTACTTAATAGATGCAGCCTTTGAATCTTGTTGCTGGAAAAGCACCTAAGCTTCAACCATAGTAAAATTTCCCCTCTAGAAGACTGGTCCAGGTCCAAGCTTATCACAGCACGTGGAATAATATATTCCTTCATTTTTTTCCAGCCTCTCTTGAGTTTTGTTTTTCACGATTTTTTTTTTTTTCTTGCGGTATACGGGCCTCTCACTGTTTTGGCCTCTCCCGTTGCGGAGCACAGGCTCCGGACACACAGGCTCAGTGGCCATGGCTCACAGGCCCAGCCGCTCCACGGCATGTGGGATCTTCCCGGACCGGGGCATGAACCTGTGTCCCCTGCGTCGGCAGGTGGACTCTCAACCACTGCGCCACCAGGGAAGCCCCTTCATGATTTGTTTTAAACTTCCATCCAGGCACATTTAACAAACTTCCCATTCTCATTAGTTATAATGCTTTTATATCAGATAAATGATTTGGTGGCCTATATTTTTTTTTCTGAATACGAATTAGGAATCTAAAATATTGCTAGCAATCAAGAGTTAAAGACAGGTGGCAAAAGTGTTTCAGCAAGAGTAGCACCATTTTGTTTTGTTTTGCAGTTTGGAAAAGGAAATTGCATTGCTTTTGAAAATAATTGTTGTGAAATTCTAAACCATGTCATTTCTGTTCTGGGCTTCAATTGAAACTATCTTTGTAGCAGTCACTTCACACAAAGTCCTGTTTTTAAACAGCCTCAATCTATGTAAAACATTTATCCTATTTCCAACAACATATAGGAGGGCAAACTAGGACCAGTGAAAATAAAATTACTGTGAACTATGACATATTATTTAATTAATGTATTCAACATGTGCATTAGCTCACGTATACCCCAAATCATAAATTTGTTCTTTTAATGTCAACCTTATCTGTATATTAAAGACAAACTTAATCTTCATGAAGACTTTTTTTAATGTTTGTTACCTCATCAGTTGTTAGGATAACTGACAGCCTATCTTCCCACTATGACAAATGTCTGAAGTGACTATTATTACTTTATATATACAATTTTAAACTAAATATGTCATTACTTATTTTGATTATTACCTTCATATCAACTTTTGCTCTTTTTTGGTTTTTTTCAAAGATTTACAATTTTTTTCAAGATTTATATTTTTAAGGTCTCTGTAAATAAGTATTCTATAAACTCTGAAAATTTCAAAGAGGGCTAAAATTTATGTTTACAATAGGTAACAGTGTTGAATAAAGTACAAATCTCCAACAATACAACTGTCATAAAATACAGCTTTGGAGGGGGTATATAATGTGAATTTTTAAAATAACATCTTAAAGGCATATGCTTTCACTTTTTCATCAAGAAGGTGAATAATCTCTTGGTAGAGGAGATTGTCCTCAATTATGTCAGATCTATAAGAGAGGGTAAACACGGAGCGAGCATTCAAAGTTGAATGGAGAGCTGAGTGAGAGGAGATAGTAAGAGTTTGTTAAAAGAGTATAGTATAGGGGCTTCCCTCGTGGCGCAGTGGTTGAGAGTCCGCCTGCCGATGCAGGGGACGCGGGTTCGTGCCCTGGTCCGGGAAGATCCCACATGCCGCGGAGCGGCTAGTCCCGCGAGCCATGGCTGCTGAGCCTGCGTATCCAGAGCCTGTGCTCCGCAATGGGAGACGCCACAACAGTGAGAGGCCCGCGTACCGCAAAAAAAAAAAAAAAAAAAAAAAGAGTATAGTATAAAAAGAGAACTGTTGGCAGAACAAGAGAAAGATAAGAAAACAAATGGAATGATAACAAGGCAAAAAAAGCTATCCTTTAGGGAGTGCTTATTATACATCAGATATTGTTCTGGGATGTTTGTATATTTCAACTCAATCATCAGACCGACCTATGAAAATCAGAAAACTGGTTGGTTTAAGCTGCAAATGGAGAAGATGTTGAAACACAAAGAAGGAAGTGAGAACTTCAAGAGAGACACAACCAACAAGAAAAGGTAAATGAACATGAGGAAATAAACAGAGGGAAGTGGGGGGCAGAGGGAAGATGACAGGAAGGCAGTGAGTGACAGGAAATGACTGAAAATAAGAAAATCAAAAAGTTCGTCCTTCGGAAATGGTGAGGGAAACCTCAAGAAGACTGAGTAGTTAGAAACACAACTTTCAGGCAAAGGCACAGGTGTCTGTTTATTTCACTGAATTGTGTTACAAGGTCTTTCCCTGTCCCCTCGACATGCCAGTCCCTGCCCTCTGTCCTCAGGACACCCATGGACAGTGACCCCGTCACCAGTCTGCAGGCCCTGCTCTCTCAGGCACTGAGCCTTGGAGGTGGAAGCAGCAGGAGACACGCCACGAACAACCAGTGCAGTCAGGGGTTAGGAAGCTGGACATGTCAGCCGGTCAGAAATGTTCATTCCCACCTCCCAGCCCAAATCCTTTCTGACCTCCTGTCCTGAAAGAGTTAGAGTTAACTGGTAAATTGAATACAATTTATTGAGTAGGAAGAGGGCAGAAGAGGGAAAGAAGTAGAAGACCCCAGTTCTAAAGTCTGTGTGGCTTTGGGCAAGTCATTCCTCCTTTCTGGTCCTTTTTTTGTTTCTATCAAACTGTTGGCATTGACACAGCCATCCTCTGAGGTCCATTCCAGCTCTAATGTGGTAGGTTTGGGAAGGCATTGGACATAATGGATGTAAGCCCACTTTTAACAAATACAAGTTGTTATTATTGATTCATTTGATAATGAAATTCTAAATTTTCAATCCATAACAGGTTAGCTTGGACTCTGAGGGGTCAACTCGGGCAGTGCACTGAGATTACTCACCCCATACAGGTGATTTCCAAGCAGGGACAGACAGGCCCTTCTGGGTCTTCTCAGCCACCCTCAGCATAACTACGCAGGACAGACTCCCACTGTAGTCAGATGCTCCCAGATCAGCATATTCTAACAATTAGCCACAGCAGAGCCATTTGTCTTAAATTAACTTAAAGTCGGTTAGCTAAGGTCTAATTAAATATTGGAAATTACTTGGAAAAACAATTTAAAAAGTCATTCCACAAAACCAGCTTGTCATTGCAGAAAGCTATAATAAGCCAGGCTTACAAAGAATGGGAAATCTTTTCCACAAGTGTGTGTTGCCTTCAGGAAGAGCTAAGGTGCTCATCTAAAATAACATCTTGCTAAGGGTCTTTGATGAGAACGCTGTTATCTCAACGTAGCTTTGAGGAATATCAGCTGTCAGGTTTTTTCCTACAGTTGGGAGTAAGTAAAAAAAAATAAAATTTTTTATTCAACACAGCAGCTGAAGGATTTATAGAAAATATCCAAACCACATAATAGTAATATAACCCAAATTTCCCAATTACTTCTAGATCTGTTCTTCAAGTCTACAGGCCTTCCTCTTATTTTTAGGTATTTGGTGGGGTTTTCCAATCTACCAATTTACTGACCCCAGTTATTTCTGGTACATTAGTGCTCCTGAAATATTCAAAATTGCCCCCTTCGTGGTTTAGTGCTTAAGATTTAGAATATAAAGCAATATGACCAGCACCAGCCTGGGGCTTTCCAAGAATGGTCTAGAGAGACCGTCAGGGGAATTCTCAGTTCCTCCTATTAGACTCTGTTGATGCTTCTCTTGCCCTTGGTAAGTTTTATAAGGTATTCATTATTTTGAGCTGTGGTTATAAAGTTTCAACTTGAAGCTAATCTGTAGTAAATAAGAAAGTAAAAATCACTCTTCTTGGGGCAAAGTGGTGGGTAACCTGCTCACCTCTAAAAAGAAATGCAGTGGTTTAGTCTCTGTCCTTCTGGTGGTTCCATAGAACCGAAGTAGCCCAGCTCTTCCAACTTCTTTTGCCTCCATTCCTCACTTCGTCAGCTGAAGATAGAAGCATCTCTTTGGACCCAAATGGACAGAGGAATTAGATTTGGGATATTGAATATGTTTCCAATGAAAGTCCTTCTTTCAGCAGCTCCCACTGCCATGCAAAGGGTATTTTCCTCAGAAGTACATGAAAGCTAAAGAAAGTAGAGGGGCCCATGCAAATTCTCAGCAAGGCTAACTTAAACATAGAGAAAAGAAGGGTGCTCTGAGGGCTAGGGTAGGACTCAGATCTGGTTTGTTAGTTTGTAATCACCTGTAGATCACATCTACACTCTGCCTTGAAAATCTAGTTGAGACAGAAAGAGTCCCTGAAGAAGAGTAAATGTGGACTCCAGGCATCTCACTGGATGCTTCCAAGACAGTGTGGAATAAGGCTGAAGATCAGGAAGTGTGTTCCCATGAGCTAGTGTTGAGTGACAATACGAAGTAAACTGCCCTGGGTTAGTCTTTGTTGCCTACGTTTGTATTTCTGTTTATTTATTTATTTTTAACATCTTTATTGGAATATAATTGCTTTACAAAGTTGTATTAGTTTCTGCTGTATAACAAAGTGAATCAGCTATATGCATACATATATCCCCATATCCCCTCGCTCTTGGGTCTCCCTCCCACCCTCCCTACCCCACCCCTCTAGGTGGTCGCAAAGCACCCAGCTGATCTCCCTGTGCTATGCGGCTGCTTCTCACTAGCTATCTATTTTACATTTGGTAGTGTATATAAGTTCATGCCACTCTCTCACTTCGTCCCATCTTCGCCTTCCCCCTCCCCATGTCCTCAAGTCCATTTTCTACATCTGAGTCTTTATTCCTGTCCTGCCCCTAGGTTCATGAGAACCTTTTTTTTTTTTAGATTCCATATATATGTGTTAGCATATGGTATTTGTTTTTCTCTTTCTGACTTACTTCACACTGTATGACAGTCTCTAGGTCCATCCACCTCACTACAAATAGCTCAATTTCATTTCTTTTTATGGCTGAGTAATATTCCATTGTATACATGTGCCACATCTTCTTTATCCATTCATCTGGTGATGGACACTTAGGTTGCTTCCATGTCCTGGCTATTGTAAATAGCGCTGCAATGAACACTGTGGTACATGACTCTTTTCGAATTATGGTTTTCTCAGGGTATATGCCCAGTAGTGAGATTGCTGGGTCATATGGTAGTTCTATGTTTAATTTTTTAAGGAACCTCCATACTGTTCTCCATAGTGGCTGTATCAATTTACATTCCCACCAACAGTGCAAGAGGGTTCCCTTTTCTTCACACCATCTCCAGCATTTATCGTTTGTAGATTTTTTGATGATGACCATTCTGACCGGTGTGAGGTGATAACTCATTATAGTTTTGATTTGCGTTCCTCTAATGATTAGTGATGTTAAGCATCTTTTCATGTGTTTCTTGGCAATCTGTATATCTTCTTTGGAGAAATGTCTATTTAGATCTTCTGCCCATTTTTGGATTGGGTTGTTTGTTTTTTTCATATTGAGATGCATGAGATGCTTATATATTTTGGAGATTAATCCTTTGTCAGTTGCTTCATTTGCAAATATTTTCTTCCATTCTGAGGGTTGTCTTTTTGTCTTGTTTATGGTTTCCTTTGCTGTGCAAAAGCGTTTAAGTTTAATTAGGTCCCATTTGTTTATTTTTATTTTTATTTCCATTTCTCCAGGATGTGGGTCAAAAAGGATCTTGCTGTGATTTATGTCATAGAGTGTTCTGCCTATGTTTTCCTCTAAGACTTTTATAGTGTCTGGTCTTACATTTAGGTCTTTAATCCATTTTGAGTTTATTTTTGTGTATGGTCTTAGGAAGTGTTCTAATTTCAATCTTTTACATGTAGTTGTCCAGTTTCCCAAAACCACTTATTGAAGAGGCTGTCTTTTCTCCATTGTATACTCTTGCCTCCTTTATCAAAGATAAGGTGACCATATGTGCATAGGTTTATCTCTGTTCTTTCTATCCTGTTTCATTGATGTATATCTCTGTTTTTGTGCCAGTACCATGCTGTCTTCATTACTGTAGCTTTGTAGTATAATCTGAAGTCTGGGAGCCTGATTCCTCCAGCTCCGTTTTTCTTTCTCAAGCTTGCTTTTGCTATTAGGGATTTTTCTGTGTTTCCATACAAATTGTGAAATTTTTTGTTCCAGTTCTGTGAAAAATACCATCAGTAGTTTGATAGGGATTTCATTGAATCTGTACATTGGTTTGGGTAGTATAGTCATTTTCAAAATGTTGATTCTTCCAATCCAAGAACACGGTGTATCTCTCCATTTCTTTTTGTCATCTTTAATTCCTTTCATCAGTGTCTTATAGTTTTCTGCATACAGGCCTTTAGTCTCCTTAGCTAGGTTTATTCCTAAGTATTCTATTCTTTTTGTTGCAGTGGTAAATGGGAGTGTTTCCTTAATTTCTCTTTCAGATTTTTCATCATTAGTGTATAGGAACGCAAGAGATTTCTGTGCAGTAATTTTATATCCTGTTACTTTACCAAGTCCATTGATGAGCTCTAGTAGTTTTCTGGTAGCATCTTTAGGATTCTCTATATATAGTATCATGTCATCTGCAAACACTGACAATTTTACTTCTTCTTTTCTGATTTGGATTTGTTTTATTTCTTTTCTTCTCTGATTGCTGTGGCTAAAACTTCCAAAACTATCTTGAATAATAGTGGTGAGAGTAGGCAACCTTGTCTTATTCCTGATTTTAGTGGAAATGGTTTCAGTTTTGCACCATTGAGAATGATATTTGCTGTGGGTTTGTCGTATATGGCTTTTATTACATAGAGGTAGGTTCCCTCTATGCCTACTTTCTGGAAGGATTTTAATCGTAAGTGTGTGTTGAATTGTGTTGAAAGCTTCTTTGGCATTTATTGAGATGACCATACGCTTTTTATCTTTCAATTTGTTAATATGGTTTATCACATTGATTTGCATATATTAAAGAATCCTTTCATTCCTGGCATAAACCCCACTTGATCATGGTGTATGATCCTTTTAATGTGCTGTTAGATTCTGTTTGCTAGTATTTTGTTGAGGATTTTTGCATCTATGTTCATCAGTGATATTGGCCTGTAGTTTTCTTTCCTTGTGATATCTTTGTCTGGTTTTGGTATCAGTTTGATGGTGGCCTCGTAGCATGAGTTTGGAAGTGTTCCTCTCTCTGCTATATTTTGGAAGAGTTTGAGAAGGATAGGTATTATCTCTTCTCTAAATGTTTGATAGAATTCGCCTGTAAAGCCATCTGGTCCTGGGCTTTTGTTTGTTGGAAGACTTAATCACAGTCTCAATTTCAGTGCTTGTGATTGGTCTGTTTATATTTTCTATTTCTTCCCGGTTCAGTCTCGGGAGGTTGTGCTTTTCTATGAATTTGTCCATTTCTTCCAGGTTGTCCATTTTATTGGCATAGAGTTTCTTGTAGTAATCTCTCATGATCTTTTGTATTTCTGCAGTGTCAGTTGTTACTTCTCCTTTTTCATTTCTAATTCTATTGATTTGAGTCTTCTCCCTTTTTTTCTTGATGAGTCTGGCTAATGGTTTACCAATTTTATCTTCTCAAAGAACCAGCTTTTAGTTTTATTGATCTTTGCTATTGTTTCCTTCATTTCTTTTTCATTTATTTCTTATCCAATATTTAAGATTTCTTTCCTTCTGCTATATTTGGGGTTTTTTTGTTCTTCTTTCTCTAATTGCTCTAGGTGTAAGGTTAGGTTGTTTATTTGAGCTGTTTCCTGTTTCTTGAGGTAGGATTGTATTGCTATAAACTTCCCTCGTAGAATTGCTTTTGCTGCAGCCCATAGGATTTGGGTCATCCTGTTTTCATTGTCATTTGTTTTAGGTAGTTTTTGATTTCCTCTTTGATTTCTTCAGTGATCTCTTGGTTATTTAGTAGTGTATTGTTTAGCCTCCTTGTGTTTTTATTTTTTTACAGTATTTTTCCTGTAATTGATATCTAGTCTCATAGCATTGTGGTCAGAAAAGATAGTTGATACGATATCAATTTTCTTAAATTTACCAAGGCTTGATTTGTGACCCAAGATATGCTCTATCCTGGAGAATGTTCCATGAGCACTTGAGAAGAATGTGTATTCTGTTCTTTTTGGATGGAGTGTCCTATAAATATCAACTAAGTTCATCTTGTTTAATGTATCATTTAAAGCTTGTGTTTCCTTATTTATTTTCATTTTGGATGATCTGTCCATTGGTGAAAGTGGGTTGTTAAAGTCCCCTACTATGATTGTGTTACTGTTGATTTCCCCTTTTATGGCTGTTAGCATTTGCCTTATATATTGAGGTGCGGGTGTGGCGGGGTGGTTTTTGAGTGTGGGAAGGGACCTCTGCTTAGGACCTGCATGGTGGGGAGAGGCAGCATATGGAAAGGAGGACCTCTGGATTGTGGAGTTCCAGAGTTTGGAGGTAGGGACCTGAGTGAGGGTGTGTAGGTGGGGTTTAGGCCCAGCTCATTGGATGGGGTCTCTGAGTGTAGACGAAGGGCCCTGGGTGGGGATGTACAGGCGGGGCTTGGGCTCTGCATGGCATGAGGGCAGCTCTGAGGGCAGAGGACTAGGCCTGGGAGCCCAACAGTCTTCCCGGTGCCTAAGGGGACAGGGAAAGCACTGGTCCCCTTCTCTTCTGTTCCTTCGCACCTCTCCCCCACCATCTCCCCCAGAGTCTCTCCCATCACCACTGGACCCCAACTGTGGGTGGGTCCCACTGGGTGTAGGAACTCCTCCCCTCCCCCATCTGCCCCTCAGGGGTGCCGATCCCAGAGGCCCTGCCTTTACTTTTGCTTCCCCTTCCCTCCAACCCACTCCCTCAGGACCTGTGCCTGGAGGGGGTCTCGGTGGGCAGAGGATCAGGCCCAGGATCTCAGCAGGTTACTGGGGGCCCAAGTGGGCAGGGGAAACCTGACCATGCTCCCTTTTGATCCTCTGCCCTCCCACTGGTTCCCCAATTTCCCCCTTCAGGTGTGGGATCCCTTCCCCTCCCCCAGCCACCCCTTAGGGGTGCCAGTCCCATCCCACCTCCACTTCTCCTCCCCCTTCTCTCCTCCCACACCCCACGTCCTACCTGGTCGCTGGGGGTTCCTCCCGTACCCTTAGGTGCCCATGGTCCCTCACCAGTGCCTGGTAGGTGCCCTAGTTGTGCAGAGACGCAAATTCCACATCTTCCTAGTAGGCCATCTGGACTCCAGCCCCCCGTGTTTTGTTTTTTTAAATAATTCATTGTTTGGAATTTATATCCACCTAATTTTCCAGCATTGGAAATTATGAGACCAGTGCCAGATACTTATAAACCAATTCACGTAACTCTTCATTTAAAGCAAGATCACATCCTCTGGTATTATACCGTTCACTGCCATCCCCATATTGTGTGAATTTACAGAAAGAAACCTAAGGGCTATGTAATGAGTCACTCTTCTCAACCCTTGAGGCTACTGAGGTATTCAAGTGCTCAATCCTCGAGGGACCTGTAAAGAAATAGTCATTCAAAGTAAAGCAAATACCCAAACTCCTAATTAGGGTATTGCTGATAGCCAGCACATGCCAAGTTGTGAGAGGTACCTGAACTTGCTTTACACATAGATTTAAAAAGGAAAATTGTATTATAGCTCCCTTCTATATAACATCAACAATTACTGGGATGACTATTTCTTACAACATAATTCCTATGAAGTAGGGGAACAGAATGATAACACTTACACATCTGTTGGTTTAGGTACAGGGAAATTTTCAATCCATGAGTATGTTCATTAGGAATACAAAAACAAAATGAAAATTTGACTCAATTTCTTAAGTCACAATCTACAGTCAAATATTTTGGACCACCCCACAACTATTAAAATAAAGTTGGCTTCTCTAGATCACTCCCTCTCTAGTAGCCAACCTTCAACATGGCCCCCATGATCCTCATATCCTGGTATTCACAACTTTGTGTATTTCCCATCCATGTTCTACCAGGGTTGGTCTGTGTGACGTGGCAAGAATGATGGTATGTTACTTCCGAGGATAGGTTATAAAACACCTTGTGACTGCAGCCTCACATTCTTCTATGGGATTCTTGCTCTGGGAGAAGGTAGCTACCATTTTGTGAAGACACTCAAACTTCCTTATGGAGAGGCCCATCTGTGAAGAGCAACTGAGGCCAACAGCCATTGAGGAATTGAGGAGTCCTACTAACAGCTACAGGAATAAGCTTGGAAACAGATCTTTTTGTCCAGTCAAGCCTTGGATGACTGCAGTCTTGGCCAATATCTCAATCACAATCTCATGAGAGACCTTGAACCAGAACCAACCAAATGAGGTTCTCCCTAATGCCTGACTCATAGAAACTATAAGATGATAAGTATGAACTGTTTTCAGCCAGGAGGTTTTGGGGAAACTTGTTGTGCAGCAATGGATAAACTAGAAGACTCTCTTTTCTGGTCTTAAATGATTTAAGGTTGATGCTTTATCATTTATTCCCCTAAACCTATATACTCCTAAGTAACTTCTTATGTCTTCTAGAAGTACAACTTCAAAATTTCTTTAACCAACTCAAATAAAATAGAAGATCTTATTCCAAGGATATATATTGAAAAAGACTTTAGTTTGTTAGTTATAGAGATTGTCCCACAAGGCTTTTCTATGAGGACTGAGTCACACACAGACACACAATTATATGACTAACTCATTGATTTTGTTAACATAAATCTTATCAAGATGCTAAACTGGGACTGAGATACAAATAAATTACAGTGGACGTCTCTTTGAATGTATCATCTGCTAAAATGAAATCACCTCAGGAAATTCCTCTTAATGCTTTATTATTTTTTAATTGGGGTATAGTGTTTTACGATGTGGTGTTAGCAAAGTGGGGTTCCCTGTGCTATACAGCAGGTTCTCATTAGTTGTCTAATTTATACATATTAGTTAGTGTATATATGTCAAGGTAGGAAAACCTCTGTCCTTTCTCCTCCACGGATTATTAGCACCTAAAAAACAAAGTGTCTGAAGTATCTTTCAGTGCCAGTTTTCTCCTTATCTAAGAGACAAACACTGAGCATGACTCACTCACTGCCATGTCTCCCTGGTAAATTGTCATTGCAGCTAAATAAACTGACTTTCAAAAGAAGTTTTGTGATTGAAAATCTGCTTCTGAATCTTGCAATATTTTCCTGACATGCTGGCAACACCAAGTTCCCAAAGACTTAATATATCCTAAAACGATAAGCATGGCCCTGGGCATCTAATTTTTAATCCACTGAGCCATGTTTTAGCTTGAGATCCTCTACTCAGCCAAGTCAAATTTACCACCTTTGCAGTCAAAGCAGCTCTTAACCAGAGACTAATAAATTGAGGAGTCACCGAGTGGAATCTTTCTGTGATTCTAGGTTGTTTACTGAAAAGAAAATTGTTTACACACAAATGATCATTGCTAAACTTCCTTGTGACTGTGAGATAATTCTCTAACGAAACTAGAGGGCTGTATCGCTAATAAGAAATAGAAAAATACAACTTATTCCCATGCTTCTGTTTTTGTTCATTAAAAATTCCGGTAACTATATGAATTCGACAATTTGTGCTCCATAACACTTCTTTATTCACCATTTTCTTCTTGCCAAATGAAATAGTCAGTGACAGAGAAAGGCAGGAAGGCCAAAAATCTGAACTGACCTATCAGCATCTAAGATGAAGAGACTCATGCCCAGTATGGATTAGTGACCTCTGTACGCAGTGCCAGCATATACCGTGACAAAAAAAGAGGAAAAAGCACTGTGTATGCCCTTTAACAGTCTCTGAAGTCTCTAATTCAGGACAGTAGCCATCAAAGGGTTTATCCTACAGAGCTTCAATTATTTAAAATTTAGATTGTATTTTTCAATCTTAATTATAGTCCAGATACTTTTTACTACATTTTCCCTAGAACTTATTTATTCATTTTGTATCTACTTTATGAGCATAGGTCATCTTATTCAAGTTTTTGAGAACCTGCTCCTCAGAGAGTTAACTGCCCTTATAGTCTCACTAACCCCTACCCAATGAGCCCCACGGACTCAGTCTTCAAAAATGCATCTATTAATATGAAGATCCCACCAAAGAACCACACATATTGATGATGAGACTCCAGCTCTAAAATGTGCTCAGATGTCATGTGGCCATAGAAGTAGACTTACAAAACTAGTACTGTCCAATAGAATCATCTTTAATAATAGAAATGTTCTATAGTTGCACTGTCCAGTACAGAAGCCACTACCACGTGTGACTTTCGAGCATTTGAAATGTAGTTAGTGTCCATACTATTTACAGTTGTCAAGACATGGAAACAACCTATGTGTCCATCGACTGATGAATGGATAAAGAAGATGTGGTATATATATACAATGGAATATTACTCAGCCATAAAAAAGAATGAGAGAACACCATTTGCAGCAATATGGATGGACCTAGAGATTATCATACTAAGTGAAGTAAGTCAGACAGAGAAAGACAAATATCATATGATAAACCTTACATGTGGAATTTAAAAAATAGTACAAATGAACTTATTTACAAAACAGAAACAGACTCAGACATAGAAAACAAACTTACAGTTAACAAAAGGGAAGTGGGGGGGGAGGATAAATTGGGAGCCTGGGATTAGCAGGTGCACACTACCATATATAAGATAGATAAACAACAAGGATTTACTGTATAGCAATAAGAATTACATCCAATATCAATAAACTATATGGAAAAGAATTTTATAAAAGAATATAGATATATACATATATCCAAATCACTTTGCTGTACACCTGAAACCAACACAATATTGTAAATCAACCATATTTCAGTTAAAAAAATTTTTTAAAAAAAATAAATGTAGCTAGTGTGACTGAAGAACTGGATTTCTGATTTTACATCATTTTAATTAATTTAAATTTGCCTACCACACTGGACAGCAAAGGAGGCTCATGAGTCAGCTCATTTGGCCTTTTGAACTAGAGGCCTTTCAAAGCTGAAAATGTTGCAGGAGGGCAAGTGGAATAAGATTTCACCTAGCAGTGTCTGGTTTTGAGTCCATAAGCTGTGGGAAAAAGTGTCCCAACATCTATGCAAAATGGGCAAATCTATTTGACTGGTTCTCAGCTATACGGCTTTCTCATGCCTTTTGAATGATGTTTGTCTATGTGTGATTTAGGACACCTTCTCATAGGTTCTGTGGAGGCCTTGAGAGTTACAGAGATCTGGGCTAGTGCTGAATCACTCGATATTGCCTAAACTGGTTCTTATCCAAACCACCTTCTCCCTAGAATTATGACCTAGCTTCCCTCACTTTACTAGTTATGAATAAGATGTTCAGACATTTGTGAGCCCTCCAAAATGAAAAAAAGCACTCTGATATTTGGTCCAAAAAGTTTACCTTTCTCAATCACTAGAAAAGCCTAGGGCACGGCGCTACCCTGGTGGCGCAGTGGTTGAGAGTCCGCCTGCCGATGCAGGGGACAGGGCTTCGTGCCCCGGTCCGGGAAGATCCCACATGCCGCGGAGCGGCTGCGCCCGTGAGCCATGGCTGCTGAGCCTGCGCGTCCGGAGCCTGTGCTCCGCAACGGGAGAGAAAGCCTAGGGCATTTTTTTTCACCTTCAAGAGAACAAGCTTAAAAGCCATCAACAAAGAACACACACATTTTTAAAAAATCATTTCCTTTATTTCCCCTTTTTTTAAATTGAAGTACAGTTGACATACAACAAAAACACAATTTTTGAATGTTCCCAAAGGTAAGACATTTATTGTAAAGATCAGACACATGTGCCTTCATATTTCAATACTCTGATCTTTTGCAGAGTTTAATATTTTTAATGTTGCCCATAGGACTAAATGTTTTTTGTTTAACATCTTTATTAGAGTATTATTGCTTTACAATGGTGTGTTAGTTTCCGCTTTATGAGAAAGTGAATCAGTTATACATATACATATGTTCCCATATCTCTTCCCTCTTGTGTCTCCCTCCCTCCCACCCTCCCTATCCCACCCCTCTAGGTGGTCACAAACCACCGAGCTGATCTCCCTGTGCTATGCGGCTGCTTCCCACTAGCTATGCATTTTACGTTTGGTAGTGTATGTATGTCCATGCCACTCTCTCACTTTGTCACAGCTTACCCTTCCCCATCCCTGCGTCCTCAAGTCCATTCTCTATGTCTGCGTCTTTATTCCCATCTTGCCCCTAGGTTCTTCATGACCCTTTTTTTTTTCTTAGATTCCATATATACGTGTTAGCATACGGTATCTGTCTTTCTCTTTCTGACTTACTTCACTCTGTATGACAGACTCTAGGTCCATCCACCTCACTACAAATAACTCAATTTCGTTTCTTTTTATGGCTGAGTAATATTGCATTGTATATATGTGCCACATCTTCTTTATCCATTCATCTGTCGATGGACACTTAGGTTACTTCCATGTCCTGGTTATTTTAAATAGAGCCGCAATGAACATTGTGGTACATGACTCTTTGAATTATGGTTTTCTCAGGGTATATGCCCAGTAGTGGGATTGCTGGGTCATATGGTAGTTCTATTTTTAGTTTTTTAAGGAACCTCCATACTGTTCTCATTGTGGCTGTAACAATAAATGTTGCTGGTAAAACTGTACAGGTACATGTAAAAGTATGAACTTAGAATACTCCCTAATACCATAAACAAAAATAAACTCAAAATAGATTAAAGACCTAAATGTAAGGCCAGACACTATCAAACTCTTAGAGGAAAACATAGGCAGAACACTCTATGACATAAATCACAGCAAGATCCTTTTTGACCCACCTCCTAGAGAAATGGAAATAAAAACAAAAGTAAACAAATGGGACCTAATGAAACTTAAAAGCTTTTGCACGGCAAAGGAAACCATAAACAAGACAAAAAGACAACCCTCAGAATGGGAGAAAATATTTGCAAATGAAGCAACGGACAAAGGATTAATCTCCAAAATTTACAAGCAGCTCATGCAGCTCAATATCAAAAAAACAAACAACCCAATCCAAAAATGGGCAGAAGACCTAAACAGACATTTCTCCAAAGGAGATACACAGATTGCCAACAAACACATGAAAGAATGCTCAACATCACTAATCATTAGACAAATGCAAATCAGAACTACAATGAGATATCATCTCACACCGGTCAGAATGGCCATCATCAAAAAATCTACAAACAATAAATGCTGGAGAGGATGTAGAGAAAAGGGAACCCTCTTGCACTGTTGGTGGGAATGTAAAAGGACTAAATATTCTGAGTGAGCACAAATTGACAAGTAATCCTTCACCAGATATATGTGTACAAATTTATAAATCAGATTTTTGTGGGGTGCCATTTCCTTTACAGAAGTATTTTTTATTGAAGAATAGTTGACTTACAATACTGTGTTAGTTTCAGGTTTACAGCAAAGTGATTCAGTTTATATATTTTTTTCTGATTCTCTTCCATTATAGGTTATTACAAGATATCGATATAGTTCCCTATGCCATACAGTAAATCCTTATTGTTTATCTACTTTATATATTGTGTTGTGTATCTGTTAATATCATACTCCTAATTTATCCCTCCCCCACCCTTTCCCCTTTGGTAACCATAAGTTTGTTTTCTAAGTCTGTGAGTCAGTTCCTGTTTTATAAATAAATTCATTTGTATCATTTTTTTTTAGATTCCACATATAGGTGATATCATATGACATTTGTCATTGTCTGTCTTACTTCACTCAGTATGATAATCTCTAGGTCCATCCATGTTTCTACAAAATGTCACCATTTCATTCTGTTTTATGGTCAAGTAATATTCCATTGTATATGTGTACCACATCTTCTTTATCCATTCACCTGTAGATGGACACTTAGGTTGCTTCCAAGTCTTAGCTATTGTAAATAGTGCTGCTAGGAACATTTTCAAATTAGAGTTTTCATCTTTTCTGGATATATGCTCAGGAGTGGGATTGCTGGATCATATGGTAACTTTCTTTTTAGCTTTTAAAGGAAACCCCATGCTGTTTTCCATAGTGGCTGCACCAATTTACGTTCCCACCAACAGTGTAGGAGGTTCCCTTTTCTCCACACACTCTCTAGCATTTACTGTAGATTTTTTGATGACGGCCATTCTGACCAGTGTGAGGTGATACCACATTGTAGTTTTGATTTACATTTCTCTAGTAATTGATGTCGAGCATCTTTTCATGTGCCAGTTGGCCACCTGTATGTCTTCTTTGTAGAAATGTCTATTTTGGTCTTCTGCCCATTTATTGACTGAGTTGTTTGGGTTTTTTTATATTGAGTTGTATGAGCTGCTTGTATATTTTGAAAATTAAGCCCTTGTCGGCCACATCATTTGCATATATTTTATCCCATTCTGAAGGTTGTCTTTTTGTTTTGTTTATGGTTTCCTTTGCTGTGCAAAAGCATTTACATTTGATTAGATCCCATTTGTTTACTTTTGCTTTTAATTCAAAAAGTATTTCTTGCTTTCAGAGGAATTCATACTCACTCCTTTAAATAGTGGTTAATAGTAAAAGTACATATAAAATGTTTACCAAATCTAATTTACTTGTTCTATGCTCTATGGTTCTGAGTAACTTAAAACTTATTATCTCATCTGCCTAGCAAGAACAATCCAACGGGGAGACAAAGCTGTCCCCAAATTATAATATATCGATGAAAAAAATTCTGATGAAAGTCATAGCTATTCACACAACTTTATCGAAATGTAACTTTGTTTAAAGTGACAAATCCTTGATGCTACAGAATATTTAACTGGAGGGATATATTTTCAAAATGTATTAGTTTATTATTATTTTATTTTTTATTTTTTATAGGGAATACCCACTTCCACCTCTACTTTAAAAGTGAGTTTGTTTCTGAGGAAAGAGCATCGGAAAGGTATCCTTTCTTCCATAGCTGTCCGGAACTGCCTCATCAGAAGGTCAGTCCCACCTTCTCTGGCCTTTTCTTATCAGATCTTAGGATCAGAGCCACAGGCTTGCCAAGATCCCTTCAAGCAAATACAGGGGCCGAGTCTTACAATAGTCTGGTTGACACCAGGCTGCTGGTGTCTTCTGTGTAATACCCGGACCCATCCCTACACCCTGCCCTTTGTTTCCCTTACTCTTTAGCTTGATTTCGTTTCTCTCTGAGATCCTCAGTCTGGCTTCCAACCCCTTTTTAGTTTCCCCAGTTCTGGCACGTTGTCTTATCAGATGTAACTTTTATCCTGCCCAGATTATTTTTTTCTACCTGTTCCCTCCTGCCTAACTTGAAGTTCATGAATGTGACTCTTTTGCCACATTGACCTGTGTTTTTGACATTTACTCTCCTGCCTTATTTGCTGTTGTTTTCTGGACTTAACTTAGAAAAGTCAATGCAAAAGAAAATTGAGACTCAGAGAGATGACGTGATTTCCCCAAGGTCACACAGCTAGTGAAGGGCAGTACCGGGGTTCATGAATTCATCTACCTCCCACCATGCTTTCTGCCCCTGAGACTTGGGAAGGCCAGATGCTGAGGGCCACACTCTGCACCAGTAGTGGAGAGCCCTGTTCTCCTAACCGGCAGCTCTATCTTTAGACAGTATCCTCACCTGAGTAAAACATGAAATGTGAAAAAGTAGAAAACTATAAACCTGGGAACCCCCTAAAAATTACAAACGTAATGAAAAATCAGTTTAGACTTATAGTTCCTCGGGTTTATCAAAACCTCTATGTTGATTTATGCTTTATTAAGTAAGAAGATTGTTATACAGAGGGGAGGTTCCAAACATTGCTAGCAACATAAAATACTTTTATTATTGATGAAAGACTTCCAGTTTGACTTCTGATGATCTAATGATTTAATTGAGAGAAATGTGGGGACTGAATAATTGTTCACCTGACAATAAACAATGTCATCCTACTGAGTCATCAGAATTTATGATTAACTTCACTGATACATTTTAGCCTTGACATTCCTCTGTTCTTTAAGAATGGGCCAAACATGATGACTTACGTCCCTTGGAAATGTGAGCAGGTTATCTGAACATTCTACCACTCTCTCTGGGGATAGTTGAATTTGCCAGTCTGGAGGATATGTTGCCTTTGAACCTAACCTGACAAGCCACATACACAAGAGAATTGATTTCAGGAGTCATGTCTTGAACCTTTAAGTCTCTGTTTTTATGGAATTGTGCTAGACAGAGTCATAGTATTCAGACTAGGATAATACACATCCTAAACCAAAAGAACACTCCAGATGAGCTCGTGTACTCATTAGGAATATCTAAATGGAATTGAGCTAAGCTAATAACTGACTTCAGCTCGCTAAATGGTGAATAACAGGCACAGGAGGGTAGATATTAAAGATTTTCTGCAAGTTAATGGATAAAATAAGGAAAGCTTTCAGATATACTTGGGGGAGACTGATATCCAAAATGTAACTTCATGGTAAAATATGTGTTGAGCCTTGCTGAGTTCCTCAGCTGCATCACACCCCGGGGACAGAGGGTCAATATGACAGTAGTCCTTGCCTTCTGAGTATGTGGGTAAGTAATATAAAGAAGACAGTCCCTATGCTGGGCTCCATTCAATCTTCAATCTGCCGTAGTGTACAAGCAAACAGCAAAAAGCCCATGCTTCACGACTGCTATTTTTGGCTCCTTCCATTATCAGAGAGCCAAACTGGTGTGAGCAAGAAGATCAGCCGAAGGGCAGAGTCACATATCAAAGGCTCCAAGTCCACTAAATGCAATTTAAGGAAGAAAAAAAACCAACTAACCACCAAGGAAAGAGGACTCTGGGCATCATTCCAACTCATTACATCTAGAAAAAGAGAAGAGCTGCTTTTAAGGGTCTCAGCCTTGGCAAGGTGGCCCCAGAAGCTGTCATCTCTGGCACTGCCTTGGAATCAGTCTAACCAGAAGTGGAGAGGGTGGGGCAGTGCCATGGCAACCATGGCTGCTGCAGGAGGGGAGGGAGGAGAGCCACTCAGGCAGGCTGAGAGCAGACCCACTGGGAGAGCTCACTCTGGTGAAGAGGGCCCTCAGAACCTGCTTCTGGCCCCAGTCCCCAGGGAGGATACATTTTTCTGGCGGTAACTTCCTTGGGGAAAACGGGCATTCCTTCCATTAGGAAAATAAGTTGTATTTACAGCCACAAGGTGCACGGGATCTAGGGTGAGAGGGCCAGGGCGTGCATCTGTGGTCCCTTCTTCGTGGAAGGGCAGTTCTCATTCCTGTCCCTTCATGTGACAGCTCACCCTGAGATATTGGAGATGGATCAACAAGCAAAGCTTCCGTGAGACAGACTGTAACACAAAACAGGACCATTATTCGCAAGTGTCCTACTGGAGTACTCCCCCTACAAAGTATTAGCACCCTGATTCAACAGAGTCGTTTTCAGCTTTTTCTCCTAAGATGAAAAGTGTTCATATATTTTCTCTCAGCTATTCAGATCCACCAACTTCTGCCCTCCTCTCTTTTCTACCACCATCACTTACCTCTTTCTATCATCACTTACCTCTATTTTCACCAAGCTTATGGTGGTGACAGTGATATATAAGTACCCCTGAATGTATTAGAATAGAATTTTGGAAATACCATGGAAGAGAGTTTACCTCAGAAGGCCAAGGACAGATGGTTGACTGGACTCTTTCTTAATCCACTGCAATGTCACACTTCATGGTGAATGAGATTTTTCTTACATCAAATTAAAGTCTCTTTGGCCTTCATTTCAGTCCTTCTCTATCCCATCCATTCAAACTCCAGTGGTCACAAGGAATCACTGCCTTCTTTTATATCTTGCATCTCTTTCTCCATCATCTGAGAAGGCTGCTGACCTATAATTTTGAAAAGTTAGCATGCTATATCAGCAGCTAACCTATGGCAGAATACATCTCCTTACATAAGACAGAGTCTGCGAGTTTTCCCTTAACAACCATTCTTCCCTTCTCTCTCAGAATAATAGAACTTCCAGTTTCTATTTGGGCACGAGGCTACTTAGGATAAAGACCATATATCCCATCTTCCTGGGATAGGTATAGCTGCATTACTAAAATGTGGCCAAAGGAATGTGAGAAGAAATTATAGAAGCAACTTCCAAGTTGTGTCTTTGAAGGATAAGCCATTCCCATTTCCTCTCCCTGTTTCCATGGGCTCTTAAAAATAATCCTGGTGCTAAGCCATGTTAGACCATCAGGTAAATTCAATACCCTAGAGATGGCAGAGCAGCAAAAAGTCTCTTACAACCTCATGGAGCATAGCCGCTATACCAACCCTGAACAACATACCTCTGGATGCTACAAAGGAATAAATGAACTTCTAGCTTGTTTAAGTTAGCGATAGATATTTCAGCTTAAAAGCTTTCAGGCTGCTAAAACTAATAAATATGATTACCTATATTTATCCCTTGTGTTGTACCAGCCTAGACAGAGAAGTTGAACGGTCAACACCAATGGAGGGAATAGGTCAGAGACTGCCTCAGGGTGTTAGGAATCTGACCCCCAAAGCCAAGAGTTAGCAAGAGTCGTGGTTGTAATGCAAGACAGCAGGGTTACAGGCCCCCCACCAAAAAAAAAAAAAGAAAAGAGTAGGCAACCAAGATAAGGCAGGCCAAATCTGACAGAGTCACACAAAGTAGAGAGCCCCAAGGAGGGTACAAACATGGTGTCAGACAGATGGGAAGTCTAGAACAGTGGCCCAGGCAGGTAGAGTCAGGAAGCTGGGTAGACTAATTCCTAAAGCTGCAAAGACCATAGCGCCAAAGTGAAATGTGTGAACATTCACTGTGCCCCCTGGCTATGGGTTTTTGACACTTTCATACTGAAGTGGTCCAGGCCTACTGGTTCAGCCACATCTCATGTTTCTCTAGTCTTCCATCTGGGCAGAAAACTCACCGCTTATATCAGAGGGGCAAGTTGTATCCTTGCAGTGAATTGGAAGTCTCATTGGTGGGGGGAAACTGGGACCATCAAGATTCGTCTGGAATCTGTGGGAGAGAAATCTTGAGCTCAGGGTTTAGATTGCACTGTTTAATATGGTAGCCATCAGCCACATGTGTCTACTGAACACTTGAAATGGGGCTAGTCAGAACTGAGATATGCTGTAAGTGTAAAGTACACAATGGGTTTGAAGACTTAGAGTGTAAAATATCTCATTAATATTTTTATTTTAATTACATGCTGAAATGATGTTTGGATATAGTAGGTTAAATTCAATATATTATTAAAATTAATTTCTCCTATTTTTTTCCTTTACTTTATATGGCCTTTATATGCCTTCCTTTATATGCCTTCTAGTTCTAGAAAATGTAAAATCATGTACGTAGTTCATGTTATATTTCTATTGAACAGCGCTGGCCTAAACTCTGGGTTTTGAACACGTGGAAGAAACTTGTTTCCCCACGTGAGAGTGTCGCTGAGTTTAATCTTGTACCACTTGCCACGGGACAGGCCAATGAGTCAAGGGACAAAGTGTTGGGGCAAGGAAAAGTGACTTTATTAGAAAAGCCAGCAAACCGAGAAGATGGCGGAATAATGCCCTAAAGGACCATCTTAATTCGGGGTAGAATTCCAGCTTCTTTTATGCTAGGGAAAGGGGAAGCAGGATGGGGTTAAGATCGGGGATCGATGGACCACTGCACATATCTGGGCACCAGCAAGGGTCCGAGGAGGGTTGTGAAAACTCCTTGTTCTTGGTCAGTTGACTTCGGTTGGTGTGAGTCTGGTCATGATGGTCCTATAAATCTTGAGAAAACAATCATTATTTTTGTGCATATTTTCTTATGCCAGTGGGAGGCAAGTTTCAGTAAGGGGCTGTTTGCATAAACCATAACCTGTAAGCAATATCTCTTTAGGGATTAACATGGGTACATGCAAGGCTAAGCAGAGGCTTATGACTCAGAGTTTAGAGCCGCAGAAGAGACAGATACAGTATGGAGTCAGAGATGCCAAGCTTCTTCTACAAACAAGCGGCAGGCAGGGGACACGGGGTGGGGAGAGGCCTTAGTTCCTGAAGAACAACTCAAAGGTAGCCCATTGGGTTGTTATATATACCCCTTGAAGAGGAATGAGGACTCTGTTTCATGGCTGACCTAGGATCATTGCTTTTCTTGTTTAACTGCTTTTCCTTTGTTTCTGCATTCCCTCCCTTCCCTCATTAGTTACTGCCTCTGCCTGCTCTTTGGAACTCAGGGAAGGCCTGGGAGACTAAAGCCTTTCTCTACGAACAAGAAACAAGGGAAATGGAGGGGCTTTTGTACCCAGGAGGGTCCTGCAGGGTCCCACTTGCTTTCAATTCCCCCTTTTCTTTAATACTGCTCACTCCTGAGGGAAACGAGGGCAGGTCAAGAAAGGGAACAAAGTTTTGGATAGAGAGGTTAATTATAAACTCAGCAGAGGAGCTCAGTTTTAGGGGTACTCCATTTCAAGAGAAGGTTCAGACTGCAGACCCCTGATTCCCATCCATCACAAAAGTAGCATACGGCCAGTCTGGCTCCAGACATTTTCTTTTTATTCTTGTTTGATAAGCCCACATATTTCTGGTTAACATAAACACCCAATCCTGGCGATGGGGTTTTGTGTACCGTCCTCATGAGGACTTCTTTGCTGACCAAATTCTTGATCTCCTGCAATTGTTAAGAAGGAGTTCTAGCCATTAAAATTTTTTTAATCTATTTAGAGACACCGGAAAAATAATAGGAGATACTTTTTTATACTGGCTTTTCTCATTGACCAAATTAAATATTCATTGCAGTGTGTTCTAAAGCTATACCTCCTGTTAGCACAAAGAAAAATGTGTCCTCGCATCTGATGTTGAAACTGTGCAGCTGAGATTGGGGTTTGAACCCATGGTCTTTTTATTGAGATCACACACCTGGTCTCAGGACTTAATGAAGCTCAGGTTCTTGATGTCTCATTGCAGAAAGAATTCAGTGAGAGACAGAGTTGTATGTGAGAAGTGGACTTACTTAGAGAGACACACATTCCACAGACAGAATGCCGTCTGTCTCAAAAGGCAAGAACAGCTTTGGGAGAAACACACTCCACAGAGTGTGGGCCATCTCAGGAGGCAAGAGGCCCCGAAATATGGGGTGGTTAGTTTTTATGGGCTGGGTAATTTCGTAGGCTAATGAGTAGGAGGATTATTCCAAGTATTTTGGAGAAGGGGGCGGAGATTTCCAGGAAATGGGCCACTGCCCACTTCTTGGCCTTTTATGGTCATGGTGCCTGAGGGTGTGTCACTTAGCATGCTAATGTATTACAGTGAACGGTAATGAGGCTCCAGGTCCACTGGAAATCGATTCTTCCACCATCTGGGGCCTAATCAGTTCTAACCAGTTATGTCATAGCCTCAATGGCTATATTATTCTTTTAAAGGCTATGCCCTGCCCCTTTCCCTCCTGTTTCAATGTGACAGGGTAAGGAATATAGGAAATCATTTAAACAGTAACTCTTTTTTAAAAAGGGAAAAATCTCTTCCTCTTCTTTTTTCCTGACTATCCTGAAAGCATAAACTAGGGCTTTAAAAAATGTATTGGGATCTCCGAATGAGCCATGGCTCATCTTCAGATTGGCAAACAACTAAACATTTTGTAGAAAATTTGTAAACAGGTGAAAGAAGTTCAGGTGGGCACCTTCATCAGACGCTATGTCCATGATGGGGTTGGTAAATTTTAGTAAATCTGTGTTTTTAACATAATTGGAAACAATTGCTGCTGTGCTATGCTCTTGGGGCAGAAGACTTAATAGACTTTTCTCTTCCTTTGGGGGTCTCATCAAAAAAAAATCCTTTTGGCTTAAGAAGAGAACTCTGTCATCCATGTTCACTCATTTCCGTGCCAGGTGCCATCGTCCTGAAGTCCTACCTTTGGCTAAACAATATATCAAGTAACGCATGGTACAAGCAAGCCTGTTGTCTCCCGGTTTTTCTTTTCTCTGAGCGCCTTTTAAACTTTCTGCATAGATCTTATCCTTTTAACCTCTGCTAAGCTTTTCTAAGATCTATTTTTAAAAGTCAGATACATTCGGTTTAAATTAAAATAATGGGGGTCTAACATGGATGGACCTTGAAGGCATTATGCTAAATTAAATAAGTCAGGCAGAGAAAGACTAGTGCTGTGTGATCTCACTTACATGTGGAATCTAAAAATGCCGGACTTAGTAGAAACTCTGTCTACTTAGAGAGTAGAATGGTGGTTGCCAGGGGCTCGGGGACATAGGAACTAGGGAGATGTTGGTCAAAGAGTACAGACTTCCAGTTAGAAGATAAATAAGCTCTCGGGCTCTAATGCACCACCTTGTGATTATAGTTACAAATACTGTGTCATATACTTGAGAGTTGCTCAGAGAGTAGATCTTAAATGGTCCCACCACAAAAAAGAAATGGTAATTATGTGACATGATAAGGTGTTAGCTAATGCAATGGTGGTAATCATTTTGTAATATGTAAGTGTATCTACACGTTACATCCTACACTCTGAACACAATGTTGTATGCCAATTATATCTCAATAAAGCTAAAAAAATAATAAAGTTATGGGGGTCTATTGTAAAGATTAGAAACAAGGAGGACAATCATGCCAGATGCTTGACTAGTCCCCATCTCTCCCTGTATGGAAATAAAGCCTAGGTGAGCAAGAGTAGATCAAGATACAGTGCAGTCAATGCTGTTCTAGCAATTGCCTTTAGCAATGCTGTTCTAGCAATTGAAATAGGTGTTGCTGTGTTTAGTTGTGGCAGAGACAGTGGTGCTCAGCCAGCATACCAAGGGTTTCTCCCATTTCTCAGTTCCCTTGCAACTGGGTCACGAGACTAATTCTGACCAACTGTCCCTGTGGGTGTGAAGACAGTTTCACTTCCCACCTTTGGGGTGACTCGGCAACCCGCTCCCTGCTCTTCATCAGTTGCATTCACCTTCCCTGTGGCTCAATTTCCGACTCTGTCAGAGAAAAGATCTCTTCTTGTTGGTGCAGTTGGGAATTCTCAAGTACAGCAGCAGTTTTTCCATCCAGTTTTTATTCCCGAACTCTTTTCACTATTATTCATAATCCTGCAAACCACATCAAGAATTGTTTTAATCATACATCTGTTTGCAATAAAATTAAATGTGATTAAATAAAAATATTCTAGATGTTAAAAGTTAAAGACTGGCAAATTGATCTTTATGATATACAAGGACATTAAACATGACTTTTCTCACAGATAATTAGAGATACATATGGTTTAATGTGATTTAAACCACTTAAGAGAAATGCATGAATTATTGACAAATTTATTTTATAGGATATTGTATTATAATTGGTTTTAGTATTGAGTATAAAGACATAGATTTGAGATGTGTCATTGCACTGAAATGGAAAAAATTCTACCTTAACCTTGAATTATTTCATTTTCTTTTACAAAAAATTCAACTAGACTGTTTTTTTTTTTTTTTTTTTTTTTGTGGTATGCGGGCCTCTCACTCTGCTGTGGCCTCTCCCGTTGCAGAGCACAGGCTCCAGACGCGCAGGCTCAGCAGCCATGGCTCACAGGCCCAGACACTCCGCGGCATGTGGGATCTTCCCGGACCGGGACACGAACCTGTGTCCCCTGCATCGGCAGGTGGACTCTCAACCACTGCGCCACCAGGGAAGCCCCAACTAGACTATTTTTATACATCTGTTTTATTTCAAATGACTAGATAAGAGGCTTAAAAATTTCAACCACTTTTCTGTAAATGATTCGTTAAAGATATGAATAACATTTGCTACCATTGAACGAAAAGCCAAATCACATTTACTTATCGTATTTTCTCTCTTCAATGTAGATTTTTGAAGTAGTAGAGATGACTTTATAGCTATATACTAATTGACCAAATGAATACAATTTATAGAGCTATTAAAAAGCATCTCAAAGTAAAGTTGCAGATATATGGTCTTTTATATTCCTCTAAGTTTTATTTTAACTTGATTACACCTAATCCTTCTTGATTTTAACTAATGGGCCATTACAGGTATGAATTAAGTAATATATGGCTAAGAATATACTAAATAATTAAAAATCCTATAGTAGACTCCTGTTTCCAGTAATATGGCACAATAGATACCCTGCATGACTCTCCTGAGGGAAACAACTAAAAAGCTGAGGAAGATTAAAAGCATCATTTTAAATGCATTGCTGAGCTGTCACAAAAGTAAGGAATCTGCTGATCTCACAAAAACAAAGTGTAAACAAAACTCCTGGTGGGTAAGTGAATAAGGCAAAACCAGCTTTGCCCTGATGGTTTCTGCCAAATGATAAAGATTTGGGGCTTCCGCTTGAAGATGGTTGTCTGCCCCTGGTACAATGTACAGGTGATAGGAGCTCTCCAAGCAACCTAATATGAAAACTCCACATAAACCTGGAACCTCGAAGGCAACACTCAGCTGTTAGATTAAACAAGAAATAAATGCAGAACAGGACAGCACGAGAACATGCTCTTCTTAATCTGGATACCAGATGAAGGCAAAATCTCCCATAAGAATTTTCCTAGTTGGCTTTCACACAAATTTTATTTTGGCTTTACCATTTTTGATCCAAAAATTTCAAGCAGAGAGTTTGAAATAGGTGTTGCTGTGTTTAGTTGTGGCAGAGACAGTGGTGCTCAGCCAGTATACCAAGGGTTTCTCCCATTTCTCAGTTCCCTTGCAACTGGGTCACGAGACTAATTCTGACCAACTGTCTATAGGTAGAAAAGACAGAAGTTACTTCTGGGCAGAATAGCAAAGCTCGTGAGATGTACTCTAGGTCTCTCTTCCCCAACAATATTGACCAGGAGGACACGTGTCCCAGATATAGCATCTACAAGATGTTGGAAACTCAGTTGGCCTGGATAGAAATCACATGCCCTGGAGAGTTCCCTGAATTTACAACAGACTTTGCATGAACAAAAAATCAACCTTTGTTATGTTAAGCAACTGAGATTTGGAGCATATTTGTAATTTCACTGAATTTAGCCTTGCCACCACTGATGGAAGACAACTGCCAAGGGTGATTGACAGAAGCAAATATAGATAACCTCAGAAGAAACTCAGTTTACACCGGCACTCAAAGTACCACAGATTAAAACTCAAAGAACATGAGCAGCCCACATTCAAAATTCATCAAACACAAAGAAGACACAATGATTGAAATCTAGATTAAACAGTCCTCAAAAACTTCCAACATTAGAAATATCAAACACAAAGCATAACACTATACCTAAAGAAACAAAAGAATAGATTGAAAATATAAACAGGAGACAAGGAACTATAAACACTATGAAGATTAAAAGTGAATTAAAGTGAATTTAAGATTTAATGTGAAAGAAAAAACTACAAACTATTATAATTAAAAATAGGAAGATATCTATATTTTTTTACTTCAGGGTAGGAAAATGTTCTTATTAAGACACAAAGAGCCCAAACCATAAAGAATAATACTATAAATTTGACTATATTAAACTTTAGAACTTCAAATTGTCAAAAGGCACCCCAAAAAAGAAAAAGATAAAAAAAGACAAATACTAGAGGAAGTTATTTGACAGCTATACAACCAAAATAAAACTAATATTCAAAACACCAATGAATCAAGAAAAAGACAAACAACCCAGCCCTCCTCCGCCCCAAAAGTGGCAAATGGTATTATTACACACAAGAAGAAGCACAAATAGCTCGTGTGAATAATAAAAGTGCTTATCCACATTTAAAAATTTTTTTTAATTTAAATTTTAAGTTTTGGTGTTTTATTGAAGTATAGTTGCTTTATAATGTTATCCATATTTTTTATCACAGAAATAAAAATCAAAACTGCAATGAAATACTATTTCATACCTGACTAGCAAAAATTTAAAAGTTGGACAATGCCAAGTGTAGGTGAATATTTGGAATAATGTGAATTCTCATTCATACTGTTAAGAACAAAAATTATTACAACAATTTTGGAAAACAATAACACCTTACGGAGTTGTACATGTACCCACTCTATGACCCAGCTGTTCCACTCCTAAATAAATAACCTAGGGAAATACTTGTATATATATATACTAGGCACAAGAATCTTTTTAAAGGAAACAAACACATAAATGTTCATTAAGGATAAAATGTATAAATAAATCATGATCTATTCATATACTGGAATAGCAATGAAAACAAATGAGGCATTCACTATAAACATGGCTGAATCTCAAAACATCATACTATGTAAAAGAAGGAAACAAGCAAGTCATCAGAGAATAGGCAAAGTGTGGATGCATTTCCAGAGCTTTTAAAAATAGACAAGCCGAACATATAGACAGTATATGTCCATATATATATATGTATATGTATAAATAGGTATGTATATATGTGTAAATATACATACATACAGGTGCTAAAATTGTTTAAATTATTTTTAATTAAAAGGAGTAATTTACCCCAAACTTAGAATAGTGGTTACCTCTGGTAAGGAAGATAGGAAAGGAGATGTGATTGCAGGGTGGCACACTTGGGTCTCAAAAAATATTAATGTCTTAATTCTTAACCTTGGTAGCAGGAGCTCTTCTGTTAATTTAAAATTCTTTGATAATAAACAATAATGCCTCTATATGCGTATTTGTTTATATAAAAATCAAAACTATAGACATGGTAGACTTGCTGCTTTTGGTCCAGGTGCCCTTACCAGCTGTAGCCAGAAAGGCAGGATCCCTAGGTTTTGAGTCTAGTATTTTCTGAGGAATCACCTGGAGCTGAGTCACTCAGAAGGGACTGTAAATGGACACAGTATATCTATCTATCTATCTAGATGTATTTGTAATATGTATGTATACATTCACTTATAGAGAGACATATATCTTACATGATCTTTTTGACCTTTTGACTTCTATAATTGGCAGCAAGATACTTTCAGACATTAATACTTTGGAGTGATTTATTTATTTATTTTAAGTAAGTGATAATACCAGAGAGAGGTAATAAATTTTGCCACAGTTCTGAGAGATGAGAGATATGGCCTTTAAAATTCAACTTTATCACCAATCACACACACACAAAGGATGTAAAAATGGAAAACTTTTATGCATTAACAAATACGCGTAAATAGAAAATCTATAGAGTATAAAATGCATAGGTTCATGTAAATTCTTGTGAACCTGTAAATGATAACACACCAACACACAACAATTTTCTCTTTCAACTTACCTTATGGAAAGATACTCAACCATTCTCTTCCCCTTAGGTCCATTCTCAGCACTACCACTAGTTAAATTTTCTTTTTAATTTTACTCCTCTGATTAAAATTTTGAATGGCTTCTCATTGTCAAGAAGAAAAAGTATTGAGATGCCTTAACTTGGCATTCACTGTCATTCGCAGTTTGTTTCCATGTCACTCTCCTCCATGCTTCTACAGTCTGATCACATTGACCTTCTTAATACTCCTTAATCCTCCAAACCTCTACGGCTTTATTGGAACTATTCCTAGATCACTCTTATATTCTGTATCAGTTAGGATATACTAAGTTAAAACACAAAAGAATGATCCAAAAACCTCAGTAGCTTGAAATAAACACAGGTTTATTTCTCAGTCATGTGATGTGTGGATAGAGCAGGCACTATCTGGAGCATTGTTGAAGGGACAAGGAGAAAAAAGATCAGAGCAAATCACTATGTAATAAAGCTTTCACTAGGACTTGGCCAAAGCCAGTGACACACTGAATCAACAGGAAAGAGAAAGATAATCTCCCCTCAGGGAGGAGCTGAAGAGTATGTTTACTACCTGCACCTTCTCTTTCACCTACTCTAACTTCAAGACCAAGTCCCATATTTCTGATTCCTAAAAGCATCCCTGACTTTCCTGGCGTCAGTCTTTACATATCTTGTGCCCTCAGATCACATTTTATTTACATCAGAACGTTACTTATGATGACAGGTATTTTGTTTATTTATAACTCAGTTTTATAGATGTTAAGCATAAAATTTGATGAGTTTGAAAACCATAAGCAGACATGCATCAACGAAAACAGTCAAGATAAAGAACATTTCTATCACCCTGAAAATATCCCTCAGACCCCTTTGCAGTCAGTCTCCTCATAGGTGCTCTTTATCAGGTTGAGGAAGTTCCCTTCTTTTCCTAGTTTGCTGAGAGTATTTATCCTGAATGGATGTTGGATTATATTAAGTGTTTTTACTGCATCTGTTGATATGATCAATGTTTTTTCTTCTTTAGTCTCTTGATATGGCAAATTATACTGATTGATTTTCAAATGCTAAGCCAACTGCATATTCCCAGGATAAACTCCATTTGGTTTTAATTTGTTATCCTTTTTATTTTTTGTTGCATTTGATTTGCTAAACTTTGTCCAAAATTTGCATTTAATATGATTATTGATATGGTTGGGTTTAAGCCAAACATCTTGCTATTTTTTTCTATATGTTCTATCTGTTATTTGCTTTATTTTTCCTTTTTTCTTGCATTCTTTTAAATTAATTGAATATTTTTTATTATTCCATTTTATCTTCTTTATTGTATGTGATTTTAGTGGTTGCTTTAGGATTTATAGTATATATCTTTAACTTATAATCTGTACTCAAATATTGCATCACTTAACATTCAGTATAAGAATCTTACAGTCGTATACTTCTACTTACCCCTCCCAGCCTTTATGTTATCTTTATCAACTATTTTACTTCTACATATGTAAAAACCCACTATGCATTATTATTAGTTTTACTTGAAATTGTCAATTATCTTTTTCAGATATTTTAGAAATTAGAAAAAGAAATATCTTCTATATTGTCTACATATTATACTTCATTTCTTTAGATAGATGCAAATTTCTATTCAGTATCTTTTTCCTTCTGCCTAAATAACATTTTTTTAACATATCTTGTGGTGCAAGTCTGTTGTTAATGAACACTTTCAGCCTTTTTGTGTCTGAAAGATATCTTTCTTTTTGCCTTCATTTTTGAAATATATATTCTCTAAGGACAAAATTTTAAACTGAAAAAATTTTAGTACTTAAAAGATATGCCATTGTCTTCTTAATTGCATTATTCTTATAAGAAGTCTTCTGTCAATCTTTTATTTATTTCTCCAAATGTGAAGCCTCTTTTTTCCCCCACTGCTTTAACGACTTCCTCTTTGACACTGATTTTCAACAATTTGATTATCATGTTCTTTGTTGTAGTTTGCTTGATGTTTCTTTTGCTTGGGGTAAGTAGAGACTGCCGAATTTGAGTTTACAGAATTCATGAAATTTGGAAATATTTTCAGCCATTGTGTCCTCATAACACACACACACACATACACACACACACACACACACACACACACACACACACACACACGTTTCTCTCCTTCTGGAACTCTATTTAAAACTATGTTAGACAGTTTTAAATTAATTGTCCAGCTCATTGATGCACTACTCTTTTCTTTTGCAGTGTCTAATCCCATCCAGTGTAATTTTTATCCGGTGTAATTATGTTGTATATTTTGTCTCTGCATGTTAAGTGCAGGTGTTTTCTATATCATTCTTTTGTTTCCTTCATAATATTCATATCTTATTTTACCTTCTTGAATATATGAATTATGTTTATAATAGCTGGGGTTTCTTCTTCCAGTTTTATTGAGATATAACTGACATGCAGCACTATACAAATTTAAGGTGTATAGCTTAATGATTTAACATACATACATCATAAAATGATTACTACAATTAGTTTAGTGAACATCCATCATTTTATAGAGATGCAAAATAAAAGTAAAAGAAAGATATCTTTTCCTTATGATGAGAACTCAGAATTTACTCTCTTAACAATTTTCATGTATAACATACAGCAGTGTTAATTTTATTAGTCATGTTGTACATCACATCCCTAGTATTTATTTATCTTATAACTGTAAGTTTGTATCTTTTGACCACCTTCATCCAGTACCCCTTCCCACCACTCCCCACCTCTGGTAACCACAAATCTGATCTCATTTTCTATGAGTTTGTTTGTTTTTAAAGTATAATTGGTATACAACACTATGTTAGTTCCTAGTGCACAGAATAGTGATTTGATATTTCTATACTTTCCAAAATGACCACTATGACTAGTCATTACCATCTGTCACCATGCAAAGATATTACATTATTATTGACTATATTCCTCATGCTTTATATTCCATCCTCATGACTCACTTATTTTGTAACTGAAAGTTTGTACCTCTTAACCTCCCTCACCTATTTCACTCAACCCTCCACCCATTTCCCTCTGGCAACCACCTGTTCATTCTCTGTATTAATGACTCTGTTTCTGTTTTGTTATATTTGTTTTTTTTGTTTTTTAGATTCCATTTATAAATGATAACATAGAATATTTGTCTTTCTCTGTCTGACTTATTCCACTTAGCATAATATCCTCTAGGTCATCCATGTTGTAGCAAATGGCAAAAATTTATTATTTTTTCAAGGCTGAGTAGTATTCCATTGTATATATATTCTATTACATCTTCTTTATTCATTCATCTATGGTTGGACACTTAGGTTGCTTCCATACCTTGGCTATTGTAAATAATACTGCAATGAACATAAGGGTACATGTGTCTTTTTGAATTAGTGTTTTTGTTTTCTTCATTTAAATACCCAGAAGTGGAATTGCTCGATCAAATAGTAGCTCTACTTTTAATTTTTTGAGGAACCTCCATAACTATTTTTCACAGTGTCTGCATTAATTTACATTCCCATCAACAGCGCACAAGCGTTTCCCTTTTCCACATCTTCATCAACACTTCTTATCTGTTGTCTTTTTTATAATAGCTATTCTGACAGGTGTGAGATGATATCTCATTGTTGTTTTGATTACATTTCCCTGATGATTAGTGATATTGCGCATCCTTTCACATGCTTGTTGGCCATCTGTATGTCTTCTTTGGAAAAGTGTTTATTCAGGTTCTCTGCCCATTTTTTAATTGGATTGTTTGGTTTTTTGATGTTGAGTTGTATGAGTTCTTCATATATTTTGGATATTAACTCCTTATTAGATTTCACTTGCAAATATCTTCTCCCATTCAGTAGGCAGCCTTTTTGTTCTGTTGATTGTTTCTTTCGCTATGCAAAACCTTTTTAGTTTGACCATTTGTTTATTTTGCTTTTGTTTCCCTTGCCTGAGGAGACATATCTAAAAACAAATTGCTAATACCAATGTCTGTCCTTGCTTACTAATTATAGCATCTGTGTCATTTCTGGGTGTATTTATACTGATCAATTTTTCTCCTGATTATGGGTCATATTCTCCTGCTTCTTTGTTTCCTGGGTAATCTTTGATTTGATATCAGATACCAGACGTTGTGAATTTTAAACTTTTGGGTGCTGGATTTTGTTGTATTTGTTTAAAATATTTTGATACTTTGCTCTTACACTTAGTTTGCTTACTTGGAAACAGTTTTATCCTTTCAAGCCTTACTTTTAAGCTTTGCTAGATGGGTCAAAACACTTTTAACCTAGCGTTAATTTGATTCCATTACTGAAGCAATACCTTTTCCAGGACATGACTTGATGCCTTGCACATTAGGAGGTCTTTTCACTTTGGCTACTGAGAACACAAACTATTCCCAGACCTGTATGAGCAATTATTCCAATTATTCTCTCCCTGTTTCTTTTCTGTTTCTGCTTCTTTCAGTTCTTAGTTGTTTCCTTACATGCATGCATTGATCAATACTCAACCAAAGACTTGAGTAGAAGCCTCATCTCCAGAGTAGTTTGTTCTCTCTCTCCCTTCTCTCCCTCCCACTAGCTCCTCTCCTTAAAGTTCTCCTGTCTGGTACCTTGCCTGCAAATTTTAGCCATCTTGGTGTCCCTGAATTCACACTCTTTCTCCTCAACTTGGGGAGATGGCTGGGCTCTCTTTGAACCCTGTGCTGTGTCCTGGAAATTCTCTCTAGGGGGTAAGCTGGAAGGATTACAGGGTTCACCTCATTGGTTTCCCTTTTCTCAGGAATTACTGTCATGCACCTGTTATCCAATGTCTAAAACTATTTTCATATATACTCTATTGCCCTCTATCCCAACAATTTTTTTCATCATTATCCAATAACATTACAAAAAAGACTGCCTTGTATATGTCTCCAAAAAACTAATTAAGCAGTCATAGACCCCATCCTGGAGAATTTTAAGTCTAATGTGGCCAGAATTGAACAAACTCCACAGGTTAAGCTGGCTAAATTCTCAAGTCTGCAAATTCCTACAGAGAGTTTTTAGAAGTAGAAAGTTAATGTAATCTCTACTACCAAGAAAAAGGCAATCACTAATAGTCTTGTCCTCTCCTGCAGACAAATGTAACATAAACTGAGGTGAAAAACAATAGGGTGACTTTGCCCAAATGCACATGGTTAATTACTAGAAAAAGTGAGTCTAAAATCCAGCTGTCATGACTCTCAGTCATCACTGTTTTTCTTCATTATTTTCCCTCTGTGTGAATATCTATCACTTATAAATCTGAGAAGTAACAAATCATTGTTCCCTCAGCCATAACATCAAGGGGATGATGATTCAGTTGGGTGCTGAGAAAATACTAGAATTGAATTGTTGCTAACAATTGTCATGGCTCTTAAGCAGAACTCAGCCCAGGATACTGGAATGGTTACCTGTGCCATCTCCACAGCCCTCCAGAGCTTTCTCTGGGGTGTACGGGCAGTAACTAGTGGTTGAGTGTACAGGCTCTAGTCTAGGCCAACTTAACATTGTTTTCCTTCTCTGCTTCTTGCCAGCCTGTTTCCTCATATATAAAATGAGGACAGCACTTCCCTGGTGGCTCAGTTGTTAAGAAACCGCCTGCCAATGCAGGGGACATGGGTTCAATCACTAGTCCAGGAAGATCTCTCATGCTGTGGAGCAACTAAGCCCACGAACCACAACTACTGAGCCCGCGCGCCACAACTACTGAAGCCCACGTGCTCTAGGGCCCACGTGCTGCAAATACTGAGCCTGCATGCTACAACTACTGAAGCCCACGTGCCTAGAGCCCATGCTCTGCAAAAAGAGAAGCCACTGCAATGAGAAGCCTGCGCACTGCAACAAAGAGTAGCCCCCACTCACCGCAACTAGAGAAAGTCCACGTGCAGCAACGAAGACCCAAAGCAGCCAAAAGTAAAAATAAATAAACAAATAAAATGAGGACAATAAAAGTACCCTTATAGTGGACGTGTTGAAAGATTTGAATGATTCAGTGCATTGAGGTATTTAGCATTTATTCTGAATCTTAGTGAGAAATTAATAAATGTTCATTATTATCATTATTTTGTTACATTATGACAATGTTTTTCTAGAACATCTTTAACAACAGAAGCTGAGAGTGGTCTTTCCTTGAAAGCCAAAAACATCCCATTATTGTGTTTGCCTCCATTTAGTTTGGCTTAGGCAAGACTCTGCAGAATCAAATAATTTTTCTTCCACTAGAATGGTTAGAACTCTATGCCCAGGCACCTATGAGTGTGTACACCATGGGAATATAGTGCTCTTTTAATTAAACATTATAAAATCTGTAGAACTCTTGAAAGAAATGCATAAAATTATGTGAAACACATAATTTCACAGGGAGAAACAACAAACAGTTCAACTGTAGGCTGAATAAATTATCACTCCTGGTGATGCTGATTTTGTAGGGTTCTGAGAAACCTATTTTTACCACCTGCTGCACCTTTAAATTATGTCAGCTGGCCAATTTTCTTACCTAACTGAAAAATCAGGCAAAAACTATGAACTCAAACTGTGGCATCTTCTGTTGTCTTCAATACAAGTTGAATGCTTGGGGTATTTAATGACTATTCATTTATATACACATAAAACTGCTTCAGCATTTTACCAAGGCCCACTTCCAATCATTGTCCTTTAATAGCTATCTGGGACTGTTCTTTTGATTCATACCTGAGAACGGTTGCCAGCAACCTTTTCAAACTTGCATTGCCAGCGGGTATTTGAATAAGACAGGTAGAATATGCTGGGTAGAAATATTGTGCTATAGTCCTAACACCATTAACTTAGTATGCCCTGAGCAACCACTGACCAATTCTTGCTATTAAAGGGAATGAATAAGGGAGGCAATTGGTTAGGACAAAGCAGCCACCCCCTACCCCTAACCATTTTCCCCAGCCACTTTAGCAGGGAGCACGTGGACTGTAATTGTTTCTAAGTCTCTGTTGTAACCTGACTTTATATTTAGCAGGGAGTCAGAGAAGATGAAAGATGTGATAATACAGATGTGGTCTCAGTGAAAACTGGTGAAGTAAGACTGAATCATACTTAATTATTACAGGGCAAAGTAAAGATTTTCAGCAGGCATGTACATAGATAGAAAGCCAGGAGACAGCCTGATGAATACAAAACATCTCCATTCTAATTCTAATTCATATTGTTACCAAGTTTTCTCGCTACAAATGGGCATAGGCTTTTAAGAGTTATGTCTGATGTGAGTAACATGCTCTGGAAAATGTTTTATTACTGCTAACATCACCAGGGTATGAATCTTAGAGTTGATTTGTCTCACAGGAATGTTTACTAACTTTTTTATATGGTTTGGCAAGGGATAGAATCACTATAAATGAAAAATATATATTAATGGAATAAAAAATGCTTTTTTCACAAATTAATCAGAGATCATTCACAGGCAGAAACTTTTTCTTCAAAATGGAAAAAAATTACCCAATTTGTTATCTTTATACAAGCGTACCTTGTTTTATTGCATTTCACGGTATGGTGTTCTGCAAATACTGTGTTTTTTACAGATTGAAGATTTGTGGCAACCCTACATTGAGCAATTCTATGGGTGCCATTTTTCCAACAGCATTTGCTCACTTGGTGTGTCTGTGTCACATTTTGGCAATTCTCACAATATTTCAAACTTTTTCATTATAATGTTATTGTTATGGTGATCTGTGATCAATGATCTTTGATGTTACTATTGTAATTATTTTGGGGCAAGATGAACTACTCCCGTATACCACCATGAACTTAATCAATAAATATGTGTGTTCTGACTGCTCTACCTATTGGCCATTCCCTGTCTCTCCAGCTCTCCTCAGGCCTGTTCCCTGAGACAAAGCAATATTGAAATTAGGCCAATTAATAACTCTACAATGGCCTCTAAATATTCAAGTGAAAGGAAGAGTTGCACATCTCTTCCTTTAAATCAAAAGCTAGAAATGATTAAGCTTACTGAGGAAGGCATGTCAGAAGCCAAGACTGGCTGAAAGCTAGGTCTCTTACGCCAAACCATTAGCCAAGTTGTGAATGCAAAGGAAAAGGAAAAGTGCTACTCCAGTAAACACACGAATGTTAAGAAAGTGAAACAGTCTTACTGCTGATGTGGAGAAAAATTTAGTGATCTGGCAAGGTGATCAAAACAACCACAACATTCCCTTAAATCAGAGCCTAATCCAGAGAAAAGCCCTAACTCTCTTCAATTCTATGAAGGCTGAGAGAAGTGAGGAGGCTGCAGAAGAAAAGTCTGAAGTTAGCAGAGGTTGATTCATGAAGTTGAAAAAAAGAAGTTGTCTCCGTAATATTAAGTGTAACGTGAAGCAGCAAGTGCTCTTGGAGAATCTGCAGAAAGTTATCCAGAAGATCCAGCTAAACTAATTAATGAAAATCTCTACCCTAAACAAAATATTTTCAATGTAGATGAACCAGTCTTATATTGGAAGAAGATGCCATCTAGGACTTTCATAGCTAGAGAGGAGAAGTCAATACCTGGCTTCAAAACTTCAAAGGGGGCTTCCCTGGTGGCGCAGTGGTTGGGAGTCTGCCTGCCAATGCAGGGGACATGGGTTCGTGCCCCGGTCCAGGAAGATCCCACATGCCGCGGAGCAGCTGGGCCTGTGAGCCATGGCCGCTGAGCCTGTGCGTCCGGAGCCTGAGCTCCGCAACGGGAGAGGCCACAACGCCACAACAGTGAGAGGCCTGCGTACCGCAAATAAAACCAAACAAACAAACAAAAAACTTCAAAGGACAGGCTGACTCTCTTGTTAGGGGCTAATGCAACTGGTGATTTGAAGTTTAAGCCTATGCTCATTGACCATACCAAAAACACTAGGGCCTTATGTTAAAGGATTATGTTAATGTTAGGGAATTATGTTAAATCTACTCTACCTATGCTCTAGAAATGGAGCAACAAAGTTTGATGACAGCACACCTGTTTATAATATGATTTACTGAATATTTTAAGCCCACTTTTGAGACCTACTGCTCAGAAAAAAAATTCCTTTCAAAATATTACTGCTCATTGACAGTGCACCTGGTCACCCAAGAACTCTGATAAAGATGCACAATGAGATTCATGTTGTTTTTTTGTGTTGTTTTTTTTTTTGGCGGTACACGGGCCTCTCACTGTTGTGGCCTCTCCTGTTGCAGAGCACAGGCTCTGGACGTGCAGGCTCAGCGACCATGGCTCATGGGCCCAGCCGCTCCACGGCATGTGAGATCTTCCCGAACCAGGGCACAAACCCGTGTCCCCTGCATCGGTAGGTGGACTCTCAACAACTGCACCACCAAGGAAGCCCTCATGTTGTTTTTATGTCTGCTAACACAACATCCACTCTGCAGCCCATGGATCAAGGAGTAATTTTGACTTTCAAGTTTTATTATTTAAGAAGTATATTTTGTTAGGCTATAGCTGCCATAGATAGTGATTCCTCCAGTGGATCTGGGCAAAGATAATTGAAAAAGTTCTGGAAAGGATTCACCATTCTAGGTGCCATTAAGAACATTCACAATTTATGGGAAGAAGTAAAAACATCAACATTAACAGGTTGGAAGAAGTTGATTCCAACCCTCATAGGTGATTTTGAGGAGTCTGAGACTTCAGTGGAGGAAGTAACTACAGTTCTAAGAGAACTTGAATTAGAAGTGGAGCCTGAAGGTGTGACTGAATTACTGCAATCTCATGATAAAATGAATGAGGAGTTATTTCTCAAGGATGAGCAAAGAAAGTGGTTTCTTGTGATAGAATCTACTCCTGGTGATGATTCTGTAAAGATGGTTGAAATGACAACAAAGGATTTAGAATGTTATGTAAATTAGTTGATAAGGCAGTGGCACAGTTTGGGAGGATTCAGTCCAATTTGAAGGAAGTTTTACTGTGGGTAAAATGCTATCAAACAGCATTTTCACAACAGAGAAATTGTTGTGAAAAGAAAAGTCAATGGATGTGGCAACTTCATTGTTGTCTTATGTTAAGACATTGCCATGGTCACCCCAGCCTTCAGCAACCACCAGCCTAATCAGTCAGCAGCCATCAACATCAAGGCAAGACCCTCCACCAGCAAAAAGATTGAAACTCACTAAAGGCTCAGATGATAGATAGCATTTTTAGCAATAAAGTATGTTTAATTAAAGTCTGTACATTGTGTTTTTAGACATAGTACTATCACACACTTAATAGACTACAGTATAGTGTAAACATAACTTTTATATGCCCTGGGAAATGAAAAAAATTCATATGACTCACTTTATTGTGATATTCACTTTATTGCAGTGGTCTGGAACAAACCCACAGTATTTCTGAGGTCTGCCTGTATTTATCTTACAGATTGTTGAAATACAGTAATGCAATATGTTGTATGTTGGGAGAATAAAAATATTCTCTTCTTTCAAAACAAATTAAACACTACTTTCTTTCTGATCTCTATTTTCTTTTCCAAGACTCCTGTTTTTTAAAAACTAAGTTATAGTTTGTGTGTCTATAAATAGGGGTGCACACAAACACTCGTGTGTGTGAGGGGTGACAGTGAGTAATCATAACAAAGCTTTTATTGAGCACTCACCTTTTGCTAAGCTTAATGTACCTTTTCTCTTTCGGTCTTCAAGATACTTATACAAAGTGAAGACTATTTTCCATATTTATTTTACAGATGAGAACAGAGAAGCAAAGCAGAACCTTTCTGAAACATTAGCTGTCTCAGTCATAAGCATGTTACAAGTCACAAGCATAAGCACCTCACTAACACAGAATTTCATAAGGGTGTTTCTTACCTGGTCTTCTCTCCACTGGCCACCACAATCTTTAAATAACTGGGGAGGGACCACCCAGTTCATGTGTCCTTATATTTAAACAGTATCTTAACAGATTTGTGAGAATGCCTGGACCACACGATCAAGATCTACACTTAAAAATGATGATTTATAAAACTTAAAGGGAGTTTTATATTAATTTTTTCTTCTTTCCCCCAAGAATCTAGTAATGCCTCTTATCCTCTGTATCAAAGACAAGAACCTGTCCTTTGGCCATTCTCAGTCTTCCTCTAGGGCTCCAGATCATCTTGTGGGAACATCCTCTTCTTGATTCAGAGACCTTAAAGTCACCCGTAATTCTTCAGTTCTGTGCCTTCAGAAAGTTCATCAATAATTTCTGTGGAAGATTCTGTTTTCCTCTATTTCATTCTGGAAAAGATCGGCTGTTGTCTTTACTAGTTAATGGCAATGCTCATGTGATACTGCAGCTCTCTCCTTCTCTCTAGCCTAAACGTTTTTTACCTGCACCCTCTCTAGTGGCACGTTCTCTTTGTTGGTATATTACCTTCAGTTTCTCCACTCGTCTGTGTAAAATCCTTTTAGAAGGAGTCCCTTCCTATTTGGAACATGAACTGAGAACATCAGCCAGCACACATACCTGCCCTTGGAGAACATTATAAACATGTTCCAGCAATAGTCAAGGTTATTACTGATAAATCACTCTGTGCCCAAATAGCAGGTGGGTAACAGTTCCATCCTTGATTCCACATTACAACTCTACCACTGGGCAAATTACAAATTAAAATGATGGAACTTTTGGTCATTACAACACTAACGCTCTATGTCTACACTAAGGTGCCTTGAACTCTTCTGTTTTGTATTCTACTGTTAATTATTCCCACATAAAAATCTGAGTGCTTTGCTATTTACAATAGCCAGGACATGGAAGCAACCTAAATGTCCATCAACAGAGGAATGTTTAAAGATGAGGTACATATATACAATAGAATATTATTCAGCTATAAAAAAAGAATGAAATAATGCCATTTGCAGCAACATAGGTGGACCTAGAGATTGTCATACTGAGTGAAGTAAGTCAGACAGAGAAAGACAAATGTCATATGATGTCACTTATATGTAGAATCTTTAAAAAGGTTACAAATGAACTTGTCTACAAAACAGAAATAGAGTCATAGATGTAGAAAACAAACTTATGGTTACCAGGGGGTAAGGGGGAGGAGGGATTAATTGGGAGATTGGGATTTACATATACACACTACTATATATAAAATAGATAACTAATAAGGACCTACTGTAGAGCACAGGGAACTCTACTCAATACTCTGTAATGGCCTATAGGGAAAAGAATCTAAAAAAGAGTGGACATATGTATATATGTAACAGATTCACTTTGCTGTACACCTGAAACTAACACAACATTGTAAATCAAATAAAAAATAAAATTTTAAAATTTTTAAAAATAAATAAAAATAAAAATCTGAGTGCTTTTAATATGCTTGAGGATGGTCTGCGCAACACACTGCATTCCCTCCACGATTTCCAACGCGTGTGCGCTTGCATCACATAGAAGTGAAGGGACAAGTTGAACCATGTCCTGTGACTTTAGAACAGACCAGTTTTATTTAAAAAAACATTCTTTAATAGTTTGAAATTCAGGGAATTCTAAAAGAAAAAATTATAGCCATCCAGAAAATCTGGAAGAGGAAAATTTAGGATGTGTCAGTTATGCTAAGCACTTGTCTCCCTTTCTTTGAAGTTCAAGTTCCTTCACATAGAAAGATGCTTTTTTATGGTATTGCTGGGCTTTTAGCCATGGTTAGATTAAACAATACAAATGCTTTGTTTGTGTACAATGTCTTTCATCTGGATTCTTTGTAAGGCTTTGAACACACACTCATTAATCCTCACAGCATTTCATTGTATGTGTATGCGTCTTTCTTCCTTAGACAGGAATTCAACGGGCAATGTGATTTAAGTATTGATTGCACTATCATGCAAGCAGAATCCCAGTTTTCTTGCCATTTTCTGGCATAACCATTTTTCTGGGGTTTTGTCCTCTTTGCTTTTAGTTATCGGTAGCGCATTTCATTACACACTTGTACTTTCAATTTATTTAACTTTGTATCTTTCTGAATGCTTATTTTACCAACCTGAATTATACAGCTTTGCTATAGTGTTCATATTATTTTCAAGCCATTTTCCCCAAAATGAATTTTTAAACTCTGATTTGGACAAAAGTCTCAAGGGAATCATTATAGACTTCACCTGGGATTTGTCTGGAAAGTTTATGGAATGTAGATGGCTACACCTTCTTCTGATTGATATTAACAACTGTATTTCTAATGAACAATTTTCAATAGTTTTAAGTGTTCTCAAAAAGCAGATAGGTTTTTTCAAGAAATAAAGGTGGGTAATTTGATTTACTGTTCTGTATAACTTGCTTGGTTTTATACTTAGCAAGTGCTGTTCCCTTCTTGCATCTTCTTAAACACAGAGACCCACCATCATACACATACACATTTGCCATTGGCTTTTTTCCAGAGCAGTTCGATGTCTACTTTTAGATGAAACATCTGTCACTCTGTACTAAAGGTCCCCAGACTATGAGAGAGAAATAGAAAAGGGATAGACAGTTCTACATGGATTGGAGGCAGATATAATCTTACCTTCTCTCTCTAGTTTGAAAGCTGATACCTGAATGTAACTGACATGACCATGCATAGGGAAAGTGGGAGCTTTAAAGCAACTTGACTCCTTCCACAACTGTCTACACCTCTGTGGCACCCAGGAACTAACTCAGTGAAGCACTGGGCCAACATGCCTTCTGTGTGACTTGAGCCAGTCCTTAAAGGAGCCAGGAGCTTGTGCCACCTGGGCATCTGGATGGTTCTCCCAAACAGCTCTTCCTACAATACATTATAGGAGGTCCTGGAGGGAGTCATAATCTGAAATCTCTACAGATGAGAAGAGGCCCCAAGGAGAGAACATTGACAGCTCATTGTATACAAGAATTTTGCCTATTTATGACCGGAATGGACAGATACCCAGCCAAATTCTAGTCTTATTCTCTAGTTTGTTTCTCGTGTGGCCTCACTCACTCTCACAGCTTTGATAATCATTTTTACACTGCCAGTTCTGCATCCCCAACTGTGATATCTCTACTCATTTTCAGAGCCATATGGCCAACTCTCTGCTAGTCATTTTGACTCTAATTTCTCACTAAATTAAATTCACAATCTGTCCTACACCTTCTCCTCCTCCTGTTCTATATCTCAGGCATCATCACATCATCATAATTGCCAAAACCAGAAATTCTATAGCCACGCTTTACTTCTCCCTCTTCTTCTTCCACAACTCCACCACACACACACACACACACACACACTCACACACACACACACACACACACAAACACACACTCACTCACTACTCAAAGCCACCTATTGTTCTTACCTTTCAAATAGCTTTGGAAATCAACTACTGTGCTCCATCCCCACTGCCACTGCTGAAGTTCAAAGTCAAATCATCCCTAGCTTAGATAACTGTTAATATCCTTTTAATCAGTTAGTCTTCTGTCTCCATTCTTGCCCTTCCTCTGCCACCTCTCCAGACTGGCCTCTAATTTCTATCTATTCTTACAACTCCTCAAAGACTGTGTTCTTTCTCTTACACTTGAGACTTCACACATGCTGTGCTCTCCAGGTAGAAGACTCCTCTGCCTTCCCTGACGGGCAACTGCTACTGATCCTTCAGATCTCAGCTTCAATGTCACTGCCCTAATCTCCGAATTGGAGTAAGGCATCTCTCCTTTGTGGTCCCCAAGCACTCAGGACTTTCCCTGTCACAGGACAGTACTGGAAATCCCTGTTTGCTTGTTTATGCTCCCAGCTGACTGTAACCTCCATCAAGCTTGGAACCTGGCCTACCTTGCTCACCATTGTTTTGTTGGCATGTGGCAAAGGTTGGGACACAGTTGGTGTTCAGTAAATACTTATGAGCTCAGAAGAGAAGGGAAGAAGGAAAGTCGAAGAAGGAGGAAGATTGCCAAACACCATCTGCTTTGTAAATAAATATGTAGATGTGAATAACTGTGTAAATAAATCCCTGAAATCAGTGGGGGCTTTTTTCTTGTGATCTGACTCTGTTATCAAAGTAGACTATAGAGAAAAAAATAAACAATTTAATTGAAGTTCTAGTTAGTTGGTTTCTGAATCAAGTTTTAAACTAGAGATTTATTTTAAAGTCTTAATAATCCTTCTAATACATAAGAGGAGACTGATCTTTAATAAGATAATGTAATGGAACCTCTTGTAAAATATGTAATCTTCTCTATTTATGTTTCTTTTTTAATCCAGATTTCAGAAATAGCATCTTCTTTAAGTGCAATATATCAGAATAACTACTAAATTGGTCAGCTCCTTTAAGGGTTTTCTGGAACACTCTTAGATGCATCACTTTAATGAAAAAATTATCACAACAGAGACAAGTTCATATTTAAGCTTGAATTTTTTTAAGATTAGATTTTGACAAAAAGTATGGTCTTTCTTGCCTCCCATTTTAAATCATTTCCAATGACCATACCAATGTACCTTTAAGGGTTAGTTAAGATCTTTCCAAATATAAGTCCATAAATGTCTTAATGACCAAAATATCCTGGGTATATGGTAGGAATACCATCTTCTGTGCGCTTTTAAGTTCCAGCCACATTAAGCCTAGGAGATGCAAACCAATTTGGATGGAATATTGTTACATTCATTTTTCAACGTCAGAGCGCAACTTCACGGACCAGATATCAATTTGTCTGTCATCTTTCTTCAGTCGTGCTCCTTTCTAATTCCTGTGGTCACTTGAACAACTTCTCCCTCATAAAGAAAAAAAAGGAAAGACACCAGGAACAATAGACCTAATGAGCATGCTTCTAAATTATACATATAAGTTATATACAACTTACATAACTGTTATATATACATGCATATAGATATATATATACATATATAGATATATCCTACATATATATACTAGACAGAGATCCTGGATTTAGAAAAAAATTATTGTAGTATTATTTCTATAATGCAAGGAGGTAATAAAACACGTAACAATGCTATAACCAAAAAGAGTAATTTCATTCTGGCCTGAGAGTTGGATAAAGACTTAATTAGCTTTTCCCATTGCTGAAGCCAACAAATCTTATTGTCCAGACAGAGAGAGGCCAAGAGCCATGAGGTCTGATGAACCTTACAGTTTCCTGTTTGGATAGGAAAAGGAATTTACAGAGGGACAGCATGCAAGTTGCTGGGCAAAACTAGGCATGTGAGACTGTTGTCCATCTTTGGATGGTCAGAAACAAAACTACCTTTGTACCAGAAAGTAATTATCTCTTTCAATTGGATTTTCCCCTTCTCAATATACACAGAGTTAGAATTAGACTTTTTTCTAGTATTGAGTAGGTCAGATCACAGTAGGGTCCAATGGAACTGGCTCTTCCATGCAGGGCAGAATGGGATGGGGCACCTGGGGGAGAGTTTTAAGAACCTCTTCCCATAGGGATTTGAATGTATTACTTGGTTTTTCTTTATATCCAAACCCTTTACAGAAGGTTTAATCATTTAATTGTTAACAAATATTTGTTTAAAAAAGAGGGATGTGTATTTTGGCTTAATTATAGGCAATCCAGTTTTTTTAATCCCACTACTAAGTCCCTGTTTGTAACCATGATGAAAATTTATTTTAATACTTTGTCTCACTTCACAGAGATTTTTTAAGATTTATAAGTACTTTTGTTGCCTTCTCATTTCTACGTATTATGTCCTTTTGTTTACTTAGTGTGGGACACTTTGTGTAACTATTATCCATGGTTACTCTACAACTGGTGAATTTTTAAAATAAGTCTATCTTCTGCTGAGGAAAAAATATAAGAAAAATTATTTTCCATAAAAAAGATAGTTCTTGCTTTTATTTTCAATAAATATTTTATTTATTTTATTTTATGTCCAATATGGGTTGGACATAATTTTTGCCCTAACATCCTTACTATTTTATTTCTCTTATCAGCATGCAGTCTGTCTTTAAAATTTTTTCCCCTGATAATTTATACTCCTTTTCCTTCCTAAGAATCCAAGGCACTTTATCAGTATTATTTTTAATTTTTTAACAATTGAACATTAGGACTTTGTCTTTAATCTTTGTATTGCCAACACTTAGCATAGAAAATAACTTATAGTAGGAATTCAGCAGAAGTTTGTAAATAAATGCTTGATTGAAAGTATATGTTATACTACATTATATTATTTACATATTTTATCTACCATCCTTGATTCATTTTCTGCATCCCCTACAGCTTAGGGCAAACCATAAGTTCAATAAATGAATGATCAGTGGCAAAATAGTAGTGAAGTGGGCATGCAAAGAAGCAACATTTGCCCAGGTTCAAGGACATTTGCCTCTGTGTCTTTCAGACTCTTTTTTTTCTGTCATTCCCCCAAGAGCATAATAACTCCTCTTTGCTCCTTCTTGAAATTAATGACTCATCTATAGGAGGGAGTAGGTAAGCCCAGCAAGCAGCAAAGTTAATTAATATTCTGGTTTGGGAGAAGGGCCGAGCCTAAGTCATGAAGATGGCTTGACTCAACTGCAGTAAGGTGTGTGGTGTGTCATGTAGCTTTGACAGAGTAAGTGAGGATATTTTCATGGGAGCCAGAACATGCTAATAATAAAAGTTTGACTTTTATACTCTTTCTAAGATGGTCATAACTCACCTCATTATGTCTGTTCTTTTTAAGGAAAGATATGTAAAATCTCTGTGGGTGTCTCTGTACAATAAAAGGAAAACTTTTCTTTGTTCCTTTCTGTTAATTAAATCACTTAATGTCATCCACAGATGCTTTCTTACCTCGCACTGGCATTATTTGCAGCAAAGAAGGGAAAAAATTATTCCTCCCACTTACCAGCTCCCCATTCCTCCCAGCTTTATGACTGGAAAGAATAGAAAAACATCTGCGTTCGGTATGATTTGGAGCCCATATATGCAGCCACAAAGTCTTCTAATTGGATTAGGCTGCTCCTAGGAACTGAATTCCATCATATGTGGCCAAATGTGTGCCTATGTTGAGGGGAGGAAAGTTGAAAAAGTATGTTTTATTTTGTGTTAGTCAATATAAGAAAAAAATTAATGAGTATCTCACCAGGAAAGAAAGGATAAATTTGCTGCTTCGAACTTTCAAAGACCTAAACAGAAAACTGAACAAAAACAGTAGAACCAGGTTTACCTAGGCAACTTCATCACTAAGAGCATTAACGATTCCTCCCTGTGACATTTTCAGCTCTTTACATGACCAAATTAAAGTTTTTCTAAATGGGGAGCGGGGTGGGTGTGGGGGATGGAGGGATCACTTTGTGTATACCTTGCATCCAGGAAGTACAGAATGATTAACCAGGATGAATCCATAAGACTTCCCAGCAATATTTGCTGCACTTCGTGGTTATTACTTAGCTTTTAAAGGGAATAAAAAACACAGGTAAATGATTTGATGGGAGGGTATCACATTACCTTAGGCAAGCACAGTGCCACTGTACTCTGTAACAGGAAGAAGACCAAAGACATAAGCCTGTAGTGGACTTCATGGAGTAAGAAATATGGAAAACTATTCATGTGACTAGTTGGCAAATCAGAGCAAGAGAGGGTTCTTGCCCTTGATGTCGTCCCCCAGATCCACCCCATCCCTAGTCCTTAACAGGGTAGGACCAAAGGGAAGAGGACAATTCCAGTCCTGAGCATTTGCTCATCAAGTTCACAAATGGCCTGGGTCAGCTTGGGAATCACTATGGCTCAGTGAATAATAAGAGTGAAGACAATAAACTTGTCTGTCTTGTTCAGCATTTGTCTATAGCCATGAGTTGGTATATGTACTAATATTTATGAATGAATGAATAAATGATTATACGATACCAACAATAAGAATTGTTTCCACTTATTGAGAACTCACTAAGTGCTTGAGACTGCATGAAATACTTCATGTGTATTCCCTTATTTAATCTTGTTTATTCCATGGGGATAGGATTCATTTTATTTTCATTATAGCCTTTCTGAAAAGTAATGGTCAGAATGCTTTCTGGTAAAATTAAGTGAATTAAAATTTAATATTGTGAAGTTTCTTTATTGAAAGAAATTATTTTAATAATCATGTAAAACAAGGGCTATATAAGTAAAAGAAAACTGTATGAATTTATACATTCACAAGATTATAGAGAAGGGACTTTTGAGGCCATCTAGTTTAATTCCCTAATTTCATGAAGGCGGAAAATGAGCCACAGATGAAATTATACCCAAAGTCAGATAGTTAGCCGATGCTAGAGTGGGAGCAGACCCCTCACCCTGCCAAGTTGTGCAGGTCCCAATGGGCTTCTTTTGTGATATTCTTTTATTACTCCCTTTAAGATTATTAGGGTTAATGAGTATTTAATGATTATAAGAGTCAGTGGAGTCAGAGAACCCCAGTTCATTGCATTACCTCATGTCACCCCAGGTCTCTGGGATCATGCAATGACATAAATCTTGATGTATTGCTCAGTGAGTATTCTCAAGAATGTGATTGTGACCCAGATCAGTGGGAGGGAGAGGAATGAAGTTATAGCTACACCACACCTCAAAATTTTCCTATAGACTCCTATCTGTGCTACTGCCACCTAAAAATATACATATTTTAACTGTGAGTCCCCGGATGACTTTCCCCTCATCCATTAGTTCGAAAAAGTTTGAAAAAGTTTTAAGAACTTCGCCTTGTGTGTGTAGGGAATATTGTCTCTCTGGCCAAATCACTGTGTGGGGAGGAGGAAACCATGCCTGTAGCCCAAGATTAGAAGTCAGAGCTTCTCAGCCCTGCAGAGGTTCCTTGATCAATGCTCCTTCCAAGAAGTCAGACTCCTGCTTCTCTAGCTGTTAATGGAAGGGCAGCCCAGGGTGTCCTGCTGTCCCCATGTTACAAGATTGGTTATATAACCCCTGAAAGGGTGCTCATTATATTTCTGTAGCATGACCTAAAGTTGGTTATCTGGTCGTTAGGATGTTTAGACAACTCAGAATGTAACCAGAATGTGGCAATACATCTTTGGAGAAAGAGAACATCCACAGAGATTATGATATAGTCTTACAAATGGAGCAAGGCTGGTCACTTTTCGTATGCTCTTCATCAAGTCGTATTCTGAAAGAAGTTTTCACTTCTTCCTGCAGCCTCCAGAAAGAACCCTCTTGTAACCTTCCCCATTTAATGAGAATCTGTCCTAGGTTGTTTCTTTTTTTAAGATTTCTTTCCTTTTTTTTAATGTATAGTTGATTTACAATATTGTGTTAGTTTCAGACATACAGCAATGTGATTTGTTTATACATATATATGTCTGTATATATCTAAATTCTTTTTTTCTATTCTTTTCCATTACAGTTTATTATTTTTAAGATCTTTAAAACCCAATTTTTCCAATATTCAGCTCATACACAGTCAAGAAGTTTACTCTGTACCCAACTCCAAGGCAGCTTAAACTCAAAAGGATGCATTTGAAAACCAAACCACTCAACTCCACATTGCCTTTGTGGAGGCAGAACAAGAAGAGAATATTAAGTCATTTCTTAGTTAGCTGGTGGATTTCTTAACAAGGCAAAGTTTAGTATGGATCAACTAGCCACGTAACACTCCCCCTGAGGAAATGAGATGACACAGTCATTGTCTTTGGCTCTGGTGGAGAAGCCTTAATTTCAGAGGTATCCATGATTCTGATCTCCCAATTTCTCTCTTTTCGTAATGAAGTCTCACAAATAGTTAACGCAGCCTGCTCGTCTAGCACATAGAATAGGATTCCTTCTACAGTAGCCTGGAGAATCCAGTCGTGATTCTAGCTTTATTTCTTCCCTTAGGTCAAATAATGTCAAGTCCCCCTATTTATTGATGCTCATCTCAGGTATGGATTTTAAAAAGCAAAAGCCAAGCCAGCCCAAGAGAAGATCCCTTGTGTTTTGCGAGGCATGACATCACAGATCGCATTCCTTCTGCATCAGGCAATTTTTGTTTAGCACCTTGTTTTGTCTCTTGGGAGGAATGATTCAGACCCATGTGGCCAAAGGTTTTCCTGGAGTCAGACTCATGACTAGTTCCTAAGCTTTTAGGGAATATTTATGAAGGCAGAGCTCTGGAAGCTAAAATGTTTCACTCTAAAGATTTGCTCCTTAGCATCTACAGAAGTATCTCACTAAGTATCTACAGAAAATCAAAACAAGAGGCATTTGGGGCATTTTAAAGCACGAGTGCCCAGGTAGAGGGTGTAGTAGGGTCCCACAAAGCTTTCAGAAGGGTTTTTTTTCCTTATCCTATTGGCTGAATTGTATGACAATTCAGAATTCTTAAAGAACTAGTTTAAATATCAAAAATAGATCAAGTCGGGATGACAGTATTATAACCAGATACACGATTAGAGGGTGGGCTGAAGAAGGTAGCAGAAAACCAATCACCAGTTTAAACTTATTATCTTTGTGCTGTTGTAATCAGATTAACATTCCAGTATTATAATTCCAGTTTCAGACAAAATCATTTTAATTCACTCAAAGGCTTCAAAATAGCCCTCCTTTTTAAGGGAAAAAAGCAAAATGTCACTTGTTGACAGAGAGAATTACCTCTGATAATTACCTATTGATATTATAATCTTTATTTGCTTCTTCAATCACTGAATATTTAATGAACACCCAGCATATAGCCTAGCACTAGGCTAGGCCCAATGAAGAAGACTCCTAAGGGCTCTTCCAAAAGGAAATTTAGGAGGAGAATATATGAGCATTAGATAGGAATGCTCCTAATACTTTAAAACAATTTCACCTTTATATCCCCACCTCTCAGCACATTTTATTTTACGCATCCAATAAACCACCAGTGAATGGCTAAAAAAACACAGAAGTGAGGGAAAAACACTGTGTGTTTTTGAATTCTGGAAGACTTTCCACAGAAAATTTGAAAGGATGGCTGAATGGGTTTTTATTTTGCAACTAGAAAATGCAGAAGCAGAGGACATTGGAACTGGAAGGAACAGTGAGGACAAAGACATGATGTCCACCCTAGATTGATCCAGGTGTGTTCGGGGTTGGTGAGTGGCAGACCTTGCTGGAAAGGATGACAAGGTCCATAAATATGATGGATGACAGATGTGTTGACTAGAACAATAAGGGATGTTCTTACTTGTTCTTTTATACTTTAAAGTCACTTACATTTTCTGATCAGGGAACAGAATCAACTAAAGCCTTGGTTGAGGAAGATGGATTTGGAAGGAACATATAAACTGGCTTACAGCAGGTAGAGAAAAGGATGATGTAATGGTTTTCAAATATATTTGTAAAATTTTCATCACTCCTTCTTCCAGAATGTGGAGCCTAATCTCCCTCCCTTGAATGTGGGCCGAATTAAATGATCCACTTTTCACAAGTAGAATATGTCAAAAAGAATCGTGTGTGACTTCTGAGGTTAGGTGATCCAAAGTGTGCTTTCAGCCTGAAACTTGAATCCTTCACTTTGGAGAAATTAGCCCCTATGTCATGTGGACATTCAAGCTGCTCTATGGAGAGGCCCAAGTAGGGAGGATAACGAGAGTTCTCACTAAAATCCAGCATCCACGGGCCAGCCACATGAAGGAGCCATCCTGAAAGCACGTGCTCCACCCTGTCAAGCCTTCGATGACTGCGTCCCTGGGGATATATTGACTGCAACTCTATGAGAGAGATCCTGAGCCAGACCCCTCAGTTAACCTATTTCTGAATTTCTAAGACTCAGAAACTGTGAAGATAATAAATCTGGGGATGAATTGTTACACAACACGAAGTAACTCATGCACATGGTAAGGTTAGGTTATGAAAAGAGTGTTGTAACAACCTAGAACCTTGAACGTGGTCTTTGGCCATAAGAATGGTAAGGAATAAGTAAACATAAAACATTATAAGGGGCAAGACTTAGTGACTTGTTGATCAGAGGAGCTGAGGAAAAGAAATAAACCAAGATGTCTCTGAGAAAGTATAAGAACGGTGGTAGCCATGAAAGAAATATCAATAGGGAGTGGTTGGGAGAAATGGCTTTAAGGGAAATCGTCTCTTAATCTTGCAGCTGTCGAGAAGGAGACCATATAAGAAGCTATAATGAGAATGATGAAATGTTGAATTTAGAAGATTGCTTAGAGATTGGTTAGTTAACAATTACCCTCTTTTACAGATAAAGACAAGGCAGTCACACAAGACTCTGCACTTAGAAGGGCCCTGGGCTTCTTGGTTTAATGTTCGGCTTCTGCTCTCTTGAAATTTTTAATAAGTTTTGAGCAACAGGCCCTGCATTTTCACTTTTCACTAGGTTGACAAATTAAGTAGCTAGTCTTGTGTACTCTCCAGGCTTTCTCTCTTAATTCTGAAAAAAATTACTTGATGAGTGTGGGATTGTCTGTTCCTCATATAATTCAAAGATTTGAGAGTGTGGGAGAACGGTTTGGTTCTTACTGAACTGCAGCATTTGCCACTCATCTTAATGTGTTTCTAGGAATTGCCATTTTCCAGATGGTGAATCATCAGGAAGGTGATGGGTCTGAGACACAGATTTCCTTTAGACTGCTAACGAGTGACATTCCTGATTCTCAAATATGGATTCTCCTTCAGTGGAGATGCGGGGTTCCACTGCGGGGATGCTGTCATATTGGTGAACACTGAGTCTGCTAATTGTAACACTGCATGATAGTGTATGGTATGTCCTAAATCAACTCACATCACACACACTTACTGAGACTGATATAACCTTGGACAAATAATGAAGATATGACACCTTCTTTACCTCAGTGAATTCTAGTTCTTGGTAGCTAAGAGAGACATATGTTCTAGAATATCACTGAACAAGAAAATCTATTAAGCAAAAAAAGAGGTAGTCCTTTTATTAAGAGGCAAAGAGTATAGAAGTAGAATATAGATACTTAATCTGGAAAAACAGACTCCAACATTAAACCTGTAAGAATGATAGTTCTGGACTTCCCTGGTGGCGCAGTGGTTGAGAGTCTGCCTGCCGATGCAGGGGACACGGGTTCGTGCCCCGGTCCGGGAAGATCCCACATGCCGCGGAGCGGCTGGGCCCGTGAGCCATGGCCGCTGAGCCTGCGCGTCCGGAGCCTGTGCTCCGCAACGGGAGAGGCCACAACAGTGAGAGGCCCGTGTAGCAAAAAAAAAAAAAGAATAATAGCTCTACATGAAAATGAATCTCTTAATCTCAGCACACACCCATTTCATTCTTTTATTAATACTCAATAAGTATTAGGTAGAGGTGTTTGAAACACTATAATTTTATAAAACATTAAGTATTTGTAACCATATCTTATTTCAAGAACACTGCGATTTAATTATTAATGCCTGTAGTTTCACTTGTTGAGGAGAAGGAAGAAAAGCACATACAGACATCTGGTAGCAAGAAATGGCAGCAAACAACCATCCGTTTTAAGTGGAACCACAATCGCTGCTTTTAAATACACAAAGTAAACATTCAGAAGTAAAAACTGGTGAAAGGAAATGGGGCACATACACAGGGGATTTTTTTATGTTTCTGAATAATTATTTTTTATAACAGGAATTTGGGGAGCAGAAGGGTTTTTCTCCTGTCTAGCAAGTACCGTGTGCTGCTTCCTGCTCTAGTCGCAAAAAATAGGAATCCTATGTGGCACAACTAGCACACAATAGTGCAGTTTCATAAGCGTCAGAGCAGGTGTCTTCACCTCAGGTCTGTGGACTCCTGTAAGTTCCGTGGGACAGTAAGGGAGTGATAACCTCCCCTGAAGTGTGATGCAAAACATGGCGCTGCTGTGGGTGTATGAAGAGAAGAACTTAGAGTATTTCTCTGCCTGGAATGCGGGCCTCCTCTCTGCGTTTCTCATTCCCACCTGGCCCTGAAAGCTCAACTCAAATCCCACCTCCTCCTAGATACATTTTCCCAGTCACTGCATCTCCCACCCCTCCTGGCTCTTATGAAGCTCTCCTATTTTGGACTCCTGGGGTTTTCTCATCTATATCATTTATCGGTCCTTTGTCACATTTTGATCTGTTTCCCTAATATATTGGGAGATCCGAGAAGGAAGGTGCCCTTTGTATCTTGTTGCGTTTGTATTCCCAACATATATACTGTAATGGGAGGCCTTCCGTGAGTAGTTGGTGAGGCCGCTGTTATTGAGAATGTCTCCATCTTAGATGGTCTCTCCTTTCCTGGTGCACTCCACAGGATCTGAAAAACTTCCCCAAATATCTCCCCTGTTCACCTCGTTCCCACCTCAAGGCTGACGTCGTTAGATTCCACCAGTACTTCATATTTCATTGAATGTGTCACATTCCTTAATTCCATTTGTATTATGTATTTATCTCCTCTGTGTAGACAGAAGAGTTCACATCTGGGTTTGGGGAACAATATTTCTAAATGGTCATAAGCTTGTACGATAAAATTTGTTCAAGGTTTTAAATGGTATTTCTCTAGTGTCGTTGAACAAGAAATAAATCTCCTGAATAGGCTTTAATCTAACCTTAATAAGCAGATATTCACAGAAGAATGTCTCCCTCTCCTTCAGTTAAATGGTGATAAAAGTACTGAAGACATGAATTAACAAGACTCGCTTTAGAAATATACAACCCACTCAGTGTGTGTGTGCATGAGTGTGTTTGCATAGTTCCTACATGTGTTTATATGTTTTGTGAGATACTGTTTCTCCACCTCCCTTACCGCACCTATCAGAATCTGCTTTGTATTAACATTGCTTACATTCTTGTTTATCCTCCTTCTCTAAATTGGAGATTCTCAAGGGATAAGAGCCAGAGATTTTTTGCAGGGGAGCCTTCCACTGGGTAGAGCACACACAGTGCTTTGCATATAGACGTTTCACAATAAATTTTAGCTTAATTTGATAGATGGCATTCATAATGACATGAAATGTTAAGGTGATATTCAATTACTGCAGGTTTGGGCAAGAAAGCTACATCAGGTATATGTTTACTTGATCTGTTCCTTCCAAATAGACAGTGAACATCAGCTAGACTGCAATTGTCTATCAGCAGAAATGGCATTTCTTCCCACTTGGGAAACATGGCTAATATTACCAAGATGGACAGTTCTACAGCAGAGAAGACCCTGGAGACCCAGTGGTCTGGAACTTTCTTTCCTCAATTAATGCATAGGCAAGTTCTTCCCAAATGATTTCTTAAAAGGATGTGTGTCTCTAAATGACCACAGGCAGACTTTTCTTTTAGATTAAAATCAAGAACTATGTTTTCTGACCCAGCTCTGCACTTTGACCTGTTCTAGTGCCCTTAGGTAGCATCGCCCCTGCCCTGGGGCCAGCTCTGGGTGTTCTGCAGGTGCTTGCCACACCTGTGAATCAGTTAAAGCACTGGGCGGGGAAGTTTCATTTTCTGTCAAGCACCTCAGAAACTAATGTCCCAACACAAATGGGACCAGAGAGTATCTATAAGAAACAGACTTCTGATCAAAGTGCCTTGAGGTCTGAGAATCCTCTTCCTCTGCCTATAAGCCCACAACACCTTTCCTCTTAAATTAAAATCAATTTGCTGGAAATTATAAAAGACTTTCTGGTTATGGGATATTTTCCTCCAAGTGAAGAATGGATTTTTTTAAGTTTATCTAATCACAGAAACCTTTTTATTTAAATGATCTCTGGCAAATAGAGCAGGGAGAAAGACACACATTGAGTATGTAGTATGTACTGCCTTTTTTTCTCATTTCATGGTAACTTTTGTCCCAAAGCACTTTATAAAACACAGAAAATAAAAGTCCAGCCACTTTCAAAGTAAAGACACTAGCCAAGCACTGCAGAATAACTAGTCTCTTCTATTCTTTTTTTTTTTTTAATTGAAGTATAGTTGGTTTACAATGTTGGGTTAATTTCTGCTGTACAGCAAAGGGATTCAGTTATATATATATGTATATATACATTCTTTTTTATAGTCTTTTCTTATTCACTTATAAGGTTATATATAAAAGCATATTAAATGGCTTTTAATTTTCCTTTTGGAAGAAGAAAACAAAAAATGAACTGCAAGATTCAAATAGCCTCTCCTCCAATTTCACCCTTCTTCCGGTTCTGCCCACTTCCCCATCCCGTCCCATTCATGTGCAGTTACACAGGATATTTCTAAGGGCGCTTGCTCGTTCAATATCCTAGGCTTTGTTCACTTCCTAGGCTCACACAGATAAACTCAATCCCTCAGTGTATTTTCCCTCATCTCCCACAGATCTATGTGGGATACCCTATAATTTTAAAGTGCCTGGCAAATTACTGTCCATTTAACATCCAGCTACATGATATTTAACTCAAGTTTACTGTAGAGATTGAGAAAATAACACATCTGATTAGAGTAACTACTTAAGGGAATTAAGTTGTGGCTGTCCCTTAACATATGTTTAGCTGGGAGAAAAATAAAACTCGATATCTAGGTACTCTTAGTAACTACCAGAAGATAAAATTTTCCTTAGATAATTATAATGTGTGCCTTCATTCTGGCAGAAGATCTTATTGTGCTTTGCAATTGTTTATGCAGTTAGTCACCTACTTCTCTCCCACCTCCCACCTCCACACCAAAAGTTGAAAGATCAGTAATGTATGAAGAGGCTTCGGGGGAAAAACTGGTGGATCTCCTTGGTGATACTGCAGAGAACTCATGGTTCTCTTATGACCTGTATAAATGCACATAGACGGTGACTTGCAACGGAAGTAGGGTGAAATGTATGTTTGCATTCCTTCCCCTAAAATTCCTTCTATCAAAATATATCCTCCAGTAAAAATTAGGCAATTTTCCTTCAGCCTTTTCTCTGCTAGGTCAATGATGCTTGTGCTTCACTTAGACTTGCAGACATCCAGGTTCCTGGACTCTGTTTCAGAGGTTCTGGTTCTATAGCTCTGAGGTAAGGCCCAGGGACATGCGGGTGTCGTACCCCCTACCCCAAGGAGATTCTGATGCAGGTGGCTCTTCTCTCAAAAGAACCACACTCTAGGCTCTAGGCCTGTGGTTCTCAGACTTTAGCGGGCATCAGAATCTTAATAAGAACTTATTAAGACATTGATGACTAGGCTCTTGCCTCAGAACTCCTGGTTCAGTATGTCTTTGTGGGGCCTGAGAGTCTGCATTTCTACAAGTTCCCAGGTGATGCTGATGCGGGACCACACTTTGTGGACCACTGCTCTAGACTAAATTAATGTGTTTGCTCAATGCAACATGAAGAAGCTATGAGTCCCCAAAGCCTTCAGGGTCCCCACCAACCAGCCCCCCTCCCACTTACCTTTCCGGTTTCATAGGACCGCCTACTCTGAGGCACCCTATCATCTAGCCAACCCAGGCCCCTTGCCATTCCCTAAGGGTTCAGACGCTTACATGTATGGGCTAATGCCTGTGCCTGGAACCTGGAAATCTTCTACGGTTTGCAAGGCCCAGCACACATGATCTATTTGCAAACGCTTCCCCAACCTCTCCAGATCAAAAGAATTACTCTTTTGTCAGCATCCGTAGTACCTGAAGTTTGGCATTGTTTTTACCTAGTGGTATATATGTCTATCTTATCTGCTAGATTTTTAGCTCCCCAAGACTAGGTTTCAGACAATTTCGTTTTCTCCCTGAAGCCTAGCAGAAAGCATACCAGCAAAATGAAAACTCAATTGACCCATCGCCTTCAACACAGTGATTCTCAAACAAAGTACAGTTCACGGACCTCTGGGGAAACCTAACACAATTTCAGAGCTGGGACTAAAAGGTCAAAACTACTTTCATAACAATATTAGGTTAATAATAATAACAGTTATTTGCTTTTTTTACTGTGTTGACATTTACTTTGATGTAAACCATAGTGAGTAAGATTGCTGGCACATTACTATAAATCAAGACAAGGGTCCACATTGTGTTAGCCGTCGTCGTATTTTTTTACAGACACACATTCACGGGGAAAAATCGAAACAGACAGTTTCACCTAGGAATGTCTTGGGTGAGGCAGTCAAATTTACTAATTTTATAAAATCACACACCTTGAGTACAAATCTTTTATACAGTATGGTGAAATGGGAAGTTCACAGAAACACCTTTCCTCATACCCGAGTGTAAGGGTTATGTGAGAAGAGGACTCAGGTAATTGACCTGGAAGCTAGCCCAGCTACTTTTTTTTCCTTTTCTTCTTCTTTTTTTTTTTTTTTTTTTTCCAGAGCACCAGTTTTATTTGTAAGAAAGAATGAATGACAAACTGTGGCTATTCAGACTCAGGTATTTGACAGATATCTCAGAAATGAATGAAGTATGTTTGTCACACCAAGGAAAACAACTGACAGACTTCGTTGCCAGTGATAAAATTTGAGCTTTCCAGAGAAAATTAGAAATTTAGAAAAATCATCACTGTGAGGCTGACAACACCCCAATACTTGAAGACTTTATGGTATTAACAAATGTAATTTCTGGATGTGTATCATGAAGTGTGTCACCATTTGGAAGACCTTGATCACTCAAGTGAACCAATTTTTTTGAAATGACCAATGCATGATATTATAGAACTATGCAGAAACACTTACTAGAAATACAATGTACAACAGTGGATTTTAGTGCAACAGACTCTCAAAAGTTCAGTCACTGATTCACATTGGTTTCAGATTCCACATTGCAGCTAAATTTGAAGGAACTACTACCTGTGGAGTTTCAGTGTAGTATCAAAGAAGAATGTCCATAATTATCTGAATAGGCTATTAAACTATTAAAATACCCTTTCAACTATATATTCACGTGAGGCTAGCTTTAATTCACAGACTTCAATCAAAATCACACATCACAGCAGATTGAATGCAGAGGCGGATATGAAAATACAGCTGTTTTCTATTAAGCCTACTTTAAAAGAAACTTACAAAAAAGTAAAAGAATACCACTTCTCACACAATGGCTTTGTTTTGGAAAATAAGTTTTTAATAAAAACATATTATGTATGTTAATGTGTGATATATTTTTATTGTTATTTTAGATAGATTGATACATAAACATTTTTGTATTTTCTCAGTTTTAATTTCTAGTGTGGTAAACAACTTCATACATAAATGCTGTTTGGAGTTCTCAATGATTTTAAGAGAATGAGAAGGTCCTAAGACTTAAACACTTGAAAACTGCCACTCTAACCTCTCCACATACCCAAAATGGCAAAAACACACACTTGCTTTCTCTCAAGAGTATCTGAAAAGGTGGCCGTCAACAAAATCCTGACAGCAGTGGAGTGGCTTTTGCCTGTGTTATTGTTTTGGGTGATATTTGAAGAGAGCCGGCATCCTTAGTCCATTTCCAGTGCATTTCCCGTGCAGTCTTTCACTCAGTCGGGCATCCTATACGTGTCGTCTGTTGAAAACTGCAATATTTAAGCTGTTGTTTTCCCATGACCAAAGGAGTTGGCACTGCATGCCTTTGTCACACTGAGGAACGAAAGGTGATCTTTTCTAAAAAACACTATCAGTCTCCAGCTAACTTGTGAGGCAGAGAGAGTTTTCTGGAGACCCTGATATTGCCATATAGAAAGGTAGATACTTCCTTTGCATAGGTGCAAAGCCTTTGCCCCGAAGTCAGAGATACGTGCTGGACACAGATGCGGTATTTCCCAAGCCATTAGGGAGAGTGGATGGGATCTTTCTTAAAAGTCTCTAAAATATTTCCCTGGACCCACTCTTAACTTACATACCTTGCTTCATGTACCCAAGAAGACATGATGAGAGGAAGGGGGAAAAGGGAAGGTGAAAAGAAAGAAAAAAGCAGGGAGGGATGGAGGAAGGCATTAGTCAGTAGTCACTATGTTTCAGTCACTGTGTTGTATGCGCTCTCACAAAAGAGCAAGTTACGGTGGGTGCGAAAATGTTAGGTTATTTCCCCAAACCACATATGAATGAGGGACAGTGCCAACTTATCTCTCGACACAGCACGTGTTCTTTTCACAATGCTGTGTTGCCTCTCCTCAAAATTCTTACCAAATTTTAATTAATGGTGATAAAATAAAACAACACAACTTCTGCAAGTTAATGCACTCTTTAAATACTTTTATCCTCTCGGGTACAGATCTATGTACCATCTAAAAAGAGCCTATACCTTATGTATAACAAAGATAGAATGGTCTAGCTAATATTAAGTCAAATGAAGGTAACATTAAGGCTAGTGTTATCATAAAATCACTGATGTTCATTAACTTTTAGTAATTTTATTAAGTTGTGGTAACATCTATTGAAAGCAAGTTAATGAGTGAATTTTTGTCTCTTCTAGGGAAGACTTCACACTAAGACTCTGAGAGCAAGCTTTTTGAAGGGCTTGAAGGGCTTGCTGGGTGCCAGGTTAGGAAGATGGAGTTTTACAAACATGTCTCTGAGATAGTTCTTATTATTCTCATTTACCAGGTGAGGAAATGATAGCTCAGAGAGGTAAGTAATTTGCTCAAATAGCTCATGACTAGCCAAGCTGGCTGGCAGGTCAAAATATTTTTACTTCCTAGCCCACACAGTTTACCTTATGTATACTATTAGCCAGTGTCATAATTAGGTATATAATGTTGACATTATCTTAAATCTGGACTTTTAGATACCACACAATTAGAGACCACACAATTTTATCTTCAGAAGTCAGTATATGTTACTACAATTATTATTATTATACCATTATCCTTATTATTCTAAATTAAGAATAAATTACTCTCAAGTCATTTGCAACTAAAGCATATCAGGAATCATACAAAACTCTCCCATCTGCTATAAGATTGAATTGGAGTGTATTCTCTATAATAACAATAAAAACAATAGTAGCCAAATATTCATGTAACTATTATACCCATTTATACCCATTGTCTAGATGTGACTGAGGCACAGAGAGGTTAAGTAACTTGCCTAAGATCTCAAAGCTCATTAACGGACCTGTGATTCCAACCAAGGCCACCTGACTTCTGAGCCTGTGTATTTAAACAATGAAATCTGTCTATTAATGCAAGCAAAACACACACAGATTTAAGTTTAAAAATAGAGGAAGACACAAGATTACTGGCATGAATTCATCAAAAATATCAATGTCATGGAAGGCGGGGTGATGGTCCTAGAATAAAAATTAAGGAGACGGGACCAGCAAATGCAAAACATCAATGAATCCTGGTCTGGGGAAAATATATATGCACAGCTATACAGGACATTTGGGGACAATTTTAGAAGTTCGGGCATGGACAGTGTATTAGATAATATTGTTGTCTCAATGCTAAATTTCTTACTTGTCATTATATCATTACAGTTATATAAGAGAATGTCTGTGTTCTGAGATGTTGTCTGCTAAAGTATTTAGGGATGTAGTCTTGCGCTACCTGCAAATTCCTAGCAAATGTTCTGGGGCAGCAGGGGTGGGGAGTATATATATGTATATACACACACACATACAGTGAGAGATAGAACAGTGATATATATACATGTATATAGATATGTGTATACATATGCTTTATCTCTCAATCAGTGTGTGTGTATACATATATGCATATATATGTATATATGTGTGTGTGTATATGTATATACACAAAGAAAGTGGAGGAGAGATATGCATATGCTTATATACATACACAAGCATTTATATACTTACACACACAGAATGAGAGATAAAGCAAATATGGCAAATGTCAAATAATTGGGGGTGTGTGTGTGTGTGTGTGTGAAGATTTCTTTCTTTCTCTACAATCTAGGAAGCACTCCCCTTTTAGCTATTTACCTCTCAATCTTTCCCTGGCCCCCATTTCCCTCACACGCCAACTTGTATATAAATTCTTGCAAAATAACTCTCATTTAAAACCCCAAACAGATTAATTCCTTCCTCGAGGTTCTAAACTCCTTCCTTTCCTGATCCCCTGCCTCCACAGTTCATTTTCTCACAGCTTACCTCTCTTAAAAACTGCATTTTTTTCCATGCCTCATCCTGGATGAGTCACACCTTTCTGATACAGAAAGGATTTGCCTAATTTTGCCGAGCTTTACTCACTCAAGTGTTATTTACTGGGGTGAGTGGTAAGGTGAGATCATAGGTCCCTGGGATTCACTGCAAGGGGTGGGCTGCAGTCCTTCTGGGATTTCTAACATTCTTCTGGAGTTTTTGTAGATACGGAGGAGACATTTAACGAACATCCTCCTTTTTCAGTATCACTGTATCTGTGTTCTGGTCTCTCATCTTCTATTGGCTTTTTACTAACAGGAAGAATTTGATATATTGCGGCTTTGTTTTGGAAACTGTCTTCTGCCTCAAAGCACTTTCCTAAAATCTCTAATGAGAAGCTTTTGTAGAAATGAAGGGTAATTACAGTTATCATGTCAGGTACCTTTGCAGAATCTTCTATGCACATCTTGAAGAAAATTAATGCAGATTTTATCTATGTGTGATGAAAAGTAAAAGTACGTCTTTTATGAGCCCTAACAGTGATTTTTCAAAACATAGTCACTTTGTTTCTCCAACCAGTCAGCAATAAAGAAAAAACCCACATCTCCTATTATCTCCAGATCTTACTTTTGTCCTTTGTTGATGACCGTGGGGTATTCTAATCTTACCTTTGATCCATTGGTCTCCTATTTTCTCAAATCATTCAACATTCGTTTCTTGGAGGTATTCTAAAAGGAATGAGGTAGAGGATGGAGGTAAGACCAAAGACAAGGTATAGCAAATGAGCTGACTTTTCAAAATGTGTGGAGAGGGTGTTGGAAACGGGCTAGACCAGGGGTCGCAATCACAAATGCACACAGCAGTCAGGAGACAGCAGGAATGAGTGAAGCGAGTAGTCATGTACGAAAATGTTCATTGCATCTCTGTTTACAATAGCCCAGAGAGGGAAACAACCTAAGTGTCCATCATCGGATGAATGGATAAAGAAGATGTGGCACATATATACAATGCAATATTACTCAGCCATAAAAAGAAACGAAATCGAGCTATTTGTAATGAGGTGGATGAACCTAGAGTCTGTCATACAGAGTGAAGTAAGTCAGAAAGAGAAGGACAAATACCGTATGCTAACACATATATACGGAATTTAAGAAAAAAAAATGTCATGAAGAACCTAGGGGTAAGACAGGAATAAAGACACAGACCTACTAGAGAATGGACTTGAGGATATGGGGAGGGGGAAGGGTAAGCTGTGACAAAGCGAGAGAGTGACATGGACATATATACACTACCAAACATAAAATAGCTAGCTAGTGGGAAGCAGCCGCATGGCACAGGGATATCGGCTCGGTGCTTTGTGACCGCCTGGAGGGGTGGGATAGGGAGGGTGGGAGGGAGGGAGACGCAAGAGGGAAGAGATATGGGAACATATGTATATGTATAACTGATTCACTTTGTTATAAAGCAGAAACTAACACACCATTGTAAAGCAATTATACTCCAATAAAGATGTAAAAAAAATTAATTGTGGTTGAAACTCTTAACAAGAAGAACAGAGTTCAAAATATTTCTTTAGATAAGAAGTGGCTGGTTTGATAAGAGCTCCTTGAACAATACACTCCCTCCCGCCTCACCTTGATTTGATGGCTCAACAGGAGCTGACAGGTAAGGGGTAGAAGGCATGGACAGCCTAGGACCCCCTAGATGTCAGCCTTGGACCGTGTTTCTTAATTCTGGGTTGCACAGTATAATCACTTGAGAATGTATTTTAAATTACTGATTCATAGCCCTAACTTTTCTTCCTTCCTTCCACCCCAAGAAATTTCTATTTGATTAGTCTGAGGTGGGACCTGGGTGATGGTACGTTTTACAAAGCTCTAAGCTGATTCTGATGGGTAGCTGGAGTTGAGATCTGTTGATCTAGAAATAGGGTTAATATTTCAAACCAGCCAAATGGACTCTGACACACACTTGATTGTGCTATATCACTCAGCATATGTATTTCTCAGCAATAACAATAAAGCATGATATAAGGCTGTTCGGCTGGCCAAAAAAAAAAAAAACAAAAAACTTCTCTTCCATTTAACAACTGTAATCTTTCCACGTGTTCCCCTAGAAACATGAGCCTCTATCAGTTTAACTTTTGTTTTCTCACTTTTAAGGTAGTCCTGGCACTGAAAAAAATATATTTCTAGCCTAAAAAATAAATGCAAGTGAAATAATATATAGCAACTGACATGCGGCTTCAGGGTCAGTAACAGGGAGGGAGGAGACTGGGTGAACCGGGGACGGTAGGCTCTACGGAAGAGGGAGCCCACGCTCAGTGACAGTGGACTAGTGACAGGTGGGGATGTGTGTCCCATGGGGACAGACAGTGCTTTTCCAGAAATGCTGCACATATGGATATTATGGTAAAGTCTCATGATGTGGAGGAAAGAAAGTCTATGAGCTGCATTCAATTTCAAGGCTAAGGCTGCTATTTCTGGCCTCTGTTTTACATATGAATGAAGTGACACTGTATCGGACTTTGAAACCTGAACTATGTGATTGGCTAAAATTGCAATGGCAGTATTAGAGGTTCAACATTATGAAACGTATTACTTCCTGGAAGATCTGTGCAGTTGATAAAGATGGCTGTAGTCTCTTTTTGAGAGAGGTGTTCATGAGAAGAGTAAACATAGCACCATTTTCAGAGCAGTCCCACTTCTCAGTAAGAGTGTAAGATCTCATGATGATGCAGGTCCTGTGGGCTTTTTAACTCAGGAAGAGAATAAGCCAATTGACTAAAGCAAAGGAGCAATTTCCACTTGTCCTGATGGCATCGACCAACTTGTACTGGTTGAAATGCTGCCTGACAGAAGGCAGGTGGTCCAACTACAGAAAAACAAATCGCTTTATCCCAAGTGCTGTTTAGGAGGGTGCCGTGCATCTCCGTGAATGGTGCTAAGGTCTGCGTTATCATAGAGACAGTGAGTGACGCTGTTTGCCTTTCAGCCCGAGTGGAGCGTGAGGTGTTTGCCTTGGCAGTCACAGCCTGCCCACGCAAGGAGCCCTGGCACATAGGATTTCTGTGAATTGCCTGACCTGCCCTTGCATTATTAGTCAACAGGCGGCAGGAGACAGGGTGAAGGGGACCATGGTGAAGTCACTCTGATGCTTGCCCAGCTGATCTCTTTCTCCAGGGATGAATCCTGAGATACAAATTAGCCTCTACTCACCCTGCTCCTCCCATAGGGAGCAAGAGGTGGTTTCATGATTTCAGCCAACAAAGGAACCCCAGAGAGTGGGGGAGGGACTGAGAAGGGCAGAAGCCGCTGGCCGTGGTTTCTTTGGCAGGAACTGGTGAAGCCCCAGCCTGCCAAGTGTCCCAGCTGTGGCTCAGCCCCGCCAGAGGCTTTTCTCACCCCACAAGGAAGCATCTCGTTCCATGCACCATACGTTGGACAGAGATCTTCCTTCCCTTTAAAATTAAGAAGAAAAAGAAAGAACAGCAGATAACAGGATAATTTCCCAGCTTTTCCCTCTCTCACTTTCTTGCTAAGTGGCTGGTGAGGCTGATGATTTATTCAGAGTGTGAGTGACAAGATTTCAGGGCCTCTGAAACCATTTCCACTCCCCTTCCTGACTCTGCTCCTACTGCCCCAAAGACAAGCCTTGGGACAGGGAGACGTGACTCCGTCTGGATGGATGGCTATAGTATAAATAAGCTGGGACTGAGAGCTCATGTATGTGGCAAAGTGGATCTGTGCTCTCAGGCTGAAAAAAGCCAGCTGAGAAGGAGAAAGGGCAGCAGGCCAGCAGTTAAGCAAGACAAATACATACATTTGTTCCCCCTCTTCTCCTTTCTCCTCTCCTCCCCTTCCCTCTCTTACCCTCCCCTCCCCTGCCCCCCTTCTCTCTCTCTCCCTGTCACTCTCCCTGTATTTCTCTGTCCCCATCTCCCTTCCGCTCTCCTTTATCTCCATCTCTCTATCTCTCCTTTCCTGACTCATGAACATTGCAGATTAATGTGTTTATAATGTCTGGAGTATGTTTTCACTCCCCAAATGGTCCCATCCTGACCCCCCTGGTCCCTGCAAACTGGTGGTTCTTTTTTACTTTTTCTTAAGCCGGGCCCTGCCCAAAGCCACACCCTGCCCTGAGATGCGATTAAATGGAGGACCATGTGCCTATGGTCCTGGCTGGGAATGTATTTCAACAAACTCCCAAATATTTCTTTGTGACGTGAGGTTAAAGGAAGGCAGCAGAGAGCAAAGCACTGGTGCACCTGCCCAGCCCTCCCTCCCCAATGCCCGCAGCTCTCTCTCTGGCTCTGGCAAAGAACTTCAGGTTATGGAGAAAATCTGCATAACACCTTCTAGATGACAATCACTGGAAGCATTGTTCTCTTAGAACCATGGCCATGAAACTCTGAAGATGCCCTACATTTATTCCTTTCCATGTAGGAAGTACAAGAGAAGAGAGGAAAGGACAAGCAAGAAGAGAGGCAGGCTCAGAGAATGTTCTTGCTTCCAAGCTGAAGAAAAAGAAGGAATTAAATGATAATCAAGACAATGCTTAAGAGAATCTCTTTTCAACAGGACTTCCCAGCGTCAATATTGTTTTTAATGAGTGTGTGGAAGGAAGCTAGCAGGCCAGGCACGCCTAGGGAGACTGTTCTGCGCTGAGATGCAGATGGCAAAGCCAGCTAATCCTGCTGCACAGAGGGCACGTACTCTGGCAGGTGGGTGCTACCCCCAAACCCATTTGGTAGCCCAGCCAGTCTCTCAGCCTCCCAAAGAACCCCAGATCCTCACAGTTTGCAACTTGGCTTTTCAGATGTTTACAAAGGACCTGCTTTCCTTTGGCTCAGAGAGAGACCTGGCTGGAGGCCTCTGTCCCATAAACGAAGTTACCAACATCTACTAGTTCCTAGACTCAGAGAGGTGCTATGAGGTCACGGTACTGCTTTGCCTGGGCTCCGTTTTGTGACCTCAGGAAAGTCTTTACTTCTCTGGGCTCTAATCTCCTAGTCTCTAAAATGAGAAAATTGATCAGGGATTGTCAAATATCACAACCCAAAGTGAAAAGTACATTTTCTTTCAAGACCCAGTATACATTTAATGTATATATTTTAATTTAATAATTATAATATGTATATCAAATAATCGAAGTGAAATCTTTTATAAAACAGTATTTACTTTTACTATTTCTTTTCTCTCTCTCTTTATTGCTGGTCATGACTCATATTAATTTCATGACTTGCTAAATTGGTCACAATACACAGCTTAAAATCTCTGATCTAGGTCAATCATTCTTCAGCAAATAGTTATACACACCAATATGTGCCAGGACACCAGGTACTGTTTTAAATTCAGCAGAGAATTAAACAGACAAAAATACTTATCCTCATAGAGCTTACATTCTGGAAGGGGTGTGTGTATGTATGTGTGTGTGTGTGTGTGTGTGTGTGTGTGTGTGTGAGAGAGAGAGAGAGAGATATGTGATATATATGATATATCTCATAAATCATATGGTATGTCAGATGGTACAGTAGATATTCTTGGTGCCCCATTCATATCCCTGGATATCATATTACATCACCACTTAGGTGTGCTCCCTCCTATTCCAAGGGCCAACATCTGCATCTCTTTGCTTTGAAACTTTTTCCAAAGTCACAGAAGGCTTATTTGCCCCCTTTGAGTAGAAGCAGAAAATTAACACTCCACCCCCAGGAAGCCCACAACCAACAACTGGTGGAAGTGTTTATAAAAATAGTCCAGCTTCTTCTCCACTTGGGTGGGGTAACTATGAAACCTCTCCCCCCAAAAAACCACATATACTTGAATGCTTGGCACAAGAATTCTGGGGTAAGTTGAACTATGAAAGCAGGATAAATGCTATGGTAAAAAACAAATAGGAAAAGAGGATAGAGAGGGCCATGAGAGGCCATTTTAAATGAGGATATCGAGGAAGGCCTCCCTGATAGGAACCAAATGGTACTTGAGGAAAAGCTTGAAGGAAGAGGGGGAGAGGGGGAATGGGAGAGGCTATGGGAGAGGGGGAATGTTCCAGGCAAAGGGAATTGCAAGTATAAAGGCCCAGAAGCAAGAGGAATTAGACATGCAATGGACTGAATGTTTGTATCCCCCACAAATTTGTATGTTGAAGTCCTAACCCCCAGTGTGATGGTATTTGGAGGTGGAGCCTTTGGGAGGTAATTAAGTTTAAATGAGGTCATGAGAGTTAAGCCCCCATGGTGGAATTAGTGCCCTTATAAGGAGATACAGGGAACCAGAGCTCTCTCTGTCATGTGGAGATACAGCAAGAGGATAGCCATCTATGAACAAGGGGCAGAGCTCTCACTAGAACTCCACCATGCTGGCACCTTGATCTCAGACTTTCAGCCTCCAAAACCAGGAGGAATACAGGTTTGTTGTTTAAGCCACCAAGTCTATGGTGTTCTGTTATAGCTGCCCACACTGATTAAGACGACCAGTGCATAAGCAGGAAAAGATAGGAAATTATTGATTATATCAAAATTCTCCATTATTTTGAATTAAAGTCCAGAGCACTTTCTAAGAAACCCCAAAGAAATACCTCTTTCAGGTGAAAATCCTTTATATGACTGAAAAAAATTAACCTATTTGCCTTCTTTCTCCTCAGCCAAACATCATCAGGTCTATAGGACATTCCACATACGATGCAACCTCTAGCACTTGGACATAACTTTGATGATTGTCTTATCAACAATCATACTAACCATAAAGTTTACTGCAGGCCCAATGCTGTTCTAAGTGCTTTTACTTCAATTATCTCTTTTAATATTCAAGCAGTCCTGTGAGATAGGTCCAATTATGATTCCCATTTTATAGATGAGGACAACAGAAAACATAAAAATTAAGTAATCTGTCCAAACACATAACCAGTACGTAGTAGAGCCAGACACGCAAACCAGCAAGTCTGACTCTGGAGATCATAATTCATTACACTCTGCTCTGCCATGTCTCCCCTAACAAACCCATGGTCAGTTAGTGTGAGTTCAGACTGAGACTCAGACCTTCTGGCTCCCAGTCCAGTGCTCTTTTCCACCATGTCACATTATCCCAAGTGTGGACAGAATGCCCATAGAAGGTAGGGGGAAATTATACTCTAGGTCTCCTCCCTCTTGGGGAAGGAGACTTAGAGTATAAAATTCCCAAATCCAAATCCCCAGGACAACTGGCTATCAATAGAGCTTTTACTTATGTCGCCAAAGTAGAAAGTAACCTTTCCTATTGCTAAATTTAGTCAGGAAAATGAACTCTGGCAAAGACAGAAAGGCAGCCTTGCTCTAGAAAAGACTCTACGACTAGCCCTAGTTCCCACACTTTAGGCACCAGAGAAGACAAAGCTCAAGGAAGTCTTCACTCTGAACCAGGAAGGAAGCAATAGCCCCTAGCCACAGGTTCTTGTCACCTGAGGCTGTTCAGATGGTGAAAACTCAGTGGTGAAAGCTTCTTTGTATAGTATTTTCCTTCTTCCCCTGGGAGTTGAGAGGTGGCGTACGGAGAAAGGGATGGCTTCAGCTTACAAAGCTGAATCTGAAAGATTTCATCAAGAATGTGAACTTTCAGGACAGCTCATGAGGCAAAAATCTCAGAAAGGAACAAATGAGACAGGGATGACAATTATTAATAGCCTTCCATGGCAGCAGGCAGGGTGATCCATTTGAAATAAAAATCCGCTCCTGTCACACTGCTTAACACTCCAATGGCCTCCCTCTTCCTTCCCAGGAGGAGGCAGAAAGGTGCTTCATAGCCCTTATTCAAGATTCTGCTCAAGTTATATTATAAAAGAGGCCAATTTTGACCCTCTGACTTAATCCAAACCCTCTTTTTGCTTTGTTTTAGTTCTTAGCATATATCACCACATGACATACAATTCATTTCTTTGTTTTTAATCTCCCCTCCTCCAAACCCCAGATTATAATACCATGGAAGAGACCTCAGACTGAGTCTAATTAATTTTTTCTGGCTGTAATCCAGCACTTAAAACTAAGCCTGGTATTTGTTAACAGATGAAAGAATAAAAGAAAAATGAAATGAATGAAAACTGAAGGCAAGGATGTCCACTCTCACCACTTCTATTCAACATAGTACTGGAAGTCCTAACCAGAGCAATTAGGAAAGAAAAAGAAATAAAAGGCATATAAATCAGGGAGAAAGAAGTAAAATTATGTTTTCAGATGACATAATCTTGTATATAGAAAATTCTAAACACTCCACAAAAAAACTGTTAGAACTAATAAATTCAGTGAAGTTGCAGGCAGGATAAAAATACAAAAATAGTTGCACTTATATATGCTAACAATGAACTATACAAAAAGGAAATTAAGATAACAATCCTATTTACAGTATCATCAAAAGGATAAAATATTCAGAAATAAACTTAATTAAGGAGATGAAAGACTTGCCCACTGGAAACTATAAAACAGTGCTGAAAGAAGTTAAAGCAGATACAAATAAATGGAAAGATATCTCATGTTTGTGGATAGGAAAACTCACTACTATTAAAGTGTCCATACTACTCAAAGCACTGTATAGATTTAATGCTATCTCTATCATAAGCCCAATGGCATTTTTTACAGATTACAAAAACAGTTCCACAAATCATATGGAACCACAAAAGACCTTGAATAGCCAATCAATTTTGAGCAAGAAGAACAGAGCTGGAGAGATATTTTTGGATTTTAAACTATATTACAAAGCTACAATAATAAAAAAAAAAGTATGGTATTGGCATAAAAACAGACATATAGACCAACAGAACAGAACTGAGAGCCCAGAAATGAATTCATACATTTATGGTCAACTGACCTTTGACAAGGGTGCCAAGAATACACAATGGGGAAAGGAAAGCCTCTCAGCAAATTGTGATGGGAGAACTGGATATCCACATGCAAAAGAATGAAATTGGACCCTTATCTGACACATACACAAAGATCAACTCAAAATGAATTAAAGACGTAAGTGTGAGACCTGAAACTGTAAAATTTCTAGAAGACACGAGGGAAAAACTTCTTAATGTTGGTCTTGAAATGACTTTTTGGATATGACACCAAAGGCACAGTCAACAGCAACAAAAATAAACAAGTGGAACTACCTCAAACTAAAAAACTTCTCCACAGCAAAGGGACAATTAACAAATGAAAAGGAAATCTATGGAATGAGAGAAAATATCAACAAATTATATATCTGATAAGGGGTTAATATCCAAAATATATAAGGAACTCTTATAACTCAAAAGCAAACAACAACAACAAATAATCTGATTAAAAAATGGCCGGAGGACTTAAATTGTATTTCTCTAAAGACATACAAATGGCCAACAGGTACAAGAAAAGGTACTCAACATCATTAATTATCAGGGAAATGTGAATCAAAACTACAATAAGGTAATACCTCACACCTGTTGGGGTGGCAATTATCCAAAAAAAATAAACGTGTTGGCAAATATGTGAAGAAATTGCAATTTTTGAATGCTGTTGCTAGGAATGTAAAATGGTGCAGCTGCTATGGAAAATAGTATGGAGGTTCCTCAAAAAATTAAAAATAGAACTAATATATGATCCATCAATTCCTGTTCTGGATGTATATCCAAAAAAATTGATATGAGGATCTCAAAGCGATATCTGCATTCCCATGTTCATTGCAGCATTAGTCACAATAGCCAAGATATGAAAACAATCTAAGTATACATGGACAGTTGAATGATAAAGAAAATGTGGTATATGCATTCAATGGAATATTATTCAACCTTAAAAAGGAAATACTGCCATACGCAACAAAATGGATGAACCTGGAGGACATTGTGCTAAATGACAAATCAGTCACAGAAAGACAAATACTGCATGATCCCACCTATGTTAGGCATCGAAAATAGTCATACTCTTAGAAGCAAAGAGTAGAATGGTAGTTGCCGAGGGAAGAGAGATTGGGGAGTCATTGTTTGATGAGTATAAAGTTTCAATTATGCAAGATGAATAAGTCCTAGAGATCTACTGTACAACTCTGTGTCTATAATTAGCACTGAATTGTGCACTTAAAAATGTAAAGGGTAGATCTCATGTTGTGTTCTTACTACAATGTAAAACAAAAGAAAAGAATATTCACTACCTATTCGAAACCTAATTGAAAATGTAGTACATTCCTAATTGTATGACCCTTCAACTTTATAACCTGGAATGCTGTAACATCAGCCTGTCCTTCAATCTCCCCCCAACGCCCACACAGATAGAGATAAAGATGGAGAAAGCACATAAGTCAAAGTCAACTTCCCCCCGCCCCCGGCAAATTGGGCACTTCAGAAGGAACACTCACTTTGCCATCACTTGGGCTTTATGAAATTGAGCACTGGAGCAGCAGATCTGGTTAAAATGCAATGTCAGATTCAGAAGGTGGAGGTGGCATCTGAGATCCTGCATTTCTAATCAGCTCTCAGGTAATGCCAATGCAGCTGCTCTAAGGACCACACTTTGAGTAGCAAGACTCATACCACAGTAGCCTGAAGAACCTCATGTAGCTACTTCAGGGACTAACGACCATTGCACTTTATTCAGCATGCTTAATTTTCCCTCTTTGGGTTTAGGAGACATGAGTCCTTACTACTCAACAGGCCAGCAATCTTAGCATCTTCCTATTGCAAGTCCACAAGGAGAAAATTATTGCCATTCTCATGTTTATAAAGGCTGGCTGTACTTAGCCTAGCTTCTTATTCAGTGGTGTGGGTTTCTTTGGAGGGAAGGAAACACTGTCTGATAATAGTAGTGCCTTATATTTACACATGGTTTATAATTTACAAATGCACTCACATATGTAAACTTATATCAGTCTCACGATGATACTTGGAGGTGGAAGAGAGGGGTGTATTATAAACCCATGTGGCAGAAGCAAGCAGAGTGCCTTCAGAGCTGGATGATCAGGGAAAGCTTTTAGAAGAAAGTGACATTGAATATGAAAATCAAAAATAGATAGAGTTCAAGTAGGCAAGGAGTGGGGGAAATAACATTCCAAGAAGGGAAGAAGGGATGCAGACATACTGTAAATATGTCTTGAGCTAGTACTCTAAAACCCAGTGGAATCAGCAGGAGCAAAGATGTTTTAACATTTTTGGTGGGATGTAGGCACCATTAAAGTATTTTAATTCAGGGAGTTGATATAATCAGATTCACCTGGAAGCATCTGAGTTTGATACAGGCAAGACTGTTGAAAGTGAAGCCAGCCAGGGGCTATTGAAAGGGAAGAAGCATGAATTTAACAGTGGCCTTAACATTGGAAAGGGGAAAAAGACACTTACAGGACTTTGTGCCTAATTGGATGTAGAGTGTGATGGAGGGAATATTTAGAGTTGAAGCCGTCAGAAATAAATAAGCTTTTATAGCTCAAGGGCCATAAAAATGTGCATGTGGTTTGACCTAAGTATGTCTCACTGGGATTTTAGACTAAGGAAATAAGTCCTCCCAAAACAAAATCTCTTTCCACAAATATGTTCACTGCAGCATTTTTTTAAGAGTAAAAATTGGGGAATAACCTAACTGTTCATCATACGGTATGATTAAGTAAATTTTGTGCAATAAGATTATAAAGTGACATTATAAGATTAAATTTTAAAATTGAAGGATACATTTTAAAGATTTCTTTAAAGTAAACATATTTCCTGGAGAGGAAGATTTAATGCCTTAATGATAGCTAATTTTCCCAAATAAATATATAAAGGTAAGGTAAAACCAATTTTTTTTTAATTTGGACGAATCGATTCTAAAATTTTATGGGAAAATAAATATATCACATTTATCAAGCAAATTTTAAAAGGAAAGACTGATCAATTGCTTGCACTAATGTAATGGGCGTTATACTGTACTATTTTTACAATATGGTTATCAAAACTGTGCATTATTGGCATGTAAGTCATCATGCCAAACAAAACAGAGTATAGTCCAGAATAGAAATAAATATACATGAAAATGTAATATATAATATTTGACACTAGAAATAAGTGGGGCAATTGTGAATTTTTCAATAAAAGGTAATAGGATAATTGACTATACATTCAGAAGCAATTAATTTAATTTGCTACTTCATATAATATTTTAAAACCATTCCTAGGATAAAGATCTTTTAAAAAAAAAAACTTTTAACAGTATTAGAAGCAAAGAAGCAACAGAGAAAACTCAGAGACTTAATAGAATATAATTGACAGATTCGACTGGATGAAAATTTAAAACTTTTGTGCAGTAAAACAGCCCATAAATAAAATCAAGGGAAACACGACAGATACCGAGAAATGTTTACAATATATTTAACAAAGTGTTAATATATACAACAGTACAGAAAAATTATTTTTTTTAGAAAAACAAACTTACCAGAAGAAAAATAGGAGTAGGAATGAAAAGCCACAACATAAGAGAAAACAGCTCAAAGGATAATAAGCATATGAATTCACCCTCACTGGAAGTCGGGGGATTGTGAATTAGAACAATACTAAGACAGGATAGTTTGCTTATTGAACTAACGAAAACTATATTGATAAGATTCAGTGCTGGCAAGCATGTGAGAAAACATCCTTGTTAGGAGTGTATATTGGTAGACATGTGTATTGATAAATATTTTGGGAAGAATTTAAAGGTACGTATGAAAATTTTAAACGTTCCTCCCCAGTACTCTCATTTCTAGGACTTTCTTCTACAACATTTTTTGGAGAGCAATCTGGCAGTGATATAGCAAAATTTTAGTTTTCATTCCCTTTGACCTAACAATGCCATTTCTAAGTATCTATCCTAAGGTACAGGTAAAGATAATAATGACAGTACTTTTTACAATAAAAAATTAAAGTTACCAAAGATCTAACAAAGGAGGAATGGCAGAATAAATTACAAAATAGGCAGCCATTAAAAAGAATGGGTTAAAATGTAAGATAGCTAGCTAGTGGGAAGCAGGCGCATAGCATAGGGAGATCAGCTTGGTGCTTTGTGACCACCTAGAGGGGTGGGATAGGGAGGGTGGGAGGGAGATGCAAGAGGGAGGGGATATGGGGATATATGTATATGTATAGCTGATTCACTCTGTTATACAGCAGAAACTAACACACCATTGTAAAGCAATTACACCCAAATAAAGATGTTTAAAAATAAATCAATAAAAATAAATTTAAAAAAAGAATGGGTTAAGTCTGTAACTAGTAGCCTAGAATATATAATTGTATGACACAAGACAAGTCACAGAAATTATTCCATTTTTAGCTTAAAAAATAGAAGCATGAGCATATAGAGACATGACTATATGCATGTAGGATAAAGGATAGATACACACCAAGAAGTTAATGGTGATCACCTCTGGGGGTGGGATCAGATGAAAGAAGGACAGCATGTGATAAAAGACCAAAGACAAAACTGTTCCCATTCAGGAAGGAGGAGAAAGAAGAGGGGCCATGGCAAAAGGCAATAGGGGAGTGATCCAGACAGACAGAGGAGAACCAAGGGAGGACGGGGCCTGAGAGCCAAGGAAGGAGAATTTCAAGAGGAGGGAGAGAAGGGGTGCCGCGAGGCTTGGGATGGCGCAGCCCAGGGAAAGACAGCAGCTGATGAATAGTAGTGGTGGGAGCTGTGGTGCAGAGGGGATTAGGGCAGCCTTTGTCTATCCTGCCTGTGCATCTTTGTAGAAACAGAGAAATCAGAGCCCCACCTTAAACCTCCTGAATTACAAGTTCTGCAAGGACCACCCATATATGGTATGTTTGAAACCCTCCTCAGATGACCAGGTGTGCAGCCAAAGTTAAGAACTGCTGAGGGAAGGCACTGAGAGCTTAGTGAGTCAGGGGAGCTGAGTGTAGATCATTCTTCCACTAAGTGTGACAGATGAAGAATGGAGTGAGTTAAATCATAAAGCCACCGAAAGAGTCAGCAGGGTCAAGGAAGATTCAAGGATGTTGTTGGCTGCAGAAGAAGCCGATGGGGCAGAAAACATTAACTCTGAGAGGAAGATAGGGAGAAAAGGAAGGGGGAGAAAAAGAACTTAATGATTCTAGATTTTCTGCTATTTGTCAGGCATTTTACATATGTTATCACCATTATGACTCCTTTTACTGGTGATTAAGAATTACCATTGTTAGTTTTGAGGCATATATCACCACATCTGATTTTCAATGAGGCAAGTGAAGCTTAGGGAAGCCATGTAAATACTAAAGACCCAAACCCATGCCAACGGCTGAGCTCTTTCCTCTGCATCAGCCATGGATTAAAGTCTTGGAGGCAGCAGGCAGGGCTGGGGTCTAGGACTCACCTGGAGAAGTAGCTTGGAAAAAAGGAGGAACACACCAACTGAGACAGTGACAAGACAGAGACATGCAAGAGGGAACACATGTAAAGGGGTGGGGCATGTTAGTGCTTAGAGAAGGAGGCAGGGGGCAGTTAGGAAAGAAGTTGAGGTTAACCGCGGACTTCCTTCATTATCTCAGTAAAGCCAGGGCAAGGTGATTAATTCACTGAGAGTTAATGCTGGTGGTTCATGGATGGTGCCTGTGTGCTGCACAATAGAGCGGAAAGCGAGCCTTTGCCTTTCTCTCCCAGTGAGATGTGGATTAGTCACTCAACAACCAATCTGTCAATCTGGAAGCCAGGAGCACGGATGAGCACCGATGAGCTGAGCTGCCTGCAGCTAACTGGGAACCACAAGAAGGAAGAGCGAGGGTCCTACCTTCCAAGAGCTGACAGTCGAGAGTTACTAGCGCGAGGTTTATTCACCAACTATGAAAATTGTCTGACTAGAACAACTCCAAAAAACTGACGATCCCTTGCTTTGCAAAGGTCACGTAGAAATATTCTTGCCATTGATGATCTCATGTCCCCCAGTGGTTTTGAAAGTAAATAGAGGTTGCATACCTTTGTGGCCACCCATAAGCAAAGGTAAGTATGCAAGAAAGAGGCATCTCCCTTCTGCTGAGAGAACAAGATGGGGTCTACAATTTAATTGTCCACGGTCATGTTACTGAACAGGAAGCATCAGGTGGTCATGCCTGTGCAGGTGCCTCTGGGCTTCCAGTCCAAAAGGATCACCAAAGTGTCCTGGAATAGTGAGTGGCTTCCAGAGACTTGGCAAGTGGCTGCTACCGAATGTCGTTTGCTCGTTATTCCAGAGTGGCAATCACTCAAAAGGGAAAAGCCCAGCATTCCAATAACTTTTTTGTTGAAACTTTATAGTCTCTGCTTAAAATATCTCCATGGTGCCCCTCTGGGTTATGAAACAATCAGATGCAATATTACTTAATAGCATCAAATGGACACTAGCAACTTACTAATTGAGGGATAATTGTTTAATTCAGGCAGCTACTACTTTGGTTTCAGTACTTTTTTTTCTTTGGCCAGAGAAAAGGTGGTGGTTCTGCATGGTTTGGCTATTACCCAAAAAATTTAAAAGTCAGACCCACATCAGAAAAGATATTAGAAAAGATACATTTTATATTTGTGGAAAACAACAAAAGCGTGGATTATTTCAGCACCACCAGTGTTTCTGTGTTATACTCATGTGGCGGAGAATAAACACCGCGCGCCCCGGAAGTTTGGGCTTTGGGCTATCAAAAAAGAAAGCAAAACCTGCTCTCTCACCTCCTCGTGTCACTGACTGTTTTCTTTTGCCCCTTTCACCCTGACCCCTTCTTCTTCTCAGGGAAGGTGAGATTCAAATCTCTGGAGCCCCCCTCCAATGCTGTCAAGCTGCCGTTCAGTGCTGTTCAGAAATAAGGAAAGAAATTTGACAAGAAGCCACCCCACATCTTGGCTGCCAGGAGAAATACCATCTTTGAGGTCATGCCATTCATGAAGACATTTTTATTATTGTTTTGTCCGTCTATTTTTCTGTTGTAGTCTCAGTGGAAGACGTGTGGTCTTGCTCGTGCAAAACCCATCTGGAGAGAATCCGTTCTGTCTTCTCCACGTCTTTGCTGCATTTCGGCTTCCCCAGCTTCCTTCCTCACCTGGCAAAGCTGGCTGGCTCTGGACGTTTTGCAGGCTGAAGAAAATCACCGTTTCGCCTCCAGCAAGGAACAGAAATGTGGCAACCCTGACTCCTCCTCTAATGAAGAAAGAGTGAACAAGTGCACTTGTTGGGCTTCTTCTCCCAGAGCCTCCGGGCTGGGGGAGCCAAGGCTGAGATCCCGGGACACCCCCCGGTTGGGCTGGGCTTCCCGCCCGCCCGCCCGCCCCCTTCCATTTGGGTCTAACTCGCTCCTCTCCCTCTTTCTGGATTTTACCGGCTGTTCCTGAAACAGCTTTACACACGATGGATCTCCACGTCCTTTTACAGGAAGTGCTCACGGACTGAGATGGCAGACTTTGCTCCCCGGCAAAAGTGAGTACCCATCGCGGGCTGAACCGAGAGCCCAGGGGTGACGGGGGATGGTGCGGGCGGCGCCGGGGCCGCGGATTCGAGGCCGCGTGCGGGGAGGCGAGCGCGGGCTGCTCCGGAAAACGCCAGAAACCCGGCGGAACCGCCCGGCGGCAGCCTGGCGGAGAACCGGGGCTCTGACAGCAGGGAGGTCCCCTCTCAGAGGAGCTAAAAATACTCTAGCCGCCCCCCACCCCTGCCGCTTTTACAACTGCACGCATTAGTCTTTCTAAAGGCATCTTCAGAAGCACCCTTAAGAATGAGTTTCGGCCTGACTGTGGGATTCTCAGAAGGTACATTATTTACATCAAATTGAAAACAAAAAAACTAGCGGGGAGGGGGAAGGGGTTCAGACAGGTGATGCGCCGACGGCGGGCTTGAGGATTCTACCAGCAGCACCAGCACGCGCCACGTCCCGGGTATCCGGCGTGCAAAGTTGAGCGGTACCCGTGCTCACCCGAAAGGCGTGGCTCCCTCCCCACCAAAAAAAGGCAGTGGGAGTAGTGGCAGGTAAGCAGCCTCCTGGCTGTCATCCGGAGCCCAGCCGAAGGGAGGCGGCCCGACCTCAGCAAAGGAATTCCAGCTGCAGAGGCAGCTGCGGGAGCCGCTGGAGGGAAGAGGACCAGAGAGGAGAGGAGAGCGGAGAGGAGGGGAAGTCAGGCAAACTCAGGTAACTGGGGAGCCAGAGCGCTGCCGCAGCGAGGGCTGAAGTTCCAGCTCTTTGAGTGGGAGAAAATCCTTTTAGTGGCCTCTACCTGTGTCCTGGGCAAGCAGCCACGTTGCCCTAATAACAAGCAATTTAGGATTTTCGATGACTGGCCTTGAAAATGGTTGCAAAACAGTATTATTAATCTGGAGGGATTCGTTTGTTTTCATTCATCAACTTGGTTGGCAAAGATTTCCCACCCGAGTTTCATGCTTCTTGGTCGGGGGAGTGTTGCTAATCCCACCTCTGCCTCTGGCTGTGCAAACTTGGGCAAGACACTTATGGTGTCTGGGCCTCATTTTTCCTTGCAACGTTTAGGGCAATGTGTATATATATATATATATATATATATATATATACCACTAACATTGTATGTGTGCATATGTGTGTGCAACATTTAATGCAATATATATATTGCCCTAGATGTGTGCATATGTGTGTATACATACACATCTACTATATATATATATATATATATATATATATCACTACTTATATATGAATATATGTAAAATTAGTGGGGCAAAAGTGCTGCAGAATAGTGTAAGAAAGAAGCTGATGAAATTTTAAATTTCAGTGGTTCTTAAAAATTGGGGATCATAAGTCCTTTTGAGAATTAGATATGAGTCCTCTCCCAAAGGAGCAGGGGGTGGGGAGGGGGAATATTCTTATGCAATGTACATAAAGTTTTGAAAGCAATCCCTGGGGGTTTTTGGACATCCCCTGAAGACCCTGCCTGAACCCCAAGTGAACATCCCTTGCCTTCCTTTCAAGGGCCTGCATCAACCTTCCAGCCAAACCTCTGCAGGGAGCTGGGCTGGCTGTGGGAGTAATCTGGCAGGCTTCCCTGGGGGTCTGGAGTCAGCCGTGCTGCTGAAGGGAGAGCCTTCCTTTCCTGAGTGAGCTCCCGGGACGCTGTTTCCCAAGGGCTTCACCAGTCTCTGCCTTGTGGGGAATCCTCCTTACAAACTCTTGTAATGACTTTCCTAAGGTCATAATCCTGAGCCCTGGAGATTTCACTCCTGCAAACAGCACTGGAGAACACCTACAGAGGGTCACTGTCTCAAAAAAGAGCTCTTCTTGTCCCCTAGCGGGATGTCAGACAGTGAGACCAAGGCTTGGTTTTGAAACGAAGTGCTATTTGCTCCCCGATGCATAGTAGGAATAGTAATGGTCTTCTTTGGGACCTCTGCACTTTTCCTTTAAGGTACTAGGGACTCATGCCTCGTGGGACCTGGGTCTTCCATTGGCAATGCCAGCAAAGTGTAGCAGAGGACACAGGGAGCTTTGGAGCCCAACAAACCGGGCTTCAAATCTTGGCTCTCACAGTTCAGGCAAGTCACTGAACTTCTCTGAGTCTCACTTTTCCTATTGGTGAAATAGGGAGCAATACTGCTTTCTTGCACAGTTGTTAGGAAAATGAAAAATAAAAACTGGAAATGCCTAGTCTATAGTCAATGAGAGACTGCCAGTATTGATATTAATGTGAGGTTATAAGTTAGTGGTAAATAGACTCCTGCTTTTTTAGAACAGTTTACTGTCTCCTATAGGGCTTATGTCAGCAGAAGAATGAGTAAAATCAGTCCTGGTTGAGTTATTCTGAAAGACGAATGGTGGGTTCAGAATACAATGTTGGGTTTACTGCTTCACCTTTGTCAAGCAGAGCGTTCTGTGCTGCCAGCAAGTGAAATGTGTCCAGACTGGAGTGGATTCTTGACCCTTTCTCTGAATTCTCTTTTGGCCCATAATCTTGAATACAAAACAGCTAGATCTGTGCCTGTGGCTACAAGCATCTCGGCATGGAAACTGGAGAAGTCTGATGGCTGCATCCTTCTCCAGATACGCCACAAACTGTCTCTGTAAAGAGAAATGTCTCCATTTCCATCTTTCTCAGCTCGGCACAGATTTAATCAACTCAACTAATACCCTCTGTCTCTCTCCGTGGTTCTGGCCCCTCAGTTGCAAGAATTGAATGACGTAGAAATGGGGGAAAGAACTATCAGGATCTTAAAAGGAAAATGTATTCGTTCTAAGTAACCATTCCAAAGATCTATCAGTATATTCCGGCAAAGCATTCTTGAATGCAAAGATGACAGTATTGATACCTACTATTCACTGAGTCTTCAAGGTGTACTAAGCACTTTCCTACATTCCTTCAATTAATTCTCACAGTAACATTGCAGGGTCTGGATTAGCACTTAAAGCTTTACAGATATGGAAACTGAGGGTTAGAGAAATTTACGTGACTTGCCCAGTCTGCATAGCTGGTAAAAGGCAGAATCAGGATACAAGCCCAGGTCTGTCTGACTTTGACACCCACTCTTGTTCCAGACTCCCTGCAGTCAGAAAGTTTCATCATGCTAACTGGGTCCCAACCTAGTTCTTCTTTCGAAGGGCAGGAATAACCAAATCCTTTGGGTGACTTAAGTGGCATGAACGTACACTTTGCATGTGATACACATCAACAGGTAGCAATAAAATCACCTGTGGAGAATAATTTTCCTGCCCCTTCCCCAGCCCAGCTGTTAGACTCAAGAAAGACAACACTCACCCCCAGCAGGTGAGGCTGGCTCTCGGCCACTGACTTCCTGAGCAATTCGTTTAGGTCAGAAAGAGCTCTGAAAAAAAAAAAAAAAAAAAAACTCTGGAATTTTCATTCTCCATTGCCTTTAGAATCAGGACACTGTTTATTTATATTTGCCTCCGTGTGTCGAGCATTCTTTCATTCATTCATTTATTCCACAAATACTTGCTGAACTCTGAATAAGACAGACAAGGCCCTAGCTCTTGTAAAGCGGCTATGCTAGAGAGATGTATAAGAGACAGGTGAACAAATATATAAATCAGATAATTTCAGATATTGATAAATGCCATAAAGAAAGTAAAGAGAGGCTGGGGGCTCAGAGAGTAACAGGGCTTGGGGGCAACTTTAAATAGGGCAGCCAGAGAAGGTTTCCATAAGAAGGTCACCCTTAAACTTAAACCTGCAGAGTAAGAGGAAGCCAGCCCCATGAAAATCTGGGGAAAGGCTGCCTTAGCAGAAGAAACCTTGAGGGAGAGTTCTGGAAGTGAATAAATGAAACAGTAGAGCCTCAAATACAATGCAATAGCCCCTTAGAAATCAAGTCGAGTTTTATAAAGGAGAAATCACTGTTTGACTGCCTATTATGCTATTCTAGGGTGTTCTCTGTAATTTCTGCCTAGTTTATTTAATCTTCTCAGCATTCTGGTGAGTTAGCTACTCTGTCTTGATTTAATAGTTGAAGAAACTGAGACTTATAGAGGGTAAGCAGCTAGTCCAAGGCTATAAAGCTGGTATTTGAATCCCACAGTCTGTTTTGCAGAAAGTTTACCAAACTTTTTGCTAACACAGCATGTGGCCTTTGAGATCATCTCTTCTAGGGGATAGAGAAAGAGCTAGCAGAAAGAAAATATCAAGTCTATTAGGTAGCTAAATACTGCCAGTAATTTCTATTTGATGTCCCAGTTTCCAGTCAGCATGTCTAAACCTGCACTGCGTAGTACGGTAGCACTAGCCCCATGTGGCGACTGACCCCTTGAAATGTGACTGACTCGTGCAAGCTGAGATGTGCCGTAAAACTCGTACCAAAAAATACATGTCTATCTCAGTAGTTTTTATATTGACTGTATGTTAGAATGGTAGTGTTTTAGCTGTAGGGGTTTAGTTGAAATATATTATTAAAATTAATTTTCCCTGTTTCCTTTCAATTTGTTTTAATGTGGTTAGTAGAAAATTTTAAATCACATATGTGACTCGCATTATAGTTCCATCAAACGGCACTGCTATAGACGAATCAGTTGACAGAGATAGGATAGGAAATTTTTCCTCCTTCTTCTTAGCATAACTTTCCCTTTATTCTTGGCTAAGGCTCCTTCGCATGTCTATCCCTTAATACAGTTTCTCGGTGAAACAGTAGACAAGAGAAAAAGAGGTCCCTCTGTGTCCTCCCTCACCCTCATTATTCTGCTGAGTGGGTGATCATTCAAAGCCCACTACATCATGCCACTGTGGGATTTGATGAAATAGACTCAGTGGTTACTTTCATCACCAGAACCCATTCCCTTACCCAGGCAAATCTGAAGCTTTCAAGCATTCTATGACCAAAGGGTCATTTTGAACCTGGATATACTTTTACCATAAAATCATTTCCTAGGACAATGTTTTTGTCATTCCGAGACTTTGTAAAATCAGCCTGGCAGACAGCCAGGGTTTCATGTCCGTGTGCAAAGATCATTAAATAAATTATCTCATTGTGGTGATAAATGTTTCCCCCTCTCTGTGCTTTCGCTTAAAACAGCTTGAACAAGATGCAGTCCAAGTTTCCAGAAGGGCTGTTCCAAGGACATCACAGAAGGCCATTTTGACTTCTCCTCTTGTCCACTAGCTAAGGTGGCCTTGAATATGTCAATGCAGTGAAGATATGATTGGTTTGATGTATTCCAAAGGGAAGAACGTGCAGATTCTGGGGTGGTTAGGGGAAGCCTCTGGCCTGGGGTGTCAGAGGCCTGGATTCGACTTTTGTCTACTGGTTTGTATGTTACCCTCACCCTCATTCCCCCAACAATCTTGTAGAAAGGTCAGAGTTGATGAGATAATGCCACAGAAGATGCTAATGGAGAAATGTACAATAAAATGATTGGCTGTGGACTGTAGACATTTGCTACAGGGAAGAATTTCCCTTCTGCAGCTTTCTACAGGGTATACAGGCAGACTTAGGAGATATTGCTGGTTTGGTTCCAGACCACTGCAATAAAGCAAATATTGCAACAAAATGAGTCACAAATTTTTTGGTTTCCTAGTCCATATAAAAGTTATGTTTACGCTCTACTGTAGTCTTTTAAGTGTGCAGTAGCATTATGTCTAAAAAGCACTGTACATATTTTAGTTAAAAAATACTTTATCACTAAAACATGCTAACCACCATCTGACAACGCAATTTGTAAAAAAAGAAAAAAGAAACCCAAAATATCTGCAAAGTGCAGTAAAGCGAAGACCAATAAAATGAGGTATGCCTGTACAAGATGCTCTTTGAGATATACGAATGGCATTTGTTTCCACTCGAAATCTAAATCTTGGGGGGAAATAGCAGTAAGAAGCTGACAGGAGCGAACTTTAGTGTATCTACCTCAACAGTAATATGTATTTTTCGGCATCTTCTAAGCCAAGCGGTCTGTGCCAGGCTCCATGGGGGGAATTTAAAAATCTTAAAACAAGGTCCTTGCACTGGGGGAGCATGTTATCTCGCTGGGAACATGGGCATAAACATGAAATACCAGGAGCAATGTAAGATGAAATTTACTAAGTGTTACCTGGACACTTAGAAACGGACAGTTAGAGTTCGGAGATTCCAGAGGGCATTGTGCCCCCAAGCCCTAAAGTACATTGAGAAAAACAAGGTAAGAGATGGACATTGAAGGGTGTAAGGCTGGGCTGTAGACCAATGGACACTGGGGGTAGGGGATGGTGGGAGGAAGGCACTCCAAGTAAGGAGATGAGCACACCTGGCCCGGCGATGAAAATGTGCCTGGAGTGTTTAGTGATGTGAAAAAGGACAGTTGGAATCACCAGGGAAGCTTTTAAAAGTTATTGAGGTTCCCAGCCCATTCCAGACTTTTCATTTAAGAATGGGGCCTGGGTGCCAGTGTTATTGTTGTTTGTAATCCAGAGTATTCTAACGTGAAGCCAGAGTTGAAAGTGACCTAGCAAAAGCACAAAGTCTTTGTCTTGTCATCATGGACAATAAAATTAAAAGGGTAATATTTTCAAGGGAATGAAATGGACAATTAAGATGTATGGTCTTTATTTTGTAGGAGTTTTATATACACGAAGGCAGTCTTTTTAATTCACAGACAATTGTTTGTAGTGATTCTGTCGACTTGGATGTTGTGGCTGAATGGTGTAGCCAGCTGCCCACTCCTGTACGCTGTGTGCTTTAGGGGTGCCCTTTAGTCAACCCTGGCTAAGTGTGAGGCGATGGGTATCTCATAGCTCTTTGTATCCACCAGGCTTTGTGTAGTCATTGCAAAGGGCTTCATTATCATGCCCATTAGCGCCCACAGTAGCTATTTTTTAACAGTCTGTAACCTTGCCTCACCTTTCCAACTTTACAAATTGGGAAATGGAGTTTAATTACTTGTCTTGGGCCTTGAGGCTTGCTGGCAACAGAGTGAAATGAGGATTCTCAGCCACTGAATTCCCCGTTTCTTAAGGCGTGTGTGCCCCATCTCCTGCTGCTGTTAGAAAACTCTGTACTTAGCCATGTTATTTCTTCAATGAATGAATGTTACAGATCAGTAGGTAAAGGATGACTAGTCTGCCCCAGCTGGCAACACTGTGATTATAAGTGTCAGCGGCCCGCAGGTAGCTGCAGTGGTCCCAGGAGCCGCAGCCCTATCATCTTGGAATTCAAGTGAAAGCGTGGTCAATTTTACCCACTCTTACCTGTGGGAAGTGAAGTCTCTGTAGTCCCAGAGCTTTCAGGCTGTTCTGATTTCTCTTCTCTGAAGCCTCTGTTCACTGAAAGGATGATGGGTTTTGTTACACACCTAAAAAAAGAGAAGAAAGCCCAGCAATTTTTACAAGCTGCCTTTTTAAAGAATTCCATGTATGTCTTAACTTCTGGGTTTATTGCCAATGGTGAGGCTGGGAGGTCTTTATGAAGGGTGATGGAACAGAGCTAGAGTCTTAGCATTGCATCCTGTTTAGGACATGAGGATAGGGCAGTTTTGTGCCATTCCAAAATGGTTATTTTCTTTTCTCTTTCTCTGTCTTGAAATCCATTACTGATTTAAAAACAATTTCCAATCTCTTTAGCTATAGCAAAAAGCAAGCCTGTAAAACAGTGGTCCTTGACACTGACTGCACACGAGAATCACCTTAGGAGCTTTAAAAAATAAGGCTGCCCGGGCCCCATCCCTAAACCCATTAAATCAAGATTCTGAGCATGGAGCCTGGGTATCGTATTTATCTACAGTTCTCCAGGTGATCTCTGCTAAAAGCTGACCTTACTTCTCAGCTAAGGTCCAAATCTTCATGACTTATTTCTGTTTCTTCTTCTGCCTTGTTTTAAGTGTCATGGACCCCAGAGAAGCATTCAAACCATATTTTCATTGGGTAGCAACTTCATCAGTCTACTCTTTGGAAGCAGGATTTCTAGCATAAAATTGAGGTTTCTACCTATATAAACTAACTCCATATTCAGAGTGGCGCTGCATGGCCTCATGACTAAAATTTCTGTATGTGCAGTTTGGTAATCAAGTTGCCAGAAGCTTGGAAGATAAAGGTTAAGCCTCCCTGCCATCCATGTGTTAGATTTCCCAGTTGCCATGTTGGTATTTAGTCACCTAACGCTTGCTTTCTGTCTCAGCCATTTTAAAGCCAGATGACTCCATTCCCGTTCACACCCTTATTAAAAATATAATTACAGCAGTATTCTCTGTTATTGGGTAGACTTTATTAGGTGAATTGGCCAAGAACTAACTAGGTTGTGTAAAACTCTCTCGGTCTCAGGAAAACATTTGTGTTGCAGAGGCCACCAGCCTCAGACCGGGCTAAAGGAGTCATGAATCTGGGTTTGGAAAGAGCCAGTTACAAGTCATACTAAATAGAGAAGAACTTAGGTTATGGAAGGTGATTCTAGAATCAATCTGAGAATAATTATCCAGGGTCCGGTTAAGTCTAAGACGCCAACCCTTCTCAGAAGGTCGTATGAATACCCAAAAGTAACCAAGTTCTTGTGCTAGATTTGGGGGGAGGGGAGAGGATGGACCACTCCACTTCTCTGGAGTGCTGAGATTGCAGGATTAGGAGATGAGAAGGTGTTAAGGAGGTTGCAGAGGGAAAGATAGGCAGAGGTCTACTCTTAGCCAAACATCATGGGCATCAGCAATTGTTATTTGCTCAACTAATATTTATAGAGGGTCTGCTCTGTGCCAGGGACCGTTACAGGATAAAGTGATGATGTTCTTGTTCATCTGAAGTTTACATTGCAGTGAGAGGAAACAGATATCCATACTAAGAAACAGATAAATAAACTAAAATCACTTAGTGCTATGAAGAAAAACGCAGTGAGGTAAAGGGATCAGACCAATGAGGGCTGCCTTCAATAGGTTTACAGGAGTTGCCCTCTCTGAAGAGGTGGCATTTGAGCTAGCGTATCAGCGTTGAAGAGAAAGTCACACAAAGATCGGGAAGAAAGAACCAGGCAGAGGGAAGAGCAAAAGCCCTGAGGTTGGAAAAGGTTTGGCGTGTTCAGGAAACAGAAAGGAGACCGGTGTGTCTGGACACTTAGGGAGGAAGGGATACAGTCAGACAGGAAAACAGCCCTGAGGGCCCGAGGTCATGCATGGAATTAGGATTAAGTGCTTTAAGGAAATCACTGGGAGCTTTTAAGTAGGGGAGTAATGTGTCTTACACTGCATTTTAGAGGTCTCTCAGGCTCCTATGTGTAGAGTGCATTGTAGACTGGAAGCAGAGGAAGAGCTTGGGAGGCTGGTCAGGAAGTCCGGCAAGAGGTGATGCTGGGGCAGTTAAGGGGTAGCAGTGGGTAGAAGAAGTGTTGGATTCAGGATGTGGGGGTAGAGCCAGCATGGCTTTCAGATGGATAAGGCCAGTGAAAGTGATACCAGACCTAGTCCTGTCTGAGATCATTGCCCCTGCCCTGTCTCGACTTGGGCCACTGGTTTTGAACCAAAATGGAAAAACATTTAGTGTTATTTGAAAACATGGGGGATTTTGGCCTTAACCTATTTAAGCAGGGAAAAAACCAAATTCCTGTCCAAGGAGAAATTCCTGTTTGTTGTTTTTTTACCTCCTAACCAGAAAAATTTCATCCTGTCTCATTAAGACTGTTCTGATGGGTTTTGATGTTTCTGATTAGTGTGCTTTTTGTAAGTGCTGGAAATGTCACATTCACATTGCTAGTTTATCTCTTTTCCGAGTATTTTGACTCTTGGGCTATATTAACTGAGCCCTTCATGCTGTAGGACATTTACACGTGGTCTTTTGCAGTTGGTCAGTTTCTCCATATAAACTCTAACATCATAATAGCAAGCATTTAATGAGCACTTACTATATATATCAAGGCATTGTTTTAAGAATTTCACGTTTTAACTCCTTTATTCCTCCTACCCATCCTTTAGTTAGTGTCCTTATTATTATCATTTTATAAAAGAAGAAACTGAGGCAAAAAATAGTTTAAGTCATTCACCCAAAATCACACAGCTGGTAAGTCGCAAAGCCAGGTTTTGAAAAGAGTCTGGTTGCAGAGCTTGGCTGTACCACTTTCCATGGATCTCCTTTTCAGTCTTTCCTATATCACTGAAGCTGCGACTTCGGAATTAAACTTGTTTCTCCTGCAAAAACCTAAAGGTACCACTAGGGGGCACTTCAACTGAGCAGGGCTTCCAGGAGTGGGACTGCTGGGGAAATAGCATAATTCAGAGGCTGGATGATCCAGCCGCCTCCAGGAGGGCCTCGCATCTGAACCGCCTGCCATCTGCCAAGGTGGAAGGATAAATGCCCACCAAGGGAGCTGGCTGGACAAAGGTGCTGACACTAGAGGACACTTGAGGAAATGCTCCCTCTTCTCCACACCGCCTCTTCTGCCCACTATGCATAGTTCCTGTAGTTGTACCCACCTACCTGTCCCCTCTCAAAGGATGGAAAATACCAAAGTTACTCAGTAAGCCCTGCAGCAAATTCTAGTAGCTCTCCAGGTCATCTGAGGCTGACCTTCAGAAACTAACCGAAAAGGAGTCATTAATTCAGTTGTGATCACAGTTTTGCTTTAAAAATATTGAAGAGTCTCCCTAGAGTTGTATTATTAGAAGTTCAGTAAGTCTGGTGAACACAGGAGGTCATGCTGTCTTCTGTACCTTCTACTGAATATCGGCTCCAGGAAAGTCTTCTCTCAAGTGACTTGGTTTTCCAATAATCAGCGTGAAAGTAACAGACCTTCCCCTCTTCCTAATGGTGGTAATGACAATGAATTTAACAGAATGGAGGTTTTTACAAAGAAGCTCATTAAAGTTTCTTTAACTCCACTAATGAATTCTCCAGCAATGACTATAAAGGCAGTAATTGTGGCAAAATTCCTCTTCTAGAAGTTTTAGCTTGTTATGTATTTTAATTAAATAGAAGGCAATTTTTTTTGCTCCAGTTGCCATAGGGTAGCTTTCTATTCAGATTGGTGTGCAATCATGGGAATTGTTGAATCAAATCATCAATCTGCTCATTCAACTGTTTGACTTTCAATAACGTGTTATTTTAAAATGATATACATGACAGATATTTCCTATGGTTATATTAACTTCCAAATTCAAAACTACAAAGGAGTCAAAGAAATATAGTTGCATTTGCATTAGGCTATCATCTTACTGAAGTTAGGAAGATTTCAGTGGAACATCAATTAATTACAGAAAGCTTGAAAGCCATTTCAGGCCTTTGAATATCCTCCAAATAGCCCAGAATTCTGCAAACAGCATAATTCTTTTTTAATTTTATCTTCAAATCTGTAAGGTAAATTCCTCCTTTATTGGATGGTTTTGATTAAATACTCAGCAGAAAGTGAGAGTGAATGTGTATCAAATGTAGATACGTCTTAAAACCAAGTCATTCAAAGATCAGAAAAATGTCATGGAAGCTATGTGATCATAGGGGTGATGCCATTGCTTCATTTGGAGTTTGACCAGAAGAGTTTTCTTTTTCTTTTAGGAAACTTTTCTGATTTTACTTTTCAAAGGACATCGCTGAAACCATAACATTGTTCATATCTGTGACTTTTAAATTTTTTATTTATTTTTGTATAAGGTTTAAAATTCAAGGTAAGAAAGAATATTCAATAAAAAATAGGCCTTCCCTCTCCTGTCCCATGGCTACCCAGTGCCCCCAAAGGCAATCACTCATATTATTATAAAAATATCCTATACCTTTGCAAAAATACACTATGTATATAAATATAGGCTAGGTGTCCTTTTTTTGTTATTTCACATGAGATGCTGTGCTCTGGGAAACCAGAACCTACATTCTATTATGGACCTCCCAGTCCTACCAACACCGATCCCTTATTGAACCTGGAGCTTCCTATCTCAGCTCAAGTGTATTATTAGAGGATGCACAGCAGTATTTTCAGAGGAGGGTTCACCTGCCAAGTACAGAGGAGAAGATGCAATTACATGAGATGCCCACCCTGGGTATTGGTGGACATGTATTTTCTGTGGTGAGTTTACAAATAATCCAGATGGAGTCATTAAGTATCGGGATAAGAGTCCTGGGGTCTCAGCCTTCTTGGGCTCAGACTTCTGCAGGGACTTAGGGATGTTGGGGTTCCCTTAGCTCCCAAAGCTGCCACACATGCCCACTTTCAGAAGGCTGGTGGTATAAGCTCCTCCCGGCATTCCCCGAGCCTCAGTGCCATCTTTTGTGTTGACCTAGGGCACAGCTTGTCCATGGTCATCACTCACTAATGACCATTATATGCATGTCTCCTCTAGTGGATCACACAGGAGAGCATGGAAGGCCTAAGAAATGCGTTCACTTCCTTATTTCATCTCTCCTGAACTATCATCTTACTTTGTTCCAGAAAGAATTCCCCTTTGTCTCCACCTACCACACTAAGATGCCCCCGTGTAAGCCCCCCAATTTTTGTGCCCCCACTCACACTCTATTGTCTGCTTTCCTCTGTCAGACACCATCCTCCTTTGAACGGAATGTTCCTAAGAATGTATTAAAGAACTTGGTCAGCCGTTCAGGCCCCCATAGTTCAAGAAGTGAACACTCCCAGCATTTGCAGTTTAATAGCAATGGTTCAACCTAATATCTGTACTGGTGGGAACTACTAGCAGCTAGGTGGGAGAAACATATTTGGGGCAGGTGAAGACCTCCAATCACATGTGGCAGTAGTTTCCTCTGCGGCTGACGTGTAATATTACAAGTATGGAAGCCTTGTTGTTATCCAGCTGAGTTAAAAGTAAGCCCTCGGTGCCAAAAGTAAGCCCTTACTCTTTTTTGTTGTTGTTGTTGTTGTTGCGGTACGCGGACCTCTCACTGTTGTGGCCTCTCCCATTGCAAAGCGCAGGCTCAGCGGCCATGGCTCACGGGCCCAGCCGCTCCGCGGCATGTGGGATCTTACCGGACCGGGGCACGAACCCGTGTCCCCTGCATTGGCAGGCAGACTCTCAACCACTGCACCACCAGGGAAGCCCAGCCCTTACTCTTATTTCTAAACATCAGTGAATTAGGATCTTGTAAGAACCTGGAACTTGCCCTCTGAGTAAGAGTCTCGTGTGTGTCTTGCCAATGAGAACTTTCACTGGAATCAGATAGACTCAGCACAAATGTCAGCTCTACCCTTTCAGGGACAAGGCTGTGGAGCAAGTTAGTTGCCTGCCTGTGCCTTACTTTCTCATCTGTACAGTGAGGACACTAAAACTTACATTGCAGGGTTGTTGGGAAAATAAGACAAGATGAAGTATGTAAAAACACTTGGCACCAAGGAAGCACCCAATTCATGGGAGTATCACTTTCATCAGAGAATTCATGGCTTACTGGGAGACCAACAAATGTACAGTCAGCGAGGCAAAATTCCAAGGGCATGGAGTAAGTGTTGAGTGCGAGCTTAGCACGCATTAGTAAGCTTGTGAGGTCCTCAGAAATCCTTGTATGGGCCACTCAGTTCAACCGTTTCCCTTCCTTCTTGCACCAGCAGACCAACATGGCACTTCCGGTTGGCAACCCTTATAAAAGAAGTTACCTTCTCTGGATACAGAAGCAGCATATTCCTTCTTTCTGCTGAATCTGCTTTGAGGCTGTGCCTCAGAGCAGGTATGTGACTCATGGAAAGTTTGCTTAACTTCTTTCGAGTGTTAGTCTCCTTATTTGTAAAATAAGATAATGAAGATAATGCCCTATTCCAGGATTATTTTGAGGATAGACTAAGATAATGGATGACCTATAGTCTATAGTTCGTCCTCAGAACAAGCTCGTTCCTTTCTCCCGTGACCCCACATATGTGGATGGTTTGAACCGTGCGTCACACATGGAGGGAAGGCTCTGGAATGATAACAGATAGTTTGTTGACTTGGTGCTTTGTACATCCAACCACAAATGGCATACTTTCAAGGCCATTGTTCTTCCCAAATACTTAACAGGGGAGCTAGGTTATGAGCCTTTGGTACCCAGATCTGATAAGTATTCAGTAAGACTCAAGAGAGATGAAGCTCGGCGATCAGCTGAATATAACTTCTCCATTTGCCTTACCTTTGATGCCACAGGCAAATCAGAGCCCGCTGGGCAGTGTGCAATTCTGAGAAATGAGGAGAAGGCAGAAGTACCTGTTCTTCCTCTAGTAAAGCCAAGGAAAATGGAAAAGCTCAGAAATATATCAGCACCACTAGCAAGCATAAGAGGGAAGGCAGTTAATGTGCCACAAAACTCACATTGCTGGGGAAAGCACTGCTCCCCGCTGATGTTAGAGAGCCTGTCAGACTGGCCTCAGACTGGACAAAGCCCTGAATGGCCAGAGACTGGACTCTGCAAGAACCAGACCCTAGGCACCGAGGATTGAAAGCCAACCTAATAAAGCCGGCCTGTTTCCATTTCTGAGCAATGAAATGATATGGGGTTTGTGACTCACTGACCCACTTGGAAGGCCAAACAATTAATGAAAGCAAAGTGCTTGGCTTCTTTTGGCCACGTGGAGGGGGCTTCAGACTTGGATTGCAGTGTGTGCACCAGAATGAACTGTCAGGTTTAGATGCTTATTATTATTCGCTATTTAATTTGGGTTCTTTCCGTTTATTTCTGATTTGTTAAACATAATTGTGATTAGTGACATAATTTCATTTGAGAACAAATGTGTAGTAAGAATCCAGTAGTGAAAATCTGTAAGAGACTAAAATAGGTTTAGGAACTGCAGTAACATGGGCTCCAAATGTCCTATGTTAGGTTGTTAAGGTGAACATCAGTAATGTACACGGGGAATACTTTGAAATCTAAGGCATGGTCAAAATGTAATAATTTAAAGGTTGTGGATTCCTTTTAAAACAGAAGTTGCTGTGGCTTAGGGAAATCTTCAACGGGAGCATAAGCAATGCTTATGGATTCTCACCAAAGTAATCAGGAGACTGTGTATGTGAGAACTTGATGAATACATGTTCAAGTGTAAAACAATTTCTCCCCACAATGGTAATTCATGAAGGCCTACTTTACGAAGTGGCCAGTGATTGGGACCTTCTTTTTTTCTTCTCTTTTTTCTTTTTCTAACGTGATTTCTTTTTTTTTTTTTTTTTAATTTTTGAATCTTATTTTATTTATTTTTTTATACAGCAGATTCTTATTAGTCATCAATTTTATACACATCAGTGTATACATGTCAGTCCCAATCGCCCAATTCATCACACCACCACCCCACGTGGCTTTGCCCCCTTGGTGTCCATACGTTTGTTCTCTACATCTGTGTCTCAATTCTGCCCTGCAAACCGGTTCATCTGTACCATTTTTCTAGGTTCCACAAACATGCATTAATATACGATATTTGTTTTTCTCTTTGTGACTTACTTCACTCTGTATGACAGTCTCTAGATGCATCCACATCTCTACAAATGACCCAATTTCGTTCCTTTTTATGGCTGAGTAATATTCCATTGTGTATATGTACCACATCTTCTTTATCCATTCGTCTGTCGATGGGCATTTAGGTTGCTTCCATGACCTGGCTATTGTAAATAGTGCTGCAATGAACATTGAGGTGCATGTGTCTTTTTGAAGTATGGTTTTCTCTGGGTACATGCCCAGTAGTGGGATTGCTGGATCATATGGTAATTCTATTTTTAGTTTTTTAAGGACCTCCGTACTGTTCTCCATAGTGGCTGTATCAATTTACATTCCCACCAATAGTGCAAGAGGGTTCCCTTTTTTCCACACCCTCTCCAGCATTTGTTGTTTCTGGATTTTCTGATGATGCCCATTCTAACTGGTGTGAGGTGATACCTCATTGTAGTTTTGATTTGCATTTCTCTAATAATTAGTGATGTTGAGCAGCTTTTCATGTGCTTCTTGGCCATCTGTATGTCTTCTTTGGAGAAATATCTATTTAGGTCTTCTGCCCATTTTTGGATTGGGTTATTTTGTTTTCTTAAAATTTCTTAATTTTTAAAAATGAACTCTCAATATTTGGAGGATATCAATCTGTTTTCTACAATATTTGTTCTATTTTCCCTGATTTGGTGATTGTCTTTTAATTCTGTTGAAAATATTTTTGACAAACAAATTTGTAAATTTTTGTGGCTCGAAGTCTATCACATGTTTCCTTTGTGATTACTTTTTAGCTGTTCATTCAACAGGTACTTATAGAGTGTTATGTGTTTAGGCACTAAGCAAGATACTAGGGATAAAACAGAAAACAAGACAGAGGTGACTTTGCCTCCTCAGAGCTTACAGCCTAATGAGGGAGACAGACAAACAAAACGCAGGCCATTTTATAAATAATATAGCTTATTGTAAGCTATGCAAGGGAAGTACAGAGTGTTTGAGACACTTAATCTGGAGTTTGGGGGTAAGGGAAGGCTTCTGGAAGAAAGCAGCTTCCTAGCTGAGAATGAAGTGACAATGACAATGTGAACTGGGGCAGAGGAAGCAGTATGTGTGAAGGTTCAGTCACCTAAATGCTAAATGTGCTCTGTGCTTAGAGCACGGGTGTGTGTGTGTGTGTGTGTGCATGTGCCATGGGGTGAGGGGAGCAGCGGTCAACAGTATGAGCAGAGGACCCTTGGGGAGGCTGCTGCCATGGTCCAGGAGAGAGGTAATGATGATGGGCAGGGAATGTGCTGCGTAACTCATGCCTTTTCATTTGAAAAGCAGTGCTTCAGCTGTATATATTACGTTCTTATGCACATCATACTGTCTAAAGCAAAATGATTTATTTAGGTTTATTGTTATGTCCATTCTTGGGCCAGCATCACTGACCCAAGATACAGCATCACTGTATCTACTGGTTTTGAGTTTTATGAAACATTTAAACTGGTAGGGCATGTACCCTCTGATCACTTTTTACTTTCAAAATCTACTCTTGCCAGTGTGTTCTCTTAGATAAATTCAAAAATGATTTTGAAAAGTTTGAAGAGTATATGCATATATATAACATATATGTGGGTAAATACATATCTGTATATGTGTATATGTGTGTATGTGTGTGTTTACATATACACACACACTCGTATGCGTGCACACACACATAAAATTTCCCATTGGTAATTTGATTGGGAATGTGATAAACTCATAGTTCAGTTGTGGAAGAAATGGCATTCTCTTTAGTATTGAGTCAGCCCATCAGGAAGCATTGAACTTATTTGAATTATCTTTTATATTTCTTGTCAAAACCTTACAAATTTTTTCATATAGGCCCTCACATTTAGGAGGGTTAGGGTTATTCTTATGCATTTTATAATTTTAGTTTTTCATTATGAATGGATCTTTTTTCCATATCTTCTCTCTGATATTACTGAAATATAGGAAAAATACTAATGTGTGTATATTTTCTTTCTATCTATTTAACTCATTGTAATTAATTATGAGTTTTTAGTTGATTATAAGAGTTTGTAATCATGGTGTCTGTAAATAGTGATAATTTTTCTCCTTCTAATAGTTGCATCTAATTTCTATTTGATGTCTTACAATATTGATTATAATTTCTAGTAAATACTAATGATAACAGTGAGCTTCTTAATACCAATTTTAAGAAGAATGCCTCTTTGTTTAACACAGTTCAAAGTACATTCTGTGAGAACTAATAAAATAAACTTGGGAAATGCTCCAAATGAAATCCTGTCCCTCAGGGGTTCATTATTTATATTAATGTGTTGAGCGTCTGAGATCTGCAGTAAAGAAACATTCTACTGAGTTTGAGCATTTCTAAAATTCATTTGACCTCAGAAGTATTCTTCTCTCATTTGGAAATTTACATCAGTTATGACAGTCAAAATTATATTAATTTGATCTTACTTTTTTCAATATTTTGTGCATCCTTATCTCTATCTTTTTGCCATGTGGACTATGGTTTGGTTTTGCTATTCTTTTTTTCCAATAATTTAGAGGACTGTCATTCTTTTTTTATTTCTACAAATGATTGCACTTAAGATTTTTCAAAACGTTTCTACCTATACTTTATGCTTACCAAGGTCAAAGACAGGAACATCCATTTTCTAATCAAGTTCAGAATGAAATGGTGTGATTGAATTACCCCCTCACAGATGAGAAGTTTAATCCATTTTTACTTCCTTCCAACCCTTTTCTCAGTATTTATAAGAATAATTTAACATTTTCATTCAAGTTACTGTCGGTATTTTATATTACATGACTTCTCTTTCATGAATTATTTTACCTGCTCAGCAGGTAATCATTTACATTATATTCCTGGACAGTTCTATGGTTATCTGATTTCTGTGTCCATAGCTATTGTCATTTTACAACACAAGTTACTTACTTTTGACTTCTTATTTTAATTCATCTCTCAGGCAGCTAAAAGATGTCTTCAAGAATTATTGTAAGTAGGGCAAGTAGGTCATATATATATTTTTTTAATCCCTTGCTTAGCATGAACAAATTTCTGTCAGATTTCAGCATAATGATTTGTCTGGATATAGAATTCTTATCTCACTATCTTTCTTGCCTTTCGTATTTAGTCATGTGGTAGAAAAATCTGAGCTCATCCACATTTTTGTCTCTCAGTCACCAGCTTTTCTTCCTGGATTTTATGGGTTTTACATTCTAATTCAAATATGTTATCATAATGTATCTAGGTGTGAGCTCTTTTTACTGATTTTGCATAGTACTTGCCAAATCAATTCAATTTCCAGAGTCAGATCTTGCATTAGCACTGGGAAGGTTTTTTAAAAAATTTTTATAATTTTGAATATTTCTTTGGTTATATTTTCTTTATTCTCTTTCTCTCTTTTTTTAATTGAGGTATAGTTGAATTACAATGTTGTGTCTTAAAAAGGATACAAATGAACTTATTTACAAAACAGACTCAGACATAGAAAACAAATTTATGGTTACCAAAGGGGAACGGGGGATAGGAATAAATTAGGAGTTCGGGATTAACAGATACACACTAGTAAATGTAAAATAGATAAATAACAATGGTTTACTGTATAGCACAGGGAAATATATTCAATATTTTGTAATAACCTATAATGGAAAAGAATATTTTCTTCTTTAAAATATATTTTTTAAAATTTGAATGCTTTTTTTAGAGATGTAATTTACATCTGATAAAATACAAAGATTCTAAAGTGTATAGTTTTAGCAGTTTTACCAAATGCAAATATCTGAGTAACCCACATCTCTATCAAGATACAGAACATTTCCATCATTCCAGAAAATTCCCTCATGTTCTTTCCGAGGCAATCGAACGACCAGAAGTAACCACTGATCTGATTTCCATCACCTTAGATTAGTTTTGCCTGTTCTGCATATCATATAAATGGGACCTTACAATATTGTGTATGAGACTTCTTTCACTTTTTTCTAATGTTTTTTGAGATTTGTGCATGTTATTGCTTATATCAGTAATTCATTTCACTCATTGCTGAGTAGAATTCTATTATATGAATACACTGCAGTTTGTTTATTGATGTTGCTATTTGTGGATACCTGGGCTATTTCCAGTTTGGAGCTATTGATATTCTCGTAAGGGCTGTTGTGGACATATTTTTCACTTCTTTTGTATAACTAATTACCTGGGGTAGAATTTTGAGGTCAAAGGGTGGGAATAGGTTTAACTGGTAAGAAGCTACCAACAGTTTTCCAAAGTGGTTGTGTAAAATACCCCTACCAGCCATGTGAGTTTCAGCTGTCCTATAGCCCCACTACCATACAGTGTTGTTACTCTCATTTTAGTTGTCCTATTGGGTATGTAGTGGTATCTCATGGTGATAACTCTTCTCTTTTTCATGAGTACAAATTAACACTGATCTGATTCTGTTCCCCATTTTATGTATCTACCATCTCTTACCATGTTTATTCCTTTTAGGGAGTACAATGTGTACAGCTTCTATATTTTAGGGAGTGTCTGATTCTGTTTCTTATAGTGTCAGCTTTACCTCTTACCGCCTTCAGTGGACATATTAATGCTATTATTAATGCTATTCCTTTTTTGCTTCCCTACAATCCCTCCTTATCTCACCCAGCACCTTTTCTTCTTTCATCCCTTTATCTCGGAATGGCTGCCTGTCCTTTTCCACAGTGTCCTTTATCTACATCCGTTGAGGGTGAGAAACAGTTTTCTAAAATTGTCTTTGAGGTGATGTTTCAGTTCCCTTGTTATGCACTTTTTCCACTAGCTATGCTACTTATTTTTCATGTTTATTCATCCAGGAATGAAAATAAATCTCCTTAGACCCAATATTTGTGAACACATAGCATGTGCAGTGTGTTCCTGGACCTGCTCAATATGTACTGGGCTGTAAGTTTTCTGGTCCACAGCTGGAGGGCAGAATGACATGTCCTAGTTCAAGATCAGCTCCTGACAAGAATGCCACTGATAGAGCTCTGTGTATTGATTTAGGACCTTCTCTTCCCCCACTGTCTATTCTCCTGCACTCAAAATAGAGAACACAAAAATTCATCATCTTTAGAAAGCCCTTCTTCCATGGGCTCTTCCTTTCTCCCCTGTAGCCTTTTCTTATTGAATGTGTTCCAGGATTCATTGTGCCACTACTCAGTCTTGTAACATCCAACTTCATTGATTTCTGGGGATTGAGATTTTTATACAGATATGGAAGGGGCACCCAGCTGGGTTGAAGATGGCTCCATTTAGCAGAGGGATAGCTGTACAGTTTTCAGAAAAGGGACGAACACACTCCCTACCTTCTTTGAAGCCAACAGTTTGGCTTTGTTTCTAGCAGCAAATCACATGTTGCTTAATAATGATGATTCTCAATTCAGTGCCATGGGTTATGTTCATCTTAACATTTCAAGTTTCTGACTATAGACTGACTGAAGGTCTTGGTTTTGGGTATTTTTTAGTTTTCCTTCTCTCCCCTCCTCCACCCCATGTCTTTACAATTAATCAAAAATAGGGACATCTCTCCAGAAATCCAGTAAGTGTCTTTTTAAATTCTTTACAGTTTTAAGATTTTATCATTCTATATATTTCCCCCACAAATCTTGACTATACCTTCAGTTTAATCAAATCCAAGTTTGTATGAACAACTAACATGTTTCTCTATTTTACACATAAATAACGGCAAATACATAATGAACCCTCTAGAATTCTTTAGCATTGTCAAGTGCTGTCTCACCAAGAAAACCCTTTTACAGATGACCAAATGTCCTGGGGAAAGTGGTGAGAGGAAGGTAGTTAATCATATTTTTGTTGCTTTCTTAAAAAGGTGATTAGGTGTATGTCTGGAAAGATGTGGCATTATCATCTCTGAGTGACACTTGAATTCAAGTCAACTAATCTTCTCTGAGGTCCTGTGACGTATCAGGCACATTCTAGAAGTTAGCCATATAGAGATGTGTAAGACACAATCTCCTACACTGGGTAATTCAAATTCTCCCTTTGACCTCTACCACTGTCCTGTATGGAAATGGTGAGTCCAGTCTTTGGAATTGGGAAGAGTCTCCTATATTGTTTAAAAATCTTTTGACTCTCATACAAATGTATTTTTTAATCTCTTAGCATTATGTTCTTTATGTCTACCAGGAAAGCTTTTGACTCTGGAATTATATTGCATTGCTTCTTGGGGATGCTAAGATTGAAGAGGTGAGAGTCTTTGAAGAATGACACCAAAAGGCTCAGAAACTTAAGACTAAATCTCAGCACAGCTCTATGGGCATTTTGTAGGTACCCTCTGCTGTGTACAATGAAAAATCCCAAAACCTGCTCCCTCAGGAAATAGATCTACCCTAGTCATAAGATTCAAAATGTAACTAAGCATTTCATCATTGCTTATGAGTATGTATTATATACTCTCAGCCCAGGATACTTTTCTAATCCAGAAGTAAGACAACAATGTTAATTTCCAATCTTCTTTTGAGAGAAAAGTTTCACACAATTAGCCTTTGAAATATATATTCCCTAAAGTACCATGAAAACATTGTCCCATAAAACAGTGTTTCTAAGAAACACGCATGTCCTCATCTTGATGATTTTTCTTATCACAACCAATAAAAATAAGAGCTGTGTTGTTCTCTTAATGACCCTCAGAAAAATCAATCTCAACTTTCTCAATATTGGCTTAGGACACCAAGGATACCAAACAAAGAGAAACGTTCAAGGAGAGAAAGATTAACTACCTGCCCAAAATATTTAGTACAGCAATTCCGAGCTCTTGGTAAAGGCTCAAATTTCCCATGTTTTCCCACTAGATGAAAAGAGGATCCTTGCTATTAGGAAACCATATTCAAGAAGTTAGTCCCACTAATACTCCATATAAATTATTGCTGTCTTGACACAGATGTTTGACACTTATTAGCAAAGCTGTGTTAGACTAGCACAAAGCCCCCATCAGATCTACATTAACCCCTCCAGCCACTGGACCATCATTTAGTAGGTATCTGCTTCCCTCTGCACCATGAGTGGTGGACAATACTTCAGACCACAAATGGGCAGAATGATCCAAAGTTTTGGCACCATAGGATGCTATCTGCCTTCTTGTGATGATTTCAGACACAACCTAATGACACTTTGCCATGGTAGGAGCTCAAGAAATGTTGGTCTCTCACCTCTTTTCTTCTACTTAGTGGGTCTTGCTAGTTACATCCTCAGGAAAACGTCCTGCTGAGCAAGGCATCTTCTGTCACCACTGTCACCTCTAGCATAACCAGATATTTGATGGTACCTAAAGATTTTTTTTAAACCATATTTTACCAAAAGCCCAACCTCTATAGCACAAGAATCTACTTTGAGTTTTCTATTGCCTGTTGAAAAGGACAGCTCAGTCTTTCTAAAAGGATTGTTCTCAAACCAGGGAGCATATGAGGCAACATGTCAACAAGGTGGCCTCGTAACTGGTGCTCCTTCCAGGGCCAGATGAAAGATGTGGTTAACTCAGATCCTCTCCTGTCCCCACTGCCCTTTGGGGTGGGGTCTATCCAGGACACAGCTGACAGTGAGAGGTCATCAGGGATTTATAATGTGTTTAAGAGCAAAACCACGAATGGGGTCATTATGCACCATCCCCCATATTGTCAGAAGACAGATGCTCTGTTAACAGAGGAATTTCCACTGACACTTCCAGGGACACATAAAATAATTGCCACTTGAATGTTTTTTTCAGGCTTTCAAAGGAGTGTAGGAGTGGCCTAAGGCTATATTGCACTCATGTCTTTAGTCAAGGTTTCATTGATAGTATATCTTGTATTATTAGTTTATATTCAAAGTGATGCCCTCATGTATTTTTCTAACGGAGAAAGGAGCCCTATTATGATCACCGTTCTTAAGAGACTTTCGTAAAACATATTCATTTATTCTTTCAATCATTTGCAAGCAGCTCTTGCCTGCCCACCATGTTGGATGCTATGCTAGGCACCAAGATGAAAAGGTGACCACTGTCTACCTTCCAGAAGCACACAGTCTAGTGGAGGAGAGAGCGGTAATACAGTCACGGGTAGAAGCGAGGGCACTTATTGAAGAAGCAGGAAGAGAGTAAGGAGGAGATTCTATCGAGGAAATACCACACACAAACTTACAGTGATTCACATGTCCCTAATATTTTGGGCAACTGCAAGTAGTCTGATGGGCAGAACATACAGAGAAGAAATAGGAAGTGACAGCAAGTGTGGCTAAGAAAGTAGGCTGGGGTCAGATGGTAAAGAGCTTTGAGTACTGTGCTAAGTGGTTTGATCTGTGATTTGGGGGAGTCACAGTTAGTAGAAGACTTGAAGTCAGGTCTCTTGATTCAGAGGCTTGGTTTTCTCTGCTAGATTACACTCATCCCTCCAAGAGCTAGGGACCACCACCCTGGATTTGACTAAAGCTCACCCAATGGAAATATATAAATTACCTGTTAGAAGCAATAGGTGAGTTCTCTTATTATTATCTCCATTTTACAGATGAGGAAACTAAAGCATAAAGAAGTTAAGTAATGTGTCCAATGTCACACAACTAGTTAGGCGATCCCAGGCAATGTGACTGCAGAGTCTGTAGTTTTAACAACACTTTATCTTCCTTTGATTTGCAAAATTTATGCATTTGTCTGTGTTCTACTGATGCTAGTTTTGACAAGTAAAGGCTGCCTTCCAGGATAGTTTTGATAACTGGTCAATTTTGAAACTGAAAAGATTAATGCAGGGGTCCCCAACCCCCGGTACCAGCCCGTGGCCTGTTAGGAACTGGGCCACAGAGCAGGAGGTGAGTGGCGGGTGAGTGAGCGAAGCTTCATCTGCCGCTCCCCATCACTCCCCATCGCTCGCATTACTGCCTGAACCCTCCCCCACACCCCCATCCCATCCGTGGAAAAATTGTCTTCCACGGAACCGGTCCCTGGTGCCCAAAAGGTTGGGGACCGCTGGATTAATGCTTATGATAATACAGGTCTCAGGGTCAAGGAATGAAGGATAATCCCTAGTCATGTCTCCAGATATCTTTTTCTTACCCTTTCATGGCTATATGAAACCAGGTATCTGAAACTGGTTTCCTGTTAAGCACAGAGAAGTACTAGAAAGATCTCAAAGGAATATTAACAGATTTGATGAGACCTCTGAGATGTTACAAATACTGCAATTGCATTTACTACCCAAGACACTGAAAGGTAAAAGCTAAAAATCTAAGAGAGAATATTATGTGCTTAATAAATACTCGTTGTTTGGTTTTGTTTAAATATTCATAGAGTGAATAAAAAGGACATTGGAGTGTAAGCTGAAGTCAGAACCAGACAGACAGGTCCTGCAAGTGTTTCTCTTTATGCGTTGATATTAATAACATCCAAACAGGCCTTAGGGCTGTCTTCTTACTTTGCCCTTACCAGAAGAGTAGGATATCATTTTTCTTGGAAGCCCAGATGTTAAGTATACTCTTACAACATCACTCAAATTTTGTGATTTTTACAAATCACCTACTGTGTTTTGAGTATCCCCAGCTTTTCAATACCTTACTAAGAATCAGGATTTGCTGGAAGTTCAACATCAAAGATTTATTGTGCGGGAGGAGGGAGCCTTTAAAGGCCAGATCCAGAACAATGGGAATTGTTACAGCAGGACCTATCTAGCAATCGAAAGAAAAGCTTTCAAATTAACTAGGATTGTGATAACTGCAGCTGCTAAGTGAAGTACTCATCTCCCTTTCCCCTGAAGTGTTTGAGCAGAGACTGAATAACTATTGGAGGTTGGTGCTAAGGCAGAGTAAGAGCCTGATGTCTGAGGCTGGACGAGAACGGTCTCAGAAGATTTCTCTAGCTTGAAAGTATGAAATAATTTACAAGTACTGGCTTGCACCAAGAACTTAGTATTCTGTTTTATCATGCTCACCCATCCCATATGGAAAAAGATATTCAGTCCACTTTTTGGAAGTAGTTGTCACCTTCATGTCCATCTTTATACCTCCAAAATTTTCATGTACTTCGAGTTAGATGTAGATATATACGTCTGTCACATACCTTTAACAGTATTTCATTAATCCTCTGATCATATTTACAAGGTAGAACATGAAGAAGTATTTCTATGATTATATTATAGATGAAACACCGGGCCCAGCATCTTTCCATGTCCTTCTGTCTCCAATGCTTATTGGCAATGGCCCTCTGAATAGTCCTTTAGTTTACATGTGGACACTTTGTTTGGTTTTAATTATAATAAAAACTCCTTATGGGGAGGGGCCATGAGGCATTTGGATTACTTTCTATGAGGAGATTTTATCTTTTGTTTTGTTACCCTAGAATTTGTTGTTCACAGTCCAAAGGAGACACACAATTTACATTTGATGAAGCAGCTACAAATCAAAGTGTCCCAATAGCAAGACAAATTTCAGACAATGTGTTGCTACATGACAGAAGTAACAAGATAAACGTGAAAGGTGGACTTCGCTCCATTTATCAGCTCTCGCCTGGGTCGGAGGATATATTTCTCAGAAGCATTTGCCAAACTGGATCCAGCACTTGTTGCCTTAGGGAGGCTGTATAAAGCAGAGGTAACTGCTAGGTGGAAGAGAGAGTTGGTTTGTTTTCTTTTTGCAGTGTTGAGAGGTAGTGATGATGGTTCAGCTAGGTCCTGCTGGAGAGCCTGAAAAAAAAGATGTGAAATCTTCTACTTGGAGATGAGTTCAAATGAAGAGTCAACTTCTTTTTGCTTTGGCTTTACTTGTACAAGAAATCTCACTCAAAGATCAACTACATATGTTGGGGGTCATGGTTTTGCAAGAGAATGGGCCATGTTCTCCCAAGTCAATGGTTTCCCTAGGAACTGAGTGTCTTCTTAGAACCGCCGGAGCTCCCAGGCATCTTGGTAGACACTAAATCAAGTGAGCTCACTCCCTAGTGCCTGTCTGTGTTCGAGGCAGCATGGGTCTTATCTCTTGCCACAAAGATTCAGCTGTAGTACTCATTAGTCATTCTCCAGCTATTAACTTAGGCAAGCACACATCACTGCTAGCTGCCCTTCTCTTTCACTGCTGAGATGACCCCCCAAAATGAGCCTGTGCCAACTCTGCTGAAGCTTCCACCCTTTTTTGGTCCAGGTAATTATCACTTCCTCTCTTTCATCTTACTCCCTTGCTCCAAAGCAGTGCTTGCTATGCTTATGCCACTCTCCTTGTAGTTCCTCAAGATGGCACCAGCAGGGCTTCCCCGGTGGCGCAGTGTGTTGAGAGTCCGCCTGCCGATGCAGGGGACGCGGGTTCGAGCCCCGGTCCGGGAAGTTCCCACATGCCGCGGAGCGGCTGGGCCCGTGAGCCATGGCCGCTGAGCCTGTGCGTCCGGAGCCTGTGCTCCGCAACGGGAGAGGCCACAACAGTGAGAGGCCTGCGTACCGCAAAAAAAAAAAGAAAAAAGATGGCACCAGCAGAGTGAGTGATTAAACTCATATCTTTGTTTTATGCAGCTTCCTTGAGTCACAAAAGAAGGATCCAAGTTTTCAGCTACTCTTGTGAGATAGAAGGTTCTTTGGCAACATACTTCATTATTAAAACATAGAGAAGTAGAGAAAGTTTGCAGTAGCTGGATTTCTGTTCACTGCTGCACACTACCTTTCCTTTGCAGAGTATTTCAAGGGATTGTATTTTTCATTCCATTCTCACAGTGACTCCAGGAGGTATATATATATATATATTTAATTTATTTATTTAATTTATTTATTTTTGGCTGCACTGGGTCTTCGTTGCTGCACGCGGGCTTTCTCTAGGTGTAGCAAGCGGGGGCAACTCTTCGTTGTGGTGCACGGGCTTCTCATTGCGGTAGCTTCTCTTGTTGCAGAGCACGGGCTCTAGGCACGCGGGATTCAGTAGTTGCAGCTCTCAGGCTCTGGAGCACAGGCTCAGTAGTTGTGGCACACGGGCTTAGTTGCTCTGTGGCATGTGGGATCCCCCCAAACCAGGGATCGAACCCATGACCCCCACATTGGCAGGCATATTCTTAACCACTGCACCAACAGGGATGTCCTCCAGTAGGTATATATTAATAGCCTCATTTTTCAGAGATGAAGAGACTAAGTCACCACAGTGACATGGCACGTCCATGACCACATGGCTGAGAAGCAGCCAGGCCAGGGCTCAGACTCTGGTCTTCCGACAGATGCCATGTCCTGTGCTCTGTCTTCTACTCCATGGCTGCCTTCCTAGTTTCAGGATGGGAATCAAAGCCTGGAACAAGGATAACAGTAAAATTAATAACTGATTTTTTTAGCATTTGCTATGTACTAGATACTGTACTAATTACTTCATATGCATTATTGCTTCTACTCTTTGTAATTTTTGAGGGCTGTCATTATTATCCCCATTTAAAGAAGAAACTGGGTTTCAGAGAGCATAAATGACTTGCTTGAAGATACAGATTGGTAGAGACTGAATCTATCTCCAGACCTAGGCACTGAGCCATGGTATGTGCTAGTACCATATAGCTAAAATCTGGGAGAAGAGGCAGGGTCTTAAGAAGAATAAAAGATCTGCGTTTGAGTTCTAGCTCTGCTTCTATTCATCAGTATGATCCTGGGAAAACCTGTTAACCCTTTGGACTCTTGGCTTCTTATTATAAAATGGGGCTGCTGCTGAAACCTCACTCCTTCTCGGATGGGACTCGAACCCAGCCAAAACTCAGATTGGGACTTGAATCCATGATCCCTGACTAGGAGGGGACTCGAACCCACTGTCTTTTGATTAAAACCGCTCACCTGCTACTGAAGCTAGGGTTCTTTTCTCTCATCACAGAAAGAATTCAGCGTGAGGCAAAGCCGCAGGCAAAGAATGAGTTTATTAACACAGGACGTTTGTGAGAGATACAAGCCGGCTGGCAAAGGAGCACAGCAGCCCTGAGAATGAGGAGGGCTACATTTTTATAATCAAAGAAAAAGTGAGGAGGAGAGAAGACCACCTTCTTACTCATTCTTCAGCAGATCTCAAGGCTTACATCATTAGTCTCTCCTGTGGCCCTATAGGGTTTAACCGGGACTGTCATGGTGCTATTTAAATCATACGTATATTAGCAAAAGTGTGGTAACATATACTAAAATATGGTAATTTATCTCAGGTTTCGATATAATGTCCCCTTTCACCTAATTTCTTTCCCCTTTCACCCATATTTCTGTCTTGGCCACATGCAGAAATGCTACTCTTCAAGGACTGTTAACTCTGATTTCATGTAGCAAGACTCAGGCCCCATATCTATTGTCTTGTGTTTTAATTATCAGGGTTTGTGGCTTGAGTGTGTCTGGCTCTTGGTTACGCCTGGTCTTCCTTCAAGGTAGTATAGATTGTTGCTAGGTTACTGGATTCTTCTTTTGAGTAGTCATTAGCTTACAACCTCCCAAACTCTGTTGAAATTCCCTTTCTGTCCTTAGTCCCCTACTGGGATTTCTAAAAACTGACTATTTAATTATCCTAATCTATCCCTATCAGTATTATTTGGCCTGATATCTCACGCAGGAGGATCCATCAGGCCTGACATACCTAGGGGCTCTCTAAACTGAAGAGAATGGTATGAAGATGAGGCATCATTCTTCGTGTTAGAATTGGGACTACAGCCCTAATATCCTGACAGCTCATTGCAATGCCCAGAAAACCTGGGCTCTTCCCTCAGTCCCGTATTCTCTCAACAGCTGCCAGATCAGTTTGTTTTTTTAAAACAAAGCTTTGTTCTTACAGAACGTGTCCATGAGAGTATCTCCCTTTCCTTATAGTATAGAAACTCATTGAGTGAAATTTACAAAGAGGATATTTTTGAGCACCCTGGCTTGGGCTGCTGGGCAAAGCAATTGTCTGTCAACAAACCAGGTGGATAGAATCACTGCCCCGAGGGTTTTTATATTCTGAGAATGACTAACAACCTCTTCTGCCCTAGAGTAAACAGAGGGAAGGCCCTGGTAGCTTGTGGCCAAGACAGAATTGATTTGTTCTTGTGTTCAGGGTCATTGACTCTCAGGAGAGCTGCCATTTACCGAGTGCGTCCAGTGGGACACGAGCACGAAGTATATTATTTCTAAACCTCACCATAGCCACCTGAAGTATTCTTACTCCCGTTTGATAGAGGAGAAAACTGCAGGAATTGCCCAGAACCTCAGAGCTAGTCAGTTTTGCACTGGTCTTCTTCCTATGTCATCCATTCCATGTCACCTAAACAACCAGCCATCTTCCAAGTGCCACCCTTTCCTCATCCAGCCCTACCATTCCTTTCTTGCTCAGGGCTTGAAGGACCATGCTGGCCGGAAAGAGAGCTGCATTTTCTAAAACTCACACCCACGCTTTGGGCTATGACCAACCCCTACCCCTGCTTTTTTTTTTTTTTTTTTGGACAGTTTATCAAAGCCTTTGCTTTTCTTATATTCATTCAGTCCTGGGTTTCTATTTAGTTATGATGATAGATATATTTTGGGAAATTTTGATGCCTTGGAGTACAAATTTGGAATTTTGGGGAGTAAGACAGTTGCAAAATGCAGTGGGAATTGAAATACACAAAATCTTAATTTTCAGTCTCATTTACAGGTTTACAATCACCTCATTTTAGAATAGCAAGATAGGTTACATGCATTGCTCATGTAAATAACCAGATTTTATTTAGAGAACTATAAAGGTAAAATGTAAAGGGGAAGAACATATTTTAAATGAGTTGGATTATTTTCTATTTTCAATTTCTGAAAAAAAGTTTTTAGAAAACTTTTTTTTGTTTCCTGAAATGCCATCCCCTTTAGGGTAAATTTATAGCTATAAAAATGACACCTTGGAAACCTTTCTATTATAACCTTAATCACAGAAGATTAGTGGGAATTATTATTCTTCCTAGCCATTTGGTACAACGAAATAGATCACAGCTCTTCCTTAAAGAGGAAATGACATTTTTCAACCGGGTATGTTGTCTATCTCACAATCATAACCACTTTCATATCTGGGATATCTTAAATTGAAAATGTCCACAAAGTGCACAGCCTGGCTTAGGGGGAGAAAAGATAGAGGGTTTGCCTCGAATTCTGTCTCTTGGCTGATCTTTTTCTTCTGTAGAAATTTCTTTACGCTGAAGAAAGAGCCCTGTTGGGCTTCCCTGGTGGCGCAGTGGTTGAGAGTCCGCCTGCCGATGCAGGGGACACGGGTTCGTGCCCCGGTCCGGGAAGATCCCACATGCCGCGGAGCGGCTGGGCCCGTGAGCCATGGTCGCTGAGCCTGCGCGTCTGGAGCCTGTGCTCCGCAACGGGAGAGGCCACAAAAAAAAAAAAAAAAAAAAAAAAGAGCGAGCCCTGTTGACTTGGGAACTGTATGAAACTTTTGGTGAATTTGGGGGGTGGGCTTAGGACTACATTTCTGTGCACTTTCTCTTACTTTTCCTGCTTCTGAGAAAAAGAACCTCTCTTCCAGTGCTGGAGCTTCCTGCCAAGGGCCGCTGCTTTCTCTGCGGCCAGCTCTATGGAAAAGCCAGAACCCAGCCTGGAGGGGACAACCCAGGGCACGGGCAAACAACACATATTCCGTTCGTTTGAACTTTGCTGCTGTTATTGTGGTGGTGATTGTGATTTAGGAGCAAAGACTTCAAGGGGGACAGATCAGCTGGCTGCCCGGAAGGTTTCCGGCTTCTCAGCACAAGCAGATCGTCGCACTAACAAGTCACCTGTAGAGTGTCTGCAGTTCACTGAGGACACCACAGTCAGAGCTGCTGTAGACACAGTCCAAGTGACCGATTTTATAACCCAAACCAGGTAGGCATTACCTAATTTTCAGTGGCAAAGAAGGGACAGGGAGGAAAAAGAGGAAAAAGACCACGTGGCGGAATTTAGTAATACGAAGCAAGAAACCAAAAGAATATTTTTTTCAGCAGCCAAAATATTTTCCTGTTTCGAGAACCAGTGTCTCCTGCATAACCACAAAGAATAAAGTTAAATAAAATTAAAAGGCCAGTTGACTGAAGAGCAGAGGCAAGGAGGAATTCAGGCTCTTACCTTTGAGACAGGAGAGAGGCAAAGAGAAGAAGTTGAAAATGCCAGTGTCTCATGAAATAAAAAGAGATTTCTGTAAGCATCCCACAGAAACACCCCTTTTGTGCAATGCCAAGGAAGCCTATTGAAGGTTACCAGCTTTGCAGCCTCCTGGGACCTGGAGGAATACTCCAGAGAGTCAAAGGCACGATATAATAGTGCTCTGTTTGTTACTTTGGCAGGTGTAAGACAACTTCGCTAAGCCGTACTCTGATAGGGCCTGGGGCCAGCACCTTTTGAGCAAGAGAAGGGAATCCTTCTCTGGGACAAGGTTTTCTCAACCTTCCTGCTCTCAGAGGGTCCCTGAGATGTCCACAGCAGGCGTGTAAAATTTTTCACCATCCTTGGCAAATTCCCAAAGTAGAGCTGGGCTACCTAGAATGCTGCCCTGTCACTGGTGGATCCGAAGGGAGGGTGAGGATGTTGTAAAGGAATTGAAGGGCTGGCTAGAGCGACGGTCCCATCAGCATCTCCAGTGCAACACCCCTGCGCTGCTCCGCCATCGTCAGGGCAGGCATCAGAGGCTGGTTTTCCCTCTCGCCAGGACAGGCGGTACTCCTTTAGCTCACCGGCCTCAGTCCTCGTGCCCTTGCCTGCCCGAGGAGCATCCTCAGGGCCAGATGCAGACGCGAGATGGCAAACCCAAGTGGGGTGGGAACCCTGAATGAACCTTGCCTTCGGGGAGCTTTGCTCCTGTCCACAGATTGGCTAGGGCTGCGTGCTCTGAGCCGCGCTCACTGGCGACCGAAGCTTCCCAAAGCGGGCGAGTCTCCACCGCGGGCCCAGGAGCGCTCTCGGGGATGGTGCCAGGTGAATTGGCGGATTTGCTGTGAGCCTCCTCACAGACTTATGCCCTGTAGGTTCGTCTCTCCAGCCTCAAAGACTGAAGGGCGTGCTGAGGGGCCGAGCAGCTGTAGTCCCGAGTGACGGAAGAAGCTGAGCTGCTGAGGGGTGGCACCTATGCCAATTCAGCAAGGGTGGCATTGGGCAGAGTCTTAATCGTTCACCCTAGTCATTCACCTGAGTCGGTCGCTCCCAGATCTGAGCCTCAAGGGAACCCTCCCAAGGGGAAGCCCGGCAGTTAGTTTGACCTGGGGAAGCAGCCAGAAGGGGAGGAGTTGGCCCTGTGGCTGATTAAGTTCAAAGCAAGCAAAAAGAAAACCAAAAACTGATTGTCGCTTCAGACACTCCTAATGAGCCTGTGAATCCCTCCAACGATTTGCTACCCTGTAGCAAAGCTCATGGGTAGAAGCGGCCTCACTCTCTTCCTTTCCCACTTGTGACATTTTATTTCCCATCATGGCTGAAGTTCTTGACAAATTAATCGATCTTGAATGAAAAAAAATGTTGAGGTCAGAGGAACGTGGTTCCCAGGAACTTACACACCCGGCCTCTGAGACCCATTCCCTGGGGGAGGTCTTAACAGGCCTTCCGTTAGTCTGTTTGCACACACGCTGGAGAGTCCTGCCAGGGTCTGTGGGCCACTGCCCAGGCTCCCAGGCAGGTGGCCCACGTCTCCCTCCTGCACAGCAGTGCTTGTGGCAAGGCTGGGAGACGGAGCGTCGTCTCAGCAGAAACCACCTGCTCAAGGAGTTGAGCCTCACCAGCTATGGCTCCGTTCCGCTTTGCTCTCTGGGGTCCCAGCCTTCCCCCTGCCCTATATTGCCTTTCCTTCTAAGCCCCTGGCAGAGAGTATTCCTCTCTCCCACTCAAGACTCCACCTTCAGGCACAACAGGCCAACCCCAAACAGTTTCACATTTCAGAGGATGATTTTGTAAGAACTTCCAAGTAGGGCAGTCATTTGCAACTTCCTCCAAGGAACAGAGGACTTCTCTTCTTTCAAATGCCATTGTGATGGCTTCCTTTGGCCGCCAGAGGCACGAACAGTCAGAACACATTGGGGATTTCTACTCTGATGAGCAAAATCTGGTTACTTTTCTTTGCTGTGTTTCTCCCAGGGATCCAGGGAATTACTAAAACTATCACACAACCCTGCTGTGTCTCCTTCAGAAAACTTGGAGCTATTCTCCCAGCAGTGTGACAGTTTACTGTGCCCCGAGCATCCTCTCATGCTGGTGGAGGAGATGGAAGAGAAATCTAGGCCTTTCATATCATCCCTTCCATGCCCAGCCTCATAGGAGCATTACAGTCCTCAGTACTGCGACATCCAAAAAGAGAACAGTTGGCCTAGGCAGTTTGAAGGAGATTATCCTAAAGCAGTGGCTTAAGTGTCATACGGCCATTTCTTCCCTAAGCATTTATTGAGTAACTACTATGTACCAGGTTCTAGAGCTACAAAGTGCATGGCACTACTCTCTCTCTCTGCAAAGCCTGGGGAGTTAAGAGTCTAGAGCAAGACCCTCCTGGCCAGTGAGGCTTCTATGCTCAGGGCAGGTGTCCCTTGGCCTCGGCTAGCCCGCACTGCGGGGGAACTGCTCCCCTTGCTGGCTTCTCCTGGTAGGGAGAAGAGATAAGGTATGAGGAATGAGGGTGTGAGGAGGTGGTCCTCCCCAGGGAAACCAGCCTTTGGAGAATTCCTTCAAGGGTCTCAGTTGGCCTTAGACATCCCCAAATGTGCTTCTCATGTATGAGTCCCCTTTGTCTATGTGTGTCCAGTTTCTGAGCAGGCAGATAGCATGTGAATGAGAACCTTTAAGAAAGTAGGACTATTCCTTCATTCCCTTTGTTTTTTCTCCTTTGAATTTCCTCTCTTCACTTCCTGTCCTTTTATCCTGCCACACTCTTGTCGCCTCCCAGGAAGCGTATAGGCGCCTCGCCGCCTGCAGGATTGAGCTCAAACTCCACAGCGTGGCCTTCCGTGGAGTGTGGGCTCAGTATGGGACCGTTGAATGTGGTTTCAGAACAAGCCATTCTCTTGGTCTTTTTCAGTGCCTTGTTTCACAGGAGTTAATGGACTGCCTTTTCTGGAAATTTGAGGATTAGTATTTTCCTTCAAAATCAACTTTGACTTTTCACTTAGAACCTGTTAAAAGACTAAGGTCCTCTCCCTCACCCCCAGCCAAACCCAACAGACACACATGAGCAAGCCTTCCCCTGACCCCAAGCTCTGACCCTTGAAACCTGCAGAGACAAAGTGTACCCTCATGTTTTTAGCCAGAGATTGTCTGGCCTGCCCTGTCCCCATAACTGAACAATGATTAACAACCCTCCGTACTTTAATATGCAAATAAATTATTAACAGTGGGTTGTGCCTTTTCCCAGGTTGTAAAAAGATGACTGGTTGGAGTCCCAGTGCTCTCCTTGTCAGGAGAGGAAATGTAGGGGAGAATGTCATCTCAGGTCACTGTCCTGGAAGACACATAACAAAGATGTGGCAGGCTCCAGCCGGGAGTGGGAGTGGGGTGACAGACGGCAGGAAGGCCACCGGTGAGAGACTTTCAGCTCTCTTTGTCAGGTTTGAGTCTTTCCTTTCTATTTTTCTCTTCTGGGATTGGAAATGGGCAGAAGGCACGGAGTATGATTAGGGTATCAATGGCTGCACAGAGATCTTAGGGGAAGGTTCTTGTTTCAAGAAGAGACGAGCGAGGAGCTGGCATGTGAACCTAAAAACCAACATGAAGGCCCCTCTAGACCCCGGGTGTTCCAGGGAGAGAGCGTGGGCCTGGCATGGGAGCAAAGATCAAAAGGCAGCACGAGGACAGAGCGGCTTGGTCACATGACATATCAGTCCCGAGGCTGTGGGAAGGGAGAGCAAAAGATGGCGGAGACAAGGATACATGGCACTGATGGGAAGTCCGGAACATCTCCGGATCTCACTGGAGGCAGAGAGAGGCCAGGCAGTGAACTGTGAAGACCCAGTGGAGCCCACAGCAGAGGATCAAGAGAAATTTGGTGATTTGGGCTGAGGTTTTTGTTTCCTGTTTGTTTGTTTTTAACAGACTTCATTCTTTTAGAGCAATCTTAGGTTTACAGAAAAATTGCACAGAAAATACAGTGAATTCCCGTTTCCCACCTCTCCCCTATGCACAGATTCCTCTATTATTACCATCTTGCATTAGTGTGGTACAGTTATTACAATTACCAGCATGGATACATGAGTATTAACTAAAGTCCATAGTTTACATTAGGGTTCATTCTTTGTGTTGTGCAGGTCCATGGTTTTGACAAATGCATAAGGTCGTGTATCCACAATTACAGTGTCATAAAGAATAGTTTCACTGCCTTAAAAATCCCCTATGCTTCACCCATTCATCCCTTTCTCCTTTCTCCCAAACCCCTGGCAACCAGTGACCTTTCTTACTGTCTCTATAGTCTTGCCTTTTCCACAGAGAATTTCCTCATATAGTTGGAATCCTTAGCAATATGCTTTTTAAAGTTCCTGCGTGTATTTTCACAGCTTGATATCTCATTTCTTTTTAGCACTAAGTAATCTCTCATTGTATGGACGTGCAACAGGATTTTTATCCATTTGGGCAGACTTTTCAGTAAGATAAAAAAGCAGAAACAATGGAAAGGGTGGAGGCAGAGAAAGCAGCAAGGTCCACAGGACATGACAGAAGGAAGAAGGAGGAAGCTTTGGAGAAGTGGGAAATTAAACATGAGCGCAGAGGCCTGAACCGGCCTAAGGCAGGTTCTTGAGACCTAGTGCTTGATGGGAGAAGCTTGCTACGCACTGACCCTCCACCAGGCCTTTCCTGCTCTTATAGACAGAAACTTCATGAGGGCAGGAACCATGTCTGTCTCATCCCGAGAGCCCAGTGTGATGCAGGCATCCAATAAATATCTGTTGAACCCATTAAACTTTCCAGGACCTTTCCTAAAGAGCAAGTTTGCCCAGACACCAGAAGATCTGAAGATCCTGAGGTTGGCCGGTCACCTCAGGCAGGTCTTCGTTGCTTGCTCCGCTGAGCCCTTTTCTGTGGTGGGGCAAAGCTTGCCTGGGACATTCCCCTCCTCAAGCAAGCATGCATCTCTCTTGCCGCCATCTGCCTCTGCCTTGTGAGATGTTCTGTGGACAGAAGCAGAGGCAAGCTGTAGGGAGCCAGGAAAACCAAGGGAGATTCAAGCTAACCTAACATCCCAGGTAAAAAGGCATTGTCACCAAAGGACCGGAATCCAGCTCTCCAAGCACTCACTTTTCAACCCAATCACAAGGCAGCAGAATTAGCCCAAACAACTGCTCTGGAGACAGGAGGACCAAATGGGTGATTCAGGTGCTAAGAAACAGCTGTGAGAGGAAGACGAGCCATGCCCTCCAGATCTTCCCATTTGGGAGGAGAGAAGGTCTGTGCCACGTAGCAGCAGCCCACGCATGGGAGCTGTGGGAGCCCAGCCAAGGGAGTGCAGCTAACAGTCTGGGTGAAAGGGGATAGCCCTCCAGCGGAGCTGGAAGATCAGCTCAGACACTGCAGGATCAATAGCCATTCACCAGCCAGAATTCACCACTTGGGTAATGCTCCCTGGGCAAAAGAGTTTACCAACCAGACCTTTGTCTTGCACAAGGTCACTGCTTAAAATCAGGTCCTCTCCCAGGGTGTGATCCTGGCATTCCTTGGTACCCATAGCACTTTCTCTTCCTGTGATGAAAGGGGTGAATGAGCCTGATAAGATGATGAGGGTATTTTGCTTGGGATCTGTCCATACCCTACCCATGTTTGTGCCCACATGACTTACAGAGTCAGCACCAGGGTGGAGAGCGCTTGAGAATTTTTTTTTTTAATATTTGAGAAAACATCAGTTTACTTTATTTATTTATTTTTTTGGCCACGCCTCACGGCATGTGGGGTCTTAGTTCCCTGACCAGGGGTCAAACCCGTGCCCCCTGCAGTGGAAGCGTGCAGTCACAACCACTGGACCGCCAGGGAATTCCCGAGAATTTCTTATCTGAGGGAAAGAACGTGGGCTGCTCGGCCTGAAGCCTGTTTTGAACAGGGCGCCTCATCCAGAGACACACATGTGGCTCCCCATCTCCACTGGGGGAGTTGAGGGTGATGGTGAATAGTTAATCAGATGCAGAGGGTCGAGGTGCAAGGAGTAGCTGCCTTCCCACCTTGAAGCCCCCTAACTGGCAATCCCCGAAGAAGGGGGACACACCCCATGGCGAGGATGGCCCAGTGTTGCTTCTGTGTGTTCTCAAGACCTCAGCGTCAGGGCTCTTTCGGCCATGGGGCAGCAGAAGTGGCCCCAACACCTCCAGGCAGCCAGAAACACAGAAAGCAGGAGAGAGCCTAGCTTCACTCAGCGTTGGGACAGCTGGCCTCTCCTAACACACCAGCATCAGGCCCCATCTGCTGAGCCTGGCCGGTCTCTGGGGCATTTCTTGGACATATGGGCCTCCAGAGAATGACCACTAAGTTCTCTGTATCCAAACATTTCTACGAGAAAGATAGTTCCCGCGTCTCACTACAATCTGTTTGCTCAGGGCATCTGCTATTGGGTGCTTACCAGCACAGAACTTTTATTTTATTTTATTTCTTGCTTACATGAGTTTGCCTTCATCAGGGGGACTGCTTGTGGAAATTCAGGGCAAAGTCCGACATTTGGTAATAATGGAGAGAAAATGAAGAGTCAGTGCTAGGCTCGGTCCTGCTCTGTCCTGGAACTAGGACTCAGAACACAAAGCCTTCCTCTCTCTCTTCCTCCCACTCACAGTTTTTCTCCCCAGCTTTCCAGAACACTCTTTATTTATTTATTTATTTATTTTGCGGTACGCGGGCCTCTCACTGTTGTGGCCTCTCCCATTGCGGAGCACAGGCTCCGGACGCGCAGGCTCAGCGGCCATGGCTCACAGGCCCAGCCGCTCCGCAGCACGTGGGATCTTCCCAGACCAGGGCACGAACCCGTGTCCTCTGCATCAGCAGGCGGACTCTCAACCACTGCACCACCAGGGAAGCCCCAGAACACTCTTTAGACTTAACCTCCTTCTATCTTAGCCTATGCCCTTTCTTCCCAGCCACCCTGTATTTCTCAGCCACCCACATTGGAGCACATTTAAATATCCACCCATAACAAAGGTAAAGCCTCGGCAAGGGGTCCAGGCTCCCCGGGAAACTGGGAGTTGGGAGAGAGGAGGGCACAGAGCTGAGAATGGCCAGAGCTCCTTCACAAGGGCCCCTGAATGTCTGGGAACATAAGGGGATAGACACTCATGACAGAGTACAGAGCCATGCCCTTATGATTTATAATATTAAATTGTGTCTCATTCATTTATTCATTTCTCAACAAATTATTCATTCTCTCAACAAATGTTGATTGAGCACCAGTTATATAACAGGAAGTATAAATGAAAGCCAGTCCTTGTCCCCAAGAAGCTTATGGGTGACCCTGGCATGTGGACCAGAAATGGTGATAACAAGTGTGAAGAAGTTGGTGGTCCTGAGAGACCCAAGAGCAGTGGGTGTGCAGGAGAAGGTCTGGGACCCAGCTGGGTTGATCTGGGAAGAATTTGCAAGGACTTAATGCCTGAACTGAGTCTTGAAGGTAAAGTTGGGAGGAGTAGGACACCGGATAGCATATTCCTGACAGAAGGGGCCCAGTGCAAGAGCAGAGGCACTGAGAGAGCAGGTGGTAATGGGGAAACTAGGGTGTAAAGTGGACGGAACCCTGAGATGGGTGAGACCTGAGGCCGGAAGGCAGAGGCAGCTAAGGATGGAGTTTGAGGCCAGCAAGGATGCTGAGGCTACGGAAAATTACAGGACTGTGGATGGGAGAGACGTGCAATCGGATTCCCATTTACAGAAGGAAAGTCCTGGCTGAAATGTGGAGATCAGTTTGGAAGGAACGAGACCAGAGGCACGGAGAACACGTAGCAGGCTGTTGCAATAACATCATCTGGAAACGATGTTCTTCGGAAGTCTCTATGTCCACACCTGTCTACCTCAGGCTTCCTGTCAGGGGAAAGCAAGCTGGCGAAACAGGTTTTCGAGAAAATAGCTCACTCGTTAATTGCAATGTTTTGTTGCTGTCAGTGACTATAATGCTTTGTTTTACAGTCGTGTAAAATCAGCATCTTGCAAATATTTCCTCCTGGTAAAAGCTAGCCTCCAGAACTGGGAGGCTATAAATAAATTTCTGTTGTGTAAACCACTCAGTTTGTGGTACTTCGGTGTGGCAGCCCCGGCAAACCAACACAGGTGGGAAGTCTAATGATCCTATGTTACATGTGGAAACTGAGGCACAGAGAGAGTAAGTGTTTACCCAGTGCAATACAGCTAAGAAGTGGTGGGCAGCTTGTTTCAGAATCTGCCTTCTTAATTACAGTATTTAAAAATAATTCTGTCTTGGTCTTAAACAGTCAAATGCTCTTCCTTTGAAATGAAGCTTAATTTCGGCGTAGTCCTATAGCAAAAAGAAAGAAAGAAATGAACTCCTTGGCGGTCCATGACCCTTCCTAGCGAGGCCATAGTCCAGCCCATGTCATTCTGCCATCCTGTGCTAGGACGAGTGTCTGGATAATTGTGTCCCTGTGTCTAATCCAAGAGGAAACGTCCTCCCCAAAGAGGCTGTGAGTATATGCCAGACAGCTGGGTCCCGGAGCCTCCTGGCAGTGGCAAATACCTCCTTCTAACGTAGGTAAGAAGACAGATTCTGGAGCATGCTACCTGCCATTTGTGAGCTGTGGGGCATTAGGGAAGCATTTAACCTCTCTGTGCCTCAGTTTCCACACGTAACATGGGATAATTCTGTTGCCCACCTGTACTAGTTTGCTAGGCCTGCCATGACAAGGTACCACTAACGGAGAGGCTTCAACAACAGAAATGTATTGTCTCACAGTTCTGGAGCCTAGTCACCCGAGATCAGGGTGTTGGCAAGGTTGGTTCCTTTTGAGGGCTATGTGGAAGACTCTGCTCCACGCCTGTCACCTAGTTTCTGGGGATTGCTGGCAATCTTTGGTGTTTCCTTGGCCTGTAGATGCATCGCTCCGATATCTGCCTTCACTTTCACGTGACCTCCTCTCCAAATGAGTGTCTACATCCGAATGTCCCATTTGTATAAGGACACCAGTCATTGGATTAGGGTCTGCCTAATGACCTCATTTTTTACTTGATTCCCTCTGTCATGAACCTATCTCTAAACACGGTCACTTCTGAGGTACTGGGGGATTAGGACTTCAACATATGAATTTGGCGGGGGAGACAATTTAACCCGTCACCCCACCTAACTAGAATTTTCAATGAAAATTAAATGAATTAATGCCTGTAAAACAGTGCCTGGCACTTAGAAGCTCTCAATAATGTTAGATGATGCCTAATGTTAGGTATATATTAGGTTTATATATATGTTAGGTTATTAGGTTTATACCTAATGTTAGGTATAAATTTAAAAACTCCCGGGTTAGTGGATGGCAGGGTTATAATTCAGCCGGTTTGCACCAGTATGGCCTTACCAATTAGTTACCACTTGTGTCTTTTTTTTTTTTTTTTTTTTGGTCAGGGCTTATACCATACCAAGTGAGTATTTTGGATAATACTCTTGGCTAACAGGTGCAAGATGAGAATGTGTAGATCTAACGAGGTCGGTGCTTTCGCTTCCCTGTTCTCCAAGCTGTGTATACTGGACAATGCAAGTAGCCCAGAGGGGAAAAAAGCAACTCTCATTTTTTTTTTAGCAAGGAACCACAGAAGGCCCTGTCTTCCTGACGAACCCACAAAAGGAAACTTCCCATTGTCGATGTCTCAGCCCTGGGGGCTGGGATGGGGCCCGCACCTTGGGCCTTGGAGATGAAGCTTACTGAAGGATGTCATAAATGGGCTGACCCCAGGCTGCCTGGGGGAGCCGCTGACGTGAATAAAAGTGTTTGCTCACCTCAGTTCACATTAGAATGAGCCCTTTAAAAATAAATAAGGTGTGTTGATCTTGTGTGTGGATGGCTAAACAAATCTGGTGGCCCCAGATGAATTCCAGGTAAAGAAGAATAAGAGGAAGTATCAGATGGCCAGCTGCTGAAATCAGCAAGAGCTGGGCCTGGCGGACCCAGTGGCCCCTCTGTAGAGCTTTCTGGGCATCGCGTGGTTCTTCTTCTTAGCAAGCCCCCTGACCCCTCTTGGTGGCTGCCGTGTGACTGCCGTGGCAGGGGATGAAGGAGACAGCATGGGCCCGGGAGAGGGGGTAGCTGACCCAGGCCAAAGTCAAACTGAGCTGCTGAAGAAGAAAGATTGGGGATATACGGCTTCAGTAGAGGGAAATACCAGAGGTTTTGAAGGGGTAGACTCCCTGACCTCCAAGGCCAAGGCAAGGTCGCTCTCTCCCTCTTGCCCTTCAAATTCCTGTCTGTTTTCAGTAGGTGAATAGGAAGGCTTCTGCACTCCAGTAGGAAAACCCTAGACTGGGAGGCGGGACGCCTGTTGATTCTGCTGCCCCCAGGCTGTGTGACCTTGGGCAAGTGGTTTAACCTTTCTGGGCTCAGTTCCCTCATCTATTATTTGAGGGGCTTGGAGTCATGATAGTCATAGACTCTTCAGGTTAAAAGGGATCTTAGGAATCCAGTCTGATCCATTTGGTAGGTAAGGAGCCTAAGGCTGAGAAGTTAAGTGAATGGCTCACAGTCATTGAATTAATGAGGGGACAGGAACCTAGGACTCAGGTGTCCTGACTCCTACCTGGGACCCATTCTGTTAATGACAGTGATCCCTCCTCTGTTTGTAGTGTCAGAGTATTTACATTTATGCCTCAGAACAACCTTCTGAGGTAGATATTCTTATACCGATTTTATAAGTAAGGAAACTGGCTTGCCCAAGATTCCCAGCTACTGAGTAGAAGAGCCAGGACTTTGCTAGTTTGGTGCACTTCCTGCTGCACACCAGCTGCCTCCAATTACCCACAGACAATCCCAGCCACAGGCCACCAACCTCAGCAAGAGCAGGGACCTGATTCTTGAGAGCATATGGGTCCATCTCAGGAGTCGGAACAGGCAAGCAAGCATGCTTATCTCAACAGCAGGAGAAAAGTAATATCCATCTTCCCAGTGTGAACTAGTTTGCAACAGATAGATGAGATTTTAAGAAAATGTTACATATGTGACAGTAGAGAGAAACTGTTTCATCAAAAGTGGAGCAAAATGAGTTAGCCAGGTCCACCCTAGGGTAGCAGAGTGGCAGCTGCCTCTCTGCTTCAGTGAGGTTTTTATACTGACTCTCTTGCCCTCACCCTGTCATCCCTGACCTAAAGGGCCAGAGGCACTGGAACACAGGTGTCCCAAGTAGTGCCAGCACCTCTCAGGGTCTTAGGGGAGAGCCGCTCCCTCTGGGTAAACGGAGGCCTCAGTTGAGACACCAGTGCCTCCTCTGGATGGAGAAGAGACAGCCTCTGAGCTCACTAAGTTCTCTAAGGTCTCTCCAGGGTGAGTCTAGATGAAGTTTAGGCTTGATGCTCGGCAGCACCGTCCAGCATTACAGCAAGTCTTGAGCACCAGGTCAGCATCACAACACGCTGAGGTGGGGTTATTGGTACCCATTAGAGCAACACTGCCCAGTAGACCTATAATGTACCAATATGGTTGGGAAAACTTTCCTCTTGCTCCCCGTATTCTGAACAGAAACAGATGCCACAAAATATAACCCCGACTCCCCGACTCCTCAACCCAGCCTCTCAGAAGGGTCAACAGGCTAGTCTTGGAGCCTCAGAGACACCTGGTCAAAGTGGAAACAACTGTTCTCGTCCCTTGATAAGGCTCCACCTCTAGTTCTCGGCAGTGTGTACGTGTAAACAGAATGTCTGCCTTCTACCGGTGTGACTGCCCCCACTAGGAGTCCCAGAATTAATTATTAACAGCCAAAGAAATTCACAGCGAGCAGGGACTTGTGCATTTTCTAGAAGCACGTTTCCATGAGGACTCTGCCCCGATCGGATTCCTCCTCAGGGCCCAGGACAGAGAGACAGAAAAACACTGGTCCTGTCATTTTGGTTAGAATAGACCCAAGCCTAAAACCTCAGGGAACTCACTTGGAAGATTTTTCTTGGAAGGTAGACTATTTGATTTGACATCTCAACCAAACAGGTGTTTTGGGAGAATAAAATCACACTAGCTTATAAGGAACTGGGGTAGTCTGGCCTGACTTGGGGAGTATCTAAAGAGAACTTATTCATTGCTCAAGATAACTCTCAATAATGGTAAGCTCTCAGGTTCATTGGCTACTATACTTACCATGAAATTAACATATCCTGGAATTTTGGTTGGAAGGGATGTGGGAACTCATTTTGTCTTTTCTCAGTATATGGATGAAGTGTCTGACATGAAAGGAAGTTGCAAGTCTAGAGAACAAAAGTAATGACTCGCAGGTCAGTTTGCTTCCTGCCCAAGGAGATCTGATAGCTTAGGGTGCTTTATAATGACTTATATAACAGTTGTTTCTCTAAAGACATTCAAACAGTCCCCTGAATTTTTTGTGCAAAACAAAACTTTCCTTTATTGAGATAATAAAAAAAGTGCACCTTGGCCTAACTCATACCAAAATATCATCATTCTGAACTCATAGTAACACCTACATTTGCTGAGCATTTACTATATGTGTAGCACTATGCTAAACTGAGCATACAGTCAGGTGCCTTACCTCACAGGTGCCTTACGGATACTTGTATTATTTGGAAAACTGAATAAATACATGCAAAGTGCTTAGAACTCCACCACCCCATCTCACCTACAGCCTCAGTGCGTCCCTGTTCTGGCCACGTAGAACCACGTCCTGTGAGGAATGGAAGGAGGTCATGTGCAGGCAGGGCTGAACTTACAGGTAGACCCCTATCGCTGGGGATTTCTGTGGTGCGACGGCCCCTGTGCCCACGTCTAATTCATTCTAGTCTACCAGGTTCTACTTTTTTTTTTCATCTGAAAGTTTAAGGGAGCCTCACTTAAAGGCAAATACTCTTCCGAGGGATAAGCTTTGAATCAGCCAAACATTATCAGGAATTCTTTTGCATCTTCCCATGAAACTAAAAGATCAAGATTATCTAGGTAAGGGCACAAGAAAAGGCCAAGCTGCTGAGGTTGCCTCAGATGGGATGCCTGAGAATTCAGACCATAAGAGGTGGTCATTTGACATCTAGTCTGATCTACTCCAGAGTGAATTTTTCCTATAAGAATAAATTCAGGTCTTCTTGGGTTGCCTTCTTTCAGGTGGGGAAAAAACCCTTATAACCCTGAATGAGTGACTTGGCAAAAGCAGATGGTGGGATTCTTCAAATACCATGCCTGTTCTGTTTTTCTTAGAGATTTATCAGTCTATAACCCTGAGATTTCAACGCTCCACTCAGTTCTGAGCTCTCTAAATCAAAACCATCACATGCCAACATATGTGTCTACAGCTGACCACAGATGGAGTGACTCAGGACCAGGATTTCATGTGAGCTGTATGGCCCTTCTCCATGCATAAAATAAATGGGAAAATGCATGGAGTCTAAGGGACCTTGTTTTCTGTGTCCTGGAAACCCTTGGCCTAAATGAAGCAAATGTGATGGGATCCATAGGAGAGAGACATGGGACCTGGGATCAGGCCACACCTTCTGCCCGTGGATGGCATGCCGTAGACCTGCCAGCTTTATTGTAGAACCCAAGACTTAAAGCTAGGACACATTAAGAGCCCTATACCCTGTTCTGTGACGGACCTTGGACAAGGGGCATTGGCAACTCACAGTGTATCCAGTAGGGGGCGACAAGGAAGCAGATTGACAAAACCAGAGAAATGTGAGAAAGAATTGGGATGTTCTTTCCTGTAGAAGAGAAAGCCCCAGAGGAATGGGACGGCTGTCTACTCTTTAAAGCACTCATACAGAAGAGGAAGAAGAGGAATTCTTCTTTGTTCCAACTGTGAAAAGTAGGACCAGTGGAAGGAGATCATGGGACAGCCAGGTTTCTCTAGCAGAGCTGTCTGTAGTACACGAACACTGTGCAGGTTGGTGCCTTTCCTGCTGCTTGATGTGTTGGTTCAGTGGTGGGGGGAGAAGGAGATGCCAGTAGGGGAGATTGAAGAGGGATGCCTTCCTTTGGGTGGGAGATTGGGCTAGAGATTTACTCAGGTTGTTGCTAATTGTAAAGAGAACGGTTTTATGATTTTTTTGAAGTGCGTGAGCAATAAAGGTGGGTTTATGGTCTCTGTACTCTGCAAACTATCATTTCCCACATTAACTATTTCGTGCATGGAAAGCTTGAGAAACAGGAAAGCTAAGAAGTTTGCAGCGTACTTTAAAAATACTTTCTGGGAGGCGATTGGATCACAAAAGGCAGTGCACGGTGTGGGTGAGAGAGTGGGCCGTGAAATCAGAGCCCACAGGGATTCAAATCCTTCCTCTGCCTTCATTAAGCTCCGTGAACTTGGACGGGCCACCTTAGTTATACCTTCACTTGTGCGGCTGTGAGATGGAAAGGTTAACCCTTGCCGCCTCCTCCCGTTGTAAGCCTGAAGTCAGCGAATGCACCTAAAATGTGACAACTATGCCAGGTACATAGTGAGCACTCAGTAAAGGTTAGTGATGATTGTTAGACAAGGAGAAATCATTATCATTTCTTAGGTCCATGAGAGAATTTAAACAACAGGGCATCAGCTTGCAACAAAAACGTGTATGTTTCTTTTGATTTGTGATGTCATGGAAGGAAGAGTTAAATATGGCTGCTTTTTTTGGTAAAAATGGACATTTTTAGGGCCAATTCAGGAGTGATAAATCTTGTAAGTGGAGTGAATGACAGCTGAGCCCCGTGAAGCAATGGAAAAAATAGAGTCCAGTGATTTTTTTTTTGAGTAGTGGAGCCCAAAGAGAATGGAAGTGTAGCCAAGTCCCTGGGATTTCCACCGTTTCCTGTGGCTGTATTTTGGCTCCTTGGTTCCCCAAGAGAAATAAAGATCAAGGCTTCATTCAGATTGCTCATCTGCCCCCATGTTGAAAACACAGTAATATCTGGCTGACAACTTAATCATCTCTCCCTTAATTTTTTTTTTCTTATCCTAAGAGCACCTGCATGACCATGGGGCGGGGGGTGAAGAAGAGAAAAAGACAAAAGAGGGTTTAGTTTCTCACCTTGATAATTGCCTGATAATTTGCACTGAGAGGGCTTTTTGGGGTCGATGAGCCATTCATCCCCTTTTGGCCCTTCGAATTTCTCAGGCTGTCATCACTTTTTTAGGCTGGCAGCTAATGAAAGGAAGGGGAGAAAGATTTCAAACATCCCTCTCAGGATATATTATGCAGATCTTGAGATTCTGCCTGTTCATTTATCCAAATGAAATAGATCTCTGGGGAAATAGCAGAGGTCAGCTGTTGAGCAAAATGTTTTCCAGTCCTGGGAGTTACATCTCTTTGTTTCTTTGTGAAATAAGGCAGCTCTGTCCTAACTTTAAGTGATCAATCGCATGTGATAGGACAAGCTTATTTTTCACGCTCCCAGTAAATACAACAAGGAGACCGCAGACAACTCCGGATGGTCTCTCCGGAAGCTGGATGGTGTCAAGAACGGCCATGTAAATTGCTTCCTTTCTCCCTGGATTGTCTCTAAAACCAATATTATTACAAAATGCTAAGAACGGTTACGCTTCATTAGTGTGGTCCTGAATCCCGATTCAGTGACCGGGTGATACGCCATCATCATCTGCAGTCATGCGCATCTCGTAGGACTCTTCAAACTTATTCCTATCCTCAAATTTTGAGTGCAGACGAAACATGAGCGAGAATCAAGTGTGAGATGAAAGTTGTTTCTCCTGATTGCTTTGTTCTTTCTTTTATTATTTCTTTCTTTTATCACTTATGACACTAGCCGTTAAAATCTATCTGCGTGGAAATCTATCCACTATATAGAACACAACATCACTTAATTCACAGAGGGAAAAATATTTCTGGCAATAGTAACATTTAACTTAAGAGGCACTATTTGGCCAGCTAACTTAGTGACTTAGGCTCAGGCAGAATCGGTGCCCCAGTTTCCTCAGGTCAACAATTATTAGTTGTTCTTTTTGTTTGTTACTTTTTTTGTTTTGTTTTTTTTTAATTGAAGTACAGTTGATGTACAATAGTATATATGTTACAGGTGTACAATATAGTGATTCACAATTTTTAAAGGTTATGCCCCATTTATAGTTATTATAAAATAGTGGCTATATTCCCCGTGATGTACAATATATCCTTGTAGCTTATTTTATACCTAATAGTTTGTACCTCTTAATCCCATACCCCTCTAGTGCCCTTCCCTCCTTCCCTCTCCCCGCTGGTAATCACTAGTTTGTTCTCTTTATCTGTGTCTCCTTCTTTTTTTGTTATATTCACTAGTTTGTTGTATATTTTAGATTCCACGTATAAGTGGTATCACACAGTATTTGTCTTTCTCTGTCTCTTTATTTGACCTATAGCACGTATACAGATGGTGGTGAAATTCGGCAGAATTTTCTTCCCAAAGATTTTTGTCTGGAAGATTCTGCATACTGACCTGTAAAGAATGCCCACGAAGCCTATTGGCGTAAGATTGTGAACCAGCATGTTATGTTCTCACAGATAGAGAATATGTCATGAAAACATTCAGGGTGATGGTAAACGCAGGTGGGATGTAGTGTGACATCTTCAAAGTCTCGTCTCAACCACGTGTGATCACTTGCCAACTCTACCTAACAACAGTGACCTTAAGACAGCTGTCAGGACTCCATGGAAGGAGATCTCCAGAAAGAAGAACCTACAGAAACATTTCAGTGAGTGTGGACAGAGGAAGAGAGCATCAGAGCCAACGTCTTGCACACACAGAGCCTGTAGTTGCCAAGGCGCTCTCTCCCTCCTAAGAGCCTTTCCCACTTAGGAAGGCTTTAAGATCTATTCCCCTTAATCATAAAAAAGGAATTTACTGGGTTGAATTATTTGAGTTTTGACTTTATTCCTTATTTCACAAAGGATTGCACGTAATCTGTAAATGAGTTCTGATGTTATGAGAATTGCAAATGGGTATTATTAAACTTATTAAGAGAGAGGGAAGGATTCTCTTTTAGAAGAATAATACAGTCTGAGTGGCATCTCTCACTTAATGGGCATAGAGATGCCTATTAAGAAATTTTCTTCCTAGAAATGTTTCTGAATTTAATGGGTCCATTAAATAATTCAAAATTAATATAAGTGCACAGCATCTCTGCCCCACTACCTTACTAAAATTAAGGGTGCCAAATCGTCCTTCTCTTGCTGTTACTTCACCAGCTGGAGGGTATAGTTCACCCTTGTATTAGACTAACCAATAGGTAGACTCTAATGCCTGACTAATTAGTGCCAGTATTCATCATGACTTTGATAAATCCTAGCCCCTAACGAGATCACTCTTGGCCAGTGGCATTCTAATGTAAAAATTGTTAGTAAAAATTGTTGGACCTTCAACTACATATCCCAGTACAAATATCAGGACAAACTGTCATTTTTATGGAACCTCAAGAATTGAACATTTTAGGACTTAACAGAATGTGCTGCTCAGTGCTTTTGCCTGAGGACATACTAATCAACAACATATTCTTAAATACCTACCATATGCCACTGCTTTCAAAAACACTTTCAATCTTGAATTGAGGAGGTAGGAGACACATACTTTCTTTTAAAAAGTAAATAACTGTGCAGAACTATGTGCAATAAATGTCCAAATGAGAAGCATAGAGGAGTGCCATATGAAGTCACTGTGTGACCCCCCCCCCCAGCCCCGCCAGTGCGCCCTAAGCACTTACAATGATAGATGGTTCTTCATCTGCTCACTTGTGTGTAATTGAACCACCATGCTGGACTGGAAGCTTCATGAGGGCAGGGCCAGTAACTCTGTTATTACCATGTCTGTTCTATTCACCTGGCCTGTATCTAGCAATCAGTAAAAGACTGTCACGCAGATGAAGCTGCATAGAGGAAGTAAATATTGAAGGATGCACAAAATTTTAACACACATGTAAGTGTAATGGCAGGATGAACAGATGAACTAAACCAGGAAGCAAGGATTAGCATGGCAAATATATCCTTTCATTTTCTCAGCAGACATTTGCAGCTCCCTCACCATGTGCTGGATACTGCATGGGCAGAATGGGTACCAAGGGGAAGAAACACCATTCCTGTGGGCACAGGAGAGATTTTGAGACCAGCCCGGATGGTGTGAGGTGGGACGGGGCTGACTGGGATTAGAAATGGTCAGAGCTGTGAGGAATTGAGTTTAGGTGGGAAGAGCCTTGAGAGCTTTGTCCTGAGGACAGGGAAAACCAGTAAAAAAATTTAAACTAAGGAAGGTTGAAAAGTCATTGGAAAGGTCCCAGGAGGTCTTATGACATCCTTGCTAGGAGACAGTTCGTTACTGATGGAAACTTTAGCCAGGATGCACACACTTTAAGAATTGCTATCTCGGGCTTCCCTGGTGGCGCAGTGGTTGAGAGTCTGCCTGCCGATGCAGAGGACACGGGTTCGTGCCCCGGTCCGGGAAGATCCCACAATCCGCGGAGCGGCTGGGCCCGTGAGCCATGGCCGCTGGGCCTGCGCGTCCGGAGCCTGTGCTCCGCAACGGGAGGGGCCACGGCAGTGAGAGGCCCGCGTACCGCAAAAAAAAAAAAAAAAAAAGAATTGCTATCTCAAAACTTTCCATGAGATATATATTCACCCAGTCAGAATTTCCAGGGCTGGATTATATTTGCACTTCTGTTTCATTTTTACTTAACCAGTATGTTAATAGTAACAGTGATTTGTAATGTTCTCATAAATACAGCTTCTTTCTTTAAATATTGTATTTCTAAGAAGCTTTAGGGCATTATTAAAATGTGGTTTGAATATATTCATAGACAAAAGTCTTTTCTAGCAGACTACACTTCCATTTCATAATATAATTCAATGGAATAATGGAACTTTCATCATAGAGCACACTTTGCTAGAATTCATCCGCTCCATTACGTTTATGTAAAGTCACACAGTGTAACAACGAACATCAATAACTAAACCACCCCTTCCCAGTACTGTTTCCTATGGAACATACAGTGAATTTTTGCATTTTGTATAGGCAGCCAGATTTTAACAGTGTATATTCTGGTTGCAAGCTAGTTCCTTCACAGGCCACATAACTATCCTTGGGCCCCATGAATCATGCGAACTATAGCTAACGGCACAGATATACGCCACCTTGATATGAGGTGTTTATGACATATAACAGCCAGGTGTATTTGGCTTCTAAGGGCAAGTGGGAAGATGGAGAAGGTCCAGTGTGGAAACGTGCCTTAATATCTTCTTTCCTGAAGGCTTAGTTTGCAACCAGTGGCAACCAGTGGCAAAAATCTGGTTTCAAGAAGGTTAAACTTGGGGCTTCCCTGGTGGTGCAATGGTTGAGAGTCCGCCTGCCGACACAGGGGACACGGGTTCGTGCCCCAGTCCAGGAAGATCCCACATACCGCGGAGCGGCTGGGCCCGTGAGCCATGGCCGCTGAGCCTGCGCGTCCGGAGCCTGTGCTCCGCAACGGGAGAGACCACGACAGTGAGAGGCCCGCGTACCGCAAAAAAGAAAAAGTTAAGCATAAAGTTACAACATGACCCAGCAATTCCAATACTAAGTATGTACCCCCCAAATTGAAAACAGATACACAAACAAATATGTGTACATGAATGTTCATAGCAGCACTATTCACACTATCCAAAAGGAAGAAACAACACAAATTCTATCACCGGATAAAAGGGTAAACAAAATGTAATGATCCAGACAATGGAACAGTATTCAGCCATAGAAAGGAATGAAATACCAATACGTACTATGACGTAGATGGATCTCAAAAATATTATGCAAAGTGAAAGGATCCAATCACAAAACACTGTATGTTTGCTGATTCCATTTATATAAAATGTCCAGAATTGGTAAATCCGTAGAGACGAAAAGTAGATTACTGGTTGCCAGGAACTTGTGGAGCGGGTGATGGGGAGAAGCAACTATTGATGTTACAGGCTTTCTTTTGGTTGTGATAAAAATGTTCTGAAATTGATTGTAGTGATGGACGCTCAACCTTGAGAACATACCAAAAAAACACTGACTTGTGTGCTTTAAAAAGGTGAATTTTGTGGTATGTGAATTATTTCTTCATTTAAAAAATTAAAAAGGACTTTTAAAAAGACGAAACTTGGAATCGTTGATGGTTTTTTGAAGCAGATGAGCAGGTAGTGAAATTAGTTCTTGGTTTTGGGGAAAGCCATGAAAAAAGATTGTAATTGGGAGAAGTTATAAACAAAGAGATGGATGAGTCAAAGAAGACTGGGAAAGAATTTGATGATAACAAGAGACGGTACACAGGGAGACTAAGTTGAGGTTTATGAAAACAATCAGGCAGATTATATGAGGAGGGTGTGTGTGTGTATTTGTATATATATATGCACATATATAATATTATACCTTAGATGCTATAGTATATAATTTTATATATATATATAATATATATATATAAAATGTATCTATATTTACATGGGGAAAATTCTCAAAAAATATACCACCCAAATCTTAACAGCAGTTGTCCCTGTTTAGTGGGATTTGGGGTGATTTAATTCCTCTTCTTCCTTTTGCTTCTCAGTATTCTCTTACTTTGTGTGCAGTGATCATAGAGTAATAGTTAAGTAGGAAGTGAAAAAGGTGAGTGTGGAAGGCTGTTGCTTGAGAAAGTGCACTCTCTGATCAGACCAAGAAAGTAGGGGCAGTTTTTGAAGTCTTACTAACTAATAATGCCCTACGTGAGAAGACTTGTCTTCACATTGGGAGAAAACAGAGTAAGGTGGGCATCACTGCAGAAGACTTTGGCATGGCAAGGCCTCTGAAATGCTAATGCTTAAAAGGCTTGTTCTTAGAAATTCTGGAGGCAAAGCGTACAACAGTCTTTTTCCTCTTGTTTACCAGGTTCTCCCTTGGTTTGAGGCATCCGTATGTATACTCTATAGAAGCCACTAGGTACTTGGCCTATTACAGATCTATCTATGTATCTATCTATGTGTCTGTGTTTCTATGTATCTATCATCTATGTATCTATCTATCTATCTATCTTTAATCTTATTATGTCTACAAGGCAGTTGACACCTAAAAGTCATGAAACTTAATTTGCTAAGTCATAAAATAATTTTAAAATCACGCTTAAGATTATACACATGGCAGGCCCTTCACCTGAGCTGAGCACCTATCATTGACTAAGCCAGACCCCTTCTTGCATCTATGGGCTTACAGTCTAGTCAAGCAGGAGCCAGGAAGAAGCTAGTCCACATATGACAAGTCCCACGGGCTTTGTGGAGCTCAGGGTGGGGCTCTTACCCATAATCTCCAGTCTGAAGCTGGAGGGGAGAGACAAGGGCCTCATCTTGGAGGAGTTCACAAGGGTAAAGTCAAGTTGGTAGGTCCCAAAACAGGTTATGGAAATAAGGGCCTGGTCAGACAATAGGAGCCAAGAGATGGAGCCCAAACAGAGTGGCTTCAACGTGGGGCAGAGGCAAAGGGTTCCCTGGAAAAGGAGGTGGAAGAAAGGGAGTGACAGAGGATGGGGCAAAATGGCAGGGTCTCTGCATCTGGGCCTGGCTTTGAGCTAGAGGAGGTTCACAGCAGCATTGTTTGTAAGAAAAAAATGTGGCAAACACCCATCAACAGGAATGAACAAGTTGATTGGGGGCGTGGGGTTCAAATCACCATGGAAAATTAATAAACCGGAACAGCATGGGTCAACATAGGAAATGAAGAACAACAAAAAACTACCCTTAAAAGGAACGCATAGTGACAATCATTTCTTTCTTTCCCTTTTCTTTCACAATTTGTTTGCTGACACATCAGTTGACGTGTCTTTCGGTTGAATGTGACATGTCTTTTTGAAGGAACAAGAGGCAGACAAGTTATGCCAAAAATAAAAGAGAAACTGGGAAGAATTTAACTTCTGAACTAGAAGGTCACTCTTGCCAGCGGCCTTTGAGGAGGATAAGGTTCTGCATTTTGTTTCCCAATTTTTTTTTTCCTTAAATAAATAGCCGTGGAATTCAGCCCAGTCTTGCCCCTTGAGTTCTTAAATGATCCTGCCAAATCCCTTAGAATTGAGTTGTGCAGCGTCCAGGAGACCTGCTTTGGCTCTTTCTCCTTCGCTGGAATGACTCTCCCTAGGGAACCAGATCAAAGCTAAGAGAAAAGGCAGGTGATGAAAGGATCCTGTGCCTAAAATAATAATTTCGTTTTGTCTGCCTGCCATCCCACCATCACAGTGAGGGATTTCTAGATTGTAAGAGGCCCTCATAAAGATGAACCCAGCCCTGAAAGATATTGAACTTTATCAGCCGGCATCCAGGTGAAAGCCCCTGGAGATCAAGACTGATAAATAAACCACAGATGGGATGTGGGGTGGGGATGAGGAAAGAGGGGTGGGAGACAGAGCAAGGACAGAGGAGGAAACAAGTGTGAATAAGACATACTTCCCCAACCAGTCAAGTTTCTCCAAGGATCACATTTCTGGAGACCATCTTAAGAACAATTGCAGCAACAAACAACAGCTAGCCAAGCCGAATGTAAGTTGGTGCAGCCACTGTGGAAAACAGTATGGAGGTTCCTCAGAAAACTAAAAATAGAATTACCATATGATCCAGCCATCCCACTCCTGGGCATATATCTGGAGAAAACTATAATTCAAAAAGATACATGCAACCCCCGCGTTCATAGCAGTACTATTCACGATAGCCAAGACGTGTAAGCCACGTAAATGTCCATCAACAGATGAATGGATAAAGAAGATGGGGTACATATATACAATGGAATATTAGCCATAAAAAAGAACAAAATAATACCATTTGCAGCAACATGGATGCAACTAGAGATTATCATACTAAGTGAAATAAGTCAAAAAGAGAAAGACAGGGCTTCCCTGGTGGCACAGTGGTTGAGAGTCCGCCTGCCGATGCAGGGGACACGGGTTCGTGCCCCGGTCCGGGAAGATCCCACATGCCGTGGAGCGGCTGGGCCCGTGAGCCATGGCCGCTGAGCCTGCGCGTCCGGAGCCTGTGCTCCGCAACGGGAGAGGCCACAACAGTGAGAGGCCCACGTACCGCAAAAAAAAAAAAAAAAGAGAAAGACAAACACCATATAATATCACTTATAGGTGGAATCTAAAACATGACACAAATGAACCTAGCTATGAAACAGAAACAGAATCACGGACATAGAGAACAGACTGGTGGTTGCCAAGGGGGAGAGGGTCAGGGGAGGGAAGTTGGGATTAGCAGATGTAAGCTTTTATATATAGAATGGATAAACAACAAGGTCCTACTGTATAGCACAGAGAACTATATTCAATATCCTATGATAAACCATAATGGAAAAGAATATTAAATATATATTATATATATGTATGTATGTATAACTGAATCACTTTGCTATACAGCAGAAATTAACACAACATTGTAAATCAACTATACTTCAATTTTAAAAAATTAAAACTTAAAAAGAAAGCCAGGCAATAAATAAATGAGAGAAAAAGAAAATCTAAACCACACAGCCTAAGTATCAGAAACTTTCTTATTATCCACAAAGTTAAAGCAAAAATGAATTGGTTACATTTTCATAGACTCCTTTCCTGAACCAGAAGCCATTTCTGCTTCAATAAAAATATTAACTTTTTCCTCAGAACAAATCAAGTCCTGTCACTCTGGAGGACAAAGTGCTTCCAGCAGTGAAAGCAGACACGAGGCTCCACTATGGGTCGCGGTCAACAGGGTCCATCAGTGTGGGGAGGGACCTCTTGCTGCTGCGGAAACTGGGGAGACTGGAGTGGTCCTCACAGCACAGGGGCCCTGCAGGGACAGGGCAGTTTGAGAAGGGCTCCATGGTGTGAGAAGACCATTCGGAACAACAGGAGAACGGAGTATCAGGGTGAGAACAGTTCTACCCCAACTCCCAAAGGGAGAATTGTGCTGAAAGGACCAACTGGAGGGAAGCAATGACCTTCAGTCAGCCCCAGGTGACCTCACAGTAGTGCAGCAGGGGGAAAAATGCCTCAAACTCTCCTTCCTTCCCTCCATCTCCTGCCAAGGCTGCCTGGGGGCCAAATTCATCCTAGAAGTCAGAAGGCAAGAGAGCCCCTCGAAGCAATCCAGATAGCCAGAGCAGGAAGCATCGTTTTAGCTATTCTAGAAGCATACTCCTCACAGGCACCGAACCCCTCTTGGTAAACAACCTGCTTGCTGTGGTTGGGGGAGAAGAAATAGACAGTTTTTTTGTTTGTTTATTTTTTAACGTCTTTATTGGAGTATAATTACTTAACAATGTTGTGTTAGTTTCTGCTGTATAACAAAGTGAATCAGCTATATGTATACACATATCCCCATATCCCCTTCCCTCTTGCATCTCCCTCCCACCCTCCCTATCCCACCCCTCTAGGTGGTAACAAAGCACCAAGCTGATTTCCCTGTGCTATGCGGCTGCTTCCCACTAGCTATCTATTTTACATTTGGTAGTGTATATATGTCCATGCCACTCTCTCACTTCGTCCCAGCTTACCCTTCCCCCTCCCCATGTCCTCAAGTCCATTCTCTACACCTGTGTCTTTACTCCTGACCTGCCCCTAGATTCTTCAGAACCTTTTTTTTTAGATTCCATATATATGTGTTAGCATATGGTACTTGTTTTTCTCTTTATGACTTATTTCACTCTGTATGACAGTCTCTAGGTCCATCCACCTCACTACAAATAACTCAGTTTCGTTTCATTTTATGGATGAGTAATATTCCATTGTATATATGTGCCACATCTTCTTTATCCATTCATCTGTCGATGGACACTTAGGTTGCTTCCATGTCCTGGCTATTGTAAATAGTGCTGCAATGAACATTGTGGAATATGACTCTTTGTGAATTATGGTTTTCTCAGGGTATATGCCCAGTAGTGGGATTGCTGGGTCATATGGTAGTTCTATTTGTAGTTTTTTCAGGAACCTCCATACTGTTCTCCATAGTGGCTGTATCAATTTACATTCCCACCAAAAGTGAAAGAGGGTTCCCTTTTCTCCACACCCTCTCCAGCATTTATTGATTGTAGATTGTTTGATGATGGCCATTCTGACTGGTGTGAAGTGATACCTCATTGTAGTTTTGATTTGCATTTCTCTAATGATTAGTGATGTTGAGCATCATTTCATGTGTTTGCTGGCAATCTGTATATCGTCTATGGAGAAATGTCTATTAAGGTCTTCTGCCCATTTTTGGATTGGGTTGTTTGTTTTTTAGATATAGAGCTGCATGAGCTGCTTGTATATTTTAGAGATTAATCCTTGGTCAGTTGCTTCATTTGCAAATATTTCCTCCCATTCTGAGGGTTGTCTTTTCATCTTGCTTATGGTTTCTTTTGCTGTACAAAAGCTTTTAAGTTTCATTAGGTCCCATTTGTTTGTTTTTATTTCCATTTCTCTAGGTCAAAAATGATCTTGCTGTGATTTATGTCATAGAGTATTCTGCCTGTGTTTTCCTCTAAGAGTTTTATAGTGTCTGGTCTTACATTTATGTCTTTAATCCATTTGGAGTTTATTTTTGTGTATGGTGTTAGGGAGTGTTCTAATTTCATTCTTTTACATGTAGCTGTCCAGTTTTCCCAGCAGCAGTTATTGAAGAGGCTGTCTTTTCTCCATTCTTGCCTCCTTCATCAAAGACAAAGTGACCATATGTGTGTGGGTTTATCTCTGGGCTTTCTATGCTGTTCTGTTGATGTATATTTCTCTTTTTCTGCCACTACCATACTGTCTTGATTACTGTAGCTTTGTAGTATAGTTTGAAGTCTGGGAGCCTGATTCCTCCAGCTCCGTTTTTCTTTCTCAATATTGATTTGGCTATTTGAGGTCTTTTGTGTTTCCATACAAATTGTGAAATTTTTTGTTCTAGTTCTGTGAAAAATGCCATTGGTAGTTTGATAGGGGTTGCATTGAATCTGTAGATTGCTTTGGGTAGTATAGTCATTTTCACAATGTTGATTCTTCCAATCTAAGAACACGGTATATCTCTCCATCTGTTTGTATCATCTTTAATTTCTCTCATAAATGTCTTATAGTTTTCTGCATACAGATCTTTTGTCTCCTTAGCTAGGTTTATTCCTAGTTATCTTATTCTTTTTACTGCAGTGGTAAATGGCTGTGTTTCCTTAATTTCTCTTTCAGATTTTCATCATTAGTGTATAGGAATGCAAGAGATTTCTATGCATTAATTTTGTATGCTGCTACTTCACCAAATTCATTGGTTAGTTCTAGCAGTTTTCTGGTAGCATCTTTAGGATTCTCTGTGTATAGTATCATGTCATCTGCAAAGAGTGACAACTTTACTTCTTCTTTTCCAATTTGGATTCCTTTTATTTCTTTTTCTTCTCCGATTGCTGTGGCTAAAATTTCCAAAACTATGTTGAATAATAGTGGTGAGAGTGGACAACCTTGTCTTTTTCCTGATCTTAGAGGAAGTGGTTTCAGTTTTTCACCATTGAGAATGATGTTGGCTGTGGGTTTGTCATATATGGCCTTTATTATGTTGAGGCAAGTTCCCTCTATACCTCGTGGTTTATCAATTTTGTTTATCTTCTCAATGAACCAGCTTTTAGTTTTATTGATTTTAGCTATAGTTTCCTTCATTTCTTCTTCATTTATTTCTGATCTGATCTTTATGATTTCTTTCCTTCTCCTAACTTTGGGGATTTTTTGTTCTTCTTCCTCTAATTGCTTTAGGTGTAAGGTTAGGTTGTTTATTTGAGATGTTTCTTGTTTCTTGTTTCTTGAGGTAGAATTGTATCACTATAAACTTCCCTCTTAGAACTGCTTTTGCTGCACCTCATAGGTTTGGGGCCATCATGTTTTCATTGTCATTTGTTTCTAGGTATTTTTTGATTTCCTCTTTGATTTCTTCAGTGATCTCTTGGTTATTTAGTAGTGTATTGTTTAGCTTCCATATGTTTGTATTTTTTACAGATTTTTTTCCTGTAATTGATATCTAGTCTCCTAGCATTGTGGTTGGAAAAGATACTGATATTATTTAAATTTTCTTAAATTTACCAAGGCTTGATTTGTGACCCAAGATATGATCTATCCTGGAGAATATTCCATAAGCACTTGAGAAGAAAATGTATTCTGTTGTTTTTGGATGGAATGTCCTATAAATATCAATTAAGCTCATCTTGTTTAATATGTCATTTAAAGCTTGTGTTTCCTTATTTATTTTCATTTTGGATGACCCGTCCATTGGTGAAAATAGGGTGTTAAAGTCCTCTACTATGATTGTGTTACTGTCGATTTCCCCTTTTATGGCTGTTTGCATTTGCCTTATGTATTCAGGTGCTCCTATGTTGGGTGCATAAATATTTACAATTATTATCTCTTCTTCTTGGATTGATCCCTTGAGCATTATATAGTGTCCTTCTTTGTCTCTTGTAATAGTCTTTATTTTAAAGTCTATTTTGTCTGATATGAGAATTGCTACTCCAGCTTTCTCCTGATTTCCATTTGCATGGAATATCTTTTTCCCTCCCCTCACTTTCAGTCTGTATGTGTCGCTAGGTCTGAAGTGGGTCTCTGCTAGACAGCATATATACAGGTCTTGTTTTTGCCTCCATTCAGCCAGTCTATGTTTGTTTGGAGCATTTAATCCATTTACATTTAAGGTAATTATCAATATGTATGTTCCTATGACCATTTTCTTAATTGTTTTGGGTTTGTTATTATAGGTCTTTTCCTTCTCTTGTGTTTCCTGCCTAGAGAAGTTCTTTAGCATTTGTTGTAAAGCTGGCTTGGTGGTGCTGAATTCTCTTAGCTTTTGCTTGTCTGTAAAGGTTTTAATTTCTCTGTCGAATCTGAATGAGATCTTTGCTGGGCACAGTAATCTTGGTTGTAGGTTTTTCCCTTTCATCACTTTAAATATGTCCTGCCACTGCCTTCTGGCTTGCAGAGTTTCTGCTGAAAGATCAACTGTTAGCCTTATGGGGATTCCCTTGTATGTTATTTGTTGCTTTTCCTTGCTGCTTTTAATATTTTTTCTTTGTATTTAATGTTTGAAAGTTTGATTAATATGTCTTGGTGTGTTTCTCCTTGGATTTATCCTGTATGGGACACTCTGCCTTACCTGGACTTGATTGATTATTCCCTTTCCCATATTAGGGAAGTTTTCAGCTATCATCTCTTCAAATATTTTCTCAGTCCCTTTCTTTTTCTCTTCTTCTGGGACTCCTATAATTCGAATGTTGGTGTGTTTAATGTTGTCCCAGAAGTCTCTGAGACTGTCCTCAATTCTTTTCATTCCTTTTTCTTTATTCTGCTCTGTGGTAGTTATTTCCACTACTTTATCTTCCAGGTCACCTATCTGTTCTTCTGTCTCAGTTATTCTGCTATTGATTCCTTCTAGAGAATTTTTAATTTCATTTGTTGTGTTGTTCCTCATTGTTTGTTTTCTCTTTAGTTCTTCTAGGTCCTTGTGAAATGTTTCTTATATTTCCTCCATTCTCTTTCCAAGATTTTGGATCATTTTTACTATCATTGCTCTGAACGTTTTTTCAGGTAGACTGCCTATTTCCTCTTCATTTGCTTGGTCTGGTGGGTTTTTACTTTGCTCCTTCATCTGCTGTGTTTCTCTGTCTTCTCATTTTGCTTAAGTTACTGTGTTTTGGGTCTCCTTTTCACAGACTGCAGGTTTGTAGTTCCTGTTGTTTTTGGTGTCTGCCCCCAGTGGCTAAGGTTGGTTCAGTGGTTTGTGTAGGCTCCCTGGTGGAGGGGATTGGTGCCTGTGTTCTGGTGGATGAGACTGGATCTTGTCTTTCTGATAGGTAGGACCATGTCCAGTGGTGTATTTTGGGGTCTCTGTGAACTTATTATGATTTTAGGCAGCTTTTCTTCTAATGGGTGGGGTTATGTCCCTGTCTTGTTAGTTGTTTGGCATAGGGTGTCCAGCACTGGAGCTTGCTGGTCGTTGACTGGAGCTGGGTCTTAGCGTTGAGATGGAAGCATCTGGGACAGTGCTCGCCGATTGATATTACATGGGGCCTGGAGGTCTCTGGTGGTCCAATGTCCTGAACTTGGCTCTCCTACCTCAGAGGCTTAGGCCTGACACCCAGCCAGAGCACCAAGACCCTGTCAGCCTCATGGCTCAGAAGAAAAGGGAGAAAAAAAAAAGAGAAAGAAAAAAAATAAAATAAAATAAAGTTATTAAAATAAAAAATATTATTTAAAAAATTAAGAAGTAATATGAAAAAGAAGAGAGCAATAAAACCAATAAACAAATCCAGCAATGATAACAAGCACTAAAACCTATACTAAGATAAACCTAAAAATCTGAAACTAGTCTGTTGTAGGTACAAACCCCAAGTCTACAGTTGCTCCCAACATCCGCTGCCTGAATTTTGGTTGATTCATTGTCTATTCAGGTATTCCACAGAAGCAGGGTACATCAAGTTGACTGTGGAGATTTAATCTGCTGCTCCTGAGGCTGCTGGGAGAGATTTCCCTTTCTCTTCTTTGTTCACACAGTTCCTGGGGTTCAGCTTTGTATTTGGCCCCGCCTCTGCGTGTAGGTCGCCTGAGGGCGTCTGTTTTTGCCCAGCCAGGAGAGGTTTAAAGAAGCGGCTGATTCGGGGGCTCTGGCTTACTCAGGCCGGGGGGGGAGGGAGGGGTACGGTTGCAGGGCGAGCCTGCAGTGGTAGAGGCCGGCGAGACGTTGCAACAGCCTGAGACACACCACGTATTCTCCCGGGGATGTTGTCCCTGGATCACGGGACCCTGGCAGTGGCGGGCTGCACAGGCTCCCAGGAGGGGAGATGTGGAGAGTGACCTGTGCTCGCACACAGGCTTCTTGGTGGCTGCAGTAGCAGCCTTAGTGTTTCATGCCCATCTCTGGGGTCCGTGCTGATAGCCACAGCTCACGCCAATCTCTGGAGCTCTTTTAGGCGGTGCTCTGAATCCCCTCTCCTCGCACAGCCTGAAACAATGGTCTCTTGCCTCTTATGCAGTTCCAGACTGTTTCCCAGACTCCCTCCCGGCTAGCCGTGGCGCACTAGCCCCCTTCAGGCTGTATTCACACAGCCAACCCCAAGCTTCTCCCTGCGATCCGACCGAAGCCCGACCCTCAGCTCCCAGCCCCCTCCCGCCCCGGCGGGTGATCAGACAAGCCTCTCGGGCTGGTGTGTTAGTCAGCACCGATCCTCTGTGCGGGAGTCTCTCCGCTTTGCCCTCCGCACCCCTGTTGCTGTGCTCTCCTCCGCGGCGCCGAAGCTTTCCCCCTCCGCCACCCGCAGTCTCCGCCCGTGAAGGGGCTTCCTAGTGTGTGGAAACTTTTCCTCCTTCACAGCTCCCTCCCACTGGTGCAGGTTCCATCCCTAGCCTTTTGTCTCTGTTTATTCTTTTTTCTTTTGCCCTACCCAGGTACGTGGGGGGTTTCTTGCCTTTTGGGAGGTCTGAGGTGTTCTGCCAGCCTTCAGTAGGTGTTCTGTAGGAGTTGTTCCACATGTAGATGTATTTCGGGTGTATCTGTGGGGAGGAAGGTGATCTCCGCGTCTTACTCTTCCGCCATCTTGAAGGTCTCCCACGGATAGTTTGTTTTTTATATTACCATAACTTATTGAATACGTAGTACAGCTTTGCTCTGGTTTAAGAAACCCTGGTGTTTCAAAACACACACTTAGATGAGATTATTTACACCAAGGAAAAGAAACCTTTACTTTTTCAAAATGAAGTTTCTTTAAAAGCTATCTCCCAGAGTGAGTGGAACCACGGGCTGATTTAGAAACTCTGGTGGTCCCTAGGGAAGACGTTTTAAAAAAGGCCCCTTCGGGCTTCCCTGGTGGCGCAGTGGTTGATAGTCTGCCTGCCAATGCAGGGGACACGGGTTCGAGCACTGGTCTGGGAGGATCCCACATGCCATGGAGCAACTAGGCCCGTGAGCCACAACTACTGAGCCTGCGTGTCTGGAGCTTGTGCTCCGCAACAAGAGAGGCCGCGACAGTGAGAGGCCCACGCACCGCGATGAAGAGTGGCCCCCGCTTGCCACAACTAGAGAGAGCCCTCGCACAGAAACGAAGACCCAACACAGCCAAAAATAAATAATTTTTTTTTTAAAAAAAAAGAAAGGCCCCTTCACCTAATGCATATGATGAGCTTCTAATGATGCCTGAAGTCTGTTCCCACCAGCAGATCAGTTCTTTTCCTGAGATTCAAATTTTGCAATCAAAATCCACAGCCTACACACTGCTTCTTGTATTGTAGCACATAGCATCTATCCTATCACTTCAATTTGGGTGATTTCTTAAATGGATTATGGGATCATAACTGTATGTTCTCAACAGAACCTCTTGACTAAGCCAAAATTTTACATTCTTCTAAACCTCCATGAATCAGTTTTCCTTAGCGATATTCTGTAACACTACACCATAGGAAATTAAGTGGCAGCATCTGAGAGAAATACTCTCCCTATCATAGAGACTGAGCCTTAGACTAAAACGTTAGGCAGCACACAGGAAACTCACGCTATAGATGAATTCAGAGAAGTGCTTCAGGCTGCTTGCATTTAGGAGTGCTAAGTGCAGACTCTGCAAGCAAAGTGGCCACCGTGAAAGAGCACACTGTGGAGAAGTGGAAAGCATTCCATACCACCTGATGATGTGTGAGTACTAAGTGGTGTCTAGGAGTTGTGTGATAATTCAGAAAGTTTCGGGTAACAAACAAAGTGGAAGCCAATCTAGTGGGTAGTGGTAAATCAGTAATTGATTTGAGATCTTTCACAATATTGCCTCATAAGGGTCTTTAGTAAAGTTGTTTCAGTGACCACACCGCTCTCCAAGATGGCCATGGTCAAACAAGAGGTACTGTTAATGTCATGGGGGGATATGCAGTGTGGCTCCTTGGTGGTTAAGCTCTCGGTACAGATCCATTTCACACTACTATGAATTCATGTCTTCATTATTAATTTACATCATTAGGACTCCTGCTGTTCCAAAGTCACTGTCTTGAGATTTCCTGGACCATTCTCAGGAATCAGAAGCTGGTGTACAGAAATTAATATTTTTATATTGACCCAATTACCACACCAAGTACTTATAAGCATGAAATGTCTTTTTGCCTTAGTGAGAAACTAATAAAGAAAACCTTGAATATCTAATAAAATAAAATCTTTCTGTATAGATTATGGATAATAGAGCCACACGGTCAGGTGGTGACTCTGATACACTTTCCATCCACACTGTGCCTCGTTGATCTTCCTGGAAGAAAAGTCTATGCAAAACTTAGCACTGATCAAACTAATATGAGATCGATTAGCTACACTGCTACTGCAGGAAATCATCCTTAGTACGAGACCTCTCATCGATTACTGATGTATCACCACCCACTAGAATTGGTTTCTTAGTCATCATTTAATGAAGGGCTTTCAGTTAAGCACTTGAGAAAAAGAATTTGCTCTGCCTCTGCAATCATCCAGAGTGTCATGAAGACCCTGCTTTCCAGGATCTGAGTTGTGGGATCCTGATTCACTGGCAGTCTGACCAAGATACGAACAGAGGACAAACTTGTGGGTTTATATCGAAGTCCTCTATCAACATTATATATCAAGTAAATAAAGGAAATGTCAAATTGGAACATGTAGCATCATTTTGTCAAATCTGCAGCGTGTCAATCCGTGATGTAGTCACACCATAAATAAAACAAGATCTTCAAAAGTCCCAGGGCTACTTAATTCTGCCATTTTTTTTTTTTTCCAGAAAGGACAACCATTTCTTGGCCTTTTCATTTCATTCATTGGAATGAAATATTTCCATTATTTTCAGTTCAAAATATGATCTAATTTCCATTGTAATTTCTTCTTAGACTGATGGGTTTATTAAAAGTAAATATTTGATTTGTAGATGTTTGGGAAGTTTCTAGTTACGTCTCTGATATTGATTCCTAACTTAATTCTATCACAGTTTTCCTTGTACAATACTTCTACATAGTAATCCATCAGTAAATATTTGATGCAGGCATGAATGAATGAATGAAATTCTCAGGAATGTGAGAGCCAGAGAAACCGGAAGTTTAAAAAGTTAGGAAACTTTGGTATTTGAAGAGCATTAGGAAATTAACATAAACCTTCTCTGCTATTATAATGGAAATCTGTGATTCAATTACATGTAGGATTTCAGGAATACATATGCTTCATGTAGGCAAATACATCCCCAGGTAGCATTTACCATGTTTCTGACCCTTTGCCTTGTAAATTCCACTCTGAGAGTGAAACCTTGAACAGAACTAAAAGGAGGCATAGCCCTCCCTCCTTCAGCTCATATTCATGTTCATAGAAGCCCTTCTTTTACGTGGCCTCAATGCATGTTTCACTTCGTCATTATCTCACATTCTGACTCCTCCTCAGGAAGTGGTGTTCATCTGGATCTGTTGAGTTCCAGGGTTTGGGCAAAACAAATCCCACATCACTCTGGCAGGCTTTCCAGAAGGCTCAGGACGTTGTTGTCTGGGTAGTGCAAATAAGTCCAGGGGACTCCCAATTGCAGAGGAAAGTCTGATCCAACAAGTCCAAGTGGTAGATAATATAGATGTGTTCACTTAAGGTGTCCATTGAAATATACCACTGTACCCTTTTCCCACTCACATGGCAATGAGTCTTAAAAATAGTTAATCATTTGAGTTACAAGCTGTCAAAATGGAGGTGGGGTAGAGGAAACGGCCCAGTATACACAGAGACTAGGCATATGGAGAGGTAGAACCTGAATGCAGTCCTACAACCAGTGTGCTGCTCACTTTGGGCAGGTCCCTCCCCTCCCTGGCCTCCTTTTCATCATCTGGAATATACAACAGCTGGACCACTCACCTCTGAGATCCCTGTCAACTCTGAACCTCTGATTCGAGAAGTATTGTCTTCTGAAACTGCAGTTCCTAGCAAGAATCTCCTCAAAAGTTTGAGTATGTAATTACATACTTAGTATTCTCACAGAGTTTCCTATCCAGTGAAATTCATTTTTATGCTACTTTTGTATTCCTGCTTATTTTGAGTGGAAAAATCCTTGTATACACTTCCTCAAAACATGGATGAGAAAATAGGAGAAGTGAACCATAGAGGCCAACAGTCTCCTTTGGTTAAAGACAAGGTTGGGCCAATCAATGTGGGCTATTTGAGCTTTGTGGTTTGTTTTGGGGACTAAGCTTGAATTTGAGATCTTTTGTGATCTATCAGAAATGTTAACTGATACTGAAGCTTATAAACAGTGATGCTGAGTTAGATTTTATTTTGTGCTGCACTTAAATTGTAAGCAGAACTTTTTTCACCGCAATCCTTAACAAGCCTTTTGTTACTGGGAAGGATGAAAGGTTGGATAAGTGTTAGAATTAAATGCCCAGAATTTTTCTTTATGCAGAATACTCACTGGGTAAGTGACAGCCATTTATCGTGACCATGCATCACATCTACAGAAGAATATGACTAGGTGCTAACCACAGCAGCGCAAGGGTTTTAAAGCCTGGGAAAATTGGCTTTAGAGAGTATCATCTGGAAAACCTCAAGCTTTCCCTTTCTCACAAGACTATTGGAACAGGACTAGGGTCAACAGTGTTTAAAGACTCATAAGGAAAAGAATATGTCACTTGCAAAATTATCCTCTGTGCAGGTTGGATCTTCCACCATGGATCTGGGCTGCCAGGGGTGCTGGTTCTGGCCAGATCTTCATGAACCAAGTCAGAAGGACAGCCGAGGCATTTATCCAGATAATCCCAGATCAGCTACCCCCTTCAGAAAACTAAAAGAAGCTTGCCTGTTGAAGCAAGGAGCCTCCACCATTAGACAGATTTAATGCATCCTCTGTGACTTACACCACAAGCAGATATTTTCAGGACAAAGCATTTGGCAAGTTGGATACCATCCAGCCAGTTCCTTCAATTTTCTGCTTCACTTTGCTTCTGTAATTACGGCCACAGTCTTGAAAATAAAGTCATGTGGATAGAGTTGTGATGTTTAGGGATCAGAATGCCTCTTAAGAACGTAGTACTGCATTCTTCTGTGGAATGATGATCCTGCAGAGGTCCCTTCCCGGGCACTAATCTGTGGTTGTGATGAAGGGGCCTCTAAGCCATCCAGTCCATCCCTTTGCAACCGTCATCAGGCCTTCACGAGAGCAAATCATCTGAGAGCTGGAATTAGCTCTGTAATGAGGGATCAGAGGGAGGAAACAAGGCCCTACAAGAGTTAAATCACTTCTATGGTTACACAGGTAGCTGGGCATGAAGCCAGGATGGGAACCCTGGTTGCTCTTCTGTGGGATCATTATGCCTCTGTGATGACTGGCAAAGGATAGTGATATAATCCGTAGCCTTGGAAGAAAGATCTCTGTAGAGTAGGGGTAAGCAAACAATGTTTGTAATGGGCCAGATAGTAAATTTTTTTGGTTTTCCGGGCCATATGGTCTCTGCCATAGTTACCCAATTCTGTCATTGTAACATAAAAGCAGCCATGGACAGTATGTAACAAAACAGGCATGGCTGTGTTTCAATAAAACTTTATCAATGAACACTGAAATACGAACTTGATATACTTTTCACACACCACAAAATATTATTCCATTTTTGGTGTTTTCCACCTATTTAAAAATGTGAAAAGCATTCTTAGATCATGGTGGGCTGGATTTGGCCCAAGGGCAGTGCTTGTCTATCTCTATTGTACAGTAACACAGCCAGCGCAGGAGAGAATCTATATCCTGGGTAGCAGTCATCGTCTCTGGCTCCATTCCACACCCCAGAACCTCAGATCTCACTTTTCCTCTGTGTGCGTGCTGTCCCATTAGACACTCAAATGAGGTCACTTTTGCATTTCGTCTCTAAAGTGCCTCATTTAATAAAAGTCATTGTAGGTAAGACTAAAGTCACAGAGCTCACATAGAAGAAGGACCAAGGGGAAGAATGCCTTCTGACACACACCCCGCCACAAATGCCGTTACATCCTCGGTGGCTGCTGGGGGCTTGGGATGCAGTTAATAACACAGGGCAAAAGAGAATACGAATGTCGCTTGTCAGCATCACTTCAGTGAGAAATACAGAAAAAGCTCCAAACTCCTTGCTGAGATCACTAACTACATGTTTACCGTGAAGGGAAATACTTGGGTTTGTATATAAATAACAGCCTCAGGAATTTGCCACATTCCTTGGATCAGTACGAGCTCTGGTGGCCCATTCCCTGAACAGGCCTCATTTGTTTACTCTCTTGACATAACAGCCAAACGACCCCTTGAAATCCAAGGGCTTTCTCTCCTGCGGACACTGTTTATTTCTATCAGTGGAGCGGACTGCCCTCTGGTAACACTCGCTAGTGTTTTCTGGGTTGAGAAGAAGCAGATGCAGGTCTGTGGTTTTTCTGACGTGCATGAGGGCAGTAGGTCTGAGCTCAGGGAAGAATGCTCTGTGCTCTTTTTCCTTTCTTGACGGGAGTGCCCTCCGACGAAAAGAGCGGGCCGTCAAGGTTTTCTGGAAGCCAAGAGAAGGCAGAAGGAAGCCAAAACAGTTAGTTGTCACAGTAGTGACTTCTGGCTGGAGCCGTCACAGAATGAAGGGGCTACAGTGAACACTAGAGCTGTAATCCACGCGCCTTCCCGGGGTGCCAGGCTCTGAGGACCCCTAACTCGCCTTGCTTCTACGGTATTGTCACACATGATACCTCCCTAGAATCACTTATTTTGGTACAACGTTGCCTATTATAATATTTACTGTTATCAAGACTTTGGGGTTGCAAGTAATAGAGCCTAACTCAAACTGACCCAAACAAAATTAAATACATTAAAAAAAATAAATACTATTAGCTCCAAAGTCTGAAAAAAACTATAGGCTGATCTTCAGACAGTTGTATCCAGTATCCACGCAGCAAACATCATCTCTCCTTCCCTTTCTTTCTCTTCTCTCTGCTCTCATCTGTGTTGGTCTCGTGCACTGAGGAGCTTTCTCCATGTAGAAGGGAAGATGGGCTGCAGCCTTTCCAGACTCGTAGGGTCCTTGCAACTCACAATCTCCAAAGGAGACAGCATCCCTCCCAGCATCTCTTTCTGTCTCTGTGAAAGGATCCTGATGTCCCTGCTTGAGTCTTATGTTCACCTTTGGATTTATCCATGAGTCCAGGAGGCAGGAATCCTCTGACTGGCTTGTTTGGGCCACATGCTTACCTGCTTGGTCTTACTAGAATCAGGTGGAATGATCAGGAGGAAGTTCTGAAAATGGAAGAATGTGGGACAGATGCAAAACTGAAAGCTGTGCACTATGCTAGTAAATTACTTGTCTGTACTTAGTAAGAATGTGCTTTTCATCAACAGTAAGCAAATCAGAAGACACCTGGTGAATCATCAGTTATCCCTAGACATTCCTTTACTCTTTCTTCATTCCCTAGTCGTCTTCTTTCCTTCCTTTCTTTGGGTTGTGAGCTGACGGAACACAAATGGAAAAGACCCCACCTTGCTCTCAGTATTCTCATGGTCTAGTTCAGGAAGGCAACCCGTAAACAGCGCACATACAAGTCGTTACAGCAGATTGTGATATTTGCTCAAGTAACTGGTGATCCACTCTGCTGGGGGTCAAATACAGCAGGGATAAGAGAGGTCATCTCCCTCTGCTATTGTGGAAAGACTTTGAGGTCAGGACTAACATCACTGCCTGACAGAAGCCGGCCCTAATTCAGATGAAAGTACCATCAGTTTCAGCACAACCCCTACCCAAAGAGTGGAGCTAGCAAATAGTTGGCTTCCAGGGGGAGCCTCACACCATGGCAAGAACGGAGCGAGAAAATAATGAATTTTCAGTTAATGTTTTAATGGCAAATGAATCAGTAGATGCCTCAGCTGGGAAGGAGGTATTGGATAAAATACGCCAAAAAAGTATTTTCAAGGTAGCCTTTAAAGACTGCTAAAACTCACCCAAAGCAATATTAAAATATGAGGACAGATGACTTCTCAAGAAGAGAAATTACAATCTGCAGGGAAAAAGGGAATAAAGTCATCAGGATTTCACTCTTTTGTTCCTTCCTTACCTTCGTCAGGCTTTCCAATGGCTTTCAAGAGATGAGGCCGTGTGTACTCAGAGTAGAAACCTGAGGGTTTTGGAACATTTGACACCCATGAATAAAATTAGGCATTTGGATGAATGAAGGCCCAGGGTCCTGTCCACACTGTGATCCTGTGCCCACCTTCCTGACCTGTATTCTGGGCTTACATTGGATGTGACATGAGAGCCACCAATCTCTGCTCTGTTAAGGGAAGAGGTCAAGTCCTCTCCTGGATGAGACATCTCATCAACCAGGAAGTGATTATTCAGATTGGGTATGGTGACATCTCCATCTCAGCCCCCTGGAAGTGTCCATGAGGCCCCCCGAAATTCCATGCCTTGCACAAAATGTTAAGAAGATGTTGTGCTGATACAAATTTGGACTGCCAGTGAGTTCTGCCCCCAGACCTGGTAGGAAGTGCATATTTCAGATCCAAGATATTGCCCTTAGCTAGCTACACAAATAATCATTTACAGAAGGATAAAGGAATTAATATTTGTTTTTTTTTTCGGTACGCAAACCTCTCACTGCTGTGGCCTCTCCCATTGCGGAGCACAGGCTCCGGACGCGCAGGCTCAGCGGCCATGGCTCACGGGCCCAGCCGCTCTGCGGCATGTGGGATCTTCCCGGACCAGGGCACGAACCCGTGTCCCCTGCATCGGCAGGCGGACTCTCAACCACTGCGCCACCAGGGAAGCCCTGTTTTTGACATTTTGAGGAAAGCTGAGTCTAAGCCACCTTGGATATCATTTCTTTTACACTGAGAAGCTCAATTAAAATATCACTGTCCCTAGATAACTGTTGTATTTGTTTCCATGTTAAGTCTGTTTGTAAACTCTGTGAATGTGGTGACTACATTTAGTTTCAGGTTTTTGCTCCAGCCGGAGCATGTAGCAGGCTCTCGGTACATAAACAGAAAATGAATGAATGCTATTCATGGAACTCCGAGCGGCGAAGTTTAAAAACATGGTATGAAAGGTTGGCATTATACCATCTATACATATTATACTATATATTAATAGTATAGTAAACAAATCTGGCATAGAAGGATTCAACATCTTCTGAAATAAAATAAGACCTTGTTTGAATCCAGAGAAGATTTATGATTTCCAAAATGAGCCCAAAGGGCTGTGATTCAAAAGGAAAGCTTCAAGGACGGTTTACAGGAAAAGGGCAGCCTGGCGTTAATGTATCCAGGGGCAGGACCCCAGGCAGGAAATATCTTGGACTGTTTCCTGGAACATGAGATTGGCTTTGAATCAGGAGCTAGACTGGGGATTTAATGAGACATCCTGGGAGAAAGAAGGCAGTCACAAGACTTGAGGAAGCTTTGGTGAGAAGCAGCCCCACCTAGGCATCTGTAATTTTTCCATGACATCTCAACCCACAGTCCACGTGGCACTCTAAGAATGAAGTGTTCATAGTCCTAACCAAGCGAAAACAGTTATGAATAAACCTAACACTGGGAAAAACAGCAGCAAAGTCCTGTTTTTCCTCCAATTTCCTCCAATTTCTGCCTTTGTTCCGAAGTGCAGGCTATCTTACGGACCACTGATAAATGCCCCACCTCCACCCTGAATCATTGTGTAAGTCATCCATCTTGAACACATCTGACTAGTAGAAAATATTTATTCTCCTTCCGAATATTTTCAGTCCAAGCACCATGTTTATGTGAATTTCCCCGACTAATATACATCATCACTACCTGTCCAGGCTAAACAAAGAAAATAAATAAATTCAAATTGCTGAAAGAAAAATTTCTACCATTTTCAAGTTCTCTTGTCAATTCAGTACTCTCTTGAGTTTAAAGAGAGAGTCAGCCAGCCAGGCAAATGGGATGGAAATCCTTGCATCACAAAACTTCTAGATCTCCTGTTTGGATCTTAGCATATCCAAAGGCAATATGGTGGAAAGAACATGGGCTTTGGAAGTGGAGAGACGTGTGATCAAATTCTATTTGGAAGCTGTGTGACCTCAGGGAATTTATTTCAACCCTCTAAGACTACACTGTAAAATGGAAATAATAATTGGGTTTATTGTAATAGGCTCATAAGGTTAGTTAGATTTAAATGACATAACACATGTAAAACGGTAGGTGCTTATTAGAAGATAGCCAACAACCATTCATTCATTCAACAAATGTTTAATGAGTGTTTACCATGTGCGAAGGGCTATTCTTGGCACTAGGGAAATAGCAATACACAAAACAGAATATAAATCCTGCCCTCAGTGGAGCTTACATGCTCTGTGTAGGAGAGAAACTGAACAAATACCCTGCCAGATGGTAATCAGTGCTAAGGAGATAAATGAAAAGAAGGGAGGAGCGATATGGAGTGTCCATGGGAAGGGAAGCAATTACGAATAGAGTGGTCATGGAGAGCCAGACGAGCCCCTGATATTTGCAGGGCCTGGGGGAAAATTACAAATGAAGGACTTCATGCCAAATGTCTAAATATTTGATAAACTCTGAAATCAAATATGGATCATCCTACTTCCTTAACCATAAACCTTCATTACGTCTTAGAAGGCCATGTGCACATTTGGCACTCTCAGACCCCTCCGAGTGCTGCACTAGAAAGTGAAGAGTTCACTTGTTCCTTCTCTACCTCCAGCAATGTCCTGCATCTCAAACACATGCATGTGAACACTTGAGCCCATAAGTCCAAGTTCTAACCACATACCCCATAAACAGCTGCTGCTTGGCCCTCTTCCCAGGCCTAGGCCTGTGCCCACTGGCTGCACTGTCTTGGAAGTGGGCTCAGGGCCATTGGACCAGGAACTATGGGTACTCAGAATGTTGTCTAGAAGTGGGAAGAGGGGAGTGAGCTCTAATCAGGCAACACAACTTAGCCCTGCATACTCTCTGCCCCACTGGGGAGGATGAATCGGAGCAGGGCCTTCTAAAATGGGAGAGCAGGACAGTTGCCCTTCTTGCCTGAGTCAAAGGACAGAACTGGTGAAGAAATCACTGACACGGGAATTTGGGGCAAAGACCCAATGGAGTTGAGAGAGCAATCCACGGAGGATATTTGAGGAAAGTGCTATAGACAGTAGGAATAGCAACTGCACAAGCCCTGAAATAGGAACATGCTTGGTACGTTCCAGGAGCATCAAGGAGACCAGAGTGGCAGGAGTGGCACAAGTCGGGGGCGGGAGGGGGTGAATAGTATGAGGTGATTTCAGAGTTGCCTGGGGACCAGATCGTAGGTCATTACAGTAACTTTGACTTTTACTTTGTGCGAGATGGGAAGCCATTGACTGATTTTGAATAGTGTTAGGATCTAACCTGTTTTAAAAGAATCATACTGGCTGCTATGTTGGAAATAGACTGTAAAGGGTAAGGAGAGAGGCAGGGAGATCGGCCAGGAGGTGAATGCAATCCTCCAGGCAGATGGCAATCGCTTAGACCAAGGTGGTGGCCGTGAAGAAAGTGAGAGAAGGTTGCATTTTCTATCTCCTGTAAAGGTAGAATCAACAAGATTTGCCAATGGGTTGGATATGGCATAAAATAAAAAGGAAGGAGTCAAGAATGACCGCAAGACTTTTTAGCTTGAGCAACTGGAAAGATAAAGTCAGTATTTTCATTTACTTTGCTTTTCAGTAACATAGGGGTGGACATAGTCATAAACTATCTTACTGGTGGCAGTCAAAAAAAGGCACCTGGATGATTTGAAGTACAGTAAAAACGAAAGTTTCTGGGTGAGAAGGGAGATGAACTTGCATTGCTCTTCATATGCAAGCAATGTATAAAAATGCGTACATGTATATTTTTCAGTACACTAATATTCACAGCTGGAAAGAACTTTGCAAAATTGTGAATTATCTTTTGTTTGAACTTCATTTTGTGCCTTTAATCAATAGGTCAGCACTTAAATGATTAGGGTACAGGGGGATGAACCCTCGGTCCTGGCTTCAAGTCCTGGGAATGGCCCTTATTAGCTTTGGGATCTCCAGCAAGTTCTTTAATTCTTTTAAACCTCAGTTCCCACATCTTAAAAATGAGGGTGATGGTTGCCCATTTTGTCCACCCTGACGCAGCATCCAAATCCCAGGTGTCATTAAATCCTAATGGCCTCTATTTAAGCAGAAGCTTAGTTAAACAAATATTTGGTCTTATCCTTATTCTAATTTATACACTTGTTACACTTGTTCATTGTTCTTCCTTGTTATAAATAGCTAGTGATGGGTTTTTTTTTTAGCTGTGGTTTATGTGAACAAGGAGGTGAAACCAGTTAGCTCAACTGGTTGTATTCTCACAAATTAGCTTCACTCTGTTTCCTGGCCACACATCTCACTCAGCTTCACAAATGAGTGGAATTCATTACAAAATGAAACAGACAAGAGAGTGGAAATCCATTTCTGCCACTGAGAAAACAGTTCAAAAAACAAGCGTCCCTGCTGAGAGTAATATTTTCTTCGTATTGGAAAGACGCAGCCTTGAATGCTTTGTGATGATGGCCAAGGATAAATAAATACATTTTTAAAATAAGTCAAATAGAGGAAGGACAGTGTGAGACTGAATAACTGTAAACTTGAAAATGTGTCATGAAGTATTTAGGCACTAAAATGGTTGTGACGTTATTTTCATGGCCTCCAAGAGTTTCTACACCTTAAATTATTTGAGCTTCCAGTGCTGGCTGCCAGAATCTTTTCTTCCTCAAATGTAAACCAAGAAGTTGGACTCCTTTACTTCAAAGAGGTCTTCCAGCTTAAGAGATCTGTAATTCTATGAGTCTTCTACCTGGAAACTATTCCTTCTGTTTGGCATAGAAAATATCTTCACGTATATTTTATTTAACCTTAAATTTTAGAATCCAGTTTTGGTGAACTGCAGGAATTTGTCAACAGATCCTCTGGGATATGAGAAAATAATGATCAAACCCAGTGAAAGGAATCATCAATTCTATGTGATGGATTTTGAAATCTGTCAGCAGGGCTCTCTCTAGAGGCAAGGAACCTCATGATCAACAGACTCTGTGGTAAATAAGGCAACCTAGGCTGGCACCTGGGATTTGGGTACCGTTGCAGACTGAATAAATAGGCAGCCATCAGCCATGGGTCCAGGGGACTGCTCGGGGACAAGGCGGCTGGCTTCCCACAGTACTGGAGAAATGATGGAGTGTGTGTGTGTGTGTGTGTGTGTGGTGGAGTAAAAGGATGGGGGCGGGGAGGACAGCTGGCAGAGAGATGAGGAAGAAATGGGAAAAAGAAAGACAATTGTAAAAACAACAACCCACCCTGGGCAAATCAAAGAATTTCTTAGAATGCAGCACTGGCTATGTGTGAATTATTGGCTTGCAAATCACTTCCTCCCTTTTTTTTTGTTATATAATAACAATCATTTTAGTGTCGTTGATGAAAGCCCAGAAGGGAATCATGGCTTACCGGCTAGTTTTGCATATGGCTATCATGTGGAAAAAGGCTTCAAACGTGGGGATCTATAGCTCTGGCCCACAGACCTGAACAGGCAGATTTGAGACTGGTCCTTACAAAGCTTTTTGAGAGAAGAAGTCCCTAATGAGTTTACCCTGGCAACAAAATGAAAAAGCAAACCGAGACGCTCCAAAGCCTCTGCCTAAATCCAAATGCTCTCTCAGCAAAGCACCAAGAAGCAGACTGACTGCTGGATTTTGTAATCCAAGGGTTTACAAAACCCTTTTGTGTTGACGAGACTGCTACTACTTCTTATTAAAATATGACAACGATAACCACCCTTTATTAAGTGCTCACAATATATCGGGCATTTTATTTTATACACATGATTTCCTCTCCTCAAAATAACCCTGCATGATGGAAATCATCATCCTCATATTAAAGTTAGGGAAACTGAGACATAGAAGAGTGATTTGCTCAAGGTCAAACAGCAAGTTACAGAGGAGCTGCAATTTAATTCCAGGTCTTGCCAACGGCAAGCCCCATGGCCTTTAGCTCGCCTCTTTTAAATTGTGTGATATTTAGTGAACATGTGCATGACCCTAGTATGTGGACCCTTACATACGTCTCTCCATTCTGCCTGTCTTGTTGCTATGAGTCAGACATGAATGACATGAAGTCATCACATATATCAATGTCTTCTGTGTATAGTTGGTTCCTTGCTCTGGATTGCTTTGCTCCTCTGTTGGAATATTTATTTTGCCTTCTATGCAAACTACTAATGTACGTTTTATATTTTCTCTGGGACATGTATCTCCCAACACGTTATGAATAATGAAAATCGGCCCATGAAGTTTAATTAAGAAGCTGTGAAACAGACCTTAAGTCAGACTAAGTTGCACTAGTGTGGGTTCATGATGTCCATTTGTCCCTAGAACTGTAGAACCTTAAAATTAAGCTAATTAATCAGTATTACAGTTGTGTGTAATGTTGGCAATTTTCTTCTATGCTTTTTCATTCCTTGCATCCACACTTCCTAATATAATGTGATGTAGACTCCTAAGCTATTCTAGTCGTTTGGTTAAATTTTTTGTACTAATAATTTGAAGGGGAAGAGCAGCATTTACTAAGAAATCTCCCAGACTTGCATGGCAATATCTGAAACTTACATGTAACATAGTTGACTTAGATGCCAACCATTTCTGTAATGTCAACCAATCATGCCACAAATGAGCTTCCCAGTTTTCTTCCTAACATTTTACCATGTGTAAATATGTTTTAATGTATCATTTGTTTCCTTGAGGCACAGAAGGATACAGTTATTTGTAGAATAGATCTTGCCTGGATGAAACAATAAATATTGTTACTGTGCACCAGTAAATTCAGATTGTTAAACCTTGCATACATGAATGAGGTGCTGGGAATGTGATTTGTAGTTAAGGAGAATGGATGCCAGGTTAAGCCTGTATAACTCCCCCATTATGGTGGTACCATGTAGGGTACTACTACCAAAAAACTGAAAACATTATTGTTCACCTTCCTTTGCTATTTATGTTGTCTGACTTTCCAGAAATCACCTTTGTATTAGGATGGGCTAAATTATGGTGTGGTAACAAATTCCAGATTGGTATGTTCCAGATACCAGTGGCTTTATAACAAACTGCCCCAACTAGTAGTGTAAAATAATAATTATATTGTTATGCTCACAAATTCTGTAGGCCAGGAGATTAGATGCAACACAGTGGTGATGTCTTGTATCTGCTTTGTAGTCTGGGATCTCAGTTGGGAACGCTCAAATGGCTTGAGGCTGAAATTTTCTAGAAACTTGTTCACTTACATGTTTGGTACTTGGCTGAGATGTCTCAGACTAGCTGGGATTCTGTGTGAGTGGCTAGATCCTGAGAGGGAGCGTGCAGAGAGCAGGTGTTCCAGGAGAGTGAATGCTCCAAGAGAAGCTTCCTGCCCTTTTCTGACCTAGTCTCAGAGGTCATACAGCATCACTTCCACCACCCAAATCAAAGGGGAAAGGAAATAGCACCCGCTCTGGATGGGAGAGTGGCCAATTCACACTGAAGAAGAGCATGTTGGATGGGAGATATTATGGGCCAGCTTGATGGTCTTTGGAATATCCCAGCTGCCACATGTTGGCTACAACAACAAGGGTTTACTTCTTGCTCAAAGTCTTCTGTGGATCCAGGCAATTCTCCAGAGCAGATGTCCTCCTATTGGCTTAGCCTCTCCATATCAACTCATGATTCCACAACCACTGCCGCAGGGTAAGAGCAGCATGGACAATCACACACCAGCTCTTAGAGACCACCATCTGGAAGGGACAGAAGTCATGTCTACTCCCATTTCATGGTTCTCACAGCCATGCCTAAATTCAGGAGAGCAAGCAAGTGTGGCCCTCTGGTGTGCCCAGAAAGAAAAGAGCTAGGAATGTTAGCAAATAGCAGTAGTGTTTATTACAGCCTCAGAGATATTGCCTGAGTAGTGAAACCTTGTAATTCTTTTCCATGCTGGTTTTTGTCAAAGCACCTCCTTCATTCCTTCATCCATCTAACAAATATGTTTTAGATGCCTACTGTGTGCAACATGTCCGTAGCTAGCTCCTAGAGGGAATTCAGCTGCCCCCCAAAAGCATATAATTTTACTCCAGAAAAACAACTGAAATTTCAGTTCCTTTGTCATTGACTCCTATGGGGGCAGGGGGATGTCTCTTTCAGATCCTACACTGTCCTATCCCCTCCAAGGCATATGAAATGAAACTTTTTTTCTCCTTACCTCCCACTTCATTGATTTTATCATTTTCATTCACTAGCGTAGTCAGAACCCTTTTACTTTCAATATTCATCGTGTATCTCCCCTTCTGCAGGCCCTTAATTTGATGACAGACTGTTGAGGATGCAGCTGTATTTCTAGAAAATGCAGATGGTGACTATTAATTGGACACTGCCATAGCAGTAAAATGTGTGATCAATTAAATGGCTTTAAATCCAGTTTAGAGTTATCACACATCATTAGTCTGATGGCATGATTCCATTTGTTGTTGTTTTAAAGGAAATTTAGATATCAGGGCTGTAAACAGTAGATAAGTGTGGCCAGAAGTCTCCTATTTTCCAAAAGCAGAGCTCATAAGCTACATTTCAGTAACAAAAGGAACAAAAACCAGCAGGAGCTCTGTTCAGGGCTTGTTTGTGTCTCAGTCTTCAATTAGAAAGTGTGTGTTTCTAATGGAAAACCATAGAACTACCCTTACTCTCTGGTAAGAACGAATAAAGAGGAAGAAATGAGCTCTACCATAGACTAAAGCAAGGATGTGTTTTTGCCTCGATGGCTGTCGAGGTAGGTGGAAAATCACTCTTAACCATGGTCGATCCATACAGCAAATCATACTATGGAATTTCCCACTGAAATTTTCTAATGTATTGAGAACTTAGGGCAAGTTCTTATTTAAAAGCAAATAATAGGATTTATAAATAATGGAAATCATTGGAGGTGCACAGTAAAAATATCTTCAAGATGTGTTTAAATAAATGTGTAGTTGGTAAAATTAAAATCAGGATTGCTAAAACTCTTCACCAGAGACCCCTAACGTTTGAAGTGCACCCACAATGACAAGAACCCTTGTAGAAATCGTGTAAGAAACTTAGTTGTCTGCTAGTCTATCCCAGTATTTTACATGTAAGCTGGGTGAAAACTGGTTATTTACAGAATGATTAACATAGGTTTTAATTTGCTAAAACTATATGGCTTCCTTAGGTCTTCCAAACTAGGTCAACCAGTTAGCCCTCAGACCTAGTATACCATATATGACTGAGCCAAAAGAAATAAACAGAGATATTATCAAAACCACAAGCAAAACTGACAATAGGTATTCTGATGATGACTTTACCTTTTAATAAAATCTCAGGTCTTTTAAGGTCAGTCAGATGTAAACTAAGCTAGATGATGATGGTTATACTAAAAGGAAATTGCCAAGCAGCTCGACATTTTGAATTCTAAGAATTTTAGTTACATCATGGCAGATAAAGACTACCAACTATATTTATTTGGTGCTTTGGAGTCCAAAACACTATTTTACAGCCCAAAGCTATACTCTTAAAGTCACATTCTTGCATTCTTCTAAAACTTTTGAAGCCTCACTAGTTCTCAAAAATTAAAGAAACTCTATATGTATGTATATATTTGATGTACATGTCTTACATCTTTAGAATTCTACATGTATGCATACTTTTAAAAATTCCCAAACATACATGCTACCTATAATTTATTTCCTTTTCATACTTAAGTGCAAATAATGGCATTTTAAAATCTGAAACAAGGATCTCTCTTGTTGGCATTACTCAAAGTCCTGTAAAATGTTAATTTTTAAAATTGTGTCTTAAAATCAGGGTTTGAACTAAATGGCTTCTAGGGTCTCTCCCTTCTCTGAGAGAAGGAAAGGAACGCATTTTTATTGGGCATATACTATGCACCCTGTGCTCACAACAACCCTATCAGGTAAATGTTGTTATTCTTCTCTTACAAATGAAAAACCCAAACCTCCTAAAGATTAAAGCTTGTTCAGGGAATTCCCTGCAGTCCAGTGGTTAGGACCCGGTGCTTTCACTGCCAAGGGCCGGGGTTCAATCTCTGGTCAGGGGAGATCCCGCAAGCTGCGCAGCACGGCCAAAACAAAACAAAACAAAAGCTAAAAAGCTTGTTAGTGTTCCCGTGACCAATCAGCAGTGACGCTGGAATTCCACCCCAAATCTGTCCAGCATCAAAGCCCATCTCTCCCATCTTTGCCCCTCCTCAGCTCACATGGCGATTTGCAGTAAACAGTGACTATCCACACCACAAAATATTAAGCCTTTTATTTTTTCTCAGGAGGGGCTCCCTTTATTGGCATTACAAAAAGTATCGCTAATTCTCAGAAAGCCCACACCCTGGAAGTTCAACCCAAATCGAATGGTTGGGATATTGTTAGTATGTAGAGGGAAGGAGATCCACTCCTAAAGATTGATGCCCCAAAGTGAAGTAGAGATTGAAACAACTTTCTAGATAATTAAGATCAGAATAACTGCTATTAAGGAAAAGACAATTTGAAATATTTCAGTGAGTCGGTTGTAAAACTGTCCAACTTAAGTTAGTGCTGTCAATTTAGAGAATTTAGCCAAAACACCTTTCTGAGTTCGTTTCTTTAAAAATGAATGAAAAAATTAAATCTGTGATGAATTCTCTGTTGTTTCCCTATCTATATTAGAAACACAAATATATTTAACTTACTGTTCTCAGAGAGTTTTAAAAAGCAATTTTCTTCTAGTTCTACCATAGTAAATGCGTTGACACCTATGACAATCAGTTGGTTCCAGAAGGAGTAATATATGTATTTGACAAATCTTTGGTTTTCTACAGGTTTTTACCACATTTCATTGTGTGTTCTTTTTTGAGCATTAAAATATATTTGTCCAAGACCTCTTTTCAGGAAGTCAGTAGTGCTCGGAATTTTGTCTATATTCTGATTCTTCTAAATTCTGGTTGTTTTAAGTTTGCCTCTTCTGATTTGGAATTTATCTTTTATTTTGGCTCTGATTTTTACAAAAGCATTTTTCTCCACAAACCCTGAGTACACACATCAGATAATCAGAGCTTTTAGCTATCATGAGTCCCATTACCATTCAGCCTTGATTAAACTCTGCCTCCCAAGCCTTACATTCTGATTGTCAACGTCTACTCTGGGTAAAAAAATGGTTGAATTGCCTCTGTGTTTTATTTCAACACAGGAAAGAAATCTGCTTTCTAAAGCTGTGGTTTAATAGTTTCAGAAATGGAGACTATAGCAGACTCATGTGAACCTGAGGAGGCATTTCATCTTCCAGAAATGAGGGTAGAAATGAAGCCACGATGCTTCTCAGGCACAGCTGGAGACAGTGCAACTAGAGTGGGCAGTAAATCTCAGAGAAAGCTGAACGATACAGTGACTGGCGCAGAAAAGTGGGTCTCACAGTGTCAGGTCCAATCACAGACCTGACCAGTCATTTTCCCAGCTATGGCTGACCCCCTGCCATGACTGCATTAAATCTTTGCTTTTCTAGCTGGGTTGATGGAAGAAACTGTGAAACAGAAAACTATATGAAGAATTGGTGGCCTGTGGTGAGACAAAAGGGACTGACTTTTAATGGCTTGGCAGATGAGGTAGTGTTGGAACGAGGGGCTGAGATTCGCTTTAGCATCCTGCTCTTCCCCACAGCATCCATTCCTCTTCTGGGTCCCTGGAAGTTTAGGGACAAGAGTTGGGGGTGCCACGGTGCGGGGGTGAGATGGTTGGAGGTTCTTTTCTGTTCCCAAGCCTGTTGGATAACTCCTCTTTCCTCTTCTTTTCTTCTTCTCCAACGCCTTTCCAAGAGTGAAAGAAATCTTGCTTCAGAAAGATATAGGGGGACTACATAAGTGCAGAACCTGGATTTGCTTTTTTAAAAAAGCTGCCTTGATTGCCCTGGTTAATCACACAGTTGCTCTGGCAAGAGCACTACTCTCAGACAAGCACTGGGGTTGTCCTTCATTACCCTATGCCTTTATATTCTGAGAACTCCATCCTTCCCTGTAGAGAGAGGAACGAAATTTCCACGTTTCTAAACCACTGCCAGCATGTGTGGTGCTCACCCAGGGCATATGTGCTTGACTTCATATTCTCAGGAGGAGTTTATAGTTATAATCCCCACAAGCATGGGGAAGACATTCAGGTGTCCCCCAAACTTCAATTAGGAAATAAGGTTGCCACCCACATACTGACTACAATAGTGTTTGAGAAAGAGCTCTGTTGAAGGGTGTCTCTTCTTAGGAATGCAAAGGGCTTTATGAGAGGAACTTAATCTCCAATGTAATAAAACATTGTGCACATGGCAAGGAGATGTATGTTATGAAGAAAGTAACTATACTCAAAAACACACTTACAAAACTGTACTGCAAATGATTTGTTTACATGTCTGTTTCCCACTACACTGTAGGTTCCTTGAAGGCAAGCATCTCATTTATTTCATCTATATATGCTACTTATTATACCCCCCACCAGCAGCTAGTGTAGTCCCTTTTGAATAGTTGGCACTAAACATGTCACATTGAATGCCTACTTTGATTGATTGGTTACTTGATAGAACCAGACTCTGGCAGGGACTTGGCAAGTCTAGCTTTGTAAGAATTCCATCATCCTAGATTTGAAGATCATGATGAAGGATTTGTGGAGGTTCTCTGTCAACTTGTTCACACCACCAATAGCTTAAGGAAATTGTATGCGGACTATTATGAACAGGCATGTTTAAAGCAATTAGTATCACCTAATTAATTGGGGGGAAGATCTTCCTCCACCCAACAGCTTTCAAATACCATCTGCTTTGGCTATATTTTGAAAAACATTTCAGTATGGAATCCAGCCTTTCTAACTCTCACTGAGAATTCTGGTTTGTGCATGACTTTTCCCCCTCCAGGCTCCTCCTTCTGACAATTATTACTGTGAGATGTTTAGTCAACATGTGTAGTACTTAGGACTAATTAAATTTGGGAAAAGTGAGTGATGAAGTAACCAGCCCAGGGCAACTACTGTTTCCTTCTCCATTTTAGTGGTTTTATTTCACTATGAACATTTTCCTCCACCAGCAAAAGAGTCAACCAGATTCCAAAGTGATTTAGAACTCATCCAGAGCCTCAGCTACAACACTTACAGTATCTGGACTCTCTAGGGCCCTTAATGATGAGTTAACAACACTAGGCATTGAATATAACAAAATTTGCTTTCAAAATTGAAATGGCTTTAGGAATGTAAAGATCTTTATGGCAGGGACTTAATCTCCAATGTATTGAAACAATGTGCACATTGCAAGGAGATGTTTATTGTGAATAAAGTAACTATACTCAAAAACAGTGTGAAGACCATGAAGCCAGTCCTTATTAATGCTTTTTCTCTTTCATTGATGAATCAAAAATGAGTAAATATTAAACGAATAAGATAGAGACAAAAGAAAGCTCAGACTTATTATGCCACTGTGGGCCAGGAAAGGCTAAAAGCAGTTAAAAGCTAACCTAACATTGCAAAGTTACCATTGCATGATCTGACTTTTGGAAAATAAAAGTCCATGTAAATAACAAGTGTGCTATAAGAGAGAAGTTTTTTGCAATAAACTCCTACATTAAAAAAGAAATCTAAAATGAACAACCTAACTTTGTACCTTAAGGACCTATAAAAAAGAGAACAAATTAAACTCAAACTTAGCAAAACGAAGGAAATAACAAAGATTAGGGCAGAAATAAATGAAATACAAAAACAATAGAAAAAAAATCAATGAAACTAAGAGTTGATCTCTGGAAAAACATGAACAAAATTGACTAACCCATACCTAGATTGGTTAAGAAAAAAAAAGAAGTCTCAAATAAATAAAATTAGAAAAGAGAGAGGAAGCATTACAATTGATACCACAGACATGCAAAGGAGTATAAGAGACTACTATGAGCAGTTATATACCAAACTACTGGATAATCTAAAAGAAACTGATAAATTCCTACAACCAAGACTATATCATGAAGAAATAGAAAGTCTGAATACAGATATAACTAGCATAAAGATTGAATCAGTAATCAAAAACCACCCAACAAAGAAAAGCCCAGGACCAAATGACTTCACTGGTGAATTCTACCAAACCTTTAAAGAAGAATCAATGCCAATTCTTCTCACACCATTCTAAAAAAATGAAGAGAAGGAAACATTTCCAAACTCCTGTTATGAGGCCGGCATTACCCTGACACCAAAGCCACACAAAGACACCACAAGAAAACACTACAGATCAATTTTGCTGATGAATATGGATATAAGAATCCTCAGCAAAATAACAGCAAAGTGAATCCAACAGCACATTACAAGGATCATATACCATGACCAAGTGGTATTGATTACTGGGATGCAGTGATGGTTCAATATATGCAAATCATTTAATGTGATACATCACGTTAAGAGAATAAAGAAAAAAAACCGCATGATTGTCTCAATAAATGTAATAAAACCATTAGACAAAATTCAGCATCCCTTCATGATAAATACCCTCAACAAACAAGGAATAGAAGGAAAGTACCTCAGCATAACAAAATCCATATATGAAAAGCCCATAGCTAACATTATAGTCAAAGGTGAAAAACTGAAAGCTTTTCCTCTAAGATCAGGAGAAAAGGCAAGGATGACTATTCCTCACAATTTCTATCCAACATAGTACTGGAGGTTCTAGGCAGAGCAATTAGGCAAGAAAAAGTAATAAAATGCATTCAAGTTGGAAAGGAAGAAGTGAAATTGTCCCTGTTTGCAGATGACATGATCTTGCATATAGAAAACCCTAAAGATTCCATAAAAATACTGTCAAGGACTTCCCTGGTGGCGCAGGGATTGAGAATCCACCTGCCGATGCAGGGGACACGGGTTCGTGCCCCGGTCCGGGAAGATCCCACATGCCGCGGAGCGGCTAGGCCCGTGAGCCATGGCCGCTGAGTCTGCGCATCCGGAACCTGTGCTCCGCAGGCCACAACAGTGAGAGGCCCACGTACCGCAAAAAAAAAAAAAAAAAAAGCCTTTAAAAATACTGTCAAAACTAATAAATGAATTCAGTACAGTTGCAGAACACAAAATCAACACACAAAAAATCAGTTGTATTTCTATACACAAAAAACAAGCTATCTAAAAAAGAAATTGGGAAAACAATCCCATTCACAATAGTATTAAAAAGAATAAACTACTGAGGAATAAACTTAAGCAAGAAGGTGAAAGACTTATATACTGAAAACTACAAAACACTGATGAAAGAAATTAGAGAACACACAAACAAATGGAAAGATATCCCATGTTTATGGGTTGGAAGATTTAATATTGTTAAAGTGTCCACACTACCCAAATCAATCTACAGATTCAATGCAATCCCTATCAAAATCCCAATGGCATTTTTCAGAGAAATAGAAAAAAAAGTTCTACAATTCATATGGAACCACAAAAGACCATGAATAGCCAGATAAATCTTGAGAAAGAAGAGAAAAGCTGGAGGCAACATATTTGTTGATTTCAAAATATATTACAAAGCTATAGTAATCAAAACATAAAGACACACATATATACTAATGAAACTGAATAGAGAGCCCAGAAATAAATCCACATTTATGTGGTCAATCGGTCTTTGACAAGGGTCCCAAGAATACACAATGGGGAAAAGATTGTCTCTTCAACAGATGGTTCTGGGACAACTGGATATCAACATTCAAAGAATGAAATTGAACCCTTGTCTTACAGCATACAAAAAAATCAACTCAAAATGGATTAAAGACTTAAATGTAAGACCAGACATTATCAAACTCTAAGAGGAAAACATAGGCAGAATACTCTGTGCCATAAATCCCAGCAAGATCCTTTTGGACCCACCTCCTAAAGAAATGGAAATAAAAACAAAAATAAACAAATGGCACCTGATGAAACTTAAAAGCTTTTGCACAGCAAAAGAAACCATAAGCAAGACAAAAAGACAACACTCAGAATGGGAGGAAATATTTGCAAATGAAGCAACTGACCAAGGATTAACCTCCAAAATATACAAACAGCTCCTGCAGGTCAATATCAAAAACAAACAACCCAATCCAAAAATGGGCAGAAGACCTAAATAGACATTTCTCCATAGAAGATATACAGATTGCCAACAAACACATGAAAGGATGCTCAACATCACTAATTATTAGAGAAATGCAAATCAAAACTACAATTTTGTCTGTGTCTTTATTCCTTCCTGCCCCTAGGTTCTTCAGAACTTTTTTTTTTTTTTTTTTAGATTCCATATATATGTGTTAGCATATGGTATTTGTTTTTCTCTTTCTGAGTTACTTCCCTCTGTATGAGAGTCTCTAGGTCCATCCACCTCACTACAAATAACCGAATTTCGTTTCTTTTTATGGCTGAGTAATATTCCATTGTATATATGTGCCACATCTTCTTTATCCATTCATCTGTTGATGGACACATAGGTTGCTTCCACGTCCTGGCTATTGTAGATAGAGCTGCAATGAATGTTGTGGTACATGACTCTTTTAGAATTATGGTTTTCTCAGGGGCACAGGGAGGGAGAAGGGTAAGCTGGGATGAAGTGAGAGAGAGGTATGGACATATATACACTCTCAAATGTAAAATAGGTAGCTAGTGGAAAGCAACCGCATAGCACAGGGAGATCAGCTCAGTGCTTTGTGTCCAACTAGAAGGGTCGGATAAGGAGGGTGAGAAGGAGATACAAGTGGGAGGAGATATGGGGATATATGTATGCATCTAGCTGATTCACTTTGTTATACAATAGAAACTAATGCACCATTTTAAAGCAATTATACTCCAATAAAGATGTTAAAAAACAAAAAAATTGAAACTAAAAAAAGAAGAAAAAAGCAATGCATTAAGTCATTTAAGGAAGAGATTTTCAATGGCACAGGGAGCTAACTAAAATTGTTAGCATAATGGGTCAAGATTGATTCATCTGCATTTTTATTTAAAAATTCAATTTAAAAAAAAAACAAAACTGCAATGAGGTATCACCTCACACCAGTCAGAATGGCTATCATCAAAAGGTCTACAAACAATAAATGCTGCAGAGGGTGTGGAGAAAAGGGAACCGTCTTGCACTGTTGGTGGGAATGTAAATTGATACAGCCACTATGGAGAACAGTATGGATGTTCCTTAAAAAAAGTAAAAATAGAACTACCATGTGACCCAGCAATCCCACTACTGGGCATATACACTGAGAAAACCATAATTCAAAAAGAGTCATGTACCACAATGTTCATTGCAGGTCTATTTACAATAGCCAGGACGTGGAAGCAACCTAAGTGTCCATTGATAGATGAATGGATAAAGAAGATGTGGCACATATATACAATGGAATATTACTCAGCCATAAAAAGAAACGAAACTGGGTTATTTGTAGTGAGGTGGATGGACCTAGAGTCTGTCATACATAGTGAAGTAAGTCAGAAAGAGAAAAACAAATACCGTTTGCTAACTATATGGAATCAAAAGAAAAAAAAAAGTGGTCTGAATACCCTAGGAGCAGGATAGGAATAAAGATGCAGACATAGAGAATGGACTTAAAGACATGGGGAGGGGGAAGGGTAAGCTGGGAAGAAGTGAGAGAGTGGCATTGACATATATACACTACCAAATGTAAAATAGATAGCTAGTGGGAAGCAGCCATATAGCACAGCGAGATCAGCTGGGTGCTTTGTGTCCACCTAGAGGGGTGGGATAGGGAGGGTGGGAGGGAGATGCAAGAGGGAGGGGATATGCGGATATATGTATACGTATAGCTGATTCACTTTGTTATACAGCAGAAACTAACACAACAATGTAAAGCAATTATATTCCAATAAAGATGTTAAAAAAAAAGTGGTATATACACATGACGGAATACTATTCAGCCTTTAAAAAGAAGGAAATCCTGCAATATGCTACAACATTAATAGAACGTGAAGAAATTATGCTACGTGAAATAAGCCAGTCCCAGAAAGACAAATACTGCATGGCTCCCCCATACGAGGTATTAAAATAGACCAATTCATAGAATAAAAGAATGGAATGATGGCTGCCAGTACCTGGGGGGAGGAAGATTGGGGAGTTACTACTAATCAATGGGAATAAAGTTTCAGTTAAGCAAGATTAATAAATTCTAGAGACCTGCTGTACAACATTGTACCTATAGTCCACAGTAATGTGTTGTACACTTTTAAAAATTTTAAGAGGGTAGATCTCATGCTAAGTGTTCTTACACAATAAATTTTTTTTTAATTTTAATAACAAGTATGTTGTGATGGGGGCTTTGTTTTTCTCTCTCAACTGCAGTTGCCTTAGTTGTTGAGAAATAGAAATGTAAGCTATTTCTTATATTTTTATACTGTTTTATAAAATAGAAGTTTCTAAGCAGAGAAATGAATTTTGTTTGACATATTAACCTTTTATTTATTGTTTTATTCAGTCAGCAAACATTTGTTGTGATCCTGCCATGAGCAGGCACTCAGCAAAGTTTTGGAGGCACAAAAGTGGAGTAAGACCCCTGTCTTCAAGATGGTCAAATGGTCGAGGCAAACTTTTTTTCTGAGTTGCAATAATGCAATATAATAGTGTGTACAAAGTAGAGTAGATGCATAGACAAAGCGATGGAAATGCTCAGGCAGAGTTCAGAAAACCCTCTAATATGTGGTGTGCCACAAAAAGTTGCTTACAGGGTACATTTGATAGGAGCAGGCAACCTCCAAACATTCATCCAACACTGAGATTCTACGAGCTTTGCAAAGTGGGGGACTTCTTCCCTTAACCAGGGAGGAAGTGTGCAGGTGACATAAATTAGGTGTTGTCCACTTTTTCTTGCCATGAAACTATCAGAGGAGCAGACCCTGAAGAGTAACATTTCTCTTCTCATTTTTATTTGCTTTTTTCATTAAGTCATCCTCAGGGCAGCTGAATGCTCTAGCAATAGATGTCGGAAAAACAAAAGATAGGTATTTCTGTGCAGTCAGAGAGAGTCTGTGCTCTGATACCAGCATAGTGTTTATGAAATCAATTTTCTGTATCTGCCGGATCAGGCTAATGTGAGAACTAGCTTTCCACAACCATCCTATTCATTCTTGGGTGATTTGACAGGGCTGATATTGTATCACGAATACAAAGGGATTGAGTGCTATTCTCCTAATTTATTCATTACTTGCCTCATCATGCTGGTAAATAATATGCATATGGTAATTTGAGAAACACAATGTTCCCATTGCTCTTTTTTTTAGTCCTGGAAATTTCTCTGTCTTTTGTAAATGCTGCAAAAAAGTCAAAGGCAAGGTTACCTCAAAATTGGATTTTACATTCCTCCTGTTCTCACTTTCTGGTGCCCACACAACACATACAGTACATTCTTCTCTGTTTTGACCAGTGTTTTTAGACCGTGCAACCCCTTTGCTCATACTCTTACTGTGGAATGTTCTAGAATAACTCAACGAAGACTCATCTGTTGATTTATGAATATATATTAAGTATCCACTGTGTGCCTGACACTATGCTCAATCTTAAACACAGAACAAGGAGAAAGATAGAAGCACCTCATTCAGGGAATTTTTTTTTTCAAACTTTTCCAAAAACCATGGCATCATCTAAAGACAAAAGAGAACATGAAATAGATGCCTTAAATAAAAGTGGATTCATAATGAATGAGAGGACTCAAAAGCTCTCCAGAATACATATTTCAATCAGTAGCCGTGGGTAAACTGATAAGCTGGAAACAGCATGATTGGGCCCATGGATCTGGGGCTGAAAGCCCCATTTATAGACCTGGGGTATTGAAAGCAGATGCACAGATCAGTTTACTACGAGAGAAGTGAATACATAAGGGTGTTTTACTGAGAGTAGCACTTGATTTATGTACATTTAAACTGTCAGAATGTTTTAGTTCTTTGTGGTATTTATTTATTTATTTATTTAACAAATATTTATTGATCTGCTACTGTGGATAAGTCAGTTGTTGTTCTAAGCACCGAGAATTAAGGGTCCTATATCCTCAAGTTTACACTGGATAAGAAAACAATGAAAACAAATAAATAAATAGACAAAAAAATGCCAGATATTAGAAATTGTGATATGAAGAAAACAAATGGTGTGTGTGCACACGTGCGTGTGTGTGAATGTGAGTGTGTGTAAAGGGTATGTTACATAAGGCGATCAGGTGGAGCCAATCATGCAAATAGGGGAGGAAAAGAATTTGAGGCAGGAAACGGAATATTCACCTATTGTTTACAAAAGATGGCTCTGGACAAAAGCAGTATACAGTTATCTAAATCAAGGGTTGGCAAATTCCACCTGCCATCTGTTTCTATAAAAACATTTTAGTCCTGTTTTTGTAGATAAGGTGTTTTGGGAACACAGCCAAGCCTATTCTTTTACGTATGGTCTACGGCCATTCTCACACAACAGCGGAGATTTATAGTTGCAAGAAAGACCCCATGGCCCACAAAGCGGAAAACATTTATGGGGCTCTTTAAAAGAAAAAGTTTACCAAGCCCTGATATAAATCACCAGTTTGAATAATCGTTACATTTGTGATCATTTTTTATTCTATTGTCTTTAACTCTGTGAGATCAACTCAACAGTTTACAGAAAACCCTGTTAAACTGCACCTAGTGATGACAGTTGACATTCATTGAGTGAAATTGTGTCCCAGGCACTGTTTTAAGCACTCTGTGTGAATTGCATTACACTTAATGCTCACAACAGCCCGACGTGGTGGGTTCGATTATCACTCCAGGTTATAGATGAGGCAACTGAGACACAGAGAAGTGACTCACTTGATGTCACACAGGAAGGAAGTGGTGGTGTCAAGAGTCAAAGCCAGACAGCCTGGGTCATAAACACTGTCCTAAAACTACCTTTGTGAGTTAACATTCTGCAACTCCACCACCATAACAAACCCCATGGCTTAAAACTACCTATCTGGGACTTCCCTGGTGGCGCAGTAGTTAAGAATCCACCTGCCAATGCAGGGAACATGGTTTCGATCCCTGGTCCGGGAAGATCCCACATGCCGCGGAGCAACTAAGCCCCTGCACCACAACTACTAAAGCCCACGCATTCTAGGGCCCACATGCTGCAACTGCTGAAGCCCACTCACCTAGAGCCTGTGCTCCACAACAAGAGAATCCACCGCAACAAGAAGCCCGCGCACCGCAAGGAAGAGTAGCCCCTGCTTGCCGCAACTAGAGAAAAGCCCGCACACAGCAATGAAGACCCAACGCAGCCAAAAATAAATAAATAAATGAATTTATTTTTTTTAAACTACCTATCTATTCCTAATTTGCACAAGTAAGCAAACATCTTGCTTCAAAGAATTTATAACTTGCTTTAGAGACAAATTTTACAGCTATTCCTTGCTTAGCATTCAGAATGTAAAGAAGGTTTCCAAGTGATTTCATCTCAAGCTTCATTGAGAAGCATTGGGTAAATAATTGGTTCTTTTAAGAATGCCCATGTTGGAAATCCAGACTGTTTCTTTAATTACCCAAATGTGCTTATTACTAAATGTACCAGATAATTCTGCAACCTTCTCTCTTGTTTTGGCTGTAAGAGGTACCAGTGGAGCCATTGTCGCCCTTCCTTTTCTCCCCATTTCCTAAGGATCCAGTGTAACTTAAGCATTCCCTCCCTGGATTTCTGGGTGACTTCCACTAAAATCCTAGATATGCTTGGTACAACCATGTGTAAACTCAGCTGAAAAATCTATTTCAGAAAGCCCAGGGCTTCCCTGGTGGCTCAGTGGTTGAGAGTCCGCCTGCCGATGCAGGGGACACAGGTTCGTGCCCCGGTGCAGGAAGATCCCACATGCCACGGAGTGGCGAGGCCCGTGAGCCATGGCCGCTGAGCCTGCACGTCCGGAGCCTGTGCTCTGCAACAGGAGAGGCCACAACAGTGAGAGGCCCGCGTACCGCAAAAAAAAAGAGAAAAAAAAGAAAGCCCAAATTTTGTGATGTTCAGTTTAACCTAGGCTAGCAGCAGTATCCCTGAAACTATATGTGCTAATCTCTATGAAAGACGTCTATATCTCTGCATCTTTTTGTTGGCAGTCTATTCACTTCTGAAGAGATTTCCCATAGGTCGGTATAAGCTTCCAAAAGTCATTTGAACTGAAACACTTACACACCCAATGAAAACAGTAAACATTAGAGAATTGCCTTTTTTTTTTTCCAAGTCCGAGTATGGGCTATGAATAGTTATTGAGTAACCACAAAGCGCTAAACAGTACCTTATCACACAGATGGCCCTGATTTCCATCCTCATGGAATGGTGGAGATAGGGACCATTAAAGAGAAGATGAATATACAATGTAGTGAGTGTTATGATATACAGAGCGCGGATGATAGAGCAGTCCAAAGCCATGGCACCCAACTAGGAGTTGAGGGTGGAGGGCATAGTCAAGGAAGGCTCCCTAAAAGATAGAATTTAGAAGGTAAAATTTATCAGAATTGGAGTGTAGGAAGGGAGAAGATTGGAAATTAAGGAGTCGAGGAAGACATCTGGTTTTATCACCCACATTTTGTTGAATTATTAACCTTTTCTCAGTATATATTTCTACACACTTCCAAAATTGTTACTCATCCATTCAAATTAGCACACCTTCTGCAATGTTTCATGGATGCTCTTGTGTTTCAAGGTAGCAAGAGAATCAATCCGCCTCACTTTGCTGGTAACCAGCTGTGGGATTTTGGGCAAAGAACTCAACTTTACTTGGCCCCAGCCCTTTCACCTTCACAACGATGCTGAACACAATGATTTTTGTGGTTCCTTCCACCTCTAAAATTCTACTTTTTTAAGTCCTGTCCTTTTCATAATGCTTTACTAATCGCTGTGGAATTTCCCAGTTCTGAACCTTAGGATGGTGTGTCTTTTAGAACTGTATTATACTGTGTGTCACACCAAACCTGACTGACCAAGAACTGAAGCAAATTAGGGGTTTTATTTTTCTCATTTATTAAGGAGTCCAGAGGTAGGCAGCCCATGGTTGATGAGGTAGCCAAACAAGGGCACCGGGGGCCCAAGTTCCTTCAAACTCTCTTCTTAGCCATCCATGGTTCCAAGACAGCTGCTCCTTCTAAAAACTTCACAAGTTTGGGTTCCACGCAAGAAGGGATATCAAGAAGGGCAAGTCAAGGGCTGACTGAATCGACTTTCTTTGAAAGAGCTTTTTGCCCTAGTGGCATTTGCTTAAAACTCATTGGTCAGAACTGTGTCACATGGCTACCCCTGGGTGCAGGGAAGTCTGGGAAATGCTCTTTCCTTTGGTTAGGCACACTGATACACTAAACAGAATGAGGGCTGTGTTGATAAGGAGGAAAGGGAGAAGGGATATTGGATAGGCAGCTTGCATCATTTTCTGAAGGTTATTCAGATGTAATATTCAAACTCTTTTAAAACAGGACTGGCATAGCCACTGACCAATCAGAACAGGTGCTGGCCAGAACCTTGTAGCACTACATGCCTGCTGAGTAGCTGGCCTCACGTTTTTCTATTTGGTGTTATAGTCATCATGCCTCTTCCCCCCACTTAATAAAGCCTAAGTCCATCAAGGACAAGACTCTACAGTAAGTCCCCTACATACGAACCTTCAAGTTGCGAACTTTCAATGATGCATTCCATCAATGTCAGGCACGAGTGAAATTGCAGCTTGCCTCCCACCCGCAGTCCCCTATTGCTGACAGTCCTTCAGCTCTACCATCTCCCACCTCTTCTCCCTCCTCGTTAGTAACTCTTCTTGCCTGTTCACTTAATGCCAGCCCCTATATGCTAGCTGTTGTACTGTACTACTGTACTTTTCAAGGTACTGTACTGTAAGATTAAAAATGTTTTCTTTATTTTTTGTGTTTTTATGTATTATTTGTGTGAAAAGTATTATAAACCTATTACATTACAGTACTATATAGCTGATTGTGTTAGTTGGGTACTTAGGCTAACTTTGTTGGACTTATGAACAAATTGGACTTATGAATGTGCTCTCAGAACAGAACTCGTTCGTATGTAGGGGACTTACTATATTTTATGTATACTCTTTCCATTCCCCCAGAAAGTGACATTTACATAGAGTAAGGGTTCACTTTTGTTGAAAGGAATTGAATTATTCATATTATAATCTAAGGATGAGACAACCAAGTAAAGTATTCAAGTTATTACCTATTCTGTTTCTTCAGGAATGAATAACTCCTATGAATGGTGAGTGTATATCCTAAATGCCACAGTGCAATTGATTATAAAACTGGCAGATGGATTTGGGCTTTGAAGTTGTCCAGATCTCTTACAACTATTCAAAAGGATTATTATAGACTTAAGAAAAAGAGGTATTGCCTGAAGCAAAAAGTTTCAGGCATAATAGAGGTTCAGAAGACCGTTTCCTCCATTTATTAGATTGAATAGAATTAATAAGGAGCCCCCCCCCATCCTGTTAGTGTAAAGAATTTTTAAAAATCAGTTCCTTAAAGAGCTGCGTCTGGTTCTTAAAGCCTGTAATAAACCTAATAGTGTATTATTTCTTTTCATTCACATCTTGAGTAACCATAATGCTCAGAGGTTGGGATGGAGCATTTTACTTAATTTAATTTTCTTATAAACTCGAGATTAACTCAGAAATTCATGAATCAATCCTTATTCTTAAAAAAAGATGGATTTTTAATGTTCATAGTTTAATTTTAATCAACTAAATTTTTTTCAAGTGCCTTTATTTTCTCTGCTTTACTCTTTTCAAATGATATTTCAGTTTCTACTACACTTTTTTCATTTGCTCTACTTCTCCAGTTTATTCTCCATTCTGTGTGTTTCTTGAAATGCAATACAAATATGTCTGAAACTATTTGAAGAATTAATGGGCTACTAAGAAAAACATGTATATGCAATACCCAATTTCCAAATTGGCTTTGGAAAGACCTATCTTTGAATCATCATTCCCATTAAAACATCTCTCAAATGAAAATGATTCCATGGAGTAATAAAGGTTAGAATATAGTGGGTGCCTTTTTTCATTCCTTTAATCTCTTGCTTTGGCTTCTCTTAATATTTGAGGTATGTACTTACATCTTTTCTTGGTCCTCTAGGGAAATCTATTTTTAATGTTTCTGCCAGGCTAACTTAATTAAGACAGTATGTTGGGTTATCTTCTTTATACCATACACTTTCAATTCTAAGATGAACTTTTTTTATATACATTTTATTAGCTTTGAAATTGAGATACATCTTTAAATTTTTGGCATATAATGATTTAGCTGGAGGTTTTCTTTTCTTGGGAGTAAATAAAATAACAGTAGCAAATAAAATAATTGATGGATTCTCACATGCGTTGAAATAATCTCCAACAGTACAGTGTACTTCTAAGAATTGCTGAATGATCCAGGAATCTGCCCTGAACTATACAGTTGTTCCTGCCTCGTGCTGTCTTCTATCCTAACCAGAATGAGGTTTAAGTCTTTGAAAATAGGAAATAAGAGTAAGTATATAAACACTCTTCCTTTTGATTCTCTACATGGGGTGTTTTTCTCAACTACAGTTTTTTTTGTTTTTTTTGTTTGTTTGTTTGTTTTGTGGTACGCGGGCCTCTCACTGCTGTGGCCTCTCCCGTTGCGGAGCACAGGCTCCGGACGCGCAGGCTCAGCGGCCATGGCTCACGGGCCTAGCCGCTCCGCGGCATGTGGGATCTTCCCGGACCCGGGCACGAACCCGCATCCCCTGCACCAGCAGGCGGACTCCCAACCATTGCGCCACCAGGGAAGCCCTCAACTACAGTTTTTGAATCTCACTGACTTATGCCTTGCAAATGACTCGCAAAACCAAAGTATACATCTATGTTAAAGCACGCCCTGTTTTCTATAAATTTCCAATCCTCCTTCCACTCGTCCCCCACCAAAACAGCAAACAAATCGCTAAATAACTAACTTCCTGGCCGCCTTAGCTACTCAACGAGAATGTTGTAGTTACCATGATATCTTCTCTTTTTAAAATGCTGGTAAAATACACATAAATTTTACCATTTTTAAGAGTACAACTTAGTAGTGTTAAGTTCATTCACATTGTTGTGCAAACAATCTCCAGAACTCTTTGCATCTGGCAAAACTGGGACTACTGTGATATCCTTTAAAAGGCAGTTCTCTAATCTTTTAGCTACACAGACCTTGCAATTTTTGTCAGAACTCTTTCAAATAGTTCCAAGCCTCAAGCCAGAGGGTTAGCTCTAGACCAGACCACATTAAACTTTTAAACATTTTTTTTTCTAACTTTACTCTCTTTAAATATGTGTGTGTAAGTATAAATGGCTGTTTTGGTCTGTAAAATGGGATTCAACGTTTTAATATTTTAACACTTTAATACTTTAAAATGGTTCTTATTTGTAGGTTCCCACCAAAAAAGAATGTGGCCCTCCATTAAAGAAGCTGACGCGTTATAGTAATTGTTCCCACATCTCGTTTCTTGTCTTGCCTCGTTACTGATAATACACTTCTTTGGAGTCAGAGAATAGCCTTTCATGGTATGCATTCAAGTGTGTGGATGAATCAGATAACTGGATCCTTGTTGAAGGAGATTGTTTTGAAATATATGAACTAATGGAAAGACCGAATTAGGTGAGGCAGTGGTTTTCCTGCTGGATTTCTAGGAGCCCTAGACCTCTGCGCTGGTGCCTCCAGGCAGGCCAAAATGTACAAACAGGAGGCCAAATGGATGGGACTGGTCGCCTGCTCTTCCTTCTCCCCTTTCAACTATTCCTATCGGTTTTATATTTTGAGATCCCATATAGATTTTACATAAGGGAAAGAGAAAGTTGTGCTGCTTTAAAGAAGAGTCTTGAAGAGTAGAGAAAGTTCAGACTAATAAAAACAGATCCAGGTTCAAATTATAGCCCAGTCCCTTAAAACCTGTAAGGTCTTTAGACCAATCACTAACCTCCAAGCCTCCTTTTCTTTGTGAGTAAACTATTGGCTATTTTTATCTCCAAGTCACTGAGAGGATTATAAAATAGAGTACAGTATTAAGTATGTCTCACATGAAGTTCACGTCCTCGGTGAATGGGTGCTGGTGCTACCCTGCAGGGTACTGACAACAGTCACGGATGTGATGTCACTTTTTTTTCATTCTGTCTTCTGCCCTTCTGCCTCTGCTGTAAGAGCTCCAGAAAGAGTTTTAAGTAGACACCTGTTTTTTCCTGTAAGGTGTGGACTTTGGGTTCAGCATAATCTGTGAATTTATTAGAATTGTAAAATGTCAAGCCTCACCCCAAACCTAAGAGTCAGAAACCCCGGGGGTGGATTTTAGCAATCTTTGTTTTACTAAGCCTTCCAAGGGATTCTGATGTGCGCTGAAGTTTGAAAACCACTGAAAAGAATCGATTCAGTTGGACTAGCCAGCTCAAGTGAGAGCAGGAGAGGTATGGGGTATGCTCTGAGACTCCTATCCCATAGCAGAGAGAGGAGTCGAATAATAGCTGGGTCTCTTAAGGATTGGAAACCGGATCCCAGTTCAGTTGCAAGGACCTCAGAAACTGACAGTGATAGGTCTTTACCCTGATGCTACGTTTCCCACGAATCAGTCAGCTTCTAGGGCCATAATTCTCAACCAGGGACAGTGTTGCTTCCCCATGGTATTTGGCAATATCTGGAGACATTTTTTACTGTCATGACTGCGGAGTTAGTGCTGGCATCTAGTGAGCAGGCTTCAGGGATGGTCTTCAACGTCCCACAGCGCACAGGACAGCCCCACAATGAAAAGCTACCCAGCCCCAAATGTCAATAGTGCCGAAGTTAAGAAACCCTGCTCTAGACATCTTCCTCCTCATACGCTTGCCTCTCTTCCCGTAACCAACTACTAACTTCTTTACCCTCTACCCTAACGCTCTCAACCTGGCTTCTGTGAACCCTCCACGGGCCCATGGAGGGGCCTCAGAGAGTCGGTAAACTCCCACAAAGGCTTACAAAATATGGTCCCTTTATTTATTTATTTGTGTGTAAGACAAGGTTTGGGAAAGGGGCTGTGCACAGCTTTCATCAGATTCTCAAAAGGCTTTTTCTTTGTGAATTCCATGTATTATTTCTGTACCTCAGAGTTCCTCTCCTTCCCCACTACAGTTTGCTGGTGGTTTCAGCTCCTCCTGGAATCATGGCCACTCTGCCGTCTCGCTACATCATAACTTCTCAACTTCTCAACCCTTACTGCTGCTCTCTCTTTCCTGTTCCGTTGGCCAGTTCAAATCCCCAGCATAAAACATCTGATTGTCACTTCTCTCCCTTCTTTGGACAGAGTTTTTCAGTCCAGACTCCCCTGTGGTCCTCTGACAACCCAATGCAATAGTTGGTCAGATCCACCGTGAGACGGGTAAGGCCAGGGGGAAGCCATGTCAGCCAGTACATACACGACTGTCCGTGGCAGGCACCCTCAGAATAGGCACTGGTTGGGGCACCACAGTGGCCGTGTCTAACTAAGATGATGAGAAGAAAATCCAGGGCTTGGGTTCTGTCTGGAGAAGCCACCAGGGTGTCTGGAAAAGTAGGAAGAGCATGGAGTCGATCTTAAACAGAATGCATGGTGCAGCAAGGACAAGCAAGCCTGTGACAAGGGCTCTTGGAATCGAGCTGGGGAGGTAATCCAGGGTCAAGCAAGAAGGGTCAGGGCTCACGGGGTCCACATAATCAAGACCGGATAAGTTCAGGTGCAGAAGCAGAAACAAGCCAATACAACTGAATGAACATCAAAAGCAAGGCACTTGTGTCTCCCTTGCTGCCTTTACTCTCTTCCTTTCTCACCAGAAGCTCATCCACATAAAAACTCGGTCAAGAGGCTTATAGAGCAAGACAGCCGGAAAAGCTGCATTTCTCGAGGAAGCCAAGGGGCCGCAGAGAAACTGGATTTGTCCTTTGTGTTCTCATTCCTTCTCTCTCTGATCCCTGCCTGCCCCTTAGCTTTTTCTCTTAGCCGGTTTCACAAGGACAGAATTTTGTTTGTCTGACTGAATAGTAAAGAAGTATTTATTTCCTAAATTTTTTTTTTTTTGCGGTACGCGGGCCTCTCACTGTTGTGGCCTCTCCCGTTGCGCAGGCTCAGCAGCCATGGCGCATGGGCCCAGCCGCTCCGCGGCATGTGGGATCTTCCCGGACCGGGGCACGAACCCGTGTCCCCTGCATCGGCAGGTGGACTCAACCACTGTGCCACCAGGGAAGCCCCTTTCCTAATTTTTAATTTTAAAACCAACAGAACTCTCTAAGGAAAAATAACACAAAATTCTCTAAACCACATTAAATTATACAGTATTTGTATTTATGTGGCCTTAAATGGATTGTTCTTCTTTGGCTCAGTAGATCCAAAGAGGGAAAAACAAATCTTCCTCCACCCAATGTTATAGAATGGTTTGGGTGACAAAGATGCATCATACCCACCCCTCAAAATACCTTAGAGCAATGGTTCGCAAACTTTGTCATACATTAGAATGCTGAAGTTCAGGTGGCACCCTACATCATTAAATCAGAGTGTGGGCGGGGGAAGCTGAGAATCAGTATTTTTGAAGGTTTCCTGGTTATTTCAATGTGCAACAGATTTTGGAAGCCACTGCCTTATAGAGGATATTTTAATAAAGCCCTGATACTGGATTGCTATCTTGCCACTTTCTACCAAAAAGTGAAATATGACAGAAAACACATTTTTTTTCAATTAATTGAATTAAATCCCAGTTAATTGAGGTTGTGCTCTAACGTATTGCCAGAAGGCAACCAGCTGGGCAAATGGCTTACGTCAGTCAAAATAGCAGACTAGCATTTTGGCATCCCGTAGTCAAAACAGTCGATTTCCCTGACTTGGGGTTGTTAGTTTAATCTTCAGCTCCGTAACTTGGTGTTTTAATTTATTCAGACACAGTTTTGGACCCTGGGGATTTTCTAACCTATTCTCCACCTTGTTCTCCAGAGTCAGTAGAGGGCAATCCGGTCTCCAGGGCACCAGATCTTTGTGTGATAATCTAAGGAGAAAGTAGGCACCAGATGCCCTCAAGCACACCTCACCATCTCAGCAAACACTTCAAGAGCTCACCCGGTTCCACCTCTGTCTCAGCTTCCTGGTTTCTATTTCATCTGACATGTGAAGAGTTTTTTTGTTTGTTTTTAATTAAACATAGCTGAAGACTTTAGGGCCTGTTTCTGAGTGCATTCTATTTCGATGGCATATCCTCATGACCACTTGGCAAAAATGAGAGCGTGGCCTCATTTGAGCGAGACCTTTTTCGTGCTTCTAGTAACTGTGTCCTTTACTAGTTCAGGAGAGAAAGCAAACTCTGTGAGGATAGGATCAGACTCAGGGCTGCTCAGTCTCGTAGGAATAGCCTAAAATGCAACTTAATGATGGTCTCCAAAAGCATGACAGATGAACAGAAAGAAAATTCAGGCTCGTTGGTCAGTATTTTCACAGAAGAAACAAGCTTAAAGCACAGATAATTGGCAGTTTAGTGAGCCCGAAACCATAACTTCAGGATTAAAGTATAGATCTGACTATTAGAAGAAGTCCGTGGCGTTTCTTGCTACAGAGACAGTCTGCTGTGAAATCGGGATCAGAAGAAAGGATTCCAATCCTACCTTGACCTCTAACTTGGCATGCGACCATGCATGTTATGTGACTTTTCAGAACCCCAGTGTCCTGATCAGTCAAGTGAGAAGTTGAGCTGGGAGATCGCCACAGTCCTTCCTAAAGCACTAATGCTCTGTGATATTTGAAAACAGGACAGGGAGGCCTCTGCCTTGAGTAGATATTAATAGAAGCTGATTATCTGAGGTTCCTTCCAACTCAAGAAGTTACAGACTAATTGACCACTTTGTTTCCTATTTTGAGTTGCAAAAATATAATCAGGACCGTATCAGATGATATCGAGGAATTATTACTAATCCAGTTAGATAATGGAAATAACACTATGGGTGTGTAAGAATATGGTCATAATTGCTAGATATCACACTGAAATAGGCAGGTGGAAAATAACATGATGCCTAAGATTTGCTTTTTAAAAAAATAATAAAGTAATATATCCAATAATATATCCAGATCTCTTTTGAGCTGACGATGTTTCTAAGCATGGAATCTATGTTCTAGAAAAAGGATTCAGGAGGCTGGAGTAAGCAGAGGTGGGTGGTCTTGAGCGTTGTAGACACAGAGCCAAGAGACTTGATGCCTTAGAGACCACACAAAGCTTTCTCTGAAAATCTGGAATATGGAGGGTGAATTACTTCACCTTTTTCTTCCACGTCATATGGATAGGACGGTACGCGGACAGCAGTTTCCCCTGAAAAAAATGGAAGCCCTGAGAGGTTTTAGTGCCTTTGCTGGGGACACATAACTAATGACAACATCAAAGCCAGAATGAGATTTGAAGGATGAGGTTCCATGACTACCTCTCTTCCATATCTCCTTCCACTCCCGCTGGGGAATTGCCAAAAGTGTAAATATGCTTTGGGCACCTTATTTCCTGTAGGGTTTTTGTGTCCGTCCAGTATTCAAGTCTCCTTAATGGTTCTTAAAGCTCCTTCTAGTGGTTAGAGCTCTCCTTTAAATAAAAATTAACCAGACCTCATAGCGGTGAACTCAGAACACCATCGCTGGCTTCTTACGTTAGCAACTTTCCCACTGGAAGGAATATAGATGCTGCCCTAGAATCAGACTGTGCTGTGTCTACATTAGTCAGGCTGACCAAATCCTGTACAGTCCAACTATTTTCACTGATTAAAAGTGCAATCAGGGCTTCCCTGGTGGCGCAGTGGGTGAGAGTCCGCCTGCCGATGAAGGGGACACGAGTTCGTGCCCTGGTCCGGGAGGATCCCACATGCCGCGGAGTGGCTGGGCCCGTGAGCCATGGCCGCTGAGCCTGCGCGTCCGGAGCCTGTGGTCCGCAACGGGAGAGGCCACAACAGTAAGAGGCCCGCGTACTGAAAAAAAAAAGTGCAATCAAACTTTGCACTGGTGCAGAAAAGAAGTATGAATTGGTCACAGAAAAGGTGTTTATATAAGCACACCAGCTCACTGAGATACAAACCCTCTATATTAGTTTCTCAGGGCTTCTGTAAAAAAAGTGCCATAAACTAGATGGCTTAAAATAACAGAAATTTCTCTTCTCACAGTTATGGAGGCTAGAAGTCTGGAACAAAGGTTTTACTGGGGCCATACTCCCTCTGAGACTCTGGAGATACTCCTTCCTTGCCTCCTCCCAGCTTCCATGGTGGCCAGCAAGTCTTGGAGTCCCATGGCTTACAACTGCATCACTCTGTCTCTGCCTCTGTCATCAACGGTCATTCTCCTTGTGTGTCTCTACTTCTTACTAGTATGACCTCGCTTTAACTAATTCCATCTCCCGTGAACCTATTTTCAAATAAGGTCACATTCTGAGGTCCTGGGGGACTTTAGCATCTCTTTTGAGGGGACACGATTCAACCCATTATACCATCCAAACAAATGACATTGTGAGAAGGCTTCCATTTGCATCTACTGTTGTGACTAGGCTCCTGACTTTACACAATATTAGAGCTAAAAATCCACTTCTGTTTGGAAAGTGATTTTTGGCAAGAAGGATTGAGAGAACAGCCGTGGCCAGTGCCAGTGCCAGTGCCAGCCCCTTCGGAAACACGTGTCGCATCCCGTGTGACACTCCTCACAGCACCCGAGTGATCGGATGTTGGCAACGCAGTGATGGCGGGGTAAACTCAAGCTTGTAGTGGGAAGGGCGGTGCAGGATTCATGGCTCACCCACTGTAGCTTGCCCTTGCTGCCCTGGCCCTTACCCCTCTCAAGTCTTCCCGTCTGCCCTGCTCATCCTCTCTGCTTTGCTAGGAAACAATATCTGCCTTGATTCTTTGATTCAGTGGCAAGTGAACTGTAAACCAAATTAAACCAAACCAAGCAAATCCAACCACTGCCACAAGCAAGTTATCCAATGATTGCTTTCTTGCAGTGGCGGGGAGAGGCAGTAAGGGCCTTATATATCACAAGGCAAATATTAATCTGCCTGAACCAGCTTGCCTAGGGGTAATCAGCGAACGGGTTGATGCTCATCAGAGCTGCACAGACTGGTCTCTGAGGATGTTCAGAGCCAGAAACAAACCCTACCAGGCACTTTCGGTAAATCTTGCAAGTTCTGTGCCTTCGCCCTCTGAATTCTGAAGAAGGGGCCCAAACTTCACCTGGCTTGTGGCATGCCCAGGGTAAGTCACCGGGCTTCTTGGATTCTGGGTGGATTTCCTGGTGTCACAAGCTCTCTTCTCTCTCTCTCTCTCTCTCCCCGTCTCTCTCTCTGGATGAGGATCAGGTCCTCTGGGGGTGAGGGGACAGTGAAAGTGTGTTTGCAGAATCCTGTACTCACTCTCACCCCACTGCTTGGCATATTACCTGCCTTCTGATGTAGGTAAAGGAGGTAAGCTACTCTGTCACTGACAGAGGATGGAAGGGGAGGGGAGCAGGAAGGAAAGAAAAGAAAGGGGAAGTACGCTTCAAAGGGGGAAAAATTAGCAGTGGGTAAAATGATCAAGATTTAGTATTATTGGGCTTCCCTGGTGGCGCAGTGGGTGAGAGTCCGCCTGCCGATGCAGGGGACACGGGTTCGTGCCCCAGTCCGGGAGGATCCCACATGCCGCGGAGCGGCTGGGCCCGTGAGCCATGGCCGCTGAGCCTGAGCGTTCGGAGCCTGTGCTCCACAACGGGAGAGGCCACAACAGTGAGAGGCCCGTGTACCGCAAAAAAAAAAAAAAAAAAAAAAAAAAAGATTTAGTATTATCTGAGGTAATGGTCTCAGAATGACCGAGGGAGTGGATTTGGCCAAGATACTGGAATCTTTCCAGATTTCAGGGCCTCCTCCTATCTTAAAACCAGTTGAGCCTCTACTCCATGTTTGCCAAGGTTAATCCCTTGACCTATGGGTAAATCCTCCCTAACCTCCTTGGACCAGAGGAACGGAACGTAAAGGAAGGGTTTTGTCAGAGCTGCACAAATCCATGTGGCACATCTCCTGGCAGGAAAGCTGAGTGGAGAACAGAACTCTCAATATTTAGAAACTGGACTGGGATTTCTAGCCAAAGGATACGATTTTGCCATTGCTTTTGTTGTTTGTACAGTAAATGGAGCAAATCAAGAACACTAAGGAGAGAACTTTTTTCTCTTGATGCCTAAACGCCAATCATGATTTTTTTTGCAGTTCTCTTAACTGGCATCCCAGTTCCCATCTAACTCCTGTTGTAAGGCACACATATGGAAATAAAAGCTGCCTACATTTCCACCACCAACATCCAAAAGGATGAGGCACCATCCTTTTTTTCCCCACCAGTTTCTGTCTATAATGCTTTGTGTTCATTAACAATTGGCTCTGTTCCCTTTGCAGTGTGGAGGCCCTGTTCCAGGTCAGTTCTGATTTGGAACACTGGGTCCTCAGCAGCAAGGTTTTGGAAGAGAAAGAAAGAGAACACAGGGAAGGGGCCAGAGGTGTAGGCAGATTTGAAGGTTTGGCCTGAAAATTGTACTTAAATAGAGAGCCAGTTATCTCTAGAACTCTGACTGCCCAGCAGTCAAATACTTGACAGAGAGGTTAAAAGTAAGGACAAGATTAATTATCAAGGCTCTTGGGAGGGTGGGGGGAGGAAGGAGATAAATGCTTTCATGTTCATCACTGTTTATTCAAAAAGAGTGTTGCTAATAATGAGCATTGCTGAACATGAAAGAATGTCTATTATTTTTGCAAGTAAGTAGGGGAAATAACACACCATTTCTTTTAAATTTTTTTATTATGATATTATTTACATACCATAAAGTTCACCTCTTTAAAGTATACAACTCAGTGGTTTTCAGTATATTTACAGAGTTGTGCAACCTCATCATAACCTAGTTTTAAAATATTTCAACAACCAGAGAAGGAACTTAGTACACATTAGCGGTCATTCCCCTTTCCCCTTTCTCCCCTACCCCCAGCCCCTGGCAACCACTAATTTACTTTCTGTAGCTGTAGATTTGCTTTTTTCTGGACAATTCATATAAATGGAATCATACTATATGTGGTCTTTTTTTTTTTTTTTTTTTAATGGCTACGTTGGGTCTTCGTTGCTGCACGCGGGCTTTCTCTAGATGCGGCGAGCAGGGGCTGCTCTTCCTTGTGGTGCGGTGGCTTCTCTTGTTACGGAGCACGGGCTCTAGGCACACGGGCTTCAGTAGTTGTGGCACATGGGCTCAGTAGTTGTGGTTCATGGGCTCTAGAGCACAGGCTCAGTAGTTGTGGTGCACGGGCTTAGTTGCTCCGCTGCATGTGGGATCTTCCCAGACCAGGGCTTGAACCCGTGTCCCCTGCATTGGCAGGAGGATTCTTAACCACTGTGCCACCAGGGAAGCCCTATATGTGGTCTTTTGTGACTGGCTTCTTTCATTTGAGATAATATTTTTGAGGTGTGTCCATGTTGTAGCGTATATCAGTACTTCATTCCTTTTGGTTGTTGAATAAGATTCCATCGTAGATATACCACATTTTGTTTGTCCATTCATCAGCTGTTGGACAACACACTAGTCACCCAAGTATTTTAATTAAAAGAGCAAATTGCCACGATCTCGGCAATCCGAGTTGAACAGCTTTTTGCTATAGGTTTGAGTTAATAAAACGGTTCCTGGTCTTAATATCTTAGATTTAAGGGATTTAAGATTTAGTATTGATAGCAAAAATGATTTCTATCTAAGTTTGTGGAGAGTAGATGTTTGCAGGATGAGCTAACGATAATAGTATAATAATGTCATGTTATTTATATTTGTGCTTTTCCGTGATCTCCGTAGAGTGGATCTGTATAGAAGAGTGTTCACTCCTCCCTTCTAATAAAATAACTTTAGGATGTTTGAAATCTTTTGACTACGTGCACATGAAATATAGCACCTGCCTTTGTGTTCATCCAACAAATTCACAGCTGAGTTTAAGACCAAGCTCCGTAGCTGGTCTGCCGGAGGTCTACTGGTTACACTGTCCTATTGTATCAGTTTCTGTTTCCCTGCTTCTGACTCAGGTATGAATGAAGAAGCATGGAAAAGAAGAGTGAGAGGGAACAAATAAGGTTCCACTTTCTTAAGGTGTCAAAGCCCTTGCTGTCCACTCTTCTTACATGGGGAGCTGTGGCCAGACGGAGGACTCTGGAATCCTGGCATGGCCATTTCATATCTTTGTGATGCTGGGCAAGTACTTAACCTGTCTCTCTTGTTCTCACCAGCAAAGTGAAGATAATAATGGGTCTTAGTTCCTAGAGATGCTTCGAGGGTGCCCGTAATTCCTGGCACATAACAAATTAACAGTGCTAACCATTAATATCACTAGCATGTATTCACTACTTGCTAGTTCCTCGATACTGTGCATCAAATGCTCACAACAATCCAGAAAGGTAGCAAAAGGTATTTTCACTTTACAGATGAAGAAATTGAGATTCAAGGAAGTTATGTATCTTCCTCCAGGTCACGTGGCTAAAAAATGGCACAAGTCACTTTTATATACGTTTTGGTCTGGTTCTGGTTCTTAACACATTCGTTGGACCATGGGGCCTATATGCAATGAATCATGTTAGCCAATATGCCGTATAGCGGGATATAGCTATAACACACACACACACACACACACACACACACACACATTTGTTTTAATAAAAAGGAATGATTGATGCAATTGGGCCACTTCGGAAAATGATGTGACCAAAACCCATGGGGAGAAAACAGTACTAAGAGGCTGAATTGAGGCTGTTGGAACAAACATGGGGCTTAAAGAACCTCAAAGTAAAGCAAATCCTCTGGCTAGATGCTATATTCTCCCAACTCTGGGGAACCAGACCCTGTGGTTTATGGGAACTAAAAGAACACTGCACATGGTACTCAGGCTAAAGAAGGTACATTGGCTCATTTCCATCAGCTGGGGAATTAGTCTCCTGTGCCCATGTTGGTATTTCAGTTCTCAACCTAATGGTTTAAGATGTTTCCATTATCATCACCACTCACCCACCAAGAGCACTTTTAAATTAGCCTTGAGAACAAAAGAGTAAACAGAAGCACAGTTTATCATCCTGCCAAGTTCAACTACCTAAAAAAGGCAACATCTGATAGTCAAGCAAACAACTAGACTGCAAAGCAGAAGTGTTAGCCTTGATACAGGCCAGTTATTTGCTGCTCCAAGAGGGTCATTGGCTGTGTTGCCCCAAGAGTGGGGGAGAAGACAGTTCAGGGGTCGGAGACAAATGGCATTTAGATGGTCCCCGACTGGCTGGAGTAACAGGAAACCTAAAACGGATTTTCCTTCTAACATTCTGCTCTAAACAGCCTTCCTGATTATACAGTGTAAAATAACAATTTTGGCTACTAATCCTAAATAATCCCAAACTTTGGATACTAACTCCGGGAAATATTTATTCTCTCATATTTCTAGGTAAAACGATGTTCTCGATTCAGATTACCACAATCATAACAATCTGCTCTTTTAATTAAAAGAGTGTGTTCTTTCCCCACTTATAGTATTAGTGGCTTCAAATGCATAAAGAACCTTTTCGTAAACCCCTTCATGGGGGTTTAGACATCAGGACAAAGGTAACATTTTAAGAATGTTCTTAATGTTGCAATCAATTGGGGATTATTTTTTAAGCCAATTTCTTGAGAATTCTGGCTAAGGTCTTTTCATCGTTGGAGGTTGTTTTTTATTGTCCTCTGAATTAGGAGTGTAACTCTAGCTTGTTAGATGCTACAAGCTTCTCTGGGAAGGTGGATTTATACCTGTGGTCTCTGAGCTAAAATAAGCAGAAAGGCCTTTGGTTCAGGTCCACTGCTGGTGGCTGCCTCATCCAACCCATGGTTGCCCCATTCAAAATGACCATTGGCCAATTTGTGCAGATTCATATTCATGCCGTGGCTATTCATTGGACTGGAACAACCAGCCTGCTTTTAAGTGAGCCTGATCTGGTGCTATCACACCTGTAAAATCCAGCTCTAAATTCTATCCTTCCCTGCCAATCAATCAAGGAGATCTGGACTCTGGTTCTTTGTAAATTATCCATAGTACTCTTTATCTACCTTACACTCATGCCCAAAAGGATTTGAAGGAACATGCTTTAGATATAGCTCTGCTTACTGTGACCCAGGGCATGTTATAACAATAATAAAACATCTCACCTTTCACAGTGTTTCACTTCTACAAAGCGCTTCCATGTACCTTCTCTTGTGAAAGTGATTACCCTCAGGATACCAATTGACTTATACGCTTCTGATAAAGCTGGCAGATGGAAAACACCTTGGAAAATAAGGACACTGGACAAATGTGAGGGTCACCCTGTTAATCAATAGACTGGTAAGACTAGAGTTTCAATGCGTTGGTCCGACACAATGATGTTTGATTTAAACTCTGGCTTCCAAAGATGTTCCAATCCTGGTCAAGAATGGGAGGTCAGAAACACCAAGCCCAGGAGGTGAGGGTGGATATGCCGGCAAGGATCCATACAGGGAACTTCTTGGAAAGAAATGAATTGAGGAACGTGTCCTGAATATGAGTAGCTGGAAAAGGACCTTGAATTTTCCCAACAGATGATTGCAGGAATATCTAGACTCTGGAGTAGGAATGATAGACTACAGCTTACATTGTAAGACACCAGTCTCCAGAACCATAGCATTTCAGAGTTGGAAGTCCCCTTACTGGTCTTCCAGGCCTGATCCAAGTTGCTAACCCCTGTAGGGTTTCATATGGTCTCTGCTTAAACAGCTAGTCTCCTATCAGAGGGGCCCATCTCATCTTTGGGGCATAATAATCATGTGAAAGGTATTCTTCCTCTTGAGTCCAGGGCTTCTGCCTTATTACAAGACCCATTCATTGTAGTTCTATTCAGTGATGGACAAGTGGAATGTCCAGGGAGGCACTTCACTCCCCAGTCATTGAACTTGAATCTACCTCCATGTAATTTACTCCAGTTAGAGGATTTCTCTTCTTGTGCCTTTGGATACACTTCCTCTGATCACAACAGCCCTAAATGGTTTCAGAGACAACACACGAAGCCCCTGAGTGTTGACACATCTTCCTACTCACAACTTCTCCTTGTCTTCTGTATCACCTATATCTCTTCCTTTTCCTCTGATATCTGCACCCAGCTCTCATATAATTCTTCTGGAAACTAAGCATGAACTCATACACAGAAGACAGAGGGTTCTAGTGGAAAGAGCAGAGGAAGTTGCTTCAAGCCCTGACAAATTTCCCTAAAGCTTCATAGTATTATTACTTACCCAATGGTGATGGGAGAGTATAATGATAGAATATAAGTGAATGTTCATTATAAAATACAATGTATTATAAAGCTACTGAAGACCTTACCATTAAATTCTAAAAGACCTCAAGCATCATGTGGTCCCAGCTCCTTGTTTTACACTAGAAGACATTAAACAGAGAAGAAACTTACCTATCCAAGGACCACAGGAACAGGCAGAGGCAGGACTGAAACGGAACGGTATTTTGCCACTCACAGCCTCTTGCTCCCTCTACTGCCTGTGTGTTAAACAATGAGGGAAATCAGTAACACCACCCTTGCACAGACCCTTAATAGTACCCAACACATATTAGGGGCTAGATCACTATTGGCTGAAGAAATAGTCCAGGAAACAAAAGAATGAATAAATGACTAGTACTTGTTTCTGATGACATTTTATGGTTTCCTCCAAATGTACCTATGTTTTTAATCATTTTTTAACCAGGTCTCTATTAAAGAGCTTGGTTTTCAAAATGTACATGTGAAGATTAAATGAGACAATGCATTAAAATGCTGAAAAGCTGTGTCTGGCAGTCAGTAAATGTTAACTAATGATCATTCTTTGTTTTCTAGCCATGATCTTAGCAATGAGATCATGCTAATGCAATAAGGACTCACCAATCTGAAAATCACTTTGCAATCCACTAACACAAGGAATTCTGGAATTGCAAAGGTATCACTAGTATTTGTCAGTTCGTATCCTGTGATTTTAACTAGGCCATCCGTGCCCACCCCTTGAGGTTAGCACAAGATACAGACCTCGCAGTTAGCACCCAAAAAGGTACAATACAAAGTCCTGAATTCTTTCACTTCCTCCTCGGGGCTCCTGTTTATTCAGCCCCTGACCTTTGGGCTCTGTCTCCCATTCCAGTGAGCACTTGCCTATTGGACCTGACAATTTATTTGGCTTTGTGCTGCTTGAACCTTAGCACTCTTACTCTCTCTCTCAATCTCAGTCTCACTCAAGGTATTGGAATTTCGCTTTGGTTCCCTCCACTCCCCTGCCTAACCCCTGGTAGCTTTCCTCCTTCTAAACAAGGCCCATCGCTTGACCCAAGTTGGTGCGTTTTCCGTTCAACATTGTAGCATTTGTTATAAATATTGATCTTTTTTTTGATACTGGGAGCTGGGAGTTAGAATTTAGGCTCTTAGTATTTCTGTGTTTCAGGAAAGGGAAAAAATGGAACGTTGCCAAGAGGTTTTTTTTTTTCTTTATTTTTGCGTTAACTGAACTGGCTTTTTCTACCTCTTTTCATCTGTTTGCCTCTGGTCTCCCAGTTTGATGATGCTCAGATTCAACCTGCCCTGGAAGAGTGATACCTGAGTGCTTCGTTAGTCTTTTTTTTCCCTTCGAGAGCTCCATTCACATATCTACAGATTACCATAGTGATCTGCATCAGTAGCCAAAACGCTTGAAGCTTCCTTCTGAATCTCTGAACCCATCTGAGAATTTGACAGAAGACTAAAGACTAAACTTGGGCCAATGCCAGTACAAAGAAAGAGCTTGGATAAACTCATCAGTTAGGAGTATACCGGAAGTTCTGATGTGGACAGAAATATTGATTCTCTCTTTAATCTCTGTGTCTTGTGATGAATTACCATTTAAGATCGTCTCCTTTGTCGATGATACATCTATCCCAGATATATCCCACCCGCAGTGCAAATTCCTTCGGAACCTGGACTTGATCTGTTTATAATCACAGCTCTGTCCTCAACAGCTAAAGTGCTTGGCAAATGGCAGGCCGCCAATTCGTGTTTGTTGAATGCTGAATGAATGAACAAATGCATGAGAAGCAGGATAGCGTTGTGGTTGGACCACAGCCTTTGACATCAAAGAGATCCCAGCTCGATTTTTGATTATGCCACTTCCCATCTTTGAGACTTCTCTGGATTTCAATTTCTTCACCAATAAAATGGGGGTGATAATAGCACCTACCTCATAGGTTTTGGGAGAATTAAAATCACGCATGTAAAATTCTTAGCGCAGTAGCTGGCATACTTTTAGAACTCAATAAATGTTCACTATGATGTCTGTTCTTTTCAGTGAAAATCCTCAATATTGAAGCTTAGTAGAGGTAATTGAACTAATTCAACGTGACTAGTAGTGATGATTGTACTAAAGACAAATTAGTTTAATTCATCTGTCAGCAAGATTACTTAAAGAGCCAAGTTGACAAACCCTGTATTGGTCACGCCCACCGTGTTTAAAGCACTATCCTAGGCTTTCAGGAGTGGGCTGGATGCAAAGATAGATATAGCACAGTCTCTACCCTCTAAGAGTATAAAATCTAGAAGACTTACTGTATGCGATACTCTACTAAGTATACAGATATAGGAGGTATTGTTACCTTCCTCATCATCTGAGTTACTCTGTGTGCTTTGCAGAAAATTATTCTGCGACGCTCAGCTTCTCCTTTGAACACGTTCAATAACAAGAAACGTACTGCCTCATGAATCAGCTTATCCTGTTTAGGAACAATCATTACCTTTAGAAAGATCTTCCTTAAAATTAGCACAAATCGACCTCCCTACAATTTTTACACATGTATCTAACTTCTGTCTTTTGGAAACACCCAGAAAAAAAATCCATGTTTTTCCCCTTATATCAGAAGTCAACAAAATAAAGCCTACAGGCCAAATCCAGCTCACCATTTTTGTAAATAAAGTTTTATTAGAACACAGTCAAGCCTATTCATTCACATATTGTCTGTGACTGCTTTTGCACAATAGAGTAGTTGCAACAGAGAACATGTCGCCCACAAAGCCAAAAATATTTACTATTTGGCCCTTAAAGAAAAACTTGTTCAACCTCTGCTCTATATGACAGAACTTCTAACACTTAAAGACAACTAACATGTCTCCTCTTAAAGTGGAAAGCCCAGAACTGAGCCTAGAACTCTAAATACAGACAGAATGAAGTGGCACTATCACCTCCCTTATTCTGGACATCATACTTCTAATTATGTGGCCAGAGATCAAGTCAGTCTTTGACACACAATACTGGAGTCTATCAGGGACTAAACCTCTGAGATTTCTCCCCCAGGAGCTTCTGTTAAGTTACGCCTCCCCACCCTGCACTGGTGAAACCTAGTGTCAACACTATCTACAAAACTTTAATCTTTCCAGTCTGTCCCAAGCAATGAGAACACAATTCAGCATATATTCAAGGGCTGTAGCAGTCAGGGTCAGAAAGGAAAAAGATGACGTACTTAGCTAGGATGTTTAAGAAAAGGTCATCTTATAATTTACATACCTGTGGGCAGAGTTGAGAAACGTAACAAGGGAATTTGTCACCACCCTCTCTGCCTAGAGGGGAATGGGGAGGGAGGGATTTTGCTGGGACCCAGTGAGAGCTGGGGCTGCCCACCTGGAGCTGTGGCAGTGGAGACACAACCACTGCCGGAAGCAGGCCAGTATGAAGACAGGGGGCTTGGGAAACAGATACCCTGATGTGTTCTGCTCCCATCCTCTGCCTCCCATGGGTGGGACCCAACCAGAGCTGGAGGACAAGAGCATCACAGGAGCCAGCCCACAGGGCACAGAAGAGGACTGAGAGTAAGTGTGGGAGTCGGGGTAGAGAGTGACAAGGGCTAAATGGTGTGCCAGGCATTTTTTAAAATTCTGAATGAATAAACAACGAATGAATGAAGTGAGTCCAAGACCTGGCACTCAGTCAATGTTTGTTGAACTGCAGGAGTGAAAGGACCACAATCTCCTTTACTTCTTCTTGCTGCAGAGCCCTGACTACTGCTGCTCATCATTCCAGACTTTCCACCCCCAACGCAGCCCTCCTCCTGTGCCCCACCCCTGCACCCTCCCCTAGCCTCTGCTGACCCCTCAGCATTTCCCGCCAAAGAGTAAAAGGTTTGAATTTAATTTGGGAGGTAACAGAGCAGAGCAGGGGTTGTTTTAACCAGAGTTAAAACATTATCAAAGAGAGGGCTTTAAGTCCTGAAATGATACCCAGAATTTAAAATACATTCTAGAATGTTCAGAATTTTAAAATGAAAAATTCAGCATCACTGTATCTATGGAGAAAAATTAGAGGCTTCTGAGAAAGCTGCCCCAGACAGTTGCGTTATGAACTCTGGGTTCACCAGACACCTCATTATCTGATGCCTTGGGGCTGGCCGTTTTACGCTCAAATGGGCTCATCACATCATAGGTTTTTATTGCAAAGATGTCTGGGTTCTGCATTCATTAGGCCAGTAGCGGTGATGCTGAGGAATTGGGGGTGTATGAGAGAGATTCGTGTTGGCTTGAAGCCGCTGGTAGCAATCCACAGCTGCCTTCCTTCCGCTGCCTTCCTTGCACTTCCTTCTCCAGGGGTGTCAGCATGGAGAACACTCAGCCCTGGATTCCTTGAACAATAATCCCCAAGATTCTGGATTTTGAAGACATAGAAGTTATTTAAAAGTATTATTTGGCCTGCTACTCTGGTTAGATTGTTTGTTTTTGCATGGAATGTGCAAGAGAAAACTGAGCACTAAATTAGGAATTGTTGTCTATATATCAAAGCAAATTTTACAAAGTAACTGCACACATATAGGAGCCTAATTTGTATTCAAGTCCTGAAATCATTTTTGTTCTAACTCAGATCCATACTATTAGCAATTGTCACCTCATGCCTCACAGACCCAGGCCAGTTAGTCCTCAGGGTTTAAGATGTCTTAGACAAAACCTAGAGCCAGATATATTGGAAGGAACAAGATGGGAACCATGATTCCAGATGGGCATAGCCCAGCTGATATAAGCCCACACGCAACAGCCCAGGGAACAAGCCTGTCACTACCAAAAATTATTCACATCTCGAAAAGCAGGCTTCTGCCAATGCTCGTATGAACCCATGAGATAGAATCAAACTTGAGCTTTGAGCTGGAGTGGCCAAATTCCCAGTTCAGCCATGGCTGTGGCAGGATATGTCAATAAATTTCATTCAACGTCTCCAGGGCCAAATTTCACAAAGTCAAATCCCGATTAGGATAACTGGCAACATTTTAGGTAGATCTGTAGATAAGATAATAGTACTATATCAACGTTAATTTTCTGATTTTAGACATTACATTATGGTTCTATGAGAGAATGCCCTTGCTCTTAAGAAAACACAACAGAAATATTAGAGGGTGAAGAGACATCATGACTTATTCTCAAATGATTCAATAAAAATAATCATTTGTGTATACAGAAAAGAAAGAGAATGATAGGGACTTCCCTGGAGGTCCAGTGATTAAGATTCTGGGCTTCCATTGCAGGGCATGCAGCTTTGATCCCTGGTCGGGATTGAAGATCCCACATGCTGCATGGTGTGGCCAAAAAATTAAAAAACAAAAAGAAGAAAGAGTATGATAAACCAAATGTAAAGTATTAATAATTAGAGTATCTGGGTAAAGGGAATATAACTTTTTTCAGTATTTTTGCAACTTTTCTATGTTTGAAATTACTTCATAATAAGGTTGATAGAAAACTAATTCAAAAAAAAAACAAACTAGAGGTGTCTTATGCCATCACTGAAGGGCAGTGATTTCAGTCATGCTATTGCTGCAAAGTGAGTAAGAAATGGCGTCTCCTGTTTTATCATCTTTGAGCTAAAATGAGTCATTTCCTCTTTCAGCTAAAGAACTCTTCTATTCATGGAGGCGAATGCTAAGGATGCTTTCTACATGAACCTTGAGGTAAGGGGAACTTGACACATCGCCCAACTGTCCTACTGTGCGCTTCATCCAGGCTCAGGAAAGGACTCTTCTCTCTTGGCTCTCAGAGAGAATAGTTCCGAACCAGTCAACATCCACATTGTTGCATTCTGCTATTCTCAAAGACTTTTTTGATCTCCCCAGCCTATTCTGCCCAGAAAACCCTTCTCTGTTTTTCTCAAGGAAAATACCACACCTATTAATAGCTGATATCTCCTCCTGGTGCATTTATGGGAGATTTTAATTTTCTCTTCATAGTTGTCTGTACTTGAGACAATTTCAACAATGACTGTGTTATTCCTTTAAAATCAGAAAAAGAAATATTGTATTTGCTTTTGTTTTCCCAAGCAGCTCTGCATAAATTCTTGCCATGGCTTTCTGTGTCCCCTTCAGCTCCTACTATTGCCACAACTGCATGTCCCCTTCCTCTCAGCCCACTGACAGTCCTCATGGAAAGACTCAGACATGCTGGGCTCTGCATCTTCCCTATCTACCATCGGCAGGGAAAATCACTTCCTGGTCCCATGACCCACTGAACCCCAGGCACAATCTACTGACTTGGATCTCACAGGTTGTTGTTTGCCTCTCCCCACCTACAATATCCTATTGCCATTTTGGAGTCGGAGTTGGGTAGAAGTACTTAACTCGCATATTCCCCCTTCATACCAGATCAAATACTATGCTCCAACTCCATCTCCCTAGGATACCAGGCCCAGCTGATAAATAGGTCGTGAAGTATTATGAGTCCATTTGACAGATGGAGAAACCAAGCCTCAAGGCTACCCTCTGTATGTACTACAGAAAAATGGGATCTTGACCTCTGAGACCAACTTGGCACGTGTCACCCTGAGGATGCACTCTCACTTTCAGAGCATGTTAAGTTAAGGACTCATGAAGATATGAAACTGACTAGGTCATGGGTAGATGAGAATTATCCTAGGATTTCCTGAGGTCACTCCAGGGTACTTGTTCCCCAATACTGAAAAGTTATGGTCCTTTGAGGACCATCTGATACGTCAGTGTCAAGAACCAAGCCTGGGCTTTCCCTCGGGGCCGGAGTTTCTCACCTTTAGCACTGCTGACATTCTAGGACAGATAATTCTTTGTAGCGGAGGCTGTTTTGTGCATTGTAGCATGCTTAGCCGCACCCCTGGTCTCCACTCATTAAATACCAGTATTCCACCCCCACCCCACTTGTGACAATCAACCATGTCTTCAGATGTCGCCTAGGGTTCCAGAGAGGAGAAAGTCCTCCCCTCAGTAGTGGCAATAAAATCATGTTTCCAGACATTGCCAGGCGCCCCCTGGGTTGGGGGAGACAAAATCCCCCACCAGAAAAACCCCTGCTCTAAGTTACCTCAGCCCAGCAAGACTTGTATTTTTCACGCAAGTAGACTGAAATTTACAGTGTTCCGAGTAAACATTAGCAAGGACTTGCAGAAGGGATGCCATAAGGTGTCAAAGTGCTTCCTCACAGCAAGACCCTTTGGCTTAAAGCCCAGGAGTATTTGGTAACACTGCAACCTGTGAATCAACCCAGCCAAACCACCAGCTTCTCGGAGTTTCTTTCTTCTTCCCAGGCTTCTGCCCCTTGATGCCAAATGCCTCATGAGGTTTGATTGAATGAAAGGCAAACGAGAGAGGACAGAGTAACACTAAATGCTTGAGCAATCCTTCCCTTCATGAGGTCCGGAAAAGCACAGCCTGATCTAAATTGCGTCGCAAAGCACCAGGGGGGGTTGGCTACTCTTTTTTATTTATATGTATACTTATTACAAACCACATCCACCCCTCATTAGCCTCCACCCTTTACCCAACCTAGTGTTTGGTGTGAAAGTGTTGGCTTCTGATACCAGTAGGTATCTGTGAAAACACAGGCAAGAACTTGAGAGCAGTCCCATGGTTGTCCAAGAGAAACAGAAACGCTGCTCAGTTTCAGGGTGAAAGGAACATCCAGAAAGCAATGTTCATAAAAGAATTCAGAGGAAACAAAATGGTCCCTATAAAGGAGGATTAGAATGAAGAGTAGAATCACACTTCCCGTCTGAGACCCCACCGGAAGTCCCACAGTCCATTTTGTGGCCTTCGGTCTGGTTTCTGGTCTCTTTGAACTGTTAACACTTCAATCCTGTCCGGTGGTAATGACCCCTCCCTAACAACCTCTCCCTGGCACCTCCTCCCCAGAGTGGAACAGAATGCCACTCTGAATGGCATGCCAGGTTCTTTTGCAGGAGGTTGGCATCCTTTAGGCTCTGCCCATTCCAACCCTCCCACGTCCAGCTCTTTCCCAGGCTCCCATCTACACATCTTTAACCTTAACTATCCCCAAACTGCAAGAGACTAGGAGGAACTTCGAAGCAGCCCAGGGCACTGGGGAGGATGGGCCCATCCATGGAGTATGCATTGAGGTCACTCTAAAACTCTAAGCCTATAATCTTTTCACCCACCGTGCTTGCCTACAGGAGTCCTTCAAATGCCTATCATTTGAGCCTCTGCACTGACTGAAGCACGGCATTGTTCAAAACCTACGCATTTACCTAAGAAGGGTAAGAACTTAATACGTGGATAGGAATTTGCTTGTCAGATTAGCTTGTTGGTACCTCTCTAAGAAGGGGAACTTGAGGTTGGGACACAGGCCAGGTTAATTGTTTCTTGGGTTTTTTTAAGTATAGTTGACTTACAATGTTGTGTTAATTTCTGCTGTATAAAAAAGGGATTCAGTTATATGTATGTAAGTATATATATATACATATATATATGTGTATATATATATATACACATTCTATTTTATATTCATTTCCATTATGGTTTGTCATAGGGTATTAAATATAGTTTCCTGTACTATACAGTAGGACCTTGTGGTTTATCCATTCTATATATTATAGCTTACATCTGCTAACACCAACCTTTATTTTTTTTTAACATCTTTATTGGAGTATAATTACTTTAAAATGGTGTGTTAGTTTCTGCTTTATAACAAAGTGAATCAGCTATATATATACATATATCCCCATATCTCCTCCCTCTTGCATCTCCCTCCCACCCTCCCTATCCAACCACTCTAGGTGGGCACAAAGCACCGAGCTGATCTCCCTGTGCTATGCGGCTGCTTCCCACTAGCTATCTATTTTACATTTGGTAGTGTATATATGTCCATGCCACTCTCTCACTTCGTCCCAGCTTACCCTTCCCACTTCCCATGTCCTCAAGTCCATTCTCTACGTCTGTATCTTTATTCCTCTCCTGCCCCTAGGTTCTTCAGAACCCTTTTTTTTTTTAGATGCCATATATCTGTTAGCATACAGTATTTGTTTTTCTCTTTCTGACTTACTTCACTCTGACAGTCTCTAGGACCATCCACCTCACTACAAATAACTCAGTTTCGTTTCTTTTTATGGCTGAGTAATATTCCATTGTATATATGTGCCACATCTTCTTTATCCATTCTTCTGTCGATGGACACTTAGGTTGCTTCCATGTCCTGGCTTTGTAAATAGACCTGCAATGAACGTTGTCATACATGACTATTTTTGAATTATGGTTTTCTCAGGGTATATGCCCAGTAGTGGGATTGCTGGGTCCCATGGAGTTCTATTTTTAGTTTTTTAAGGAACCTCCATACTATTCCCCATAGTGGCTGTATCAATTTACATTCCCACCAACAGTGAAAGAGGGTTCCCTTTTCTCCTCACCCTTTGCAGCATTTATTGTTTGTAGATTTTTGATGATGGCCATTCTGACTGGTATGAGGTGATACCTCATTGTAGTTTCGATTTGCATTTCTCTAATGATTAATGATGTTGAGCATTCTTTCATGTGTTTGTTGGCAATCTGTATATCATCTCTGGAGAAATGTCTTTGTAGTTCTTCTGCCCATTTTTGCACTGGGGTTGTTTGTTTTTTTGATATTGAGCTGCATGAGCTGCTTGTATATTTTGGAGATTAATCCTTTGTCGGTTGCTTCATTTGCAAATATTTTCTCCCATTCTGAGGGTTGTCTTTTTGTCTTGTTTATGATTTCCTTTGCTGTGCAAAAGCTTTTAAGGTTCACTAGGTGCCATTTGTTTATTTTTGGTTTTATTTCCATTTATTTAGGAGGTGGGTCCAAAAGGATCTAGCTGTGATTTATGTCACAGAGTATTCTGCCTATGTTTTCCTCTAAGAGTTTTATAGTGTCTGGTCTTACATTTAGGTCTTTAATCCATTTGGAGTTTATTATTGTGTATGGTGTTAGGGAGTATTCTAATTTCATTCTTTTACATGTAGCTGTCCAGTTTTCCCAGCACCACTTATTAAAGAGACTGTCCTTTCTCCATTGCATATTCTTGCCTCCTTTGTCAAATATAAGGTGACCATATGTATATAGATTTATCTCTGGGCTTTCTATCCTGTTCCATTGATCTATATTTCTGTTTTTGTGCCAGTACCATACTGTCTTGATTTCTGTAGCTTTGTAGTATAGTCTGAAGTCAGGGAGCCTGATGCCTCCAGCTCAGTTTCTCTTTCTCAAGATTGCTTTGGCTATTTGAGGTCTTTTGTGTTTCCATACAAATTGTGAAATGTTTTGTTGTAGTTCTGTGAAAAATGCCATTGACAGTTTCATAGGGATTGCATTGACTCTGTAGATTGCTTTAGGTAGTATAGTCATTTTCACAATGTTGATTCTTCCAATCCAAGAACATGGTATATCTCTCCATCTGTTTGTATCATCTTTAATTCCTTTCATCAGTGTCATAGTTTTCTGCATACAGGTCTTTTGTCTCCTTAGCTAGGTTTATTCTTAGGTATTTTATTCTTTTTGTTGTAATGGTAAATGGGAGTGTTTCCTTAATATCTCTTTCAGATATTTCATCATCAGTGTATAGGAATGTCAGAGATTTCTGTGCATTAATTTTGTATCCTGCTACTTTACCAAGTTCATTGATTAGCTCTAGTAGTTTTCTGGTAGCATCTTTAGGATTCTCTATGTATAGTGTCATGTCATCAGCAAACAGTGACAGCTTTACTTCCTCTTTTCCAAATTGGATTCCTTTTATTTCTTTTCCTTCTTTGATTGCTGTGGCTAAAACTTCCAAAACTATGTTGAATAATAGTGGTGAGAGTGGACAACCTTGTCTTGTTCCTGATCTTAGAGGAAATGGTTTCAGTTTTGCACCATTGAGAATGATGTTGGCTGTGGCTTTGTCATATATGGCCTTTATTATGTTGAGGTAAGTTCCCTCTATGCCTACTTTCTGGAGGGTTTTTATCATAAATGGGTGTTGAATTTGTCAAAAGCTTTCCCTGCATCTATTGAGATGATCATATGGTTTTTCTCCTTCAATTTCTTAATATGGTTTATCACGTTGATTGATTTGCCTATATTGAAGAATCCTTGCATTCCTGGCATAAATCCCACTTGATCATCTTGTATGATCCTTTTAACGTGCTATTGGATTCTGTTTGCTAGTATTTTGTTGAGGATTTTTGCATCTGTGTTCATCAGTGATATTGGCCTGTAGTTTTCTTTCTTTGTGACATCTTTGATTTTGGTATCAGGGTGATGGTGCCCTCGTAGACTGAGTTGGGGGGTGTTCCTCCCTCTGCTACATTTTGGAAGAGTTTGAGAATGATGGGTGTTAGCTCTTCTCTAAATGTTTGATCGAATTCACCTGTGAAGCCATCTGGTCCTGTGCTTTTGTTTGTGGGAAGATTTTTAATCACAGTCTCAGTTTCAGTGCTTGTGTTTGGTCTGTTTATATTTTCTATTTCTTCCTGGTTCAGTCTCAGAAAGCTGTGCTTTTCTAAGAATTTGTCCATTTCTTCCAGGTTGTCCATTCTATTGGCATATAGTTGCTTGTAGTAATCTCTCATGATCCTTTGTATTTCTGCAGTGTCAGTTGTTACTTCTCCTTTTTCATTTCTAATTCTATTGATTTGAGTCTTTTCCCTTTTTTTCCTGATGAGTCTCACTAATGGTTCATCATTGTTGTTTATCTTCTCAAAGAACCAGCTTTTAGTTTTATTGATCTTTGCTATTGTTTCCTTCATTTCTTTTTCATTTTTTTCTGATCTGATCTTTATGATTTCTTTCCTTCTGCTAACTTTGGATTTTTTGTGTTTTTTCTCTCATTGATGTAGGTGTAAGTTTAGGTTGTTTATTTGAGATGTGTCTTGTTTCTTGAGGTAGGATTGTATTGCTATAAACTTCCCTCTTAGAACTGTTTTTGCTGCATCCCATAGGTTTTGGGTCATCTTGTTTTCATTGTCATTTGTGTCTAGGTGTTTTTTTATTTCCTCTTTGGTTTCTTCAGTGATCTCTTGGTTATTCAGTAGTGTATTGTTTAGCCTCTGTGTGTTTGTATTTTTTACAGATTTTTTCCTGTAATTGATATCTAGTCTCATAGCACTGTGGTCGGAAAAGATACTTGATATGATATCAATTTTCTTAAATTTGCCAAGGCTTGATTTGTGACCCAAAATATGATCTATCCTGGAAAATGTTCCATGAGCACTTGAGAAGAATGTGTATTCTGTTGTTTTTGGATGGAATGTCCTATAAATATCAAAAAGTCCATCTTGCTTAATGTATCATTTAAAGTTTGTGTTTCCTTCTTTATTTTCCTTTGGATGATCTGTCCATTAGTGAAAGTGGGTTGTTAAAGTCCCCACTATGATTGCTTTACTGTCGATTTCCCCTTTTTTGGCTGTCAACATTTTTCTTATGTATTCAGGTGCTCCTATTTTGGGTGCATAAATATTTACAATTTTTATGTCTTCTTCTTAGATTGAACCCTTGATCATTATGTAGTGTCCTTCTTTGTCTCTTGTAATAGCCTTTATTTTAAAGTCTATTTTGTCTGATATGAGAATTGCTAGTCCAGCTTTCTTTTGATTTCCATTTGCATGGAATATCTTTTTCCATCCCCTCACTTTTAGTCTGTATGTGTCCCTAGGTCTGATGTGGGTCTCTTGTAGACAGCATATGTACGGGTCTTGTTTTAGTCTCCATTCAGCCAGTCTATGTCTTTTGGTTGGAGCATTTAATCCATTTACATTTAAGGTAATTATTAATATGTATGTTCCTATGACCATTTTCTTAATTGTTTTGGGTTTGTTCTTATAGGTCTTTTCCTTCTCTTGTGTTTCCTGCCTAGAGAATTTCCTTTAGCATTTGTTGTAAAGCTGGTTTGGTGGTGCTGAATTCTCTTAGCTTTTGCTTCTCTGTAAAGGTTTTAATTTCTCCATCTAATCTGAATGAGATCCTTGCTGGGTACAGTAATCTTGGTTGTAGGATTTTCCCTTTCACCACTTTAAATATTTCTTGTCACTGCCTCCTGGCTTGCAGAGTTTCTGCTGAAAGGTCAGCTGTTAACCTTATGGTGATTCCCTTGTCTGTTATTTGTTATTTTTCCCTTGCTGCTTTTATTTTTTTTTTCTATTTTTTTTGTTAGTTTGATTAATATATGTCTTGGCGTGTTTCTCCTTGGATTTATCCTATTTGAGACTCTGTGCTTCCTGCACTTGATTGACTATTCCCTTTCCCATATTAGGGAAGTTTTCAAGTATAATCTCTTCAAATATTTTCTCATTCTCTTTCTTTTTCTCTTCTTCTTCTGGGATCCCTATAATTTGAATGTTGGTGCATTTAATGTTGTCCCAGAAGTCTCTAAGACTGTCCTCAATTCGTTTCTTTCTTTTTTCTTTATTCTGCTCTGCCATAGTTATTTCCACTAGTTTATCTTTCAGGTCACTTATCTGTTCTTCTGCCTCAGTTATTCTGCTCTTGATTCCTTCTAGAGTATTTTTAATTTCATTTATTGTGTTGTTCATCCTTGTTTGTTTGCTCTTCAGTTCTAGGTCCTTTTTAAACGTTTCTTGCATTTTCTCCATTCTATTTCCAAGATGTTGGATCATCTTTACTATCATTACTCTGAATTCTTTTTCAGATAGACTGTCTATTTCCTCTTCATTTGTTTGGTCTGTTGGGGTTTTATGTTTCTCCTTCATCTGCTGTGTATTTCTCTGTCTTCTCATGTTGCTTAACTTACTGTGCTTGGGGTCTCCTTTTCACAGCCTGCAGGTTCATAGTTCCCATTGTTTTTGGTGTCTGCCCCCAGTGGCTAAGGTTGGTTCAGTGGGTTGTGTAGGCCTCCTGGTAGAGGGGATTGGTGCCTGTGTTCTGGTGGATGATGCTGAACGTTGTCTTTCTGGTGGGCAGGACCACGTCCAGTGGTGTATTTTGGGGTGTCTGTGACCTTATTATGATAACAGGCAGCCTGTCTGATAATGGGTGGGGTTTTGTTCCTATCTTGGTAGTTGTTTGGCATAGGGTGTCTAGCACTGTAGCTTGTTGGTTGTTGAGTGGAGCTGGGTCTTAGCGTTGAGATGGAGATCTCTGGGAGAGCTTTTGACGTGTGATATTACATGGAGCCTGGAGGTCTCTGGTGGACCAATTTCCTGAACTTTGCCCTCCCACCTCAGAGGCCCAGGCCTGACAGCCAGCCACAGCATCAAGTCCCTGTCAGCCACATGGCTCAGAAGAAAAGGGAGGGAGAAACAAAGAGAGAGAGAAAGAGAACAAAAGAGAAAGAAAGGAAGGAAGGAAGAAGGAAGGAAGGAAGGAAGAAAGAAAGAAAGAAAGAAAAAAGGAAGGAAGGAAGGAAGAAAGAATGGAAGGAAGGAAGAAAGAAAATAAAAAGAAATAAAGTTATTAAAATAAAAACATTATTATAAATTTAAAAATAAAAAGGTAATAAAAGAAAGAAAGAAAGAAGAGAGCAACGAAACCAAATAACAAATACACCAATGATAACAAGTGCTAAAATCTATACTTTGCCTTCGCCCGCAAAGGGGCTTCCTAGTGTGTGGAAACCTTTCCTCCTTCACAGCTCCCTCCCACTGGTGCAGGTCCTGTCCCTATTCTTTGTCTCTTTTTTCCTTTTTTCTTTTGCCCTACCCAGGTACGTGGGGAGTTTCTTGCCTTTTGGGAGGTCTGAGGTCTTCTGCCAGCGTTCAGTAGGTGTTCTGTAGGAGTTGTTCCACATGTAGATGTATTTCTGGTGTATTTGTGGAGAGGAAGGTGATGTCCATGTCTTACTCCTCCACCATCTTGAAGGTCCCCCCTAACCCCAACTTTACACTCCATCCTTTCCCCAACCCCCTTCCCCTTGGCAACCAGAAGTCTGTTTTTTGTGTTCAGGCATCTGTTTCTGTTTTGTAGACAGGTTCATTTGTGTCATATTTTAGATTCCACATATAAGAGATATCATATGGTATTTGTCTTTCTCTTTCTGTCTTACTTCACTTAGTATGATAATCTCTATTTGCATCCATGTTGCTGCAAATGGCATTATTTCATTCTTTCTTATGGCTGAGTAGTATTCCATTGTATATATGTCCCACATCTTCTTTATCCATCATCTGCAGGACAGGTTAGTTGTGATTGGAGTGGAAGGACTGAAATGATTAAGGTATTGAGCTCCAGACCTGCACTGTCGAACACACTAGCCACTGGCTTCAAGTGGTAATTTTAATGTAAATTCATTGAAATTCAATAATATTAAAAATTCAATTCCTCGGTCACACTGGCCACATTTCAAATGTTTGACAGTCACATATGGTTATGGGTGCCGTATTGGACAGAGAAGACATAGACCATTTCCATCACCATAGGGAGTTCTGTTGTGTGGACCTCCTCTTGACTTTGCTGGTACTGCCAACGCAGAGTTCTCGGAAGCAGAGGGAGCCTGAAATTACCTCTGTGGAGGGAAGGACAGAGAGGAGTAGGAGAGAGAACAGAATTCGAAAAAGAAAGCAAAAGGGCACCAAAGGCAAACTTTGTGTGCTTTTCCCAGACTCCAGCCCTGAACACACATGAAGCCACCCCACCACAAAGCTCTTGGTGTTGACACCTGCAAATAAAGGAGTGGTTGGCATTGGCTTTGGGCCCCATTTCCTCCATTGTATGGCCCCTGGGGTCTGCGGCTCCTTGTGGAGCAAATGACCCTGTCCTGAATCCGGAGACAAGAGGGACACAGGGGTCACTGGGCTCCCAGCCAAAGGGATATCATCACCATGGTGGCACATGGCAGCCCCTCAGTAACCAAGAGTCCTAAAACAAGGATACTTGGGAGTTCCTAAATCAAAAGACATTCAGGGAGAAAGGAGAACCTTCTCCATCTGGAATTAGACCTCCACTCAAAGAGTCAGAGAGACGTGGAGGATCTGGGAGCACTCACCTCTTACTGACCACTGGTTCACACTCACGTAGCACTTGCGGTCCCGTGGAGCATTTTCATAACATTAATTCATCTCATCCTCAAAATAGTTGGCTGAGGAAAGCAAGACAGATATGACCCTCTCGACAGTTTCTATTAAAAGAAATTCATCTCAGAAAGAGGAAGAGATGGGCCCAAATCGATCTCACTGAGAAATGGCAGAACCAGCTCTAGAAACCACTGTCCAATTCTTTCTGCAGCTTGCGTCGCCTCTCGGGTGAATGAGGGTTATTTTGTACCTGTCCAGATCCCTAAGTGTGCCAGTCCCAAAGTGTGTGACCTCCCCCTGGATCATACTGCACATCAGTTCACATCCAGCCCCAAGGCCTGACCATCTCGTGGACTCTTCATTACCAAATAACACTTGCGAACGGCCAAGCAAAGGACTAGACTGAGAACAAGGATATGACTTTTCCTGGAAGACCCCCTCCCAGACAAACATTGAGGAAATGGCGCACATGACAGCCTGGGCACCGGAGCTGCCAAGTCTGTCTTCCTGTGCCCGAGACGCAGGAAGATATAGTTTCCCTGGCTCCCAAAACTCTGAGTCTGCAGTGCGAGACCCTGGAACATGCAGGTTGCTTTTGTTTGCTAGAAAAATATCCAGAAAACTGAATCAGATTAGTCCATTTATAGGACTTCAAGTGGTTGGCGCCAAATATGTATGACTTTCCTCAAATTTGAGAAAATATCTCACAACGTGGGAGCTATTTACATACATGGCTAAATAACCAATCAGATTCTGTATTTTCTTGGACAGAACATGCACATCAAAAAACAGATAGGCAGAGTAATTATTGGACTTTCACTTTTAATGACTCCTAGCACTGAATCTGCCATTGTCCAGAGAACTGAAAAGAAAAAAATCAAAAGGATATTCAAACAGATAAAGCAGGGCTTCCCTTGTGGCGCAGTGGTTGGGAGTCCGCCTGCCGGTGCAGGGGACGTGGGTTCGTGCCCCGGTTCGGGAAGATCCCACATGCCGCGGGGCGGCTGGGCCCATGACCCATGGCCGCTGAGCCTGCGCGTCCGGAGCCCGTGCTCCGCAACGGGAGAGGCCACAAGAGTGAGGGGCCCGCGTACCGCAAAATAAATAAATAGATAAATAAAAATAAAGCAATAGTGAGGATATGATTACTTTGAACGTGCCCAATAAAGCAATATCCCAGCCACAAGCTACTTTGTTCCTTCCCTTCACAGTAGCATACTGAGAGTTCTCACTCACATCCACCTTTTCCACCCGTAGGCCACTAGGGTTGAAAACATACCCATTTCACCAATTAGACCACTGAGCTGTCCATGCCAGACGTTGATGAAATCATCCCCCAAAGGCCAGATGCCTGGCTAAAAGCAGACTAAACCATGGACGTGTAACACTCACCAAAAAAGTCCTGAGAAAACCAGTCCCAGGTTTGCTTTAGGAGCTCATAATACAACCAAGGACCCGGACTCTTTTTATCTGGGGACCCTTCTCTTCCACCCTCTCTCTTTTGACCAGGGAGGATAATCTTCCCCAGCAGACCCCAGAAGACTTCTGCCATATCTCAGTGCCCAGAACTGGGTGGAATAACCAGTCCTAAACCAATCACAGATAAATGGGAAGTGAGATTACCACAGTTACCTTAGAATGATAACACCCCATCCGTTGGGACTGGACAGCTGATAGCTGACAAAACTGGGCTCTGTGTACAAAAACAAAGGGGAAATGGTTGTTGGAGAAGCAACCAGGAGCATCTGCATACCCATTTATACGCAGGGCTGTGAATAGAGAGAGGAGAGGGACTTTCTGCTCGTCATCCCTCAGGTAGCCTCCCCAGGGAAGCCCCAATCTCCTTGAGTAGGTCAAATCTGCCTGCTCTTGGCTCTCATGGCCCCTGCAGAGCTCCTTCTTAATACTTCTGTCATTTACACTGAAGTGTTATACTAGCTTTTCTCTTCTCTACCAGCCTAAGTACTAGGAGGGTTGCTTTAGCACAAGACTAAATTATCAGGGCCCTGCCCATGTCTGCTGCATCAGAGATGCTCAGTGGACGTTTGAAAGATGGATGGATGGATGGATGGATAGGTGTTCCAGCCACTAAACTAGAGTCATCCTGAAGTTTTCCGAAAATGCATTTAAAGGGGTGAACCCTGGTTCTCATTCCTCCTTCCTTTTTCTCTCAAGGAGTCTGCACTGGGAGTACTTTTTGCTCTCCCCACAGATCCAGCCTAGCTCAGATCCCTGGCCATTACATCTTTGATTGGACAGGTGGCTTTTCTGCTAAGAGAGGGCTCCTGAGGGAAGCTGAGTAAAGGGGAAAGAAGAAAAAATAGAGTAAATATAAGCCAGTAAGAGAGACAAGTAATTATCTTGCTGTGTAAGTAGCCCAGATGCTTTGAATGAAGAAGGAAGTTTGAAAGAACATATCGTACAAGAGTGAGAACAGGTGATTAAATCAGGTAAGGACAGGATGTGCCGGTACAAGATGGAGCAAGGTAAGGGGAGGGAGAGACTTTGGCACTGGGAGTGGTTTCAGGATGTGGCAGAGATGCTCAGATTTCTGGCCATAGACAAGAGAGTGGGGCTTTAACCCTTCAGTCCACCAACTGCCGCTCTTCCTTACCACCCTTTGGACTTCCAGATTCTCCCACTTTCTCCACCTTCTTTCCTTCTTTTCCACACTTTAAACTTCTAATTCCTTTTGCTTCGTATCCCAAGGATGACCAGAAGCTGAGGGGCCAGGGTAAAACAAGTACACAGCTTCGCAGAGAGAACCCAGCTGAACTTCTTAAACTCCGTTTTAATAAGATGACGCACCCTTTTCTGAGGCTCAGTGCAAGGGGTTTTTCCATGAAATTGCCTCTCATCCACTTGTCAGAAGCTTAATGGCAAATAATAGCTAGTTGCCCCAGGGGATTTAAAATAACCCTAAGATAGACATAATAATGGAATTCTGAGAAGTGGAGGGAGTTATTAAAAACAAGTGAGCAGGACATCAAGAAATGTTGAAACCCCTCTTTATTGCCCAAGAGATGGGTCACGTGCTCAGACACAACCACTAATTAACACGGGGAGGCTGGCTGTCAGCAACTGAAAATTGTTCCATGACACATATAACCAATGTCTGTACCTCACCCTAGTGGGGACTCCGTCCATGTATTTACATTCCAAAACACCAGGTGTCCGTGAAGTGATTGTTTTTATGGTGTTAAAATTTTTATTGGGATTTTCCCCCTCAATTTTAAAAGTAATAACTTTTAATTTTATTTAGGTATTTTAGTAACACTTTATTTTATTACAAAAATAATATGTTTTAATTTTAGAATCATCCTCCAGAGATAACGACTGCTAGTATACCGGGTGCATATCTATATTCCCAGTTTTTCTTCTGTGCACATATGGAGATACATATACTAGAATTGAGGTCAAACACATCCACTTTCTGTACCCAGTTATCTTCTTTCTTTCACATGTTTCCATATCATTAAAAGTTTTATCACATTATTTTTAAAATTAAACAATATTTTGCTGAATATCTATACCATGATCTAGTTAAATAAGCCTTTATGATTTGATATTTAGATTTTTTTCCCAATATTCTTTTTTCATAAATAGCACAGGAAGGATATTTTGTGTGTGTACAAAATTGTTTTTGCACATTTCTTTTCCTTTGGATAAATTTCTAGAAGTGTATTTTCCAATTCAAAGTGTATCTACAACAGTATGGAGGTTCCTTAAAAAACTAAAAATAGAACTACCGTATGACCCAGCAATCCCACCACTGGGCATATACCCTGAGAAAACCATAATTCAAAAAGAGTCATGTACCACAATATTCATTGAAGCTCTATTTACAATAGCCAGGACATGGAAGCAACCTAAGTGTCCATCAACAGATGAATGGATAAAGAAGATGTGGCACATATATATACAATATATACAATGGAATATTACTCAGCCATAAAATGAAACAAAATTGAGTTATTAGTAGTGAGGTGGATGGATCTAGAGTCTGTCATACAGAGTGAAGTAAGTCAGAAAGAGAAAAACAAATACCGTATGCTAACACATATATATGGAATCTAAAAACAAAAACAACAACAAATGGTTCTGATGAACCTAGGGGCAGGACAGGAATAAAGACGCAGACGTAGAGAATGGACTTGAGGACACAGGGAGGGGGAAGGGTAAGCTGAGACGAAGAGAGTGGCATGGACATATATACACTACCAAATGTAAAATAGATAGCTACTGGGAAGCAGCTGCATAACACAGGGAGATCAGCTCGGTGCTTTGTGCCCATCTAGAGGGGTGGCATAGGGAAGGTGGGAGGGAGACGCAAGAGGGAGGAGATATGGGGATGTATGTATATGTATAGCTGATTCACTTTGTTATAAAGCAGCAAGTAACACAACTTTGTAAAGCAATTATACTCCAATAAAGATGTTAAAAATAAAGAGAAAAAATAAAAATGACAGGCAACTATGCATACTGTTCTAAAAAAAAAAAGTGTATCTACATTCTTAAGGCTTTAACATGTATTACCAGAAAGATTTCACCAATTTACACTCAGAAGGCAAGTTGCCAGCCCCGCCTCTACTGTTGAATAGCCACAAGCATTTGCAAACTCAGTGATACCATCCAGAAACCTCACGGTGTTGGGAAAAGAATAAAATAAATATTTTATAAGAAAATACTTTGAAAATTGGAAATCCTATCAAAACACACATCGCCATTATTATCAATTTTTAAACCACCCAATATAGACAAGGCATTACCCTCTCAACCACGTACGCCAATGATTTAGAGCCCATTAGAGAATAAAATCCTTACCAACTTCCCTCTAAATGCAGCTGACACCCAATACGTTTATTTATTCAAAACCATTTATTGAGATTTATATTAAGGATGAGGAACATAGAAGAAAAACTAATAAAATAATAAACACTGTTCTTGACATCCATGAGCTACCGGCCTGGGCAGGTTCAGGAAGAAAGATAAATCAGGTTTCATTATCAGTTCTATGATAGGGTCAGGTCCTGGGTGCTCTGTGGACAGGGCATCCCCCGCTTTGGGGAGACCCAAGGAAGTCCCTGCCCGAAGGAAGGAAAGCTGAAATTGAGGCGAAGGAGGCAGCTGGGCTTTTGAGTGGGCAGCCATGTGTCAATCTTCATTGCTTCTGAAACAGCATGGAGAGATCACATTTTCCATGCAGCCCTGTGCCTGCATAGAAAGGGAGCCGTTTCTATGGGGCAAAGGCTATAACAAGGCACGTGGTGGAAGGACTTGCCCCATGGGCATACTCTGAGGAATGCTCATGGTTATTTCTCTAGATATCAGCCTGGTATTTTAGTCTGTGAGACACAGAAGTTGAGGGAGAGCAGGATGGCTTGGGACTGCCAAGGGGATTTAGAGCGGAGTGAAAGGAAGATAAAGGGGTAAGACAAGGCAACTGACAAGGAGAAGAACTTTGGAGGGGAAGACGGAGATACCTGATAAGGAATCTGGCCAAGGGTCTGCCGTGATATGTGGAACCTGTCCACCCACAAAATCCTTGTTCCTGTTAATCCATGAAGTGACATGGGGCTAAATGTGACCTCCAGAGGGGTAAAGACTGAGAACGAAGACAACCCGTTGGAGGCTGCGACCCTTGGTTCACTCATCCCTCATTCAGTAAGCACGTAAGTGCTCCCGAGGACTTTCCTAAGCAGGAAACCGCTCTTCTGAACTGCCCAGGGTATTAAAGGGAACATTATCTGCTGCTCTTCCCAGACTGACTCACTGGCCACACTTTAGCTCTGTGTGTCTGGCACATGCACAGAGTCTGAAAGAAAAGGCGGGGATTATAATGGGTCTTTTTTTTTTTTAAACATCTTTATTGGAGTATAATTGCTTTACAAAGTTGTGTTAGTTTCTGCTCTATAACAAAGTGAATCAGCTATATGTATACATATATCCCCATATCTCTTCCCTTTTGCGTCTCCCTTCCTCCCACCCTCCCTCTCCCACCCCTCCAGGTGGTCACAAAGCGCCGAGCTGACCTCCCTGTGCTATGCGGCTGCTTCCCACTAGTATCTATTTTACATTTGGTAGTGTATATATGTCCATGCCACTCTCTCACTTCGTCCCAGCTTACCCTTCCCACTCCCTGTGTCCTCAAGTCCATTCTCTACGTCCGCGTCTTTATTTCTGTCCTGCCCCTAGGTTCATCAGAACCATTTTTTTTTTAGATTCCATATATATATTCCATATATATTTATATTTATAGTCCATATATATGTGTTAGCATACGGTATTTGTTTTTCTCTTTCTGACTTACTTCACTCTGTATGACAGACTCTAGATCCATCCACCTCACTACTAATAACTCAATTTTGTTTCATTTTATGGCTGAGTAATATTCCATTGTATATACGTGCCACATCTTCTTTATCCATTCATCTGTCGATGGACACTTAGGTTGCTTCCATGTCCTGGCTATTGTAAATAGTGCTGCAATGAACGTTGCGGTACATGACTCTTTTTGAATTATGGTTTTCTCAGGGTATATGCCCAGTAGTGGTATTGCTGGGTCATATGGCAGTTCTATTTTTAGTTTTTTGAGCAATCAAGGACATTCAGAAAGGCATTCCAGACATCCAGGTGCAGATCAGTCCTCTGCTGAGGCACTCCCATAAAAGGATCCCAAGCCACTTATATTTTGACTTGTAAATAAGTTGGTAATTGACAGAACTGGAGGTATCAGCAAAGCAGCAAACTTCCCTTCCAAATTATATTGTTCTTGTCATAATATTAAAATTAATTTCTGTCTCTGAAGCTGAGTTGAGAAGCATGGTATGGGATGTCTGCCAGGCCAAGGATGAAAAATCATTATGGATAATATTACAAGAATGTTTACAAAGATAAGGAGAAATTGACTAAACTTTTAGATACGGACTTCCTAATCTTTTTTTTTCCTTGGTAATCTCAGAGAGGGTTGTCTGGAAGACACACCATCAACTACACGTTGCACAAAGAGGTGATGCTATTATTGCAAAGCAGTGAGTCAACGATGATTTACTGGGTTCTGCCAGGCCAATGTCACGGTAGCCAAATACGCAGACGTTTGCGTGGGCCTTTCTATTTCCATGTGCAAATGCACTGACACAGGAAACCTAGCAACCAATTGGGAGTTAGGCCTACTGGTTGTTAATATACACTAATAGGATGGTGGACTTATTAAGAAGTCTATAGAGGGATTCTTTTATAGTTGACAATAGCACTTATGTTTTAAGGTGTTAAGCATATTATATTCTCTTTTTCTAAGTGCTGTTGTCTTACTTTGGGCTACACAAGTGCATCGCTATTCAAAGCTCACTTATCCAGCAACCACATCTCAGTTGGCTTTGTCCCCCATCTGTCCTAGAGTTCGAATTGATGAACATGAGCAGCTTTATTGGAAGAATCCATAAGGTCTCAGAACATAGCCCTCAGTAATATGGAGGGCCTATTGCTTAATGGGAAGAACGTATTGTAGAGCTCAAGTCAAGTGCTCTTTCACTGGATCTGTGAATCAAAATAATATATTGTGTATGGCTTTATAAAAGTAGTCAGTCAGCCATCAACAAGTGTTGTTGAACACCTGTGGACACGTATGAATGTGACAGTGTGTGGGGCTGAAAATGCAGAGGAAGCAAGGCACAGGTTACTCGGAGACTTTGATGATGGTATTCAAGAAGGAACAGTGGCAGTGGGCTAGATGTCAGGGGCTTCCTTCTTATTTACAGCTCTTCTACTTGGTTAAATACGGTAGTTACCATCTAAACTAAGCTGCATTGATTGTCTCTGGATTATCCCTGGATTAGTCATCTAGGTAAGGTTAGTCATTATAACACCCAACCTCTGTCTCAGAAGCTTAACAACCAAAATTTGTTTCTCACCCATGTCCCAGTCCAGTGGGCATCAGAAGAGGACGCAGGACCCTTCCATCTATGGGCTGTACTAAGCCCATACGACTGAAGTCTTCCATTTCATCATCCTCTGGGCAGTAATGGATCAGAGAGAGAGAGAGAGAGAATGTGTGAATATCTTATAGACCAGGACTAGACGAAAAGTACATCATTTCTGCCCACTTTCAGAGGCCCCAACTCCTTCACCTGTCTCTGTCTAACTAAAGGGGAGCCCATGAAGCAAACTTTAACTCTCTGCCCAGAAGGAAAAGGAGAACCAAATTCTGATGGACACTAGAAGCTTTTGCTACTCCTGTGGTCTCCCAGGATTCTAACCGAGATGTAGAAAAAAGCAGGAATTAGAGAGGAAAAATGCTTTCGACACATTCTTGAAAATTTCTTCTTAGATATTGCAACTTTCTCAGATATGCACACAGCCCGCTCTCAGTGCTCTAAAGATTCTCCCATCAGGCACTTGGCCAAAGCACTTCATCTCTCCAGGCCTTAATTGCCCAACCTGTAAAAGGGAGAGGTTGGATCAGAATCCTTCCATGTCTTTTGGCTCCTTTCATATCCAAAATGCCATGATTCTAGAACTCCTGCTGTTCATTTCCTCTTGAGACAAATAACCAGGGAGCCAGAGAGGTAATGCCAGTTGGTCAACAATTTATTGTTTTTAATTTTATTTTTAGCTTCCCTTCTCACTTCCCAAGACCACATTTCTAGAAATGGAAATATACATAGTAGACCAGGTTGGTACCAATATAAGAGTGATGATTATTTAAGTTGTTTTGTGTTTGGATGAACAGCACATTCACTGACACATATATAACACACACAGAGATCCCTCTGTGAAAAAATAATCTCGTTTGAACAGTCTTGTGAGACATATGTTCTCCTCCTACTGCTCTTGCCCTGGATTAGTCAGTTCTGCAGTGGTAACAAATGATGCTCTCTCAGTGGTTGACAGCACATTTCCCTTTTGCTCACTTTACATAAGGACTGTGGCTCAGCAGCAGGTTGGCTGTGGCTCTGCTGGGATTGGCTGGACTCAGCTGAGCTTATCTGGGCTCCACCTGTTTTCTCATTCTGGAACCCAGATGGAGGGAGTAGGTACCATGTGGCACATCCGGAGGACATATGGAGAACAAGAGCAGGAAGGCCTCAGCCAATAAATACAATACCATGCAATTGTATGTAAGGCTCTGTTTGGATACAGCAAAAACAATCACAACCACTCACATTCCATTGACTAGAGTTTTTCATGTGGCCAAGTCCAAATTCATTGAGATGAGATGTGTAGTCCACCCACAGGGTGCATGGGAAGCCTTAAAGAAAAACACACAGCATAAGAGTTGTGAGTTTAAGTTTTATTCAAGGACCTTACTGAGGACTACAACCTGGGAGACAGCCCCTCAGTAGCTCGGAGGGAACCTTTCTGAAGAGGTAAAAGAGGAGAGAGTTTATATATGATTCTTGGCTAGGAGATACATGCAATTCAGTATACATCTTGTAAAAGATTAATGCTGAAATGCACACACTACTATATATAAAATAGATAACCAACAACAAAGACCTACTCTATAGCACAGGCAACTATACTTATATCTTGTAATAACCTATAATGGAAAAGAATCTAAGATAGATAGATAGATAGATTTAACTGAATCACATTTCTGTACACCTGAAACTAACACAACATTGTAAATCACCCAACTATATTTCAATAAAAATTGAAAAAAAATAAGATTATTGCTGGTCACAAGAATGGATATCTCAAGTTAATGATTTTTTTGCTCTTCTACGTGTGGGAAGATGCAAGAATCTGGGTTCATTAAAATTCTCCCCGATCTGTGCATCCAACCATCCAAGGGGCTGTTTTTCCAAAGCCAAGTGCCTCATCCCATTTTTCATCCTCTGTTCCTCTTAGGGTGCACTGCAGTGGCTGACAACTTCATCTTTATAGAGTTGGGGAGTGAGCAAACTCTTTGTTCTTCTTTGTTTACACGAGTGTGTCTAATGACAATGGATGGGGGTATGGAATCCTCTGACTGGGAGGGAGCAAAGAGTTGGGGACTATAATCCAATCTGCTCACACCCCCATTGCCTCCACTGAAATTCTAATGGCAACATTTCCCATAGAAAGGATGCCACTCTACCTTAGTTCTCCCACTGTGGAAAGTTCTTGGGTAGGAGAGAGTTAGGAGGGAGAAGCAGTCAGCAATGGGAGAATGGAGGAAATTTAACAAACATTTATATAGTCTTCATTGTAGACTGGGCACTATCTTAAGCCCATTACCAATACCAACTCTCTGAATCTTCATCATAGTTCTGTGAGGTTGATCCGTGCATTATTCCCATTTTACAGATGAGGAAACTAAGGCACAGAGAAGTAAGTTACCTGTGATCACACATCTAGTAAATGACAGAACAGGATTCCAACTCAGATAATTTGGCTCCAAAATCTCTCTTCTTAAATACTCTGAAGGGAAGAGAAATGGGAGGATTCCAGCACCATGGATTAGCTAGTTGCTGATATGATACAATTTTAGGGGAGCAAGGAAACCAATTTCCTCTGGAAGGGGCAGACATTGTTTCAGTAAGACATGACATGTTTTCCAGAACATAGACAAAACTGAATATTCTGAGATTACTGGGATTTAGGCCACTGCCCTAGGCACTGTCCTGCATAGTCTCTGCTCTAATGGAGCTTACAGACTAGTGGAGGGAAACACACCATCAACAAACAAATGAGGAAAAATATCACGGGTCAGTTGATGGTATGAGCTGTGGAGAACAGTAAAGTGGGGTGAGGGATGAAGAATGTGGAACAGTGCTGGAGATGGGGTTTGAAGACAGTGGTCAACGAAGATCTTGCTGATAAGGTGACATTTAAGCAATGGCTTGAAGAAGGTGAAGGAGATAAATATTAATATTTGATAAATGAATGAATGAATACTCAACCATATTTAAGTATCCTGGTGAAACAGGAAAAAAAAAAGAAACAAGTTACCTTATTACTCAGACCTGGCCAGGCCTGCCCTCCCCTGGCATAATTCAAGCTGATCTTCTGGTTGAGTCCGGATGCTCTTCCTCCGTCACGTGGCTGCTGCCACTTCCAATTTCACCAATGAATTTCCTCCAGGGTGGAAGAGGACACACCTATGATCTCTTTAAATGGCCGAGGGATTTTTCTGGGAATATGCAGGAGTCACATGGTAGCAATTGTTCACCTGCTCTGGGCTGCAGGGTGGGAGGAAGGGGGCTGATCTGGGCTGTTATTAGTCTGTGTGCCTGCACATGCATGTTAGACGAGGCTGAGCATATTTTGACAGGGAGGTGAGCCAGATGTGAAAACAGACAGGTAATAGAATTACTGAGCAAAATGGGTAAATGAGAAGGTGTGAAACCTTCGGAAGTGTGCAGAGATAAACCTGGTTGATATCAAGAATGCAGAGGGGGACTTCAGGGGACTTCCCTGGTGGCGCAGTGGTTAAGAATCTGCCTGCCAATGCAGGGGACATGGGTTCGAGCCCTGGTCCGGGAAGATCCCACATGCCGCGGAGCAACTAAGCCCGTGCGCCACAACTACTGAGCCTGCGCCATAGAGCCCGTGAGCCACAACTACCGATCCCGCGAGCCACAACTACTGAAGCCTGCGCATCTAGAGCCCGTGCTCTGCAATAAGAGAAGACATCGCAATGAGAAGCCCGCGCACTGCAACGAAGAGGAGACCCCGCTCACCGCAACTAGAGAAAGCCCGCGTGCAGCAACGAAGACCCGATGCAGCCATAAATAAATAAATAAATAAACTTATTAGAAAAAGAAGAATGTAGAGGGGCGCTTTACTGCTCTCTAGGAATGAGACGGACCAGGATGAGAAGGGGCCAGGACCTTGAAACCTATCATTCCTCCCAAGAAGAGCAGGAGAGTCGACAATGAGAGGGACAGCGCAAGACGGAAGGGGTCAGGCGACAAGCTGAGCTGTAAGGAGGCAGCATCTGGGAATTCTGCCAGGCATTCAGAAAGATGGTCCAGCCACACACCATGGATGCTGGGGCCAACAGAATACGGGGATGCAGGCTGGCCCTAGGAGTCAGCCACTGATCTGGGCACTGAGCAGAGATCCAGGGCCTGAAGGGCCTGTTATGGAAGAAATGGGGTCTTAACAGTTGACCACGCAGGATTCCAGCACCAGGAACAGAACAGGACCCGATGCAAGCCTTCCCTGGGCTTCTCTCACTGCATGGGTATTGTGCCCTGAGCCTGCAGGTGGAGCTCAAGTGGCCCCAGCTATGGAAAGCTGTGGCAGGCAGGTCAGGGCACTCTCCGGGCTGGGTGAATAGACACACACTGAAAATGTTCTATCACAGAAGCGCCAGGCTACTGTGAGAGGCTCACTTACGAGGGTCAAGGTGAGCCGAGTTTTTAGCTTACGGTACGGGGGGTTAGTTTGCTTGATTTTGGTGTTGCGTACCATATCTAGAAAGCTAATGTGTTAAGCAATTGGGGGTCCCACTAACCTCCGATGCAGTTGTCAACAGGAAGGAGCAAAATAATAACCTTGCAACCTCAACAAACAGAGGCAGCAATGGGGGGAGTCTGACCGGACCCCGAGGAAGGCCGGGTTAAGTCAGCACAGAGACGGAGGCAGATGAGAGGAAAGGGAGGAGGGAAGGGATCCTGGGTTCACGAGGTCTCCCCCAGTCAGAAGGGGCTCCCTGCAAGCCTGCATTAAGCTGGCCTGAAAGTTTCAACTGCCCCCAAATCCTCCTCTTACATGGGGGAACGCCGAGCCCAGACAGGTGGAGCGAGGGGTATGCTGGTCAAAGTTTAACAACTGCTCTTCCAGGAGAAAAAAAAGAAGAAAGAAACATTCTGATTTATAGCATTTGCCAATTCCCACCATAGAAGTACTCCCACTACGGCTGATTTCAAGCTACCAACAGGAAGCCCGCTGGCTTACAACATTCCTTGAAAATGTAACAGTTGCTCCCTGGTGTAGACCTACACCCCCGGGGAGAGTGCCCTTGACCTCGTAGCCCTCCTCACAAGGAACCCTCAGCTCGGGGCAGTCCTTTTAGGAAAATGCCCTTTCCAGGCCCAGAGGATGGAGGCGGATCCAATCCTACCTCCTAACCAGTAGCTGCCTTGCCTAGTCCTTTATGCTATAATCAGGGCTCCTTAAGAATCACCTAAGTGCTTGTTAAAAATGCCCCTTCCAGTACCAGCTTGCAATCAGTAGATAAATAAGCCCTGGAGATCTCATGCAGAGCGTAGTCATTATAGACAACAATGTATTATAAGCTTCAAAGTTTCTAGGCGACTAGATCTTAATTGTTCCCATCACAGAAATGATTGTTATGTGACTTGATAGAGGTTTTAGCTAATGCTGCACAATTATATTCCAATAACATTTTTTAATTTAAAAAATGCCCCTTCCTAGGTCCCACCCTCCAAAAATTTTGACCTGTTGTATCTGGGATGGGCAGTGGTGCCCAGAACAGACTCTAGAAGCAGTGCCCGAGGAACATCCACTGCTATTGAAGGACCATACCTAGATCCCCGCAGCACCCTGTATCAGAGCCGACTTTGGGAAGGGAGAGTGTGCTGAGAGAGCCCTTTATCAGAAAGACGGATGCCTTAGTTGGCTCAGAACCCGTGGTCCCAAGGTCCTCTGACCTGTCCACCAAGCCATGGCCGGGCTGGGTTCTGTGCGTTGGAGCTTCTTGAAGGTAGGGGCCACTACTCCTTTGTAGCCATCAGAAGTGCAAAGCATGGTGGTTAACAACCCAGATCATGGAGCCCAGCTGCAGAGTTCCTCTCCCTCCATACACTGCTCACTAGCTGTGTGACCTCAGACAACTCATGGAGCCTCTCTGGGCTCCAGTGTCCTCATCTGTAAAATGGACATTTTCATAGAACTTACATCTCAGTGCCTGGCATGTAGTGTGTCCTACACGAGGGTTTGCTGATTTTATCACCACGCAGTTCTGAGCACACTGGAGGCTTTTAAGATAAGCTTGTTGGTTTAAACCACTTACCCCCTTGGGCTTCCATCTCCTCATCTTTGACATGGGAGCCATGACATAGTAGTAGGAACAATAATAGCTTTCCTGCCTCTGCACAGGATTATTGTAAGAATAAAATACGACCATGATGTGAAAGTGCTTTAAACACTACAGATCACCGTGTAAATGTTTTGTCATTTTGTCTTTGGTGTTGTTGTTAATTTGAGGCAGGACTCCCAGTCTAAAGACTGGATTCCCATTTCTGCTGTGCTGGCTGAGCTGTGTGATGGTGGGCAAAGCCAGCTACCTCTCTGAGCCTCGGTTTCCTCTCCCATCGAGGGAAGCCTCCTAGCAGAGACATTATATGTGTTAGGCGGCATCAGTGGTTCCCAGCCCTGACTTTACATTGAAATCATCTGGAGGGCTTTGTTAAAATGTCCATGTGCCAGTGGACCCAACTCTGAATCAATCAGAACCTCTTGCGAGACATAGGAGTTTGTCCATTTAAGAAGTTCCCTACATGGTTCTAATGTGAATCCTGGACTGAAAACCACTGGAGTCTGGAAAAGCTTTGTAAACTGCAAAACTTAATGTACGATTTGTGGATTTTTTTTTTTTTTTTGGTATGCGGGCCTCTCACTGCTGTGGCCTCTCCCGCTGTGGAGCACAGGCTCCGGACGCGCAGGCTCAGCAGCCATGGCTCACGGGCCTAGCCGCTCCACGGCATGTGGGATCTTCCCGGACCAGGGCACGAACCCGTGTCCCCTGCATCGGCAGGCGGACTCTCCACCACTGTGCCACCAGGGAAGCCCTGTGGATTTTTTTAATTGATGGTCTTATGAGGAACTAGTTCCTCTGAAAATCGAGCCAAAGGGCAATTTCCACCATCTGTCTGAAGTGTGCACTGACTGGGGAAAATTGAAACTCACCCAGTTCCTATTCTTGCCTTCAAGCCCAGGAGGCTGAGTGAAAATAAGCCTCTCTGAGAGCAAAGATGCTGCTGGAATGTTGCGGCCAGTGAGAGGAGTTGGTGTAATTGGATTTGGAAGCGATGCCTCCAGCCGTGGGGAAGCATCCAGTGTCCTGTTTTATTAAAGTGACTCCCGTGCAAAGGCACATACATCACCGCGAGCGATTTACCCCAATTAGGTTAGGGGCCAGGAGATCTTTCTATATAAGTCCCCAGGTGCAGTACCAACCCTGATTTGGCTCCAGTTTGGACAAATCCGATCTCTGCTAATTGCCTACCTCTTATATCGCACAGCTGTGGTCATGCACAGCCTACTCCCTCTGCTTGGATGCATTTTCACAGACAGAGAGTCTTCAAGAAGTTCGAGAAGTTCTGGGATTCACACGAGAGGAGGGAGGGGGTGTCTGGAATCAGAGGTGGACATTCTCTAACTGTCTCTCTACTATTTCTAGTAACATCCACACAGCCATGATGTTCTGACTAAACTGCTGGGCTCGACTGGGATGGTCATTTTACATAGAAGTGGTTCCCTTATGGAAAGTGCTAGATGTTTCCCACCAAAGGATATCTCAGGACAGGGAATGAGAAGGCAACCTGTTTGAGAAGCAGTAAAATGTAAACTTGATCACGGCAGTGATAAAAAAAAGAAAAGAAAAGAAAAATAATAATGGATGACATATGAGCAAACGTCCTGCTGTGAAATTTCAAACAAATGTGTAACTATGATTTCTGGGCTATGGACAGATAAACACTTCAGTGCTGTGGGCACATGTTTGCATGCAACCCAGGAAGAGCTAGGACCTTCACCTCCCCACCCTCAGGCCAGGGTTCTCCTAGCACTGTATCCGCAGCATTCAATGTCTGCATTCAGGAGTGGCTGCCATGTTATCCTGAAAACCTCTTCAGATTCCCCTGTCAAAGACAGAACGCTAAGCTGGCTCTAAGTCCAGTGTTTGGCAACACTAGCACAGGACCAGTTCTTCTGCGTGCAGATTAGCATCCCCTATCTTAGATTCTTGTTCTGCTTTTTCAAGTTGAAGGCTTCAGGGATTCACTTATTCTCTCTACAGTCATTGACCATTGATTTTGGGCAGAGCTTGTAAAACGGCCTTAGTCTTGAGCCTGGTGTGAAATAGCTAATCCTTCCTGCTGCTCTCCCCACCCTTAGCAGATTATGTCCTCTGCTTTCCAAACTAAATATTAGCATTCTATATTGGAAAGACATGCCAGATTCCTGGAAGTCAAAAGGTACCTGTGGGGTTCTGGCCCTGTTTTTTTAGCCTCAGGCCATCTAACAGGTGGAGCAACAGGTAAGGAGACCCAGAGGGCAGAGGACACCAACCCAGCAGACCCCAAAGGGAGCAGCTAACACAATCCCCAACATTTCAAACAATGGGTGAATATATTTCAAATTTGTTTGCAAGAAATGAGATTGTTTGCATTTTTAGGACCAGACAGGCATTTGGAACTTAATTTGCATTTATAGTCAGGAGGTGTGGCAGGTGGTGTCCTAACCATTGATGGTAGAGAACTGAAAGTTAGGGAGGAGCACAAAGTGGGTATGAGGTGTGCAGGGCTCCCCTGCCATCGGAGTCTTGATCGATCTTAGCAAAATCCAAAGTTTACCAAAAACTGGAACCCTCAAATGTCCATCAAGAGTAGAATGAGGAAATAAATTATGGTCTTTCATTCAATGTAATATGAATGAAGATGAATGAGGTGAAGTGAAAATGAATTTTGTATGAGTCCATGTAACAACAAGATTGAATCATACAACAATGTGAAATGAAAGAAGCCAGACACACTCACTCAAAAAATGCATATTGTATGATTCTATTTCTATAAAGTCCAAAAGTAAGCAAAATTAATCTGCAGTGTTAAGTCAGAAGAGTGGTTCCTCTTGGGAAGGGGTAGGTAGAGATTGGGGCGAGGCACCAGGGAGATTTCTGGGATGCTATTAGTGTTCTATTTCTTGACCTGATGGTAACATAGACATATTCACTTTGTGATAATTCATTGAGCAGAATACTTATGATTTGTGCATTTCACATGTGTGACATTCTTTAAAGAAATTCAAATCTTGGATGGGGGCCTGCTTATCCATGGGAATTGGGCTTGCAAGAGCTAGGTAGGTCCTCAGAATCCCTGCCCAGCATGCTAGGTTCATTTCTAGAGTCAGGGAAACTGAGTCAAAATCTGAGTAGAGCATTGGGGCAACAGTAGCAGATGAGGCAAGACAAGGTGAGAATTGCATTCACTTCAAGACCACCTGACACCAGGTCTTGGGAGCAAGTCCCACAAAATGGTAGGACTGAGATTTCTGGCATCTGGGATTGGCTCGGGGCCTGGATGAGCCAGCATAGGCAGATAAGTCTACCAGGGGGTAAAGGGTGAAAGCTCAGGTCTGTGTTTTGTTTTGTTTTTTAACACCCTTATTGGCGTATAATTGCTTTACAATGGTGTGTTAGTTTCTGCTGTATAACAAAGTGAATCAGCTATACGTATACATAGATCTCCATATCTCCTCCTTGCGTCTCCCTCCCACCCTCCCTATGCCACCCCTCTAGGTGGACACAAAACACCGAGCTGATCTCCCTATACTATGCGGCTGCTTCCCACTAGCTATCTATTTTACATTTGGTAGTGTATATATGTCCATGCCACTCTCTCACTTTGTCCCAGCTTACCCTTCCCCCTCCCCGTGTCCTCAAGTCCATTCTCTACGTCTGCGTCTCCACTCCTGTCCTGCCCCTGTTTTCTCAACTCTTGGCCTGTGTAGATGAGACTTGGCTTAAGGGAAAAGAGTGATGAAGGGAAGCGTTTGGACAGAGAATCTGAACCAGATGAGCATTAATGCAGAGCAAGGTGAGGAAGAAGAGGGTTTGTGGGGTCATACCAGAATGGGACGTAGCACCGTGAGAAGACACATTTGAATAAGATTACAGAGGAGCGTAAAGATGGGAGGGTCTCTGAGGATTCAGAAGCGAGGAAGCCAAGACAGTTTGTCATGGGCAAGGCGTGGAGGCTGCTGACTTGCTACAGACCTGCTTTTCAGTTTTAATTTTTGCATTTTTAAACCACAGTCACACTAGGGGAGCTACTGAGGAGTGAAACCAAGATAGCTGTCCTCTGGTGGGAGTATAGGGTTAACTTTTTCCTAGTTGCACTCCAAATATTTGGAGCCATTTACCACTATAACCATCACTAAAAGCGGCCTGTGGACACTCTTCAGATGTTCCAGCCCCACTTAGAGTGAATAATCTTGACCAAGATCCTGCTGCAATGGGGGAGTTGACTCAGAGAGACAAAAACAAAAAATTTTTTAAGTTATTTACACTTTTTTCATTGAAGTATAGTTGGTTTACAATGTTGTGTTAGTTTCTGGTGTACAGCAAACAGCAAAGTGAGTCAGACTTCAGATCTGACTATAATATCTTTTTTGGATTCTTTTCCATTATAGGTTATTACAAGGTATTGAATATAGTTCCCTGTGCTATACAGTAGGATCTTGTTGTTTATGTATAGTGGTATCTGTTAATCCCAACCTCCTAATTTATCCCTCCCCCCGACTTTCCCCTTTGGTAACCTTAAGTTTGTTTTCCATGTCTGTGAGCCTGTTTCTGTTTTGTAAATAAGTTAATTTGTATCAACATTTTTAGATTCCACATGTAAGTTATATCATATTATATTTGTCTTTGTCTGACTTATTTTACTTAGTATGATAATCTCTAGGTAATCCACATTGCTGCAAATGGCATTGTTTCACTCTTTTTTACGGCTGAGTGATATTCCATTGTATATATACACCACATCTTCTTTATCCATTCATCTGTTGATGGACATTTAGATTGTTTCTATGTCTTGGCTATTGTAAAATAGTGCTGCTGTGAACATTGGGGTGCATGTATCTTTTCGAATTAGAATTGTTGTCCTTTCTGGATATATGCCCAAGGGTGGGATTGCTGGATCATACTGTAACTCTATTTTTAGTTTGAGACAAAAACCAAATGTATCCCCAGCCTCATGTCCACCAGCCATAAAAATGATCAGTGGATGGCAGGATGTATGCCTAGTGTGGGGAGAGACCACAATAGATGGTCAGGTTAACAGTCAGCATAGCAAAATGGGCAGTTGGGGTTATCTTTCTCTCTGAAGGTTTACTTACCCCACTGTGTTTACCCTGCTGGAGAGTCAGTTGCAGGATGAGTTGGGAATCATTATATATTGAAACACAGTAATGAGACCACTATGAGTGTGTCCAATTCCCTGACATGGGGGTTTCAAGGTGTCAGAAACTACCCATGGCTAGTCAACAGATTCCAGGATATCTTAGGAAATCCCAGAGGAGCTCATTCCTTTTTAGTTTATAAAATGCTTCCTGAAAGCATTTTTATTGGAAAACTTTATTTAGGAGAGTTTCTTTGAGCCTGGACCAGCATACCAGGAAGCATAAGTGATGAAAGTATCTGCTCCTGTCTGCTCCACCCTGCTCCCCATCCAGGCATTTCTTTTTCAAAACATGTGGACCCCTGATTTGGAAGAGCTGTCTAGTTAGCACGTGACCTCGCCCAAAAGGTGTGATTTATAGCAGTTGATCTCAAGTATTTTGATGCAAAAAGAGAAGGGAAGTTTCAATAAAATGATATTATAGAACTTCTTCAGCCAGTAGGTAGAATTCCCAACCCCAAGCCAGGCTGAGATCAGATATTTAGGACAAAAAAACTCTTTCAGGTCTAGATGGATCCAGTGAAGCTGGATTAGGGAGAACAGCGGTGTTTGAGATCCTCAGGCACAAGTATGGCGGTTGAGCTAGCTGAGTCTTGGCTGTGTTGACTCCACACCCGTTCGAGGCTGGGGTGCTGTTCACCTTGACTCAGTCACTGTGGTCTCCACCGTCTCCCCCATAGAATGGGGAATAATTGCACGTTCATCACACACTGTCCACAAATGAGGATGATTCATCAGACGCTCTCAGATTTGCCAGATTCCTCTCTCCCAATGGCACGTGACTGACAATTTACTACGCCTTTCTACACTTTCATTTCCTCTTCTGTTAAAAGGGGTGGTAATGGAGAAAGACAAATATCAGATGATATCACTTACATGTGGCATCTTTAAAAATGATACAAATGAACTTATTTACAAAAAGGAAACAGACTCACAGACTTAGAAAACAAACTTATGGTTACCAAAGGGGAAAGGTTGGGGGGAGGGGTAAATTAGGAGGCTGGGATAAACAGATACACACTTCTATGTATAAAATTGATAATCAACAAGAACCTACTGTATAGCTCAGGGAACTCTGTCCAATATTCTGTAACAACCTATACGGGAAAAAAATCTGAAAAAGCATGGATATATGTATATGTATAATTGATCCACTTTGTTGTACACCTGAAACAGCATTGTAAATGAACCTACTCCCATATAAAATAAAAACTACATTAAAAAAGGGGGGATCGTAATAGCCCATGCTATGCACAGGGGTACTGTGAGGGCTCAGTGCAATCTGGATGATTAAGACACTCAGCACAGGGACTTCCCTGGCAGTCCAGTGGTTAAGACTCTGCCCTTCCAATGCAGGGGGTGTGGGTTCGATCCCTGGTCAGGGAACTAAGATCCCACATGCTGCGTAGCACAGCCGAAAAAAAATTTTTAAAAGACACTCAGCCCAATGCCTGGCCCGTGGTAAGTGTTCCATACGCAGGAGGAATGACTTGAAACCCATTATGAGCCTTTAGCATCTTGATTTAGTTAGATGACCCTGAGGGGTTAGATAGAGCAGGTGGCTTAGAACGTGTCACCTGGGAGGATATTCAAAAAGAATCCTGAAAAAGCAACTAGAAGGTCCCCAAAGAACAGGATACCGGCTACTTCACAGGAGTTGTTACTGACCCAGGAGCCCCAGTTATGAGAGAGTTGCTTGATGGCTCCTGTGTGCACCGAACCTCTACTGTCACTAAGATTTCTATTTCCGAGTATGTCGCAGAGGGAGTAGTAGCAGGTGGAAGGCTTCAAGAAGTTGTCTGTTAGGTGGGGTGAGGCTGGCAGATGGTGATCTGCCCTCTGACCAGGAGGAATGGACAAAGGAAGGCTGGTCTTCTCAGGGCTCATCAAACAGCACTCAGTCATTTCCAACGTCCTTAGACGGGCAGCCTTGCCCCTGGATGCCCTTCCCCTGATTTAAAAAAACCCATAAATTTTAAAGGGAAAATGTAAGCCATGGGTTTCCAAGAATTTACACTTACTTCATCAAATCTATTGTTTTCCGAGAGTTGTGTGGAATCCAAAAAGACTAATGAGCCTTTTCCAAATGTCTTTAAAAATCCTTTTTTCTTAGAAGGACATTTAGAGGCTTTAAAAGTTGTTCCAAGGGTAAAAATAATAATATAATAATAAATTTCTCAAAACTCCCAACCCCTGCAGGTTCAAAATTTGCTTAATTCTTGAAACCCAAGGGACTTGAATTATAACTGGGATTTGTCATTTCTTGTTTATGGGGCTTTTCCAAAGGGGAAAAAGGAACCATGTGGAGGTTCACTAGAGTTCACTGCATCGTTCGCAGCCATGCCCATAGCCCAGAAGGCTTCCAGAGTCTTCTCAACCTGAACCTTCAGGCGAAGGCCCCCTTACTTGGTGGCATCCGTGAGACCAGTTTGGAGTTAAACTGAATGCACTGACTTTTTCAGCCTGGCTTAATTTTGGCTGGAGGATCAAAGCCCTCCCAGAACAATTGTTTTGTAGGGAATACAATCTATGTCACGTAAAACAGGTGATCTATCGTTAGTTGACTGTGGGGTGCAAAGAGAACAATTTTTCCTTGAGGTGTGTGCAAAGAGCCAGCTGCGGCTGGGCTGCCCTTGAACGTTGTCATCTGATGACCTCTGGTGGTGGCATTTTTCCCAGCATGTGTGCAGCGATGCTTCTGAGCCAAGCCATCCTTGTCACATTTTCCTACATTCCTTTCCTCCTGTTTTGTTATTCACGTTCAGCAAGGAGCAAGAATCAGTTGCAAACACCCAGAGTAAAGTGGTGCATGTGCCTAACCAGACTGTCGTTTCAAAAGAGTTGCCTGTGCCTTCTCTTTCAGTGAACCTCTGATCCATTTCCTGTGGAAAGAGAAGGGAGCCAACATGAAGGAAAATGTGGCATCCACAGTGGTTTTCATTTTGCTACTGTTTCTCAACACCAACCTTCTGAATGGTAAGTAAGAGACTGTCCTGTTCTCTTGCATTCCCTGGGGTGTTTATATGAGAGGAGGGGAGAATCCATCACAGTCCTCTTGCAATGCAGTTATGAGAAATGAAAATGTCCATGTCATTTGCTGCTATTAAATTATTTACAATATTTTGGGGATTAAAATGAATGCAAAAATTAATGCAAAAGAATGAATGCAATTAATGCAAAATCCTGTCACTATGCTGACTTACATCCTCATTCTGGGAGTGCAGGGAAAGAGCTCTACCAACAACAGACCAGAGTTTCAGTTCAGGTTCTGTCCCTTACTAGCTGTGCAACCTTGAGCCAATTACCTAACCTCTCTGGATTTATACATTTTCAAAGTGAGAATAGTGATGTTTCTTCCACCTCAGATGAAAAGTTTTGTGAGAAAAATCTTTGAAAACCTGTAAAGAGTTATAAGGGGATTGCTGTTACGTGGTGGGAAATGGGTATAGAGCCAACTCTGTTATGGGGAAATGAAATTCACAACTAGACTAGAGTGTGTGAGCCTGTGTGTGTACACTTCAGTGTATCTACCACTGTGTATTTCTGGGTGTGTGTACTTTTGTATACCTGTGTATATCTTAAATTCCTTATATGTGCCTGATTGCAAATGCTTCTCTGGGTATACCTGTCTGTGTACACATTTGTGGGTGTATATTTCTGTGTATGTACCTGTGTGTGTACTGGTGTATACTTCTACAAGTATGCACCCGTGTATATTATTCCTCTGTGGTATGTGGGTGTGCTTCTGATATGGGCTCTATTTGAGCGTGTGTGTGTGTGTGTGTGTGCCTGTGTGTGGTACCTCTGTGGTTGTTCCTGTGTTTGTGTGCATTTTACAGGGATAGTGAGACTGTCCATTCATTGTAACCATCTCCTCTAAAGTGGGTGAAAGAAACATTTAACTAATTATAATTTCACAACTTTACCCTCCTCTCTTGAGTTTCCTCCAGGTACTATTAATAACCAGTGAAATGTGAGAGAGAGAAGCTTTCAGAGAAAAAGGACCGCAGAGATCAGTATAATCCATAACGAAATTTTAAGTATTCAAATAATCAGCAGTGGCCTTAATTGGCTTCTAAATATGCCCATTATTGAGCCATAAGTTTTGTGCTTTTTTAAAAGTACACTTTCCTTTCTACCTCACATACTCCTCCCTATAGCCACAACAACAAACAAACGAAAAATCGCTTCACCCTGTGACATTACCCTGAAGAAATGTTCCGTAGAGGACAGCAACATTACAAACATTGGCAGAGCTGACCCCAGGCTGTCTGGCGTGGACCGTTTTCGGGGGGCTGGGAGGTGGCTGGGCTCCGGCTGACACGCAGCCTGGTGACCTCGGCCCCAGCCTGTGCACCGCATCGTCCCCTTCCATTCAGTTCTTCTTTCCAGCAGTTTTGCCTAGTGCCCTGTCTTCCCACCTGTGTTCTCCTCCAAACTTGCTCTTTCTAACCTGCTAGCAGTTCTACCCGGGAGCCAGCGTGAGGGGTGAAGGGCAAGTGTGGCAGAAAACAGAGAAGCCCCAGAGGCTGAGGGACCACCACCTGGAAGTTCTCCTCTCTGCTCCTGATTTCCTGAACTAAACACCAACTGGGGTTACGTGGCTCGCTGTGGATGGGGCCCCCAGCCCAGCAGCATCAGGGCCACTGTTTCCCTCTTTGGACCTGACAGACAAGGAGTAGAAGAGGGAGCCAGCTCACCAAGAGCTTTGGGGATTAGGGAACTCAAAACCTTCATCCACTTGGCATCGGGTTTTCCACATCAGCTCTTTCAGCCCTGCTAGCTTCCAGCTGGGACTAAGTACAGCTCCTAGATAATGATGGTAGCTAGTAACCGCAAGTGCAGCCACCTGTAGGAGCTGCCATGCCTCCTACCCATAAAGACCCAGGGGGAGAGGGAGAAATATAAGGGAAAAGGGACCAAAAACCCAAATTAGGAAATGGAGGCAGGGAGGATGGGGAGCCAGACTTTGATGCTGAATCGGAGCTCAAAGCTGAATGGAGGGCTTCCCTGGTGGCGCAGTGGTTGAGAGTCCGCCTGCCGATGCAGGGGACACGGGTTCGTGCCCCGGTCTGGGAAGATCCCACATGCCGCGGGCGGCTGGGCCTGTGAGCCAAGGCCGCTGAGCCTGCGCGTCCGGAGCCTGTGCTCCGCAATGGTAGAGGCCACAACAGTGAGAGGCCCGCGTACCGCAAAAAAAAAAAAAAAAAAAAAAGTGAATGGAATCAAGGAAGAGTGATGGGGAAAAGGAAGGGACAGAGAAGATGGGGAGGAAGCAGCTCAAGGGGGAGCCTCAGTGATACAGTGAAAGAACAAGAGAAGAGAGCTGGGTTCATTGTGTGGGAATGGCAGAAAGATGGTGGTTAGTGAGCCAGAGGGGAGAGGTCCAGAGAGCATTGGATTAGCAAATGACCACAGGATGCTGGTGCCTGGGGAAGAATTCTTTGTATGGGGCTGTGGGTGTGAATCCGCTCCATAGACTCCATGGGATTATAGAAGGGCCACATCCTCTTCCTCAGTCCATATGGGTCCCTACACTCTTGGTGCTCACCGCTGTTGAAACTACATCAAATGGTGTAGTATCTCCAGCCCACAGTACGCGCGCACACGCGCACACACACACGCGCGCGCACACACACACACACACACACACCCCGCCACAGCAAAGCTCTCTCTCTGAGTCCTGCCAACTTCAGCGCAGCCCGCAGAGGAGTGTTGCTGGATGTTGACACCTTGGCACTTCTGAGCCCTCCACCCCTAGGCCTGCTCCTGCCGAGACCTCATCACTGGCCTGGCCCCATCAGTCTGCTTCTGTCACCAGCAGAATGGTCAAAGAGTTGAACAGACATTAATATTGACGCCAGTGGCTTCTGGCTTTTTCTAGGACAGTCACCTCCTGGAAAACCTGAGATCTTTAAATGTCGTTCTCCCGAAAAGGAAACATTCACCTGCTGGTGGAAGCCTGGGGCAGACGGAGGATTACCTACCAATTACACGCTGACTTACCACAAGGAAGGGTAAACGTTCTCTTCTCTCCTAGCAAAGCGCACCTGGGGTGTCCTCACTCTCAGGGCCACAGGAACACTGACTCTGGGTTAATTGCCACGCTTCCCTGAATGGATACCGATAAGACTCCTGCTATTGGAGGAAGGGAATCAAACATACGCGTCCACATCTTCCTCTTAATGTCCCTGCCGAGCTCCCTCATGCACATAAGCTCAGCCACCACCTCGGCAACACAATCCAGCAATGTTCTCATTGCCTGTCGTAAGTTTAGGTTGTAGCCCAAGGTCACGTATAAGCGTTTCCTAGGTGCTAGTTAATTTTAGATGCTTATCTATCAATCTTGTGCCATTTATCATTTTTTGTAATCATTACTTTTGTAACCTAAAAGTATTATCATGTAATCTTTGACAACCGTGGTACATTAGCTTTTCGAACGTGTTTCTTGTGCAAGAAAATAACAAGCCCTACAAGAAAAGGAAGATGGGGTGTTTTCCTTAGGAAACCCATGGACCCATGATCTCCCAGAAGGCATATTGGGAGCTAAAATTGCAGTGCAGAGTAAACAGGGTGATCTCTGGGCAAGGAGTTCGTCACAGTTACAATGAGACCCTCCTGGAAATCCAGGGACGGCTGTATCCTTCCCCAGTGAAGAAAATATTTACTAGTAGAAACAACTGGCTCACTTCGCAGTGACAGGACTTGGTGGTACGCAAAGCTGCCATCCCTTCTGGGACCCAAAGGGGTGTCATGCAAACAGATCTCAGGAACTCAAAGTGGCGAGCAAAGTGGAATACGCCTACACACCTCTGTGGTGAGTCTCGCGTGGAGGCCCCCAAGTCTAAACGTGAGAGGCCTAAGGAGCCTCTTGGGCCTGAAATATCTCCTTTCAGAGTCACTTTTCTCTGTGGCTGACTTAGTGTAATTGGAAATACACTGCAGTTTGTATTCCCTTTAATCTTTTTTTAATGAAATGTAATTCAAAACATATGAGCAATAAATGCTGCCTCGTGCATTATCCCCACCCCGTGTGTATGTGCAGGGGAAAGTCCCAGTGTCCTGAGATGACCCAATGGTGGTTCCCTGAGGAAAGCGGTGCATTGGCCACAGAAAACTCAAGCGTTTATTGGCAGGGGGCATATATCACAAAGCCCACAGCAACCTGTAGACAGGAAGGGTTGGTGAGAAACAGAGTCACTGGGGCTGTGATGTGACCCTGCCACCCGTTCTCCAGCACTCTCTTCCCTTTGTCACCCCCAGCTGACATGGGAAGGGCAGAAGAACTTGGGGAGCCCTTCTTCAGCTCTGGTTTTTGCATCTGGAATGCCTGTTCCCCAAAATCCAGTGGTATTGATCTATTAAGAAAAAACTAGACTCTTTTTACCACTTTCTTACTGACTCCTAATATATTACTCGTTGCAGAGAGACATTCACCCATGAATGTCCGGACTACAAAACCGGTGGTCCCAACTCCTGCTACTTTAACAAGAAGCACACCTCCATATGGACGATATACATCATCACAGTAAACGCCACGAACCAGATGGGAAGCAGTTCCTCGGATCCACGTTACGTGGACGTGACTTACATAGGTAAGGGGAAGGGTGATGGGTGAGGAACTTGTTACTCCAGTATAAATCTACCAATAGTCAAACTCAGTTTGAGTCTTCTTGGCCTATGGATAGATTCCCATAAAGAAAGATGAGAAAATTCACACCATCCTTGCCAACTGAGTGTTTTAAACCAATTTTTTGGATTTAATTAATTTTTATTGGAGTATAGTTGATTTACAATGTTGTGTTAGTTTCTGCTGTACAGCAAAGTGAATCAGTTATACATATACATATATCCACTCTTTTTAAGATTCTTTTCCCATATAGGTCATTACAGAGTATTGAGTAGAGCTTCCTGTGCTATACAGTAGGTCCTTATTAGTTACCTATTTTATACATAGTAGTGTGTATATGTCAATCCCAATCTCCCAATCTATCCCTCCCCCTCCTTCCCCCTTGGTAACCATAAGTTTGTTGTCTACCTCTGTGACTCTATTTCTGTTTTGTAAATAAGTTCATTTGTATCCTTTTTTTAGATTCCATAATAAGTGATATCATATAATACTTGTCTTTCTCTGTCTGACTTACTTGTCTTTCTCTGTCTGACTTACTTCACTCAGTATGAAAATCACTAGGTCCATCCATATCGCTGTAAATGGCATTATTTCATTCTTTTTTATGGCTGAGTAAACCAATTTTTATTTATGATGGTAAGACAGTAAAATCCTTATGCCTTCCTTTGACCCTTCTTCCCATCCCCTTGCATCCAACAGGAATGTTCTATTTAGCTTCCCTTATCAATGCTTCTCTCCAGCCCTCCCCCTGCGACCGATGTCCCCTTCTCCCTTGGCAAGCTGGGATTTCTTTTCTGAGATTTCTCTCCCTGAAAGACAGAACTGCTTCATGGAGTAGCAGCTCTTAGAAGCGTCTCATCTGCTTCTCCACCCACAGGAATTGCTCCACACTGCTTTGCCGCAAATTCAATTCTCAATATACATATGTTTCTTAGCAACTGGAGCTATTCTTTTCAAAATAAAGAATTTGGGGAGTAAATAGTGCTGCTTGAACAGAAGGCTGAAGGCCAGGGTCACAGCCACGATGTTTGGAGAAGTCATTAGCAAAGTGAAGCAAAATCGACCTGAGAGCTGCTTCTTGCTGTGCGTGATCAATATTGAGCTGCAGGGCGATGAGACATAACTGCAGTGATCTGTATGGGTTAGCAGGGACAACAAAGGGAATCTTAGGACAAGAGATGGCTTGGCCTTAGCTAACCTATGGAGTAGCTAATTAGGTTCAAGGTCACCCAAGTCTTCCTGACTTACCTAACACCAACCAACAAGGAAAATCAGGCTAGGACTCTCAAGTGTCATCCCATTGGCGTGTTATCAGTGATTGATCCTTAAAAACTAGAAAAGCTTGCAACATCAACTGGTACCCATTTGAATTCTGTCTCTCCCCAGCAAATTATTGCAATGAGCATGGGGATGAAGACAGAATTTGATCTTAGCTTAAGAAAATCAAAAAGTAACCCCACTGACAAGTAGGAATAAAATAAATTCCATTCATATAAATTTACTTGAGATATGAAGTCTTTAAAATGCTAAACACCAAATAATTCCATGTGCATAGTTTCTTTCTTAAATTTCCTTGTCCTCAAATATTCTGCCCTCAAGTGTTAAAATATTTAAGGTCAAAACAGTGAAAGCAAGAGAAGTTCTGAAATGCACAACTGCTATAATGAAGATTATCCACAAAAACAAAAATGGGATCACTAAAGAAAAGTAGTATGTTTAAAAAGTGAAATTAATGAATGGATCCAATTCATAGTGACTCTGGAAAACAAATTCTCTGGGGAAAGAATGTGTTGGGCCATACTTTTCAAAATAATAAAAGAAGTGTTCATGGAATTCTCATATAACCCTGCAGCATACAGTGTTGGTGACAGGCCACAGAAGTTCATTTACAACGCAGTTTTAACCACAGTAAAGTCTACCAACTTGAATCTCATCCAGCGATAACCTGCGGTACAAGATATTGGCACATAATCTCTCAGAAATAGATTTCATTGTTGTCACTGAGAAATATTTAGCTATGCTGAGGACACTTGAAATGTGATTCTCAACTGGGTGCTCTCTGCCTCGCATAGGGTACTTGGCAATGGCAGGAAATATTTTTGATGTTTGCAACACAGGGAGAGAGGGCCTCTAATGGGGAGAGGCCAGAGATGCTGCTAACGTCCTACAATGCTCAGGAAGGCCCCTACCACAAAGAATTATCTGGTCAAAATACACATAATGCTGAGGTTGAGAAACTTTGCTTTCAAGGATTCATCTTGAACATTTTACTTGCACCTTTGTACAAAGATGTTTTGATCAGCATTTCTCAGTCTTGTGTTCAAATTAAAACTTATATTAAATAACTGATATTTATTTAGTAAGGCCATATAAAACAATCTTTCTTAGGTATTTACTTAGTAATATACAAGCATTAGGATTAGTGGCAAATTTTCTAAAGCTATTTTTTTAAGCAACTGTAGGGTATAATGCCAAGTCCACTAGAGTTACACTCACTCTTCTCTCACCTGTAGTGGAGACTGATTTGAGGAGGTAAGAAATGCATGGAGAAAATATGACTGGCCAGCAGGGCTGAGACTAGGGTAAGGCAAGCCAGCACCCTAGGGCCCTCACTCTTTTTTTAAATTTATTTTATTCAAGTATAGTTGATTTACAATGTTGTGTTAATTTCTGCTGCACAGCAAAATGATTCAGTTATACATATATATATATATATATATATATATATATATATATATATGTTCTTTTTTATATTCTTTTCCATTATGGTTTATCACAGTATACTGAGTATAGTTCCCTGTGCTATGCAGTAGGACCATGTTGTTTACCCATTCGATATATGAGTTTGCATCTCCTAATCCCAAACTCCCACTCCATCTCTCTGCCACCCCCCTTCCTTCTTGGCAACCACAAGTCTGTTCTCTATGTCTATGAGTCTGTTTCGTAGATAAGTTCATTTGTATCATATTTTAGATTCCACATACAAGTAGTGTCATATGGTATTTGTCTTTCTCTTTCTGACTTACTTCACTTAGTATGATAATCTCTAGGCATTATTTCATTATTTTTTATGGCTGAGTAGTATTGCAGTGTGTGTGTGTGTGTGTGTGTGTGTGTGTGTGTGTGTGTGTCTCACATCTTCTTTATCCATTCATCTGTTGATGGACACTTAGGTTGTTTCCATGTCTTGGCTATTGTGAATAGTGCTGCTATGAACATAGAGGTGCATGTATCTTTTTGAATTATAGTTTTGACTGGATATATGCCCAGGAGTGGGATTGCTGGACCATATGGCAACCCTATTTTTAGATTTTTGAGGAACCTCCATTCAGTTTTCCATGGTGGCTGCACCAATTTACATTCCCACCAACTGTGGAGGAGGGTTCCCTTTTCTCCACACCCGCTCCAGCATTTGTTATTTGTAGATTTTTTAATGATGGCCATTCTGACCGGTGTGAGGTGATACCTCATTGTAATTTTGGTTTGCATTTCTCTAATAATTTGCAATGTTGAGCATTTTTTCGTGTGCCTGTTGGCCATCTGTATTTCTTCTTTGGAGAAATGTCTATTTAGGTCTTTTGCCCATTTTTCAATAGGTTTGTGTTATTTGGTTTTGTTTTTTTTTTTTTTATATTGAATTGTATGAGCTGTTTGTATATTTTGGGAATTAAGCCCTTGTTGGTTGCATCATTTGCAAGTATTTTCTCCCATTCTGTACATTGTCGTTTCATTTTATATATGGTTTCCTTTGCAGTGCAAAAGCTTGTAAGTTTGATTAGGTCCCATTTGTTTATTTTTGCTTTTATTTCTATTGCCTTGGTAGACAGACCTAAGAAAACATTTGTACGATTTATGTCAGAGAATGTTTTGCCTACGTTCTCTTCTGAAAGTTTTATGGTGTCATGTCTTATATTTGTCTTTAACCCATTTTGAGTTTATTTTTGTGCATGGTATGAGGGAGTGTTCTAACTTCATTGATTTACATGTGGCTGTCCAACTTTCCCAACACCACTTGCTGAAGAGATTGTCTTTTCTCCACTGTATATTCTTGCCTCCCTTGTTGAAGATTAATTGACCATAGGTGTGTGGGTTTATTTCTGGGCTCTCTATTCTGTTCCATTGATCCATGTCCGTTTTTGTGCCAATACCAGACTGTTTTGATTACTGTAGCTTTGTAGTATTGTCTGAAGTCTGGGAGGGTTATGCCTCCTGCTTCGTTATTTTTCCTCAGGATTGCTTTGGCAATTCTGGGTCTTTTATGGTTCCATATACATTTTAGGATTATTTGTTCTACTTCTGTGAAAAATGTCATGGGTAATTTGATAGGGGTCACACTAAATCTGTAGATTGCTTTTGAGAGTATGGTCTAGGCACCTCACTCCTAAGGAGGCGTTCACAGACCTGTACTTAAAGGAACCTGACATCAAATACCAAGTGTCTCATAACCATGGAGATAAAAAAGGTAGAGAGATCTGCCTCTAAGTCATATAGTTCTGGATTCAAATACCCATATTTGACTAAATATGGACTTTCTTTCATATCTACAGTTGAACCAGACCCTCCTGTGAACCTAACTTTGGAATTAAAACAGCCAGAAGACAGAAAACCATATCTGTGGATAAAATGGTTTCCACCCACCCTGGTTGATGTAAGATCTGGTTGGCTCACACTCCAGTATGAAATTCGATTAAAACCTGAGAAAGCAGCTGAGTGGGAGGTGAGTCAACCAGAAGCTTTTGGAGGGAACCCTGTCCTTTGGCAAAGATGAAGTACCCCAACTGAGAATAGGTCATGCCCCCTAATTATTGGGCCACCACGTTGCCTTCCTGATGCTGATGTTACCCACCCATGTGTGGAAGGGCCTTCTCCCCTCCACTGGGATGGATGGGGGCTCATCTTTACAGCTCTCCCATGCCTAGCTCCTTGAAACTGAACAGCCACTTCTGCCAAGTTTTCAGCCCACCTCCCTCAGGATATCTTAGATCTAACATCTGTGAGAGTACTTAAATGGCACTAAGTGGGAGGAAAAAATTTCAGTGTAACCAGTCCACGGCTAATGGAATTTTTATTCACTTCAAAATATTTCATTATAAACAAATAGTACAATAAATTATAGGCATTATGATAATCTACTCTTAAATAGTTCAGTATATGTCTCTTTTAAAAAGGGAATATTTCCAAATCTAGCCAAAATAATAGGATCACATGTAGAAAATTAATTGAAATTCCTTAATATCATCTTTTTGAATCCCTTAATATCATTTAATGGCCAGTCCATATTTTAATTCCCCCAATTGCTTCAAAAAATATTTTTAACAGCTGGTTTGTTCAAACCAGAATCCACTCCAGGATCACTCACTGTGGCTGGCTGATATATCCCTTCACTCTCAACGTGCTCAGGAGACTGGGCCACTTGTCACATAGAATGCCCCACCTTCTGCATTTGTCTGATTAGTTCTTTGTGAGGTCATTTAACCAATTTCTATGTCCCCATATTTCCTGTAACCAGACATTAGGTCTAAAGACTTGATTAGATTCCAGGTGAACAATTTTTGGTAAGAAAACTTCAGAGGTGATATATATGCTTCATATTCCATCATATCAGGAAACAAAGACCATCTGGTCAGCCTACCATAAATGATGTTAAAAGTGGCCCCTGGATCGGGGAGATCACATCTTGATCCCTTGATTTTAAAGTCATGTTTAATTTGTGCACAATTGCTTCAGTGTTCATGAATTCCCAGTTCTCTTCCACCTAGTGGCTTTACATCAGTGAATGATCCTTGAATCAATTATTTTATTAGAGTTTAGAAAAGAATAATTTTCCAATTTTATTAACTAGTCACCTTCCGTAATGTAGAATTTAGAAAGCAAGGTGTAGGGAGCAGAACATTTGTCTTTCCGAACTAGAGTTCCCAATGGAGAGATAGAAAGCCTGTTGATTTTTGTGTGAGCAGTATTTAACAGGAGGAAGGGGTGGGCTGAGAGGGTGGAATGGTGTGAACAGGGTATTTACTAAGTGTGATCATTTGGTCTCGCTCCTCCAATAGTTTACTGCCTAAAGAAAAAGTCTCTTTCTTCATAACACAAGTCAGAGTGACCTCTGTTTTCCTTGGCCTCCCTTAGACTCATTTCGCTGGGCAGCAGACTCAGTTTAAGATTCTCAGCTTATATCCAGGGCAGAAATACCTTGTTCAGGTTCACTGCAAGCCAGACCATGGATTCTGGAGTGAGTGGAGCCCAGAGAGCTCCATCCCGATACCTAATGGTGAGTGTCTTGGCTCCCTTTTGCTTATACTCCTAAATATTTTTAAAATAGAATGAGTTTGGTAAATTTGTATGTAGTAACTACTAACAGAGAAACTATTTTGAGTCTTCGCCAGAAGAATGAGTAGAGGTGAGTTTATCATCTCTCCACTCAACACAAAGACATTTGTAAGTACAGCATTGCTCCCTGGGTCACTGTCAGTGAGGACCAGTTTCTAGGATAAGTCTGCAGTCATGGGCTTGAAATGTCTCAGAGGGCTTGATGATCAGTCATTCTGCACTCCCCATCTGCTCCATTCCTATCATTCAAGGTCATCATCTAGTTCTCCCAAAATTTGTAAGGCGCTATCCCATCTGAAAAGCATGAATTGATTTTCAGTCCTTGAAGACAATTACATGTTGGTCTCTTAGTCAAGGAACAGTGTATAAAAGACACCCAATTCTTTAAGTGCCATTAAACATGGTGGCTGGCATTCTACAGGGAATGAATCATTTGCATTTCCAAGTACTTTACAGTTTACAAAGTCTTTACCTTGTTTGTTCCTCCCAACCATCTCAAGTATTCAGAGAGAACAGAATTGCCATTAGGAACTGAAAGGGAGGAAACTAAAGGTCAGCGGAGTTAGAAGTCTTGCCCAGAACTGCATGGCGAAACCTAACTCTTGTGACAACTTGCCTGGCCAAAGTATCAGGGCTTGCATTGGCATACTGGAAAGAGCACCGCATTACAGGCCATAAAAGTGTGCATCCAGTCCAGCCCTGGCTCTTACTAAATAAAAGCAGAAGCCCTGGGTTCAAATCCCAGACTGCAACTTTACAGCTACATGCCTCTGGGTAAACCACTCTTACAGTCTCAGTTCCTCATCTTTCCATACAGGCAATGTGTGTAAAGAGCTTAACATCATATGGCTTTTACTGAGACCTTAATAAATGTTAGCTTTTTAAATTATTATTACTGCAACTGACCACGTACCCTTGGACTTCCTATATAAGTATCAAATCAAATAATATTTTAAGGATCTTGAAAATTTTAGAGAACTATAAAATATATGCCACTTTAAAATTTAATAATATTGGAAAAAATTAAATCCATCATTAATGTTACTCTGGATTGATGTTCAAATCAGAAAAGGTGTGGAGGGGCGGAACTTATGTTCAAAAATTTCATTGATTTGTTTGTTTTGTTTGTTTGTTTTTAATGATGCTGTATGTGATCAAAACTTTCTGGCTGTTTGCTTTTTAGACTTCTCAATGACAGATGCAACCGTATGGATCTTTGTGGCCGTTCTTTCTGCTGTCATCTGTTTGATTATGGTCTGGGCAGTGGCTTTGAAGGGCTACAGGTACTTCACTGTCTATCAACCCTCCTCCCGATCATGGTTGTCAGGGATAATGGCCAAAAAAGACAATACAAAAATGATGGAAACCTACAGATAATTCAAGCACCTCATGTTAGCCATTAGTTGCAGTGTGTTCACCATGAAAAACTTTTATCAGTGCTAGCAAAAGTAGAATAGACACATTTGAAGTTGATGCTCTTTCCATCAAATGGAGGCTCACAGTTGTGAAATAGTAAAAATCTGGCAAGAACAGCAGATAATCCCCTAGTCACTTCAGAATCAGCCAGAGTTAATTAGCGAGAATTCTTTTTTTTTTTTTTTTTTTTTTTTACGGTACGCGGGCCTCTCACTGCTGCGAGCCCTCCCCTTGTGGAGCACAGGCTCCGGACGCGCAGGCTCAGCGGCCATGGCTCTAGGGCCCAGCCACTCTGCGGCATGTGGGATCTTCCCGGACCGGGGCACGAACCCGTGTCCCCTGCATCGGCAGGCGGATTCTCAACCACTGCGCCACCAGGGAAGCCCGCGAGAATTCATTTTGATGTTGACCTCTAGAAGTATTCATTGTCTTCACCACTGATTGTTAGTTTCACATAGCCTCGGAACTCTAACTTCTATCTACCATAGTCCATGTAGCAGCTATTTGGAGATAACGCTAATCTTTCAAAAATTACAAAGTGAAAACATGTGTCATTTATCTTATCTCACAAATCTTTTTATAGCATGGTGACCTGCATCCTCCCTCCGGTTCCTGGGCCAAAAATAAAAGGATTTGATACTCATCTGCTGGAGGTAAGTCCAGAGGTAAGAATGTATTGTGACCAGCTTCTCTCTACTCATTATCTTTACACATGAGCACACAGTTCCCATCAGTGCAGCCTGGTCAGCTCGGCCATCCTTGACCAGCTGTCCCTCCTCTTCAGCAGGTGTGTTTACAGAAAGATATGGGAAGCATGAGGGTACTTACCATCAGATACTGAGTGCCAGAGGACAATGAAAGAAAGCCAAGAAAACCTCAAAACACATAGGAAGGCTTGCTAGGTTTATCAGCTCTTTTCATAAGCCCCATCTAAAACATGTTGTACAAATAATCAATTGAGAAAGAGGGTGAATATTTTGATGAATACGAAAGAGGAACCTACCACCAGCCCCTCCGTCATACTTTGGCATAAGCTCTCACTTGAATGTTCCTTACAGAAGGCCATAGTAACAGAATATCCTATTGCAATTTTTGCTCAGTTTGAGAGCTCAGTTAAGACTGGCTCAGTACAGTGGAACTGGTGTTTGCCAGGGTTCATTTAGACCGATTCAAGTGGGAATGAAATTTAAGTGTTTCCAATGAAAAGAGGTGTTAGAACATTTTTAATTTCTCTGCAGGTTGAAATCTATAGTTTCAATTTGACCTTCTGCTTAACACTGATGTATATAAAAGCAGTCACCTACACATTGTCGCTTGACCCCAGCTACTGTGAGGCCAAAAGCACAAGAATGTGAAGAGTGAGTCCTAGGGAATTTGGCTTGACGGCATTCACTCTGATTGCAGATATCAGAGCAGGAAGTAGAGCCCCAGAATTTGGGCTGTTATTCTGCTATCCAGTCTCTAGCACTGACCTTTATAGACCCAGCATGAACATCTCAGCTAACTAAATGAATTATTGTTTAGCTTGCAATTTGACCTTGTAGCCACAGGGACTTAATGACTTTTAAAAACTGCTTTTTGTGTCCGAAGAAAAAGTTCTTGGATTTTTAATGCCATTACCCCTAATTCTCAAAAGAACTTTCCCAGATGGGTGCTATTATTCCCATTTTACAAATGGAGAAACTGAGGATCACAGAACAGCTTATCCAAAGTCATAGAGCCTTTAATAAGTAATAGAGCCAAGATTTAGGCACCAGTCCCTGACCTAAATCAGAGCATCTGGAGAAGCGTGGAAAATAAGAAGAGGAGGCCGGAGGAGAAGTGGGGGGAGAGGAGGATAGACAGAAGGAGGAGGGAGAGGAACCCAAGGAGATGGAGGGAATATGGGCTGGCAGGAAGCAGGGGAGGGAGGGGAGGGAGGGGAAATGGAGCGGAAGGAAAGGAAGGAGTGGGATGGGAGGCGAAGGGAGGGACGGGGAGGGAGAAGCAAGGAAGAGGAGAAGGGAGAGAAGAAGGAAAAGATGAGAATCAACTTCCCACTACCAGACTCCAGAACGTGGGGTGAGGGAGCCAGTTAGGAGGCCAGCAACCCGATTTCAGAACTAGTGAGTCCCAGTACCAAGTGCACGCATGAGCACTATGGGTTTAGATGTTTCCCAAGCTTTTCTCATTTAATAGTTATATTTTTATTATATGCATATATACTACTTGCCCATTCAACTCGTGATCATTATTGCTTAGAGAAAGACTAAGTTAAAATCGTGAATTGACTTAAAGGAAAATATTAGGTGAGTCATAGTCCAGGAGGTGATTCTAGATGGCCTGGGACACAGATGTCTGACGTTTGGGAAATTCTGCGAGGCCGTGGCCACATCCCACCTGCCCGTAGTCAGGAACACAGACTTGGCTGCGATGTCCATTTGGAATGTTATGAACCTGACAGCCTTCTTGCCTTGTGTCTGTGTTTTAATAGAAGGGCAAGTCTGAGGAACTTCTGAGCGCCCTGGGATGCCAAGACTTCCCTCCCACTTCCGACTGCGAGGACTTACTGGTGGAGTTCTTAGAGGTGGATGACAGTGGGGACCAGCAGCTGGTGGCAGCTCACTCCAAAGAACACCCGGGGCAAGGCGTGAAGCCCATGCACTCGGATCCCGACAGTGACTCTGGCCGGGGCAGCTGCGACAGCCCTTCCCTTCTGTCTGAAAAGTGTGATGAACCTCGGGCCAATCCCTCCAAGTTCCACACTCCTGAGGGCCTTGAGAAGGCAGAGAAACCTGAGACAAACGTTACCCAGCCCCAAGGCCCTCAGAGCACAAGCGTGGAAGGCAAAATCCCCTCTCTTCATGCCAGCGGATCCCAATCTTCAACGTGGCCTTTGCTGCAGCCCCCCGGCCTGCACTACTCCAGGTCATCTTACCACAGCGTTGCTGATGTGTGTAAGCTGGGCCTGGGCACGGCAGGTGCTGCATCCACTTTGTTGGACAAAACAGACACACGTGCTTTAAAACCCTCACAAACCATTGAGACTGGCGGGGAAGGAAAGGCAGCTGAGCGCGGGGAGTCAGAATGCTTCCGTTCCAAGACCGACCAAGATGCGGCACGGCTGCTGCCCCAGGACAAGACCCCCTTGACCTCTGCTAAACCCTTGGAGTACGTGGAGATCCACAAAGTCAGCAAAGATGGAGCGCTGGCGCTGCTCCCGAAACAAAACGAGCACAGCGGCCGGGCGGAGAAGACCAGCACCCCTGAAACCAGCAAGGAGTACTCGAAGGTGTCCCGGGTGATGGAGAGCAACATCCTGGTGTTGGTGCAGGATCGGCGAGCGCAAAACCTGGCTCCGTTTGAAGAACCGGCCAAGGAGGCCCCGCCATCCCTGCCACAGAATCCAGCCGCGGTAGACCTGGCCTCCTTCCCCGCGGCCCCGAGCAGCTACAGACTCCAGCTCGGTGGGCTGGATTACCTGCATCCCACAGGTTTTATGCACCCCTTTCAGTGAGAGCTTGATTCATGGAAGGATGGGTTAAAATGTGATTTTCCTTCAGGTAACACTACAGAGTACATGAAATGCACTCTACCAGAGAAGGCTTGAGAACGGGGTTAGAATGACACTACCAAACTCCCAGGTCACTCGTCTTCATGATCCATTTTCAACCAGTTGCCTCTTTCTCCAACAGTTGATTCCAGAACAAATCGTTTAGTTTCGTGTGATTTGTAGAGTTATGTTTTGCTATCAGTTACAAAATTATGTGTTCAATGAAATAAAAGCACATTGCTTAGTATTCTTGAGGGACAGTGCCAATAGGTGTATCCCCTGGAACAGGCTTTCATGGTCTGGTATACGACAGAAGGATATCAACTAGTCAAAACTGTTTACCACAGGAAGATGGTAGATATGAGAAAAATGCCATGAAAACCACTTTTGAAGACCAATTGCTTAACCTTTAGCACTCCTCTCTCATTTTATTAGGATTAACCAAATTAAACACATTTTAAAAAAAGAGTGCATTCTAGAACACCTGACAAATTGTTTACATCCGTTCCTATTACCTTAATGACGCATTGCCAATATGCAAATAAAAAGGATGCCTCTGATTTTTTCTTAAAATAGTTTGAATTTATTAAGCATGGATTTCCCCCCCCCCCCCCCCGCTAAATTGTATTTCATTCTGAAGTTTCTGGAGAATAGAGTTTTAGAAAGTGAAATTTTCTTACATAAGAGGCAAATGAGTTTCATGTGGTGAATCTTTCTAAAATGTTTTCCTCCTTCATTTCAGCATGATAATTTATTACACACCCTAGTCTTCTGTTAGTGAAAAAAAAATCCCCAAAGACTAACTTTAATTTAAAAGATCATCGCTAACGGAAGTACTGCCTTACTGTACATACAAATTCTACTTTAATATAAACCCGTAAGTTGAACAATGTATTTTTGAAGACTATTTTTCTATCACTTAGGTAAATAAAACACTGTTTTCTACCTTCCCAGTACAGCTGTTTACCTATTCAGTGGGTACAGTATTTTCCATTATGTGATTATAAGGAGTATTTACAGTACAGAGTGATATATGCAGTCCCTGTTTGTGGAATAAAATACCACACCAACCCAAAGCCCACTGAGGAATATGAAGTGGATGACAATATTCAGTTTCCAACACAGTGTAGTACAGTTTAGCCGATTCTTTTTATCTCCAGGATACTTTAAACAACAATCATAGAGCTAGAGTTTTAGGGCTCTCCACAGACCAGAAATTACTTCTCTTGTAATTTAGGGCTACTCCGGGGCTTCTGCTCTTCTCTGGGTGAATATTCATAAAGCTACAATGAAAAAGGAGAGTGGTAACATCTAACGCACTGTCCAAGAGAGAGGGTTCTTGTTCTGCTTTTCTGAACAATCTTGGACAGCGAGGACATTTTAAGTAAAGCCAGGAGTTCGTGTCTCTCTGGAATAGATCCAGTAGATCCACTTGCAAAATTTTGGCAGGGGCAGGGAGAGCTCTCACGTCAGAAGTATCCAAAGAAAAGTTCCAAGAAACCAGGCATCTGTGGATTAGTGGGAACCACTACAAAGGCCAGGGTATGGTAGTTGGAAGCCCCAAGTCAGTTCCAAGGGCAGGCTCTCCAAGAGCGGTCAAAAGCCTGGATCTCCATTTTTAAAGAGAACATCCATGACTCATCGAACTGCCTGCCTCTCTTTCCATTTCACCTGACAGCAAATCCATTTCTGTATCCGCTCACTAGCTGGAACATAGAGAATTTGAGCTCCCTCTGTGAGTTAAATATTCCAGCCCAATAAGTCCATGTGGATAGGAACTGGACTCCGAAGTGGCCTGATGTGTGAAAGTGAACACATTGCCAGAGCTTCCAGAAATGCAAAAGTAATACATCTGAAGCTCTATTCTCCCAATATGCAAACAACATGTTCAGAGTGAGGGGGTATTTGGGAAAGTTGTCCAAGTTTATTCAATCCCCTAGATCCTTGCTACTCAAAGTATGGTCTGACCAGCTGCATCAGCATCACCTGGGCGCTGCTTGGAAATGCAGAATCTCCACCCCACCCCCGCCTCAGAATCTGCATTTTGCTAAGATCCCCAGATGATTCATGTGCGCAGTGAAGTTTGAGAAGCATTGCCCTAGATGATCATTTCCACTAAAGCTTATTTTAGTGCGTGAAGCGATCCTCTCCTGGAAAGTACAGGTTGAGTCTATTTGACTTGCACTGAACGGTACTGTAAGAAAAAGGCATCATTTTTTAAAACATATCAGTGGTTTAGGATTCTCATAATGGTAGAGAATGACCTGAAAAAGTACACACAACTTCTAAGAGGTCCAGGGAATATATTCCACCTTGAGAGGCACTGACAAAAGACTCTGCCCTTCACAGCCGGTACAGACTAAACCTTTCCCAAAAATAGTCCAATCTCCTCCAAGATGTGTATCAGTCAGTCTGATAGTATGAAAATTCAAAAATAGTCTGCTTTTGATATATAATTTGGCATATATGGAAAAAAATGTCATGGCTGAAGACTCAGACTAAATCCTTAAAAAAAACACCAGTTAGCAAGTAAATTACTACCACTTGTTAACTAAATCCAAGGCTATAAGTCTATGGTCAGTTAGCACTCTTTAATAAACTATGTTTTTTTCATTGTCTAGCCTATTTTCTGTTAAGGAATCCCCTAGTCGAATGAAAGTATGCAGACTGGGGGCCAAGAGACCCAGCTTCTAATGCTAATTATGTTACCTTAGACAGATCAACTCCCTTCTCTGGGCCTCAGTTTCCTCTGAAGGAAATGTTAGGCCGGAAAATCTCTAATGTCCTTTTAAACTCCGACTCCTTGATTCCATAATTCACTGAATAGTGTCCTGCAAAGATAATTAACCAATGCCTTGTATCATAATTAACCTAATAAATAGTTGCCCTTTATCATAGAAATACAAGTCCTCTTCAGGGATGTGCTCATTTTATTTCACTTGCAAATCATCAAGTCCAACTGATCTTAACATATCGCACATGCATTTTATACATCATGTAGGTATAGAGTCATAGTCTAAGATTATGTGCAAATATGCGTGTAGAGAGAAGAGGCATGAGATATTTTTTAAAAGACATTGAAAGAGGCTTTGATTTTTAGAAAGAAAAACACTTTTCTTATATCAGGCGGCTGATTCTGGTTTGTTTTTTTTTCTCCCATGGATTATGTACCACCATTGCACATTTGGCTTTAAAAGCCTTAAGTTCTTAACTATAAAGGTCATATTTTTATAAACAAACACCTAAATATTCAAGTTACAAAGCACACGGAAGAGGGATAGCCAATGGATGATTTATGGAAGCTGATGACTCAAACGGCAAAATCTTCTCTGGTCAGTTTTAGCAAATGGGTACAAGGCACCTCAAATGAGCACAAGTTATGATCAGCCATGTCACTGACATTTAACAGACTCTCCACCTCCTAAGTGCCTAAGGCCAATCCTGGTAGGCAGTTATGTACTAAATACTTGCTTTCACTGGTTTGGTCCAAAGCTGGTCAATCCCTTAGCATCTGTACGAGATGAAGGAGTTTGACTGTCCTGTAGTGACCCAGCTGAACGGGAGAATCCGATGAACAACCAGAGGCACCTGAGCCCCAGGGTGCAGCTTGGCTAAGGAGGGTCCGTCCCCAAATCTGCCTCTTTCTCCGGGCTGCCCGCCACTGCCCATCACTGGCAGAAAGACTTGCCGCTGCCTGTAGTAATTTTACTATCTCCTTAGAGTAGACATGAAAGAAACAGATTTGTACACATCTTACAAAGTGCCTTTCTTTACTTTTTGTTTTTTTGAAGTTTCATTTTCACACGAAAAGTGTATCGGTTAGAAAGTAAATCTTACATTTTAGATAAATGAATGAAAAAGCCAGAAAGAGAATGACTAAACGGTCTAAGGTCCAATCAGCAACTACTGAGTGGATTTTAATTTATTGTTTAATTGAATTGCCACAGAGCTGATGTGAATAGTGTAACTTACTTTGACAAGAAATTGACTCTGGCTAGGATTTTGGAATAAGCCTGCCACCCTGTTACTTGAGACCCTCAATTTGAAAACATATTAATGAACTTCTGAATAGCTTGGACTTGCATGCCAGGGCCTGAGAAGGGGAATGCATGCACCGTGGAAACTTGCACACATGCAGAAAGATGTAAAGGCTCTGGGTTACCATCCGCAGGGTTGCTAACGTAGATTTGTCATTGATGAAAGCCTCACGTGTACTTCAGTGAACCAATTTCTTTTTCTCCTTTTTCAGCCCAAGCGTCATTGTGTTGTTGCTAGGGTAGTGGGCTGAGCACTCAATTTCCAGGTCGAGGTCATCCTGCTGCCACTAAACAGGCTGTGTGATCTTAGGCAAGTCCTTTAAACTCTAGCCACTAGTTCCCTCACCTGTTAAACGAGTGCATTGGCCTAAAATATTTCTAAGACCCCTTCCGGCTCTAACTGTCTTTGATGCTCATGATCTAAGTAAAGTCCAGGGTTTCTGTAGAAGGCCCAGGGACAGCGCAGGGAAATATTGCTGGTGTGGCCTTAACCTGAAGCAGTGGACAATGTGGCTGTGACACCGCTGAAGAGAAAAACAGACCCATTCCTCCAAGTCAGATCGATTTCAGTTAGCATCCTTGCTTCTTCTCTTCTGCTTAGCTGTCCATCTTGTAGCTTCTTATGCTCTCACTCCAGGGCCTTTATTTTTCCTACGAGTTCATTATGTGCAGTAGCAACCATAGGATTTGCAAGAAACTAAATTACGCATAAACGATGACTTTGGCCTGAGTCAAAGGACTGAGTCAGACGTTAAGTCAGCCACACAGATATCAAGGCCCAGGTTGAGGGTCACAAGTTACCCCATTTAAAGGTCCTCAGGCTTAGATATTCTAGCCCAATTCATTCATTCAAAGGCCATTAACAAATCCAGCTACATTGACGACTCGGCCGTGGAGGTCTTAAGCAGAAACTTAAAAATACAAAATGATTGCTTGAGAGCTTATGACCTAACCAGAAGTTCTACTTATAGTTATGGCCTGGACTTATTTCATGATCAGTATACATGTCATCTGCAAATCAAACAGGAGTTCTCTCCCTAGATTTGTGTCTTTCAAGAAGGTGATTTTTGGTCTGAGACCATTACATGGTATCTATTTCAATAAAAGGAAAGAGATAGAAAGGGTGTTTCCAAATGTTTGGGCACCTTAGGATTCCACAAAATGCCGAGAGTAGCCTGCTAAACCCAAATTTTATTGGACATAGTCACTCTATAATCTATTCAGTGTTCTGAGTTTATGGCTAAGAGATGCACGTAACTCACAATACCATATGCCCATGACTGTTTTGTCCACATTGATTCCTTTGAGTTATGCTCTGATTTCATGTCAGGAAGCACTGAGATGTGTAAAGGGGAAAAACATGTACTGTTTACACGGTTGTTGTCAGTGAAGAGAGAGACCCTTAGATAATCACAGTCTATTAGTTAACTTTTTACCTGCTGCTGATTAAAAAGAAAAAACACTTAACTCTAAAAACTTTAGCTACTTAAGTAGTAATATCAGAAATGATAGTTTAATAGTTATGGTCAAATGATGCTTCACCTGGATACACTTCAAGGTCCAGTCTGATTTTTTTCCATGCAAATTTCACAAATCCTGAGGGGGGAAAATATCTTGTTGTTGTGTTATCTGAAATTGAAAAACTATATGGCAAAGATTTTCCTGAACAGCAATTTGTTTTATAAAATTCCTGATAAAATGATTTTGAAGTTTTAAAAGTAATTACCTCCCTTCTTGTTCTAATATCCTTCCTTCAAACTGCTTATCATTTAGAGATGAAAGATGTCACATCTCCCACTTTGACTATTTTCAGTGCCATAGTTGTGTATTTGCCATGTGATATTCCTGACTTTAAAGTAACTGTTATATGATTTTATATTATATTGCTTTATGTGGTTCAAAAACTGTATGACACATTGAAATATATAATCCTCCTGTTGTGAAACTCACCATGTAATACAAAAGAAAATAATTATTTAATGACTTAGAATCTATGTATATGTATTTCAGTATGATTGTTTCTATGTCTGGAAAACAAAACTGAAAAAAATATGTAATCATATCTTTCTGATGAAACCATGAATGTACTCATTCTTTTCTTGATCTTTGTCTAGAAGTAGTGTAAGTTGCCCTCGTACAGCTGCTCTGGGGTAAGTGTTTAACGTACAATCCAACAACTGTTTAAAAGTCAACCCCCCCAGCTTTGCTTCACGTGACCTCTTATACTACTTGAATGTTATTTGCATCATGAGGCTTGTTCTTCTGCTTGATCAGTCATTTCAGACAATTTCTGTGTCTCACACGGAAACCGAAGCAACCTATAGAACCGGACTGTTAGGTGATCTGTGTCTCCTGTAAAGCCATATTGAAGTAAAGGCTATGGAATAGCAAAAGGTTCCATATTTTCAAAGCTACCACTACCTCTGCTTTTTCTCTCTTCCTAGAAAATGCCAAGCAAAATTCTTAAACATTACATAGGAAATTAGAAGTGATTGTTATAATATGTTACTGGGGTTTGGTTTTGTTTTTACATGAGAATACACCTAATTCACCAGTCAGTAGGTTTATGCTAGGTTTTCTCAATAACCATCTTTCCCTTTTATAAAAACTGGCTGATGAATAAGAGCCAGAAAGAATACATAGTAATTCACCAGGTAAAAAACCAACAAAACTATAGATGCAGATATTTTCCCAACCGTAAGTCACCTCAAGGTGGTTACCCAAAGCCACGATAGCGACATTTCTCACAATTTGACTTCCCTAAAGCCCCTAGAAATAAATCTTTTCCTTATTTGATTTTTTTTTTTTTTTTTTTTTTTTTGCCGTCACTGATGTGGCCTCTCCCGTTGTGGAGCACAGGCTCCGGACGCGCAGGCTCAGCAGCCACGGCTCACGGGCCTATCAGCTCCGCGGCATGTGGGATCTTCCCGGACCGGGGCACAAACCTGTGTCCCCTGCATCAGCAGGCAGACTCTCAACCACTGCGCCACCAGGGAAGCCCCTCCTTATTTGATTTTAACCATCAAAGGTATTATGGTATGGGGAAAATCAGCCATATATCAGAAATAATCTTGTTTTGATTTTAAAAACTCACTTCTACATGAACTTATTGTAATGCCTATTTTTTTAGCCTTAAAGAATTATAGAAGACTATAGTCATCTGATTCATCTTGCATCTTTAATTCTGTAAATCTTTGGTTATAGCACATTGTGCTTTCTCTTTCCCATGGATTTATTCATTTGTCTCCTTCCATTTTGAGGGGGCAACATGGACAGTTAAATCCTTGTCAGCAGTATGGGAGATTCTGCTAATTGCTATTGCCAGAACATCTTCATTTTTACTGCACGCCAGAAACAACGCTTGCCAAACAAAATCATCCCAGTAGCATATGATCATTATATTTCTATTCATGCTGTTGAAAACACCCAGCTCAGTGCCTGGCTCAATAAATGTTTATTCCCCTTGCCTCCCCTTCCTCTATTTATTTTTATTTGATATGTAAATAGCAAAATAACACATTCATGGCTGAAACAATTTTCTTGATGGATTTTTGCTGCTAAGGATCTATAATCCAGAAATTGTTTATGTAGATTGGACCAAAACAGTTTTCCTCCTTTCTCTTCACCTTTCCATATGATTGCAAAACATAATCTTCCTGCACCCATCCCTCACACAAGAAGCTGCTAAAAAATAACGTGAGATGGAATCAGGCACATGGAGATCAGATCAGAGAAGCTCATTTAAGTATTATAAAATACAGGTAAAACCAAGCCATTAAAAAATGGGATGCTTTTGAACAGTATGATTCATCCATATTACTAACGACATCTTTTCTGACCAAATTCATTGGATTAAGTGTAAACTGATAACTTTTTACTTTTAATGGATCTAGATCTAGGAATCTTTACCTACTGTTCATGCTTGTGTTACAGAATTGTGGGATGGTGTGGGGTTTGCTTTACAAATTCTTCTTTGCCTCCTAAATCCCCTAATGCCATGTCTTACCAGGGAATGAGAAATTTCTCATTTAGTGAGTATCACTCCCTAAAACTTGGCTTCTGTCAAAGAAACACTGACTCCCCCATGCTTACATTGGTGCCACCTGCCTTTAATTACTGGACATACTTTTACTTCTAAGCTGGAAAAAATTGTAGTGTTAGTCACCAGACACGGTGTTCATATAATTAATGACGAGTTGGAAAAGTAATGTGTAGCTAATTTTCCAAAATTATCACATGTGCTTTCCTAAAAGAAAACAGAAATTATATGTTGCCACATCCCGCCAGAACCGTATCTGAAACCTTAATCCCACTAAACTCTACAACTTACTAACCAACTTTTACACATTCTAAATCCCCCACTGTTTTGAGGGACTGGGAGATATAATATCTATTTAACAGAAACCTTGAAATCTTGGGGCTGGGAGATAGGGCAGGACTATAGGAAATGGGGTTTTTGAAAAGCCTCCAATGGGACCTTACTGGCCAGGGAAGCAGATTCTTGCAGATTTACTTCTGAGAATCCTTCTGAAGATTGCAAATGAGACAAAACCCGTACTATAAAACATATTCCACTTTGGAGGTCTCGACACTTAAATTAGGATTCTTTTGTCTACAACCTCGCCTACTCACCTCACCCCTCAACTCCTGCTGCCCATACAAGTGTTAAGCATTTTTCTCTTATTATGATCAGGTTCACATTAAAACTTACACTTACGAACAGACTTGAAGCACAGATATTTTTACGAATGCGATTATTATTATTATTACTTAAAATATTTTTTAAGTAAAGGCTAGAGGGTGTTAGTCAAACACCACATGGATTGTTGGTTGGCGAACACTGGTATAAGCTAAGGGAGCTCAGGAATTTTTATTACTGTATTTATAAATGTGTTTGAAAGAATTTGTAAACATCACAGGTACATTTTTAAGGTGACACACATTCACTGCATAAATTATTAGAAATTATAAAATGAGCTTCAATGACATTTGCCAGTAGTTTTGCTTCACATGATCAATATTGATATTGTTACTGAACTATGTAATCTCATGATACATTTTTCAATACTTTTTCAGAGCAACTGCTTTTGCAATGGTAGCAATGGTTAATTTAAATCGAATCAATAAATTACTTCCTAAGCAATGATTTTTGGAGGGTCTTTTTCTATATAAGTGAAACACATATTTTATATATAATGTAAGTTTGCGGGGGGCGGTTTTCTTTGTTTCAGCAAACTTTATTAGGACATATTTTTTTTTAAAGAAGGAAAGAAACAGCAATCTAAATACTAACGCAGACACATGCTAAAATATTTGGTTTAGAACGCTCATCCAAGGCGTTTTTTTTTTTCCAGGCATGCATTCTTGTACTCCTCTTTCAACATATTCTCTGATTTTATTTCCTACTAATTCTAAATCAAAACTGACATCTTGCTTCCAACCCAGCTAAATCCTACATCTTCTCTTTCCACTGCCCTCAAGTTCCTCCAGTCTTCAGCCATTTGCCAGACCCAAGCTTTAGAAATGCAAACATGCTTGGAAGCACTCAGAAGTTCCTTGGGTCTTCTGGGAACAGCGAAGATGAGAGGTTCCAAATCTGATAAACAACCGACTCTCCCAAATGAAGTTTAAGCCACAAATCTCGCACCGACAACGCACATTTTCTTTTGTTTGCTTCCTCCTACCTGGAATTATCCCATGTCTCCACTTAGAACTCCAGCTGTAATTGACTCTTCCATTTATAATATTTTGTTTATTGCATAAAATATTTCATACACACTTGAAAATTAGGGAGGATGATACAACAAAGATCCACTTACCAACACCCAAATTTCACAAATATTACCTTTTTCTATACCTTTTCTTTTTTTTTTTAACATCTTTATTGGAGTATAATTGCTTTACAATGGTGTGTTAGTTTCTGCTGTATAACAAAGTGAATCAGTTATACATATACATATGTCTCCATATCTCTTCCCTCTTGCGTCTCCCTCCCTCCCACCCTGCCTATCCCACCCCTCTAGGTGGCCACAAAGCACCAAGCTGATCTCCCTGTGCTATGCGGCTGCTTCCCACTAGCTATCTATTTTACATTTGCACACCTTTTCTTTTTAATAAATGAAACATGATGGATGCAGGAACTGGCATCCCTCAATAACCAAATTCTCTATCTCCCTCTCCAGTGGTATAACCACAATCCTGCAGGTGTATATCCTTCCTGGCCATTTAAAAAATGCATTTACTTCATACATATGTATCTGTAAACAATATATACAATTTTTCTGGTGTTTATAAATTTTACATAGATAATAACATAGATCATTACTCACCTTGATTTTTTTTCATTCAGCATTGGGTTTTTGAGATCCAAATAGCTCCAGTTGATTGGTTTTTATCTGCCGTATGCAGTTGTGTACCTATGTAAAATGTATTTGTTAATCCCTGTGTTGATCAACTCTCCATTTCCACTATTATAAATGACTCTGCAATGAATATTCTTATGCAAGTTTCACATTTTAAGTGTTTGCAAGACTTTCTCCAGGATGTCCCTCTAGAAGTGAAATTATTGGATCATATGGGACACATATCTTAACATTTTCTCAATACTGATAAATTGCTCTCAAAGCGGTTGTACCAATGTCTACCCCAGTCAGCAGTGTAGGAGTTCACTCCTTAATCATTACCTAGTATTGTCAGATATTTAATTTTTGACAATTTGATGAGCATAACATAATTTATTGTTGCTATTTTAATTTTCATTGTCCTAATGAATCCATTCTGGATCTGAATAACTCATCCCTGATTTGCTTATCTTTTATGCCATCTGTGTCTCTACATAAGCACAAGTCCTAAGTCTGGGCTTCTATTCCAGTCCAGTGGTCTCTTTATCTATCCATGCTCCAATGTCCCCTGTTTTATTACTCTAGTTTTATGCAGTCTTGTTATCTGGTAAATTAATTCCTACACCTCCATACCTTCTTCAAAATTATTCTGGAAATTCTGGACCATTTACTCATCACATGAATTTTGAGATAAGCCTAAAACTTGTTCTGGGATTCAAATTGTCGTTAGTAGAATTTATGTATTAATTCTGGGAGAAATCACATCTTTATAATATTGTTTCTTCCTAATCACGAACATGGTTTATCACTTCATTTACTTTTGTTTTTAATAAAGCTTTACGCTATTCTTCATAAACATCTACATGTGTTTTATTAGATTCATTCCTAGGCACCATAATATTTTTGTTGCTATTGCAAATGGTATCTTTTTAAAGATTATCTTATTCTAAGTGGTTGCTGCTTGTATATAGGAACCACTGGTTTTTTCATATCGATCCTATATCCTGAAACCTTATTGAACTCTAATTATTAATCCTTGCAATTTGTAAGTTTTCTTGGATTTTCCATTTTTACAACTATATCATCAGAATGTAACAACTGGGTTTTCTTATTTTCTGATCCTTATAATACTTATATCTTTTTCCTGATCTATTTCTTGGGGTTGGATTTCCAGTACAAGGTTGAATAGAAGCAGAATAGTGGACATTCTTTGTTGATCCTGACATTAAAGAAAATGCTACTAAAAGTTCACTATTAAGTATGTTTCCTGTAGGTTTTTGCAGATATACTTGGCTATGTTAAGGAAACTCCTTTCTATTCCTTGTTTGCTAATATTTTTTTGTCTTGAATTGGTGTTAAAGGCTCTCAAATTTATTTATATGATAATGTGACTTTTCTCTGTTATTCAGTTAACATGTAAATTATAACAAAGAATTTATTTAGAAAAAATACTTTAATATTAAATTACCCTCACATTCTTGGAATGAATTCTACTTGGTCATGATGTATTTTTGCAATCTTTGCTGCATTCAATTTGGTAACATTTTATTTAAGAATTTTACATTTATGAGGTTCATCTTTTGTGCTGCTTAAGATATAATTTTCTGAGGTGATTTGTAAATAAGTTAAAATCTTCTAGGATTATAGAAATTCTTCTTTCTCCTTGTAATTCTATCAATTTTTGCTTTATATATTTTGAGGCCATATTATTAGGTGTATCTTCCTAACAAATTCTTCCTTTCATCATTAAATATGATCCCCTTTATCCTTAATGACTCTGTCTTAAAACCCTTATTTTTCTTTTCTGATACTGATATTGCTACACTAGTTTTCTTTTGGGTGGTAATTCTCTGATGAATCTCTTTCCATTCCTTTACTTTCAATTGTTTTATGTCATCATGTTTTAAATGTTTCTTTTATAAACACGATATAGCTAGATTTTGTTTTCTCCTTCTACTTGAGATTTTTTTCTTTTAGGTGATAAATCAGTTCCCTTTTTCACATTTGATTCAATCTTCCTTCACTTTTCATTTGCAATCTGAATCTATTTGCAATTTGTCATTTAAATCAAACAATTCTGTAACCATCGTCATAGGAATGGGATATAATTAAAGGGCCTAGTCAGCTAATTCACTGTATCTGAGGGCCCAAACTTCAGGGCAGCTTCTCTCCCCTGCAGAATCAACCCCAGTCACAGTGAGCCAAATTCTGACAAATCCCATCCTGCTGAGATTGGGAGATACAGCATGCTTTGTTTGTGAAGTTCAAGGGAATGAACAACTGGAGAAATCCAACTGCTAAGGGGCCTATGCACAAAAATGTTTCTGCCATACATTCTACCCAAAAGGAATTAATCTGAGCATTCAAGACCCCCCTTTTAACACTTCCTCATTAAGTGGTCTATTAGTCATTCAACTACATACACTGTTGAACAACACCTGATGAGCATGTGTGCCAGGCACCGTGTTAGGATTCAGGAAGCATTAGGGACGTGCTTTCCACTCTCCCGGGGATCGCAGTCTAGTGGGAAGGCTGGGGTAACCACTGTGTCCCCAAGTCTTATCAGGCTGACTTTAAAAAAATATTAACTCGGGGCTTCCCACATGGCACAGTGGTTAAGAATCCGCCTGCCAATGCAGGGGACACGGGTTCGAGCCCTGGTCTGGGAAGATCCCACATGCCACGGAGTAACTAAGCCCGTGGGCCACAACTACTGAGCCCACGTGCCGCAACTACTGAAGCCTGTGCACCTAGAGGCAGTGCTCCACAAAAAGAGAAGCCACTGCGATGAGAAGGCCCAAACTGCAGCAAAGAATAGCCCCCGCTCGCCGCAACTAGAGAAAACCTGCATGCAGCAACGAAGACCCAACACAGCCATAAATAAATAAATAAATAAATTTATTTAAACAAAAAATTAACTCTAATAATTCCAGATGAGCTTTGCTCAAAGAGTTCATCCTAATAACTAAATTGAAGGACTTTGACTCTGCACCATTTTTCAAGAAAATCAGTGCTACCTGAAACTCTAAGGGTTGCAGTGTCTGAGCCTCACCTCCATGCAGTTCTTCTCCCCAGCACACCTGCTATCTCTGCCCCTCAGTCTCAACACCTGCACATGCCCTCCTTCAGAGTCCGTTCACTGAAATGGAATACCTGTCATAGGAGGTTTCATGTAAATTGGGTTTTATCTGAAATCTTTCCAAAATGTTTCCCTTTCCTTCAATCCGTCACTCCTAAATGAGTTAGGAGAGAGAAAGGATCACTTTGGAAAAGCTGTTATCTTACGGACCCTGCTCTGGTATTGGCAGAAGGATTGGGGTCAAAGAGCAAAGTTCACTCAGGATTAAACTGATAAATCATTAGTGAACCTGTGTACAAATAAAAAAAAAACCCTATAATTATTAACATGACAACAGAATTTCCATGTTTCCTCTTTTGCCAATTATCTTTTTCAAAGAGAAATTCCAATATTTTCCTAGCTGATGAAGTATATTTTGTATCTTCAAAGTAACTCATTAGTTGGGAAATAGAGATGGCAAGTCTCTTGACTGATATCCTGTCCTTCCTATTTACCAGTCATGGGGTAGTTCCTTGTCTTCTCTGGTCCTATAGAAAATGAAGAAAATTACACCTGATCTGCTTGAGGGAGAGAGAACAAAAAAGAACCAGAGCAGAAGTCTCTTAGCATCCCTTATAACTTGGAAATAATTTCTGTTTAATAGTCTTTTTACCTCTGAAACTAGAGGAAGATCTTGGAGTGTTATTTCAAATGCCTCGTAGATCGGGAGGGAACCCAAGTTTCCTCCTCATCCCAGTTTTCAGACTCAGTGGATATCATTGTAATTCTAAAAATATCAAAAGACCCAGCATCTTGGAAAACAACTTTGTGCCATGTTAGTTGAATTATAAACTGCCAACTTACTGGAGTGCATTTAAAACAGACATACATTTTGACCTAGAAATCCCTCTTCAAGTATTTCTCCAAAGGAAAAAATAGTTAATCTAGTGCACAGAGTTCTATGTCCTAGGATGCTGGAGAAAATACAGCTGTCCATCTATAGGGACTCACTAAATAAAATATATGTAGACTTCCAGCTTCTCTACCATGTAAAGGGCTTGGAAGATATCACTCCCATTTTTACAAGAGGAAGCTGAACAAACTGAAAACCAATGACTTTTCTTGAACCCATCAGAGAAGTGAGGTTGCATAGTGAATTGTCACTCTGAGATCTAGAAATACAGGCAGATCTTCAAAGTCACAGGCAAGACCTTCTTAACCTGGAGCCATAACTGGTAGAAACATTAAACAGTAATTTTGACAAATTGCTAGAGGCTGAGTGTGGACTAGCGTGAGAATGAGAAACTCTCTGGTTGCCAGAGTGTTAGGAGGACCCTTAACTTCTCTGGGCCTTACTTAAGGGAACATCACCAGGTGAAGATCCCTTGTCATGGTGAAGATCCCTTCATTGCTCTGGCTGGGAAAGGGGAAGAGTAACTATCAAACGATGTGCACGGAGACTTCACCTTAACAAAGATCTGTTAACAAAGATGTAACAAAGATGACTTTGTCAGAGCCCTATATCAGCTGTGTGAAGGGCATCGCTCCCACTGCAGCCACCTCTATGCTTCCTACCTCACCTAAGGGAGAAAAAAAAAGAACATAGTCAAAAGGGGTAAGGGCTTCAAGGAAACAAACTGGGAAAAAGAAGCCAGGGGAGGGAGTCGAGGGCGGAAAATTTTTTTAGTTTACACTTACAGAGAATTTATAGAGAAATACTTGTGAAGATCACAGCCCAGTCCAGAGACATAGGCCCACTAAAAGACTAAGATCTAATCATAAGAGTTTTAAGCCTCCAGTATAGTAACAGTGGATTACAGCTGAAAGAGCTGCCTTGGCTCTATTTAAAGAGAATTTCTTAAGGAAACCCTAAGATAACAGGGGACAAAAACAAGGACACTAGAGGAATTTGAATCCTCTGGCACCTACAGCTACAGAAAACAAACACATCCCCGCTTCTAACCAGATTAACATAAAACCTCACAGTAAAGGCTCATTTACCTCAGGTCCTATTACTCAATACGTCACAACCAGCTTTCATTAAAAAGTTGCAGGGATGCTAAAATGATAGGAAAAAAAAATACAGTCTGAAGAGACAAAGTAAACATGAGAACCAGACTCAGCTATAACACAAATAATGGAGTTATCAGACAATTTAAAATAATTATGATTAATACATTCAAGGCCCTAATGGGAAAGGCAGATATTATGTAATATCAAATGGGTAGTATAAACAGAGAGATGGAAACTGCAAGAAAGAATTGAAAGGAATGCTAGAAATCAAAAACACGTAACAACAACAAACAGAAATGAAAAAATGTCTTTGATTGGCTCATCAGTAGACTGAACATGGCTGAGGAAATAATCAGTGAACTCTGAAGATGGGTAATAGAAACTTCCCAGATTAAAATGCAATGAGAGAATAGAGTGGAGGGAAGAGAATAACAGAACCTCCAGGAACTGTGGGACAATTTCTAAAAGTGTAATATGTGTATAATTGAAATATCAGAAGGAGAAGAAAGAACAGGGAAAAACTATTGAAGTAACAGTGGCCAAGAATCTTCCAAAATTAAATAAAATATATCAAGAAATATTATGAAAGAATTAGGAGTGATGACCCAGATTGACATTTTGTGAACGAAAAGCTATATTATTGACTATAAGCAGTTTATGAAACATCATGTATATACACAGGTACACACATGAAAAAAAATTTCTGAAAGAATCTTTACTAAAATATAAAGGTTAGATTTTTTTGTGATTATTATTTTCTCTCATGTTTTCTAGGCTTGAGTTTGTTGTTTTCACGGAAAGCATACATTACGTTACAGTGATCAAAATAAACATATTTCCTTTTAAATAAAGAAGGTACAACTTCTCACTGTGAAGTTGCTCAGAATATGCCGTGTTTTGCTTTCCCGCCCTAGGCAGCCCCTGATGCTGTTGGGCACTTCTCACCATAACAGCCTTTAAACTTACAGCCCAAGAAAAATCTCAAATCCAAGGAGTTTACAGCCTCCAGTGCTCGCAGGAGCAAAATAGATCACAGCCCAGCAGAGCTGAGGAACACATGCCAGCCCTCAGGAACTCAGCATTTTCTCACCTCAGTCCAACACCGTGATAGCTTGGGCACCCCAGGGAGAGGCTGCATCACCACTGGCCTCGCCTCACCACTGGCCTTGCCGACATGTGTCATTCCCACAGCACTTGACCAGCCAGATCACAGAACCACTTCCTACAGCCCCAGAGCAGGATGGGCTGGGAGTTGGGAGCCCACGCAAAAGGGGACACTTGACATCGAATTTAAAACCTTTCGGTGCTTACCTGGTAATCTCACCTCTTACGGGCATTTGGGATAAAAGGTTATTTCCCAGATGTGGGGGATGTGGCCAAGCCAGTTGTCCCCTGTGCAAGGTGAACAAGACGTCCACCCCGTATGCTGTTCCCCCAGTCCCACCCTGCTGGAGGAGAAAGTTGAGAGGATGTGACCACTGGCTGACCTGCGAGCTGGATCCACGCACTCAGAGGCTCTCACCCGCTCCTCTGTCCTTGGAATATACATTCTTCCCATCATTCGCACAGTGAGAGCTGGTCCAAGGATGCAGCCTTGAGAGAGTAATGTGTACATGACTGGACGGTGTACATTACTGAACCCAATTAAGACCTCTATATAAAATTTTAAGATTCCAGCCTCATAAGTTCCCCTGTTTATTAAATCTGCCACCTGCCACTGTGGAGAGGCCTGGCTCTTCCTTGCCCTCTGTGGATGGGAGCCAGTTATCAACCCAACACCCCCTCACCCTCCCAGCTCCTACTGCCCTTGTCACTCTCCCTTCTTAGGCACTGCCTTGCAAAGGCACGTGGACACCCAGTCCAGAGCAGCTGGAAACCCGGAAGAGATCTACTCACAGCAACCTGGATGGATTTTTAAAACATGGTTCTGAGTGAAAAAAAGCACACCTGTTGACATAAACTAAAAATGCGTAGGACTTCCATGGTGGTGAAGTGGTTAAGAATCTGCCTGCCAATGCAGGGGACGTGGGTTCGATCCGGTAAGGATCCCACGTGCAGTGGAGCAACGAAGCCTGCGCACCACAACTACTGAGCCTGCGCTCTAGAGCCCACTAGCCACAACTACTGAGCCCGCGCACCTAGAGCCTGTGCTCCGCAACAAGAGAAGCCACTGCAGTTAGGAGCCCGCGCACCGCAATGAAGAGTAGCCCCCGCTCGCCGCAACTAGAGAAAGCCCGCATGCAGCAACAAAGACCTAACACAGCCAAAAATAAATATTTTTTTTAAAAAAAATGCATTCACCCCAAACAATAAACATTTTACAAGAATACATACCAACAAAAAGGTATATATTAAGCACACAAAATAGTTGTTTATGGAGATTAGGGGTGCAGGGGAGTCAGGAGCGACAAATGGGAATTTAAGAAATTAAAACATAATAGAAATAAAGCACCCTAACTCCTCAGCTCTCACCTTCTTGCCTTATTCAGATACCTAAGGGGATACGCAGCTGTCCAGAGCCGTCCCTAGCTTTTTGGTGCCCTTCTCCTTTCCCGTGGACTACCTCCTTCCCCATTATGCCTCTTGTCTTCCTTCAAGACCCCCAGTACGAAAACCAGTGTCTTTACCCATTTAATTCACGGATATCTTCCTTCTCGCTCTCTTTTTCACTCCTCTCCTTTCTAAGTCTCTGACCCCTGCAACTATATCCTGACCCTTCCCCCAGGCCCATCACCACCCTTCCGCAGAGAGACTGTCACCCTGATGAGACCCCGATGGGACATAAAACTAGCAAAATAGCCAGAAGACCCCTTGCTTTGCCTATCTGCTGCAAAATAGCCAGAAGACCCCTTGCTTTGCCTATCTGCTGCAAAATAGCCAGAAGACCCCTTGCTTTGCCTATCTGCTGCAAAATAGCCAGAAGACCCCTTGCTTTGCCTATCTGCCTGCCTCCTCTTTTCTCTCTCCCTCCCTCCCTCCCTCCTTCCCTCTCTCCCACCTGCTTTCTCTTTCTGTCTCTTTGGGACCCGCTGGAAGTGGAAGCAGTAACCCCTCGGTTAGCTCCTCCCCTTCCATCCTAATCTCAAAGTCCACCTGGTCAGTGAGCAGTGGAGCCCTTCCTCAGACCTGCTTCCACGGGGATTTGCTCCCTGACTGCGAGAGATGACTCTAGCCTGGAGACATTTGCTGAGAGCTTTGTACCTGGAGACCTCAACTCCCAGGACTCCCAAGACACGCCCGTCCCCCAAAGGTGAGTGGAAACCAGAGGGACGTGGGTCAGCAGAGGGTCAGCGAGAGGGGAAGGGCTGAGCTCTGGAATTCTGGAATGTTAGACCCGGATAGGGTCTTAGAGACAAGTCCACTAAGACCTGTGAGCTAGACCTCACCTTGTCAGACCCAGTGCCCCCGTCTCCTGTCCAATATTTCCTAATGCTTCCTTTTGTCCTGAAATGAAATTCATGGATAATAAAACCTGACGATACACAATTTCAAAACAAAAACAGTCGCGGTAACATAAAGAAGAAAGAAAAAGAAAGCAATTCAAAATAGTAAAGTATTAACTGTAGTGTACAGATGCTTGAGGATAACTGTTTCAAAAAGCATAAAGCATCTACACAAATTGCCGCCAGGCCTCCGGAAAGTGGTGCCACCCCCTCAATCACCAACCAGGAAACAGCCTCAGAGAAGTGTAGTCATTTACCCAAAGTCACTGAAGCCAGGTTTAACCCTGAGTCCTCGTCTTCCGCTCAGACTCTCCTCTTTCTCCAGCAGGAACAGACCCGGGGCAGCCAGGTCTGGTGGCGGCTTCGCGTGCCTCTGTGTCCCTGATTTTTCACATCTGTCTTGTTTCACTAGGAGCCCACCACCTCCTCACCAATTTCCCTGCTGCAAACTCGAGCGTAAGTAGGCCTCTGCACACTGATGTGCCATAGTGGGACCCTGTGCCCCACAGACCCCGAACAAACACAGGAGACCCTTCTCCACTGCCCATCATGATCAATTTTATCTTCATTCTCTCCTCATCTTTCCTCTTCCTATCTCCTTCCTTCCTCTTCCAGTTGCTTTCTTCCCCCTTAACAACTGCAGTTCTTTGAAACGTAATACATATCTGATGCTTTAAATGCATTATCTCCTCTCATCTTCAACCAAACTTCTTAGGGAGTACTATTATCCCATCTCACAGATGAGGAGACAGAAGAATAAAGGATAATTAAGAAATTTGGTCAAAGGCAGAAACATAGAAGTGACAACTTGGGGTTCAAAGCCAGGTCTGTCTGGCTCCAAAGTTAGAGCGATTCCATCAGGCCCTTTCTTACCCACCCTTTTGGATTTGTCTTTTCCCCCAGTCATGGGTCTTTCGCCAGAACACTATTTAACCCCAGCATTTCCTGAGAAGGAGCTAGAATTATACCCAGAGTCTTATGCTTAGTAAAGAGGACGCTACCCTAAAAGTACCGGTTGTTGACAAAGTAAGAGAAAATGCCCTCTCTGCTGCCTCTTCCCCTTTCCTACCCCTGCCCTGAGGGTTGTGGAGCTGGGCTGATGGTGGGAGCAGGGTACGGGAAATGGCAGGTGAGGCTCGGTGCCTAGAGATCTTGATCAGCTCACTGAGGACCCCTTCACTTGGCTCCACCAAGGACACTACGGGGGGAAAGTAATCCTGCAAACCCAGCACACGTAGACATGGATGTCATACTTTTTACCTGGTCTTTCCAAAACCTTTGGGACTTGGCTTCTACTTTCTTACCTACTGTCCTAAATACCTCCCTGCTTGCTTGTCATCCAAACACACACTCATTGAACACACCCTTCTTAAGAATCTGCGGGGTGCAAATAGACATTAGGCAATAAGTATGTGAGCACCTACCACACACCTGAGCAAAACAAAATCTCAGCCCTTACGTATCCCAGTGGGGGAGACTGAGCATAAACAGATAAACAGGTAAATATGTAAAAGATGAAATCCAGTCGAGATACATGCTGTAAATCAAACCAAATCATGGTGAGGCAATAGAAAACTAAAATGGGTGGAGGGGGAGGCAGGGGCCAGGTTAGACAGGAAGATCACCTGGTGTTGAAAGCTGTCAGATATGCAAAAATAAAAATGTGTCACCGGACTTCCCTGGCAGTCCAGTGGTTAGGACTCCGAGCTTCCACTGCAGGGGGCGAGGGTTCAATCCCTGGTTGGGGAACTGAGATCCCACATGCCGCATGGTACAGCCAAAGAAAAAGAGTATGTCACAGTCCTTGTAGAACACCTGCATGTATATTATGTGATGTATGTGTGCATACAATGTCCAGCCTTACCTCTGTTTGATAGGCACAATCACTTTAGGCTGACTATGTCCACAAAGTTACAGAAGCAATTTGCTTTCAGGATAAAAGAATGGAGAAAATATCTCAGCCATGCCTTCTTTCTTACTAATTAGCTAAAGATCATTAAATTTATAACATGTCTAGGCAGGTGGGGTGTATGCTCAAACATACCATGGTGCTATCACCTGCCTTCTCTCCCACAAGGAGGGGTGCACAGGAGGGCAAGTGGATTGCAAATAACACCCATTTCCACCTGAGAAACATCCCAAGCCTCCTGCAAAGCGTTTTCTAAGAAAACCATTCAAATTAGCCCTAAGGGTAGGTGTCCCGCCTGCCCCTCCAGGCCATCCTTGCTGCCATCTGCGGACTGACCTAAGCCCAGCGGAGGGCCAGGAGGGGCTCAGAGAAGGCCTGCTGCCAAAGGTACCAAAGGATGGATGCCGCCACCAGCCTGGGAATCAGGCAGAGCTCTTGCTGGTGAACAATGGCAATTGGCCCTGGTTTACTTAGGGAAAAGGACATTTATTGGAAGGATACAGAGGGAAGGTGGGAGGGGCTATAAGAATCAATAGGAAGGTGAGGAGGTGGGCAGGACTGGACTTGCAAAGGTACCAGGGAAAGCCCCATGGAAACAGCAGGAACTCCAGGCAGGAACAGCCTCGGAAGCACATCATGGCTCTAATGAGGACCTCCAGCTACTCCCTCCATCCAGGTCCTTTGCTCAAGACTTCAGATCCAGAAGCAGGGACATCCGATTCAGATGTGAGACCTTCAGAGGTCTCACGCCCTACCCTTGGCTTCCCTGGCGGGAGACAGGCAGCTGGTATTATTATCCGGTCACTTAGAGCACACAGTTCAATCAAGGATGAGCATCCTCCGTAACTTCCTGCAGACTGTGGGGCAGTTTATGAAGGGAGAAAGGAGGTGGCCTCAGGCCCTCAGCCCCATGGGGGGTGAGGGTGGGACCTCAAAACTGCGAACACCTCACGTTTAATCACGGCCTCAGCTCTAAGGTGAGTGATAAAATCTTCTTCTCCTAACTCGCTGGCTAGCCCGTGTATCAGATGAGATACCCAAAGTGACAAGCTTTTTTAAAGTGACCTAATATGCTATGCAGAAATAAGGCATCGTTAGCACTTTAATAAATTCCCTTAATGTTCTATCAGGTATGCCCATTGTGTATTTTCAAATATTTTATAACCTTTTTTTTATTTGAAAGAGTCACAGGCTCTTAACAAATACCCACCCTGTGTTGAAAGTTGGTTGTGGATATTAGAAAAATCTTCGTCATTACAAAGAGAATTTCCCCTAGAATTTTCAAATGCCTACAGACACGGATTTCTCTCACTTACCTTGCCCAACAGGTTTTCACTGTTTGATACTATGATCTGGGGGGAAAGAACACAGAGCTAAGGTGACTTGTCTGTTGTGGAACGCTGTTGGTGAGAATTAGGCAGCCGGAAAATTAAATCTAGTTACCCGCTTGGCAAGAGTGGTGGTGGTTTCCAAACCAAACCATCTTTTTATTTGAAGTAGAGCTGGTTTACAATATTGTATAAGTTTCAGGTGTACAGCAAGGTGATTCAGTTCTACATGTATCTTTTTTTTCAGATTCCTTTCCATTACAGATTATTACAAGATATTCAATATAGTTCCCTGTGCTATACAGTAAATCCCTGTTGTTTAGCTATTTTACATATAGTGATGTGTATCTATTGATCCTATGCTCCTAATTTATTCCTCCCCCTCCCCACCCCAAAGGCCACCTTTAAATGTCTTGAGTTGTTCAAATGAATTGAGTGGAAGTTGATGAATTTAATGAAAATCATTAGCTGTCATCCATGTTCAGCATCAGGCTTAAAAAGGCAACATCAGACCAGCCAAAATGATAAAAGAGAGACAAAAAAATGTCTATGCTGAAATAGACGTGGGACTCAGTTTTATGAACCCATATTTCAGTTCTCCCTTCCCCGACCCCCTTGGTGCTGTCTTCTCCCCACCACCACTAGCCCCACACTCCCGGGCCCCAGGCGTGCAAACAGGCAGGTGCACACACGCGCACACACAATTTCCAGGAGCCCAAGGGAAGCTTTATCAACCTCAACTCTATGTCATCCTCAAAACATAGGCTATTTTGAATAAAGAATGCAGGCAACCATCAACATGTTTAGGTTTGAATTTCTTCCAGCAAATAATGAAAACGGAAGCATTTTCTTTCTTTTTGTCAATCAACTATTATATGTACTGTTATTTTTGAGTTTGGATTATTTAGTGAGAGAGGTTTTCAGCTGTTTGAAGATGTTGTCTAGACTTTTTTCCTTTTTTTATCAGAGTACAGTTGACTGACAATACTATATTAACTTCACGTGTGCAACATAGTGATTCAATATTTTTATAGATATACTCCATTTAAAGTTATTATGAAATACTGGCCTTATGCCCTGTGCTGTACAATATATCCTTGTACCTTATTTATTTTATACACAGTAGTTGTACCTCTTCATCCCCTCCCCCTACCTTGCCCCTCCCCCTGATCCCTCTCCCCACTGGTAACCACTAGTTTGTTCTCTATATCTGTGAGTCTGTTTCTGTTTTGTTATAGTCATTCATTTGTTTCATTTTTTGGATTCCACATACAAGTGTGAGATGTAATCGAGACTTATTTCACTTACTGACTTATTATTTTTCCTACTTGCTTGCTAATCTTCCTTCCTTCCATCCTTCCTGAGAGCAGAATTTTTATGTATTTCATTTTGAGCCCTCATTCAACCATCATATTCCTATCAGTTTGGTGAACAAACAAATGCATGAATGAATATACCTAACTTGACCATTTAAAATTCAAGATTTTCTTTATCAAATTTTTCCAACTCTCTTTCTACCCCCTCCAGACTACTTTCATAATTTCCTGTAACTTTGGAGTCAAGAGACCTTTCAGCCTCCTCAATGGGTAACTCCAATTTTGCAGAAAGGAAAATGAGACTGCGGGAGTGAAGAGAATTCGAATTCTTAGAAACACTCAGAACTTTTTCCCCCATATCAGAACAGTAACTAATGTAGAGAGACACAATGAAAAGCTTTTGAAAATGTGGAATTCTCAGAAAACTTAGCCATTATTTTTTGGGTCATTTCTATGTATGGATAGCCAAAAGCAACTTGCTTTTAAAGTAAGAGCAAATGAACAACATTTGTGATTATTTAGAGCAGAAAAGTGGATGAGTTTTCTCTGAAAGAAAGAGAGTCAGTGTCATTACTTTCCAGATTCATTTAAAAACACAATTGCTCATTGTGTTTCTCAGGAGGGTGACTTTATAGCCACACAAAACACCAACATTACATCCATGGATTCAAACCTTCATGCTGAACAAGAGACATCATTTCCTCAGCTCTCTCCACCTGTAAAATTTTCTCGATACTGACCTTGAATCCTAAAAATTAGCAGCATTCTTTTCTAAGAGTACTTATAAGGTTTCTAGATAGCTCTTCCAGCTCCAATGTTCTCTGATTCTATTATTCCATCCCACTGCTATAGAGAGGTCAAAATCTGTGCTGCCAGAGGAGGATGGAGGTGGGCAGCGAATGAGCGAAACGGTACCAGGCTGGGAGTCAGAAACTGGGAGTTTTGTTCTTGTTCTGCAGCTAACTAGCTTGGTGATCTTAAACAAATTAATTTACCACTTTAGGCTGGTTTCTACATCTATAAAATGAGCACTTTGACCCCCCCACACACACACACAAAAAATCTAAGCTTCCTTCTAGCTCCAAATATTTAATGATTCCTCTGGCCCAGCTTATCTTTTCTTTGCCACGGTCTTGTGTTGTCATGGACTTCAGGTTGTGTTTTACAGGAAGGTTTTGTCTTCCAGATCTCCTTGCATGTATTTATTATCATAGTACATGGCCTAGCACCTCTCTCTCCTCATGCTCTACAAGAATAGTCAAAAGCCATTTGTTCTTTGTTTATTGGAGCCAACCCAGTACTGGGAACTGGGCTAGGCACTGGGATTCAGGGACTAGGAAGGTCAAAGCTTAGAAAGCACCTCTATTGACAGAGAATGGACTCCTGCAACCCCCGGCCCTGGCAGAAGTTTGAACTGAACAGAGAATTACAGTCCATACAGGCAGCAGAGGGAGGAACTTCCCAGGCTTGTGAGGGACCCAGGTGGGAGAAACCATGACTTCCCCCATATCCTCTGTGCCTTTCCTGACTAGATTTGAGAGGACCTCCCTTTTTTTCTCCAGAAAATTCATTATTTTTTAATTTTTAATTTTATTGAAGCATAGTTGATTTACAATGTTGTGTTAATTTCTGCTGTACTGCAGTGACTCAGTTATACACATATATTCTTTTACCTATTCTTTTCCATTATGATTTATCACAGGATATTGAATATAGTTCCCTGTGCAGTGCAGTAGGACCTTGTTGTTTAAGAAAATTCATTATTAATATACCTCAGTTTGGGGCCTGCGCTCACTGGCCTGGTGACGTCAGAGGCTGGAAAACTCCACCATCCATGCCGCTCATTGCCTCCGTTTTGAATATGCAGACTTCGTAACTGAGATGCACCTGCGCAGAGCACCAATTACCTCACCTACTTCCCTACCTGCGATTACCTTTCCCCACATCTAAGACCACCCTGCTTATTCCATAAATATCCCAACTGGGGAGGCAGTTCTGAGACTTGTCCTCCAGTCTCCTCGCTTGGCTGCCTTGTGAGTAAAACTCTTTCTGAGCTGTAAAAAAAAAAAAGATACCTCAGTTTTAAATCCAAAGGCTGATTTAAATAAGAAATAAACAAAAGTGCCTCAGGACTTTGATTCAGGTAACTATAGATGATTCTTACGAACGTGCCTGTGTGATGTTTAGCTGAGGACACTAACACTTCACTTCACTTCACTTTCAGTAGGTGCTTTCTGGACCTCTGTAACCAAGCTCGGTCTTCATACAAAGCCCAGCATGCCTCCGTGTGACTTCACACCTGAAAGATACCAGGTGAGAGTAAGAGCTTTGGGAATACCCCAGCGAGGTGGTTCTTCCTGGGAGGCCTCAAGTAGTTGCTTCCTCAAGAAGGACCCACAGACGGCCCTGCCTGCCACTGAGCCATCCGTCTCAGATGTCCTATCCCTTAAGTCACTGGGAGCATCTGAACTCTCACCCCATTCAGTGGCATTGCAGGAGTTGGTGTGTGTGTGAGACAGAGACAGACAGAGGCAGAGATGGAGAGACGAAACAGAAGGAGACAGAGAATACAAGGAAGAGACTGTCCATGACAATATATGTATCCCAGGGATGTAGGCATAGATGCACACACACAAAGAAATACATAGATCACAAATGTGAAGGCTCACGTTTTATTCTATCTCCTATGTCAATGCATAATCTGACCTTCCTGAGTCCTCCACCAAAAAATATAAAGTTATCATTTTGCTCTCAGGCTAATAAATATTGGACTCATTCTCTCTCTCTCTCTCTCTCTGTGTCTCTGTCTCCCTCTCTCCCCAACACCCCTTCATCCTACATAATATTCATAAGTTAGAAATTGTAGAATTAATAGAGTCAGGAGGGACCCACGGAGAGGAGAACTATAGGACAGAGGCTTTGTAATTAAAGACATAAGCACCACAAGCACTTCATTGTTTGTTTTTTTCTGCTTTTTTTTTTCTTTTTTTTTTTTCCGGTACCCAGGCCTCACTGTTGTGTCCTCTCACGTTGCGGAGCACAGGCTCCGGAAGCGCAGGCTCAGCGGCCATGGCTCACGGGCCCAGCCGCTGCGCAGCATGTGGGATCTTCCCGGACCGGGGCACGAACCCGTGTCCCCTGCATCGGCAGGCGGACTCCCAACCACTGTGCCACCAAGGAAGCCCAATTCTTTTATTCTTAAAAAAAAAAACACATTACTTCAGACATTTACTTCCAAAGTCTTTTACTTTTTTTCACAGCTAGAATTAACTCAAAGCCAAGGCTTTCCATTGAGAGGTAGAAAATTCCAGCCCCCTTCTCCATGTTTGATCTACAAAGGGATTAAAGGGCCACATGAATAATTTCCTCCACTTGAGAGGAAGGACCTGGGTGTCTGTCCCACAAGGAGGTCACTGGGAAAATAGCTGCCCTGATGAGCAAGGGCAGCAGCCCTGTGCCGGGGTGGTGGGAGGCCAGGCACTGCTATATGGACCTGCTAGTGATGTTGTAAGCAGTGTGGGGATAAGGAAGACGTTAAATGCTTAAATCTTGCCTACCTACAGTCCCTTGCCTATAATCGAGTCCTGGAGATCCACAAGCAACATCTTTCTCCTGTGCTGACGGCCTATTTCTCAGAGCCCTTGTTGCTCCACCAGGGGCACATGGAGTGGCTCTTTGATTATGAAGGAAACAGATACCTGGACTTCTTTTCTGGGATTGTCACTGTCAGTGTTGGTCACTGCCACCCGTGAGTATGCTTAAAATTCTGGGATTTTCACGCCAGAAAAATATACGATAAACAGGCTAATGATCATGTTCATGACTCAGAACCTCAGTTCAGAGGGGCACTTCAAGATGGCGGAGGAGTAAGACGTGGAGATCACCTTCCTCCCCACAGATACACCAGAAATACATCTACACGTAAAACAGCTCCTACAGAACACCCACTGACCGCTGGCAGAACACCTCAGACTTCCCAAAAGGCAAGAAACTCCCCACGTACCTGGGTAGAGCAAAAGAAAAAAGAATAAACAGAGACAAAAGAATAGGGACGGGACATGCACCAGTGGGAGGGAGCTGTGAAGGAGGAAAGGTTTCCACACACTAGGAAGCCCCTTCATGGGCGAAGACTGCGGGTGGCGGAGGGGGGAAGCTTCGGAGCCGCGGAGGAGAGCACAGCAACAGGGGTGCGGAAGGCAAAGCGGAGAGATTCCCGCACAGAGGATCAGGGCCGACCGGCACTCACCAGCCTGAGAGGCTTGTCTGCTCACACACCGGGGCGGGCGGGGGCTGGGAGCTGAGGCTCGGACTTTGGTCGGAGCTCCTGGAGAGGACTGGGGTTGGCAGCGTGAACACAGTCTGCAGGGGGTTAGTGCACCACGGCTAGCCGGGAGGGAGTCCGGGGAAAAGTCTGGACCTGCCGAAGAGGCAAGAGACGTTTTCTTCCCTCTTTGTTTCCTGGTGCGCGAGGAGAGGGGATTAAGAGCGCTGCTTAAAGGAGCTCCGGAGACGGGCACGAGCCGCGGCTAAAAGCGTGGACCCCAGAGACGGGTATGAGACGCTAAGGCTGCTGTTGCCGCCACCAAGAAGCCTGTGTGCGAGCACAGGTCACTATCCACAACCCCCTTCCAGGGAGCCTGTACAACCCGCCACTGCCAGGGTCCCGGGATCCAGGGACAACTTCCCCGGGAGAACGCACGGCGCGCCTCAGGATGGTGCAACGTCACGCCGGCTTCTGCCGCCGCAGGCTCGCCCCGCACTCCGTACCCTTCCCTCGCCCCCCGGCCTGAGTGAGCCAGAGCCCCCTAATCAGCTGCTCCTTTAACCCCATCCTGTCTGAGGGAAAAACAGACGCCCTCCAGCGACCTACATGCAGAGGCGGGGCCAAATCCAAAGCTGAGCCCCTGGGAGCTGTGAGAACAAAGAAGAGAAAGGGAAATCTCTCCCAGCAGCCTCAGAAGCAACGGATTAAAGCTCCACAATCAACTTGATGTACCCTGCATCTGTGAAATACCTGAATAGACAACGAATCATCCCAAATTGAGGAGGTGGACTTTAGGAGCAACTGTAGACTTGGGGTTTGCTTTCTGCATCTAATTTGTTTCTGGTTTTATGTATATCTTAGTTTAGTATTTAGAGCTTATTATCATTGGTAGATTTGTTTATTGATTTGGTTGCTCTCTTCTTTCTTTGTTTTTATTACTTTTAATTTTATAATTTTTAATAATTTTTTATTTTAATAACTTTATTTTATTTCCTTCTTTCTTTCTTTTTTTTCCCTCCATTTTCTTCTGAGCCATATGGTTGACAGGGTCTTGGTGCTCCTGCCAGGTGTCAGGCCTGAGCCTAGGAAGTGGGAGAGGTGAGTTCAGGACACTGGTCCACCAAAGACCTCCCAGCTCCATGTAATAACACACGTCAAAAGCTCTCCCAGAGATCTCCATCTCAACGCTAAGACCCAGCTCCACTCAACAACCAGCAAGCTACAGTGCTGGACACCCCATGCCAAACAACTACCAAGACAGGAACACAAACTGATGCATTAGCAAACAAGCTGCCTAAAATCATAATAAGCTCATGGACACCCTAAAACACACCACCAGACGTGGTCCTGCCCACCAGAAAGACAAGATCCAGCCTCATCCACCAGAACACAGGCACCAGTCCCCTCCACCAGAAAGCCTACACTACCCACTGAACCAACCTTACCCACTGAGGGCAGACACCAAAAACAACAGGAACGATGAACCTGCAGGCTGTGAAAAGGAGACCCCAAACACAGTAACTTAAGCAAAATGAGAAGACAGAGAAATACACAGCAGATAAAGGAGCAAGGCAAAAACCCACCAGACCAAACAAATGCAGAGGAAATAGGCAGTCTACTTGAAAAAGAATTCAGAGTAATGATAGTAAAGGTGATCCAAAATCTTGGAAATAGAATGGAGAAAATACAAGACACGTTTACCAAGGACCTAGAAGAGTTAAAGAGCAAACAAACAATGATGAACAACACAATAAATGAAATTAAAAATTCTCTAGAAGGAATCAAGAGCAGAATAACTGAGGCAGAACAACAGATAAGTGACCTAGAAGATAAAATAGGAGAAATAACTATCACAGACCAGAATTAAGAAAAAGAATGAAAAGAATTGAGGACAGTCTCAGAGACCTCTGGGACAACATTAAACAAACCAACATTCGAATTATAGAGGTCCCAGAGAAGAGAAAAAAAAAAAGGGACTGAGAAAATACTTGAGGAGATTATACTTGAAAACTTCCCTAATATGGGAAAGGAAATAGTCAATCAAGTCCAGGAAATGCAGAGAGTCCTATACAGGATAAATCCATGGAGAAACACACCAAGACACATATTAATCAAACTATCAAAAGTTAAATACAAACAAAAAATATTAAAAGCAGCAAGGGAAAAGCAACAAATAACATACAAGGGAATCCCCATAAGGTTAACAGCTGATTTTTCAGCAGAAACTGCAAACCAGAAGGGAGTGGCAGGACATATTTAAAGAGTTGAAAGGGAAAAACCTACAATCAAGATTACTCTACTCAGCAAGGATCTCATTCAGTTTCAAAAGAGAAATTAAAACCTTTACAGACAACCAAGAACTAAGAGAATTCAGCACCACCAAACCAGCTCTACAACAAATGCTAAAGCAACTTCTCTAGGCAGGAAACACAAGAGAAGGAAAAGACTTACAATAATAAACCCAAAACAATTAAGAAAATGGTAATAGGGACATACATATCAATAACTACCTTAAATGTAAATGGATTAAATGCTCCAACCAAAAGACATAGACTGGCTGAATGGATACAAAAACAAGACCCACATATGTGCTGTCTACAAGAGACCCACTTCAGACCTAGGGACACATACAGACTGAAAGTGAGGGGATGGAAAAAGATATTCCATGCAAATGGAAATAAAAAGAAACCTGGAGTAGCAATACGCATCTCTGATAAAAGAGGCTTTAAAATAAAGACTATTACAAGAGACAATAAGAACACTACATAATGATCAAGGGATCAATCCAAGAAGAAGATATAACAATTGTAAATACTTATGCACCCAACATAGGAGCACCTGAATACATAAGGCAAATGCTAACAGCCATAAAAGGGGAAATTGACAGTAACACAATCACAATAGGAGATTTTAACACCCCACTTTCACCAATGGACAGATGATCCAAAATGAAAATAGATAAGGTAATGCAAGCTTTAAATGACACATTAAAAAAGATGGACTTAATTGATATTTATAGGACATTCCATCCAAAAACAACAGAATACACATTTTTCTTTAGTGCTCATGGAACATTCTTCAGGATAGATCATATCTTGGGTCACAAATCAAGCCTTGGTAAATTTAAGAAAATTGAAATTGTATCAAGTATCTTTTCCGACCACAATGCTATGAGACTAGATATCAATTACAGGAAAAGACCTGTAAAAAATACAAACACATGGAGGCTAAACAATACACTACTTAATAACGAAGTGATCACTGAAGAAATCAAAGAGGAAATCAAAAAATACCTAGAAACAAATGACAATGGAGACACGACGACCCAAAATCTATGGGATGCAGCAAAAGCAGTTCTTAGAGGGAAGTTTATAGCAATAAAATCCTACCTTAAGAAACAGGAAACATCTCAACTAAACAACCTAACCTTACACCTAAAGCAGTTAGAGAAAGAACAATAGAAAAACCCCAAAGTTAGCAGAAGGAAAGAAATCATAAAGATCAGATCAGAAATAAATGAAAAAGAAATGAAGGAAATGATAGCAAAGCTCAATAAAACTAAAAGTTTGTTCCTTGAGAAGATAAACAAAATTGATAAACCATTAGCCAGACTCATCAAGAACAAAAGGGAGAAGACTCAAATCAATAGAATTAGAAATGAAAAAGAAGAAGTAACAACTGACACTGCAGAAATACAAAGGATCATGAGAGATTACAACAAGCATTTATATGCCAATAAAATGGACAACCTGGAAGAAATGGACAAATTCTTAGAAAGCACAACCTCCTGAGACTGAACCAGGAAGAAATAGAAAATATAAACAGACCAATCACAAGCACTGAAGTTGAAACTGTGATTAAAATTTTAATCTTCCAACAAACAAAAGCCCAGGACCAGATGGATTCACAGGTGAATTCCATCAAACATTTAGAAGAGAGCTAACACCTATCCTTCTCAAAATCTTCCAAAATATAGCAGAGGGAGGAACACTCCCAAACTCATTCTACGAGGCCACCATCACCCTGATACCAAAACCAGACAAGGATGTCACAAAGAAAGAAAACTACAGGCCAATATCACTGATGAACACAGATGCAAAAATCCTCAACAAAATACTAGCAAACACAATCCAACAGCACATTAAACGGATCATACACCATGATCAAGTGGGGTTTATATCAGGAATGCAAGGATTCTTCAATATACGCAAATCAATCAATGTGATACACCATATTAACAAATTGAAGGAGAAAAACCATATGATCATCTCAATAGATGCAGAGAAAGCTTTTGACAAAATTCAACACCCATTTATGATAAAAACCCTGCAGAAAGTAGGCATAGAGGGAACGTTCCTCAACATAATAAAGGCCATATATGACAAACCCACAGCCAACATTGTCCTCAATGGTGAAAAACTGAAAGCATTTCCACTAAGATCAGGAAGAAGACAAGGTTGCTCACTCTCACCACTCTTATTCAACACAGTTTTGGAAGTTTTAGCCACAGCAATCAGAGAAGAAAAGGAAGTAAAAGGAATCCAAATCTGAAAAGAAGAAGTAAAACTGTCACTATTTGCAGATGACATGATACTATACATAGAGAATCCTAAAGATGCTACCAGAAAACTACTAGAGCTAATCAATGAATTTGGTAAAGTAGCAGGATACAAAATTAATGCACAGAAATCTCTTGCATTCCTATACACTAATGATGAAAAATCTGAAAGTGAAATCAAGAAAACACTCCCATTTACCATCGCAAGAAAAAGAATAAAATATCTAGGAATAAACTTACCTAAGGAGACAAAAGACCTGTATGCAGAAAATAATATGACACTGATGAAAGAAATTAAAGATTATACAAATAGATGGAGAGATATACCATGTTCTTGGATTGGAAGAATCAACATTGTGAAAATGAATCTTCCACCCAAAGCAATCTACAGATTCAGTGCAATCCCTATCAAACTACCACTGGCATTTTTCACAGAACTAGAACAAAAAATTTCACAATTTGCATGGAAACACAAAAGACCCCGAACAGCCAAAGCAATCTTGAGAATGAAAAACGGAGCTGGAGGAATCAGGCTTTCTCACTTCAGACTATACTACAAATCTACAGTAATCAAGACAGTATGGTACTGGTACAAAAATAGAAATATAGATCAATGGAACAGGATAGAAATCCCAGAGATAAACCCACGCACATATGGTCACCTTATCTTTGACAAAGGAGGCAGGATTTTACAGTGGAGAAAGGACAGCCTCTTCAATAAGTGGTGCTGGGAAAACTGGACAGCTACATGTAAAAGTATGAAGTTAGATCACTCCCTAACACCATACACAAAAATAAGCTCAAAATGGATTAAAGACCTAAATGTAAGGCCAGAAACTATCAAACTCTTAGAGGAAAACATAGGCAGGACACTCTATGACATAAATCACAGCAAGGTCCTTTTTGACCCACCTCCTAGAGAAATGGAAATAAAAATGAAAATAAACAAATGGGACCTAATGAAACTTCAAAGCTTTTGCACAGCAAAGGAAACCATAAACAAGACCAAAAGACAACCCTCAGAATGGGAGAAAATATTTGCAAATGAAGCAACTGACAAAGGATTAATCTCCAAAATTTATAAGCAGCTCATGCAGCTTAATAACAAAAAAACAAACAACCCAATCCAAAAATGGGCAGAAGACCTAAATAGACATTTCTCCAAAGAAGATATACAGACTGCCAACAAACACATGAAAGAATGCTCAACATCACTAATCATTAGAGAAATGCAGATTAAAACTACAATGAGATATCATCTCACACCAGTCAGAATGGCCATCATCAAAATATCTAGAAACAATAAATGCTGGAGAGGGTGTGGAGCAAAGGGAACCCTCTTACACTGTTGGTGGGAATGTAAATTGATACAGCCACTGTGGAGAACAGTATGGAGGTTCCTTAAAAAACTACAAATAGAACTACCATATGACCCAGCAATCCCACTACTGGGCATATACCCTGAGAAAACCATAATTCAAAAAGAGTCATGTACCAAAATGTTCACTGCAGCTCTATTTACAATAGCCTAGAGATGGAAACAACCTAAGTGTCCATCATCAGATGAATGGATAAAGAAGATGTGGCACATATATACAATGGAATATTACTCAGCCATAAAAAGAAATGAAATTGAGCTATTGTAATGAGGTGGATAGACCTAGAGTCTGTCATACAGAGTGAAGTAAGGCAGAAAGAGAGACAAATACCGTATGCTAACACATATACATGGAATTTAAGAAAAAAAAAATGTCATGAAGAACCTAGGGGTAAAACAGGAATAAAGACACACACTAGAGAATGGACTTGAGGATATGGGGAGGGGGAAGGGTAAATTGTGACAAAGCGAGAGAGAGGCATGGACATATATACACTACCAAACGTAAGATAGATAGCTAGTGGGAAGCAGCCGCATAGCACAGGGAGATCAGCTCGGTGCTTTGTGACCACCTGGAGGGGTGGGATAGGGAGGGTGGGAGGGAGGGAGACGCAAGCGGGAAGAGATATGGGAACATATGTATATATATAACTGATTCATTTTGTTGTGAAGCAGAAACTAACACACCATTGTAAAGCAATTATACTCCAATAAAGATGTTAAAAATAAATAAATAAAAATAAAATAAAATCCCCAGCGCATAAATCTCCTTTTGAACACTCCTCTTGGTGAGGAATTCATTACATTTTGAGGCAACATATCCCATTGCCAGATACCTCTGGTGGTTAGAGAAACTCTTTCTTGTGTGGGGATGAAATCAGCCTCTTGAAACTCTTTGAGAAATAGCCGTGGGTTTGAGTTCAATGGCCTGTGTTGTGTTGGGAGGGACATGCCCGCTGGCACTGTGGGTAACTCTGCTCTTCTGTTTATCCAGGAAAGTAAACGCAGTGGCACAAAAGCAGCTTGGCCGCCTGTGGCACACAAGTGCCGTCTTCTTCCACCCTCCGATCCACGAATATGCAGAGAAGCTTTCAGCGCTTCTTCCTGAACCTCTGAAGGTCTGATGCTTCCAGTTCAAAGGGATAGGAGTCTCATGATCTCAGGGAAGCTGGCTTAGGAAATGAGAGTATGGGTGGGAATCAGGTCTGTTCTTTGAACATCCAAAATGAGTGCGCTAGTGGCCATATCGGAAAGCACTCTAGGAGAAGAAAGGAATTGATGAATTACTGGTGAAACCAGCCGATGTTCACTTCATCAGTTCCAAACATCTGCCTCTCCTTGGTCACTCTCCTCACCACCACATCTTTGCAGAAATCACTTAGCGGGAGCCCCAGGCTTCCTGACACTCTCCTCTGTGTTCCTCAGGAAGTTTTCATCTCTTTGCTCCACAGCCCCTCTGAAAAGTCATTGGAATTTCTTCTCTTTTTTTAAAACTTTTTATTTTATACTGGAGTAGAGTTGCTTAACTATGTTGTGTTAGTTTCAGGCATACAGCAAAGTGATTCAGTTATACATAACCATGTATCTATTCTTTTTCAAATTCTTTTTCCATTCAGGTTGTTACATAATATTGAGCAGAGTTCCCTGTGCTACACAGTAGGTCCTTGTTGGTTAACCATTCTTCTTTAACAAAGAGTGGAGCCATTTTTTTAGAAAATTAATATACCATTAAGTTCATTTGGTCTGAGATGCACTTTGATATTTTTGCTAAATGAGATGTTTTTCTGCGTCTGAAATGATTGAATTTTTTAACTGAGTTGAGATGTTGAAATGTTGGCCAAGGTTTTCATTTCAGGATTCAATGAGTTAATACATATTTAGAACAGTGCGCCCTACCTGGTGTTAGCTATTATGATCATCTTCCTGTATTATTTAGGTACCATATTTACTATGTTATCTTCAAGAGATGGAGGACGTTGCAAGAGCTGCAACCTCAGTTCAGGGCAGACACATGAGTAGATGATGATGGATGGATGAGTAGAGACGAGGAAGCCTGCAAGGGCACAGCCCTGGCCTCCCAGTCCCCGAGCCTGGAGGATCCAGTACCTTCAGTTCTCCCCTTTCTTTCAACCAGGATGAGCTGCACTTTTTTGTTTGTTGCTCATTTGTTTTAACATTCACAAACACCGAACAGGCTCCTCTAGGAGCCTGCCTTGTCTCAAGCCTTCAGAATCAGGTGGGGCAGTTCAGGTTCAAGAACCAAGAGACCTGGTCCTCAGATCCCCTCAGCCACTAAGCACTGTATGTCTCAGCAAGTCTCTCCATCTTAGCACTCTGCAGAGAATCAGGTAAAACCAATGAAAATCTGGAATATTTCACCACTCCGACAATCCCTTAGTCATTTTTGTATCTCTAGTGCTTAGCAGCTGCTAAGTGAATAGCTGTCGAATTAATATAGTAATTCAATGACGGGACTGCTGGTACGAAGGGAACTCTCCTTAATAATCAGAGGCTGGGATACACTGTTTTTAACAATTTCGAATGAATTGGGTAATCATGTGTCTCATGACCATGTGTCTTTTTTTTTTCTCCAGGTCATTTTCCTGATGAACAGCGGCTCAGAAGCCAATGACCTAGCCATGCTGATGGCCAGAGCACACTCAAATAACACAGATATCATTTCTTTCAGGTAACCACCCCTTGGAACATTCAACTTTAACATTGACTCACCCCAATATTACATGTTTATCTTTAAAATAAAGCCTAAAGCAGGAGAGGGGCTTTCCTGGGGTGTTTTTCTAATTTTAGATTTTAGGGTAGGGTCAGTCAAATGAATTTTGTGTCTGGATAACACCATCCAAATTGGCCTGATCCAAGGTAGGGGTCCCTGACCGAGGTAACCAAGAGTTTGGAGTCCCAGTTTTGTCATAGATTCTCCTATGGAATTAAAAAGAAGGTGACGTGACAGCTTTTTCACTTTAAAGATGTGGTATAGAAACTAACACACAACGTTTTTCATGACCTATGCTCCAATATAAGAGAAAAATTAAAGATTAAAATTTAAAAAAATAAAAGTTAAAAAAAAGGTATGGCATTGACTATGACCTATGTCAAATAGTGAATGATTGGTCTGCATCCCCAGAAGCTCATGACTTTGCCCTATGACACTGGGCCCACTTTCATCTCTGCTTATGGTAAGGAGCCATAGCCTGAATAGCCTACATGGACTTCCTTTTTTGTCCTACCCAGTGTTCCACAGGCCAGTGATCATAGAAAAGTAAGCTTAACCCAGTCCTCCCACTGTTTTCTGTCTGCAGAGGAGCCTACCATGGATGCAGTCCTTACACACTTGGCTTGACAAATGTAGGGTTCCACAAAATGGAACTCCCCAGTGGGATGGGCTGCCAATCAGTAAGTTTTGAGATTTTTGTCATATTTCTCTAAAAACTCCTGGGTGTGTGGAATCATTTATCAGATTTTCCAGGCATTAGGACTAGAAACTAATACAAATTAGCTTATATTACATAACCAAAATGAATCAGGGGCTCAATTTGACTTAATCGAATTAAAGACCATTTAAGGGAAATGTTTCTTAGGAAGACCTTCAGAGTCTGAGTAATAATTAATGACAGAGATTTTTTTAGTTTTCTTTTGCTTTTAAATAAAATCAAGTCAACTGCAAATAAATGCACTGAAATAACTTCCCAGAGCCTTGAATGCATAAAATTTCCATAGAGTCATCCCTGTACTCACCTTCTGTTCTCACTCACTGTTTCCACATTTTCAGCATCAGAATCAGATACCTAATTATTCTTATTCTTTCAGATGCCCTTACCGACCAAACTCTTGGGCAAATTGTTTCCAGGCTGACACTGAAATCAGTTTGCTTTGTAGAGTGCCCTCATAATTGACTTCCAAGAAAAAAAGTTATCTCTTCAAAGCAGAATATTAGGTTTTTGTCCTAAGTGGGAAAAGAGTAAAGGAGGAATCTTAGTATCAAATTAAGAAGCCCTCTTGCCTTAACTGGCACCATAGGTTGCCCCCAATTGGCTGTCTTGTGTTCACGTCTTGCTAAACTCCCTCTTTTGTCATTTGCAGACGATGTGCCCGGATGTTTTCCGTGGCCCTTGGGGAGGAAGCCACTGCCGAGATTCTCCAGTGCAAACAATTAGGAAATGCAGCTGTGCACCAGGTCCAGCTGGGCAGGGAGGGAGGCACATGGTGGAAGGTCAGGAGGGGTAAGGAATGTGGAGAGAGGCAGAACCATTCCTGGGTGAACAGATTCAAAAAAGTGGGAAAGGGAAAGCCAAGGCAAATCCAACTAGGAAATCACCCCTCACTGAACTAACATCTCTTATGCCAATGACCACTATACCATCAGAGCATCCACCTCCTGTTAGGAAACTCATCTCAGCATCTCATGCTATCAGAGCTAAGCCAAAAACAGACTGTCACCTGGTGCTTCACTAAAGGCGCTCTCTTAGCTCTCCCAGCAATAGCTCTGCTACCAATTTTAAAAGAAAACAAGGGTTTTTTTGAGGGATTATTTGCCAATTCCCAATGGGAGAAGGGGAAAGGGGAAAGAACACTTAGAAATCTCAAAACTCCAATGAAGAAGTTCCCCAGGGACTCAGAGTACAGCCAAAATGAGAGCCTTTGTCAAATCAGAAGACCAGGGCTTCCCTGGTGGCGCAGTGGTTGAGAGTCCGCCTGCCGATGCAGGAGACACGGGTTCGTGCCCCGGTCTGGGAAGATCACACATGCCGCGGAGCGGCTGGGCCCGTGAGCCATGGCCGCTGAGCCTGCACGTCCGGAGCCTCTGCTCCGCAACGGGAGAGGCCACAACAGTGAGAGGCCTGCGTACCGCAAAAAAAAAAACCAAAAAAAAACCAGAAGACCATTCCTGAAGGCTGCTGACATCTCTTCAAAAGTTGTAAAGGCGTCAGCATCTGTTCTTTGCTCATCAGCAAGCCCCACCTCGCACTTGTCATCCCAGTGCAGGACCCTTTGGACAGCTGCCCCTAAGCAGTGCTGAAGGAAATCACTAAACGCTCCAACCGAGAGATCTTTAATGGAACAGGGTGTCACTGGGCTGAGAGGAAGAATGCAAATGGAAGCCTTAAAAATCAGCTTCGAAAGGAAGAAAATTCACAGTCATCTTAAAATTCAGATGGGATAATTGCAATACGGACATAGGAGGATGAAAGAATGAGCTTTAGAACAAGATGTTATAGTCACAGAACTTAAAACCATAGGGAAGTTTAAAGCTATCTTTCACACTCTCCATTTTAAAGATGGAGAAACACGTCCACACCTAGGAGGCTGAGATCTAGGACTTGACTCCAATTCTTCTGCCCTCAAAGCCAGTACTCCCCAGCCATGACCACCCTTGTTCACACCCATATGCCAGAAGGAGGAACCCAGGCTTAAAAATAATTCCTGCTCTGCTGGCCAGGATTGAAGAGACACATAAGTCAGGAGCCCTGGGTTGGACTTTTAGCCCTACGGTGGCTCAGCTACAAGCATAAGTTCCATCTTTTGCCTCCGTTTCTCATCTATGAAATGGAGGCGGCAATACCTGCTCCCATGGCCCCTCACCCCAGGCCTTCAAGAGACCAAGGAAGAGAGCTTTTGTAGAGGCAGGCAGACAGTAGTGATGCCAAGTACAGTCGTGACTGTATCTTATATCCACGTGGCACCAACGACTAAGATCAGTTGGATGAACCTCACAGACGTCAAAAGCACCAGCGCAGAGCTTCAGCGGCAGAAGCCCTCAAGACATGGTCACTTCCTTCCCTCCCAGCTCTGTGTCCCTCCCTCTCTGAGGCCTTCCCTCCCTCAGGCCAACTGGAATATACCAGAGCCCCAGGGTCATCTCTCTAGTGGCCTCTAGAGGTTAAATGATAGTGACAGGCAGACATTTCTCCTTCTCGGAACTGTGATCTTTGGCACGTCTGAAGTCAGCTGTTTTCTTAACGCATATCTTCAAGAGACAAGACTGATATCATATCCTTATACAAAAAGGGACTTCAGGGGCTTCCCTGGTGGCGCAGTGGTTGGGAGTCCGCCTGCTGATGCGGAGGGCGCAGGTTCGTGCCCCGGTCCGGGAAGATCCCACATGCTGCGGAGTGGCTGGGCCCGTGAGCCATGGCCACTGAGCCTGCACGTCCGGAGCCTGTGCTCCGCAACGGGAGAGGCCACAACAGTGAGAGGCCCATGTATCGCAAAAAAAAAGGGACTTCAGCCTCCTCTGATGCTGTTAGGGCCTGAGAAGAGTTTGGTATTTGCTGTAAAAAGACATATTCATGTATGTTTATAAATGCATCCCAAAGTGTGAATTATTCTGAGTATAGAAGGTTCCAGTTCTCCATTCCTCTTAGAGTTCATTCAGTGGGCACATCCAGGTGCCAGTCTTGGTTGGGGGCTTTTCTTTCACCTCAAAATATGTCATCATCCATTTTTGAGCCTAATATAGATATTTGTGGTAGATTTCATTCCCTTCCTCCACCTCCTCCTCAGGATTTTTTCTTTTCCACTGGTCATTCCAGTCCCTGAATTTCAGATGTAACTTGTGATGAAAAGCACCTCTCAACCCACTACCCCAAAATGTTCCAAACCTAGTACTGATCATGTCATTTCTCTTTCTCCTTTTGCAAGACAAGTTTCCTTTTTCTTAAAAATAATGTTCTTTCTTGGCGTCTCACTCTGCTTAACTCTCTCTTTACCACCAGCTAAAATGAAAACTCTTCCCTCTCTACTCCGTTGCCTGGATAGCATACAGGAGAGCATCCTCTCTCCACTCGCTTGATGTTGTCATGGTGACACTACTGCACCAAGTCTTTCTCCAGAGGTGACCTGACCTGAAGCCACAGCAACGAGCCAATGAAGTAAATGCGAAATGAAGGAAAAAGCCAATGACAGTTGATGACCTCTCATCACTGAATTTATGGGCAGTGGGGGGGAAAATTATGAAAGGTCTAGTGCAGTTTCAAGCAAAACCTTCTCCATGGTTTGGTTTTGTCCAAATTTAAGCCATTATGGTCGATTTTGCTCCACCCTTTGATTTCTCTAGTTACAAATGATCTTACTAAATTCCCAAATTATATCCTTTGAACATATATCTAATTCACCCTTTAGGGCCATCCTAGGTTGTTTTCTCTTCCTTTCCTAATAATAATAGGAAATTTCAACCTCTAGGGGCACAGATTTATTTGTCTACTATATCCTACCCATCATACAACATAAGTGATGCTAAAAAATGTACTTTCTGGGTTTGCTATTTATGTCATTACTTCCTTTTTCAAACCCCCAACACTCAATTCCAACTAACTAAAGATCAGGTAATTCTGTCAAGCAAGATTTCCCAAACATCGCATGTAGCCTCAAAGTATGTTTGGGGCCAGGTCATGTTTTTCCCACTTTTTAATGAAGAGCTGAAGTAGTCAATATAAAATATATTTATGGTTCACTTTTGAAGACAATAACTGAAGGTTTCCATTCCTTATCTCTAGCCTTCAGTAGACGGGATCGCATCCATGCCTCTAAGCAAGTATCATGATGGTAGATGGTGACTTGCCTCCCAGACTGCTTTCAGCAGAAACCCCCCATCACACCCAGCTCTCTCTCTGCATCTCTTCTGCTATCCGTGGATGTGGGTTTAGATTCAGAGACTATGTGATGCTGTTTAGAACCAAATTACAGGTGTGGATAAAAATTCTGAAGGTTCAGTCATACATGGATGTACTTGATCTTGGACCTTTGGTATTCCAGAGGAGAAAGCTTCCTCTGCCTTGCTATAATGGATGAAAGTTATCTGACTGTAGTACATTCCTGTTTAGACTGAATTCTGATTGCTATATAAACATATTTATTAACGATAAAGACTGAGATACTTTGTTGCTTTAAAATTGCACATCAGATTAAGTAACAATGAAAGGTAAACATGGTTATTTCCAAATAGATTAAATCCACACAGCAATTACATTTGAATTAAATCTACACTGTTGAGAGGATCAGTATCCTTAGATAAAACAGCTATCAATACCAGACTCAATGATGCTTTGGAGCGTTGCTTCTCCAGGTGGAAACAACTGAAGTGGTTTGCTTATGCTTTTGTGGCTCTGCTAGTCTAGCTGCTTGAAACAAAGTATGAGTCATTCTGACAGAATGTTCAGAACATTCAGAAACCTATATCCTCATATCCTGGTTTACTGTATCTTGAGGGACTCTATTCAATTTACTGTCCTGTTTTCTTTTTTCCTGTTTCCCCCCCATTCTTCTGGATGCCATTCTCACATCTTCAAATGCTGTGTTTTCTGTTGTTGTTGTTTGTTTGTTGCAGACTGCTGCCAAGCTAAAGACCAGTATATTGAACAATTCAAAGATACTCTGAACACTTCTGTGGCCAAATCAATTGCTGGATTTTTTGCAGAGCCGATTCAAGTGAGTGTATTAACCAAACATTAATTGAGCTCAGTTCTAAATTATCAGATTTTTAACTCATACATTCTAGAGAATTCCAAATTATTTAAGTGACCACTGCTATGTCCCTCTCCACACTTCATTCATTCCATTGGTCCCCTTAAAAAAAAAGATGAGGGGACGCTGGTTTTCAGTTGACCTTTGAAAAAACCATCTCCTGCACTCCCAGACTGAACAGAGAGATAGATGAAACTATTGAATCCCTAAATCTGTAAAAATAGACAACCCCAGCAATTTTTAGTTCTTTATCACCCACACTGTCAGGGGGAGCCTTTCTATAATCTTACTAAATCCCCTAATCTACTTTTCCTCTACTCTCAGGAAAGAATATGTTTGCATCCTTTTTCAGCAGGCATGGCATAAGAGTAATGGCCCCTCTTTTCACCCATAGTTGAAATAGTTCTAGAGACTGTTTTAAAAATTGCTAGTATCACTAACGCTAATGTTGATCATAATCCATCTTCAATTCTCTTTTAATACTTTCAAGGGCTGTGCTGTTACTCTAAGTCTTCTTGGTTTGGTCTTTTGCAGGGGGTGAATGGCGTTGTCCAGTACCCAAAGGGGTTTCTAAAGGAAGCCTTCGAGCTGGTTCGTGAGCGGGGAGGCGTGTGCATCGCAGATGAAGTGAGTGGTCATGGAATAGGTGCGATTCAGTGCAGCCGGGACAGGAAAAGCACAAGGAGAAACTTCTTTAAACCCTCCTCTGTGGTCCAGGCAGAAAGCAACCACTCTGGGGATTCCAAGACTTGGGTATAAGTTAATGAAGCTTTGGCTAGTTGACTGGTTAGTTCGTTATTGGATTAGTTTGTCCATTTAATCAAGTACAACAGAACTTAAACATCCAAATTGAAGTCTATCAAATAAATTGTTAACAGGCATAGGTGATGCTGCCATTCCTCAACATACTTTTAAAATTCCTTTTGGGGAGTGCATGTCAGGAGCAGCTTAACCTTAGTTTAATCTCATAACCAAGTTTTCATCTTAATTTTTGTCAAAATAATATTAACCAGTCTGGAAGCATTCATCTTACCTTAATAACAAAATTTGTTTGGAAATCATACTTAAAAAGAAAAGGTCCCACCTCTAAGTTAGAAGAGGGCCACCATCATAGATATTCAAAGAGTAGTTCCAGGGACTTCCCTGGTGGTCCAGTAGTTGGGACTCCACGCTTCCACTGCAGGGTCATGGGTTCAATCCCTGGTCTGGGAAATAAAATCCCACATGCCGTGCTGCATGGCCAAAAAAATTAAAAAAAAATTTTAAGTAGTTCCAAAAAGTAAATTCTAAAATAGTTATGGCAACATTGTTGGAATAATCATACAGTATCTCTAAGGGGACACTTTAAGGGAATAAAATCCATGGGCTCTGTGAGCTGTAGCCTGTGTCTTTCCTAAAGGGATTAATTTACATTATAATCACACCCCTTATTGGAGTGTATCTGGTCTTCTGCCTCCTGAGAATAGCAATGGAGATCAAAAGATCAGAGGGTAGTCGCCACAGCCTCCAAAGTGCTCCTGAATCATTTCTGGGTCCTGATTCTAACAATCAGGTTAGACCACAAAAAACAGGTGGAGAACTTGAATGATTCATACCTGTTTCAGTCCTGCCATCTTTGCCTAAACAGTTTTCTTCAACTAAAACATCCCCTATAGGGGACAATGGGCTGCCCCCTCAGCAGAATTCTTTTGCAGTTTCCTCCTGTGCAGCCAGGTCTCTGTGATCCCCAGATGAACTGGATGACCCCCGGGCATTGCACAGAGAAGCGTGGGCCAGCTCCTCCTGTTGTGTCCATCCTCCCTTTCCCATCCTGCCCGTACAAGTTTAGGGGAAGTGAACCAAAGTCCTGAAGAAAGTTAATCTGCTATTAAAAGAAGAAAAGTCTATTCAGTCAGTTTATAATTAGCTACACTGGTGAAGAGAATAAGCTTTAACCTTTGGAATCAGCCACAGTGAAGCTGCCACCATTGGATTAATTAGCGGGAAGGTAGATTGAATTCAAAGAAACTAATGGATTTCAGAATTTCCTACGGTATATGTTTTTATCATTTTCAACAACCTAATTGGAAACTAACACAGGGTGACCTTCAGAAGGACTGTCCTAATGAGTAGGTAAAGATAATAGCTAGAAATTTCTGAGCACTTACTAAGTGTCAGGCACTGTTCATAATGCTTTGTATGTAACAACTAAGTTAATATTCATCACGGTTCTGTAAGGAGTGTCCAGTTGTAATTATGCCCATTTTACAGATGAGTGAATTGAAGTCCAACATGGTTAATTTGCCTGTTGAGATCATGCAGTTAGTAGGGACAGAGCCAGAATTCAAACCACACTAAGCCAAGACCACACTAACCACTGGGTAAACCTGACTCTCAAGAATGACAGAAGAGTAGATAGACTCATCCACCAAAGGACAGACAGCAGAAGCAAGAAGAATTACAATCTTGCAGCCTGTGGAACAAAAACCACATTCATAGAACGATAGACAAGATGAAAAGGCAGAGAGCTATGCACCAGATGAAGGAACAAAATAAAACCCCAGAAAAACAATTAAATGAAGTGGAGATAGGCAACCTTCCAGAAAAAGAATTCAGAATAATGATAGTGAAGATGATCCAGGACCTCGGAAAAAGAATAGAGGCAAAGATCGAGAAGATGCAAGAAATGTCTTTAAAAGACCTAGAAGAATTAAAGAACAAACAAACAGAGATGAACAATACAATAACTGAAATGAAAACTACACTAGAAGGAATCAATAGCAGAATAACTGAGGCAGAAGAAGGGATAAGTGACCTGGAAGACAGAATGGTGGAATTCACTGCTGCAGAACAGAATAAAGAAAAAAGAATGAAAAGAAATGATGACAGCCTAAGAGACCTCTGGGACAACATTAAATGCAACAACATTTGCATTATAGGTGTCCCAGAAGGAGAAGAGAGAGAGAAAGGACCCAAGAAAAATATTTGAAGAGATTACAGTCAAAAACTTCCCTAACATGGGAAAGGAAACAGCCACCCAAGTCCAGGAAGCGCAGTGAGTCCCATACAGAATGAACCCAAGGAGAAACAAACCGAGACACATAGTAATCAAATTGGCAAAAATTAAAGACAAAGAAAAATTATTGAAAGCAGCAAGGGAAAAATGACAAATAATATACAAGGGAACTCCCATAAGGTTAACAGCTGATTTCTCAGCAGAAACTCTACAAGCCAGAAGGGAGTGGCATGATATACTTAAAGTGATGAAAGGAAAGAACCTACAACCAAGATTACTCTACCTGACAAGGATCTCATTCAGATTCAATGGAGAAATCAAAAGCTTTACAGACAAACAAAAGCTAAGAGAATTCAGCAGCACCAAACCCGCTCTACAACAAATGCTAAAGGAACTTCTCTAAGTGGGAAACACAAGAGAAGAAAAGGACCTACAAAAACAAACCCAAAACAATTAAGAAAATGGTCATAGGAACATACATATCGATCATTACCTTAAACGTGAATGGATTAAATGCTCCAACCAAAAGACACAGGCTTGCTGAATGGATACAAAAACAAGACCCATATATACGCTGTCTACAAGAGACCCACTTCAGACCTAGGAACACATACAGACTGAAAGTGAGGGGATGGAAAAAGATATTCCATGCAAATGGAAATCAAAAGAAAGCTGGAATAGCAATACTCATATCAGATAAAATAGATTTTAAAATAAACAATGTTCCAAGAGACAAGGAAGGACACTACATAATGATCAAGGGATCAATCCACGAAAAAGATATGACAATTATAAATATATATGCACCCAACAAAGGAGCACCTCAATACATAAGGCAACTGCTAACAGCTATAAAAGAGGAAATTTACAGTAACCCAATAACAGTGGGGGACTTTAATATCTCATGTACACCAATGGACAGATCATCCAAAATGAAAATAAATAAGGAAACACAAGCTTTAAATGACACAATAGACCAGATAGATTTAATTCATATTTATAGGACATTACATCCAAAAACAGCGGATTACACTTTCTTCTCAAGTGGGCACGGAACATTCTCCAGGATAGATCACATCTTGAATCATAAATCAAGCCTCAGTAAATTTAAGAAAATTGAAATCATATCAAGCATCTTTTCTGACCACAACCCTATGAGATTAGAAATGAATTACAGGGGGAAAAAATGTAAAAAACACAAACACATGGAGGCTAAACAATACGTTACTAAATAACCAAGAGATCACTGAAGAAATCAAAGAGGAAATCAAAAAATACCTAGAGACAAATGACAATGAAAACACGACAATCCAAAACCTATGGGATGCAGCAAAAGCAGTTCTAAAAAGGAAGTTTATAGCTATACAAGCCTACCACAAGAAATAAGAAACAACTCAAATAAACAATCTAACCTTACACCTAAAGGAACTAGAGAAAGAAGAACAAACAACACCCATAGTTAGCAAAAGGAAAGAAATCATAAAGAGCAGAGCAGAAATAAATGAAATAGAAACAAAGAAAACAATAGCAAAGATAAATAAAACTAAAAGCTGGTTCTTTGAGAAGATAAAAAAAATTGATAAGCCATTAGCCAGACTCATCAAGAAAAAGAGGGAGAGGAATCAAATCAATAAAATTAGAAATGAAAATGGAGAAGTTACAACAGACATGGCAGAAATACAAAGCATCCTAAGAGACTACTATAAGCAACTCTATGCTAATAAAATGGACAACCTGGAAGAAATGGACAAATTCTTAGAAAGGTATAACCTTCCAAGACTGAACCAGGAAGAAATAGAAAATATGAGCAGACCAATCAAAAGTAATGAAATTGAAACTGTGATTAAAAATCTTCCAACAAACAAAAGTCCAGGACCAGATGGCTTCACAGGTGAATTCTATCAAACATTTAGAGAAGAGCTAACACCCATCCTTCTCAAACTCTTCCAAAAATTTGCAGAGGAAGGAACACTCCCAAACTCATTCTATGAGGCCACCATCACTCTGATACCAAAACCAGACAGAGATACTACAAAAAAAGAAAATTACAGACCAATATCACTGATGAATATAGATGCAAAAATCCTCAACAAAATACTAACAAACAGAATCCAACAACACATGAAAAGAATCATACACCATGATTGAGTGGGATTTATCCCAGGGATGCAAGGATTCTTCAATATACACAACTCAATCAATGTGATACACCATATTAACAAATTGAAGAAGAAAAACCATATGATCACCTCAATAGATGCAGAAAAATCTTTCGACAGCATTCAACACCCATTTATGATAAAAACTCTCCAGAAAGTGGGCACAGAGGGAACCTACCTCAACATAATTAAGGCCATATATGACAAACCCACAGCAAACATCATTCTCAATGGTGAAAAACTGAAACCATTTCCTCTAAGATCAGGAACAAGACAAGGTTGTCCACTCTCACCACTATTATTCAACATAGTTTTGGAAGTCCTAGCCATGGTAATCAGAAAAGAAAAAGAAATAAAAGGAATACAAATTGGAAAAGAAGAAGTAAAACTGTCACTGTTTGGAGATGGCACGATACTATACATAGAGAATCCTAAAGATGCCACCAGAAAACTACTAGAGCTAATCAATGCATTTGGTAAAGTAGCAGGATACAAAATTAATGCACAGAAATCTCTTGCATTCCTATACACTAATGATGAAAATTCTGAAAGAGAAAGTAAGGAAACAGTCCCATTTACCATTGCAAAAAAGAATAAAATACCTAGGAATAAACCTACCTAGGGAGACAAAAGACCTGTATACAGAAAACTATAAGACACTGATGAAAGAAATTAAAGATGATGCCAACAGATGGAGAGACATACCATGTTCTTGGATTGGAAGAATCAATTGCGAAAATCACTATACTACCCAAAGCAATCTACAGATTCAATGCAATCCCTAGGAAATTACCAATGGCATTTTTTACGGAAGTAGAACAAAATATCTTAAAATTTGTATGGAGACAAAAAAGACCCTGAATAGTCAAAGCAGGCTTGAGGGAAAAAAAACAGAGCTGGAGGAATCAGACTCCCTGACTTCAGACTATACTATAAAGCTACAGTAATCAAGACAATACGTACTGGCACAAAAACAGAAACATACATCAATGCAACAAGATAGAAAGCCCAGAGATGAACCCACGCACCTATGGTCAACTAATCTATGACAAAGGAGGCAAGGATATAAAATGGAGAAAAGACAGTCTCTTCAATAAGTGGTGCTGGGAAAGCTGGACAGCTACATGTAAAAGAATGAAATTAGAACACTCCTTAACGCCATACACAAAAATAAACTCAAAATGGATTACAGACCTAAATGTAAGACTGGACACTGTAAAACTCTTAGAGGAAAACATAGGCAGGACACTCTTTGACATAAATCACAGCAAGATCCTTTTTGACCCACCTCCTAGAGAAATGGAAATAAAAACAGAAGTAAACAAATGGGGCCTAATGAAACTTCAAAGCTTTTGCACAGCAAAGGAAACCATAAACAAGGTGAAAAGACAACCCTCAGAATGGGAGAAAATATTTGCAAACGAATCAATGGGCAAAGGATTAATCTCCAAAATATATAGACAGCTCATGCAGCTCAATATCAAAAAAAACAAACAACCCAATCCAAAAATGGGCAGAAGACCTAAAGAGACATTTCTCCAAAGGAGACATACAGATGGCCAAGAAGCACATGAAAAGCTGCTCAACATCACTAATTATTAGAGAAATGCAAATCAAAACTACAGTGAGGTATCACCTCACACCAGTTAGAATGGGCATCATCAGAAAATCTACAAACAACAAATGCTGGAGAGGGTACGGAGAAAAGGGACCCCTCTTGCACTGTTGGTGGGAATGTAAATTAATACAGCCACTATGGAGAAGCGTATGGAGCTTCCTTAAAAAACTGAAAATAGAATTACCACATGATCCAGAAATCCCACTACTGGACATATACCCAGAGAAAAACATAATTCAAAAAGACACATGTGGGCTTCCCTGGTGGCGCAGTGGTTGAGAGTCCGCCTGCCAATGCAGGGGACGCGGGCTCGTGCCCCAGTCTGGGGAGATCCCACATGCCGCAGAGCGGCTGGACCCATGAGCCATGGCCGCTGAGCCTGTGCATCCGGAGCCTGTGCTCCGCAACGGGAGAGGCCACAACAGTGAGAGGCCCGCGTACTGCCAAAAAAAAAAAAAAAAAAAAAAGAATGAATCATCTCTGTTCAACTAAAAGATTCTGTGGAACTGATACTTCTTAGGTGGCTAAACACGGTTTATGGTCCTACATAATTTCACGTGTTGTCCAAGCAGTCTGATCTTTCACCATTCATTGATGGTACTTTGATAGATGAAGTGAAAAATTAAGATAGGCAGAAAGGCAAAATGGATGGATTTGCCATGAACTCTTCCTATGTTATCTCATTTGGGCAAATTCATCAGCTTGTCCAGAGGCCCGTAACTAGGAAGTCGGAGACCCAGGATTCGAGCCCACGTCTGTCTGACTCCCACGTCTAAGCTCTTCTCCTACGTTGTTCACTCTCGTCTAATTGTAACCCCCAACATCTGCCTTTGCAGCAGCACCCTGGAGAGAGCAAGAAAATAATCAGGAAGCCTGAGAAGGACCCTTGCTCTTTCAAGTGCATTTCAGAATCAGCTTCAAGTGCCCACACCTCTACCCCAGACCTGCAATGTGTGTATGTGTAGAGAGAGAGACAGACAGACAGCCCAGGAGACTGAGAACCAGAAGGAGATCAAGGAACCTTCACCAAAAAGGCTCTGGCGAAAATTTGCATAGAAATGTTTGTGTGGCTTTATTCACTTAGGCACTTCCGCCACTTTTTTATCCATTCTACAAACACTAAGTGTCTACTTTTATCAGGCACTCTGCTAGGTATTGTGGATAAAGAGAAAAATAAGATACATGTATGCTGGTGATAGTAGTCCAAGGTGAGAAGTTCTGACGGCAGCTTAGGTGCCTTGAGTGGGGGCCCTAGTGCAGCTCAGGAGAATCTTCCTATGCCGAATAATGATGAAACTGTGTCTTGAAAGAGAAGAGGAGTTAGTGAGATGAAGAAGCGGGGAGAGGGCTTTCTAGAAAGAGGAAACAGCATGCACAAAACGACTAAGTTCAACTTAGCTCCATCCTGACTTAACTGACTCAGCTGGGTCCTCCTCATGACTAATTCCCAGGAGGAAAAAGAAATCACAGGGAAAAGGACAACCAGCCTGTCTGGGCTGGGTGGTGGGCACCCCAGCACCAATTTGCTTACTGTAACTCCTGCTTCATCCAGCCTGGGGCAGACACAGCCTTACACATAGGAGATCCTTATCAAGGATTGCTAATCACAATCACCTTTTTCACGTGCATTATGTATATGACCCTCACAGCAGCCCTGTGATGTATTGCTATTGTTTCCACTCAACAGAGTTAACATGGATTCAGAGGAGTTAAAAACCATGTCTAGAACCACACAATGCTAGTAACCAGCTTTTGGTGCCTAAAAGGTCAGGTGCAGCCTGGAGGGGTGGGATAGGGAGGGTGGGAGGGAGGGAGATGCAAGAGGGAAGAGATATGGGAACATATGTATATGTATAACTGATTCACTTTGTTATAAAGCAGAAACTAACACACCATTGTAAAGCAATTATACCCCAATAAAGATGTTAAAAAAATAAAAATAAAAGGTCAGGTGCAGAATAAGTGCTTTCTCCATAATAGTATGAGGATGGTGATGATGATGACTGATGATGATGATGATGTTAGGAAGGAGGAGATGGAAGAGGAGGAAAGAGAAGAAACCAGAGAGTCAAGAAAAAACCAACATTTCTTTGAAAGCTTTCCAATGATTTGGGACTTGTTTTCACAGGTGCAGACAGGATTTGGAAGGTTGGGTTCTCACTTCTGGGGCTTCCAAACGCACGGTGTCCTGCCGGATATTGTCACCATGGCTAAAGGGATTGGGAATGGCTTTCCCATGGCAGCAGTTGTGACAACTCCAGGTAGGAACTACAGGCAGTTTTTGTCTGCTTCTGGGTCTCCTGCATCAGCAATGGCAGAAAACATGTGTATTGGAACTTGTGTGGGCTAGAGACAGTGATGGGATTCCCAAGCAATGAAAAAGGGAAACTGTCTGCCAGATGGTAGAAGAGATGGAAGAAAACCAGCTCTTTTTGCTCTTGCTGTAGAGAAGACTAATTCTCCCAGACCCACAATGAAATGCAGGGTTCTACTCTACTGACAACATCTAGGCAAACGTGCCACAAAAACAAAACCAACACAAGAGATCCTTGCTAAACAACCTGAAGCCAGTGCTGAAGTTTCCAAGGGAATCATATTCTTGAAGGACACCCTGACCTAGTCTTACCACACCAATAAGCTATAGACTCAAGGTCCAGGTGATAGTTTTCTCTGTTGATCATCAGCAAAACAGCTAAAGACAATACAATCTCACTTTGCTATAACATTCTATAAAATGAACATTAGAATTAGCTGTATTTCCCATTTTAGTGAGGTTTTACAGAAAAGAATTTTATGAACCATTTAGTGTTGAAAATCTTAAAATTATTTCATTTGTTTTTCCAACCAATAGTAAGCATACTTGAGAGGCTCCAAAGTATAATTAAGTGCCTTGTAAGAGCTCAGTGTTTTGGTTTTTTTTGGTTTTTTTTTTTGCGGTACGCGGGCCTCTCACTGTTGGGGCCTCTCCCGTTGCGGAGCACAGGCTCCGGATGCGCAGGCTCAGCGGCCATGGCTCACGGGCCCAGCCGCTCCACGGCATGTGGGATCTTCCCAGACCAGGGCACAAACCCATGTCCCCTGCATCAGCAGGTGGACTCTCAACCACTGTGCCACCAGGGAAGCCCTCAGTGTTTTTATTGAATGAAAAAAGTTACTAAAATGTGGATGTAGAATGTGAAGTATAATGAACTGAATATATACTAACCCTGAAACAATCTTGAAATTATATTATGAAATCCTTGATATGAGATTTTTAAAAAAATATTTCCTTCTTAGTCCCAAGAGTGGAATATAGAAAAAAGGCTTAGCTAATGAAGGTTCCATGTAAGTTCCCATAAATCAAGTTTTAGAGTACTTTTCAATTCATACAACACATTAAAGATTTTTATTATTAAACTTCTCATTGAATAAATAAGCAATTTTTCCTTATCCACCGTATTAGTCAGCTTGGGCTTATTCTCTCACAGTTCTAGAGGCTGAAATCCAAGATCAAGGTATGAGCAGAGTTGGTTTTGGGTGAGATCTCTCTTGCAGATGAACACCTTCTTGCTGTGTCCTCACATGTCCTTTTCCACAGCTAGAAAAGGCTCTGATGTCTCTTCTTCTTAGGAGAATACCAATCCTATTGGATTAGGGCCCCACCCTTATGACCTTAATTACCTCCTTAAAGGCCCTACCTTCAATTACAGTCACATTGTGGGTTAGGGCTTCAACGTATGAATTGGGGTGGGGGACTGAAGAGACACAATTCCAACCATAACATCCACTATCTGGTGAGTGAAGAATGAATTGGACGCCATGAAATATATTACACGTACATATACAACATGAAGGTAAATATAATCCAAATGCATGATGGGAGATTATAGATAGGAATGTGTCACCCTTTATCCACTTTTATTCTCCACCCCCTCCAGAGATTGCCAAGTCTTTGGCTAAACGCCTGCTTCACTTCAATACCTTCGGAGGGAACCCCATGGCCTGCGCCATTGGATCATCGGTGCTTGAGGTACTTTCCAGCAACCGCATCAACATCACTCATTTCACCAAACGACTACCTCAAAACTACACACACATTATCAGAACTCTATCACATTTCATGATTAAAGTGAAGAGTTAATTCCTAGTCCATGAATTTAAGTTAGATTTCCAGTTATTATTCTGCCCCCTCCCCCTTTTTAAGATCTACTGTGAGTGCTTCAAGTATTGGATATGAAATAATATGTAATAAACCTCACACACATGGGAAATATAAGAATTTTCCTAGCTAGCTGGTAGCACTGAAATTTCTTTGTCATTTGAGTGGTATTTTATGGATATTTACCAATGGCTATCCTTGATTTCAGTTTAATTTTGGTCCTGTCTTATATATGCTTCCTTATTTTTGTTGTACTGTCATAAATTAAAAGAGGAAAGAGCAAGTGAGTTCTATGCAATTCCAACAAGGTGATTCAGCTGTGGTTCAGCTCCAGGCCATTGATTTTGCCTGGGGTCTCATCTGTTGAAAAGATTTTTTTAGATGCCCTTGCTTATATGCATAATAGCGTTTGCTTAAAAGTGTAACATATTTCTGGAAGAATGTCCAAGAAATTAATAACAATGGTTTTTTGTGGAGAAGGAAACTTGGTGGCTGGGGAACAGGGATCAGTGAGGCTCATTCTACTCTACGCTTCTGTACTTTCTGATGTTTGAACGAGGCACGTGATTCACTTATTCAAAAAAATTAAATTTAAAACATTTTTCAATAAAAATAAGTAAGTAAAAGCTGCCCTTGCAAATTAAAAAGTATCTTCAAATATGATTAAATCTCAAAATGAGAAAGTGTAAGTAGGATGTGTCATTTATTTCATTCTGTAGACATTGCCAGCTTACATTTTTTAAGTCCTGTGTCGCCTCAACCAATTTAGCAGATAGAGAGGATTTAGGTGAACAAGTAGGTCTTAAAAACATCAGGTTCTGCCTGGAGTCATGCAGTTATTATCAGCTGGTTATAAGTGTAGTATACTGCTTGTGTTTAGTCAGGAATCACAGGTCTCTGCTGTGGGTGGAAGTAGGTGAAAATCCTTTTATTGAATATATATCTCAGGTGCCCTGACTCTGGGCCCACAAAGAGCTCAACACTGAGACGTCTCTTTTATTTTTTCCTAAATTTTTACCCACCCCTGAAGATGAGGAGGGTAGGGGGGAAGCATCCCCTCTACCAAGAATTTTTTTTCTCCCTACAGCAGATCTTTTTGTAGGACAAGTTATGGCCATACTAGACTTTGGGTTCCATTTGTCTGGTCAAGTTTTTGTAAAGAGGTTCACATACATTTATTTCTCCATGTTTCTCAGTCCGTTTTAGAACTTTTTTAATGCAAGGTCATTTGGGGCTTTCTCTCAACAGGTAATTAAAGAAGAAAATCTACAAGAAAACAGCCAGGAAGTTGGCACCTATATGTTACTGAAGTTTGCTAAGCTGAGGGATGAATTTGAAATCGTTGGAGACGTCCGAGGCAAAGGCCTCATGATAGGAATAGAGATGGTGAAGGATAAGGTAGGTTGTGATCTGCTGTTCTCTCTGCAGCTTCTCGGGGGGCGGCAAGAGTTAAAGTAGGAAGCCTCAGCTACAAGCTCATTCATTCTCAGGAAGAGAGCACACAAGGACAGCAAGACTGAGCAAAGCTCATTAGAGATGAGTTGGGAGTGTTGAGTATGAAGGACAGGCTAGCTGGTCATCGAGAGTCCTAGAGTGCAGAAAAGCATTTGCAAAAGGGAGTTGATGTTATTCTTGCCAGACTAGGCAAAGAGCAATGGTAATGAATATTTTGAATTAGAAATATAAGGAAGGGAGGAAATTATTGGGGGAGGGGCAGGGGGACAGAGAGCTAGCGGAAGTAAGGGGGAAGGGCCAGGAGAAGGTTGTGGTGTTGGTTTGGGGCGAGGATGTTAAAGATTTATAGGGTTTTGGGCTTCCCTGGTGGCGCAGTGGTTGAGAGTCCGCCTGCCGATGCAGGACACGGGTTCGTGCCCCGGTCTGGGAAGATCCCACATGCCGCGGAGCAGCTGGGCCTGTGAGCCATGGCCGCTGAGCCTGCGCGTCCGGAGCCTGTGCTCCGCAACGGGAGAGGCCCCAACAGTGAGAGGCCCGCGTACCGCAAAAAAAAAAAAACAAACAAAAAAGATTTATAGGGTTTTGTATTTGTTTGTTTGTTTGTTTGTGAATGGACTTCAATCTCCCAAGTAACAAGGGCGGAATGTGACTTTCTGATGACCTACTGCAAGGTGACCTCAAACTCGATATGACAATTGAACTTAGCATTGCCCTTAAGCCAGTGATTCTTCGCAAGGTCACTGTGTCTGTTTTTCCCCCTCCACTGTTCTCCCAATTCCCTAGCCTCAAAACCACAAGATAATCTGTGACCCCTTCCCTCTCCTTAGTTCTAACGTCAAGTTTTATTGATTCTTTGCCGTGTTTCTCAAATCTTTCCCTCTGTTGTTACTGCTGCCCCTAGGGTCCATGTCAGTAGGAAATTGTCCCAATCCTCCATAAACGCAAACTCTAAATCCTCTGGGGGGAGTGACAGCAGGGGAATCTTGGCACAGGAATCAATAGTCAGACCAGCCCCTTCACCCTAATTCTTATCCGTGGGTGACTTCTTGCTGTTGGCTCTCATCACACCACCCTAGTCTAGAAGGACTGTGTTCAGTTCTCTCAATATTCAGACTAGACCATGGATATAACACTCTCCCATTAGTACCACACAGCAGAGCCAGTGAAAAGCAGGAACGTTTGAAACAGATTTGAAAGCTAAGGGAAGACAGCAGGAAAATAAGAGTAACATGAGACTAGGCCCTCTGGCTCGCAGGCCGTAACATACCTTCAGCTTGGGGCTCCATCAAGGGCTGTTTTAAGGCTCAGAAGAGTCCATTCCAGTTCCCCCCACAAGAGGTCCCTCGAGGATGCCTAGATGCCTCAAAGCCCAGACTCCACCAAAGAAAGCCCAGTGAAAGAGGAGGCGTTCGTCCCTTTCCCACTAATCCGAAGCCAACTTCTGTGCACTCCAAGACGTGTGAACAGAGATGCTCTTCAGAACTTGAGTTGTCGTGGTAAAACATCAGAATCCCATTGATACAGAGCAAGCTAAAGGATGGTACGTCCATACTACATGGCACAGAAATACATGTGACATGGAAAGATGTGCAAACTGTATTACGGAAAAAATTAAAATCTCTCACACTCACTGTCTAAAGAGCTCCTTTGAAAGGCTCTTTCAAATCATGTATTTGTTGACTCGGTTTTCACGTATAAATACCTTCTTTTCCTAAATAAACTGTACACTTTTGAGGCCAGGAAATACACAGACGGTGAGTGCTTTATCCGTGTTTGTTGATTGATTTCCGGCCCCTGCAACACTTCAGACCACATTCATGTAATTAAAACAGCTCAGAACTTGGCTTTAACGCTATACAGTATAACCCAGAATCAAAACTCCCATAAGCAGTTAGTAAGGATGTGAATTGGATACAGCCCTTTGGACAGAAATTTGTCTGTATCTATCAAAATTTTACATGTATACATTTTGACCTAGCCATTCCACTTAGAGTGGTGTGTCCTAAAGAAATATTCACAGAAGTGTGTAAAGATATAAATGAGTGGGGATGTTTGCAGCATTCTTATGATCATAAACAAAAATTGAAAATAACATAAATGTCCAAAAATAAGAGATTAAACAAATTGCTCTACCAACAAACAACAAAATACTAGGTAATCTTTAAGAAGACTAGATCCAGGGACTTCCCTGGTGATCCAATGGTAAAGAATCCACTTTACAATGCAGAGGACACAGGTTTGATCCCTGGTCAGGGAACTAAGATCCCACATGCTGCAGGGCAGCTAAGCCCGTGCACCACAACTACCGAGCTCACACATCTCAACTAGAGAGCCTGCGTGCCACAAACTACAGAGCACATGCACTCTGGAGCCTGCGCGCCACAACTACAGAGAGAAAACCCCCAAGCCACAACTATAGAGAAGTCGTGCACCACAAGGAAGAGCCCGAGAGACTTAACGAAAGATCCTGAGTGCTGCAACTAAGACCCGACACAGCCAAAAAGAAATAAAATAACTAAATAAAATTTTTAAAAAAAGAAGACTAGGTCCAAATACACTGACATGGAAAGATGTTCGGGATACATTGTAAATTGTTCAAAGCAAATTGCAGAACATTATAAAGTATGACATTTTTTTAAATATGCATTTAAATGTATGTATAGGCATAGAAAAAGTGTCTAGTTCCCACTAATTACCAACAGGCGGTATCCCTAGGAGTAGGATTGGAGAAGGGGAAACGTTTCATTTTTACTTAGTGCATTTGCATATCGCTTTCAGGAGTTTTTCCCAATAACCCTGCATTACTTTTATAATTGTTTAAGTGAAGATTTATCCCTCAAAAACGGCAATAAATAAATAAATAAATAAACACAAAGCTACATTACATCCCTGAGAAGAGGTTAGTTACTAACATGCCCATTTGATTATGGAGTGATTGGGACTTAGACTCGAGCACAGGGCCCGGGCAGGCTGTCCTGTGGCTTTGCCTCATTAGCTTTTCTGACTGTGCTTTTCTCTTCGGAATGCCTACAAGATGTTCAATTAGTCAGAGCAGTTGAGCCCAGGGGGTAATAAAATGCACAAAGGAGCAGGGAGCGTGCTGGCCCAGACCAGGCTAAAGCCAAACAAAGTCCACCTCTCCAGACCCTTGATAGCCACCAAGGCCCATCAACCCAACTGCCCCTGAGGAACCCTTTCTGACCTCTGACCTCTCGTCCCCCAAACCATATTTGACTTCTTTCTAGCTTTCACAGTTTAGCCTTAAATTATATTGTCGTGTTTTAGTCTTTCCTCATGAGAACATTAGGGGCAAGCAGGATGACATTTTAGGATCAATGAGGAAATGCTGGTCTTTTCCCCATCCTGGTCCTCCATTATCTAGTAGTGGGAAAGTTTGAATTGTATTTTCTTTATCTTAAAGCTTCACAATGGACTTGACTAAGTTGGAGCATTTGTGCTCACAGACTCAGAAGTCCCCAGCCCAGTGTCATCAAAAGGGTACTGGAATACCTGGGCCCACAGGAAGGGACAACCTTCAGATGCCAAGTGACCTGAAACATCCTCTAAGCTCCAGAGAGCTTACCTTTCCTGACCCTGGAGGATTAAGTCTTGGGTGAGAAAGAGCAAATTCCACAAGCAGGGAAGATGAGGACAAACAGACCCACCCCAGTTGCCCAGGCCATACTATGGCCCAGAGAAAGCTTGGACCGTTCATGCCCTTGTGCAACTTCACAGCCATTTCCTGGACTTTGAAATGAATTTTTTACATGGACAAAACAAAGTGAAGAGCTGAGGACAATTTCCACATAAATAAAGCAAACTCCAAATACGGCTATTAAAGAACCAAGCTCCCGGGCTTCCCTGGTGGCACAGTGGTTGAGAGTCCGTCTGCCGATGCAGGGGACACGGGTTCGTGCCCCGGTCCAGGAAGATCCCACATGCCGCGGAGCGGCTGGGCCCGTGAGCCATGGCCGCTGAGCCTGCGCGTCTGGAGCCTGTGCTCCGCAACGGGAGAGGCCACAACAGTGAGAGGCCCGCGTACAGCAAAACAAACAAACAAACAAACAAAAAAAGAACCAAGCTCCCAGGGTAACCAACTGCAGGGCCAAGATTCACTGACGGTCTATAGTCAGCTTCATCTTGTCTTTGGGAATTTGAGATGAACTGGGATAAAAGCAAATATTTTCAATAACACCCCCCACAGAAAGAAATCCAATTCCGCAATGAATAGCTTTATTCAATTACTGGGGGAGAGAGGTTGAGAGGGAGAGAAGAGCATTGATTGCTTGAGTTGCTTTTTATTCCTCTTAGAAATAATGTCTTGAATCATTCAAATGCCAAATATTTTTAAAATGTATTTGCAGACGAGCCGCCAGCCTCTTCCCCGTGAAGAAGTAAATCAAATCCACCAGGACTGCAAACGCATGGGGCTTCTGATTGGCAGGGGTGGCACTTTTTCTCAGGTAACAAGAAGGCTGGCCTTTACCTATCACTTTAGGTAGGCATCTCCCTGAGGTCCCAGTGCTGGCCCCTTTTCTTCACCCTTATGCTAGGGGACCCAGTTCCGCTTCCTCTAGGCTTAGTGCTCGCACGTTTTCAAAAGAAAGGGACAGTGAAGCCCTCGGGCCACTAGAGGGCGCTGTGTGAAATGGTTTGGTTACTGCGGCTCGGCAGGGAATATACACAGAGGACAGCCTAAGGAGGCAAAAAAGCTGCACAGACAAAGCAGAGGACTTACACGACAGGTCATAATAGTGTCGTGACAGTCACGCGTACCCAGTTTGTCTCACGTGTGAATGAGTTCTAACCTCTGAAAGCTCAGTCCTAGTCTTTTTTAACTCAGCCCTGGGCTCTGACTCTGTGACCCGCAACCCTGCTAAGCCTTAGTGGCCGCTGTGGCCAGGAGCAACGTCATGGTGCTGGCAGCCCCGCCAGGTCCCTAATGCAGAACTCAAAATCAGCCACTCCCAGTGCCCTTCACTCTCAGGCTGGCAGAGGCAGAGAACAAGCTCTCCCCGCCCCCTTCCTGGGAAAGCCAAGTACAAGCCCCACGGTCGGGACCCTGGTGTGGCCCTGCCGCGGGCATGGGCTGCTACTGTAAAGTGATCTGCTCCTCCATCCGTCACACCAGCAGGACCCTCTCCAGGGATTCGCTCCGGGGCCGAGATTTAAGATGTAGGGTCACTCCTACTCATCCCCTACTTTGCTCTTGGCCTTCGGCATCCTTCTCTCCCGTTTTAAACATGCGTCATTCTTCCTAGTTTCCCTGCTTCACTGCTGCCTCTCACTTGATTTCAGCGAACACCCTCGCCTGGTGCTTCACAGAGAAAATGGGAGCTATTAGGCAAGATCTCTATAGAAGCTCATCTGTCCCCCAAGCCTTTTCCCACCTCCTTTCCTAAAGGTTAGAGAATGAGATGTCTCTCCGTGCTCTTGACCCTCCACTTAGGCAAACAGATGTTCTCTTGTTTCTGCAGTTTATTTCAACTTCCCCTCAGCCTGTGAACAAACAGACTGAAAGCTCTTCCAGCCCAAACCAAACCATAGCAAACAAAACCAGAATGAGCGCTTTTGCTGGGAAATGCTGAGTTTTTTCTAGTCCTGGTCCCAGATATTTTTCTATATGAATCAGACAGAGTAAGTTAATGATTCAAAATCCTAAGACGGGCTACTTCTCAAGACAGAAAACGATTCATTGTTTACTTGCTTAGTTAGTCCTTAGTCGTCCGGCACACACTTGAGTCCTAGGCAGCCACTGCTTGGCTGGATACTAGAGCTACAGTGAGAAATAAGATCTGTCCCTCCCTCCATGGGACTGGCAGAGGAGAAAGACTTAAACAGAAAATGATAATACAATCTAGTGAGCTTGCCGATAACCATACGAAGGGATAGTATACACTGTTCTAAATGCTTTTCATATGTTGACTCATTTAATGCTCTCAACACGCCTGTGAAATAAGTACTCTTATCCTTATTTTACAGATGAAGAAAAAGAGGCACAGAGAGGCTAGGTAAATTGCCCAAGTCACACAGTTAGTAAGTGGCAGAACCAGGATCCAAATTCAGGCAGTCTGATTTCTGAATCTGTCCTCGGAGGAGAGTAAACCCGAGGGGACGAGACTGGAGGCCAGGAGTCCAGGTGGAGGCTAATGATGCTGTCTGAACTTGACCAGCAGCCGTAGGGATAGAGGAGACATCCAGAGAGCAATGTGGCAGTGAAATGCCCAGGACTTGGGTATAAAGGGATGAGTGCTGCTTTGAACTTGCTCTCCTTCTATCTATAGACAAGTCTGTAGCTCAGAGGAAAGAATCGAGGTGAGGATCACGATTTGGGGGTCATCAGCATAGAAGTGGGGAGAGGAGGAAAGCTTCTGGGAAGGGAGTCTAGATGCGAAATGCAGAGGGATGAGGATAGACACCTGGGTCACGTCAACTTTTAAAGGGCAGGTGGAATAAGAGGTACCCAGATGGAGACACAAAATGGGTGGAGAGCTGTGAGGAGAGCTAGGAGGGTGTGGAGTCATGGGAGCCAGAGTGGGGAGGTTCTGGAAGGGGGAGCAACAGAAGTTCCACATGCAGAAGAGAAGGCCAGAAAGGATGAGGGCTGGAACGTGCCCGTCGGATTCCCCAGGGTGGGGTCAGAAGGTTGATGGGACACAAACCAGGCTGCAATGAGTTGAGATGTGAATAGAGGGAAGGCAGAGTGGAAAATAATGGCCAATAGCATCAACCAGTCCTTTTATTTTTATAAGTTTGATGAAAGGAAGGATAGTATTTGTATGGTAGCTGGAAGAGACCAGGAGGGTCAACACATTTTTATCTGTGGTTTTATGTGTGGTTTGGATTTAGATTATGAGAGCTGTAAGCCTGCTTGGTTTTTGTTGTTGTTGTTGTTGTTGTTGTTTTTGCGGTACGCGGGCCTCTCACTGCTGTGGCCTCTCCCGTTGCGGAGCACAGGCTCCGGACGCACAGGCTCAGCGGCCATGGCTCACAGGTCCAGCCGCTCCACGGCATGTGGGATCTTCCTGGACCGGGGCACGAATCCGTGTCCCCTGCATCGGCAGGCGGACTCTCAACCACTGCGCCACCAGGGAAGCCCAAAGCCTGCTTGTTTATAGGCTGAAGGGAAGTTGAGGAGAAGGTGAAGATGCAAGAGAATGCAGGGATGTTTCCTGGAGGGAAGGTGATGGGAGAAGCAAGGGCCAAAGGCACAGGTGGAAAATTTGGAGTCGAATCGTAGATGGTTTGTTCCTTGAACCTTCAGCCTAGGATATAAGAATGCACGTGGGAGCAAGCAAGTTTATAGAAAGGTCTTGCTTGACAGTGTCTGAGGAGCATGAGGCAAGACTGTCTATGAAACAGAGTGAGGGGTGTAGGAACTGAGTGAGGAAAGTGAGAGGAATGGAAATTAGAATGGCAAAGGCGAGAGGACCTGAACATTTAGGACACCAGCAGAAGTAGGACCCTGCATTCCTTGTGGTGTCTGCCCACCAGCGGTGTGATTTTCTTTCCCACTTCTCAGCTCTCTATGTTGGAGCAAAACAGTTCTATTAGAGCTTTGATGGGACCTGGGACTTTGCTGTGTGTGTGCAGCAGCGGAAGGGTAGGAAGGCAAGCAGAGTGAGGGGGCAGGTGAGAGAGGGGTTCATGTCCTCAAGCCTGTGCTCCAAGCTGGGTAGGAAAAGGAGGATGAGATCTGAGTGGGGTGACGGACCTGAAGCTCATGGAGGGAGGAGGAGACTGAAGTTTTCATGGGAAGGGCAGATGCACTGGGAATCAGAAATTGAAGAATCCCTAGTGAAGAGGAGGCCCGTGGTGCTGGCCTGGGGTGTGAGTGGATGCAGATGAAGGCTCCTGGCGTCGTGGCGATCAAGAAACTGAGACGCTAGTTTGTTGGGCTGCACACAGGGCCACAGAAGGCAACCTCGGTGATGGCAGAAACGGAGGGTAGATAGAGGCCTAAGACCTCAGTGGAGGTGGTGGAAGGACCAGGAGGTCAGCAGGTGACAAAAAGGAAAAGGGGCTGAGCAGATGGTACCAGAATTTTTGAGACTAGAGGACGAATGGCCTGGATACAGCACTGGGGAGGAGGAGACGAGCCCTTGAGGGAAACATAAGGAATGTCATGAAAACAAGGTGTTCGATTCTTAATCTAATGCATTTCCTTTAAGTCGTAGTTGATTCTATGATGATCCGTTGCTCTATTTTCCTTTATCTCCTCAGACATTCCGCATCGCACCCTCGATGTGCATCACGAAACCAGAAGTTGATTTTGCAGTGGAAGTATTCCGTTCTGCCTTAATCCAACACATGGACAGCCAAGACAAATAATTTTTTGAAAAAAGAACCACAAGCCTCAAGAACTTCCCACTTATGTTCAAGGGTTAATTTGAGAAATTTCAGAACCACTGGTATAAGTTGTAAATGGTTGACTGCCTACCGGCCATATTTGTTAATGGAGCCCCTGTTACCTTGAGAAAGCCATCCCTCAGGAAAGGGTCTGTATCCCTAGCTCAGAGAATAAATCCTAATTAGTCTAGATTAGTTATGCTAATTTTATTCTCCTTTGCGGTGAATGTTTACACCTGATATGTGACATGATTCCTGCAGGAAAATCTTTTGGTGGAGGTGCCTTCAGGAAAAGATTTCTTCATCCTCTGCTCTTCGTCTCCAGAAGAGATGTGTTCGTCCTGCATTGAAGCATCAGATGTCAGGGTAGGACTGCTCCAACCACCGTCAGCCACTTTGCAGTCCTGAGGACGAGCTTATTTGCTGAGGTTGGAAGGTGGAGCGAAGCTGAGTCCTTAGTGATGTCAAAGGGCCACTGATTTAACCAATCCTGGAGCCCCCTTACCTTGGGGCTTCTTGTTAGAAAATAAGTTCAATGCATCGCACAAGCCTTTTTCATTTAAGTTTTCTCTTACTGCAGCCATAAGCATCCTGGGAAATTATGCAGAAAATACCCCATGTAGATAACTGTCCTCTCCTCTAACTCCCCTAAAATGTCTATCAGAGCCTCCTTTGTTTCCACTGCCATCATCTCACCCTGGACTAAATTCTCGTTACTCCTATTATAATAGTCTCCAAGACCAGAAGTTCCCCAACTTTATAGTCATCAGAATGCACATTCATAGTGCTTCTTTCCCGTATGTATGCACTATTTGTCTTAAAATTGACTTAATATTTTTCCTTAATCTGACTTTTTTTACTTAGATGTATTTGATAGTAATGTTTCTATCATTATAATAGATGAGAAATCAGTACTACTTGTCACAACTGGAAAGTGCTCATAAAATAGAGTGAACGCAAAACGATGTAATTCAGGTCTAGCAAAATACAGTTTCTTGAAGACGTTCTCAGCCTGAGGCTTGTCCTCTCTTTGTTCAAAAGGGAATTTAGGGGGCTTCCCTGGTGGCGCAGTGGTTGAGGGTCCGCCTGCTGATGCAGGGGACACGGGTTCGTGCCCCGGTCCGGGAAGATCCCACATGCCGCGGAGCGGCTGGACCTGTGAGCCATGGCCGCTGAGCCTGCGCGTCCAGAGTCTGTGCTCCGCAACGGGAGAGGCCACAACAGTGAGAGGCCCGTGTAAAAAAGAATTTTTTTAAAAAGGGAATTTAGGGGGGAAAAAAGAGCTTACAGAGTGTTTGAGGGGTGTAAAAGGATACTGGCAAGCTGAGTCCCTCTCCTTAACACAAACAGAAGATCCACAGAACTGAATGGGAAGTAACTTTCTCAGCACCGTAATTTGATGTTTATTTAAGCTGTGTCCCAGTTTGAAGCCACGTCCTAATGATTTACCCCTGAGGTGTCTGTTCCGCTAAGATAACCTACACCTCACTGCCAGATTTGTCTCCCTCGGACATTGACTTAAACATGTCCTTCTCTTGCACAAAACCTTCCAGTGGCCCCCCATTACCCCCCAGATAAGATCAGAACCCCTGTAAGAAGGAGCTTAATGCCCTCTAGTATCCAATATCCAAATAGAGCAAACACTTTAGAAAAGCTCTGTTTGGCGCAGTGGAAAGATGATTGTATTACAAGCCAAATAACCTGAATTCTAAATTCAGCTCTCCCATTTATTTGCTACAGATGACCTTGGGCAAGACTTTTAATCTCTTTTTAACCTCATCTTGTTCCCAGGCAGATCAGTACTTGCCCTTCCTTCCTCCTGAGTTGTACTGGGAATCAAGTAGTCTAACAGACGGAAAAGTGCTTAAAAACTAGAGAACTATGCAAATAGCAGTTTTTTCCTTTCAAGCCATATTTCCCTTCTTTCCTTCGCTACAGAGTCTCCCAAGAGCAGCCTTTGTGCTCCTGTATGCTTCCTTGCTTCCCGTTCGTGCCTCAACAACTAAGACCCCATTCTGGCCTCTCGTTCCTTGACAAGTGCCTTCTCAAAAGGCCACCAGTGACTTCCTTACGGCCAAAACTTAACGCTTCCTTTGAATGTGCTTTCTCAACAACTGCTCCTTCTTGAGTTGATTCCCTCGGCTTCTGCAGTGTGGTCCTTTTATCTCAGATGGTACCTTCTTAGTCTCCCCTGGCAACTCCTCCACGACAGGGTTCTGTCCTGGGCCATCTCTTCCTCCATGCTAGACCCTCTCCCTATGGGCAACCTCATCCACTTAGGAGATTTCCCCTATCTCGACTATACCGAGGACTTGCAAATATTCATCTTCAGTCTCAACGTTTTTGCTGAACCCCAACTCCAAGGTTCTAACTGTCTGGACACTTTCATTTGGATGTCACAAGGACACTTCAAATTCAACATTTCTAACACAAAACACACTAAATTTCTCTCCTATGATGAATTCCTTCTTGATTAATGAGCCTTTTGTCTCAGGCTCATCATTTAGGGCATTATTTTTCTCCAAGTTATCTTTTTGCCTCTCATATGACTAAGTGTCATAAATACTTTCTCCAACATAATTTTTCCAATATGGCTCATTTATACCAAAACCGCCTTAATTTGTGCCGTCATCTTCTTTCCTGAACTATTTCAACCACCTCCTAACTGGTATTCTGGACGCCTTCCCAATCCATTCTCTACACTGATTCCAAAGCCAGTTAATTAAAGGATAAGTATGATCCCATCTCTCATCTTTTGAAGGCTTTGAGGGCTCCCTATTACTCATGGAACAAAGTCCAAATTCCAACTATTATGGCATTCAACACCCTTCACAACTTGTCCCCAGACCAAGTTTTCATGCTTTACTCCCTTTGTTCCTTTCATGTCATGTATATTGGTTCTTAGCTCCTATAATTCACTCTACCTGGTACGTTCTTCTGCTCTTCTTTGTGAATGAAAATTATGGGATCAGGGAGATTGGACAAGAAAGGCAACACTTCTTTGTTATTCTTCAAGGCCTTCCCATTCTCAGTATTTCTTTCCTTTCAAGATAAAGAAAAAGGGGGAGGGATTTCCCTGGTGGCTCAGTGCCTAAGACTCCACACTCCCAGTGCAGGGGGCCCAGGTTCGATCCCTGGTCAGGGAACTAGATCCCACATGCATGCTGCAACTAAGAGTTCACATACCATAACTAAGGAGCCCGCTGGCCACAACTAAGGAGCACATGTGCCACAACTAAGGAGTATGCCTGCTGCAACTAAGACTCGGTGTAACCAAATAAATAAATTTTAAAAAAGAAAAAGGGGGAAACACTGAAAATAATGTTTATAATAACCTTTTAGAAATTTAATAAAATGTGAAGGGAAAACAACAAAATATAAATTTAAAATTAAAAAAAAAGGTTTCATGCTTAGGCCAAGATCCCTGCCAGGACACCCTCTCCTGGAGGAAGGACGCTGAGGGATTTAATTGTTCAGATAAATTCATAGGACATATTCCTTGTGGCTTCCTGAGTCCTACAGGATCTTGTATACATCTAGGAGTACACCCTGTTAGTCTCCCACCTCCTGGAATCTTTGTAGAGTAAAAGCCAGCAATGGAATTCTGAAATGTAGCCAGGTCCTAGGTCTCATTTCTTGACTATGAAGTTTGTATAACTCTATCTAAGTGCTTTGACCAGGATAAACTGCTCCTCTTTCTTGAAGAGCATTTGGGGATTTAAAATGTGTAAGCCATCGGAGGTATGGAGCAGAAAGGGCAAACATTGTGGCCTTGGAGCATGTATTCATTTCTTTCACTAGTTTATAAACATGATGGATTCCTACTTCTTTCCATCTGGAACCATGGGTAGGAGTTTAGCACCACCATTTCTTGCCCTTCCATTTTCTGCTCTACCCACAGGAGGTGGGATGTAAGCCAGCTTACATAAGACAAGAAGCCCACATGCTTGCCAAGCTCTTTTTTATCTCCTTTCTTGTTGAAACTGCCTGAAGTGAAGATAATGAACACTCAGCTCACGTAAACTTTTTCCACACAAGGAACACACTGACAGTTAATCATGTGATGAGAATATAATATTAAAATGTTAGCAACTGTTTAAAAACCCTTGACATGACAATCCACTCAGGAGGGAGTAATTAAAAAAAAAAAATCAAACTTTGTTTATACCATTAATAATAATAATTATAAAGAGATGTAAAATAACACTGATAAACTGGTAATACAGTAATAAACTATGCTCTTATTTGTGTTTTAAAGCTCCATCTTTTACATCAGTGTCGTTTTTAACTTTCCAGTAATTCAAAGTAACCTCAAAAGGTATCTCTAAACTATGGGAGGACTTGATCCTTCTTCCACCTTTAAATCCCACCTAAATCTCAACAACATTGTCCACTTCATCATCACTTAATTCCAGAGCATTGCAGTCAAGTTTCAAAGGTAGGTTTGAAGACTCTGGTCAGTGCAGCCGCAGACTGCTCGGGTTAATGAAAGCTGAAGCCTCATTTCCAGCTGAGGCACAAACAGTAAAAATGGTGCAGCTTTGCCCATTAGAAACAGGAATACTAGAACAAAACACCACAAAGTATCTCAACAAAAACAAAAGGGCCACCTAACTTAGCAAGAGTGAAGACACAGAACCAAAGGCTCAGTTATGTCAATACCTTTAGGTTTAGTTCAGATAAAGGTAGGTCAGCTTGGTCTGACTGGTGACAGACGTAAGGAGTGTTGGCAGAACCAGCAGTGCTAGTAATCCAGGATGGAGAACATAGAGAGACATCAAAAACACAATTTAATCAAGAACTGGCTGGGGGGAGGGGGTCCTTGCAGACAGCAACTAGAAAACACAAAATGTCACAGAGGGAGCCTGCACAAGCTCTCCACCTGACTTGTTTTGGGCAAATTAACCTCTCTGAGCTGAAGCTTCCTTGGGTCCAAAAAAGAGGATAATATAATCCCATGGATCCCTTGGGAGGATTTAAATAAGCAAATACACTGACAGCTGCTCAATTAATATTAACTCTTTCCTTAGTGTCACTTTCCTTTTGAACTAAGAACTTCCTTATTTGCACTTGGCTCTCACCATCTTGGGATAATGTTGATTCCTGTGGATACATCTTATCTCCTAACCAAACTCTAAACTCCTGGCAAGGTGACCTTGTCTTCTCCATCCTCATATACATCAGGCCTAACACAGTGTCCCTCACTGAAAGGCAAAGACTAACTCCTGATGGTGCTGTATGCATTTTACCCGTAGGTGGTACAGTGCCACCAACAGCTTAAGGCAGCAATTACCCATCTGAAATAAACAGTTAGCCATTTGGGAGCTGAGATTGGAAAGGACTCTATGTTTGCAGCCGGGTGGTTGACAGGGTCTTGGTGCTCTGGCCGGGTGTCAGGCCTGAGATTCTGAGGTGGGGAGCTGACTTCAGGACATTGGTCCACCAAACACCTCCCAGCCCCATGTAACATCAAACGGCAAAAGCTCTCCCAGAGATCTCCATCTCAACGCTAAGATCCAGCTCCACTCAACGACCAGCAAGCTACAGTGCTGGACACCTCATGCCAAACAACTACCAAGACAGGAACACAGACCCACCCATTAGCAGAGAGGCTGCCTAAAATCATATTAAATTCACAGACACCCCAAAACACACCACCAGACATGGTCCTGACCACCAGAAAGACAAGATCCAGCCACATCCACCAGAATACAGTCACCAGTCCCCTCCACCAGGAAGCCTACAAAACCCACTGAACCAACCTTTGCCACTGGGGGCAGACACCCAAAACAACAGGAACTACAAACCTGCAGCCTGCAAAACGGACACCCCAAACACAGTAAGTTAAGCAAAATGAGAAGACAGAGAAACACACAGCAGATGAAGGAGCAAGGTAAAAACCCACCAGACCAAACATATAAAGAGGAAATAGGCAGTCTACCTGAAAAAGAATTCAGAGTAATGATAGTAAAGATGATCTAAAATCTTGAAAATAGAATGGAGAAAATACAAGAAATGTTTAACATGGACTTAGAAGAACTAAACAGCAAACAAACAATGATGAACAACACTATAAATGAAATTAAAAATTCTCTAGAAGGAATCAATAGCAGAATAACTGAGGCAGAAGAACGGATAAGTGACCTGGAAGATAAAATAGTGGAAATAACTACTGCAGAGCAGAATAAAGAAAAAAAGAATGAAAAGAATTGAGGACAATCTCAGAGACCTCTGGGACAACATTAAACACACCAACATTCAAATTATAGGGGTCCCAGAAGAAGAAGAGAAAAAGAAAGGGACTGAGAAAATATTTGAAGAGATTATACTTGAAAACCTTCCTAATATGCGTAAGGAAATAGTCAATCAAGTCCAGGGAGCGCAGAGAGTCCCATACAGGATAAATCCAAGGAGAAACACACCGAGACACATGTTAATCAAACTATCAAAAGTTAAATACAAAGAAAAAATATTAAAAGCAGAAAGGGAAAAGCAACAAATAACATAAAAGGGAATCCCCATAAGGTTAACAGCTGATCTTTCAGCAGAAACTCTGCAAGCCAGAAGGGAGTGGCAAAACCTATCTAAAGTGATGAAAAGGCAAAACCTACAACCAAGATTACTCTACCAAGCAAGGATCTCATTCAGATTTGATGGAGAAATTAAAACCTTTACAGATAAGCAAAAGCTAAGAGAATTCAGCACCACCAAACCAGCTCTACAACAAATGCTAAAGGAACTTCTCCAGGCAGGAAACATAAGAAAGGAAAAGACCTACAATAACAAACCCAAAACAATTAAGAAAATGGCAACAGGAACATACATATCGATAACTACCTTAAATGTAAATGGATTAAATGCTCCAACCAAAAGACATAGACTGGCTGAATGGATACAAAAATAAGACCCATATATATGCTGTCTATGAGAGACCCACTTCAGACCTAAGGACACATACAGTCTGAAAGTGAGGGGATGGAAAAAGATATTCCATGCAAATGGAAATCAACAGAAAGCTGGAGTAGCAATTCTCATATCAGACAAAATAGACTTTAAAATAAAAACTATTACAAGAGACAAAGAAGGACACTACATAATGATCAAGGGATCAATCCAAGAAGAAGGTATAACAATTGTAAATATTTATGCACCTAATATAGGAGCATCTTAATACATAAGGCAAATGCTAACAGCCATAAAAGGGGAAATCAACAGTAACACAATCATAGTAGGAGACTTTAAGACCTCACTTTCACCAATTGACAGATCATCCAAAATGAAAATAAATAAGGAAACACAAGCTTTAAATGATATTTTAAACAAGATGGACTTAATTGATATTTATAGGATATTCCATCCAAAAACAGTAGATTACACTTACTTCTCAAGTGCTCATAGAACATTCCCAGGATAGATCATACCTTAGATCACAAATGAAGCCTCAGTAAATTTAAGAAAATTGAAATTGTATCAAGTAACTTTTCTGACCACAATGCTATGAGACTAGATATCAATTACAGGAAAAAATCTGTAAAAAATACAAACACATGGAGGCTAAACAATACACTACTAAATAACCAAGAGATCACTGAAGAAATCAAACAGGAAATCAAAAAATACTGAGAAACAAATGGCAATGAAGACATGATAACCCAAAACCTATGGGATGCAGCAAAAGCAGTTCTAAGAGGGAAGTTTATAACAATACAGTCCTACCTCAAAAGAGAAGAAACATCTCAGATAAACAACATAATCTTACACCTAAAGCAATTAGAGAAAGAACAACAGAAGAACCACAGAGTTAGCAGAAGGAAAGAAATCATAAAGATCAGATCAGAAATAAATGAAAAAGAAATGAAGGAAACGATAGCAAAGATCAATAAAACTAAAAGTTGGTTCTTTGAGAAGATAAACAAAATTGATAAACCATTAGCCAGACTCATCAAGAACAAAAGGGAGAAGACTCAAATCAATAGAATTAGAAATGAAAAAGGAGAAGTGACAACTGACACTGCAGAAATACAAAGGATCATAAGAGATTACAACAAGCAACTATATGCCAATAAAATGACAACCTGGAAGAAACAGACAAATTCTTAGAAAGCACAACCTCCTGAGACTGAACCAGGAAGAAACAGAAAATATAAACAGACCAATCACAAGCACTGAAGTTGAAACTGTGATTAAAAATCTTCCAACAAACAAAAGCCCAGGACCAGATGGATTCACAGGTGAATTCCATCAAACATTTAGAAGAGAGCTAACACCTATCCTTCTCAAAATCTTCCAAAATATAGCAGAGGGAGGAACCTTCCTAAACTCATTCTATGAGGCCACCATCACCCTGAGACCAAAACCAGACAAAGATGTCACAAAAAAAGTAAACTACAGGTCAATATCATTGATGAACATAGATGCAAAAATCCTCAACATAATACTAGCAAACAGAATCCAACAGCACATTAAAAGGATCATACGACATGATCAAGTGGGGTTTATTCCAGGAATGCAAGGATTCTTCAATATATGCAAATCAATCAATGTGATATACCATATTAACAAACCAAAGGGGAAAAACCATAAGATCATCTCAGTAGATGCAGAAAAATCTTTCAACAAAATCAATACCCATTATGATAAAAACCCTCCAGAAAGTAGGCATAGAGGGAACTTACCTCAACATAATAAAGGCCATATATGACAAATCCACAGCCAACATCATTTCCAATGGTGAAAAACTGAAACCATTTCTTCTAAGATCAGGAACAAGACAAGGTTGCCCACTCTCACCACTCTTATTCAACACAGTTTTGGAAGTTTTAGCCACAGCAATCAGAGAAGAAAAAGAAATAAACGGAATCCAAACCGGAAGAGAAGAAGTAAAACTCTCACTGTTTGCAGATGACATGATACTATACATACATAATCCCAAAGGTGCTACCAGAAAACTACTAGAGCTAATCAATGAATTTGGTAAAGCAGCAGGATATAAAATTATTCCACAGAAATCTCTTGCATTCCTCTACACTAATGATGAAAAATCTGAAAGAGAAATTAAGGAAACACTCCCATTTACCATTGCAACAAAAAGAATAAAATACCTAGGAATAAACCTACCTAAGGAGACAGAAGACCTGTATGCAGAAAACTATAAGACATTGATGAAAGAAATTAAAGGTGATACAAACAGATGGAGAGATTTACCATGTTCTTGGATTGGAAGAATCAACATTGTGAAACTGTCTATACTACCCAAAGCAATCTACAGATTCAGTGCAATCCCTATCAAACTACAAATGGCATTTTTCACAGAACTAGAACAAAAAATTTCACAATTTGTATGGAAACACAAAAGACCCCAAATAGCCAAAGAAAAACGAAGCTGGAGGAATCAGGCTCCCTGACTTCAGACTATACTATAAAGCTACAGTAATCAAGACAATATGGTACTGGCACAAAAACAGAAACATAGATCAATGCAACAAGATAGAAAGCCCAGAGATAAACCCACTCACCTACAGTCAACTAATCTACAACAAAGGAGGCAAGGATATACAATGGAGAAAAGACAGTCTCTTCAAAAAGTGGTGCTGGGAAAACTGGACAGCTACATGTAAAAGAATGAAATTAGAACACTCCCTAACACCGTACACAAAAATAAACTCAAAATGGATTAGAGACCTAAATGTAAGAGCAGACACTATAAAACTCTTAGAGGAAAACATAGGAAGAACACTCTTTGACATAAATCACAGGAAGATCCTTTTTGTTTCACCTCCTAGAGTAATGGAAATGAAAACAAAAATAAACAAATGGGATCTAATGAAGCTTCAAAGCTTTTGCAAAGCAAAGGAATCCATAAACAAGATGAAAAGACGACCCTCAGAATGGGAGAAAGTATTTGCAAACGAATCAATGGGCAAAGGATTAATCTCCAAAATATATAAACAGCTCATGCAGCTCAATATTAAAAAAAACAAACAACCCAATCCAAAAATGGGCAGAAGACCTAAATAGACATTTCTCCAAAGAAGATGTACAGATTGCCAAAAAACACATGAAAGGATGCTCAACATCACTAATCATTAGAGAAATGCAAATCAAAACTGCAATGTGGTATCACCTCACACCGGCCAGAATGGCCATTATCAAAAAGTCTACAAACAATAAATGCTGGAGAGGGTGTGGAGAAAAGGGAACCCTCCTACAAGGTTGGTGGGAATGTAAATTGATACAGCCACTATGGAGAACAGTATGGAGGTTCCTTAAAAAACTAAAAATGGTACTACCATATGACCCAGCAATCCCACTACTGGGCATATACCCTGAGAAAACCATAAATCAAAAAGAGTCATGTACCACAATGTTCATTGCAGGTCTGTTTACAATAGCCAGAATATGGAAGCAATCCAAGTGTCCACTGACATATGAATGGATAAAGAAGATGTGGCACATATATACAATGGAATATTACTCAGCCATAAAAGGAAATGAAACTGAGTTATTTGTAGCAAGGTGGATGGACCTACAGACTGTCAGAGTGAAGTAAGTCAGAAAGAGAAAAACAAATACCGTATGCTAACAGATATATGGAATGTAAAAAAAAAAAAAGGTTCTGAAGAACCTAGGGGCAGGACAGGAATAAAGACGCAGACATAGAGAATGGACTTGAGGACACGGGGAGGGGGAAGGGTAAGCTGGGACAAAGTGAGAGAGTGGCATGGACATATATACACTACCAAATGTAAAACAGATAGCTAGTGGGAAGCAGCCGCATAGTATAGGGAGATCAGCTCGGTGCTTTGTGTCCACCTAGAGGGGTGGCATAGGGAGGGTGGGAGGGAGACGCAAGAGGGAGGAGATATGGGGATATATGTATATGTATAGCTGATTCACTTTGTTATACAGCAGAAACTAACACACCATTGTAAAGCAATTATACCCCAAAACAGATGTTAAAAAAAAAATTTAGTCATCTGACATGCACATGTGTGTGTATTCAGAAATATAAATTTGTATATTTAGAAATGTATATATAATTAGAGACATAATATATAAAGAAATCTGTGTTTAGAAATATTATATATATATGTGTATATATATATATATACATATGTACACATATATATATATATTTAGATTTTGGTAATAAAGTACCAGAGGTAATTTTAGAAAGAAAAGGAAACCACTCTTGGATGAATTGTGAGGTCGTAATATCTGAAGGAGGTATTGAGAGGGCTCCCAGGCGTCTCTTATTCATCCTCCAAGGGGGCTGCAATTCTATGCACTCTTCTCAGGGCCCCAGTTCACACCCCTGCCCTTCTCACTCTCAATAAGTGACTGTTGTTTATCAGAAGAACATTGAAACTATCCAGCAAGGATTCTGATCATATCACTCTCCTGCTTAATACCTGTTTGATGCCTTCCCTCAGGCCTGTCTCTGGCTTGCGTCCTGGCCTGGTGGCCCTGCACCTTTCCCTGGCTTCTGCACGCCTGTCATTGCTGCCCTCCAGCAGCCCCCTACCCCCCTGCCTATCTCAGGGCTGCTGCACTGTGTTCTCTCCTCCCGGATCCCTCAGACTTCTTCACCTGCTACTTCTTCCTCATCCTTCACAGAGCTGATAATCACATTCATGGTCAGGTTATTATTTTACATAAACCTTCCCCCCAGCACACACATATGCTCCAGGATCTTACAGCTTGAATTGTTCATTCTCTTCTGGATTTTCAGTGTCTATATTCTTCTTTCTTCTTCCTCTCAGCCTAAAAACATGCCTCTCCCTCCATTTAAAAAAAAAACAAAAAAATAAACAGAAAAAAACTTCTTTCAAATGTATATCCTTTTCCTAAAAGTGATGCTTCTAAGAAAAAAATCCTTGGGGCACTGCCATGCCACTTCCTCACTGCCACTCTCTCAGTACTCCCCAGGCTGGCTTCTGTGAACCTATTCTTGCAAAAGTGACCTACAACTCCTGTGATGGTTAATTTTATGTGGCAACTTGACTGGACCATGGGGTGCCCAGATATCTTATTAACGTTATTTCTGGATGTGCCTGTGAGGGGGTTCCTGGAAGAGATTAGCATCTGGATTGGTGGACTGAGTAAAGCAGATGGCCTGCCCAATGTAAGTGGGCATCACACAATGGGCTAAAGACTTGAATAGAACAAGAAGGTGGAGACAGATTGGATTCGCCCTCTCTGGCTGACTGCTTGAGCTGGGACATCCATCTCCTATGCCCTCAGCATCCCTGGTTGTCAGGCCTTCAGACACCCAGTGAAATCTACCCCAGCAGCCCCTGAGGCTCTTGGGTCTTCAAACTACACCACTGGCTCTCCTGGGTCTCCAGCTTGCAGACAACAGACCAGGGCACTTCTGTCTGCATAGTCACATGAGCCAATACCTTATAATAAATATAGATATAGATAACATATGGATATGTAGGTATCGATATATAACTGTATCTATTTCCATCTACATAGCTGTGCACATCATTATACACTGTATACACATATGTATATCATTATATACATAGCTCTATATACATACCTGTATATATATATATATATCTCCTATTGGTTCTGTTTCTCTGAAAAATCCTGACTAATATAACCTTCTAACTGCCAAATTCAGCCCTCACCTCACTTAGCATCTCTGTGGCATCTGAGACTGGTCATCTTCCTCTCCTATTTTTTTTTAATGGCACCATGGTCTTCCAATCTTGTACTACCTCTTTATGTTTTAAGATTTTTTTTTTTTTTTTTTTTTTTTTTGCAGTACGCGGGCCTCTCACTGTTGTGGCCTCTCCCGTTGCAGAGCACAGGCTCTGGACGCACAGGCTCAGTAGCCATGGCTCACGGACGCAGCCACTCCGCGGCATGTGGGATCTTCCTGGACCGGGGCATGAACCCGTGTCCCCTGCATCGGCAGGCGGACTCTCAACCACTGCGCCACCAGGGAAGCCCTAAGATTTTTTTTTTGATGTGGGCCTTTTTTTTTTTTTTAAGTCTTTATTGAATTTGTTACAATATTGCTTCTGTTTTATGTTTTGGTGTTTTGACCACAAGGCATGTAAGATCTCAGCTCCCCCACCAGGGGTTGAACCTGCACCCCCTGCATTGGAAGGTGAAGTCTTAACCACTGGCCCTCCAGGGAAGTCCCTCGTACTACCATTTTAGTCCTTTTCATTCTCATACATTGGTTTTTGTTTAGTTTGCTCCTTAATGCTGGTGTACCCACAGGATTTTTATCTTGACCTCTTTTTTCCCTTCTCCATATACTTTATCTGGGTGATTTCATCCATGATCCATGATGGCTTTACTATCTAGATGCTGATGATTCCCAAGCACATCTCCAGGGCAACCTCCTTCTGGCCTACAGATTCGCATGGTCAGCAGTTCTTTGAACATGTTCCCTGGGTACCTACTGAGTTCTCTTCCTCCCCCCTGGAGCACATATGCTCTCCTGGCCTCAGGAGGTATTGATTGAGCCAACTACCTTCTTGCCGTAGATGCCTGGTGCCAGTAATTCCCCCACTCCCCCAAGCCAGTCTTAACCAAGCTTCTGATTCTTGCGTGCCTCCCTGCTATCCTTTTTTGCTGCCCCATTCCCCCTGATTACAGCTTTCTTGCCTCCTCTAACTGCCCGGACCTGGCTGTCATGGCTGATCGGGAGTCTCATTGCTGGCCCTTGGCACACTTTGGACCTTCCTTGCCTTACTTATTGCTCTGTTCCCTTCCTTGTCTCATTGCCCAGCCTGAAAGTCATTACCTCATCCTCACTTAGGAGGAGTTAAGCAGCTGGCTGTTCCTGTTATCTAACTCTTTCTCTGCTCCAGCAGAAGTCCCAGATTGCAGGCATTACTGATTGCCACTTGATGCAAACTTTTAAAAAGCAAGGAGGTAGGAGGAGAGAGTGAAAATTATGCCAGAAATAAAATATTTTTAGGAATATTTTTCTTCCTGTGATGGTACTGGGTATGGGGAACATCGATGTAGTGAGTGAACTTTAGCAGAGGTGTCATTAGAAACCACTGTTCCGGCTGAGCTGGTCTCCAACTAGTTTCACTCAGCACTGCCACACACCAGAACCTGGCACAGGGGCCTGACCGATGCTCCTCAGTGGTCCTGTGCCAATTCCACCAACCTGGGCAGGAGGGTCCTCTTTATTCTTGGTAACATCCCTGGAGTTACTCCTAGACCCTGGGAGCCATCTCCAGTAAACCCTCTGCTTCCTTCTTTTTAGCAATATCCTACCCTCAATCCTCTTTTTAGCAGGGAGCTCGTTTCCTTCTCAGGAGCATTGCCTTCCTCTACCTATTCACCTTTTCTCCTGCTTCTTCACGCAGAATCAACTCCTCCCTTACTCCTCTAACACTTCCAAGAGAGATTGTGGGGAGAGGAGGTGGGTTTTGGAACAGGGAAGCAAGATGTATTGTCAGTTAGCCTGTTTAGTGCAGCAAAGAAAGGAAAGAAAACAGTTTAGTCTCTGTATTAAAGTTTTAAAGATTCTGATTTTGCCACTCTTGAAAATACCTTTCAGAAATGCATGCTGTCTAGGTATGCAATTTAAAAAGAATATATTTGAAAAAGAAGAACAAAGTCGGAGAACTAAGATTTCCTAATTCCAAAACTTACTACAAAAGCTACAGTAATCAAAGCAGTGTGGTTCTAGCAGAAAGACAGACATGTAGACCAAAAGAATAAAATAGAGAGTCGAAGATAAACCCTCGCATATATGGTCAGTTAAGTTTTGACAAGGATGCCAAGGCCACTCAATGGAGAAAGGATAATCTTTTCAACAAATGATGTTGGGAAAACTGGTTATCCACATGCAAAAGAATGAAGTTGGAGCCTGCCCTTGCAACATATACAATAATTAACTCAAAATGAGTTAAAGACTTAAACCTAAGAGATAAAACTATAAAACTCTTAGAAGAAAACAGGTACAAATCTTCATGACATCAGATTTGGCAATGATTTCTTAGATAAGGCAAGAAAAGAAAAAAAATAGATAAAATTGGGTCTATTCAAAATTAAAAACTTTTGTGCATCAAAGGGCACTATCAAGAAAGTGAAAAGATAGCCCACAGAATGGGATAATGTGTTTACAAAATCATATATCTGATAAGGGCTAAATTTCCAGAATATATTAAAAAGAACACTTACAATTCAACAACAACAAAACAACTCAATTCAAAAGTGGGCAAAAGATTTAAATAGACATTTCTCCAAAGATGAAATACAAATGGCCAGTAAGCATATGAAAAAATGCTCAACATCACTATCCGTCCGTTATGGAAATACTAATCAAAACCACAGTGAGATACCACTTATACCCATTAGGATGGCTATTATATAAAAGAATAAAATACGAAAACATCAGAAAATAACAAATGTTGGCAAGGATATGTAGAGATTGGAACTCTTGTGCATTGCTGGTGGGAATGTTTTCCATTATGGAAAACAGTATGGCAGTTCCCCAAAAAGTTAAACACAGGGTTACCCCACGATTCAGCAATTCCACTTCAGGGTATAGATCCAAAAGAATTAAAAGCAGGAATTCAAACAGATATTTGCACAACCATGTTCATAGCAGTATAATTTCTAATAGCCAAAAGATGGAAACAACTCAGATGTTATCATTGAATGAATGAATGAACAATATGTGGTATATGGACACAATGGAATGGTATTCTGTCTTGAAAAGGAAGACAATTCCAATACATGCTGTAATATGGATGGATGAACCTTGAAAACATTGCTAACTGAAACAAGCCAGTCACAAAGGATAAATATTGCCAAGAGTTGCAGGTAGGAGGGAATGGGAAATTATTGTTTCATAGGTAGAAAGTTTCTGTTGGGGATGATGAAAAGTTCTGAAAATGGGCCAGTGGTGATAGCTATGCAACATTGTGAGTGTGCTTAATGCTACTGTACACTTAAAAATAGTTAACATGGTAAATTTTACAACAATTTTCCAAAAAAATTTTAAGAATATATCCATGTATGAGAACATTCCTTCCAATGAGGTCAGAGTGAAGGATTAATAGAGAGATTTAGAATGCATAAATGAATGGAACGATAGAGAGATTTGGTTGCATTAAAGCAAATAGGCCTCGCTTCTCCATACCTGGGTGAGAAAAATGTTCACTGTAGCACAGAGAACTCATGCCTTTTCTTCATGTATGGGTTTCTTAATACCAGACGTTTGGTCTCAATCCTTCTTGGAACAAGGAAAGGAACACAGCAAACTCTCTCATCTGTAAAACGAGTAGGTTGAACTAGATAGATAAGCTCGAAGGTCCCTATCAGCTCTAGCGTTTTGCTACTCTCTGAAGTTGTAAAGCAGCAGCATGGCACAGTAAGAGGGCTTCTATAGATTCTTTCCTGGAAACAGAGCGGAAGTGAGTGAGTTCTCAAAAGAGTCTGAGCTGTGTGGCTTCGGGGCTTTGCAGACTCCCGGCAAACAGGCGCACTCCTAAGTGACTAAGGATGCTGGAGTGGCGCTAATGACGTGAGAAGTTGGAAAGTGAGTCTCACGGAACTTCATCCTGTAATGAAGTGTTTATGGCACATAAGTTAAACCCCAGACACAAATGATAAATGAGTAAGCTGAAGGGGAAATTTTGCTTAATAACATTACAGTGCATTAAAAATAAATAGTAAAACTTTAGACATTAAGGCTTCCATAGGGGTAATGAATCAATTCCTAAAATTCCAGTAAGTCAATTCCAAAATACATTCATTTAAAAAATGTATAATGGTATTATTAGGGGCCCCTCCTCCATAAGGTGATTACTTTGGGGGAAGGCCTGACTGCATTCTCTCCTGAAGTATGGCTGTGCTAATACTGATAGGATGATAAAGAATTAAACTTGCAGTTAATTAAATTTTAAAGAAAATAAGACACGGGGTCTAAGAAGCTGAAGTTTCCATTGAAAATGGATCATGGGGTCAAAACAGATAGCAGCCTTCACTAAGTATTTCTGTTTGCTTCTTGCCCTCCAGTGCAGAGTGATTTCAGAGCTGGCCCCCAGCAGTAAGGCACGGGGTGCATCCTTCCAAAAGTTCCATTGTTGTGTTCTTGAGGCAGCATATAGTAAGTATCAAATGGTCAAGGAGGTCAGAGGAAGAAACACTTATTGAGAGGAGATATTGGGAAAGCTGCATGGAAAAGGAGTCACTTAAATAACATTGCTTGAAAGCTCAGGTAATAGGGCCCCCTGCTCTGGGCCCCCAGTTTTAGAGGGGTCCCATTCCAGCTTTCCTTTGTCCAGGCCCTTCTCCAGGGAGTAAGGAATCCACAGACCCCAGAATTCCAGAAGCCCCTGCCCAAATGGCTCCAAGCTCAAGTGCAGGGCCTACCTTGGTCTCCTGGTGCAGCTGATTGCAGGAGTTTAGATGCTTGGACATGAGAGCTAGGACAGCTACATGGACACACACGAGGCAGGATGGAGCTGAGCGTGGGAAGAGAGGGCGAGGAGAGGTCGGAGGTCAAGTCTTTCCATGCCACCACGTTCTGGTAGGAAATGCAAGCAATCTGAGAACTGAAAGTTTGAACCCGGCCTTTTGGATGCTTATAAGTCATAATGACCACGGTAGGAGGGTAAAGCATATTTAACTCAATAGTTTGTTAGCTTGATATAATTCTGAAACATTTCAACATATGGTGTGTGGGTGTCCGTTTGCTCTCCTCCCCCAGGTCCCAAGAATCCGAGGGGTGCGCCTGCACTTCAAGTATGACTTGAAGGAAGGGTAGGAGTTGGAAAAGCGGAGAGGGGGAGAGCTTTCAGACGGGTGGGATGTAGAGAAGAAAACAGACTCCTAGTTTGACTCCCTCGGGATGTCACTTCTCCAGCTAAATATTGCTAAGTATTTTAATTAATTTCCATTATATTCTAGAATCAGTGTTCCCAAACTTCTCAACTATTCCTGACATTGCCACTTTCCAAGGCTTCTTTAGGTGCAGCACCCAGAACTGAGCACAGGGTGGGCAGAGCAGGACCTCGTCCTAAGGGCAGCGGACATTCCTCTTCACCCAGTCTCACATTGATGTTGCCGTCAACTCTAATCCCCACTTCATTTCCATGTCTTGTGGTTGAATCATGTTTTCCCTATTCTATTTTGTTCCAGTTACATTTTTAATGCGAGTCATATATTTTTCATTTATCTTTTATTTTTGTCTAGAACTCATCCATAAGCATTTCTTTTGGATCCTGAGTCTGTCTCCTGTAAAGTAGGAGAGGGTTTGAGAATATTAGGAAGCTGGTAAATTTCAAATTGCCTTTAAAAGAAAACCAAATTGGATGCTTCCGTCATCTCAAAGCTGCATGATTTTGCTTTAGAAGGGTCATGCCAACACTGATGGAGGAACCTATGTTCCATCCCGAGCCTGAGGGAGAACGCTAGCTTCACACAAACCTCGTAGTTTGAGTATTCAGGAGGTTTTCGTGGTTCAACTTCTCACCAAGCGTGTATAGAGCGAATGAGGGTCTGTCTTCCATTGGCGGAGACAGGGCACTCTCACTAGATGACCGTGTTGTGCGAGCACAGCCAGGACCTGGCTCCGCTGAGTGGCAGTGACTGTTGGAACCGACCCACCTGCAAGCGGAGCCACTCTAGGATTCTGGTATTCTTAAAATACCCGACAAGTGGCTTGCTGAGGCCGTGCTGTGGCTCTAGCACTATGCTAGGTATGGTAGAGGACAGAAAAGGAGGACAAGCACCTCTCTGCCCTCAAGAAGTTCACGGTCTACCTGAAGCCCGAGACCTGCCAGCAGGGCAGCCGTACAGCAGGCAGAGCGCCGTGTTCCACAGGCACCGTCACTTCGGTCTCTACAACAACCCCTCGAGTGAGGAGCCTATGGTTGGCAGCAAAATGCACCTCCTGCCCCCAGATGTCTACATTCTCATCCCTGAAACCCGTGAATGTTTTCTCACATGGCAAAAAGGCCTTTGCAGAGTGATTAAGGGTCTTGAGGAGATTATCCTGGGTGATCCAGGTGGGCCCAGTGTGAGTGCAAGGAAAACACTCTGTACAGGGGGAACTGGGTGAAGAGCTGGGCAACTACGCCCATGTCCCTTGGGGTACTTCATGGGGAAAGGGAACAGAATAGAATGGGAACTAGGATTTAATAGTGTGTGGCACTATTTGGGGCAAGCCTTTGTGTGGCAAGCATTCTGCTGGGCTCTTTGTATACGAGAGTTTCTTATTTGAACCACTAACGTGTGACATGGATACTACCATCCCCATTTAAAGGCAACAGGCTCAAAGCTTTGGTGTGAGATGTCCTAGTTAACAAGCTTATAACTTTGGAGCTGGGATTTGAACCTATGTGAATCTAACTTCAAGACCCATACTCTCTCCATACTGATCTCCTGTATAAGTGGAGGAAATACTCTGTCTTTTGGTTTTGACGTACCTCAAAAGGCTCCCTCGCGTGCCTACCTTGATTCTCAAACTGTTGCTGTTATGAGGATTCAGTTGTCCAGGACCTGAGGCGGGTAGGGCCCTTGGGCAGTAGGGCTGGCAAGGCCCCAGGAAGAGCGGCTGGGATTAGGGAACAGAGACTGGATCTCCCTGGGCCCACCTCTGGCCACCGGATTCTGGAAGACAAAGGGGGACTGGTTTAAAGGCACCTACAGAGCGGGTGTGGAGAGCACCAAAGACGTCTCTCTCCAGCTGCACAGCTTTCTCTCAGGTGAGCCCAGATCGCAGAACACACAGCTCAGCTAAAAAGTGCCTGCAGATGGGCCCGCCCACTTGGGATAAGTTTTCTCCTCAATCTCCTTGCAGTGATTAGCCATCTGCACTGGGCCTGCGCTTTCAAAACCCAATTCAAGTTTGGAGAGAAAGCACGTGCACGCAGCACCGGTTTTTGAAGATGTCGTCCAGCGGAGAGTGGTGTGAGCTCACTCGCCAGAGCGCTCATCAAGCTGTTGGGCTTCCCTGGAGCTGCAGGTAGAGAACCCCAGCCCAGGATCCTGCCGTCACTCAGGGAATCCCCCTACCCCCAGGGCAGGCATCCTTCTATGGCATTTCCAGCAGAGAACCCTGACCGGACAGTTACAGAACATCCTAAGAGACGGATTCCACTATTGGATGGAACTGTTGGAAGTTCTGCTTCACATATGCTGAGACTACTGTTACCTCGTACACAAAAGTATGAGTTATTATTAAATTTGAAAATAAGAAAAGTACCTGAAGATATATTAACTACATACCAATTTATCTAAATGTGGAGAGACACCATGACCTTTTTGTTTTAGAAATTGTTAGAAACTTTCTCTAAGTGACATTCAAATAATTTATACTGCGAAGGATAATTTGAACCCTTCCTTGTTTTCAGAAGGCATTTTGTATCCGAAAGGACATCAGTGATGCTGGGGCCCTGTCTCATTTTAATGGCAAAGTAATTCTCTGTACAAATGCACTGAGTCTTCTAACATAATTAGGATCAATGATCGTCAAGACAGTTTCCATTGGTATCACACAACCACGTTGAAATAGCATATTTTCAGCTTTAGCATGTAAAAATTTTGTTCCATTTGAGCCAGAAAGAATTTCAATATATACACTAGTACTCAAAAAAAAAAAAAAAAAAAAAATAGGGCTTCCCTGGTGGCACAGTGGTTGGGAGTCTGCCTGCCAATGCAGGGGACACGGGTTTGTGCCCCGGTCCAGGAAGATCCCACGTGCCGCGGAGCGGCTGGGCCCGTGAGCCATGGCCGCTGAGCCTGCGCATCCGGAGCCTGTGCTCCGCAACGGGAGAGGCCACAACAGTGAGAGGCCCGCGTACCGCAAAAAAAAAAAAAAAAAAAAAAAATACACCATAGGATCAATATAATCATGGATTTCTCTGCAAATTACCATCCCCATTAGATGATTTCAGAAACCAAAGTGAACAGTTAAATAAAGCAAGAAAATTTATAAGCAGAAGAGATTATTGAAAATAAGTAAAAGCTAATAGCTATCGAGTGCCTATCATGTGCCAGGCAGTGTTCACACTTAAGTTTTCACCTCTACAATTCGGCAAGGTTGATTTCACCCTTATTTTACAGATGAAAAAAAATAAAAGAGGCTTAAAGAGTTTAAACGACTTGCCCAAGATCACATAATTAGTGCTGCCGCTGTAACCTGATCCCAGATCTCTCAGAGCTAAGGGTCCACATCCTTGCCACTGTTGAAGCTATACCTCTCATATGGGGAGGGAACAATACACACGGTGAAATAAGAAGCGACTGGCTATATTCAATATCCTGAGATAAACCATAAGGGGAAATAATATTAAAAAGAATGTATATATATGCGTGACTGAATCGCTTTGCTGTACAGCAGAAATTAACACATTATAAACCAACTATACTTCAATTAAAAAAAAAAGCAATCAGGACGTGAGTCACCTGCAGCAGGAAATGCAAAACAACAGAGGCTTCAGTAATGCAGGAGTTTTATTTCTCTTGAATGCAGAAGGAGGTTGTCTGGGGCTTATAGGGTCCCTCTACATGTCAAGGATGGAAGCTCCTGGGCTTCAGTTTCTCTGCCCTGTGAGGATTCATGGTCCCAGACAGGGGTAGAGCGCCAACCATTACCTACCCGTTCACTGAAGCTGGCGGAGGAAGGAATAAGGACATCCCACACATCTTTCAGGACATGTCCCCAAAGTTGCTCAGATCACTGACCAGAACTTACAGACTCCTAGCTGCAAGGGAGGCTAGGAAGGTAAAATTTTAGGTGGCTTTGTGCCCAATCAAAAATCAGAATTATAAGGAAGAAGGGGAGAATGAATATTGAGAGAAACAAGTAACAGCCTCTGCCACAGTGAGCTTATGGAATATGCTAGGAATAAAATGTAGACCTGAAAACCTTTTTCTCCCCTTTCGTGCAAGTGTATTTTCTATTAACAAAAAATGGAACATTAATTTGTATTTCTCTGGATATTTGAAGTATTTCATGAAAACATGTTAGTAGAGTGATAAACCCTCATTACCCACCACCCAGAATTAATGCTAACATCTTCCTTCAGATCTTAATTAGAAGTCTTGCCTCAGATAAGGCCCCTTTGCTGCCACGCCCCCATTCCACCCCTCTCCCTCCGTTTCCAGAGGCAACTACTTTTCTGAATGATGTGTTTCCCATTGATGGTTCTATATTTTCTCTCTATAAATAACAACAGTTACTTTAAAAAAACTATATATAAGTGGCATACATGTCACCTTCTGACAGCTTGTTTTCATTCAGTATTTTTTTAAGGCTAGCCATTGGTATTACATATCCAGTTCACTCATTTGAACTGCTTGTTTGCCATCTTACTGTCCATTATACAATTTATCCACTTTCTTGTTCACGGAGATTTAGGGTCCATCTCCAACTTTTCCCAGATACAAGCAATTCAGCTGTGATCAGCCACTAAGTCTCCTTGGCCACATGCGCCTGGATTCCTGAGAGCACTGCTTCTCAAGATGCAAGAAGCATGCGAGTCACCTGAGAAGTCTTGTTAATTGCAAATTCTCACCCAGCAGGTCAGGAGTGGGACCTGGGTGACAGTCCTCAGGTAGAGCCCATGCTGTGCCTCTGCAGACACTGTGAGACTCTAGTATACCCCTGGAGTTGTCAGGTCAGGGGGTACGTCTTCAACTTTCATAGCCACCATCAAACTGAAGCAATTGTTCCCATTTCTCCATTCTCACCAACACTTGATCTTGTGAGACTTTTTGCCTTTTGCCAATCTGAAAACATGAAACAACTAAGTCATATTTCCCTGATTATCAGTGACAATGATCACCTTTTCATACTGTTTTGACTATTCAAGCTTTTTCTGTTCATATATTTTACCCATTTTTCTAATGCAGCGGTTCTGAGCGTGGTCTGAGGACCCTGGGAGATCCACAAGGTCCTTCTTTTTCCAATTTCCTATCCACATGAGGCTCAATTTTCTTCACATACTTTAACCAAAACATACAGCAACAGACTGACTGAAGAAGCAGCTATCAGAATCCAGCTGTCTTCTATTGAGCCAGACATTAAAGAGATTTTCAGAAATGTAAAACAAATGCCTCTCTTCTCATTAAACTTTCATTTTGAAAAAGTTATTTTCCATAAATGTTATTTAACATGTATTATTTTAAATAAGGTAATACTTCAAAAATTCCTCTATTTTCATTTCTAATAGAGTAAATATCAGTAGATATAAACTACATACACAAAACCACTTTGGGGTTCTCAATTTTTGAGACTGTAAAGGGATCTTGATGCCAAAAAGTTTGAGAACTGCTTGGTATTAATGCATAACTGTCAATTGCTCACTGATTTATAGGAGGTTCTTTTGTCGTTTAATGTATTCTGGATACTAATCCTTTGTCAGTTACATGTATCAAAACATTTTCTCCCAGTCTGAGGCTTGTCTTTTTACTTATGTTGCCTATTGTTCTGCAAAAGTTTTCATTTTGATGCCATCCTATTTTCCTATAGTGCTATGCTTTTGATAAGGATACTGTTCCTATTTTGAAATAGGGAAGGTCTCACTGGGCTTTATGGAGAACCCTAGCTTTGGTACCACTGAATGAATTGTGGAGGAATAAACGGGATTTCCCCTAACCCTCTCCTTCCAGAACCCTCAAGCTATGCACCTTCTACACTTGAGCTAACTTCAATCAAGATGGTAGTTACCACTGAGCTTTAATGAGATTAACGTAAAATATGTGCTCATGTATTTTTGAATATTCTGCTCTGCCTCAGACAAACAAAATCGAACGTCTGTGATCCACCAAAAATAACATTTTACCCTTGCCATAACATATGTTTCTGTTTTCCTCTTCAGAAGTAGATTGGAAAGGAAATTCCCATAAAACTTAAAGCGCATTCAATTCAGCACATACAGTTCTATCTGCAAATATTTTAACTGAAAAAGATTTAACTCATCTAAATTCAATAACATTGTGTATAAAGCTTTTGTATTTAAAAAACGTTTTCATATGTAGTATTTTATTTGATCGTCATAATCCTGGGTGATAAACGGAGACAATATTATTATGCTAACAACTGTGTTAGAGATAAGGAAAACGAAGTTCAGAGAAGTTAAATGACTTATCAGCATCACACACAGGATTAGAACTGAAATCTAATTTCTGATCACAACTGATGAAGATCTCTTAAAAAGTATGGATGACTTTTGTCAATGAGAATAAAAGTGACAAGAAACCCCAATCAATCCTCACATGTAGCAGGAATAAATTTAAATATGCCTGCATGGTTGGTACAAGGGAAAGCAAGGAAGGTCTGAAGGGCATTTGCAGGACATTCTCTACCTTTCAAGATGACTTCCTATATTTTACTGAACAATAATAACGTGACTAATATGCCCTCCCATTCATTAATATTCCTAATTATGGCCAATTCATCTAGTTCAAATTAGAGGAAGGTGGTGAGTGTTCAGATGAAGCCTGGGAGGAAAAGACCAAAGACAGAAAACTGGCTGGCATTTCCCCTGAAGGGACCAAGAAAGGGGGGAAAACAATTAGGAGGAATTAGCAATAGAAGTTAGAAAGGGAAGAAGGTAAAGAAAATAAACATCTATCTAAATGAAAAAGAAACAAACTAAAAATTAAGCTACAAATGCATATTTTCAAGTCCATCTCACAGAATGATCCGCATCATCAATACTATCCATGAAGCTTTCAGAAAAGACCTTGCCCTCGGGGACCCTGTGTTTTAGAACTTATGCATAACTGAAGATTGTTTCATTTGAAGATCAAGGATATAAGGAGAGAAATAACTTCACTGAACAGCAAGTACTTATTTCAAGCTAGTGAGTTCAAAGTTACTTTCAAGACCAACAAAAGCATTGCCTATTTAATCCACCCTAAAACCTGACTCATCACTGATCCATATACTTGACCACACTCACTTATAAAGATTCTCTGTATTTCTTTTTTCATCTTTGCTACAGAGTAGACAATCTAGGGCATAAATATCAGCCCTAGTGAAAAATCTTTCATTAAAAAAGTTTCTCTCTTGGGGCTTCCCTGGTGATGCAGTGGTTGAGAGTCCACCTGCCAATGCAGGGGACACGGGTTCGTGCCCCGGTCCGGGAAGATCCCACATGCCGCGGAGCGGCTGGGCCCATGAGCCTGCGCGTCTGAAGCCTGTGCTCCGCAATGGGAGAGGCCACAACAGTGAGAGGCCCGCATACAGCAAAAAAAAAAAAAAAGGAAAACTTTCTCTCCACTGAATGATGGAAAAAACAAAAGAACTTCTGAAAATAGTGAAAAAACCCAAGGCAGAATACCCCTTGTTAAATAGAATAAATTCTGAACCATCTGCTACCTTGATCAATCATGCTTTACAGCTGTCCCTATGCCTAAGGAGGACACACCCTATAAATTTGTTCCATCTCCATGAGCCAAATCAGAGTGAAAAACCAAAAGATATATCTTATTGATAATTACCAGTAAAATCTCAAGTTAAATCAATATAATTATACCTTGAAGAGATACTATTCTTGAAAAACAACCATATATGTTCAATTAGTTTCTACTTATCATTGTCCTTGAGGGGAAAAAAAATGCAGTAATTAACAACAGGTTATTTAGAAGTAGTTTTAAAATCAGAACTGGAATCATGGTATCAGGTGGAAAAAATCCATGACGATTTTAAAATGATCTGAGTCTTCAACAGATCATGAAGCATAACCAAACACAAAACCACTGAATCATATAAAAATGCTTATCATATAAAAATACTTTCACTTAATGTGAAATTCACAAAATAAAACAGAAAGGAGCATTTGTACGTGTTAAAATAATTTAATTCTCTCTGTACATTTCTGTCCACATGAGCCAAGAGAAGTCAAGAATGCATACTTTACAATATTTACCTGTTCTGAGACATTCAAGTCAATTCAGATGGCAAAAGTAGAATTCAATCACCAATGAAATGTTTAAAAAATATATATTAAACAAAAAAACGTTTCTACAAGATAAAAATAATCTCCCACAATGCAATAAATTGCAGATGACTGAAATTTTAACTCTTTAGATGATTTCAGTTCAGTTTTTGGTGTCAAAATCTAGAGACAATCAAAAAGAAAAAGCATTGGCAGGATTTCTATCTGTTTTTACGTTTCTCTTTTTTGCTTCGACTATCTGTTACACTGTTTAAAGATGATGATGAAGGTGCTCTTGCATGACCTGTGGCCTTTAGATGGTCAAAAAGTTTATTCCGTGATGGAAATTCACTATGGCAGGTTGTACAGCTGATAAGAACATCACTCTGAGAAGGGGAAAAAAAAAAAAGAAAAAACAACATAAAAAAATAAACAAAAGCAAGTATTATTATCTGAGATCAGTGTTTTCACGTTGAGATTAAATATCAAACAACTGCAAAATAAAGACCTTGTAACACAATGGACAGCTACTAAGACAGGCTCAACAGAGGCAGTTGTTCTTGGAAGTCGAGTTCCATTAAACAACACCATCAACTTTAAGGGTCCTGAGACATTCAACAGGACATACCACATGGATAAGGCTTTGGATTTCAGAGTAATGGAAAATAGAACAATAACTGTTCTGGTACAATCTGATATGTCCAGTGTGCTTCTGCTTACTTTAAAGAAAAAAATGTCAGCGGCACATACATAAATTCTACGTTCAAGGAAAACTGTTGATGGATCCACATCTATGCAGCAGGTGCAGAAGGGCTCACCAGATACACACGTAACGTCTTCAGAATTAGAATTAAGATTATACTGCTTAAACAACAAGGTCCACTGAAGAGCTGTCAATATTATTTTGACCTACCACTGTCTGTAGTTCAGCAGGCACTCTGACAGATTTTTTAGTATCTTTGGCTTTCTTTCCTTTGGGTTTAGAAACACTGGAAAATAAATGAAAGGATTCAGTATAATCCAATAATAATGTACCCCTTTTAACTGTCACCTTGCTCCCAAGAAGACTCAAAAGAGTGACATGCATTTTAAAGGCTAATTCATTCATTTTAATGGCCAAGTAAATTAATTTTCACATCTCAAATGAACAGCTTTAAAAAACAACTTTAGAGATCATCAGATATCAAATTTGACACAAAAACGAAGGAATTTACTTAAAAGTTGAAACACAAGCTAAAACAAGAATACTAAAATAGCTCCGAACTTTTATATGGTGTATTTCTGTAAAAAAGCTAATTAATACTCCATTTACTGAAGCAAACCATCTTCACGGCCAACCAGTAGTACTCACAAATAATCTATGACATTAAGTGTGTGTTTCCCCAAAGACACAACTTGTTAAACCTGATCCAGTTGATGACAAACATTTCATCAGTTCCACAGTGAAATGAGAAAAACACTGTAATGCATTTTTTATAGAATTACATTTGTTAAATGTAAAGAATTTTCTTTTATTAAGATTTTGTCCTTTCTGCTGATCTGTGGTGTTTTCTCCCCTGTATTCTATAACCCAGAAATTGCCAGCCAGTATAGTCAGTTTCCTCCTGTTCTGCTTTAACTCCACAACATCCCTCTGGCTTAATCTGTATGAATTTTCATTTTCCTTAGTCCTCTCATACTTTTTCCCTCATTTGTGCTGACCAAATTCTTAGGGTAAAATCTGAGCACAACCGAATTTACAGACCAGAGGGAATGGGTTATAACCAATGAGTTATAATGCTGCCAAGCACTTGAGTATTCCATTCTTCGAGCGGAACCCAGGAGTCTGTTTTAAGTTAAATGGCCTACACATTCACCCGATGCTGATTAGGAGTACAGCACAGCATTATGCAGTATTCAGCCAGGTTTGAAAGCATCAAGAAAAAGACACAATGACATAAAAGGCAACAGATTAACATTTACTAATTTACAGAATATCATCACAGATAGGCCACAAATATATCCAAGAAAATTCAGGATAATATTCCCAAAGAACAATCCACCTTATTATGAAAGGCAGCAGCTACATCTCTGAAGCTAATATCTAAGACGTTATCTTTAAAAAGTACTCTAGAGAGGATATAATGTACAGCATATGAATATACTCAATAATACTGCCATAACTTTGTATGGCGACAGACGGTTCCTAGACCTGCTGTGGTGATCAGTTAATGTAATGTATATAAATGTCAAATCACTATGTTGTATACCTGACACTAAAATAACATTGTATGTTAACTATATTTCAATAAAACAATAAAAAGGAAAAAATAAAAAAATAAAAATGTGCCCTAGATACACACATGTTTTAGGTAGCTAGTAGCATCCACGCACTGCAGAGCAGCAGCAGAGGGGTCCCGCAGAAAGGGGGTCTGGACACCTGCCGGTGGGGGCGGGCTATCTATCCCAGCCCCGTCACTCCTCAGCAGTGAAGACACCATTTGAATTCTCTGACTCTTTTTCTCACATCATTAAGTGAGAAAGCTGAACTTCACTACTTCACTAGTAGTCGCGAAAGTCTGAGTTTGAGCAATAACCCTTTTTCCTCCCTCAAATGAATCCCACGTGGAGGTACTGTGGAAAATGAATGAAAATACTTTAGCTCTATGTGACGGAGGTGTTCAAGGGCCTGGAGCCCCACTTCTGGCCCATCCCTCATACACCCAAGCAGCCTCTGAGGGACCTTCACAGGATGCTTGGGCCCCATGGAGCTAGCTGAACTGGGTCCTTCAAGTAGTCAGGCAGATGGGATTAAATGACGACTTTCCCACTTACCAGCTTTTGTTCTGGGGCAAGTCATTTAACCCAGACTCAGTTTCCTCATGTTTAACATGGGAACACACACCAAGCATCAGAGCAGTGTGTAACCTCCCCTTCCAGCTTTCCACTGTCCAACGTCTTCCAAGGCAGGCATCCAGGTTACCCGTTTATGGAGCTCCTTGTTCTCCTTTTCCTACAGCTCCAGGCCTACTCTAGGCTTCCATGGCATTTCTCTCCTCATTTATGGCACCTAAATCCCACACCCCTCACTGTTACTCCAGCGTTGAGCATTTTCAACTCAGGCTTCCACCTCACTCTGTCATTTGAACTCTTTTTTCATGGTCCTGTGACAGGAACCTGCGGTTGCCTACCGTTCAGATCTTTCCTCAAGGAATAAGAAATTATTCCGCTCCAGAGGAACAGAGGAGGATGGGAGCGAGAAAGTCAGACAAGGAGAGGAGGGGGAAAAGGAATGCCACCTGCCCTGAGCGAGACCTTCCCCTGGCCAGCCGCTGTGGCCTGTGCAGCACCAGGACTCCTGGGCCTCTAGAGCACGAGGGCCCCAAGCTGTGCACATATGCCCTGACGACCTGCACGGGGGCTGAAGGCAGGATGCCTGGCCCGAGCATGGAGGTTTGGTCAGTGATACTCAGGCGAATGGGGCACAGTCTGGTCTGTAGTCTTGTTCTCAGGCAAGTGCCAAGGATTACTGACCCTGGGCAAAATAAGAACCTGAGCAGGATAAAGGGAACAAAAACTGGGTCCACGTGACTCCTTTCTGCTTTGGGCCATGTTGCTGCAATGTCTGAGCACACTGTCTAGCATTCTCCCTCCAACACCATCCTCTGTAAACGTACGTGTGTAGGTGTAAATCACAGATACATCTGACTCGTGGCGTCCATCATGGGAAAGGGGGTTTTATTTGATAGATGAAAAGCCATCCTCACCACCAGCATTAAGTAATTAGAAAACAACAAGCAACTCTGACTTACTTACCTTTTATCTTCACTTTTGGGGTCATCACACCGTTCCACAGTCTCTGTAACACTGACATTTTCCTGGGGACTATCTTCCAATCCTTTGGCACTGCCTTGATTTAGGCTGTTATCTTCTGGATCAACCTTTACTGCTTCTCCAGTTCCATTTTCATTGAAATTATCATCATAATTCTAGGTAAGAAAACATGTGTGCCATTACAAAACAAATAATATACTACTACTGGCTTTTTATGTTATGTTGCCAAATAGTGACAATAAACAATGGTAATGTGCTGTACACTCTGGTAGGAGGATATCTTCAGGAAATAAAAAGGAGAGGCAGGGGCTTCCCTGGTGGCGCAGTGGTTGAGAGTCTGCCTGCAGATGCAGGGGACGCGGGTTCGTACCCCAGTCCGGGAGGATCCCACATGCTGCGGAGCGGCTGGGCCTGTGAGCTATGGCCGCTGAGCCTGCGTGTCTGGAGCCTGTGCTCCGCAATGGGAGCGGCCACAACAGTGAGAGGCCCGTGTACCGCAAGAAAAGAAAAGGAAAAAAAAAAAAGGAGAGGCAGACAATAACTTAAGAACATGAATGCCCATTACAGAAATATTAAATTAGGGAAAATTGGAAACAATCCAAATATTCAATAAGTGAATGGTTGAATATATGAAGGAAAATTATAGAGCTCTTAAAAATCATGTTTCCAAAGATATTGATTCAATTATGTGAAAAAATAGAACATATTAGCAAAAACGGTAGAGAGAAAATTATATATGACCTCTAATCACAACTCAATTCAACATTAAGTAATATCTATAGACAGAATTAGGGATGATATTTATACTCGTCCGTATTTTCCAAATGATCTGCAACGAGCAACTATTTTACAATCAGGAAAAAAAGAAAACACCACCAAACAGGCATGATAAAAGAAAAAACACCTGACTAACACATCTTCGCTAAATACAACTGATTTGTTTTTGTCTCAGGTAACATTTTGCCATGTCTGCTTTCTCCCTCTCTTCTTCCCATGTTCCTTCTCTCTGCACCCACCCTCCAACTATGAAAGCAAGCTGCAGGTAGATCTCACGTATCTCCTAAGAACAGAAACACTCTCCTACATAACCACAATTCCCTCTTCACACTCAAGAATTTAACACTGACATTATCTGTTACACAATCCATATCCACATTCCAGTAATGTCCTTTTTTGTAACCCCTGCATTATAGTAGATATAATCCAGGACCAATGTTGCATTTAGTTGTCAGATCTCTTTAATCACCTTTATTCCAGAACAGTACCCCCCCTCCATTTTTTTGGTCTTTCATGATATTGACAATTTGATGGCTGCTTTGTAGCACGTCCCATAGTTTGACTTTAATTACTTCCTCGTGATTAGATTCAGGTTAAACATTTCTAGCAGGAATATCATAAAGATAATTCTGTGTCCTCAATACATTATATCAGGAAGCAAAATGTCAGTTCCCATTTTTCAGTGATTAAAGTTTCATCATTTGATTAAGATGGTATTGCCAGATTTTTCTACTGTTAGTACCTTTTTCTTTTTTTAATATGTGCAGAGTGTTACTTTGAGATTGTGTCAATATCCTGTTCCCTAATAACTATTCACCCAATGGATCTGGCATCTACTGATGATTCTTATGTGAACCATTTATTACACTGGTGGATACAGAACAGTGATGTTTTCTGCTTCTATTAGTCCTACCATTTGCATTTGTGTTAATTCATATTCTTGGAATGAAGCATTCCCATCTGCTTCCTTTCTCCAACTCTCTCTTTTTCTAGGCTCAATATAGATACACGATTTTTTTTTAATAAAATAAATGTCTAAAAATCTATGACCACTATTCTTTTTGATGACTCAAATTTTCCCATATTCGGCAGGCCCTTAAGCTGACTCCTGGGTACTTCTGACTTATCCCCGTCAATTTTTGAATACCCCTTATATTTCTAGCATAGATAATGCAGGCTCACCTTGTATTTTCCCTGTTTCAGCCCTACAATCAGCCATTTCTCCAAGGACCAAACCCTGACTCCTTTTACTGGGGAAGGGGATTTAGAGACAAAGATGTGTGAACTACATATGCTCATTGCTACTGGGTATCACTGCTTCTGGGCCCTCAGTGTATACTGCTCATGCATGTATTATTTATTTTTTTATATCACGAGCTCATACTGATACCCCCAATTCCAGTCCAACATTAGTGTTCTTCCTCTCTCTTTCCCTCAATTGATACCTGTATTTCCCTTCTCCCACAAGAGAATATGGTTCCCAACAACATTAGTATATTTGCTCTATCCTACAATACACATAAGATAGTTTCAGAAATACCACACCAATACCACCAAAATATCCCCTAAGTAAAGCTCAAGATTTCTTCTTTTAGAGTTAATTCTGTCTTTAGAGCATGTCCCAAGGATGGTGTTCAGAGCAGCACATTCTAAACTTTTTTGCGTTAATTCTTCCTTGCTGTCAACAAGGGGGTTTTGTTTGTTTACGTTCAATTTCAGCTTTGGGGGTTTTCTTTTACAATCCTTGCTGGCTTATGCAAATTTTTCTGACAATACAGAAAACTCCCAATCTGAAGTTTCATGAGTCTCAGTATCTGCTGCTTCCTGCTCTTTTACCTACCCGTACGTGTCTCCACACTACCCTCCCCTTCAAAAAGAGCTTAGAAAATATCCAGGGAAAGTGCTACATAAAACTTGATCTGAATTGGGGCTGTCTCCCTGATATAATTAGAAACCATAAACAAGAGGTATCATCAAGGAATACATATAGCTTTGGAGGGAAAAAATGGGCTGGTAAACAGAAGCATTTTCCTTGGTAAGAGAATACAAATACATGTGCTTATTGTTGCAATCTTTAGGACCTATCAGGTATAAGTCCCTCTCCATTCCATTTTGTCTTCACTCCAGTGGTTCTGACACACAAGAGAGAAAGTGTTCTAAACAAATGACTACAGAGTCTTTGGGTGGAAGATGATATGAGTCATTTTATAAAAGGAACATATAATTTGCTATGTGGTTTTGTAACTGAGACAAAAAGTTCCAAGTCACAATTTTAATAGTGATTAACTCATGTGTCATGTATCATTTTGGAATATGAAAGACAAAATTATCAAACATATTATAGACATTTGGATAAATAAGCCAAATCTGAAGATTTATGAAAAATTATTAGTGTATTACCTAAGTTTTCTTAAAAATATGTCCAATTTTTAAAAAGAGCTACATTTAACATTTAATACTTAATATAAGCAAATACAATTAGATTATATTAAAATAGCACAGAAATCAATTCCATTCCCTGTAGAACTACCAAATACCCTTAGTAAAATGGGCAAGTTCATTTTGTTTTTAGAGATTCAAAAAATCCACAAGACTGTGTTATACATATAACAACACAATACCCTTTTATTTAATAATAATTCTTAAGATTAGAGGTTAAGTTTGGACCCCCCAGTATGAAATATTTAAACTTGAAAAAACATTTTTTTTCAAGAATCACAATCATTACAAGTTTCTAAGCAAATGCTCCTTTTTTTAACCACTTTTTTCAATGAAGTATAGTTAATTTACAATGTTGTATTAGTTTCAGGTGTGCAGTAAAGTGATTCAGTTACACACATATATATATTATTTTTCAGATTCTTTTCCATTATACGTTATTACAAGATATTGAATATAGTTCCCCATGCTATACAGTAGGTCCCTGTTGGCTATCTGTTTTATATATAGTACTGTGTACATGTTAATCCCAAACTCCTAATTTGCCTCACCCCCACCACCACTATCCCCTTTGGTAACCATAAGTTTGTTCTCTATGTCTGTGACTCTATTTCTGTTTTGTAAGTAAGTTCATTTGTATCATTTTTTTCGATTCCACAAATAGGTGGTATTTTATGATATTTGTCTTTGTCCGACTTACTTCACTTAATATGATAATCTCTAAGTCCATTCTTGTTGCCGCAAATGGCATTATTTCACTCCTTTTTTATGGCTGAGTAATATTTCATTGTGTATATATACTGCACCTTCTTTATCCACTCATCTGCTGATGGACAATTAGGCTGCTTCCATGTCTTGGCTATTGTAAACAGTGCTTCTATGAACACTGGGGTGTATGTATCTTTTCAAATTAGAGTTTTCTCCAGACACATGCCCAGGAGTGGGTAAGCAAATGTTCCCTTTCCGAAATTTCATGCATTATTACAACGATCAATCCCCAGATTTTCATATATTTCTGAGTTGAACTGTTATATTGATTTAAAAATCTTGTCATCACATGTGTCCAAATATTTTTTTAATATGGTCCCCTCAGCTAATCTGTATTATGGGAATTCCACATGCCAAATTTTTAAACACACAGACAACAATAACTAGGTAAATTGGCCACATATATATGAGGTAAAGCACTGAAAAACCAAAATATTTTCGACTCCTTTTAATCTGTTTTACAATCAACATGAAATTAGGGAGCGACAGTCCCTCTCCTTAACACAGATTATACTGAATAAACAAGAGCACTCCAACTTTACATCTGATATTAAATGTTAATAAAACTTTTTCAACATACCTGTGCTGGTTTCTGTTTCTTTTTCTTCTGTTTTTTAGAAAGTCTAAGAACAAATATAAATCAAAACGTCAAATACTTGACTAAGTGGAAAGAAAATATACTGAAATACTAGTGATACAAACAGAAATAAGATATTAAAACATATTTAATATCATAAAGCATTAAAATAAAAATATCCACATTGTCATTTTAGAAAAATGTAACAGTGGTTCAATTGATAGTAGTTAGCATATCAATTACCCAGTTATAAAACCGATTTTAATAGTCATAATATAGTCTATAAAAATTATATCTGACATCATGTCTTTAACCATTTCAATACTATAAAGTTCTCTTAACTAGAAGAAACACAGAAAATATTAGCATAACAGAATAACTTCTTTGAGATAACACAGCACTTAAATGCAATCTCTAGTGTGCTAAGTAGGTGTAGTGACATTTTTAGAAGTACTTTTGTTTTGGTGCATCCTCCATTTCTTCCTCAGAATTGGCATCCAGACTGTTTTCATCAGTTTGAGGTCCTGAAAAATTTGCTTCCTCCTCCTCCAACTGTTGTTTTAACAAGGCAACCACTTCCCGATGCTTCTTTGATTTTTCATGATTCCTCATGCTGAAAGAACAAGCTGGTATGAGTGACTGCAACGGGATTAATTCACAAGAGTAGTTTACCTCCTTTTGCTTTTTTCCAGAGGGGTCTCCCTTCTCACTGCCACTACCCTAAATGTAAACTAAGACACACCTCTACCCTTCTGTGTGAAACTCCATAAGCAATGTCTAGTTCAGTGCCCCCATGGGCAACTAAATAACACTTCACAAAATAGAACTGACAACACTTAAGCTATGAGAGTTATATAAACTAAAAAGTAGAAAACTCGTGTCACCACTTTATCTCATCCTGTTCAGATCTGGATTTTTCTAGTTGGGGTTGCCTACTTTTCATTCCCACTAAAATTCTCTCCTTAAGACCGAGGTTCCTTAGAGAAATTGGAACATCTTGTGCCAGAAAGTGAGTGCTCAAAAATATGGCTGGGACATGTCAGAAGGACACAGGAGCCACGTTGAAGGAATTCTCACTAACCACATCTGGGAAATTTGAGCATGAGAAGGGCAACAATGAATTTTAAAGCACTGAAAAGAAATTCATACTGACAACAGACAGGTAAATGTTCTTGTGCACAGCAGAAGGTCAAATGATGACTTATGATGTAGGAGCACTGGCACTGGAAAAGCCTCGTTTTGAAATGATTATAGATAAGATTGGTACAAGCTGAAACCATCAGTGGGTGCTAAATCCAGGAAGGAAATTTTGATGAAGAGAAAGATATTTGCATGGCTTTAAAGTGTCTCCCCGCATATTAAACACGCTGCAACGGAAAAAATACTAACTATACAGTGGAAAAACAAGACAACACCTTGACTGGATGATCAAAATGATCACCACCAATGAGGGGCAGACAGACTTCTGTCCTTCCAGATAGAAACCCTGAGAGCAACACATGCTTACACAGTACTCCAGCTAGGAATGCACAACCTGAATCTAATCATGAGGAAATGGACACACCCAAATGAGAAATAGTCTGTTTCTAAAAAACATTTTAAAGGTCAGTTCTCTTCCAAAATGTCAATGGCACAGAAACGGGAACTGGTCCAGATTAAATGAGACTAAATAAATAAATGCAATACATGATCCTAGACGAGATCCTGTACTGAAGTTGGGAAAATGCTACATAGGACATTAATACAGGATCAACTGACAAAAGCGAAATATAGGCAGCAAATGGAATAAAAGTACTACATCAACGTTATAAATTTCCTGAAGTTGACGGCTGTGATTATGTAGAAGAATGTCCTTATTCTTAAGGAATATATACTGAAGTGTTCAGAGGTAAAGGAGCACTATGTATGTAACTTACTCTCAGATTGTTCAGAAAGAACCTTGTCTGTGTGTGTGGAGAGAGAACGAGCACGTGCAAATGGGGCAAAACGTGAGCAACAGGTGAACCGGGCGCTCTACAGTCTATTCATGCAACTTGTCGGTAAGTTTGACGTCCTTTCCAAATACAAAAGCTACTTTTAAAGCCTCCTTCATCGTTGCTTTTGTTTCCTTGCTTGTTTCTGCCCGCCTTGCGCCACTCCTCTGGCTACGCTATCGCTCTTCCCTGGGGTTACACAGTGATGCCACTCAGAACTCCCAAGCTCCATTTCCATCCTTTGCCTCCTCCTTCTTTACTGCACGTGTTTTGCTTCTTTTCCCCTTGCTAATTCTACTCTCATCTTTTCCCAGATTCTAGCCGGCCCCTCCCCGCCTGCCTTATGATAGTATCCTTTCTAATACTGCTCTCTTCGTGACTGTTCCCCTAAGATAAAGTTCTTCGACTTCAGCAACTATACTACAGGCAGGACACATCTGAAGTTCTCGGGCTGGTGGCAACGGTCCTCACGGGAGCGTGACGGCTGGAAGTGAGTTTGCACCAACTGTGGAGAAAGATGACTGGCCTCAGTTTAGCTCCCTTGCCTGTGTGACTCTGCCTTCCTCACCAAAGCAAGCAACGTTTCTTTCTGGAGATAGCGTACACGTTTAAAAAGCAGCTATTACATAGGAACATCACATGAATGAGAATCAGTCCAACACGCTTACCTGCTGGTACAAATCCTTCTTCCTCCCCTGCTGGGAAGATATCCCCCAAGATGACAGGTGAGGGCTAGTGACCAACTGCTACAAGCATTTTTTTTAGGACTTTCAAAGTGCTACACTTCACCTCAAAAGAGGAGGTGAGTTCAAAGATATTAAACTTACGCCTTTTCCGTCTTGAAAGATTTGTCACATGCTGGGCAGTAAAGGCTATCATAAAGTTCTGCATCCTCAGCCTCGTCACCATCTTTACCTATGAGAGGGAAGCCTACAGTTAAGAGTCCTGTTTGATTAGAACATAAATCTAAAACATGTTAACAAGTAACATCTCTTCAGTAAGTATCTAGAGTTGCACACATATCAGAAACTAAAATTTGTTGCTTCCTCACCAAGAAAATACAATGTTACCGAGATTTGAGTTGGCCTTTTAAAAGCAGCACTGAATTATACGGGAAGGCTTCCAAACAGATCACTTTACCTTTCAAGTTCTTTTCATAAGCCTACTTAGAAGAAAATTCAAAAAATTCTCAGAGTCCTAGGTATGGGCTAATTTCAAAAAATCAAATGTCATTTTCATAGTTCTATAACAAAGCAGTTTTTTCAACAAAGGTGTTTTAGTTTATCTCTTGAGCAAGATTTGGTGTGAACACATGTATAATTGTAATCTACTCTTCAATGCTTAAATAAGCTTAGTTTATGACATTCCATCATTATTAGAAAGACAGGTCATAAAATAGTATATTACACGTAAAGTTTAACATTATCTTTACAGACTTTTATAAACTTGAAGCTTTATTACAACGGAATAATTATTATCAATATAGACCACAAAATCTAAGCTCAGTTGAAAGTCTTTGCACAATCCCATAGTCTATCTTTATAAGAAATAAACAAGTAAACTGATTGCCATTTTGGATTTACTATGGGATCGATAAAGAACCCAAGGTATCTCTTCTATATTCTACATTTTTTTTAATAATAATGGTAATATGATTCTGAAGGACATTCTCACTGAAATCATAAATGATCAAAATACCTCCAATGTTTCGTATAAGATACTTTCTAATTATGTGTACACTTTCAAATAGTTTGATTATTCAAATAGTTAATAAAGAATGCTGGATTTGAAGTCAAAATCTGGATCTAAGAATGTTCTCATATGTTCTCAGACATATGCCAGAGCTTCTCAGTAACAAAGAGATAACTATATGAGCAAAACCTACATATAAGGGACACAGTGTGAGGATCAAGCAAGACCTTATATGTGAAAGCACCTTATAAACTGTAAAACTCTACATAATTATGCCACCTCACATTTACACAGTGCTTCATAACTATCAAGGCACTTTCACACATACTACTTGCAATTCATTAAGAAAACATTTAATTTCCTGATCACGTGGAATAAATAAAAGTCTGTCATTTTATCATTTGAGCTATTAGTCTAAAAACCAACATTTGTAAGTAAGGTAAAATTAAGTAAACCATGTTTAGATCAGTTACTTTTATTTCTCATGGAACAGCCAGAGACAGTGGAGAAAGTCAGGTATAGCAATCACTATTCTCAACAATGCCCAATCCTCTCCTTGTAAGGTAGTCACATGCCTGTGCTCTAATGATAGAGGAAGAGAAAAGACACATTTCAGGACACGAAGAGAAGCCCCTCTACAAGTCAGAAATGAGACAATTTATATATGCCAGATAGACTCGTGCACAGTATCAGCTCTTCTGGAAAGAGTTACTATTAAAACTTGACCTACTGCTTAACTGCATTTTTTAAAAATAACCAGTTACACCTGACAATATGCCCATTTCTCAATATATTTATGCAGCCAAATGGTTCAAAACATGGTCAGAAAAGAGTTCGTTAATGAAATTACTGCAATTATACTACTTCCATAGTCTACCTTCACTTGGCCATGCCAAATTATTTTTCATTTCAATTATCTGCCATATTTAAAAACTGGGAGATGGCACATAAAAATCCAGTTTTCCAGCCTCACTTTAAAAACAAACAAACCAAACAAACATGAAACTGGCAACAATCGGCCGGAACCCAGGTGTTCTCCAGATTTTCATCTGCCCTCCCATTCGTTGTTGTCTCACACCTGAGCCCTTTATGGACATCTGTGAGCATCCTGAGTGCACAACCCCTGAACACAAAAACATTTATTTCCTACAGTTTCTTAGTGAATGGAGGAAGTTACCATCCTGTCCGTCTTGGAGTTCCCGTTCTTCCGCTTCATCTTCACCTGATCCATCTCCAAACTCCTTTTCATACTGCGCCTCCATCTCCCTGAGCTCCTTCTCCAAATCGGCCACCGTCATCCAGCTCTGCTCTTTGTACTGCTCTGCCAGTCTAGACACACACAGCACAGTCTCTGCATTGGTTTTATTTATTTTGGGGGCTTAAAACCCATCCCCTGGAGAGCTTCTTCCTCCCAAATTGTCAGCGCCTACAAACTTAAAACCTGTGCTTGGCTGAAACAGGCAAAGTCACTTAAATCTGTTATCTGTTATGTGGTTGATTTTAATTGCTCCACTAGATAATGGGTTTTGAGACATATAACTCTTCGCAACTTAATAAAAGTCTTCAGGTGGGGACTTCCCTGGTGGCGCAGTGGTTAAGAATCCGCCTGCCAACGCAGGGGACACAGGTTCAAGCCCTGGTCCGGGAAGATCTCACATGCCACGGAGCAACTAAGCCCGTGCGCCACAATTACGGACCCTGCGCTCTAGAGCCCATGAGCCACAACTACTGGAGCCCATGGGCCTAGAGCCCGTGCTCTGCAACAAGAGAAGCCACCGCAATGAGAAGCCCACACACTGCAATGAAGAGTAGCCCCCGCTCGCCGCAACTAGAGAAAGCCCGCGCACAGCGACAAGACCCAACGCAGCCAAAAATAAATAAATAAATAAAATTTATTTTTAAAAAAAAGTCTTCAGGTGGTTTTAAACCGTAAGTGTCGTGTAAAGTGCTAATTTTTCAAAAGATGAGGTGGGTAGAACTTTCAAGAAGTGAAGTTTTTTAAAGAATGCTATAATGCTCTGGACACAACGCCTTTACAGTGACTCAAAACAACAAAACTTTAAAGGCACTGAGATGAACTAAATATCTAAGCGTATACGGACAGAGTATTGTGTGGTACTTAAAAGCAGCGCACTGGACTGACTTCTAGGGTCCAGTTCCCACCTCTGCAATTTATTAGCTATGTGATCTTGGGCCTCATTTCTTCAAAAGAAAGGATAAAAACCCGAACTTACTTCACAGAATTGTTGCAAGAAAAGCACTTACAACACGGCCTTGTACAGAATGAGAATTCGATTAACGTCAGTTATTATTAAACGTTACAAGAGTCTGAAAAGAATCTCAAGTATAAAGGGCCTCTGAAGGAAAACATCCAACTCAAAAGAAAAATTTTTTCACAGCAGATGAAAAGACATCGTCCAATGCCAGAATGTAAAAGAAAGGGATGTAGGCAGAATGAGGATTAAACCCCCCATGAAAGCACCACACCAGGTATCCACTGATGCTTGCTGGGACCAGCACCTACTCATAGACAGGGTCCAGCCAGCACCACATACTTGGCCTGCTTTAGCTTCTGCTGCCGCCTCATTGCTTCGGCTTTCCTCGCCTTCTCTGCGTTCTGTTCTTCCACAAGTTTTCGATGAGCCTGCACTCTTCTATCTCTTTTACGGATGAAAGCTACCAGCTGACGGACAAGCTCATTCTTCTCTTTCCTTGCTTTGTCTCGAATCTTTTTGTTCTCTTTTTCCATGGCTCGTTTCTCCCAGTGGTTTGAAGCCTGTCGTGTATCATATTCTTCTTTCCAAGCAAAGTTCTTCTGAGTGCAGAAACTCTGCCAATAAGCGTAGAAAGGATGGACTACCTAGTGACAAAGAAAACAGGTAAAATGCTAGATTTTTATTTGGATTTCTTTTTTAGTAAGGTAGCAAATATTGCTGATGCAAAACATCTAACCTCCTTTCTTCGTATATACAACTTTACTATTAATCAACAGAGAAGACAGTCCTTTGAAGGCTTTACAAAATAACTCTTCAGAATGAATTTGATGAGGAAATTAATGGAATGGGACCAAGATCACTAAATAGTGAAAAGACGGGAGGCGATCAGGAAAAGAAAGAGAGGAAGAGAGTCACAGTAAAAGACTGAGAACTAGAACCCTTCTTCTTAAAATAAAAAAATAGGGAAAAGATACACTGACAAATGCTAATTACAAAATGGCAATGAATTTTTCTTCTACCGTATCATAGTCACTCTGGGAGTCTCCAAAAGTTGGGAAATCCTCAACATCCTCTTCTAAAGAAGATTCTAGTTCTTCCTTGGCAATCATTTCAAAAACATTACGATACACTGTATAAAAGCCCTAAAAAACAGTAACAGAAACACAAATTCTTAACACTCTTGTAGTTTAATTATAGAGTAAGATTTTAAAATGCAACATGAAAAACTTTAATGTTACAAAATTACAGTCCCAAGCTCGGTCACTGAAAGTACATTTAGTTTTCAACTGAAGGTCTTTATATGCTGACAGTTTAAATATGAAAGCTCTGTTTTTCAGTTTCCAAAATGAACATTCCTTCACCTTCTATTGTAGAATAATTTTAGGAATTCTCTTTGCATTTGAGAGTCTTACTTAAGTACTTGGTAAGAAATTATCAGTGAGTTCATTTCTTACCTTTTCATCATCTCCATAACCAGAGTAACAGGTCACAGTGAAATAGTGAAGCAAATCTAAGCTGTCATCTTGATACTCTCCAGCAAGCCCACCTTTAAGCAGAGCCTCTCTATGATTATCATACCTAAACCAAAAAAATTAGCGACATCAGTGAAGGCTGAATAAATAAGAATTCAAAAGGATTCCTTACTCTGAAACAGTCAAAATATAATTATTGTACATTTTAACATGGTCAACCCACAACCAAAAAATCTGAAGAAAAATATCAACAGGCAAAGACTTAATAATCTTTCACAGAAGTGCTGATTAAAACTATGACTGCAACTCCCAGTACGTTACAGGCAGTATACGGTACTAGCCAATACAAAGAGGGGAATTTAATGAGCCAGGGAATGTCCATGACTCTCCCAGAAACGTAGCTGCACTTTCACACGAAAGAGACCTTACTAAATAAGACAGTAGTGGACATCATCTGGTCCACAGGCTAACTACACATTTGGGATCTGGGAATTTACCAACATGGACCAGAATAAAACTCTTCTAATGTTTATGTAAACAATCTAGGAGCTTCACACACATACAACTGCCCCTCACTCTGTAAAGCTGGTTATTACCCTCATTTGATATAACAGGAAACTGAAGCTCAGCAATATTACATAACATTGTCCACAGTCATAAAGCCAATGAGCAGCAGAGCTAGAATTCAAAACCACGTGTCCTGCACCAGAGGCCCATGCTCCTCGCCACCGTGCAGTACTGCCTCCAGATGACAGGAGAGTTAATAGGCAGGGCCTTCAAACAAAAAGACAAGGGGATCCTCAGGACAAGAAAACAGCCTAAGATCTAGAGAAGAGCTAGAGTAAAAGGAAGGCAGGAAAGAATTTCAAAGTTTCCAAAGGAAGGCAAAAGCATTTCTTAAGGCCAGATTTCCAAATTCCTCAGGAGGAGAAAAATTTAGGATTCTCTGATTTTTATGTAAAAGATAATTTAATAAGAATTTTCCTCCAGACGCAGCCTCTGAGTCGCCCGGCACCTTCTGTTTGGTCAGCGGCGTAAGGGTCTCGCCGAGGCGTGTCGTCCGCGCTGCTCGGCCCGTTGTACGCCCGTGCGCTCGCCCGCCCGCCCACCCGGCCAGCGGAGCTCCTGCCCGTGTCCCCCGGCTGGCCCGGGGGTCCGGGCACCGCCTCGATGGCGGCTCTGCCTGACGCGCGGACTGGACCGCAGCCCGCAACCCGAACGGACAGCGTCATGAGGCACCTGCCGTACTTCTGCCGCGGCCAGGTGGTGCGGTTCGGTCGCGGCCCCAAGCACCTGGGCATTCCTACAGCTAACTTTCCTGAACAAGTAGTAGATAATCTTCCGGCTGATGCATCCACTGGCGTATATCATGGTTGGGCCAGTGATGGAAGTGTAGACGTCCATAAGATGGTGGTGAGCATAGGATGGAACCCATACTACAAGAATACAAAAAAGTCCATGGAAGCTCATATCATGCATACTTTCAAAGAGGAATTCTATGGGGAAATTCTTGCTACCTCAGATCAGAAAAGAACTGATTCTTTAGAGTCACTTATTTCAGCAATTCAAGGTGATACTGAGGAAGCTAAGAAATGACTAGATTTACCAGAACATTTGAAACTCAAAGAAGACAATTTCTTCCAGGTTCCTAAAAGCAAAACAATGAATGGCCACTGATGGAAAAGCATCTTATTTATTCATTCACTGTTTTCTAATATTTTACTGCTCATAACTCTACAGTCTCATCTTGGTTATATTTTAAAAATCAAACATTTTCCTACAGCTGTGAATTAAACAGTCCAATGTAGTTACCATATTATGTTCCAGCTGTTCAACTAAACCCACCATGTTACAGGACTAAAAAGGTTCATTTTAAAAATCAAGATGCTTTTTTATGTAATATGTTGATTAAAATGTACCACTAGAAAGGCCTTAAGTGTTTTACAATGGGAATGAAATATATATAAATATGGGTAACAGGCAAGTCACTAGCTTGAGATGAGAACTGTAACTCTCACGGTAAAGTTCTAGCATGCATGTGCCTGTATAGCATGCTCTGCTAGTCAGAAGGCTTATAAAAGTAACTATATTAAGCAGAGGCTAGACAGTTTACTACAAACTTAAGGGGAAAAAATCCAGACTTTGTATTTTTGATATTTTGCACATTTATTTATTATTATAGACATGAAGACTTGTGAAATTTCATTTTAGTCAGTCATTTCCTTTAAGGGCTCAAATCACTGTACTGTGTTCCATTTTTGTTACAGCTGCCTCAGTTCTAATTGGTCTAGACTCTCTCCCTATTATTTTTTTGTTTTTCTTTTAAAACAGTAAAATGAGTGTTTTTGGAATCTCTAGTTCTCATTTTTGTCTTGTAAAACACTTCTCTCTTTCTAAGGGTAGATATTCTTCAACATTTTTCTTCACCTTTGTTTCCTGTAAACAATTGTCAGTGTCAGTTCTTCCATTTAGAATATCCAACTCTACATTTACAAAATGTAGAGTTTCATCTGCATCTGTATCTGCCATCCCATCCCTTCACTATATGAACAGTGATTAAGCGCATATCTCTTGCATTTTAGAAAAAACGCCCAAAAGTTCATCTGTAGGTTTCCTCAAAGTTTAAACGAACACCTAGCATTTCATTTATCTATATCAGTTTCTTAAACAACACAAAATACTTGTTTCCCCCCCAGGGAAACTATTTAAGAGCCAACTAAACTATGAACTACAAAGTTATTTGTTTTTAATGTGATTATATGCTCCTGAGCAAATGCAAACTGTTGTAGTTGTGTGTACACAATGTAATTTAAGGCTAAAGAGTGTTATCTAGAATTTTAAAGATAACTCATTATAAAACCATTTTTCCCTAATGTGCATAAATGAGAGAACTGATTTTAACAAAACTGTTTATATAATATTTAGAAGAACATCTAAAGCTAATGTTGGAGAAGGGGGAAGCAGGAATAAATTCAGTTGGATTGTTTGAGTTTTTGGTGTATGAATTTATGGTAAACAATGTAGTATGTGTCTTTTTCATTTCTTCTTTATAGAAATACTTCAAAAATGTAATTTAATGTTAGAAATCCTATACTTGAAAGAAGCCTCAATTATCAGTGGTTCTATGAAACAAAGTTAAAAACAAACATGGAAAGTGTAAAAAAGATTTGTGTTTGTGTGAGTAGCTTGTGACAGATTGTGTCCTCATTAAGTGTGAAAATTCTTTGATATTGTCACCTTACATTTTGTTAAATAACTATTGCTTTTGAAAAGCCTATAGTGTGTGGTTTAGGAGTTAGTTAATAGTGTCTACATTTTTTTAAGTTTTATATTATTTATATATTATAAGAAATTGCAGTAGGGCCATTTTCGATTAGTTGGTGTTTTCAGGCCTTGAAATAAAATCTTGACCAAGTGAAAAAAAAAAGAATTTCCTCTACAGCCTTTCTCTCTTGACAGCTGGCCGTGCTTGTATGCCATCACACAGAAGACGTGCACGGGTGAACTGAACACCCACCTGCTCTGCAGGATCTTGCACAGTTATGTCAGGACTTTGTAGCAAAAAGTTCACTGAGAATCTGGAAACCCAGAACTTCAAACGGAGAAATTTTTGTTTGGAAATGGCATTAAATGATTGGGTCATCATGAGTTAAAGAATCTGTCATAGATGTAGAAGCTTAACTCAATTTCTTATATAAAGTAGTTCTTGGGAAAATATTACAATTCTTGATGAAAACACTATATCTGTTTTTTAAGGAAAAGTCAACATTCTTCCTTTTCTGACATCAGTAAATTTGTCAGACATCAAAAAGAACTTATTCAAAGAGAAGGCACTTCATTAAGTATCAAAATTATAACTATCTACGATTGCCAAGCTTTGTGTTTCATCATCTATAATATCAGAGTTGGAGTAATCATCTCTAAGGTTCCTTCCTATCAACACACTGCATTTTATATAATGAACAGGTGACTGGTGCTTTAGAACACACCCCAAACCATTTAATATATTAAATTTTTTAAAAACCCTCTGTTGACCATTCTTCCCAACAAGATACACAAGGAGGGACAGCGTGATGCTCACCATGCTCTTTCCTGAGGGTCGCTTAGCACATCATACGCTGCTTGGATTAGTTTAAATTGTTCAGCTGCTTCTGCGGCATTATCCAGATTTTTATCTGTTAAAATAAAGGCACAGAAATTCAGTCATCAAAAAAGTAAAGGACAGACTCTAAAAGGGACCTCTTCCATCAGAAATGCCATACATAGATGAGTGTACAAAAATGAAGAAAAACAACTAAGGAAAACCAGAAAATGGATGACAGCTGATAATCAGGATCTGTTATAAGTGGGAACTTGAGTAGAAATTTCATGCTTTTCTCTAACTCTCAGTGCGTCACTGAGCACTCAACCTGGATATCCACAAACAGAAAATGCTGAGTAGTACACATTTTATTTTTAGAAGGAATAAAATACATAAATCAATCATTTATAGAAAGGCTGTTACTATTCAGTGCTAGATTATGTTTAATCCACCTTTACCACCATCCTTAAGGTTTTCTTTCTTACCAGCATATACCAAAATAAATCTCATAAACTTTACAAACGATGTGCTAACTAATTACTTTTCCCCTAATTAGTTGTGCTTCCTTAACTGCGGAATTCAGAAAGCATCTTTGCCTCAGGGTGGTAGCCAGCTTCCAAGATGGCCCCCAAGGACCCCCACCTCCTGGCACTCATGCCCTGTGTGGTCCCCTCCCATGTCACCGGGGTTGGTCTCTGTGACCAAAAGCAGGTGGCAGGAGTGGTGACGGTACAGGATATTACTTCCAAGATGAGATCATGAAAGACTGCAGTTTGCATCTTGGGCGCTCGCTCTCTCTTGGATCGCTGGGAGTAGCCAGCTGCCACAGACACTCCAGTGGTCCATGAGAAGCCCACGTGGTGAAGAATGGAGGCCTCCGGCCCACAGCCAACAAGGAACTGAGGCCCGCCATTACTGTGGGGGTGAGCTTGAAAGTGGGTTTTCCCAGACAATGGTGATTCAACCTGGTGAGAAAGCTTGAGCCAAACCACCCAGCTACACCATTCTGATTCTGATCCCCAGAAACCGTGTGAGTCCGTATTATGAAAATATTTGCTAAAAAAAAAGAAAGTATTTGCTGTTTGTTGTTTTAAGCCCTAAGTTTTCAGTAATTTGTTACACAGCAGTAGATAACTAATACACTCAAAGTAAAATATTTTGAACCTACCGTGGAGTACATCAATGTTCTTTAAGCTACAACTCAATATCTGCCTCTAAGAAAAAAATATGACAGAAGTAGTCTTAAAACAAGGCCCTCAAGGGTATCCTACCTCCTCTTTTCAGATACCATTACACAATCCCAAGTCCTTCAAGCGGCCTTCTGCTCAACAACTGACACAGACAACACTTTCTCAAGTGCAGCAATTTGCCATAGCTCTTTTTACTAAGATGCTTTAACACAAAAAGCTTTAGATATAGAATCATGCTCCCCTGGAATTAAAAAAAAAAGTAATAAACAGAAACAAAAAAAACTGCATCACAGGAGCCTAGCTGTATAAGTAATACAACGCTGGTCTAACTCCCCTTCCACAGAGCAGCCCATGGGTCATCTCCTAGCCTACCTCTTCTCTGGACTAAATCTCCCATTTCTTATGCACACTATAATACCCTCTACTTCAAATGCTGTCAAAGACAGTGATCATCAAGGAGCCATTCATTAATTCCTTAACATTCTACTTCTAATCACTATAGCTAATTATATTAGCTTTTAGCAACAATATCACAGTAAGTCATATTGAATTTATAGGTGACAAAGTTTCAAGTATTTTTCATATTAATTACTGACAAGAGGGACTTCCTTGGTGGCGCAGTGGTTAAGACTCCATGCTCCCAATACAGGAAGCTGGGGTTTGATCCCCGGTCAGGACCTAGATCCCACATGCATGCCGCAACTAAGAGTTTCCTGCCACAACTAAGACCCGATGTAACTAAATAAATAAATAAATATTTTTAAAAAAAATTCCTGACAAGCCAATATAACTGTATAACAAATATTTTTTTAACTCAAACATAGTACTCAATCCATTCTGTGGTAGATACTAAAGGTTAGATCATCCAACACCTCCCCCTCCTTTATCTCTTGCAGCCTTTACTGTGGAGGCTGGATAAGCTAAAAAATAAGCAAGTATTTTAGCTTATCCAGCCTCGCTTGCTGCTAGGAAGGGTCGTGACACAGTTCTGACCAATGAGATGAAAGCAGAAGTCTGTTAGTGTATTTTCTTTCCTTCCTCTTTTTGTCTTGTACATGGGCATGAGAGCTGGAGCTTCAGCAGCCATCTTGAGACCATGAAGAAAAAGTCAAGAGATTCACTGTGACATTACTTAGCCACTGAAACAATGCCAGCAGGCACCTACCTCCAAAACTCCTTGTGGTGAGAAAAATAAATTCTTAACTTACTAAGCCACTGTGGCTAGGTTTTCCATTACTTCCAATGCATACTATCAAATTCCATCTTGTTGTGGCCTTGCTGCAATTGGATTCTAAACACAGGACACCCAGTATCCTGTTTTGATAATTTTAGATTTAACAATTTTGGATTTTTATTACTACTCTGTGGCAAATACTACTAGTTGCCTACTCGATATCCATTCTCCTCTTCCTCCTAACAAAACCTGATTTTGATCACAGGGGTAATACACACACTTTAAAAATTCACCTCCCCAGACTTTCTTGAAGTTGGGGTTGTCAGGTGACCCAGTTTTAGCCAATCAGATACAAACACAAATCTACTAAGTGAAGCTCCTAGGAGAAGATTGTTTCTCCTGATCAAAGGGATGGGCCTGGGTGGCACTCACCTCATGCCCTTAACTCATCCCCTGTGTCCTGCCCAAAGCCCGGGTATACTGCCTGCAGGCAGATTATGAGGACTGAGGCAGAGACTGCTAGTTCATCCCCTTCTTCCGGTAACAACTGACTCCTGATTTTATGGGGGCAGCTGATCCCCCAAATAAAGACTCCATTTCCAGTCTCCCTTGAAGCTTGGCATGACCATGTGACTAAGCTCCGGTCAATAAAATCTATAAAAGTATTCTATGGTGGCTTTAAGACTTCCTTGAAAGGCAACCAGCACACACTCTGTCCCTGCTTTAATCCTTCCTCCTCCACACTGCTGCCTGGGATCCCCTGCTGCCGTTTCAGATGGTGAGTGAGGCCTGGTCTTGACAGCTGCTGAGCAGAGTCCAAGGACCTCGTGGAGGAGACCTGCTACACTGGGGCTCACCTGCCTCTCTCTGCACCTCCACATGAGTAATGAACTTCTTTGAGGCTTAACTGCTTACACTTGATGAAAGGACTCAAGTCTTATGGTCAGGATGATGGACCTGGTCTTCGATGGCTTCATCAAGCAGCTGGAGCTACCAAGATGGGCCACCTCTGGATTTCTTGCTACATGAAGAAAATAAAATGACTATTTGTTTTGACCACAATTGCCAGTTTCCTGTCACGTGCAGCTGAACACAATCCTGATATGCCTCCAGGGTGACAGTCCAGCTCATGACTTCTGTGTCTTCGTCAAATCATTAATAACATTTTGGTCAGATAAACAAAAAAAGCATAGTTCAAATAGCTAGCTAGTGGGAAGCAGCCACATAGCACAAGGAGATCAGCTCGGTGCTTTGTGACCACCTAGAGGGGTGGGATGGGGAGGGTGGGAAGGAGGGAGACGCAAGAGGGAAGAGATATGGGAACATATGTATACATATAGCTGATTCACTTTGTTATACGGCAGAAACTAACACACCATTGTAGAGCAATTATACTCTAATAAAGATGTTAAATTAAAAAAAAATTAAAGCAGAAAGGCAGAAAAAGCCAGCAACTGAATCTCCTGACATGAGACAAAAAAGGCGGCTGTTTGGGGTGGTACGTGGTGGCTGTCTTCACCTTTTCATCTGTACTTTGTTGTCCTGTTTCTTCCCACTCCCTTCCTTCCTCCCTCAAAGAAGTCTGGTAAGAGCTAAAGCTTTTACACATAAAAACCCACCAGTGTACCATCTGAAAGTAAGATCTAATCACTTGCTGGAGCTTCTTTTTTAACTAGTTTTTTCAATCTGTCATATGGCTTTTTATTTCACTTAAATATACTTGTAACTGGTTGACCAGGAGGTTGAACATGACTGCAGTTGAGTTAACAAGCAATCATAAAAAATGGAAAGCCCACCTTAATTATTAGCCAAATGCAAAAGCCACAGGTATTGCAAATCCAGTCATTAAAGTTTAAAAGGCATTCTCATACTATCCTGTGCTTTTCTCTTGATCCATTCACACCGTCTTCCACTTTGTCCCAAATGTTTTCACATTACCTTCTAGAACATTTCATGGACTGTGCCTTTTAAGTCCTGCCTTGACTGAAGCCAGGTTCCCTGAGAACACCACTTCCCTACAGGCCTCTCGGGCTCCAGCACAGCTGTCACACAGCAGGTTCGGTGGTAAAGCTGACATCCTCCTGGTCACTGATTCTCTATTCACCCCTGAGGACAAACCAGCATTCCATCGAGATTCAGGCCATTTGGCCATCTCTCCGTCTTCCCCTCCTTCTCACTGTCCACTCGCCTCCCAACTACTCCCCCTACTCACTGAGGATTTTAGCATGTGACTCAGGCTCCACCCCCAGGTCCTATCCTCATCCTAGTCATGTCAGTGTCCTGGACCTACTGGTCTCCCTACCTCCAGCCTTGCCCTCTCCAATCCATTCTCCCCACTACAGCCCGAGAGATACAAGAAAAATAAAAACCTATCATTTCTCCTGCTTCCAACCCTTCAATGGCTTCTCAACACCCTTAGGTTAAAACCCAATCTGCCTAATGCAAGTTACCACAACCTTCAAGACTGGGCCCCTGCTCACCTGGGCAGGCTCACCTCTTTCCCTTCCTAGACCCTGCCGTGGCCTCTCTTGCCTTCCACCTCCTGTATTCCCTGTGTTCCCGCTTTAGGTCTCGACCTAGATGTCACTTCTTCAGGGATGCACATCTATCCCACCCACTAGAAAACCCAGTCCAGATTGGTACATGTGCTCATAAGCACCTTGTATTTGCCCTCATACTGCCCTTATCTCACCGGATGAAAAGTGACTGCTTTCCTCTGTGTTTCCCAGAAGACAGCAGGGCCAGCAGGGCAGGGACCACCCCTGTCTCGTTCCACAGTAAGGTGTTCAGGGAACAGTCGTCAGATGAATTACTGAGAGCCTGGCTTTCACAAGGAGTAACCTCACTACGCAGTGCTATTGACCCTACTGGAAATCATTCTCAGTTCCTCAATAACAGAAATAAAGGTAATCTCTTTCTTTTTTAACAATGAAAATGGGCAGCCTTTCTATATGAGGTACGTATTAGTCTTTGAAGCACAGCCCATATGTCTTCTAACATCTAACACAGTACCTTACACACAGAATGAAATTAAACATTTGCTGAGTGTCAGACTTAACAAATTAATGAGCCAGCAAAGCAAAGCATATCAAAATCATGCATCTCCTGGGACAGTATTTACCCCTTATATGTATAGGCATTTTCAAACCAAGATATTTAGGATGTTACGAATTCTGATGACATTCAAAGAAGCTATTCACATTTAGTTACTAACACATTTGGTTTCAAAATAGTTAACTGATATTTTAGTAACATTTGCCTTCTTCTTTGCACTGATTTCCAACTAGTCACCAAATCTGGTAATTTTTCTTTTGCAACTTCTCTTCATCCCAGGCCTTACCCTTCCCACTGGCCCCAAGCCTAGTTTTGGCCCATCGGTGCCCAAGGCGGACTCTACCTGACTTCTGTCTCTACCCCTCCTCATACTACTAAGCTGCCTTCATAGCACCTTCCCAAGACATCTTAATAAAACCAGCCTCAACTCTCCACTATTGGATAAACAAATTTCACAGTCCTTCGCCTAACATTCAAAGCCCCTTACAATCTAATCTCAAACTACTACTCAAAAACGTTTTAATACTGTCATCAAAATTATATATGCACTTGGTGACAAGCAGTAATCCTCTTTCCCACCCTTTCCCACCCAGAGTCAACAAATTCTTAACTCGATTTCTAACGGTAACCCCTATTACTCTTACACTAATTTTGGACCTATTAATTTTGGATATAGCTAATGACTTCTTAATGAACATTTAGCTCATTTACCTCTTCCCTTCCAATATACATCAGATTTTTTTTAGTTCCTCTGTTGGTCATCATTACAACTTTAAGCAACAAACCCATACCTTTATTTCCCGTTCCATCAACTATAACCATTACCTTCTGACTTTGGGTCCCGAGCCCTTCCTTCAGCTCTTCTCTCAACCCATATTTTCAGACTTCCGATAAACACTGCCTTCGGTCGAACTGTCCCCTAGGCCATCTTTGGGACACTCAGTGCTCTTTCCCATACTGTTATATTCACTTCTCTCAATCCCATTCCTCCAGAATCCAGCTAATGGCTAGACTCCTCTGCCAAGGGGGAGCCTCACTGCCTTTCAGTACATAGTGGACCCTGAATTCCTGGGGCAGTTATTAGTTATTCTATCAACACAACTACCAATTATATATGCTATGCTATTTTATTTGCATTTGTATTTAACTTTTCGTGTGTGTAAGGCATGTTTTCCAAACAAGACTCTGAGGTTTCCATCTTAGCATTTCAGAGACTCTAGACACATGCTTATGGACTAGTACTAATACGAAAGCTTCTTATAAACCTCAAAAAGCTGAGATTCAAATTCTTAGTTCCCCAGTCTAGAAGATCAAATTACTTCACGACAGTCACAAAGGCCTGGACTACAACCAAATAAAACATCCAAAGGAAGCACACTTCTAAGTAAACACATGAACTTCACTAGGGAAGACACTCAAAATCCGAAGTGAAGTACAGGGTCTTTTCTCCAAAAGAGAAAAAGAAAGGCATAGCCATTTAAAAGACATTTCACTAGCTCCTTTGTCTTAATTACACTTAAGTAGCTGGGATTCCTCGATGAAGCTAAGGGCCGCCGAGGAGAAGCCCGGGGAAGCCGAGCTGCAGGGAAGTCCAGCAAGGGACTAGCCTGAGGCAGGACTGGGTTAAGAGCTCGCGACTCCTCCCCGCTCGGGGCCGTCTGCGAAGGAGTGGGAGGGGCAGGGAAGTCTCTAGGACATTTATCTTTCCCCAGCCGTTAGCCACGCGGGAACCTGGGGGGGGGGAGGGGCGTCTAGGAAGGGACGAGGTGCTCGGAGCTCGAGTGAAGCCTGGGGGTGGAGGGCTGCGTCCACCGAGGAGCCGAGGACGCTCATCGCCAGAACTGCGCAGGGGCCACCTGGCCGGGCGCCGGCCCGATTTCCAGGGCGAGGGGAGTTACCGAGCGGGCAGCTCCGGGCACAGCCAGGTCCCTGGAGTTACCCTAGGGAGAGGGTTGAGAAAGGTCGCGAGGGCCAAGGCTTCTGCGAGGGGCCACGGCGGTTGCGGAGTAGTTACCCGGGTGCCATTTCAGGGCCAGCTTCCGATAGGCCTTCTTGAGCTCCTCCTCGCTGGCGTCGCGCCGCACCCCCAGCGCCTCGTAGTGACACTCCATCGTCCGGCCGGGCGGGGGGCTCAGGCCGGGGCCCGGGGCGGGGCCGGTGGCCGGGCCCGGGCCGAAGTGGTGGTGGTGGCGCTGGTGGTTCTCTCCTGTGGCAGGAGCCCGGCGCCCGCACCGGGCCAGCCAGCGAGCGCGGCGGCAGCGACGGCGGCGCGGGGCGACGGCGGCGCGCGGCGGCGAAAGGCGGCGCCGGTTGCGGCACGCGGGAGCGCGGAGGGGGCGTTACCGGAGGCCGCGGCTCCGCATGGGCTGGGGGAGGACCCTGTTCCGGAAATAGCCGCGCAGGAGGGAGGCGGAGCCGCGGAGGGACGGAGGTGGGGCCTTAGGAGAACGGAGGCGGGGCCACGGGAGGCGGGGCCCCGGTGGGTGTTATTGTGAGGGACACAGAGGGCAGTCAGAGTGACACCAACTTGACAGCCGACCTGAGAGCTAAGATAGGAGTCTCATGGGATGATATTCTGGAAAACATCTTGTGGTTCTTTAACGTGAGCCCCAATTTTACAGATGAGGACGACACTCAGGTAAGTGGTTTGCTCAAGCCTCCCCAATCAGTGGCAGGATTCGGTTGGATCGAATCCAGGTTTTTTTAACTCTTCAGATATCTTCGGTTACCACTTAATGAGATCTCTAATATTGCTTGTCCTGACCAATGTGCATGAGAAATAAGAGTAGATGACTTAAACTGAAACAATTTAAGAGGAAGCATCAACACGTTTTGAAGTAACATAGTACTACATGTTTTACCACCAATGTGAATGAAATTGTGCTGGTCCACCCATCCATCACTCTTTAATCCTAACTTTTTGGCCTCTAAACCTACATTTCCAAGATTGGTTTACTTTAAGAATGAAGTTAAGGGAATTCCCTGACAGTCCAGTGGTTAGGACATGGCGCTTTCCCTGCCAAGGGCCGGGTTCCATCCTGGTCAGGGGAATAAGATCCCACAAGACCAGCGGGCCGCCAAAAAAAACCAAAAAATGCAGTTAAGAGATAGTATTTAACCAATAGGTTTTGGTTGATCTAACTGATACACTGTATAATGGGATGTAAGATCTGAACAACTGTTCCAAGCAATTTGATAAGGTGTCAAAATACTATCCTAATTGTCGTTAAAATGCCTCAGTATAGGGCTTCCCTGGTGGCACAGTAGTTAAGAGTCCTCCTACCAACGCAGGGAACACAGGTTCGAGCCCTGATCCAGGAAGATCCCACATGCCGTGGAGCAACTAAGCCCGTGTGCCACAACTACTGAGCCTGTGCTCCAGAGCCCGTGCTCTGCAACAGAGAAGCCACCGCAGTGAGAAGCCCACGCACCACAATGAAGAGTAGCCCCCACTCATTGCAACTAGAGAAAGCCCGCACACAGCAACAAAGACCGAACACAGCCAAAAATAAATAAAATTTTAAAAGAAATCCATCAGTACACCAGAATATTTCACTGTAATGTGGAATGTTTACATATATCAGCTGTTAGATGTAGGTTGTCTTTGTCAACCACGTATGGTTAGAGAGAAGGGCTGGCTCTGTTGCTAACAAATATCTATTGTACAGGGTTGGGTATCCAAAGTTTAGGAAGCTGTCCCTTTCTTCCTTAATACCCTGCCCCCTGCACAATCAAAACCAACCAACTCTAAACCTCATCAAGTTTCTAGGCACAACACTGTCCAACCCACTACTCAAAATTCATACTTGCCTCTTTTCCAAAGGAATATACTATATGGTCTTGGATTGTAAATTGGTAATAGGTAGGGATTGAGAAATTTGAGTGCAATGAAAAACAGGACCTTTCCCCATCTGAGAATGGAATTAGGGGAGGGGGGGTTGGACAAAAAGTGAAAAAACAAAGTACTTTTTTCTTCCTCCAACTCCATCTGGTTTTGCTACCTCTTTTTTTCCTCCTGAGGGAAAAAGGGATCTATTTTTACTTATAACATTGTATCAAAATTTAAAGATAATTACACTGCATATAAATTTCAGTCTAAAGAAAGATCTCACTAAACAGGCTGACTTCTAAATGAACATGGACTTGGGAGATGCGGAATTCTCATTCAAATGAGTTATCCATATAAATGATTATGAAAGGGAAATATACAGCTAATGTTCAGCCTATATTCTGTCACTTAAATAATGGCCTTTTTTCCCCTGCACTTAACCAGATTTGCCTTTCATTAGCCACATACAAGTATTGAATATTTCAAGTGAACCTCTGACTTGAATTACTTAAATTTCAAGTTTAAGTAGCTTAACTTATACCATTTCAAGATAAAGTAGCCTAATTATACACTCAAGAAGGCCTTTCTTAGCAGAAAATTAGGAAAAAGTGAAATGGAAAAACTGATCATTCTGCCTACACAGATCTAAAATAAAGACAAAATCAAAACCCAAGTGACAAACTAGGAAAGATGCCTAGAAAAACCTCACTATATAAGAGCCCTTACAAATTCATGTAACTACCACACAAAACACCAGTCACAAAAGAAAACCCAGTACATAGCCAAAACACAGTATTCATTTTTTTACCTATCAAATTGACAAAGATTATCTCAGCAAGGGTGTAAGGAAATGAACACTAACCTCTGGTGAGGTACAATATTTAGGGGAACAGGTTCATAATTTTTGACCAGAGTTCTTATAGGAAACCACAAATATTGTACAAAATACCTGTAGAAAGTTTGCTGCAAGCACCTATACCAGAAAAAGATAAAATTGAAATACTCAAATATCCAACAAGGGACTGCTTAGATAGGCGTGACAGAGTGGAATACTATGGAATTACTAATCACGCTGCAGAAAAAGACAGGAGAAAATGATTAGCATGAAATTAGTGGGTGACAAAATACCACATGCATGACCCCTATCCCTGGCCACTTGCATCCAGAATCTTGTCTTTCCATTACTAATCGACTTCCAGGGTAGTAAGCCCAGTGCTCTCTTTACTTCAAGTAAAGTTCTTTCTTAACAGGAGAAATTCAAATCTTCTGGTGCCCTCTTAACAACTGTCCTGTTTTTCTTTCTTTTACTGTTAATTTGATAAGTAATTTACAGGCACTGCTTCTAAATTAAATTTGTAATCTACAAAAAGCTTTCAACACATATAAACTCTTTGATTTGCAAAACCTTTGTTTTTTTTTTTTTTTTTTTGTGGTATGTGGGCCTCTCACTGCTCTCGTTGCGGAGCACAGGCTCCGGACGCGCAGGCTCAGCGGCCATGGCTCACAGGCCCAGCCGCTCCGCGGCATGTGGGATCTTCCCGGACCGGGGCACGAACCCGTGCCCCCTGCATCGGCAGGCGGACTCTCAACCACTGCACCACCAGGGAAGCCCAAAACCTAAGTATTTTTAGCATACATTTTCAAGGTAAGAAAACAAGATGAGAGGTTGGCTTTTCCGGGGCCTCACTGATTTGTGACTCAGGGACTCAAACCTCAGTAAGATGTTTTCCCTTCTAGCAGTCTACCCCAACTTTACCATCTGAAACTATGCTCTCAAAGTGCCTAATGCTCTTTTACATGTAATAATGATCCAATAAATCTGTTTGAATTTCAGCTTTGCTAAACTCAAAATTTTAATCCAAGAGAGCAGGCCTAAACCTTAATTGTGCTAAGTTTTTAATAATAAAAACAAGCTTTGAAAAGAAAAACAGAAATTAAGTGATGAGTTCTGGTGATATTTTATTTAGAAAAAAATAGGACCCGCCCCCCTGAAGCCACAAAATCTTAATTTTTCTCTTTTAAATGTCACACTAATTAGATATAAGGTTGTCCCAAATAATAAAAGTATTTTTACACATTGAACATAAAATAAATATAAAACAAATGAGAACAAATTAGTTATCCATTGATTCATTTTGCATTCCCACTGTTCATCTTCTGTTTCATTTTCCTTTGCCTTTTATAAATCCTTTTCTTTCTTGCTTTCAAATCGACTTTTGGCTCTGGTTTTACCCACTGTATTTCTATCGGCTTTTCCTCAGCTGGTATAACAAAAACATCTGCAGTGGGATCATGGGGAAGAATAGTCTTTGGTTCTTTCTTTCTCAGCTTCTGCACGTCTTTCACTTGCTGTTTCTCTCTGTATTTTGCAGCTGTGATGGATCTTATGACACGCCGATGCTAGAAACAAAAAAATATTAAAGGTGCTTTTGAAATAAAAATAAACATTTTATACACGGCAAAGACATTAACTTATGAACCCTACTTCCCTTCACCCTGTGTCATCAAAAAAAAAAGCAATTTGTAAGACTGTACGCAGCAAAAACCAAATTCAGTTTCACAGTTAACACAACAGTTACTTGACAGAATTATTTTGGCCCAAGAGTTCTGGGACATAAAGGACCACTGAACAAAAACAGCTTACCATGTTTGGTGACTGGTAGTGAGGATTTTCATACAAAGTTGGTCCTCCAAAACTTCCCTGGAAAATCTTTATGAGATTTAACACAAAACGGGGTCCTATTTCTACAAGAGCAGCATCTTCTTCTATGATCTTTAATAAAAAGGAAACATTTCATTTTGGTTTGGATATACTACTCCTCCTAAAATGTATACAGGCTATATCCTCATTACAAATGTGCCTAAAAGAACTGATAACCAATGAAGTTAAGGTGGAAGTGAAACTTGGCAAGTGCCAAATCATCAATACTTTCTGAAATACATTACTGGTTACAGGTAGTTGTCATAGGAAAATATAAATGCTTTTTCAGTGTGTTTTTAAAATTGAGTCACTTCAATTTGGTCTGTATCTTGCTTCTCACAACGCGTGTCTTCTTGAAAAATTGTGGTTAAATGAATATTTAAAACTGCAACCATGGGCTTCCCTGGTGACAGTGGTTGAGGGTCCGCCTGCCGATGCAGGGGACACGGGTTCGTGCCCCAGTCTGGGAAGATCCCACATGCCGTGGAGCGGCTGGGCCCGTGAGCCATGGCCGCTGAGCCTGCACGTCCAGAGCCTGTGCTCCGCAACGGGAAAGGCCACAACAGTGAGAGCCCGCGTACCACAAAAAAAATAAATAAAAAATTTTAAAAAACTGCAACCATTATAACAAAATGGATTAAAGCACCCTATGGAGCACCCTTTCAAAATTTAAATCAACCCCTAAATTGTTTTTATACATTTAATTCAAATTAGATTAAAAGGTAGATAAAAAGACGTTGGCAGAATTTATTTTTGAATGGTTACTGACTGTGGAATTAAGAGACAACTTCTGAACTACAAATATTACTATAGTTGGTTAAGGTATGCCTGCCCTCAGGGGTTACGAAGGGGATATGTTTAACTCACACTGCAAAGTATCCAATGTAACAACAACATGCAGAAAAGAGCCCAGTTTACTTCATAAGCTGTCTGAAATTTTGCCTTGCTGCTCTCTTCCACCTCTCCACAGATTTCCAGAATCACCTCTCCTCCTGGATGAATCACTGTATGACTCATCTAATAGTTCTCACTGAATGCTTTCTACAGGGGTTATGTTTTTCAAAGTCTTAAACCCCACCTCACCCCTGGTAGATTCTAACGTCTTGGAAGAGAAACTTATATTTTACTCAATATATAGTGGCTTGTTAGAAAATCCATACACCATATTAGCTGATAGCCATGAACGTAAGTTATGAGATAAAGGTTATTTACTACAAGTCTGTGGGGAAAAGAAAACGATGTAAACGAAAAGAAAAGAATTTATCATTTGCATTTTCCATGTCTATAAAAACAATATATCCTAATTTATTTCAAAGTATAATTAAAAGTTAATTAAAGCTAACCTGAAAGTTCCGAAACCATATCCTATTATCCAAAATAGTGAACGTAAACACATGGTCCACAAATGGTTGACTTTTGGGATGATACCGTGGTGTACTAAAGATCTAGTGGGAAAAAGGACACATTAGTTCTGTATTCTGTGACATACCATGTGTGCTTCAGATAGCTAAGTTAAAAGGAAGACACTCATTTAGAATATTTTACTAAAAATAGTTTCTAGTAAAGATATTTACCTGAATTAAGAGTTCTTTTAACAAAGCAAAATGTGGTAATTCATCAAAAGCCTATAAAAATAGAGTGAACATATTACTTGACAACATTAGTTTTGTTTAAAATTGTTTGTGTTTTTATATTAACTAAACTGAATTATACAACTATATCCACCAAAAAACAACCATGCACAGTAAGAAAATTAGACCTCATACACTAAATGAGAAACTTACAGGATCAAAAGACAAGAGGGGCCGAGAACCTTTCAAACAGTTTCCAGTCATCTTTAGCTCAGCTAGGGTATGAACTAGAAAAATTACATCAGCAACAAAAATAGTTATAACTTTGGCACGATTATCCCAAAAGATTATTTTCAATTTTCTCACAAAAACTTAAATTGAGTCAACTTACTATTTTGAACAAGGAATTTAGCAGATGGTCCGTGAGGTGAATTTGAAAGCCTAAAAAATATAAAAGCTTTTTCAACTAATTAAAATTTAGAACGTAGTAAAAGCTTACTACCAATTCAGTTTAAAAGACACCATAATGTGCTAATAATATTCACATATTCTCTAATCTTATTTAATACATTCTCTTACCACATATAGAGATCTTGTTTTTTCTTAGCTTCGAAATAGATACATTTATTGCAGTTTTTCATTTCACAAACCTAAACGGGGCAAAGTATAGAAAAATGAAGTGGATAATAAAAATAAGATCTGAAGTAATTCAAGGCAATGAATATTTAGATGCCTTCAAAAATACTTAAGCAGGTTAATAGGCTACAAAGGTCTAAATCGAGGTAAATTTATTCATGGAAACGTTTAAAGTTCCTCTTAGGTGTTCTGTCCAAGATAAACTGTGCTCTGCCCACCTCTTTGGTGGAAGCAGCTACTCTTTCTGGCCTAGCATTTTTACTGGCCTCCCTTGGGGAACCTCTTCTTCTGACCATGGTCCTGTGTACAAACTACAAAGATTTAAAACAAATGTCCCAGGGATAAAGCACATTACAATTAGCCTCACCAACTGTAGAAAAATACAGTCCTTACAGAACCAAAAATCATCCTTTATAATGGTTACTTTGATTTTTAACTCTCTAGCTTTTCGATTTTAAGCTCAAGAAATTTGTTTTTTCTTCCTCATCTGTACTACCATTCTGTGATTTGGTTCTGTAAAATCACTAAGGAGCTGGCGAAAGGCAAGTATACAAAACCCATTTCAAGCTGAATTAAACTTCAACATCTCAAGGATTTACAAAGTCACAATTGAGAAATATACAAAAGGAATGAAGTCCTATATTATTGTAGTGTTCATAAACTAATACATATACACTACCTGAGGCTTAAAGAATTCTTCAGTCCAATGCTTTTGTTCCTTACTGGTCTTACAATAAACACATCTACACACTAAGTTGTGAGCTTTAGTTGCTGGCAACCCATATCCTGTTTATTTCTCCTATCTTCACTTGAAATTATACTACTTGTTTACGGCCTGTCTCCTCCATTAGAATGTAAGCTCCATGATGATAGGGGCGTTTTTTTAAACACTGTTTCTATAATGCCATGATGGAGCAGCACTTCAAAAATTTGTGCTAAATAAATAACAGAGGCATTTCTAATAGCTAAAGAGAGTTATCTTAAAACAATTCTAAGTTTTAAAAGAAAATCTGCTCTAAAAACGCAAGTTTACTCTTCAACAATACTTTGAAAATTTAACATATTACTAGTTTGTAATATCTTAAGAGCAAATATCACATGCACCGCTTTTAAAACTGGCAAAATACTTTTCAATGAGTTTTAAAAAATATTTAATGGGCTTTTTATTTACGTTGATAATTTTTATGAGTACCTGCTATGAATTTAGCACTGTACTAGACATAATGAGAAAAAAAAAGAATGATTTAATCCTTGTCCTCAGGAAATTTCAGTATGCTTGTTGAGAGAAGACAAATATAAGAATGATCAAGAAATTATATACTGAAGCACTAAACTGTGTGAAATAGACAATGAGTACTATAAAAATTTAAAAGGCAGATAAAGTTCATAAAATTTGCGTATCTTATACAAAACAACTTAAAAGTCACTGAATAACTGACTTATTTTCTAAATGAACTATTTCTAGTGTTCCAAATATTGTGTTCCTAAATACAATGTTGCTAGAATATTTTACTTTAATTAATTTCTAAAATTACCTCGTTAATCACAAATAACTTATCTTTACGATCCATTTTAGTATCTATAAAAAGAAAAACAGGTTAAGTAAACAAAAAATTTCAAAGCTACTTCAATCAAATCACACATACTTTCTAGGAAATTAAATATTAAGTATTTTTTATAATCTTCAGTTTAAATGAGATTTTATTAATCTTCAAAATGATTAGACCTGAAAACACATGACCTCTTTAAAAATCTTGTTCTTTTGAAATATAAACAAGAGTGATTAAAAATAGTCCTCAAGAATTATCAAGCTCTAAGCAGTGTCTCTTACTTGTGTACAGACATACCTCAGAGATGCTGCCAGTTCAGTTCCAGACTACCGTAACAAAGCGAATATCGCAATAAAGCGAGTCACACAAATTTTTTTGGTTTCCCAGTGCATATAAATGTTACGTTTATACCATACTGTAGTCTGTTAAGTGTACAATAGCATTATGTCTAAAAGAACAATGTACATACCTTAATTTAAAAGTATTTTAGTGCTAAAAAATGCTAACCATGAAAAAGTTTGAAATATTCCAAGAATTACCAAAATGTGACACAGACACAAAGTTAGCAAATAAATGCCACTGAAAAAATGGCACCAAGAAACTCGCTCGACGCAGGGTTGCCACAAACCTTCAAATGGGGGAAAAAATTGCAATAAAGCGAAGCGCAATAAAAAGAGGTATGCCTGAATTCTATGAATCCCTTTCAAAAATGGGAAAATTCTCACAAACCACATTTAGAGCTCATAAATTAAAATTCTCTCATTAGTTTCAGAGACCTGAAGATGTAACAGCAGACCTCAGTTTGAGAAACACTGGTCTAAAGAACTAAGTTATTACCTAGAATTAAAACCAAAAGCACCTCCCAACACAGGCACAAAAACACCTGCATGAGGGCGCTATCACAGTTATAAACTCCAAACTAGATGTTCTTCATTTGCCTGTAAGATACCCCGTTACTAAAAAGAAAGCTTGGCACTTAGGAGCAGACTGAGTCCCAACTTGAAGGTGCTTGAAATCCTACTCCTGGCCCATTAAGTTTTTTAATAAAAAGTTATTTTAAATACAGAAAGCAATACATGGCAGTCCCAAATCATTTGGAAGGACAAACCAGCTCATGACCTCTGAGAACATTACACTGAAGGCATTCCTGGACCTTTAAGAAATGTTTTGCTAGTTGGGATCTGTTTAAGAAAGGAAAGAGAATGTTTAATGAATTTTGCAAAGAATTTCTAACAAAATATTAATTGGAAAAATCTTGGCACTGAACAGATACACTTCTGAGAAGTCATGGTTCTTTACCTGACATGCTGAATGAACAAAGTGTGACTCAAAGTGAAAACATATAAACAGGCAAGTTTACAAATACAAAATTTTAAAGTATGTGATATAAAGGTACCTGCTTTAGAATGAGGCATCAACATTCTCAAGTCTTGCATTAAATGTCTTGTTCTGAAATTTATTCCTCTAGAAGAAAAGATGAGAATCCGTTCCTTATTTTTCCACTTGCCCTAAAGAAAAAAAAGTGAGATGAATTTTAACATCTCATAATGAGTCTACCTTGTTTGTTTGTTTACAGATAAAGCTTCCAAGTAGCAAGCCAAACAATCTTTAATTCAGAATCTCTGTAGCACTGACCCCAGCTGCTACCCAGAAATCTCCTTGGCTTCCCTTCTTTTTATTTTTTTTCTTCAATCTCTCCAATTCCTCCTCCTGACTCTAAAGATCCTTTCTTAGCCCTTTTTTGTTTCTGATCTCTCCAGGACAGAGTTCTCATAATCATTCTCACAGCTTTGATTGTCAACTAACTCTACAGAAAGGTAAGGAACTCTTTCTAGCCCTAATAATCCAAGTATTTGGCTTACCTCAAATTCAACTCTAGAATACCAACCCTTAAAATCCGGTAAATTTCTTTGCTATTTATTTTTCTGATGATGTCACCATCATTTCAGTCCCCCACACTTTGACTCTTCCATCTGCCCTTGTTCTCTCATATCATAAGCACTAGTAAATGCTATCAATCTCTCTTTGCAACAACTTAGTCCTCTCCTAGTGATACTGCCTTCAAGCTTCAGATTCTTAATCTCAGATCAATTGCAAATCTTCTAAATGCTGGTCTTTCCAGCCAGAAGCTCCTCCAACAGACAAGGCAGACTACCGCCTACATGCTCCAATCACATCTTTACCTTCCAGGGTTTTCTAAACAAAGTCCAAAATGATACAGCTTTAACACTGGATTCTAAAATACACCTATATTTCTACCTTACTATTGCCCCAAATAAACCCTACACTTTAGCCAATTTGGCTGTACTTTTTAAACTGTCAGCATTTCGTCCACTTCAACACCTTTGATTAGTTTTTTTTTCTCTCTCTCACTCTCTCCCTCTTATATTGTTCCCTCTCATTTTTGAATATCGGAATTTTGCCCTTACCTTGGGATCCAGCTCAAAGGCTAAATCCTTCATGATCCCTTACCTGGTTATCCTAAAGTAATCTTTATTTCTTGCACTTCAGTAATATTTTTTATATTGTGACTCAGATCATAGCTACTATCATATTTCTTTCTAGCTCTTAAAGTGAAGAGTGAGAACACTAACATTTACAGAAAATCTACAAGTTCAGCTTATTCTTCACAAAAAGTAAATCACATTTTCTTGCTCTTAATTTACAGGTGAGTGAAGAGTTCGAAACGTCCCTGATAATTAATATCAGGGCTAGAATTCAAGCTCATCTTTCATTACTAAAAGCTAACTCCTTTCCCAGTGCTTGCAACTCCACCACAAAGGGTCATTGATCTATCACTCACTACGTGGTAGACAGAGGTTTACGCTAAGTTTGGGAGCGGGGGAGACAGAAATTAATAAATCAAACACAATTCTTGTCTCCACAGTATCTGATCTAGCTTACGGGGCCCTCAGTTGACTGAAAGTTAAGTCCAACAACTTGTGTTCATCTTCTTTTGAATAAAAACCATCAACTCATATGAGTTCTTAGTTTTCTTCTAAACTCCAACATGTTAGGAGGAAGTGGTCATGTTCTAGTTTTGCAATCCCAAAGCAGGGGAAACCTAACTTCTTACGTGCCTGCCACGTTAAAACTCTGTCGAATATACGTAAAGGTCATACTATCTACTCCAGTTTTCGTTACCCCTTTAGAGTTAAAGATCAAACAAGTCAAAATCATAATCCCAAAGGAGAGCAACTTTTAAACGACCACATAACAAGCTTCAGGATCCCTAACTGACTGCAGCTCAATATGGCAGAATGTGGAATTCTGGAAGGTATTCACTGGAATTCATCACTGGAAGGGATATACTCGAGAGCGAGGAACAACTCTAGGGAAAAAGTACTATCCTTCAACAACAACAAAAAATGGAGTAACTGGAAGACCAAACACTGTTAACTGAGTCCCCGTAAGTCGCTTCCAGTGAGCCGGGTAAGAGCTCAGAAGTCGGCCCTGTTGCTCAGCCCGCAGCCTCCGAGACTGCAGCCACGTGCACGAGGGTTAAATGTAAACGCTGTAGGGGGTCCCGCCGGGACACACGGGACCGAGCTCCCGAAACACTCCTGCAACTCGGAAACCCGCAGAGCCATCATGTGGTAACCAATCCCAACGAAGGCGCGTGAAACCACGGCCGTAGAGCCTCCCCTACCTTGCAAACCGGGCCTGGGATACGATCTCTCTCTGCCTCCGCCGCCTCCTCTGCTACGTCGCTCGGCTTAGCAGGCGTCTTAGCATCTTTTTCGTTTCTTTTTAGCTTTTTCGCCTGAAACGCCGGGCCTCCACGCCGTTTCCTCTTGGCCACCGCCATGTTGCTCCCCGCCTTCACTCTAGGCCTTTCTTCCGGCTCGGCCGCTCGCTCCGCTTTCCCATCTCTATGGTCCCGAGGCTCAGCCTCGGCCGTCCTCCTCCTGCTCTATGGTGCCTCCTTCCCGTCTCTATGGTACGGCTCGCTCGGCTCTCTAGGCCTCGTATATCTCTGTGGTGACGGTGGCCGAGCTGGCCGAGCCATCTGAAAAGAGTGGCGGGAGCCTCTCCACTTCTTCCCCGGTTTTCCGGGAGCTGCGTCCTGGCCCGGCGCAAAGGTAAGGTTTGGGTGCTCGGGATCCCGAGACTAGTAAGCGGGTGCCGTGGGCTGGTGAGCCGCGCTGTCTAGGACTCTTCGAGGACCTTCCGAGGACTCAAGCCCGCCCCTCTATCGCCTGTTGTGTTAGGAGTAAGGTTGGAGGTGCGGGACACCTCAAAACCGACCCTGGGGATACGTAGCCCCAGTTTGGTTGAAGCTGGCCCCGAATGACCGTGTTAGTTGGCCTATTTTTATCCTTCGTAACTTTTCGTGTGTTACTGTCTCCTTAGTAAGGACGACGAAACCGTAGCTTACAGACAGTAATTTCCCCCCAAATTAGAAACAGTTAAGTGGCAGAGAGGTGGGTTCAATCCCTGCTCCGCCGAGTTCAACGTCTAGATCTCTTACACTCAGCTCAGCGCCGGTTGAAATCGCCGGCCTCGTCAGCACTGACGCGGAGTTTTATCTGTCGCATCTCCTCAGGTGTTTTGTGACCCCGCGGGAGCGGGTGTTGGCACCTGGAGCATCCCTCGGGGCCGAATGCGTCGTGGACCATGCCCCTCCTAACCCAGCCGATCCCAGATGAGAATGATTACAGCTTAGTGGCTAGCCTTGACAACGTCAGGAATCTCTCCACTATCTTGAAGGCCATTCATTTCCGAGAACATGCCACGTGTTTCGCTACTAAAAATGGAATCAAGGTTACAGTGGAAAACGCAAAGTGTGTGCAAGCAAATGCTTTTATTCAGGTATGGAAGTAGGCACCTTTAAGCCTGTGACATATGATATTCTTCACCCAGCTCACTGAATTCCGAGGGTCTTAATAGATATCATTTTAGTTAGAGAACAAAATATCATTATTTGAATTATTTTTCTCTTCTGGTAACAAATTCTTTCCCCATCGTGTTTTACAGAGATAATGGTTAATAATAATAATGTCTGAAATATATTAAGCTAAACTATAGGCGAGCACTTTTCTGAGTGTTTTATATGCTGCCAACAGTCCCGCAGCTGGCAAGTGGCATAGTTGGGATGAGAACCCAGAACATTTGTTTCCATAGTATATGCTCTTTTGCACTACCTTCCTATTATTAATTTTTTTCCTTGTAGTGGTTATAATCTATTTGTTCTTACAAAGTAATATTTTATGGTTCAGATAGGATTTCAGATTTACTTCAGCATTTTTTTTAGAACACCTAAGTGCACAGTATGACCTCAGGTACAGAGGGATAAATAAGACATGGTTCCTGTTCTCAAAAGAAATTGAAAACCAGTATGACTCGTGCGGTGTCTAATTGGCTGTTTTCCAAATGACCTTCGCCAAACTGATGGGCACAAAATGGAGACAAGGGAGAGTCATGTGGAGGATAGTTTAGCTCCAAGAAGCTAGATGAAGGACCTTTCATAAAGTTTCGCACGGGACTGAAATCAGTTACACCTTCAACTGTTGAGTAGCAGTATTCTAATGGATCACAATTGAAAAAGTTTAAGATGTTTTGATTGATAATCAGATATTATTTTCATGGGGTTAGCACAATATTGTTATTTTAAAAACATATAAAGTGAAATCTAGAACCTTATATGTGAGTTTTCATTCTTTAATATATATACATTTTCACATTTACTTTTTTTCATAGGCTGGAATATTTCAAGAGTTTAGAGTTCAAGAAGAGTCTGTTACTTTTCGAATTAATTTAAACATCCTTTTAGACTGTTTATCTATTTTTGGATCAAGCCCTATGCCAGGTGAACTATTTTATTATCATTATAACAACATAAAAGAATTATATAGAATGCTCAGAAAAATACAGGCAAAGTTATTAGAATATAAGTAATATAAACATTTGTTTAGAAAATTAATTGCCAATTTATTTTTCATTTGCCACAATCATGGATTCTGATTTTTCACAGTGTTAATAGAAAGTATGCTTACGGTTCTTTTCATATTTGCAAAAATATTTACATTCATCTTTTTTTAATTTATGAAGATTTTAGGATTTTAAATTTGAACTAATCAAAAGAAGACTTTGAACATGTCTTAAATATCTTTAACATTGAGAAATATGTTTTAATTACTTCTTTTTTCTAACTTGTCTAGAATTACAGTTAGTGGCAGAAAAAATAGATACCAATTGTCCTGACTCCCAGTTTACTGTGTTCGAAATTTGCTTTTTATCTTTAATCCCTGTTTATAAATTATGTTTATTTTCTTAAATGCTTTCCTTTAAAATATTTATATATTTTTAGGAATAGTGAATTTGGTTGCTCTAGATATAAAACAACAAGGAATCCCTAGAAGAATGATTTTTTATTTTATAGGAAAGGAATCTGGATATTTGCTAGGGAAAATTCAGTTATGGTCTTCTAGAAAATATATTTTAATTTTGTAATGACAATTCCATTATTATTGGAATTGGTTAAAATTATATTTTCTAATGCAGTGTTCCCCAGCTAGTTTTCCATAAAAGCATCTGCCTTCCCCGATTCCTCACCCAGTTCTCCACCCAGTAAGGAAAAGGAACTAGAGTGTCCTGTCATATTCCTCCTCCTCTCTAGTGGTTTGCACGCGTAAAACCCTAACCACCAGTAACCATCCTTTTTCTCCCAGTTAGACCTTAAAATTTGAGGAAATGTAAAGACTATCTCCCAACAGAAAAAGTTGGAAGGGTCCTTATCACAGTGAATACACTGATGTTATAGTAAGACAATATCAAAGATATCCATCGTTGCACAAATTGAACGTTCACTAATAGCATAGCCTATTTCACAACAGTTATTACATGAAGTATTGGACCATATAGATTCTCCATCCTGAAGTTGTATATAATCAACTATTTCTGAGGTGTTTTTTGGCAACCTGGAAAACGATTTCAAAGAGTTACATTACATTTTGTTCCCAATTTTTTACAGTTATTTTTGGAATTGTCTACAGACAGCTATCATCAGGGAAGATGTGATCCCTTCTTATAATGATATACATACATATATGCTAGAAATGGACAGGATAAGATATTCTTGAGGAGTTTTAGGCATCATTTGAGTAGAAGCTGAACCCAGAGCTCAAAAGCTAAGCCCCAAGTATGATTTGTTTCCATTGCAGGGACTTTAACTGCACTTAGGATGTGTTACCAAGGTTATGGTTACCCTTTGATGCTATTTCTGGAAGAAGGAGGAGTGGTGACAGTCTGTAAAATCAACACTCAGGAGCCCGAGGAGACTCTGGATTTTGATTTCTGCAGCACCAATGTCATTAATAAAATTATTCTGCAGTCAGAGGGACTCCGTGAAGCATTTTCCGAATTGGATATGACAAGTGAGGTCCTACAGATCACCATGTCTCCAGATAAACCTTATTTCAGGTACTTGAAAGCAGTACAGTTATAGTTAATGTAGTTTACTCCATCTCCCTACTTACACATTTGCTTAGGATGCAGAATTTTTATTATCCAGGTTACTAGAATTTTCAGAACTTTAGAAAGCTTTTACTCTTACTTCATACTTTTTTAGGTCAAGACACTAGGAAGACCCAGGAAGATTAACTCACTATTTAAAGCTTCATAGGTAGTGTTGGTTTCTAGAAGAGTAGTCCAGTCTCCTAGTTCATAACCTAGTGGTCTTTTCATTGCTGTACTACTTAACTGTTGTAGATAGGTTGCATCGTGAGGAAAATTGGGCTTAAACTTTTGGAAAAGGTGTTTGTAGTATACGGCATCTCTTTTTCTTTCAAGTTAGTACAGGATGCAAAAGGAAATAGGTGTTTTCTATACATGGTTCATTCACTAAGTATCTATTGATCACCTACTGTGTGCATATTTGCCTTATTAAGCACTACAGGAAGGAACAGCTTAAAATCAAGGTGACAAGGATATATGTGAAACAGCTCAGAGGGGACAAAATTACATGCCATTAAGTTCCAAAATAATAAATACTTAGGGAACCAGCACTTAGGCAGGAATGGTCAAGGTGAGCTTCCTAAGAGAGCGCAATTTTCATCAGGAATACAGTGTCAAAAACTATCAAGCTGCTTCCCATGTTTTGACCCAACAAATTATGAAATGGCCAAACTCTTTTCATGATTAGAATCAATTTAGAGAGAGAATTTAAATGTCTTCTCTTTTGAAATATTTCAGAATATTAAAGAGTAAAGGAGTTAAATACATATAGTATGAGAGGTGTAATTGTTCTTTTTGTATCTACTTTAGAAGAACTGCAGGCCTTTCTCATAGGTTAGGCAGTTAAAAATTTGGCTCAAGATTGGTTAAAATGTTAATCAAAATGGAAATCAGTGGAACCCTACTTAAGCAGTGATATGAATTAAAACTCCAGGCACTTAAACAGAGTATTCCAGAGGCTCCCCATCTAAATGATCTCTCAGCATGAGTAACTAGATGGATCATGATATCTTTCATCTCCCATATAGGAAATTATTTGATGGTGGGGAACTGGAAGTTGAAATATTTTTTTTTTGGATACGTTGAACTTGAGCCTGTGACACTAGGGAGTAGTTGGATATATAGATCTAGAGCTCAGGAGATCAGTCTAGACTGGAAATTTAGATTTGGGAACCATCAGCGTGGCTGGGCATGGACAACATAGCTGAGAGAAAGAGGTGACGTTAGAAGAGAGAAAAGGTGGATCCTGAGGAAAGCCAGCACCTAGGTCTTTATCGCTGTGCTCACATAGTGCTCATCCACATGTTAACGCCAAAGCAAATGATCAGTAAGTTCATGCAGATTAAGTAAACTGCTGATATTAGCAAGCAAAGAAAACCATAAAACAGCCTGAAGAACAGTCTGGGATACAGAAAAGCCCTAATTGCTTGGTGGGGCAGTAGAGACAGGGAACAGGACCCCAGGCTTGCAGCTGATGAAGATCAGGGTCTTCTGTCACTCCTCAGCTCTCTCCTGTTATATGGTTCTGATTTCAGGAGGAGGAAAGGACAATATCAGAGTAGAATTCGGGTAATGAAATTGAGGCAAACCCCTATGGATTCCTTTTGTGACTGGTTTTTTTCAAAGCCATTTATTAGTGGCTAGCTCTCCTGTACTCCCACAGCATCCTACAGGAATCTTTATTATGTACTTGTTATAGTGTCTTGTCACCAGGTGTTTACATACCTGTTTCACTCACGAGAATGAGCTTCTTAAGGGAGTGTTTTCTTATTTGGATCCTAATGTGGCTTATTGTTGGACCAATGAATAAATGAGTTGCTCATTTTCTACTATAGGTTATCTACTTTTGGGAATGCAGGAAGCTCCCACCTTGACTATCCCAAAGATTCTGATTTGATGGAATCATTTCACTGTAATCAGACCCAGGTCAACAGGTCAGTTCTTAATATAGAGGTTGCCATTGGTGATGAAGGTGAGGTTAAATACCACATTTCTATTAAATAATTTTTTTAAAACTTTCAATGTGTAGATAAAAGTATAGCATTAAGAAAAATAAATAGTAGGTTGCTGGGTTTACTTGGGGATTTTGGATTGCAATAGTGGATGAAATTTTTAAAATGAAGAGAAAATACTTGCAAATTGGACAAGTATTTGATTTTATTCTTATATTTGCTACTTGGTAGTTCTTGGTTAATTTTTGTCCTTTACTTGGAATTATGAGCACTGCTTTAAGTGTGTCCAAATAACAGCTTTTTATTTATTTTTCTACAGATACAAGATTTCTTTACTGAAACCCTCTACAAAGGCATTAGTCCTATCTTGTAAGGTATCTATTCGAACAGATAACCGAGGATTCCTCTCATTACAGTATATGATTAGAAATGAAGATGGACAAATATGTTTTGTGGAATATTACTGCTGTCCTGATGAAGAAGTTCCTGAATCTTAGTCTTAAGTATGGCAATCCACTGTGCTATTTATGTACACATTCATGATTGGTCATGTTCTCATTCTGAGTGTAGCACTCTCCGTGATTTCTTATTGGATTTTCTAAGGGAAAGAAGCATGGAAGAGATAGAAGCTAAGTCCCTGCCCCCTAATAGTTGCTGTATATTTTATAAGTAATGTTTTCACGTAGTCACAGATTATCCAGTACTGGACTAGCCTGTGGTTCTGTCTTTTGAACTCATGGGAATCGTTAATGAGCCAAGATGAGTAAGTTTTATGTTTTATTCTACTTAAGCAGGACATTCCAAGAGTCTAAAAATTTAAAGTTTGGTGAAGCCATATCTGAAATGTTCTTTTATTTATTTACTGTTAGAAAAAGCAGTGGCATACGGGCATCGCTCCCTATTTGGAATTCTGGATAATCTGTCTTAAAGCAATGGTTCTCAGAGTGTTGTGCCTAGATCACCTGGAAACTTGTCGGTAACTCTGGGGGTGGGCCAGCAATCTGTAGCTTAATAAGCTTCCCACCAGGAGATTCTGACAAGTGCTCAAGTTTGAGAATCACTGTTTTAAAGGATACTTTTTTAAAAATAGTCTTTAATTGCATTGAAGTGACTGCTTTTAACTGTGATTTCTTCACAAATGTTCTGAAGTTTAGGCTTCGTCAGACAAGTCTGAATAATTATATGATTTATTTTTCAAGTGTACATTTTGAAGACATCTGTGAACAGGCTATAAAACAGTCTTCAGAGTTACAGATTTTCATATTGTTCTGAAAACTGTTCAGTGTAGTAAGTACTTATTAGATACCTTCTATTTGCCTATAAGAGTTTCTCAATCAAACCAAGGTGTACAAAACCATTTATTAAGTGATTTTATACTTTCGTAGGTAGTTTTCAATGAAATAATTTTTGTGGTATGTAGGTTAAGAAAACATAACACTAAATTATGTAACTTGTTTTCTATTAGAAAAAGTATATAACTAAAATGAAGTTTCTGCACCATGTGACAACAGCTCAGTGTCTCTCAGTGGCCAGGCACTTTTGGCCTTTGGAGAGTGTTTCAGCAAAGCACTTCAGGGAAAAGCTCCTCCAGAACGTTATGTAGGCACTGCTTCCAGGCACGTGTACAGTTTGTGCAATTCTGGGTGTCTAGTCCAGGGCAAGTACCTGATAACTAATAAATCTTCCAGGCAATCTCAGGGTGCCCAGCTGGTACAAAAGAAGTTGGAGTTTTGTAAAGTATAGTATATGTTTGAGAAGGAAATGATTAAATCTACTAAATGTCCAAATATTTTTTTGTCTGGATAAACACAAAATCAAAACAAGTCTAAAACATAATTATGAAAATATTTAATCAGTAAACATTTCAAGGACTACAGTTTTCCTTTAAATTTAAAATAGGGCAGTTGTTTTTTCATTGGCATGTCTAGTACCTAGAACAGTACCTAGGATGCAATAATATTTGTTAGATGAAAGAACCCCCACTTTCAGATTATTAGTCACTATTTAATTCCATTATTTCGGTTTGAATTTATTTTGACCTAATGTATTTTTTTCAAGTTGAGCCTATAAAGAATTTAAAACATGTATCGACTTAATAAGACTTTTTTGCACATTTAAGACTATTATTTTAGCCGCACGTATCTTGAGTTATTTAGAATTCAGAAACTAATGAATTTAATTCTTTCTAAATCACCCTGACATCAAGGTGTGACTTAATAAAGAATTTTTTTTATGCGCACTCTATTTGTCTAGTTTAACTTTGTTCAAGTTCCTATGAAAGACCACTAGGGGGAGCACTTCCTCAGGCAGAGCAGGATGCTTTGGTGACTACAAATTCAGTTCATGTGTCACACACATATAGAAGACTGTAATCTTATTTTTAAGATTATCTTTGCCTGTTTGAAGTTTATCTCATATTCTTTCCAGTAAAATTGTGCTTACCAGGAATAGGTAGGTAATATTTTTTCCGTTTTTTAATTCATTTATTCCCTACTTGATGATGATGTGTTTCCACCTAGAATGAATGATTCAAAACAATAAAAATAAAATGATTTGTTAAATTCTATTCTAATAAAAATAAGTCTTGTAACATAATCATTTTTACAAGAAGCCACAGAATTTCTGTGGTGCTATTGAGTAGTCCTGCTAAGAATTAGTTACAGTTGCTGAAAGGGCAGCATTTGGCGTTCCCTATAGCTTAGGGTGAGGGGTTTTCAGAACAGTGTAGACTCCCTTCTCCCCTTCCTGTCTTCACACTGCTGGCCCTTGTCCCCACGTGAAACAAAAGCTGTTGGGTCCTGAGAAATTAGGGAAATTGTATAGTATTTTCTCTTTTCCCAAGTATGTATTAGTAGTGTTTTTATCCACGTGTCAGGCTACATGCACCCCTGTGCCAGGCAGTTGGCAGCTGTACCGTGCGTTTCTCACTCCAGCAGTGGACAGCTCGTGCTCTAATCAGAAATGCCACAGGCGGCTGTTACACGTGTTTCTGGCATTCATATCTTAGTCATGGCCAGAAGTTTTGGTAATTAGCAGAGTAAATATTTGAAGTAGGTTTCCTTTTGGAAATTAATAGCTCATTGATCAGTATAATAGCTAATAGTAGTGGCTCTCATTGGTAAAACTAGAGGTATTCAGGATATGTGAACTAAATTATTTCAGAGTAGTTCCCCATCCTTGCATGGAAAGGATACAAGAATCTAGTGGGGCCTGTAGCCTGTACCCTTAGGCCTGGTGTATAAGGCTTGACCCCCCTAAATGGTCTTACTTCCTGCCATTTTGTCCAAAGATTTCTGGTTGCTTGTTGCTGAATGGATTAGGACAATCCCATCTCTGGAATATTGTCAGGTTTGCCTTAAGTGGACCTTTCATGGAAGGTAGTGGGTAAACTGCTGAAACAGAGAAGTAAGGCTTCACTGAGCTTATGAAACAGGTTGCATAAACTCTTTGCATGCTTGCTAATGAACGTTTATTAAAATTTGTATGTGGGACAGTTGATCTGGGCTTGATTTTTTTTTTCCTACCTTATCTACCTCAAATTTCAGTGGCCAGTAGCTAATTTAAAAGAATGTAAAAGTTGTACATGACCTTATCGACTGGGTCAGCTCGAAACATCGGGTGTTTGATTGGACTGTTACCCAGATTGCTGCTTCCCACTGAATGAGCTTAGAAAGTAGTTTAGTTCTCATCTACAGTCTGCCAAGAGTGAGACTTTGTAGTGAGTTGTGTTGTGTTGAACATTTCCAATGTGGTTTCTTAAGACTTAGGGATTTCACAAAATAGTAAAATTTTAAAACTTTTGGAACCAAAATAGGTGACAACTTTCTATTTTGTCAGATATGAGGATATTAAAACTATAACTACCATTCATTATTACTACCATTTCATAAAACATTTTAAAGTCAAAGTCTCAGAGAGTGGACAGTTAGCAATTTTACACTGTCAATAAAGAAAAACTGGAAATATGACAAATAATTTCAAATGAAACAAGAGGGTTACACCATAACATTTTATTTTACAGTGCTACACTTCGTGCTCTTGTTTTCTGGATATAGGTTTGTCAGTTTGGAGATGATAAGACTTTGGGGTCTCACGAAATAGTAAAATTTTAAAAATTTTAGTGCCACCCAAAAACGGAGTCTGAATGGCCACTTCTTTCTGATAATTCGTTTTTATCACAGTTAATGTTGAAAATCCATTTTTAACTGGATATGTGAAAATGGAAGCAACTCTTCTGAGGCTGCCTTAGTCAATTCAGAGTATTCTGGGCAAGAACAGCAGCAGTCCCATCTCCAGACAGGGCTAAAATCTGCAGTGACCGACTAGGTGACCAGTTCATAAGCACTGCAGAGAAGGTCAATGGCATATAGGTGCTTTCAGCCAGGGCCGCAACCTGAGACCTCAGTCCTGAGTGCCAAGCGTAAAGCATTCTGGGAATCAGCTGAGGGAGAGTGGCTGCAGCCAGGAAGGAGAGGAAGCCTAGCAGTCCAAGGGCAAGCCACTGGATTAACTGGTGTGTGTGTGTACTCCTGCCACAGCAGAACACTGCTCACTGCTAATACCTTGGGTACTGGCTGATTATTAGGATGTACACACTGGACAAATGGCTGAAATGAAAATATACTTTCTTAAATGAAGAACCAAGATGTGGCTCTAGCAGCACTGAGTGAGTGATAGAGATGCTGTCAGAGACAAATTCGGATCCCCAAAGACACAGGTGTTTGAGCTCTATTCAATCAGCTCAGGTAACTGAGGAGCGATGAAAAGGGGAAAATAAAAGCTTTTTATAATATAAACTTGAATCTGACTTCTCCTTTGTCCCTGGGTATACAAAGGAATATGATTGGAGATTGCCTGTTTCCTAGATATACACTTGTTCAGGGGCTTAGGATTTTTTTTAACAACCTTGGTGAGCATTCCTTTCCTAAAACGAGCCTTTTTAATCCAGTTTGGTGGGGGCAGCATAGTGGGATGGAAAGAGTAATCATCTGTGATTCAGGAAGTCTGCTTTATAATCACCAGATTGACCTTGAACAAATCAATTTTTCGTATCCCTGGTTTTTTCATTTATAAGAATCAAAATGGCCTTTCTGACTTCAGTAAACCGGATCAGGCCAGTGTTTCAGAAGATCAAATATTTCCTCACAAAGCAGTTTTAATGACCTCAAACAGGTTATGGCTAAAAATTCTTACAAATGGTATATTTAAATGTTTGCCAATAAACTGTAATACTTAGGTATTGCAGAATTTTCTTAAAAAGGACTGAAAAGAATGAAAGTAGAGTTAGAAAAAGGGAAATGGAAGGTAATAGGAGTCCTAGTGACATGAAAAACTAACTTAAAGCATGTGTCTAAAGATTTCTTCTCCCAAGTTACAGGTTCCTGGTTTCTAATGGCTCTTGGGTGCTTTACCTGTAATGCTAAGTGGATTTTTTTTTCCCAGAGTCCTTTGTTCTGCTTTTGATCTGCCACTGCTCTCAGTGTTGGTAAATATATTTTGTGGTCCAGAATTTTTTTTATTAATGTTGGCTTTATTGTTGGCTATCTTGTGTAGAGGTTTTCTCTTTACTGTTAACAGAAGACCTAGAGGAAAGGAGAAAACCCTTTGTGCATTTTTCTTGGTTCTTGCCTTCTCTCCCTCCTGCTAGCACCAATCACTGCCTTATTGACCTAGAAGGCTGACCTCAGTCTGAGACAACTATTTCACCGTGTGACCATCCCCCTAAAATGCTGATTCTGCTAATAGGCCTCCAAAATGGTACTAGAGTCTTGGGTTTTCTCCCTAAAGAACAGGGAACCCTTTGCTTGATTCAGATGGCAGGTCAAGGATATCTAGGATACGTGGATTGCTTTTAATCACAGCTGAAAATTTTTATCAAATGTAGGGCCTTTTATAGTGTTCATGATTTTCAGGTGATTTCTTCTCCTGAGCACAGAGATTTACAGCCCGGAGGCACTGTAAATGCTAAAAAGAGGATCTTATATCCCCATTTCCAGCCATTAAGATTTCCATACTCTGTTTTCTTAATACTGGAGAAGTTGGGCAAGAGTTAGAAATAATCTGGTCCAAGACTGATCCAGAAACCCGGTTTCTATTAAGTGTTCTTCAGTTACCTCCTATTTAGACCACAAGCCTGCAACAAGTGTGGTTTGCATAGCCCCTGTTTGAAAAATAAAAAAAAAATTTGTTCCACAGAAATATCAGCTACAAAATTTTATGAGCAACTTGAGGTTTTTTTACATGTAAGTCTCACTGAAGACTGATTCATTCTCTACTACTGGACCATATAAAATACAGAAAGCTATCTGGCACTTTAACTTTCTTGTCAGTAAACCAAGAGATACTGTAATTCCAAATTTGAAGAAGAAATAGGCACCAATTAAGTCAGTTGCCCAGGGGTCTCATAAAATCAAGGGTCGGCAAAGATCAGAGAGGGATCTCTGCTAGGGACAGCAAGTTGAAAACAGCCTTGGGCCTAGTGCTCTCCCACCACAAGGTGGCACAATTCCCCTTGCCTGAAACCTTTGGTTACTGAAAGAACACTGACTTCCATAGTGTATATATCATCGTCTTTGCATATAAGAATTATATCGGACTGCCTCGTCTATGATATTGTGTTTCCAGGGGCTAAGCTCTAGCTCACTTTTGAGATATTAACCAGCAAAATGTTTTCCACACCAGCGAAGTCGTAGCTTTTCACAGTTACTAGCCCCTATCTCATTTTCCTTCATTGCCAGTGGTGTAGCTGGAAGGTAATGAAGTCAAAGCCCAGGTTTCAGTAAATATGAAAATAACTTATTTATTACATGATAACCACTTTACTTACATTATCTCATTTTCGCAGCATCACCAAGAGATAGGTACTATTCTCATCCCCATCCTATGGATGAGAACACCAGGATTACACATAGCCAGAAAGTGGTGGTTCTGGGATTTGAGCAGGCTTGTCTGTCTCCAGAGCTAGAGCTCGTAACCACCATGAATCATAAAGAAAAATTAGTTCATAGGGATGTGTTGAAGTCATGTTTCTATGATCAGATAAAATAGTTCATTGGTGAGATAGTCATTGTTCAGAAAGAACTTATGTCCTAAAGTGGGGCCCAAATCCTTTACCAAACTCCACAAGTATTCTTGTACCCTCAGTTCAAACATGTGCTCTACATACCTTTTGCTTTAAATAAAACCAGACCTAAGATATTTTCTCTATGGCTCTAAATAACGTTTTATTTGCCAAAATTTAAATCACTGACGATTTTAAAAAGAATTCAGGTAAATATAAATACAGTGGCTTTTTAAAAATTAATTTGTGGGCTTCCCTGGTGGCGCAGTGGTTGAGAGTCCGCCTGCCGATGCAGGGGACGCTGGTTCGTTCCCCGGTCAGGGAAGATCCCACATGCCGCGGGGCGGCTGGGCCCGTGAGCGATGGCCGCTGAGCCTGCGCGTCCAGAGCCTGTGCTCCGCAACGGGAGAGGCCACAACAGTGAGAGGCCTGCGTACCGCAAAAAAAAAAAAAGTTCTGAGAAGTCCTTCAGGAAGTAAACCTGTGTCACTTTGTTTAATTCAGTTTGATTTCTTCCTAAACTCAGTTTTTTCACAGAGCCTTTCTTCCTCCATCCCTTGGACTCAACATTGAAATACCCTTTAGGAAGTGCTGCCTGGTACAGTAGCCTACCATTCTTTCATACACTGCCCTCTGTCATGCCTCTGTGCTTCTGCATAGAGTACCTTCTTCCTGTAATGTCTCCTCCTGCTGGATGAACTGTTACTCGCCCTTCAAGAAACAACTCAGATGTAACCCTGTCTATGAAGTCTTCTCCAGCCTTCTTAGATTCTCTCTCCTTGCTGCTCTGAGTGCACTGAGACTTCTACTAGAGAATCTATATTTCACATTTTCATTATTTTTCATGTTTGTCTCTTGCGCTAGATTGTTGTCTCCTTAAGAGTAATGGCCGTGTTTTATTTATCTTATCATCACCTGCAGCTCTAACTGCACCTAGCACTTAGTAGGAGCTCACCAGATAAATGTGTTGAAGGAATGTTGAGGAAAGAGGCTCAGAATGTTTAAGCAACTTAAGGTTACATTGCTATTTCATAGCAGAGGTGGGACTCACACACAAGGTGCCTTGACTCAAGGTATATGGCTCTTTGGGCATGAATAGCAAATTTGTGGCAGAAGTTTAGCTCTTCCCCCACCCATGCCCCATGACAGACAATAATAAACCAAGCTCCACCAAACCCAGCCTTTTGCTCTGGAACTTCAAGCATCACTCCAGGAAACCACTACCAGAGTGGGCCCAGGAGGTAAAATATACTTGTTCTCCTTGGCCTACTCCACGCTACTCCCGTCAATCTGTTTTTGTGGGCGTGGCAGAGTGGCTGTTGATTGTAGAGTTCCCCCAGTGCTCTGCTGAAGACCAGGTACCCTGAGCTGGCTCTTTGTGGCTTAGCAGCCTCTGTTCCCCTTCGGTGAGACCCTGGGGGGCGGGGGGCAGCTAAATGCTCCTAAATGTTCACTCCTCTATCTGCCCCAGTGTTGCCAGCCATTCCTAGAGTCCTGATTTGGAAGAGCCACTGCCCCTTGGCACCTGGATATTAGAGCAGATTTTGCTCCTCACCCACTCATACACGAAGGTTTGGCAAATATTTTCTCTTTCAATTTTGTAGAGGCAGTGTTAGAATATTTACTAGTGATAGGAAAGAATATGAGTGCAGCAGCCTGGAAACAATCTAGCTTACGGGTCATAAATTTCATCACTGAGGTCCTGCCCAAGACTGGTTTGGCTGACACAAAATTTACTGAGTGTATCACCTGTTCTCCTACTTAACTGCAGTTCTCTCTGGAAATAATCACCCCAAATCCTCCTTTTCCACCCTACTTTTCTTTGGCTTTCTCTCCCCAGCCCCTCAGCCCAGAAAAGGCTATTTTTGTTCATATGACTAAGAAGACAGTAGATCACTAATAGGTTAATGGGCATTGAGGCACCTTCCCTCTTCCCTTCTGTAAAGAGAAAAGGATGGTTTTCCTTGCTCCTTCTATTGTCTCCTACAGCTTAAGACCTATCAAAAGTTATACCAAAATAAGTGTTCAGCTTGCAGCTGTCCTAGAGGCGTCTAACAAGGACAAAGACGAAGCTAATGCGCCATGCCTTCATACTTCCCGTAAGTCTGGGTGACTGGCTACAGATGCAAAAATAGCTAATATAGAGCACTTGCCATATACCAAATACCATGCGAAGTGCTTTATGTGAACAATCTCATTTACTCTTTATTATCTTTCCACACTATAGATGCTATTCTAATCCTCATTAGAGAAAACTGAGGCTTAGGATAACTTGCCCTACAGCACACAGAAAGTAGAGGAGCCTGGATTCAAACACAGGTCTGTCAGACTCTAAAGTCCATGACTACTGTATTCTAACAGCTAGAACTGTCCAGTAATGGAAAGGGCCACCTGGACAGGTAATGAGTGAGTTCCTGATTTGAGGAGGTGTTTAAACAGGTACTGGACAAACAGTAATCTTAAAAATCTGTTCCACCAGTACAGCTCACTGTCATGTCAGTGATGATTTTCTATTTGCCTGTATGGCTTCTTATTAGTCATCATTGTCATCATCACTTCTAATTAGCACACACTATGTATCAGGCATCTTTGTGAGGAGTTTTACTTACATTAACTCATTAACTCATTTATGAAGTAGGTATTATTATCCCCATTTTATAGGTGAGAAAACAGAAATAAAGTGACTTGTGACAAGCTCACCCAGCTAATAAATAAACTGATTGTAACTCAGGCATCTGGCTCTAGTCCATTCTCTTAACACTACATTATATTGTCTCAATATTTGACATGTATGTGATACTCTTTTTAAATTTTTATTCTCTTTTATTATCAGAGGTATAATACATATTTGTTGTTTAAAAAAAAGTCAAATAATATACATTATTTCAACACAAGTTGAAAGGACCCCATAATTCCATACCCCAGAGATTACTGTTACCCTCCTTAATTATATAGTTACATATATTTATGGGTTATACTGTATATAATACTAATATCTATTTGTGTGTTTTTACCTCTAATAATATATCTGGAATATTTTTCGATGACTCTTCAAAGCTCTACTTCATGCTTTTGAATGACCATATTATATGGACCATTAACATGTACCAGTTTTCCTACAATAGACAGATCTACAAGGAAGATACGTAGATATAGATATACATATATATGTATATAGAGATATATAAAACTCTAGCTGGTCACCTGTGGATATATATATATCAACCAACAGTTCCATACCAGAGTACTGGGAGGGCTGATCTCCCCATACCTTTGACAGAGCTGGGTTTATATGACCTGTATTTTTCATTAACACAAATACAGTAGGTTGAAAATGGTATTTCAGTTTTTGAATTTGTAAATTCTGTATGAGATTGGAAATCCTGTTTTGTGTTTATTGGACATTTGCATTCCCTCTTTGAACTGCCCCTTCATGTCTTTTGTGACATTGATAATGACCATTCCCTTCTCTGAAACTTTCTCCTCCTATGAGTTCCTTTCTATTTTTTCCTGACTCTTCCAATTCTCTAAAGACTCCTCTTGAGTCTCCTTCCCAGTCCTCCTTCTGAATGACCCCTAGATAATACAATAATAATAATTACAATAATTAACATTTCACAGACGCTTAGTATGTGCCATACATTAAATAAAGCCTTTAAAATAGAATCTTATTGTTTGTATTTCATTAGATGAAGAAAGGAAGATACAGTCTCACTGTAAGTGGAAAAGCTCACACTTGAGCCTCTCTATTTTGATTCAAAAACACCACATATGTTCTCTCCAAAATAAGTGGAAACGTTCTCCAAAGTTCTTGCCTACGTTTTCTTGTTTAACATACACACATTCCATGGATTTCTTATCCATTTCTTTAACTTCTAATGTATCTCGAATTTCTGGTCCATACAGCCTATTAGACATTGCTAAGTGGACGTATTCTGGATACCTCAAATTTAACACATCCAAAATGTTTTATCTTCCTCAGACCTCCTAGCCATCCTCCAAGATGACCTCCTCTTGCCAATATGCTCTCACTTAATAGCACTGCCGTTCACTCAGTTGCTCAAGCTAGAAACTTCAAAGCCACCTTTGAATGGGCCCCTGCCTCCATTACACCTCACATCTAATCAGCTCTAAGGTCTTGCCAATTTGAGACTCCAAATTGTTCTCAATCCATCCTCCGTGTGCCTTCTACTATGGTTTTAGATAATTAAGGCTCTCAACATCTCTCCCTTGCACTATTGCATCTGCCTCCTAAGTGGTCTCCCTACTTCTATGGTCTCCTCAGATCCCATCTATCCTTCCCATGGCTGACAGTTAATGTTTCAAAGCCAGTAACTGATCATGGCACAACCTGCTCAAAACCCTTTGATAGTTACCTTCTGTCTACTGAATAAATTCTAAACTCATCAGCATAGCACATAAAACATTCCATAATCTGACCCCAATTTATCTTTCCAAACTCATCTCCAGCACGTTCCTACTCAGGTACCTCCCGCTACAACAACTCAAGGCCGCTTGCTTCTCCTCAGAAATACCAAGTCTCTCCAGGCCACTGTGCTGTTGTTTGTGCTGCTTGAAACGCCCTCCTCTGGCTTTTCTACCTGTTGATGTTTTACTTTTCTTTGAAGACCCAGCCACCTGCCTGCTGCGTACACACTGTCTCCCCCTACATTTCCAGCCCTACAATTTATTACTTGTCCTCTGTTTTATTTCTATTAAAGCTTTATTACAGACTAACTTGTAATCTGGTCATGTGTGTCTGTTTTCTTGAAAGGACTATATCTTAAACATCTTAGTATCTCTAGAGCTTACAGGGAGCTCGATATGTAAATGATTAAAACTGAAGTCCATTTGTGATTTAGGTAAAAGACTAAATCTCAAAGTTTACTTCCAAATCTGAGACTTTCTGTGCCTTTTTTTTACCCTGAAATCTTATTTGAGGCTCTTGCAACTAACATTTAACCTTGGAAACCAACTCCTATTTCATGGGGCCAGTTCTGCTTTCACTTCTTTGCAGAGGCTTCAAAAGCCAAGAATTTGGGCTCTTGGCAATGAAAGCTCGGTGAATGTTGTCACTGGGTTTCCAGAGGAGGTGGGGTAGAAAGCACAAGAGCACATCAGGAAACTAGCAGAGTTCCAGGACATCTGGGATTGATTATTCCAGCAAGATGCTCAAGCCAAGAGAACAGTTCCTGTACTGGGTTTTTTGTGGGGTTTTTTGTTTGGTGGTGGTGGTGGTGGTGTTTGACATCTGGGCTTTGGCAGCCACGCCTATGGCTTTGCTCAGCAATTCTTGAGGAATGAGATATGAGCTTGTTTCAGGACTCACATCTTACTGACTGGACTTCTGCTACAGCAGAGTCCTTCAAAAGACTCTTCTTTTCCCCTTACATGTGCTTTCTTGGTAGGTCTAGGTCTCACTGTCATTTACAGAGAGAAGAATTCGCCTCCAAGAACCAAAAGAAACTCATACTACCTGGGGCCTGAATTGGGTTATACCAATGCTTCCTAATTTCTCCTCCTCCTATCATTCTTTTCAAATCATGGACAAGGAACCAGGAACAGTAAAAAAAAAAAAAAAAAAACTCGAGGGAAAAGCAACCTCAAGCTACTGAGGAAATGGATTCACTCCAGCTATTCTGAAGTTTCTCTTTTTAAATACAAGCTGAGTAGAACTTTGTTCCAGTTTTGAGGACACATGCATTTCTTGTCTTAAGTTACATGTTTTGTACTTTTAGTTTCATTATTATTACCTTCAGTGTACAAAATGTACTTTAGATATGTTAAAAGATTCAAATTCTCAATCTAATTCTCAAACATACAAACATATTGTAATACTGCCCAACGATCAATCACAATTAGGATTTCAAATATTCTGACCTATTACCCTGGAAGCAAAAGGCATGTACTGTAGAAGAAGGGGGAGGAAATGTGTTCTGCTAACATTCATTGAGTACATATTCTGCCAGGAACTGGCCTATGAATGTTATATATGTTATTTTATCGAAAACTCACAACAACTCTATGTCATATGCTATTATTTGCATTTTAGTGATGGAGAAACCAAGCCTCAGAGGTTAAGTGATTTTTCCAAGGTCATATACTTATTAAGTGGCAGAGGCAGGTTTAAGATGACAGGGCTGACTCCAGTAATATATACTTTTTACCCATCACTCTTAATATAAAATAGTAATAGCGTGATATATAGAAGCTTCTTATCGAAACATTCTATTATCTCCAGCATCTCAGAAAGATAATTCTTCTTATTTTATTCTTATGCCAACATATATTGAGTACTAAAGACCTGTCAGGCCCTGATCTAAGTGCTGTATTATATGTGATCTTATTATTTCTCAGAAAATCCACTTTTTGAGGAAGGTACTGTTATTTCACTGATGAATAAAGGTGCTGAGAGAGGTTAAGTAAGCTCACCTAGGTCAGAGAGCCTGATTTAAAATCCAGACAGCCTGCCGTCAGAGAGTAAGCTACACTGCCCACGGAGAGCACGTTCCGGAGCTAGAGAGACCTGGGTTCACATCCCAGCTCTGCCTCCTCCGGGGTAATTCAACTTGAACATATCTGTCCTCAGTTCCCCCATATGTAAAACGAGGTTCTGGGGACTTGCCTGCTGATCAGGTGTCCCCATATACAGTCTCAAATTCCTCAAAAGTCAGAATCCCTATTATGTAGTGAAAGGCCGTGTATTTTTGAACTACGACAGTCCTGGGTTCAAATCTTACCACACTTACTGGCTAGATGACTTTAAACAAGATATTCAAACTTTCTGAGTCTCAGTTTCATCACCTGAACATGTAAGATAAAATAGCTACCGAATAGGGTTATTTATGAATCAGAAATAATACATGTATGTTACAATATCAGGGGATTGGAAGAAGTTCTACCTTATAGTTATTATTAATACTGTTATGGTTACTGACCAAGAAAACATACTTTCATATACACCAGCAGGCAGAGGGCAAAGTTCCCCATATACCCTCCTACCGTGGGCATCACTGAGAGAGGCTAGAGAACATTCTCTCCTGGGTAAGATCAAACAGGAGACAGTCTGCTGTTGGGCCTCCTCTAGGTGTGGCTCTGACTGAGGTGGATGGGGACAGGATGGGCTGATGTATTCTCTATGCTCATCTGGTCCCCCACCTGGCCAGTGTAGTGAGAAAGTACTAACTGTGAGCCACCTCCAGTGAAGTGCAATCAGAGTCCTAACTCTCACCCCATAATGACACCCCTCTGTTAGAGGGCTCTAAGGGGAAAGCACATGGCCTTCAGAGTCACACTTGCTTGGGTCCAAACCTCCAAGACTTAAGTGAATTTAGGCATGTTCTTTTATAGAACATCAGGCCCCCTTCTGTCAAACGAGAGCTATCATGTAGGGTATTTGTAAAAATTAAATACTTTATGAATAGGATCTAGCTCAGTTTTAGGGATTTAGTATACACTCAACAAAAGAGAACAGTTCAGGATCAATATCATTCTGAGATGAACAAACAGCAATGATATGCCAAGGGTCAAGAAGCGGGCAGGTCTACACAAAACACTCTTCTTTGGCCGAAACGTTTTTTAAGAAGAATCTGAAGAGGCTCTTTCATTTTTAACTTTGGAGACAACTGTTTCCCCCCAAAAGTTGCCTTATGTTTAGGGACTTAGATTTTGTATGTTTAGCAAGAAAAATAAGTTTAATGTATTCACTTACTTTTTTTTCTGGTCGTGCCCCCGGCTTGTGGGATCTTAGTTCCCCCACCAGGGATGGAACCCAGGCTCTCACCAGTGAAAGCATGGAGTCCTAACCACTGGACTGCCAGGGAATTCCTTCACTTGCTTTGTTATAAACCCAGTTTGTATCTGTCACAAGCTGTTAGCTGAAACAGTCTTGTAGGACTTGGTTATAATGCTCAGCATTGAAAGAGACATAAATACTAAATAATATTGCAGCAGACCCCTGTAACATCGGGTTCTGAGAGACTACTCGAAATTGACTAGGTACCTCCAGTTTAGGATTTGGCCAGATCCTAGTACAGGTTGGCATTTTGCCTTACTAACAAGAATAACAGGTGAATCACCCCTAGATGAATGAATCTGGGTGAGGCCATGCTATCCACATATCCACATCGAAGACCTGGTTGATGATCAGGGTCAGAACTTACCTCTGCATTAGGCTAAGGAGGTTTTCTGTGTCTCTGCTTGTACAGTGCTCATTTCCATATATGAGGATTTGAATCATCAGACACTGTAGGCGAGTTGAGAAGCATAACAGTTTAAAGAGAATCAAGTAACAAGCACCTTCATTATAAACCAAACTCAGGAGAGCACCAGTGGAACTGAGATGTCACAGGTTGACATTTCAGATGCCTGTACTACTCTTCCTCCTGGTTCCCTTCCAAGGAGGAAGGAGTCTGAATCGAAGGCTCTGTCCCCCTAGTGCTGTACCTGTATCATTCCACTTCACTGAAGCTTCCACTACCATATGTGGCTGTGGAAAACCAAAGTAACAGGCCTGAAAATGGACAGCATGCCTACCTAAAACCCACAGTGGTTTCCACCAGGATTTTCCAAATAGCTGTAACCAAACGGGTAGATATAAATGAAATCAGTGTACGTGTCCCAAACTTGCATTGCATTCTCATGCTACATAACTTTACTCTTAGGCAGTTTTCCATTGTAAATTTTATTGCTGACCTCTCTATCCAATCAAGGTGGAATTATAGGCACCAGATTTGCCCTCCCACGTGAAACAACCAGAAGAGAAAAAGTAGACGAAATATATTTGGAACGATCTTCATGACAATGAACATTAGGCAACAAAGGACAGTGTTCCCTGAGAGAGGGAAAGCAAGTGAAATAAACGCTATGATTGCCCCAGATTACTGCTCTGAGACCATCTCCAGGCTGTGATGCAGGGAAGTGGAGCTCAGCAGACGCCCTGAATTGAGCATACGGAGCTGAGAGTCTCAGGAGACTCTCAGGGCAGAGTAACAGAGGAGAGACAGCTGCACAGAAAGAGAATATCTATATCCGCAGTGTGTCCCCTTCAAGTGCGGTTGGCCCGCAGTCTGGGAACCTGCAGATACAGAGGGCCGACTGTACTACAACATTTTATACTGGGGACTTGAGCACCTGCAGACTTTGGTGTTGGTGAGGGGGGCGGGTGGGAAGTCCTAGAACCAATCCCCCACGGATACCGGATACCGAGGGACAACTGTATTCAGCAGAGTACTGATTAACACAGAGGTGTAAAAACTGCCCAAGGCTTGAGAAAAGAATCTGAAGGTACTGGAGGGAACAGTGCCCTGTGTTTATACAGGGCCAGCTATAGCGGCCTCTTCAAAATGAATCTTCAAAATGAAGTCCCCATTCTTCTGTTATTTACTATTTTCATACTTATTACATTAAGTTAACCTGAAATGAGATAAAATATCTCCACACCTGCCAATATATGTGTGTGTGTGTGTGTGTAACGCTTTTTTTGGCCACACTGCACAGCTTGCGGGGTCATAGTTCCCTAACCAGGGACTGAACCTGGGGCCCTGGAGTGAAATCGCAGAGTCCTAACCACTGGACCACCAGGGAATTCCCATGTGTGGATTGCTTTTGACTCTGCCCTCTTGAATATCAGTTGATCTTTACCAACTTTTCCTCTGAAATTGAACTAATTTGGGTTTTATGTAGAGACATCACTACTGATCTTACCTAGTCTTTAGCTTGGGCTGTTAGTATACTGACTGGCTGAACAACTGTTAGGCACACCTCTTGCCACATCCTACTACTAGGCAATGAACTTCTAGGGTTGTCTGGGCTCCCTGGAAGGGGAATCAGTGCTCGGGTAATGATGGCTAGACAAGGTGTTCCTTATTCCAACACAACCTTTGGTGCTTTCACAAGATTCTGCTACTGCCATACCAAGTTTCCAGGATTAGGGTATTACTCTTCTAAAACTCTGGTCCAGGCACAGACACAACAAAAGTTTCTGTAGTCATATTCTCCCTTAGCACATCTAAGAATGTGAAGAATTTTCAAAAGAAAACACTTTACTTAAAAAAAAAAAAAAAAGAAGGAAAGAAAAAGAGAAGGAAGAAAAAAAAGGAAGGAGAGAGAGAGGGAAGGGAAGGGAAAATACACACACACACACACACACACACACACACACACACACACACACACACACACACACACACACACACACACACACATCTCCCCTCACATTTTGCTTACAGGCCTGGGAGCAAATGTAAAACACCAGCCAGTATTCACCTTCCTTAGCAGCTGAATTGCCTTTCTGAGGTCTCCTTTGGCAAAGCAGATCCTGCCCATGTTATAAAAAGTTTCAGCCACTTTTTTACTACAGTCACCATAGCTAATGACCTGAGACTTCAATAAAGACTTTAGCAGTCTGTAAGCCTCCCAGGGGATAAAAAAATATGTACATATTTTTAATTCACCTGGTAATTCTGAAGGAGCATGCTGGTTGTATTCCATGAGCTTTTCAAACCTTCAGAAAAACTGAAAGAATAGTAGAATGAATACACATAATATTTTAATCTAGATTCACCAATTGGCTATCATTTTGCCACATTTGCTTTCTGTTTAAAAAATTATATGTATATGTAATAGATAACATTTTTATATACATACATAAATACATACACATATATACTTTTGTGGAAAATAAGTTGTACTTAAGATACTTTACCCCTAAATACTTAAGCATGTATATTTTTAGAACAAGAACATTTTCCTACATAACTACATTACATTTTTACTCTCAAAATTTTTTACATTGATATAATATTAATATATGCTCTGTATTCAAATTTCCCAATTGTCCAATAATGTTCTTTATAACTTTCAAAATCTAATATCCAATGAAGAATCACATATTGCATTTAGTTTTCACAATCCTTTAGTCTTCTTTAATCTGTAGCAGTTCTGCCCTTTCATAATACTGGCTTTTTTTTTTTTTTAAAGTCCAGGCCAGTTGTCTTTCAGCTCAACTCTCACTCTTAACTACTTACTATACAGCATATGATTTAGAGAAAAATTAAGTATACACTGGAAGTTGTTTATAGAACAACAATGCTTGTACTCATTGGATTTCCCAATGTGCTTTCTTTAGAGGGAGTGAAGAGGTACAGTTATCGCTGTGGCATCCTCAAGAACGGTACATCACCCTCTGCCTGTGTTAACTATGTTGACATTTATAAATAGAACATTTCTTTGGAACTGGGTTGAATATGTAATCAACATCCTCATATGTGGCATGTCAGAACAAACATAAAAAGGGTGTCAGTTGTTGCTTTCCAGGAAACATTGACAATAATTTAGGAGTCTCAAGGCTCTATATTATCTTTGCATTTTTCAGAATAGGAAAACATGCATATAAGTAGATTTTCCTATTTTTTCAGTGTACAAGTCTTTCACCTCCTGGGTTAAGTTTATTCCTAAGTATTTTATTCTTTTTGATACTTTTGTAGATGGGAGTGTTTTCTTAATTTCTTTTTCAGATTGTTCATTGTTGGTGTGTAGAAACGCAGCGGATTTTTGTATGTTGATTTTGTATCCTGAAATTTTTTTATATCCTGCAATTTGTTTATTAGTTCTAACACTTCATGTGTGTGTGTGTGTGTGTGTGTGTGTGTGTGTGTGTGAAATCTTTAGGGTTTTCTACATATAAGAATATAAGATCATATAATCTGCAAATAGAAATAATTCACTTTTTTCTTTCCAATTTGGATGACTTTTATTTCTTTTGCTGGCCTAATTACTCTGGCTAGTACTTCCAGGACTGTATTGAATAGAAGTGGGCAAGAGTAGGCATTCTTGTCCTGTTATTGATCTTAGAAAAAAATGCTTTCAATTTTTCATCACTGAGTATGATGTTACCTGTGAGCTTTTCATATATGACCTTTGTTATTCCTAGTTTGTTGAATGCTTTTATCATAAAAAGATGTTGAATTCTGTCAAATATTTTTTCTGTATTCTTGCAATGATCATGTGATTTTTATCCTTCATTCTGATAATGTAGTGTATCACATTGATTGTATTTCATGTGTTGAACCATTCTTGCATCCTAGGGATAAATTCCACTTGGTCATGGTGTGTGGTCATTATAATATGCTGGTGAATTCAGTTTGCTAGTATTTTGTTGAAGTGTTTGCATCTATATTCATCAAGGATATTGTTCTGTAGTTTTCTTTTCTTGTAGTCTTTTCCTAGCTTTGGTATCGAGGTAATGCTGGCCTCATGAAATGAGTTTGGAAGCATTCCTTCCTCTTCAATTTTTTGGGAAGAGTTTGAGGAGGATTGGAGTTAATTTTTCTTTAAATGTTTCATAGAATTCACCAGTGAAGCCATTTGATCTTGGGCTTTTCTTGTTGGCACATTTGATCTCCTTACTAGTTAAAGTTCTATTCAGATTTTCTATTTCTTCATGGTTCAGTCTTAGCAGGTTGTAGGTTTCTAGGAATTTACCCATTTCTTCTAGGTTATCCAAGTTGTTGGAATGTAATGGTTCATAGTAGTCTCTTACAATCCTTTTAATTTCTGTGGCATCAGTTGTAATGTTTCTTCTTTCATTTCTGATTTTATTTATTTGAGTCTTCTCTCTGTTGCTCTTATTTAGTCTAGCTATTCATTGGGGTTGATTCCAGTAGCTCAGGCTCCTGGTGCTCACAAAGTGTGCTTCTCTGGGTAGAGCAGGCTGGCTCTTCAGTTGAACCCGTGTAACTTTCTCTTTGGCTTCCTTCTTTTTCTGATCTTTCATGCATTTCAGGAATTTATCTCGGCCCTTAGAGTGCTTAATATGCTCAATATGTACATTAATCCTCTTGGCAAGAGGATTACCCTTAACTTGTTTGTTTATAACAATGCCAACGGCAAGCTGGGTAACACTGTAGACCTTTCCAATTTTGCCATGGTAACATTTCTGGGCATTCCTTTTTGAACAATGCCCATTCCCTTACTGTATACAAGATCACCTTTCCTGTAGATCCCCAAGGATGTGGCCAAAGAAATAACTCCATGTTTTCTAAAAGGCCTAGAGAACATATAGTGGATGCCTCTCCTCTTTCCCTTTGTGTTCACCGTTTTAAGGAATTACTGGAAGATGGCAGTTCTGGCCAATGGATCCTGTTTATTTTTTATCAGTGGCAGATTAAATCTCTGTTTGAAAAAAAAATGTTATATTTCATGGGAACACAATTCCCAAATCATCTGAGTTTCTGTTATGGTCCTCTAGAACAGGCTGAGAATCTCATCTCAGGCTTGAGGTTGGGAGAAAAAGCTCCTTTTAAAATGGAATTATCCCACAGGAAATGTGTTATAAAATTCAGCAAAGTAACTCAATAGTTATTGAGCACCTACTATGTGCCAGTTACTGTTTCAGGCACTAGGGACATTGCAGTGAACAAAACAGACAAAACCCTTGTCCTCATGGAGCGTGTTTCTTAGTAGTAAAGGTGACCTGTCCACAGTCCTGCTTGTGGTTTAGATTCAGAGCCACCTGGCACTCAAGACACTTCTGCATCTCTGTCTAGGAGCTTGGTACACTCGGTTAGAAGCAGACAGCTGTCAGGCATTGGTACTGGTGTCTTATCACAGAGTCAAGATGTTCACTGTACCAGAACATAACAAGGATAAGCTATGAGATTCTGGCCAAGTACTTTCTTGGAAACTAAATTAAAATATTAGGTCAATCTGTGGCTTTACATTAATCTTTGGAACCAACAGAAAATATTGCAGCCACTGTAAAAAAAAAAAAAAAAAAAGTCACAAACCACCACAAGGTTTTTTGCCTCTACAAGTGGCAATTAAAATAGAACTAAAGAAAATGTCATCATTTACAAAAATGTTCAAATGTCGGGCTTCCCTGGTGGTGCAGTGGTTGAGAGTCCGCCTGCCGACGCAGGGGACACGGGTTCGTGCCCTGGTCCGGGAAGATCCCACATACCGCGGAGCGGCTGGGCCCGTGAGCCATGGCCGCTGAGCCTGTGCGCCCGGAGCCTGTGCTCCGCAACGGGAGAGGCCACAACAGTGAGAGGCCCGCGTACCGCAAAAAAAAAAAAAAAGTTCAAATGTGGAATAAAAAAAGCTTTTTCTTCATTCCTTGAAAAAAAATTCTTACTTATTAAGTGTCTAGAAACTTACTCTTAAGCTGGTTTTCACATGGCCAACAAAACCATGTCAGATCCACACCTGTTTCTCACATGCCTGAGGAAGAATAAAGTTGGCTTGGTCAGGTCAAAGTCACATGGGATCTCATGACGAATAAAGGTCTTCACTGCCTTCATGCTGAACTCAGTACATAAAGTTTTTGAGTAACAGTTTAGACTCATGGGAATTCTAAGTAAAAGGTCAGCAATCAAAAGCATTTTCTCTAACTGTTTTTTTAATGTGAAAACAAAAGTTTGATTAATAAAGAATTCAAGACCGGAAACTGAGAAGGAAATAATGTATCAAGAGAAAAGTGAATTGGTACAGCCACTATGGAGAACAGTATGGAGGTTCCTTAAAAAACTACAAATAGAACTAACATATGACCCAGCAATCCCACTACTGGGCATATACCCAGAGAAAACCATAATTCAAAAAGAGTCATGTACCAAAATGTTCATTGCAGCTCTATTTACAATAGCCCCGAGATGGAAACAACCTAAGTGTCCATCATCAGATGAATGGATAAAGAAGATGTGGCACATATATACAATGGAATATTACTCAGCCATAAAAAGAAATGAAATTGAAGCTATTTGTAATGAGGTGGATAGACCTAGAGTCTGTCATACAGAGTGAAGTAAGTCAGAAAGAGAAAGACAAATACCGTATGCTAACACATATATATGGAATTTAAGAAAAAAAAATGTCATGAAGAACCTAGGGGTAAGACAGGAATAAAGACACAGACCTACTAGAGAATGGACTTGAGGATATAGGGAGGGGGAAGGGTAAGCTGTGACAAAGCGAGAGAGAGGCATGGACATATATACACTACCAAACGTAAAATAGCTAGCTAGTGGGAAGCAGCTGCATAGCACAGGAAAATCTGCTTGGTGCTTTGTGACCGCCTGGAGGGGTGGGATAGGGAGGGTGGGAGGGAGGGAGACGCAAGAGGGAAGAGATATGGGAACATATGTATATGTATAACTGATTCACTTTGTTATAAAGCAGAAACTAACACACCATTGTAAAGCAATTATACTCCAATAAAGATGTAAAAATAAAAAGAAACTATCAGCTATATCCAAGATAAAAGCCAATTTTGACTTAAAATATTAAATTTACAGGACCAGAGATTATATGTGTCCAGGATTTGAAGGACCTCATGTTTCAAGATACAAGAAAAATACTTCTTTTTCTTTACTAATATTGCAAGCTGCACCAGCCCTATTTTTATTGCTGGCTTTTCCTGAGCCTTCTCTGAGCTCCAGTTTCTGAATTATGAGATGAAAAAGGCTGTCCCAATCTAATAAACAACCTAGCAATTACATTTATTAGTTGATAACATTTACCTGTTTTTCCCCATTTTGAACAAGCCATTTGCAAAATTCTTCAATGGTCGTCAGTGTTTCATAATCCTCTGGGCCCGATGTTGTTTGATATGCAGTGATGCTTTTTATAAAATATATCTCAACAGCATCTGCAAAAAAGGGAAACAATTATTTAAGGCAATAGGCTAGCCTTTACAAGTGTCTAATTTCAGCTTCAGCTAAATTAATTAGACAACTGCATGCTTAAAGCCCATGCCTGTCCTCTTTCCAGCACTCATAAAAGCCTCAAAAAGTCTGAGATATAACTTGATGGCATATCAGATGATGTTCTGATTTTATTCTCTTGATGAAATGCGTGGATTTTCTATAGGAAAAGAAAGCTTATGTCTGAACTGTCTTATCCTGAGACCTAAAGTAACCATCATATTAAACTCCCAAGTGCAACGCAAGACTATGTTTTTAGCTAAATTAAAATCTGATGGCGATTACTGGGGTTTCTGTTCAGTGTATGTGTGTGTGGAGAGAGAGGGTGAGTTTTGATTTTCAAAGAACTTTAAATATACAGCTTTTATTTTTTAAAAATTTACTTCTCATGTTGTCTTTTATTCCAAACATAATAGATGTTTATGTAATCAATCTAGAAAATGCAGAGAAGCAAAAAGAAAATGAACATTATCTCCATACACATCACTCAGGAACAGGCACTAACATTTTTTTTAACCACTGTATTAAGGTATAATTTGTATACCACACATTCACCCATTGTAATTATACAGTCTGATAAGGTTTTAGTAAATTTATATAGTTACATAATCATGATACATGATGTGATCACACAATGTATAGTCTTTTCAGGCTGGATTCTTTCATGTAGCATACTGTTTTTGAGGTTCATCCATGTTGCTGCATGAATTAGTTTTACTCCTTTTTATTGATGAGTAGTTTTCTATCATATGGATATATCACATTTTATTTATACATTCACAAGTTGGTGAATATTTGTGTATGTGTATACAGTCTACTATGTTTATCCGCATACTTATTAGTTCCAATTCCATTCCTTTCTGTGGATTTGAGTTACCATCTGCTGTCATTTTCTTTCAGCCTAATGGCTTCCTTTAGTATTTCTTTCAGGGCAAGACTGCTACCAACAAATCCTGTTTCTGTTAATCAGGAAATATCTTTATCTCACCTTCATCTTTGAAGGATAGTTCTGCTGGATGTACAATTCTTGGTTGAATTCTATTGCAGTATTTTGAACATATTATTCCACTGCCTTCTAGCCTTCATTTATCTGATGAAAAATCAACCATTAATCCTATTGTTGTTCCCCTGTACAGAGTTGTTTTTCCACTGCTGCTTTTAAGATTTTCTCTTTGTCATTCAGCAATTTGACTTTGTGTCTAATTATGGTTTTCTTTGTGCTTACCTTACTTGGCACTGAGACTTCTGAATCTGTGGATAACATTTTTATCAAATTTGGGAACTCTGGGGCCATTATTTCTTTAGATGCTTCTCTGCCTCATTCTTTCTCCTCTCCTATTGCAGCTCTCATTACGTGAGTGTTGGTACATCTGCTATTGTCCCACAGACCTCTTATGCTCTGTTCGTTTCTCTTCAATATCTCCTATCTCTGTTCTTTGGATTGGATCATCTCTAGTGACCTACTTTTGAGCTATCTCTATCTTTTCTGCCATCTCAAATCTGATGTGATCATTAATACATTTTTCATTCAGTTACTATATTTTAAAATTCTAGAATTTCCATTTTAGCTGATTTTTAAAAGTAGTTTATATTTCTCTATTGAGATTTCCTATTTACTAAGTGATTTTCATAATATTTTCTTTTAATTCTTTGAACAGTTTCCTTTAATTCTTTGAACATATTTATGATAGCTGCTTTGAAGATTTTGCTAAATCCAACATCCAGCCCACTTACAGTCAACCTCTTTTTCTTTTTCTTTTCTTTTCTTTATTTTTATTTCTTTAGTTTTTTTGGCTGTGCTGCTAGGCTTGCAGGATATTAGTCCCCTGACCAGGGATTGAACCCAGGCCCTCAGCAGTGAAAGCACGGGTCCTAACCACTGGACCGCCACCAGGGAATTCCCTAGAGTCAATTTTTCTGAGTCACAGGTTCCTGCCTCCTTGTATTGTCCCTTTTTTGCTGACAACTGTACATTTTAGATAATATATAGGAGCAGTCACAGATTCTGATACATCTTTATGGGATTTTGTTTTGTTTTGTTTTTAAACTACAGAATCTGTCTCCCCCATGGAGCTTGGAGGCTAATGTCTTTGCTCTGGTGTTATTTTTGTGTGCGTTTGTTTCTGGGTGTTTTGTTTTGTTTTGTTTTGTTTTGATTAATAGACTTTTTAGAGCAGTTTTACATTCACAGCAAAATTGAGCGAAAAATAGAGAGATTTCCAATATAACCCTGCCCCCAAATATGTACTTACAATGGTTAATTTTGTGTGTCAACCTGACTGCGCTAAGGGATCCCAGATAGGCTGGTAAAGAATAATTTCTGGTGTGTCTGTGAAGATATTTCTGGAAGATATTAGCATTTAAATTAGTATACTGAGTAAAGAAGATCTACCCTTACTAACATAGGCAGGAATTATCCAATCCATTAAGGGTCTGAATAGAATCAAAAAAGGGCAAAGGAAAAGCGATTTGTCTCTTTCTTTTCTTGAGCTGAGAAATCCATCTACTCCTGCCCTTTGGGCCTTTGGGCGCCAAGACTTACGTCAGTGGCCCCCACGTCCCCCAGTTCTCAGGCCTTTGGCCTCAGACTGAGATTTACACCATCAGCTCCCCTGGTTCTCAGGCCTTCAGACTCAGACTAAATTACACCACCAGCATTCCTGGTGCTTCGGCTTGCAGACGGCAGATTGTGGTACTTCTCATTCTCCATAACCACATATGAGCCAATTTCTATAATAAAGCTCTTCTCTTTTTTTTTTTTTTTTTTTGCGGTACGTGGGCCTCTCACTGTTGTGGCCTCTCCCGTTGCGGAGCACAGGCTCCAGACACACAGGCCCAGTGGCCATGGCTCACGGGCCCAGCCGCTCCGCGGCACGTGGGATCTTCCCGGACCGGGGCACGAACCCGTGTCCCCTGCATCGGCAGGCGGACTCTCAACCACTGTGCCACCAGGGAAGCCCAAAGCTCCTCTTTTATATCTCTCTATATATATACTGTTGGTTATGTTTTTCTGGAGAACTCTAACACAGATTTTGGTACCAGGAGTGGGCTCAACAACTTGGACTCCCACTCACCAAGGCCAGCCTGGTTATGGCCACTGTTGAGTGTCCAATCTGCCAGCACAGAGACCAACACTGAGCTCCCAGTATGGCAGCATTCCCCAGGTGATCAGCTATCTACCTAGTAGCAGGTTGGTTACATTGGACTACTTCCATCATGGAAGGGGCAGTGTTTTGTCCTGCCCCTGCAGGTATCTACGCTGGATGCAGATTTGTATTTCCTGCATGCAACGCTTCTGCCAAAACCACCATCTGTGGACTTATAGGATACCTTATTCACCAGCATGGCATTCCACACAATACTGCTTCAGACCAAGGAGCTCACTTCACAGCAAAGTGTGGCAGTGGGCCCAGGCTCATGGAATTCACCACTTTAGGATGGTTACCCACCATCCTAAAGTAGCTGTCTTCATGGAACAGTGGAATGCCTTTTGAAGACTCAGTTACAGTGTCAGCTAGGTGGCAATACTTTGCAAGGCTGGGTCAAGCTTCTCCAGAATGCTGTATACTCTCTGAATCAGCATCCAGTATATGGTACTGTTTCTCCAGTAGCCAGGATTCACAGGTCTAGGGATCAAGGGGTAGAACTATGAGTAGTGCCACTATAACCCCTAGTGACCCACTAGCAAAATTTTTCTTCCTGTTCCCATACCTTTATGCTCTGCTGGCCTAGAGGTCTTAGTTCTAGAGGGAGGAGTGCTTCCACCAGGAGATACAACAATGATTCCATTGAACTGTAAGTTAAGACTGCCACCTGGCCATTTGGGGTTCCTCATGCCTTTTGAGTCAACAGACAAGGAAAGGAGTTACTGTGCTGACTGGGGTGACTGATCCTGACCACTAAGAAGAACTGGAGTAGTATTCCACAATGGAGGTAAAGAAGAGTATGTCTGGAATACAGGAGATCCCTTAGGGCTTCTCTTAGTATTACTATGTCCTGTGATTAAGGTCAATGGAAAACTACAACATCCCAATCCAGGCCCGATTAGTTCAGGAATGAAGGTTTGGACCACCCCACCAGGTAAAGAACCATTACCAGCTGAGGTGCTAATAAAACAAGAGGAAAATAGAATGGGTAGCAGAAAAGGGTAGTTATAAATACCAGCTAAGACCACATAACCAGTTACAGAAATGAGGACTATAATTGTAATGAGCATTTCCTCCTTATTTTATAAATATGTTTGTGTGTGTGTGTGTGTATTAAACAAATATCTTTGCTTTCTTTGCTATTTTATTTCATCATGTTACATAAGATGTATTAACTTTATATCAGCATTTAAGGACCATTAATTTTACAGCATAGCTTTCAGGTTATGGATACCAGAAGATGAGTAAACATCCTTGAAGGTCTTTACCTCCTCTTCTGGGGAAGGGATTCGTGCGTTTTCAATTGTACCCAGGATAGTTGTATCATGTCAGGTGGAATTATGACCTTGTTATTGTCTTTATTTGGAGATTATGTTTAAGGAGATGCATACAGGTATCAAGTTGACAAGGAGTGTATTTGTGATGGTTACTTTTGTGTCAACTTGACTGGGCTAACAGATGCCCAAACAGCTGGTAAAACATTATTTCTGAGTGTGTCTGTGAGGGTGTCTCCCGGAGACATTAGCATCTGAATCAGTAGACTGAGTAAAGAAGATCCACCCTCACCAATATGCGCTGACATCACCCAATCCATTGAGGGCCTAGACAGAACAACAACCACCCCAAAAAAGGCAGAGGAAGGGTGAGTTCTCTCTCTGTTTTCTTGAGCTGGGAAATCCATCTCCTGCCCTTGGATAACACATAGTTGTTTTAAATTCCCAGTCTGATAATTCCAGCATCCCTGCCATATCTGAGTATGGCTCTGATGCTTGCCTGCCCTGTCTCTTCAAATTGTGGTCTTTGCCTTTTAGTATGCCCTGTAGTTTTTTCTCGGTAGCTGGGCATGATGTATTGGGTAAAAGGAACTGCTCTAAATAGGTCTTTAGTAATGTGGTAGTACGGTGCTGGGGGAAGGGCAATGTTGTATAATCCTATGACGAGGTCTCAGTCTTTTGGTGGGCCTACACCTCTGCACTGTGAACACAGGTGCTCTTCAGTCGCCCTCTTCCTCAGGTGGGACAGGATGGAGGAGGCTGGAGCTGGATATTTCCATTTTCTCAGGCTGGTTAGGCTCTGAAAAAAACCCGTTAGGGTCTGGTATAAAAGAGTTTCTCCTGAGGATAGGCCTTGTTAGGCAGAATGTTCTGGTATATTTTTAAATGGTGACTTTCCCCCTCTCCCTGCTGCAAGCAAGGGGGGATTTTTCTCCAGTATTCACTTTGAGAACCTGGTCAAGTTCCTGGAGGTAAAACACTAAAGTGTAGGGGCTCCCCTGTGACTGAGTACCCTTAGAAATTTTAACTCTCAGACTTGTGCACACTGAGCTTCCATAAATTCATCAACTACAGTTCAGGTTTTCCTACCCCAGTACTGGTTCCTGTGAAGATGGGTATCTGTTCTGGTGAATTGTGATTACCTGTATTCACCCGTGTCTCCAATTTCAGGGGCATCAGTCTGCCCTGTGACCTCACTTCTCTGACAGATCTAAGAAGAGTTACTGATTTTTCAGTCTGTTCAGCTTTTTTCTTGCTGTTAGGATGGAGACACCATTTCCAAGCGCCTACATACTGGACCAGAAACTGAAAGTCTTTGCTCAGGTTTTAACACTTATTTTAATGTTTAGTCTGGATTCCTGGGGTGACCCCTGTGTCTGCATAGCTTCGTGTTGACCCACTGACTTGGGAAGAGGTTGTGCTCAAATGCCTCCAGACTCTATGTCTTTCATCCTCTGTTGAGTGACCTGTATGTAGACTGGGGGGTACATTTAAAGCTCTGCCACATTTCAAGTCTCCTTTGCTTGTTACTTTCTGCTGGACTCTCCAATGTCCCCTGCATGTGTATGTGGTTTCCCAGTTGGCCAGGGATGCTGGAAAGCTCATCTAGCCTTTCTATGGCTCTCTCATTTCAAGGTTCCTCTGGTTAAAATTTATGACTGGCCTGAGACTGACACCAACCACTACAGCAAATTCAGGCTAACAAATATCAGGCGATCCCCAATTCATTTCCTACTAAGTTGGCCACTATTATCTGATAAATCTGTAGGTTTTTGCCCCTTGCTCTAAACTGAGTCAGCAGCCTCCTCTGCCAGCAAAGCTGCTGGTGCTCTTGGCTAGTTCCATGCTGATAAAATTGCTATTCTCAAGGACTAAGCTGGGGCAGTGGATGGATAGGAGTAGCCCCACGCAAGATGCCAGAAAGACTCTCTCTTTATCTAAAGCTCTAACAGGTTTTTGAGAATGATTTGCAATCTGTTTGTTGCTTATCTATTTCCAGTGCCCTGAAATGGGTGTTTTTGATCATTTTATTTAGTTTGTGTCTGTGTGTGTACGTTTGCTGTGTATGCTGAGAGCGTATACAGACCTCTTTACAAAGCCACAGCCAGAAGTCTCTGCCTCTGTTTACATTTTGATGTACACTTTGATGCAGTTCTACTTACTCTGCAGTTCATTTTTCATGTTTACATATATGTAAATATAAACAGTAGTATTTTCTGTGTCCTAAAAATGCAAGTTATTTTTTCCTTAATGCTGTTTTTTAAAATTAACCTTCTCTTTATTTAAAAAGTCTGGTCCTTTTATTTTATTTTATTTTAGCCACGCTGCGTGGCTTGCAAGATCTCAGTTCCCCGACCAGGGATTGAACCCGGGCCATGGCAGTAAAGCCCGGAATCCTACCCACTAGGCCAGCAGGAACTCCCCAAATCTAGCCCTTTTAAACATTACAAAATTCTATCTAGTTAATATACCAAATTTTCCTTTCATTTATTGATAAGTTTGTTTCTAATTTTTCACAATTACAAATACTGCCACAGTGAACATCCTTATACATGTTTCCTTTTCAATTTTACTAGATGTATCAAATTGGTCCCCCAATTTCATATCAGTTTACACTATCACTCCCACCAGCTATGAATGAGCAGACCTGTTTACCCACTGTCTGGCAAAAGCTAGATATTTTCAAATTTTTAAAATTTTTACATAGGATGGGTGAAAGCTTGATCTCATTACAGTTTTAAAATATATATAGCTGTAAGATGTGTGACATCCTGCCAAACTGCCCTTCAGGGAGTTTGTAATCAAATTGTTCTCATCAATCACAAATGTTACCCTTTTTAAAATGTTGACAATTTGATAGAAGAAAATTGGCATCTTTGCTGTTATATATTATTTCTTGATTATTGTAAAGTAAATGTAAATTTTAGCTCTTACATTTAGGACAATGATTCATTTTGAGTTAATGTTTATGTACAATATGAGAGTGTTTTGGGGGGTTTTTTGGCGGGTGGATACCAATTGTTCCAATACTATCTGCTGAAAAGACTATCATTTACACATTGAATTGCTTTTGCACCTTTGTCAAAAATTAATTGGCCATTAATTAATTAAGTCTATTTCTAGACTCTCCTTGTGTTCCAGTGATTCTGACTTATGTCTATCTCTTCACCAATACCACTCTTGCTAATTGTTGCTTTAGAGGAAGTCTTAAAATCAAGTGGTGTGATTCTCTCCAACTGTATTATTTTTAAAAATTGCTTTAGCTTCTTGGTTTCTTTGCTTTTCCATATAAATTTTAGAGTTGGCTTGTCTATATTTACAAAAATTGCTGCTGGGATTTTGATCATAATTGCATTAAATCCATTGACTGATTTGGGAAGAACTGACCTCTTTACTATATTGAGTCTTCCAATCCAAGAACACAGCGTGTCTCCATTTATTTAGGTCATCTCTGACCTCTTTGGTCAGGATTTTGTAGTTTTCAGGACATAGATCCTGTATATATTTTGTTAGATTTATACCTAAGTGTTTCACTTGGGAGGAGGGGACTATTGTAAATGATATCTTTAAAAATTTTGGTTTCCAGTTGTACCTTGCTAATATAGAAATATGACTGGTTTTTGTGTGTTGATCTTGTACCCTATGACCTTGCGAAGCTTAAACTCACTTACTAGATCTAGGAGATTTGTAGATTCCCCGGAATTCTAGATTCCTTGGCCAGTCAAGTTATCTACAAATAGAGACCATTTTACTTCTTCTAAGCTGTATGTCTTTTTCTTGCCTATTACACTGGCTAAGACTTCCAGTACTATGTTGAGTAAGAGTAGCGAGTGAACATCTTCCCCTTGTTCTTAAGGAACGCATTCACTCTTACCGTTAAACATGATGTTAGCTGTAGGTTTTTTGTACAGGCCTTTTGTCAGATTGAGGAAGTTCCCCTTCCATCATGAAAGGATGTTAAATTCCGTCACATGCTTTTTCTGCATCAATTGGCAAGATTCAGGTTTGAATACTGAACCAGCCTGACATTCTCAAGGAAAAAACCTCACTTGATCATGGTGTATTATTCTTTTTTTATATATTGCTATATATTTTGTTGAGGATTTTTTACATCTATGTGCATGAAAGGTATTGGTCTATAGTTGGTTTTTTTGTTTTGGTTTTGTCTTTTCTTCCAGTGTCTTTGCCTGATTTTGTTATCAGGGTGATGCTGGCCTCATAAGATGAGTTGGGAAGTAATCCCTCTTCCTCAATTTTATGAAAAGATTATGTAGGATGGGTGTTATTTCTTCTTTAAATGTTAAGTAGAATTACCCAGTGAAATCATCTGGGCTTGGAGATTTCCTTCTCAGAAAGTTAACTACAAATCCTTTTTTTTTTTTTTTTTTTTTAATAATTAGGGTCTATTTGGGTTATCTGTTCATCTTGGTTGAGTTTGTTTTTTATTTTATTTATGGTATTTCATGACAGGCACAAGTCTTAGGTCTTTTTATAATTAAACCTATCAATCTCTTCTTTTCTGGTATATCTTTTGTGCTCAGAGAGTTCTTTCCTCCAATTTTTAACTTCAGTACAACTTCATTCCAGTACTGTACTTTCTTCTGGCTAATTTATATATTTTTTAGTTTTGATGTAAAAAATATTAATCCATCTGGAATTCAGTGGATGCTAGGAGGTGACAATCCAGATTTTCCTTAAAGTTAAAAATTAGTATCCAAGAAAAGAATAAGGTGGCCTTGGAATCTCCTATCTCTATAATCATAAACTTTTTCTCATAAAAAACAAATTTTACATATTCACAAATAGATTAAATTTCTTAATAACCATAACTAATTTTTTTTGTATTTTTTGTAATAGATCTTTGTTGGAGTGTAATTGCTTCACAATACTGTGTAAGTCTCTGTCACACAACAAAGTGAATCAGCCACATGCACACATACAACCCCACATCCCCTCCCCGCTGGGCCTCCCTCCCACACTCCCCATCCCACCTCTCTAGGTATAGCAAAGCACCGAGCTGATCTCCCTGTGCTATGCTGCTGCTTCCCACTAGCTAACTGTTTTACATTTGGTAGTGTATATGTGTCGATGCTATTCTCACTTTGCTCCAGCTTCCCCCTCCCCGCCATGTCCTTCAGTGCACTCTCTATGTCTACATCTTTATTCCTGCCCTGACACTAGGTTCATCAGAATGAATCCAAAAATTCATTCATGGAATTTTTTTAGATTCCATATATATGTGTTAGCATATGGTATTTGTTTTTCTCTTTGACTTACTTCACTTTGTATGACAGATTCTAGGTCCATCCACCTCACTACAAATAACTCAATTTCATTTCTTTTTATGGCTAATATTCCACTGCATATATGTGCCACATCTTCTTTATCCATTCATCTGTCTGTGGACATGTAAGTTGGTTCCATGCCCTGGCTATTGTAAATAGACCTGCAATGAACATTGTCGTACATGACTCTTTTTGAATTATGCTTTTCTCAGGGCGTATGCCCACTAGTGGGATTGCTGGGTCATATGGTAGTTCTATTTTTAGTTTTTTAAGGAACCTCCATACTGTTCTCCATAGTGGTTGTATCAATTTACATTCCCACCAATTTTTTAAAAATCAAATATATAGATGGAGCACAAATACTGTGAGTATACACAGGGACATTTTTTAAATGAGCAAGATGATTAGCAAGAAAACACAGAATAAGAAGCTTCAATTAACATTCATGCTAAAGTAAACAATATTCAAAATGTCCAAATAACTTCTGAAAACTAAAAAACAAAAGTTTATTTAATAACATGGGGAAATACAAGAGTGGAAAAAAGTAGGACACAAAACTTTCCCTATAATATCCTCCCTCCTTCCCTCCCCCCCCCACACACATACACACACACACACACACACACACACACACACACACACACACACACTTTTCCTCTCTCTCTCTTTTTCTCATATATGACTGGAAAATAATGTCCACCAAAATGGATTACTTTTATAAGCAGAGAAAATCAACATTTAAAAAATATTTAAGTTACATTCTTTACAAATCCCAAACTCCTCCTGATAAACCACTGAATACATTAGTGTCCATTAAGTGGATCAAGCCAGGTGAGCATGGGACAGTGTCCTCCCTTACCAGTTCCTTTGCGTCTCTCCCAAAGCTACCCACTTTGAAAAGGATGACTCTGCCTAAGGAAGGACTACTGTTGGATGAGTTCATGACTTGGCTTTCCTCTAGAATCCCCAGTACCTCACTTTTGAATAGAAATCAAGAAAATTCTAGCTGCTACAAACATTCTCTCTTATAAGCCAGAGGAAGAGTCCAGGAGGTTGAGAGTGGAGGAAGGTGAGGAGAGGAGCCAATGTTTTTCTCTTTTATCACTGGATCTCCTCACTAACTGAGACACCTCAGGTCACATTCATAGCATGTAGGATTTCTACTCTTTATGCAGGTGAGTTTTGCTGAGACTCTAAGGGAATAAAGGAAATGGAAATCAGTTGATCTTACTGGTTTTTTTTTTTTTTTTTTTTGCGGTACGCGGGCCTCTCACTGTTGTGGCCTCTCCTGTTGCAGAGCACAGGCTCCGGACGTGCAGGCCCAGCGGCCATGGCTCACGGGCCCAGCCGCTCCGCGGCATGTGGGATCTTCCCGGACCGGGGCACGAACCCGCGTCCCCTGCATCGGCAGGCGGACTCTCAACCACTGCACCACCAGGGAAGCCCGCCAATCTTACTGGTTTTGATGTTCCAACTAATTTGGGGAGATATGATTGTGCCTAAATTCATGCATAAAGGATTTCCTACAAAATGGTATCCAGTCTTATCTTTCCATCACAGACATGAATAGCTACTTATAATCTGTCCATATTGATAGATAGACCATTCCATTTGCCAATGTGCTTCCCTCCTGTGACCAGGAAATGTTAATATCTGCAAAACCACCTCTTCTACTTACCCCTCTGTTGGGCCTCTTCAGACATGGCATAAGCCTTGGTTAGTAACGTGCTTGCCTCTGCAGCTTGGGGGCTGACTTCAGTGAACAAAGAAACACAGATAGAATAGGCCTGGAATAGAGAAAATCACGACAAGGTAAGTACCCAAATGACAGTGTTTCACTGTGGATTTTATAGTAGCTCTCATAGAATTGTTAGTTGACTGAAAGCTGATATGTATATAATCATAGAGTTATGCGAGAGATGAGTTTGAGTCCCAGCTCTGCTACTTCCTAGCTGTGAGCCTTGAGCAAGTAATTTTACCTTCATATGTAGAAGGAATATTTAGTTTCCATTGATTAGGGTTTGGGAAAGATTAAATGAGATGGTGCATGTAAAACACTGGGCACAGTACCCTTCACATGGTAAATTCTCAGTAAATGTTAGCTATGATTACTTTTATTATATTTCATAGCAAAAATAAAGTCATAACTTTAGCTCAGCCTCTCAAAGGCTCAGTATCAAAAAAAAGTCTAGGGTTCCCTGGTGGCGCAGGGAACACACAGGCTCTGCATTTGTCAAATTACTTACGTACAAGCAAAACACACTTACGGTGGTTTAACCATAAACTTTGAGATACAATCAGCTAGACTAGTTTAAAGGACAAATGACGACATTGCACCAAAATATCATAAATTTTCATTTAAAAAGTCCTTTGTGGGCTTCCCTGGTGGCACAGTGGTTGAGAGTCTGCCTGCCAATGCAGAGGACACGGGTTCGTGCCCCGGTCCGGGAAGATCCCACATGCCGCGGAGCGGCTGGGCCCGTGAGCCATGGCCACTGAGCCTGCGTGTCCGGAGCCTGTGCTCTGCAACGGGAGAGGCCACAACAGTGAGAGGCCCACGTACCACAAAAAAAAAAAAAAAAAAAAAGTCCTTTGCATTTGCTAAAGACTTAAGTTCAGTTGTCCCTATGGCTTTCTTCCCTGGAGTAGACTTTCTCAGCTCCCTCTTCCCAGTACAGATAGAGGTGAGGGAAGCCTGGTAGGGGAAATGCTGTCTTAAATCAGGTCACACAGTGGATAGGCCCACTGTGAGTCGTTGTTCTCTGTCCAGGTCATTTAAAGTTGAGAAAGGTCTCTTGTGTGGATCTGGAGGAAAATCAATCCCATCCCCTGTTCTGAGAAGCCCAAGTGTCCCTGGCCCTGGGAACTGGGCCTGGGGCCAAACAAGCCCACCTGGCCGGGGCTTCAGCCAACCCACCTACCTGCTGCAAGTACTGGATGGCCTGGTCATGGTTCCTCCTCAGCTGCTCGATCTGAGCAATTTCCTCATAAAGACCAACCAGATCTGATGTCCTAACACCCTTAGCAGCAATAACATTGTCAACTGCCTTTTCAAAGTATGCCAGAGCTAGGTTTAACCTGCGGTTGGCCAAGGAGGCTTTATAAGAAAAGGGACAAGAATGGAAAGTCACAGAGAGGCCACTTGCTTTGCAGATGCACAAGGAACCGATTCTAAGAACTAAACGATTTGGTCTTCATAGGCCAATCATGTGAGTGGCTGGCTCAAAACCTAGCCTTGTTGTAAACAAACTCCTACTAAGCTGCATTTTACCCACCAGATTCCACTGACTACCATTCATCAAACCCATTAATATATCATGCTATAGTCTAATTTTATAAAAAAGCAAAGGGAAAAGATGGTCTATGGCAGTTCATAACATGTGATAATTTACCCATAAACAAACACTTTCGAAAATCAAAATAAAATTTTATTACCTCTGGCTGCCTCTCTTTTAGGCCAAAGCAGAGGTTTTCCTTTGTTTGATTTAGTTTAGTTTATTCCTCCTCAGTTAAAAATGAGAGAGGATAGAGAAAACAGTGTAAATCCCCCCCCAAAAGGGGATGGCTAAATCATGGCACACCATACAACAAGATACTTCAGACACTAATCCTGTTTCCTTTCTAGACTAATGTGGAGAAAAAATTTTAATGTGCTAAGTTCAAACTACAGTTATAAAACTATACTTAAAATATAAACCTGGTAAGACCTTCAAGATGGCAGAGGAGTAAGACGTGGAGATCACCTTCCTCCCCACAAATACATCAGAAATACATCTACATATGGAACAGCTCCTACAGAACACCTACTGAACACTGGCAGAAGACCTCAGACCTCCCAAGACAAGAAATTCCCCACGTACCTGGGTAGGGTAATAGAAAGAAGAATAAACAGAGACAAAAGAATAGGGACGGGACCTGCACCAGTGGGAGGGAGCTGTGAAGGAGGAAAGGTTTCCACACACTAGAAGCCCCTTCGCGGGCGGAGACTGCAGGTGGCGGAGTGGGGAAGCTTCGGAGCCGCGGAGGAGAGCGCAGCCACAGGGGTGCGGAGAGCAAAGCGGAGAGATTACCGCACAGAGGATCGGTGCCGACCAGAACTCACCAGTCCGAGAGGCTTGTCTGCTGACCCGCCCGGGTGGGCGGGGGCTGGGAGCCGAGGCTCGGGCTTCTGTCGGATCCCAGGGAGAGAACTGGGTTGGCTGCGTGAACACAGCCTGAAGGGGGCTAGTGTGCCACAGCTAGCTGGAAGGGAGTTCAGGAAAAAGTCTGGAACTGCCAAAAGAGGCAAGAGACCATTGCTTTGGGGTGCGTGAGGAGAGGGGATTCAGAGCGCCGCTTAAATGAGTCCAGAGACGGGCGCGAGTCGCGGCTATCAGCACGGACCTCAGAGACAGGCATGAGACGCTAAGGCTGCTGCTGCCGCCACCAAGAAGCCTGTGTGCAAGCGCAGGTCACTCTCCACACCTCCCCTCCCGGGAGCCTGTGCAGCCCGCCACTGCCAGGGTCCCGTGATCCAGGGACAACTTCCCCGGGAGAACACACAGCGCGCCTCAGGCTGGTGCAATGTCACACTGGCCTCTGCCGCCACAGGCTCGCCCCGCATCTGTACCCCTCCCTCACCCCGCCCTCCCCACCGCCTGAGTGAGCCAGAGCCCCCGAATCAGCTGCTCCTTTAACCCCGACCCGTCTGGGCGGAAACAGATGCCCTCAGGCGACCTACATGCAGAGGCAGGTCCAAGTCCAAAGCTGAACCCCGGGAGCTGTGTGAACACAGAAGAGAAAGGGAAATCCCTCCCAGCAGCCTCAGGAGCAGCGGATTAAATCTCCACAGTCAACTTGATGTACCCTGCATCTGTGGAATACCTCAATAGACAATGAATCATCCCAAATTGACACAGTGGACTTTGGGAGCAACTGTAGACTTAGGGTTTGCTGTATGCGACTGACTGGTTTCTGCTTTTATGTTTACTCTTAGTTTACTATTTAGAGTTTATTATCATTGGTAGATATGTTTATTGATTTGGTTGCTCTCTTCCTTTCTTTTTTTTATATGTAGATATATATTTTTTTCCTTTTTTCCTTTTTGTGAGTGTGTATAGGTATGCTTCTTTGTGTGATTTTGTTTGGATAGCTTTGCTTTTACCATTTGTCCTAGGGTGCTGTCTGTCCGTTTTGGGTTTTTTTTTTTGGTATAGTTTTTAGCGCTTGTTATCATTGGTGGATTTGTTTTTTGGTTTGGTTGCTCTCTTTCTTTCTTTCTTCTTTTTTTAAAATTATTTTTAGGTTTTTTTTATTTGTAACATTTAAAAAATTTTTTATTTTAACAACTTTCTTTCTTTTTATTTTATTTTTTCTTTCCTTTTTTCTCCCTCTTCCTCTGAGCTGTGTGACTGACAGGGTCTTGGTGCACCAGCCGGGTGTCAGGCCTGTGCCTCTGAGGTGAGAGAGCCACGTTCAGGACATTGGTCCACCAAAGACCTCCTGGCTCCACATAATATCAAATGGCAAAAGCTCTCCCAGAGATCTCCTTCTCAACGCTTAGACCCACCTCCACCCAACAACCAGCAATCTACAGTGCTGGACACCCTATGCCAAACAACTAGCAAGACAGGAAAACAAACCCACCCATTAGCAGAGAGGCTGCCTAAAATCATAATAAGGTCACAGACACCCCAAAACACACCACCGGACACGGTCCTGCCCAACAGAAAGTCAAGATCCAGCCTCATCCACGAGAACACAGGAACCAGTCCCCTCCACCAGGAAGCCTACACAACCCACTGAACCAACCTTAGCCACTGGGGGCAGACACCAAAAACAACAGGAACTACAATCCTGCAGCCTGCAAAAAGGAGACCCCAAACACAGTAAGTTGAGCAAAATGAGAAGACAGAGAAACACACCGCAGATGAAGGAGCAAGGGAAAAACCCAACAGACCAAACAAATGAAGAGGAAATAGACAGTCTACCTGAAAAATAATTCAGAGCAATGATACTAAAGATGATGCAAAATCGTGAAAATAGAATGGAGAAAATACAAAAAACGTTTAACAAGGACCTAGAAGAAATAAAGAGCAAACAAACAATGATGACCAACACAATAAATGAAATTAAATATTCTCTAGAAGGAATCAATAGCAGAATAACTGAGGCAGAAGAATGATAAGTGACCTGGAAGATAAAATAGTGGAAATAACTACTGCAGAGCAGAATAAAGAAAAAAGAATGAAAATAATTGAGGACAGTCTTAGAGACCTCTGGGACAACATTAAACACACCAACATTCGAATTATAGGGGTCCCAGAAGAAGAAGAGAAAAACAAAGATACTGAGAAATTATTTGAAGAGATGATAGTTGAAAATTTCCCTAATATGGGAAAGGAAACAGTCAATCAAGTCCAGGAAGCACAGAGAGTCCCATACAGGATAAATCCAAGGAGAAACATGCCAAGACACATATTAATCAAACTATCAAAAATTAAACACAAAGAAAAAATATGAAAAGCAGCAAGGGAAAAACAACAAATAACATACAAGGGAATCCCCATAAGGTTAACAGCTGATCTTTCAGCAGAAACTCTGCAAGCCAGAAGGGAGTGGCAGGACATATTTAAAGTGATAAAAGGGAAAAACCTACAACCAAGATTACTCTACCCAGCAAGGATCTCATTCATATTTGATGGAGAAATTAAAACCTTTACAGACAAGCAAAAGCTAAGAGAATTCAGCACCACCACACCAGCTTTACAACAAATGCTAAAGGAACTTCCCTAGGCAGGAAACACAAGAGAAGGAAAAGACCTACAATAACAAAGAATCAACCCTAAACAATTAAGAAAATGGTAATAGGAACATACAAATCAATAATTACCTTAAATGTAAATGGATTAAATGCTCCCACCAAAATACACAGACTGGCTGAATGGATACAAAAACAAGAGCCATATATATGCTGTCTACAAGAGACCCACTTCAGACCTAGGGACACATGCAGACTGAAAGTGAGGGGATAGAAAAAGATATTCCATGCAAATGGAAATCAAAGGAAACCTGGAGTAGCAATTCTCATATCAGACAAAATAGACTTTAAAATAAACACTATTACAAGAGACAAAGAAGGACACTACATAATGATCAAGGGATCAATCCAAGAAGAAGATATAACGATTGTAAATATTTATGCACCCAACACAGGAGCACCTCAATATATAAGGCAAATGCTAACAGCCATAAAAGGGGAAATCAACAGTAACACAATCATAGTAGGAGACTTTAACACCCCACATTCACCAATGGACAGATGATCCAAATGAAAATAAATAAGGAAACACAAGCTTTAAATGATATATTAAACAAGATGGACTTAATTGATGTTTATAGGACATTCCATCCAAAAACAACAGAATACACTTTCTTCTCAAGTGCTCATTGAACATTCTCCAGGATAGATCATATCTTGGGTCACAAATCAAGCCCTGGTAACTTTAAGAAAATTGAAATCATATCAAGTATCTTTTCCGACCACAATGCTATGAGACTAGATATCAATTACAGGAAAAAAATCTGTAAAAAATACAAACACATGGAGGCTAAACAATATACTACTTAATAGTAGTAGATCACTGAAGAAACCAAAGAGGAGATCAAAAAATACCTAGAAACAAATGACAAAGAAAACACAACGACCCAAAATGTATGGGATGCAGCAAAAGCAGTTCTAAGTGGGAAGTTTATAGCAATACAATCCTACTTCAAGAACAAGAAACATCTCAAATAAACAACCTATCCTTATACTTAGAGCAATCAGAGAAAGAACAAAAAAAAAACCCAACATTAGCAGAAGGAAAGAAATCACAAAGATCAGATCAGAAATAAATGAAAAGGAAATGAAGTAAACAATAGCAAAGCTCAATAAAACTAAAAGCTGGTTCTTTGAGAAGATAAACAATATTGATAAACCATTAGCCAGACTCATCAAGAAAAAAAGGGAGAAGACTCAAATCAATAGAATTAGAAATGAAAAAGGAGAAGTAACATGGACACTGCAGAAATACAAAGGATCGTGAGAGATTACTAAAAGCAACTATATGCCAATAAAATGGACAACTTGGAAGAAATGGACAAATTCTTAGAAAAGCACAACCTTCCAAGACTGAACCAGGAATAAATAGAAAATATAAACAGACCAATCACAAGCACTGAAATTGAGACTGTGATTAAAAATCTTCCAACAAACAAAAACCCAGGACCAGATGGCTTCACAGGCGAATTCTATCAAACATTTAGAGAAAAGCTAACACCTATCCTTCTAAAACTCTTCCAAATTATAGCAGAGGGAAGAACACTCCCAAACTCATTCTACAAGGCCACCATCACCCTGATACCAAAACCAGACAAGGATGTCACAAAGAAAGAAAACTACAGGCCAATATCACTGACGAACATAGATGCAAAAATCCTCAACAAAATACTAGCAAACAGAATGCAATAGCACATTAAAAGGATCATACGACATAATCAAGTGGGGTTTATCCCAGGAATGCAAGGATTCTTCAATATATGCAAATCAATCAATGTGATAAACCATATTAACAAACTGAAGGAGAAAAATCATATGACCATCTCATTAGATGCAGAAAAAGCTTTTGACAAAATTCAACACCCGTTTATGATAAAAACCCTCCAGAAAGTAGGCATAGAGGGAACGTCCCTCAACATGATAAAGGCCATATATGAGAAACTCAGAGCCAACATCATTCTCTATGTTGAAAAGCTGAAACCATTTCCTCTAAGATCAGGAACAAAACAAGGCTGTCCATCCTCACCACTATTATTCAACATAGTTTTAGAAGTTTTAGCCACACCAATCAGAGAAGATAAATGAAAGGAATCCAAATTGGAAAAGAAGAAGTAAAGCTGTCACTGTTTGCAGATGACATGACACCATACATAGAGAATCCTAAAGATGCTACCAGAAAACTACTAGAGCTAATCAATGAATTTGGTAAAGTTGCAGGATACAAAATTAATGCACAGAAATCTCTTGCATTCCTATACACTAATGATGACAAATCTGAAAGAGAAATTAAGGAAACACTCCCATTACCATTGCAACAAAAAGAATGAAATACCTAGGAATAAACCTAGCTAAGGAGACAGAAGACCTGTATGCAGAAAACTATAAGACACTGATGATAGAAATTAAAGATGATACAAACAGATGGAGAGATATACCATGTTCTTGGATTGGAAGAATCAACATTGTGAAACTGTCTATACTACCCAAAGCAATCTCCAGATTCAATGCAATCCCTATCAAACTATCAATGGCATTTTTCACAGAACTAGAACAAAAAATTTCACAATTTGTATGGAAACACAAAAGACCTCAAATAGCCAAAGCAGTCATAAGAAAGAAAAACAGAGCTGGAGGAATCAGACTCCCTGACTTCAGACTATACTACAAAGCTACAGTAATCAAGACAATATGGTACTGGCACATAAACAGTGGAACAGGATAGATCAATGGAACAGGATAGAAAGCCCAGAGATAAACACACACACCTATGGTCAACTAATGTATGACAAAGGAGGCAAGGATGTACAATGGAGAAAAGAGAGTCTCTTCAATAAGTGATGCTGGAAAAACTGGACAGCTACATGTAAAAGAATGAAATTAGAACACTCCCTAATACAATACACAAAAATAAACTCAAAATGGATTCGAGACCTAAATGTAAGACAGGTCACTATAAAACTCTTAGAGGAAAACATAGGAAGGACACTCTTTGACATAAATCACAGGAAGATCTTTTTTGATCCACCTCCTAGAGTAATGGAAGTAAAAACAAAAATAAACAAATAGGACCTAATGAAACTTAAAAGCTTTTGCAAAGCAAAGGAAACTACAAACAAGACAAAAAGACAAGCCTCAGAATGGGAGAAAATATTTGCAAATGAATCAATGGACAGAGGATTAATCTCCAAAATATATAAATAGCTCATGCAGCTCAATATTAAAAAAAACAAACAACCCAGTCCAAAAATGGGCAGAAGACCTAAATAGATATTTCTCTAAAGAAGACATACAGATGGCCAGGAAGCACATGAAAAGCTGCTCAACATCAGTAAGTATTAGAGAAATGCAAATCAAAACTACAATGAGGTATCACCTCACACCAGTCAGAATGGGCATCATCAGAAAATCTACAAACAACAAATGCTGGAGAGGGTGTGGAGAAACGGGAACCCTCTTGCACTATTGGTGGGAATGCAAATTTGATACAGCCACTATGGAGAACAGTATGGAGGTTCCTTAAAAAACTAAAAATAGAATTACCATATGACCCAGCAATCCCACTACTGGGCATATACCCAGAGAAAACCATAATTCAAAAAGACACATGCACCCCAATGTTCATTGCAGCACTATTTACAATAGCTAGGACATGGAAGCAACCTAAATGTCCATCGACAGACGAATGGATAAAGAAGATGTGGTACACATATACAATGGAATATTACTCAGCCATAAAAAGGAACGAAATTGGGTCATTTGTAGAAACGTGGATGGATCTCAAGACTGTCATACAGAATGAAGTAAGCCAGAAAGAGAAAAACAAATATCGTATATTAACGCATATATATGGAACCTAGAACAATGATACAGATAAATCGGTTTGCAGGGCAGAAATTGAGACACAGATGTAGAGAGCAAACGTATGGACACCAAGGGGGAAAGTGGCAGGGGGGTGGTGGTGGTGTGATGAATTGGGAGATTGGGATGGACATATATACACTAACATGTATACAATGGATAACTAATAAGAGCCTGCTGTATAAAAAAATAAAATAAAAATCAAAATTTCAAAAAAAAGAGAGTCATGTACCACAGTGTTCATTGCAGCTCTATTTACAATAGCCAGGACATGGAAGCAACCTAAGTGTCCATCAACAGATGAATGCATAAAGAAGATGTGGCACATATATACAATGGAATATTACTCAGCCATAAAAAGAAATGAAATTGAGTTATTTGTATTGAGGTGGATGGACCTAGAGTCTGTCATACAGAGTGAAGTAAGTCAGAAAGAGAAAAACAAATAATGTATGCTAACACATACATATGGAATCAAAAAAAAATTGTTCTGAAGGACCTAGGAGCAGGACAGGAATAAAGACACAGACATAGAGAATGGACTTGAGGATACAGGGAGGGGGACGGGTAAGCTGGAACGAAGTGAGAGTGGCATGGACTTATATATACTACCAAATGTAAAAATGGATAGCTGGTGGGAAGCAGCCACATGGCACAGGGAGATCAGCTCGGTGCTTTGTGACCACCTAGAGGGGTGCGATAGGGAGGGTGGGAGGCAGATGCAAGAGGGAGGAGATATGGGGATGTATGTATATGTATAGGTGATTCAGTTTGTTGTCAAGCAGAAACTAACACACCATTGTAAGGCAATTATACTCCAATAAAGATGTTAAATATATACATATAATCCTGACATGTATATATGTGTGTGTTTATATATGTGTGTATATACACATATATTTATATTTAAATATATATATATATATATATATATATATATATATATATATATAGAAAGAGAGAGAGAAATAACTGAAATGTTCATAGCAGTTATGTCTGGGTGGTGACATTACAATTGACTTTTATTTTCTTCATGTATGTCTGTTCTTTCAAATTTCCAAAACAAATGGGGAATATAATTTTTTAATGATAATAAAATAGCATTCATTTAGGTTTCTCTTCTAGAGTTAGCAAGACACAAAGAGAAGAACATGAGTAGTTCAAAGCTACTTCTCAGTTATTAGCTTTATGGGCAAGCTCCTGGAGTCTTTATTTCCTTCCAAATAAAAGCAGGTTAAGAATACCTAAATTACAAGGTTGTTATGAAGATTAGATTTAAAATAATATGTAAAATTGCCTAACATATAGTAGATACACAATCAATTTCTTCTCCCTTACCCCATGCCCCCATCTTTGTATTCCCAAGTTGAATTAAAAATATAAGTGTGTGTATAAAATTATTTTATATAAGGCATTCTGCAATAGTTACAGTTCATTTGAAGCTGGAAGGTTTCTCCCTCCCCTGAAGATTAGAATTTTCAGTCAAAAGAATATATAAGGCATGTCATCTGATAATTCTTCACACACACAAAAATTTTTTTTTGTCAATCAGACCACTCTTTCCCTTGACCATAAGAGCACAAGTTACAGAATGATAATGCCTTTCATCAAGAGCTTGTAGGGGGATAATCAGCCAAGCTGTCTGACCTGCCTGAGCAACCTGGCCTCATTTTCCCCACCCTTCAAATGGGAAAAAGGATTTGCCCTTCCTAGATATTTGGTGGGTATCAGACATAACTCAGTGTGTCATAGAAGGTGAGCTAGGGATTCAGACGACCCAGTGCTGGCTCTCCTATTAGTTCTGTCACCCTGAGCTACTTAATTTTTCCATGCCTTAATTTTCTTATCTGTAAATTAAACAGAAAAATACCTACCTCATATGCTTGTGGTATAAGACTGAGTGAAATAAATTATGTAAAGCACTTAGGACAGTGTCTAGGATGTAGTTATACTTTAGTAAACGTTCCAACACTTAGAACAGTGCATGTACAAAACAGGTCAACAGTGTGGAATGGACGAATGAAATATGCACTCAAATTTATTCTGAAAGAGGAACAAGGCTATCTTTCACATAAGCACAAAAACCTTAGTCACTGCCCCGTGTGACAGCAGTAGACATTCACTAGACTCTAATTTATGGGCCTGTGGACTTAATTCCATATTTAACTCTGGACGTTCGGACATCTCCCTGCCATTTCCCATTTGACTTCTAGATTCATGGCTTTTTAGAGGAGGCAGGCATGACTCATGTCATTTCCTTACCATTCCGTCACCTACCCTACCATGCCAAGTGCTTACAGTTTTGGAAACAGATTGCTTTTAAGGATGTGAAGATATTTGAAAACTCTAGGGGATAGTAAACCTTTTATTATTCTTTTTTCTTCTTCTGATAATCTGATGGGCCCACTCGCGTATCTAAATATTCTGATTCTCAGAGGATCCCTAACTCAACTGTGAAACAGTTAAGTCTCATTCTGGCTTGAACAAATTTCAGGAACTTTGTTTCCATATGGAACACAACTTTCCCTTAAAATGCATGCGCTATGCATAACTCACGGACCTCCAATAAACTGTCTTCATTAACTGTTCCTTCCTCATCTTTTAAGTTGTCATACCTGATATGACAAAAGTAGGTGGCAATTCAGAAAAAAAAGGAATTTTACAGTAAGTATGAGAGGCGGCACAAGGAAGGGCTAACAGTCTGTAAGTTCAGATCAAGTTCAGATCCAACACTTAAATCTTATCACCTTGGGGCTTCCCCGGTGGCGCAGTGGTTAAGAATCTGCCTGCCAATGCAGGGGACACGGGTTCGATCCCTGGTCCGGGAAGATCCCACATGCCACAGAGCAACTAAGCCCGTGCACCACAACTACTGAGCCTGCGCTCTAGAGCCCACGAGCCACAACTACTGACACCACGTGCCACAACTACTGAAGCCCGCGCGCCTAGAGCCCGTGCTCCACAACAAGAGAAGCCACCGCAATGAGAAGCCCGTGCACCGCAACGAAGCATAGCCCCCGCTCGCTGCAACTAGAGAAAGCCCGCACGCAGTAATGAAGACCCAACGCAGCCAAAAATAAATAAATAAAATTTATATATTAAAAAAAAAAGCTTCACCTTGGATAGTTTGTTTAACCTCAGCTCAGTTTCTTTGCCCTCTCTCTAATGACATAATCATTGCACTAACTACCTCAGTGGTGGCTGTGAGGATTAAATGGGACAGAGCACACGAAGCTTAGACCACGGTGTATGCGTTTGGCAAATACGAGCCTCTTTTACTATCGTTTGAGTCTCTGGGTCTTTGGCTCTGAATATTTTTCTCCCTTTATATAGAGAGTACAAGACAATCATGTAATTCCAGGCCTTAGCCATAAAAGTCCAAGCTTGTCTAAGTCCAGATCTTACCTGCCCAAAGCAATTGTTAGGTCTTTCTCTGAGACCTGTAATCCAGAAGCACCTCCCTTATATGATTTTTTCAGCTCCTCCATGTTTCTCTCTGACTTCTGCAGGTTGAAATAAGCCTCTCTGCCAGTGAAAGTCAAGGAGAATGCCAGGGACACAAACCCCCCACGCTGATTAGGGGCAGCAGTGGGTAAGCAAACAAAAGGGGCCCTTGGGAAAACGAAGCAGTATCTGAAAATGCACCCTTCCCTATGTTCTCTATTTTCCATCTATATATGCTGTCAAGAAGGGAGCATTCTTCAGAAAAGGAACAGGGCCCTGGGTGTCCTGTGGTATTGCTGCAGTCCAGGGCTAGGATGGGTGGTGAGCATTTGGAGTGAACGGAAACCGTAAATTACGCTGGATTTCCTTAGAGGCATCTACTGCATGACAACCATTATTCATTTTTCCCAAGTGGGTTTCTGTAAAAGAGAGGAACTAAATCTGCTGAAAGGGACTTTCTGGGTCATTTAGAAAGTCCAAGCAAAGCAGGTTTTGGGCGAGAGGCAAATAGCAGGAAAGAAAATCCCCTTAATTCCCAAATATCCTTCTATCCCACATTTTCAATAGCCCTCCACTAAGGGCATAAGAGAGGAAGGAAACATATCAGATTTTGCAAGCTGAGCATCAGAACCAAAAAAGTAGAGAGGGGGATGTGTAGAGAGGAGAGACTGGGGACACATGGGCTCAGAGAGGGCTTATGATTATTCATGAACATGAAAGACCCTGAACAGTTTTCAGGTGGAGATGGTACCAAAAGGAGCTGTCAAAATCACAAGCTTTTTGAGGAGAGGCATATATAACAGCTCCCCTCTGGAATTATGGAGAACTCTTTCTTTTGTCTATTTTGCTTGGCCTCTGGTTTCATGGGCAGTGTTCTCAACGGCATTTCAGAAAAACTAAAATGATCATGTGTACATTAAATCAGAGGTTTTGGGCTGTATGTTACAATCACCTGGGGCTTTTAAAAATCTCAATGAACAGATGCACCCCAGACCTACTAAATCAAACTCTCTGCGGTGGGACCCAAATAGCAATAATTCTGAAAGCTCCCCCAGGGGATTACAACGTGCAGCCTACTTTGACAAACAGTGCTTTAAATTACCATTCATTTTCTGTCTTCCTACATGGCCACCACCGCTATCACCTGCGTCCTCATTGCTAACACTGTCTTGAGTGCTCTGAGGAGCGGGACAGGCTCCAAAAGCTTTCAGCTGGCCAGGGGATGTGTCCCCAGTGACAACCCTCCCATGGCTTAACTCAGAGCTCATATGACTAGACACAGGAGGAACATTCGTACTTTCTAGATGGACAGCAGAGGCTTGTGGAAGACCTGGATGTCAGAATGGAGCTACGAGGCCTCGGTTTCACCTCTTACCCTGTGTGAGACGACCCATGTGGCACGCGTGGCCCCTGGCCCTGATCTCCAGACCCCGCTGGGAAGGGAAGGATATCAACTCTGTAGGAGCCAGGCCACCCCCAGAGTGCAGTAGAGCATGACCAGAGTGTCCAGGATTTCCTTTCTCTCCTTGTCTGAGGTCGTGTTTCCCTTCCAGGTCAGCAGTGTGTTCTTGGCAGACTCGGCATGTTTCTTGGCCTGAGCTGGGAGACCTGGGGAAGTTTGAGGGTGGATGGCAAGATGAGAAACATTAAAAAGGTTTTTCAGTCAAGGACGTTCCTGGGAGGGGGAAGGAGGGCATTGCGGTTGTCATCTGGTCTTTAGTATTGGTTCCCCAAATTGGCAGTGCAGTAGAATTATCTGGAATGCTTGTGAAGAATATAGGTTCCTGGCTCCCCCCATCCTGCCCCTCACCCCAGACGTATTGAGTTGGAATCTCTAGAGGAATAGTGTCCAAGACTCTATATTTTGAGTTAACTCCACAAATGCTTCTTATGCAGCCATCCTGGCATTCGTCTACGGACTCCGTTTGGAAATCACTGATGGAGTCAGGAGTGGAAGCTGAGTATCACATTCCCAATCCACTGCTAATGCCATGTGACCTTTTCAATCCACAACGCTTCTCCATCCTCCAAATGCAAAATGACAACAAAATTATAGAAGCTGCCCTTTTACCAAACACATGGAGATAGTCCAGGAATGAACTAGGCTATGCCACAGACTGCTTTGCTTCATTCGAGTTTTCTGGAAAAGGCATTCTATAAAGTCAAAGGGCTTATGAATACAATTACTTCCATCTGGGGATTTTTTTCAATCCAAGATGAAGCTGGTATTCCGGGCACTTACTTGAACTATTAGTCCAGTTAACAGAGGGAGACTTAGGAGTATTCAGTTTACAGAACTATTTCCTCATCTTCTAGCCTAGCTCATGTCTAGTGATCCCTGATGGGAAAGGGAAACTCTGGAGAAAAGAGAAAAGCCAGCAGAGAACACATAGGGGTTCTCCTCCACCCTACTGAGGACTGCCATGGCTGCTTCAGCTCTCCTCTTGGCAGCCCCCAGGGTCTGAAAAACATATTCACCCCTGCCACTGTGGGGAGCCCCACTGTACCTCTGATGCTCCGCTCACACCTCAGCCCTCAGTTTGCTCTCCGTTTGGCCCTTGGAGCCCGCTTTCACAGTATGGGTGCAGTCAGTGGCAACAGAGATAATTTGAAAGGACTTGCATTTGATGCCTGCAGCCCTCCTATGTTCCAGATGTGCAGGTCCTTAGTGAATTGCAGCAATGGGAACACAGTTTCTCTGGAAGAGTCCTAAAAGTGACCCAGAAGCTGAGAAGTCTTTGTAGAACACTCGGAGATGCCTGTTCTGTAGGTCTCAACTGAAAAGAAAACTGGACTCTGTGGTGAAAGAGAGGGCTGCATCTCAAGCTACCAGATGACAGTGGTCCTCAAATTGCATGGCGCGTCATAAGCACCCTGTTAAAATGCAGATTCCTGGGCCTCCCATAGTTACGGTTCACAAGTTCTAAGGTGAGAACCAAGGATTCAGATTTATAACAACTATCTTAGGTGATACTGATGTAGGCTGTCTGAGGACCACATTTGGAGAAACAGTGAGTTAGTAAAGCCTTTATATAGGAAGTGGGACTCATCTCCTTTCTGAAGAGTAGGTAGAGTTTTGGCTGATGGAGAAGAACGAGAACGGGTTTCCACTTGGAGTAAACAGCCTGAGGCCATAAAGACAGAATAAGCGTGCGTGTGTGTGTGTGTGTGTGTGCGCGTGCACGCACGAGCACACTCGTGCACACGTGCACCAGTGGGGTGGAGTCGGGGGGTACTGTAGTATTAGGGAAGGCTGTAAGAAGACCAGTCTGCCTGAAGGGAGGTTTAAGTTGAAAGACACATAACGTATGAATTGGATGGAGAAAATAGAGTCTTGGGTGCCAAGTTGAGGAAGCTGGACTTGATCTGCTAGGTAACAGGGAGTCTTCATAGGTCTTGAGAAGGCAGCAGCGACAGAAAACTCTGCCAGGGAATCAGGCCAAGACACCAAAGTAGGAAACCGAGAGTCTTTTTATCAAATAGATTACTTTCCACAACCATTTGGGCCCTTGGGAGCGTGTCAATAAGGAGTGCAGGAACCACGTTTAGACGCTTCCCTGGGTCCACAGGAGGGAGAAAAGTGAAACTGGATGAGCTATTGAAAACCACCCCCAAATCAGCACAACATTGCTTCTGGGCTCCTAAACAGAAAACAAATCCTAAAGTTGCTCTGAGGCTTTGCAAGGCTGCCCCCTCCGATCCACACCCCAGCCCCAGGGGTCCAGTGCTGGCTGTGAATCCCCAAGAGGAACCCTTTTCCTCTCAACTCAGCAGCTAATTGATTATATAGTTCCCTGTCTCCCCTTCACCATGCCCTGCACTGTGGTCCTTCTAATGAAAAAGCTGAGCTGGTAACCAATGGACTAAACTAGGATCTCGATTTAAAACAGCTCATTCAACTTTAAAATCATCCCTAAAGAAAAAAATGACTCCTTTACTCTTCCCAGAATCCACTCTGGTCTCCAAAGTGGAGTGCGTGTACCCCTATGGGTATGCAAGATGACATAAGGATGTGGGGAAAAAATTAAAATTTCTCTGCTTTTAAAAACAATCTTTTTTGTTTTCTATTTTTATGAATCTAATATTACATAATATTTAATATTATTGTACATAGTTTATAATAAATACATATTTATGGAGAGTGCTCAAAACATTTTTTGTGAAAAGAGAGCTAATTCTCAAGAGTTTAGAGACCACTGCTCTAGACGAATGCTTTCTAAAGTTTTCAAGTATGAAAAAGCTCCTTTTTCATTAAAAAAATATGTGATAATATTTTTATAGCATTTCCTACATGAGAAAATTCAGGATGACAAAGTATGAAGAGTCAGAATCTAATATTCTGAAATGCATTTGCTTTTTACTAATTGCAAGAACACCCTCTTTTATGTAAAAATAATGCTCTGCATATATGTGTCTGTGTAAGACTCATTTCCTCTCTCTCTAGAGGATGCTCACAGATTGGTGACCTTGTTCCCTAACTCCAAGTCCCACCTCCCTGAATCTGATGTCTGTTCCAAGACCACGTCATTTCCCTTTACTTGCCCTCCCCAGCCAGGGACACCAGCCTTCTCCCTGCACCAACAGGGCAGCAACTATAGAAGTAAAAATCAGGGTGGCAGCAAGACCTGCTCCTGGAGCCTGAGATTCAGAAATCACAAGGGCATATTAATGAACTGGAAAAGCGGTCCAGAGATTGTCCACCAAATGTATCGATCATTTTGCTTTAGTCTGGGGTAAGATTCCACCACTGATTTCTGTTACTCTGACTCAGGCCACAGAGAATCTTCTCGGAGCTACTCAGTCTTTGGAGGCTGCTGCTGTCACCTTTGACCATCACCTATATTTAAGAAGTTCTCGTGGTACAGTGATTAAGACAGCAGGGTCTTAGGGCCAGACTTCCAGGTACAGAAGCTGGCTCAGCCACTTACTACCTGAATGAGTTACTTAATCTATCTGTACTTCAGTTTATTCACCTATAAGATGGCAATGAAAATACCTCCCACCTCGTACGGTTGTTGCAAGGATTAATTTAATTAATTTATGAAAAAGGATTAAATAGTGCCTGACACAGGAATGAAATGAGCTTAAATAAATATTACCTGTTATCATCATCATTACTACCAGGGTCCATTCCCCTTAAGCAATTTATTATACTTGTCCTTATGTACTCTGGACATTCTTCATAAAGCTGCTTACAGAATCTCTATAAAAGGCTGCCTTCTCAAACGCACACTCACTTCAGATAGGTACCAGGCTTCCTGCAGGTCAGACCAACTGCTCTTTATCATTCCCTGTTGTTCCTGTACCAGCTTTTTTACCAACTAGACAGAGAAGGTAGGGTTCATGACTTATGCATCTTTTTCGAGATTTCTGCAACACTTAGAGCCCCAGATACCTGGAAGGTTCCAAGTAATAACAGGCTAACAAATTAATTCATTGCTTCATTAATAATAGGCAAAACACCAGGAAACTGCTTGCCCATGTTACTGTCTTCTCCTTCCTGAACACATGGAAACAGTGGTCACAAGGTGACCAGCCACCTCCACCTGCCCTTTTCTCAACCACTGAAGCCCTAGGCTCGGGAGGGTTCTCGCCAGGTCAGCTGGTGACAGAGTTCCACTTCTAGCGTCCCTTACCCTGTTTCACCAACCATCAGTCTTTTACACTCTCTGCTTCGCAAAGGCCTCGCGTTTTTTTGTTATTGACTCCTGAACCCCGCTGCATCGATTGCTCCATTTTTTAAAACCTTCAAACTCTCTATCTGGCTCCTTCTTCACTGCCTAAAATGTTCCCAGGTCGCCTCCTCTTATAAAATTAGCTTCAAATGACCTTTCTGCCTTCCCTAGCTACCCTCCTGTTTCCCCTCATCCCTTTCACTATGCAGGACGTGGCATACACAGCCTAGGCTACCGGCCCATGCCTTCCCCTCATCCCTGGGATCTGGCATCTGCTCCAACCCTTCTGCAGAAATGGTTCTCGCGAGGTCCCCAAGGGCCTCGTACTGAGTAAGTGCAGTCGCAGTTTCTTGTATCCCCATCTCATGGCAGCAGCAGACACCCAGGCTGCTTGGCTTCTCCTCTTGGCTCCCAAGGCACTGCTCTAACTCAGCTCTCCTTGATAAACCTTCTCTATTGGACTCTTTGCTCACTCTACCAGGGTCCTCTGTTCCCTTCCATTAATATGTCCATTCTCCAAGGGTCTGTCTTTCCATTTCTTCCTTTTCTTCTCTCTCCTCTCAGAAGTTTTATCAACTCCTATAACGTCAACCTCGGCCTTCATGCTTATAATTTTCCATTTCCCCTCCCTAGTTCTGGTCTCAAATATTCTTCCATGCTTACGATTCCCCTTCTCTCCTCCCCAGTTCTGGTCCCAACTTTCCAGCACCTAGTAAAAATATACTTGTGGATTTCTCCGTTGTAATTCAAAATCAATATATCAAAAACCAGACCCGCCATTCCTCTCCCACTTCGCTTCCTTTCCTGACCGGCTTATCTCTGATGATGGCATTTTGAGGGGCCTGAAACTTCATGGTCATCTTGGGGCCTCACTTTTCCTCAACCCCAAATCCAATGCCATGTCCTGCCAATTCTTCCTTCACAGCCCTTTTTTAACTATCATTTTTGAATAGGTAATACATTCCCATGGTTCAAAAGTTAACATTATAGGAAAAGGTAAATGTTGAGCGGTCTCACTTCAAATTCTATTCCCTTTCACAAGCAGCCTCTAGGTAACTTTTGTTTCTTTCTTGTGTTTCCTTCAGTGTTTCTTGATGTGAATATAAGCACATATTCTCATTTCTCTCCCCTCCTTCTTACCTGAAAAGAGGTATGTTACAAACACGGTCCTGCGTTGTGCGTTCTCTGTTGCCTAAAGATGTATCCAGGAGATCTTTCCCTAGTGGTAGGTAAGCCCTTTCTAAGGCTGTATATACCACATAGTGTACATTAGTCCTTCAGTGATGAGTATACTTGGTTGTTTCCAATCTTCTACTATCATAAACAATGCTGCAAAGAATAATATCATCCATTTAAGTGTGTATTCAGGAAAGAGTCCCAAAAGTGGGATTTCTGGCTTAAAAGGTAAAGGTATCTGTCCTTCATAGACTCTTAAATCCTTACCTTCTCACTCATGCCCCCTGTCACCAGCCTGGTTTTACACCTAGAGGTAAACAGCTAGATGAGATAGCTTCCATTCTAGCTATCATTGCTAGACTGACCTTTCCAAAAGCACACTTTGACTTATTCATCCCCCTGCTGGAAAATCTCTAATAGTCCTCCTTGTCTACCAAATAAATGACTAATTCCTCAGCCTGCCCAAAGCGCCCTCCTTTCCAGGTTCATCTGAGTGGTCCTTACCGTATCTAGCCAGCGCTGCTGATTACTTTCTAAACACACGCTGCACTTTCCCACCTCCATGCGTCTGCCAGGCCTTGTTCTTCATCAGAAATGCCCACCCCTTCTTCTGCCTACCCAACCCTACTCATTGTTAAAGGGCCTTCTTGAATGGTACCTCTTCCTGAATCTATCACTTACTACCTTCAGTCAGAAATGATTTCACCCAGCACCCCCAAAGCCCTGCATTTAAACCAGTCCCATGGCCTTCTGGTACCTTCCGGTGCCTTCTATCGCAGTTGTCCGTGGGTAGCTCACCTTCCATACGAGGTTGTAAGTTCTCTGAAGTCAACGACTGTGCCTTCTGCCCCTTATAGTTCCCAGAGCCCTCGTCCAAGAATTTCACATATACAAGTGTCTCATTAAATACTTACTGGAAGACCATTTATCGAGAGAAATCAGCCTTCTGGCTTGACGCCCTTCCCCCATTGCTGGAAAAGGCTCCCAGGGAAATGAGGCAGGCAGGTCTGCTGGCCATAAAGCATGCGCATGTGCAGCGAGGCGCGAGCACACACAGACGCATGCGTCCCTCCCGCACGGGAGCCTGGCTCATAAATTCTGTCCATTTTGCAGCAGTTACAGGATTAATGACAACAAAACTAAGTGGAATTCAGCAAGCACTTCATCCCTCGTGAAGGTCCGTGATTTTTCAAAGCTTTCGTTGTTTTATTTGAAGGACCACAGACTTCAAAAAAAGTTAAAGTGAAGAAACTGGGTAAGGCCTATATCTGAAATAAGAGACCCTAGGCTATTCTCAAGGTACGGCCATAATCAAAACCTATTCTAGAAAAACTCTAGGCTAGGCCTCAGAAAGTCTGGGTTCAAGACTGAGTGCTGTTATATTATGTGGGCATTTCAGCTAATCAGGAAGTTGTTTTTCCCATCTAGAAAAAACAAACACACAAAAAGACCTTCTTTTACAGGAAAACTTTTTCCCCTCCAACCTACTACTCAAATGTGGTTCTCCATTCATGCGGCAGGAAGAACTGTGAATTAGGGAAAAGAGGGTGGTGCTCCCACCATCTTTTATAATATAACCTGTTTACCTGTCTTGAGTTAGTCTGGAATCTAACTGGAAAAGCAAAACTCAAAGTCTACTGTGGCTATTCATAGAAAGGGTTGATTTCAGAAGATGAAGGCCAACCTCCTTCCACAGACCTACCATAGTAATCTCTCTAAAGAAAGGGAGGCCGTGTCTGCCTGCCCTCGGTTCAGACAAACATCCCCCGCAAACGCTTCTGGTACTTTCCTCTCAGGTTCAAGCTGCCATCACCTCAGGTCAGAATTTCAAAAATAGTTACCTAAGTTGTCTCCCTGAATCTGGGCTCTCCCAGGGCCCAAGGAGTATACTTGTTGGTGCCAAACCAAGTGTCAATGACTTGCCAACTGACAAATCCATGGGTCTGCCTTCGGCCCTCACCTCATTTGACCTCTCTCTGCCATCTGACCCTGCTGAAACCACACTGCACTTCCTTTTGAAGCCCCTTCCCCGCCCTTGGCTTCCATGACTTGGCCCCTCCTGATTCTATTTCCTTGCTGGCTCCGCTTCCGCTACCCAATCCTAACGCTCTTGTCCTCCAGGCTTCTGTCCTCTGCTTTCCTTCCCTCATTATTACCTTTACCTCTACGATCCCTGTCACACTGCCCGCCTCATCCATGGACTTCCCCGCTTCCTGACAAGGTGTGAGTTGGGGACAGGATGGACCCTCCCCTGGGCAACACCCCCCCCCCGACTGTGGTTCTGTGTGGGCTCAGTGTGGCTGGCTCCCCCAGACCCAGCCGGGGAAATCGAGTACCTCTCAGTGTCACGTAGCCATAAGCCAGGGTGGCCAAAGCCTGTGCACATTTCCAGGGTTCTTCCCCAAAAATAATCCGAGAAAGGATGACACAGCGAATCAGCTCCTCATTTGCTTGGGTATTCTGCAGAGAGCAAACAAGTCATTACACTTTGTGGAAAGGAGGAAAATCTCCAGCCTGTATCTTATCACTGGATTGCAGGACTGCGTCCACTGTCAACTTTTTCTCTCCTCCCCCCTTCCCAGCCCACAGCCAATCCATCAAGCCCTCTTGGCTCCACCCTATTCCTAAGTTCTAACGCTACACACGTCTCATTTCTGCCACGTGTACCTAGTCCAAGCCACCCTCATCTTTGACCTGGGTGAACACAGCCCCTCTTAATTGCCTCCACTCTTGCCCCCCATAGTCTACTTTCTACATCATAGCCAGAGTGACTTCTTTTAACCTCTTATTGTGAAAAACTTTAACAGTATACAAAAAGAGCATGGAGAACGAGTCAGCTTCATCGCTCACAGCCAATCTGGTTTCATACCTATGCTCCTCAAGCATCCACCCTCTCCCTCTACGATTTTGAAGCAAAGCAAAGATATTAAACCATTTCATATTTCATAAGTATCTCCAAAAGATACAGACTTAGAAATATAACCACAAAATCATTATCTCACCAAAATATTAATAATGATTCCTTACTATCAAATACCTAGTCTCATAAACCTAATAATTACCTCATAAAGCTAACATTTCTTTTACAGTTTAATTGTCCATACACTGAGATCAGTCTCATGAGTCTCTTTTCATCAATGGGTTCCACCTCCATTTCTAATTCTTTTCATTGCAAATTATTTATTGAAGAAACTGAGTTATTTGGTTTATAGTGTTTCCCAAAAATGGAAATTTGGTTGAATATTTATGGTGTCACTCAACATGTCCTTCCAGTCTCCATTCTGCCTTTATATTCGTGGTTGATTTAGAAGTTTGGTTACCTTTAGCTTTTCTTTTTTTAAGCAAAACTACTTCATATGTTCTACCATCAGAAAACACCTAACCTTGGGTTGTCTCTTTCTGCTAAAAGCACAACTACATGAATTAATCTATAAAAGATTATAAAACGCTGATATCCCAATTCTATCATTCCCTCTTCATATGTTAGGTGGAATAACTTTATAAAAAGAAATCTCCTCTCATCTCCTTCTTAGTTACCCAATAGTACAGTTCGTATCAGAAGGACAGGATACATGATTTAATCATTCTCTTTATTTATCAGCTTTCCAAATGAGTTCATTCACTAGCATCCTCCAATGGTGACCAAATAGCTAGTTATTTATCATTCTTCTTCTTCTTATTATTATTATTATAAACATATCTGGATTTTTAAACAAACCTGATGTTCCTGAACATAGCAAACGAATTTCTAACTTGGGGCTTGTACACCTGTTGTCCCCCCAGCTTGGGACACTCTCACACATCGTTACCCTCATTGCATTCACCTCAGAGAGGCCTTCCTTGGCCACCTTATCTAAAACAGACTCTCACCCCATCACTTACTATCCCATTACCTATTTGATTTTTTTCTTCATGGCACTCTCTCTGATATTGCAGTAACTATTATTTTGTTTGTCTATTATCTGTCTCCCCAGTTGGAAAATAAGTTCCTCAAGAACAGTTTATTCCTGGGGCTTCCCTGGTGGTGCAGTGGTTAAGAATCTGCCCACCAATGCAAGGGACACAGGTTCGAGCCCTGGTCTGGGAAGATCCCACATGCTGCGGAGCAACGAAGCTTGTGTGCCACAGCTACTGAGCCTGCGTTCTAGAGCCTGCGTGCCGCAACTACTGAGCCCACGTGCCACGACTACTGAAGCCCAGACCCAACACAGCCAAAAATAAATAAATAAATTTATAAATTTAATAAATAAATAAAAGAAGTTTATTTCTCATGTTCACTGCTGTATGCTCCATGCAGAGAGGAGGCGCACATTCAGTATTTGCTGAATAAATCATCTATCGGTTGGCAAAGATAAGTATGAGGCGAGGAGAGAGCCCCTAGCTCTGTAGAACTGACAGGCAGAGCTCTCTAAGAAATCAGAGAACTGCACCTTCAGGTCACAGATGTCAGTAACTCTACAAACACAGTCATCGACTGGCTGCGCTAACTGACAGAGTCAGGCATTCATTTCCCGGTGAGGTGAAAACGGCACTTCAAGGACTCAAAAGCCTGGAGTTTCAACCCTCTGTTTACTGACTGTGATGTTTGGGGCAAGATCACCCGGAGTCCCAGCTTCCTTTTCTATCTGGAAATCTATACCATCTACCTCATGGGGTTACTGTAGGGAAAGTGAGTCAACATCAAAGTGATCCGAATCTGTTACGTGTTATCTGCATGTAACCATTTACAGAGTAACACACAGACAGAGTGGTCCAAGGACTGCTCCCTTCCGATCCCCATGATTCCCGTCCCCCCACCCCATCTCCTTCCTACCCTGATGCTTCACCCCTCCCAGCTCAAACACACAGACGCAAACAGTGTTAGAGCGACATTTCCCCTCGTGTTTTAGAAACATCCATTCAGTCAGAATTTTTGAGAGTTCTGCACGGGCTGAACGCACAGTAAATACTAAGTTCTATTCTGAGGGAGAAGCATAACATCATGAAAAATCACTGGAATGAGAGTCCAAAGCCTTGAGTTCTGTCCTGGCTCTGGACATTCTGTATTCATTCATCCCCACACTTCCCGCCCTGGGGAAACTGAGACAACCAGTATGGGCTCTAGAGGTCAATCCAGGGCTGCTGCTCCTGCCACCAATATTCCTGTCCTTCAGGGCTGTGAGCGCTGAGCTGGGCTAGATATAACTCCTAAATCTAAATCTTTGTCATTAACAAAACTGGTCAAGGAGCTGTCAAGTCTTTTTTTTTTTTTTTTAATATTTATTTATTTGGTTGTGCTGGGTCTTAGTTGCGGCAGGCGGGTTCCTTAGTTGTGGCTTGTGAACTCTTAGTTGCAGCACGCATGTGGGACTAGTTCCCAGACCAGGGATCAAACCCGGACCCCCTGCATTGGGAGTCTTAACCACTGCGCCACCAGGGAAGTCCCGAGGAGCTGCCAAGTCTTAAAAGCCCACACTCGCGTTCCACAGCAGTTGGTACTTTTCTTTCTAGAAGTGATCACTCTAGCCTGGGTTTATGAAATACTATTGGATCCAGGTCAGGACGATGGTCCTTTGCAAGTTTCTGGGTACTTTACAGAGGTAACTTTATATTATAAATACATCCATCTAGGGAAGTATCAGCTTCTATCATCTCCCTCTGAAGTGCCTCTCAGCCTTTCCTAAGCCATCTGCAGAGGTTTTTTTTTTCACACATGTACGTTAAGATCATTTTTTCCTTTAGCCAGGAATGGCCAGGAAGTCAGTAAGTCAGCACATGAACTCCTTTGTTGATAAATAATGCTCTGGGAGCAGGTCGGTGCCTGTGTGTTAATCGTGAGGGTCACTGACATGCTTTCTCGGGTTCCCGCATTTTGAACACTCTTGCTAAACGCTTGCTCTGAGGTCCTAGTTCCCAAGTCCTTGCTTTGCTCTTGAAAATGGATACCTACACTCTCTGACCCCTGCTGCTACCGCCCACTTCCGGTCCTTTGGTTTGCTTATGATTCCACTGTAACCACAGGCATCTCACCGTATCCTTGCCAGGCCTGAGCCTAGACCCTGCCTGGCTACCCTTGTTCTCAGCCTCCTGCCTCACTATCCTGGCCTTCTTGTTACCCAAAAGATATTATTCTGAAACCTTTCAGGAGAAAACAAAAGATGATTTTTTAATTAACGTAATCAAACAGCAACAGGAAGAAGCAAACAATTTTTAGTTTAAAGCTAGGAGCACAAACACTCCAAGGAGGTATGCACAGTGACCCACGTGTGGAGCCCGAAGGCGGGCTGGCTACCGACTATGCTCTGCTTTCTTTTCTTCCACTTATAGAGAAATATAACACCTTCCTCTACTTCATGTCCTTCGATCTGCAATTAAGGAAGAACTTCTCTAGTCATGGACGTATTTTTAAATGGAAAACCCACTGAGTTTTTTGTTTTATTATCATTTTTCCCTTAATCAGCTGAGCTACGTTCTTCTGGGATTGGGCCGGTTTCTCTTTGGGAAGAGACATACGGTCTATGGCCTTCTCCTCCTTGGCTTTAGCATCTTGTTCGCTCTCTCCAGACCCACTAGTGGGATACAACTCATCTGTTTGCTGATGCTCTGGGATCTTGGTTTGCTGTGACCTGTGGGTACCAGAGAGGGACACGGAGTCAGGTTTAACCCTGCATATCTCAAACAAGGCAGCACTGAAGGACAGAGCCCTCCCAACTGGGAGCTAGGAATATGATCTCTGAAATAAACCTGTAGAGTAAAGCTAGGTGGCAAACTCACGTCACCTGAAAAGCCAAGAATTAGAACGCAGTGTAGTGGTTCCAATCAAACAGATTTAGGGAACCTCCCACCTATGGCAGAGTCGCAGCCCTGCTGCTTACCAACCATATGACCCTAAGTAAGTTACTGGTTTGCTTCACTGTAAAATGAAGTCAATATGAATACCCACCTGATGAGGTTATGGGATTAAATCAGATAATATCATAAATCACTTAGCCTGCTATTTAGTAAGTGCTCTTTTAACATTAGGTATTCTTATTTTATGAGCTCCATGACGTGAGGATGTTGAATTGGAAGATCTCCAAGATCCTTGATGTTCTAAAATTCTGATCCAAACCAGGGGGGAAAATGGACATAATGAAATAAGGTAAAGGGAACTAACATTTTGAGGTCAGAACTTCATGTGTCTTCTTTCATATTTCTTAAAAGCTTCAACATAAATAGTAACCAAAGAGGATGTGGTCCCACCAAGGAGAGGGGAGAGAACCCACACTGGGTCAAGTGCAGATTCAGAAGAGAAATGACCTTCTCAATTATGTTAGAAAAAACAAAACAAAAAAACAAACGTGTTTGAGAAAGAGCTGAGTGGGTTGAAAATCTCCCTCTTCCCCAGCACCCCCTGCCCACCCCCTTACACACACACACACACACACACACACACACCATGCAGATCTCAGACTATGATGCTGAACATAACTATGAATGGGTAATTGGTATGATAAAGATAAAAGCCCAAAGAGTTAATCTTACATAACAAAAAAGATAACCATATCCTAACTCTACCAGAGACATCATAAAGTGATCCAGAAGAAATAGAATTCTAAGATATTAAGAGCAACAACAGAAATTTTAATTATTAATAAGTTCCCCCAAAGGAATCACCTTTGTATTCACGATAGCTTTTAAAAGTTCAACCATAGTATAGTTTTTAAAACAAAATTTATCTTCCTTTTCCACTGATTAGATAAGTAATGAATTTTCATTGTAAGAAAAACAAAAAGAGGAAAATTTAGAAGGAAAGTAAATGTCAAGCGTAACCTTTTACACCAGGTTCGAATAAATGACATCCTAATACCCATCCAGAGCCCTGTTCTAAATAACCTATGTTTACTTAGGCATGTGGGCAAACCAGGTTATGTGGACAGGACAGCAACGTTTCTTCAGGCCCAAGCCCAGGGCCCAGCAGGACTGCCTTCTGCCCACAAACAGAAGTGTGCTTTCAGAAGACATGCAAATTCAATGGAAAAGCCAGGGAAGGCTGGCGCAGCACTGTAATCAGGAGACAGGTGCTAAACCTGCCTGTTCTCTGCCTAGTGAATTCCGTACTCCTCCTCCAACTCGAATGTCACCTCTGCTGGAAGTCTAGCACTGGAGTAGCAGTAGAAACACCCTCTACAGGGCTTGCAAAAGTCTTCTCCAACTTCTACTATAGTGCGAATCACGCAACAGTCTCATTTTCAAAATCTGCTTTTGTTTCGGAGTCTTCTTTGCTTCCTAGCCAGTTAACTCCACCAGGGCTGGGGCTGAGTCTCATTTGTTTCTAAGAAACCCTGATACCTGGCTCACAGCAAAAACAAATAATGGCTGGTTAAATAATGAACAAATGAATGGAAAAAGAAAGTATAAGGCCTTTAGGATACCTGAAAAAGACTGAAGGTGGAGGAAATCTGTGACAAGAGATCATAACTCAAGAAAACTCACGGAAAGAAAGCTCAGTCCCTCAATAGAAGGCTTCGCGTAGGCTGCATATTTCACCCACCTGAAGCAGAAGTTCAATCTACTGGGGTCACCAAAGAGATTACTAATTTTGGATATTAAAAATTATAAGCCCCAGGGGCTTCCCTGTGGCGCAGTGGTTAAGAATCTGCCTGCCAATGCAGGGGATAAGGGTTCGAGCCCTGGTCCGGGAAGATCCCATATGCAGCGGAGCAACTAAGCCCGTGCGCCACAACTACTGAGCCTGTGCTCTAGAGCCCACGAGCCACAATTACTGAGCCCATGTGCCACAATTACTGAAGCCCACGTGCCTAGAGCCCGTGCTCCACAACAAGAGAAGCCACTGCAACGAGAAGCCAGCACACCACAAGAGTAGCCCCCACTCGCCGCAACTAGAGGAAGCCCGTGCGCTGCAACGAAGACCCAATGCAGCCAAAAATAAATAAATAAATTTAAATAAATAATTTTTAAAAAAAAATTATAAGCCCTAAATATTTAAATTTCAGCCTTGAATGAAATTAAGCTGAGACCAAAGGGAGCAAGCTTCAACAGCAGGGCCTCAAAGGAAGTAGAAACATTGAGGTCTTGACAAATGACTTGAGACTGCCAAGCCCTGAACTAGCTTTGAACATTTTGCTATGAAAGGTAAAAAACATGCCTGGAGAATATTGACCAGTTAGATATCTGGAAGGATAGTCAGAATAAAATAATTAGGCCAGTTAAATGAAAGATCTGCTAGGTTTCTAACTTATTCTACATGTTGCCATCATAAATGTGAATTCTGACTAGTAAAATTAAATATGAATTACCTGATTATTTCCAAGATACTCTACTGTAAACTCTACATTTTTAACTTCAATTTTATATTTGTATAACCCTTAACCTTAAGATATTTTATGAGATGGTATAGAATTACACTAATACATTAACTACTAGTCTCATGTGGCTATTAAGCACATGAAATGTGTCTGGTCTGAATTGAGATCTGCTGCAGGTGTAAAACACACACCGAAATTCAAAGACTTAATTGAAGAAAAAGTATTTCATGAATTACGTTATGTAATATTTTAGATATACTGAAATAAATAAATATGGTGTTAAAATTAAATTTACCTGTTTAGTTTTATTTTTTAATATGGCTACTTAAAAATTTAATATTACATTTGTGGCTTGCGTTATATTTCTACTTGATAGCATTGGTATAGAGCAATGGTTCTCAACCAAGGGTGATACTGCTCTCAGGGGACATTTGGCAATGTCTGGAGATATCTTGGCTTGTCACAACTGGGACAGTGCTACTGACATCTCATAGGTAGAGACCAGGGATGCTACAATGCACAGGACAGCCCTCACAACAAAGAATAATCGGATCCAAAATGTCAGTAGTGTCGAGGTTGAGAAACTCTGGTATAGAGGAGTGGTTAAGGAATGGATTCTGGAGTCAGACTGCCCAGTTTGAATAGCATTTACTAGCTGTGTGACTTCGAGCAAATTGCCTAACCTCTCTTTAATTCATATTCCTTACCTAAAAAATGGGGTAATCACAGTACCTCCCTCACAGAGTTTTGGGGGAATTAGTTGCGTTAATATGCATAAGTACTTAGAACAGTGCCCGGCACATAGTATTTGCTCAATAAGTATTAGCTGTTATGATGTGAAATTTTTAATTTACTTATTGTCTCTTTATTTCATGAAACAATTTCAATTTCTCATTAATTTTTCTATATTTAATTCTCCATGACTTTACCAATCTTGCTATAAGTAACCTATCTTTATAAAAAAATTGAAATTTTCCTTAGGAAAAAACATTTGTTTTCCATCTTGCATAGGTTGCACAGGTACAAATGGACATTAGAACAGAACCATTATTAGCATACAACACAGAAGCTCAATCTTCTCTACTATATAATATGCATGCAAAGTTCACCAAGGTTTGCCTTAAGTGGAGGTCCCAATGTTTCAGGCCACTGAGTGAGTATGATACTTACAGATGGAAGCAGAAGTCCCAGTCGGTGTCATTGCTGACAGTCGGGATGCGGATGGGGCTGGCTCGCATCTTCTTCCTACCAAGAATCACATGTGAGGTCAGCTTTGAAAGAAAACGCTTAGAAGTCTGTTCTGTTTTCCCTTTGTTGGATGCTATCGGCATTAAAATGAAACTGCCCAAATACATAACCCATCCTAAATCCACAAATAGACTATACACAACACTCGTGTATGGAGACCGTGGAAAGCAGAAATTAAAGACATTTGCCAAATTAAATCCCTGAATCAAATTTCCTTCCTCTAATTTTTACTTCACATTACCTCCAAAATCCCCTACCTTTTTTACCCCTTAAGCCAACACATTAACAGCTCCTGAATCAACAAAACTATGATCTCCTACTCAAGTCAGATACTGTTTTTGCAGGTAACCCGCTCTCACTACTAACAGTGTATTTGTTGGTTAATTCTTCTCCGTGTCCCTTGGGCCATCTCACTACTTGATAGGTGATCCTAGTTAAGGAGCTAAAACACATGCGTCTGCTTTGGTTGCTGTCATTAGCTGATGGGGGAAATGACTGAAACTCATGGCAAAAAATCTGATTTGTAATTATCTGCTAAATTGAACCCTCATGGCTATCCGTGTCGCTTAAATCAAATCGAACTCGAATGCAGTTATTTATTGAACATTGGTACCCACCAAGTCCCTCCTCATTTCACCCTGCAGAATGTCACTCATTCCCACCTGAGCCCTGAGGAGCTAGCTCTCTGACTCAGACTCCACAACATTCACAATCCAAAGACTAGAAGGGAAGATTCACTAATTTGTCTTTCTCATCTCTACTTTCAAAACTGTGGCCAGGGCGAGGGGTTCTGACGTCTCAACCTCCTAAATTCTGTTCCTGTGCGGTTTCACATGGCCCTGGATTGTAACACCACTATCGCCCCCCTCTCTCAAGTGCAAATCGCTTCCTTATTTTCTGCCGTTGTCTCCCCTTAACTTTGTAAACCTTAACACCACATTCCGAGCAACGTCCGAGCTTCCCCTGGCTTCTTTCCTGTGGGCGGTGCCCCGGCCGCAGAGGCTCTAGCCCGAAAAGCGGGCGAGGGCGGCCGAGAGGCAAGCGTGACGCGGCGTACCTGGCCGAGGGCAGAGGAGCCACGGCCCAGAACTAGACTTCCCGGCTCCCTCAGCCTGGCGGCTCGCCTTCCGCCGGCGGCTTCAGTGTACCGGCCTCTTCGGACCTCGTTCAAGGCACCGTTAGCTTGCCTTGCGGAAGAGAGAAGCTCACCTCGCTCTACCTTTCCCGCCCGCCGCCGGAGTTCTGGCTACTGAGACAATGGGGTTACCATGGAAACTGAACGTTGCGGGCGGCGCCCGCGCCTGTAGCCATGGCGACGAGGGGCACTTCCGGCCCAGCGGAACCCCAGGCCATCCCCGCAAACCATAGCTGCCGCCGCACCCTTGCCTTAACGGTCCCCGCGGGCGAGACTCGGGCGACCTTAGCTTCGTCCCCACACTTCCCTCTGCTGCGGCTGAACGGTCCACTACTGTTTTTCTTAAAGGGACCTCTCGGAGATAACGACGCCGGAAGAGAAGGTAAATCCCATCGAAGGATGGAAAGGGGCGTCCGGCTCCACGACCTTACCAATTTAAAGCTGCAACGACGTACCGGGCTGTATTCGGCGACACTCTTCGCCCCCGCGTGCCCCTCCGCGCGCCCTGCACCCTCACAGTTGCCCAGCTGTTCGGGTCCTCCGGGCCCGCGAGGAAAGGCTCAGATAGAACTATTGACGGTGCTGGCACCGTCTGTGTTGCCGCTCCCGGTAAGATTAGAGCTACGCATGGATAAGGGAGCGGAGTGCAGGAAGTGAGTAGCTTAAGATATGGACCACTAGTTCTGCTAATGATTAGCAGTTCAGAGAATATTTTCGAGGGTAGAGGGCACATTTGGCAAACACCACATAGCCCTAAGTTATGCACCATGTATCCTTATCCTACCCATCTTCAGTGGCCTGAAACACCCACAGTGGTAACAGTAACTCAGATCTGACAGGTACAGGGGCAACTGTGGTTAATAACCAAATGAACGTCACTGGCTCAAGCAGCCTCGGGTTTCAGGGTGTTGCCATGAACCCCACAATGAATTAGGGGCTGTGACAAGTCAAGTTGGAACTGGTATGTCCCTCTCCTTTTCAAACAAGAGCAGGCTCAGTAGAAAAAGAAGGAAAATATTTACCAAGAACTTGACAGGTGGTGTTTACATTCACTGTTTGTTCTTTCCAGTTCTGAGGCTGAAGTTTGATTGCTGTTGATCCAAGACTGCCAAGGTAGCCTTTCTGAAGTTAGGTTGGAGGAGCTATTTAAGTGAGTTTGCTTTAATATCTCTTAACTAAAACCTGGATGGCTTATTAAAGTTTAAATCTGTACCCTCAAACTCCTGAGCCAAAATTTTAGAAAGACCCCACCCCTTTTATTCTCTGTTTTCTAAAAGAACCCTCAGCATGAAAGGATGATGAGAGCATTGAGCTGGGCTTCAGGATGTCAGGGTTCTGCTTTGGACTGTGTGCCCTGGGGCAAGTCACAGCCTAGGGGACTGAATTTTCTTGCCAGTACATTGAGAGTGTTTGTACCACTTGCTTTCCAGAACCCCTTCCAGTTCCAGGATTCTGTGAGGATAAACCACAGATTTTTATGATTCTATGAACATAATATTGAATATTTAATATGAATATTTAACATGTATGGGGATAAAGGGCAGAACTGGTTTCCTGTTCTCTAACACTTATTTCCCTTATCCTTGTTACAAGTTGGTCTTCAATGAAATGGAAAGTTTTAATGTTCTGTCATTCTAGGAAATAGCTATGAAGTTGTTTCTAAGTGTATTAAATATAACTTCTCTTTCCTGAACACTTGCTTTGCTGATCCTTGTGAGGGGGACATGTGGTACCAGAACAGTCACTGAGTTCCCATTCCCTAAAGCCAACACTCTGGCTCCACCTCCATTTAATTAGCTCATCTGTAAAATTAGAAATCAAATGAAAAGAACTTTAAAGACTTTTAGAGTTCTAAACCTCTGTGACACTTTCTTTCCTTACATCTTAACCCTGGCTGCAAATGTAAAGTTAGTTATAGAGTTGCAGGGGGGAAAATGTCACATCCTGGGACCTGCAGGTGTCCTTAGGACCGATCACCAAGGGAGGGTTCTTGGCTTCCTGCAGGAAAGAATTCAAGAGTAAGCCAGAGTAAAGGGAAAGCAATGGGTATTTATTGAGAGAGATACACATTCAATAGGCAGAATGCAGACTGCTTTAGAAAGTGAGAGCAGCCCCAGGGCATGGGGTCATCCTGGAAAGTGCGAGTGGTTCTGGGGCCTGGGGTCCTAGGTTTTTATGGATTAAGTAATTTCATAGGCTAATGAGTGGGAGGAATGTTCTCGCTATTTTGGGGTAGGGTGGGGATTTCCCAGGAATTGGATCACTGCCCACTATTTGGCATTTTATGGTCTACCTCGGAACCGTCATGGCATAACGGAGAGTGATTTTTAGGATTACAATGAAGGTATAATGAGCTAAAGGTCAGTGACTGGACTGTTCTCAAAGCCACCTTGTTTTCAGCTGGTTCCAGCCAGTCTTTATCACGTCCCAACAGCTGCCCCCTTTCTTCATTATCTAGCATTTGTATACTGCTCCTTTCCCTCCTGTCTCAATGGTAAGTGTGCTTTAGTTCTGTTCGCTAACTCTGGAATGGAATGCTAGTAATCTGGGGATAGTGCTTTTACAGCGGGTTCACGTACTCTCCTTTGATCCTGATTACCGTAATCTTTGCTATGGCAGAAATCACACAGAGGAATCATGGGTATAGGATACTTTTAGACTCTTCCAACCCCCAATCAAATGGGATTAGCTCCAAATGATTCCAAACTCAAGGACTGTGAGACCTAAGAACAAGGAAATGCAAATAAACTTTCTCTTGGGTTGTGTGATTTTTTTTTTTTTTTTTTTTTTTGGCCACGTTGGGTCTTCGTTGCCGTGCACGGGCTTTCTCTAGTTGTGGTGAGCAAGGGCTACTCTTCCTTGTGGTGCATGGGCTTCTCATTGCAGTGGCTTCTCTTGTTGTGGAGCATGGGCTCTAGGCGCTTAGGTTTCAGTAGTTGTGGCTCATGGGCTCTAGAGCGCAGGCTTAATAGTTGTGGCGTGTGGGCTTAGTTGCTCTGCGGCATGTGGGATCTTCCCGGACCAGGGCTTGAACCTGTGTCCCCTGCATTGGCAGGACGATTCTTAACCACTGCACCACCAGGGAAGTCCCTGGACTGTGTAATTTCTTAAAACACATTTTCCAGCTTCTCAAGGCAGGGTTAGATACCTTCTTTCTGAGCTCCCACGGTATCCCATCCACTTGTGAGTCTCATAGTGACACTCACAAGTCTCTTGGCACTCCATTTACTTTTGAATTTTTCCATGCATCTGTCCATCCATCCAAGGAAAAATAACTATTGAATACCTGCTATGTGCCCGACACTGTTCTTTCTAAGCATTAGGGAAAGCAACAGCGAACAAATCGACAAAGATTTCACTCTCCTAGAGCTTCTGTTCTACCAGGGCTGCTAGTAAACAATATGACATCTCTGCAAGTTAGAAGAAGGCAGGTGGCTTAGGGAATAGGCAGCAACTTTGTATGAATTAGGAAAACGCCTCTTCCTGCAGCCAGTCTCAGGCCCCTGCTAAGGGGTCCAGCTTTGGGAAAGGGATGAACCACCTGACATGGAAGTAACAAATTATATGGAGAAAAATAAAGTCAGGCAAGGGATCTGGAAAGTGATGTGGATGTGGGGAGGGGTATACTGGCTTATACAGTGTAGTTAAGAAGGGCTTCTCTGACAAGGTAGCATTGAGCAGAGACCACAAGGGAATAAGGGAGCAAATGACACAAATGTCCAGAAGAGCATTGTAAGATGTTAATAGCAAGTGCAAAAGCCCTGAGGCAGGAGCAAATTTAATGGATTCAAGAACAGAAAAAGTTTCAATTAAGAATGAAAAGAGAGTCGGGCTTCCCTGGTGGCGCAGTGGTTGAGAGTCCGCCTGCCGATGCAGGGGACACGGGTTCGTGCCCCGGTCCAGGAAGATCCCACATGCCGTGGAGGGGCTGGGCCCGTGAGCCATGGCCGCTGAGCCTGCGCATCCGGAGCCTGTGCTCCACGACTGTGAGCCACAACAGTGAGAGGCCCGCGTACCGCAAAAAATAAAATTAAATTAAATTAAAATTAAAAAAAAAAAGAATGAAAAGAGAGACAGGAGAGTGGGTCAGCAGAAGAGCAGGTCATGCAGGGCCTTATGGGCAATCCATCTATCCAAATCTCCACCTACCCACCCACCCAGTGAATACTGAATAGCTGCTGGGTGGCAGGCCCTGTCTGACCAGATGTGAGGTTCTTGTGAGCAGACTTATATCCACCACTGAGCCTTTAGCGTTCAGCACAGTGCCTGGCTTATTACTAGTGTTCAATAACACTTAAGAAACTGAGTCATCTTCAGGAGCTCTCCATTAGTAGAGATTCTGGCCTCTCTGTGTATATTGGGTTCCTATTGCTGCTGTAACAAGTCATCACAAACTTAGCAGCTTAAAACAACAAGAATTTATTATCTCCTCGTCCTGGAGGTCAGAAGTCTGCAATGACCATCACTGGCCTAGAGATCAGGTGTCAGCAAGACCGGTTCTTTCTGGAGGCTCTCGGGGAGAATTGTTTTCTTGCCTTTTCCAGCTTCTAGAAACCACCTGCCTTCCTTGGTTCATGGCTCTTCTTCCATCTTCAGAGCCAGCAGTGTAGCATCTTTAAATCTCTGACTCCTTCTCCTGCTTTAAAAGACCCTTTTGATTACATCAGGCCTTACCAGGGTAACCCAGGGTAATCTCCTTGTTTTAAGGTCAGCTGAATAACAACTTTAATTCTATGTGTGAACTTTATTCTCCTTTTGCCATATAACATAAACTATTTAAATTCCAGGGAATTAGGACATGAGCCTCTTTGGGGGAGTGTTATTCTGCCTACCAGAGTGTTTAACTTGATTTAAATGTATAGGTTTAAAGGATTAATTTACATGTCTGGGTTGCTCAAAACCTGCATATTCATTAAAAATGCCTATCTTCAGGAATGGCCTCAGACTGGCTCCTGGGAAATGAGTTCTGATCCATTAGAATATTCTGTCTGAGAACATTTTTGTATGCTTGACATTTTGGGCCAAGTGGTACAAATCCGATTAAATAGTTCATTCTTAAAATGTGATGTGTGATGAATGCATGTCTTTGCTCTGGGGGGTCTGGAATCTGAATAGCTGAAATTGTTATGCAGGTACTTCAGCCTTCATGATAGATCCCCAATAAAGTCCTGGATACCCAGGCTTGGGTGGACTAATCTGACTGGCCAGACTTCCGAAGTGTTGTCACACATCACTGCTGGGACAATTAGCTATATCCATGTAACTCCACTGGAAGAGGGCACCTGGAAGTGTGTGCCTTGTTTCTCCTGGATTTTGTCCCATATACCTTCAGGCTTTGCTAATTTTAAGGAAGGAGATGAGAGGATGTTCTGGGCTAATGGTAACGTTCTATACCTTGATAGGGTTTGTTGCCCAGGCATATTTACTTGTCAAAACTTATCAGATGGTACACTTAATATTTATGCATTTCATTGTTATGTAAATTTTACCTAGAAAGAATTTCAAACAAATACTAAAACCTAGTTAATGATATGTATACTGAAATTTTCAGGGTAGCCTGTGTGGATGTTCTGTACTTATTTTAAAATGTCTCAAAAAGAAACATAGACTAATGGATGGAAATTGGGATAGATAAGTGGATAGACATGCATACAAGGCAAGTCTAGTAAAATGTTAATGCTTGACTCTAGGTGATGAGCACATGAGTGTTCAGTGTAAAATCTTTTCAAGTTTTGTTTAAAAATGTTCCTAAAATTTGAAAAATTCAAAACTGGAACAACAAACTCTCCATTTTTACTGTGATTTTGAAACTGAAGTATTGATCTCAATAACGTTTCCTCAAGGTTTTTTTTGAAAAATAAAGTATAGGTTTAAAAACATCTGAAGGTGACAGATAGGTAACTCTTACTACCCCCCTCCTTTATTAAAAGCTTACGTTATTTGGCTCTCCCCCCTCCACATCCTCCACTAATAATCTGGTACGTCCAGTCGCCGTTCCTGAAATATTGTTTCTTCCCATTTTTAGGGCTTGGTTTCTACTGAATGTAGAGAAATGTCTCTTTCCTTCTCTTCTACTCGCCTCCACCTCTTGGGGATTTACTCCTCAAGGGAGACTTTCCATCTCCTGGAACCCACTTTGATTGCTCCCTCAACCAGGTCCTATGACCCAATTATGGCGACCGTCGTAGTTGAGCTTTTGTCCTTTCTTTCACAGATATGCCACACACTCCCCAAATGCTGGATAGTTCTCTGCCCTGAACAGGTGAACAGAAATTGCTCCTGTGAATGCCTCCGTCTGTTACTTTTTCCAGCTCACTCTTTGCCTTGCAGTCTGCCTTTTAAACCTTGCATCACCCCCGTCTTTGCTGGATGGTGTTTCTACTGCTGTCAGCACCCAGCATTCCACAGTGAGGCCACATGGCAAAAGGTTGTGCATCGACATGTTCTGGGAGCATTTTCCCCACGTGGCATATCATGTGTTTATCTTAAGATTGGTGGGTTTAATTGTTAAAGGCTTTAGAGTCAGTCTGAAAGTGTATGTAAGAAAAACAAGTTGATGACTCTTCTGTAACCAATGTGAAGAAAAAGGCCATTCTTGCCCACTCACTGTGATGACCCATATGCTATTCTACTTTTATCCTCTGCATTCCTGTATCACATGATGGAAGCTAGTGTGAAAATGGGCAATTTGAAAATTATCCAAATGGTCCTCGCACATATGCATACATAGCATAGTCATCACATCACTTTTAGGACTGTAAAATACTGGAAGCAGATTAATTGCCCATCAATGAGGAGTTAGTTTAAAAAAAAAAAAAGCACGTACTATGAAACATTATGCAGCAGTCAAAAAGGATGTGTGTGCTGACAAAGAACAATCTCCAGGATGTTTTAAGTGGAAAAAGTATGGTCCAGAAATTTCTATATTTAAAGGGGAAAATAAAATACATGCCTACATGTACATACAGACATAGAATGTGTTAGGTCATTCAAGAAACTTAACAGCTGTTGCTTCTGGGGTGGTAAACTAAGAATCAGGAGGAGAGATTTATTTTCAGTTTATCTCATTTATCCTACAATTATATCCCGTGATATATAACCACTGCTGCAGGATGACAGTTTCTTTTCAGACCCTGCCTTCGGCATATGAGGCAGTTCTTTTCATTTAAGAAGTCTGGTTTGGATTTATCTAGGTTAAGTGCTCATTTGAGTGTCACCAAGAAATCATCTTCTGGGACTTCCCTGGTGGCCCAGTGGTTAAGACTCCACACTTCTACTGCAGGGGACGCAGGTTCGATCCCTGGTGTGGGAATTAAGATCCCGCATGCTGGGAGGCGTGGCAAAAAAAAAAAAAAAAAAAGAAATCATCTTCTGAGTTGAATGGTTGGCCTCCCTTGAGGTGAGTTCTCCTTTCAGGGTGCACACTCGATAATTTAAAATAGTAATAACCTCAGACACTATTTGCATTATTTTCATTGATATCTTTTGTCCTTTTTCTTCCCAGAGGTGGGGCTTGAGGAAGGGTTCAGTTGAGTATGTACGGTATGCCTTGGCAACAGGAGCTGAGAGCGAGGCAGTAGAATCGTATTGTTAGCAAGGGAAATGGCCTTAGTGAAGGGAGATGGCCTCGTTATGCTGTGTTATGAAGGACCATGTTAGCTATTTAAATAATTGCACCCATTTCATTTGTCATCTGGTGTTTTAATTATGCTTTCAAACTGGAAGAATTCACCCTACAGGAGTTTTTTTCAGGAATGAATTAACCTTGTAATGTGATAGGATAATGTAAGAAAAACCACGTGTATGTATTACTTTTTCAAAAAAACAAAGAAAAAAAGAGGAAAAAAATGTAATGGAAGCTTTTAAATAGTTAAAAAAAAAAAAAAAGACTACAGATCAACTGAGAGGCAATTTTAAATGAAAGAACTGTGATGCAAGTGCCCAAAAGTGGGTGTTGCTTGGGGTAGAGTTCAAGGTGACCCCAGGAGCTAGGGGACGAAATGAGATGACACACTGTGTGAGAGACTGCGGACAACGGCCACCGGTGGAGCACAACACGGTATAAAAACCTTTGCCCCGAAACGCTAGTTAGCTGAACTTCAGAAGCTGTGCGGGCATGCTCGCGAAGGTGCCCCAAATCAACAACAGAGATGCAAAATGAAACAAAAGTTTATTTTCTGCAACACTTTCTGTAAATTACAAAGGCAAAATGCTAAACTACAGCATGTAACTTTTCAATATTTAACCAGAGTACTTGTAATAAATATGCATCCTGAAACAAGATAAAAGGCTACACTTTGTCAGGCGTCCTACAAAATGTCTCAAGTTTTACACTCTGCAGCATTTCTGTGTGGAGCTGGGAGGGGGCTGGTTTTGTGTTTTCTTAAGTGCTGTGACAGAAAGTCCTTTCACAGTTTTCTTTGGAGGGTGTTCGAAATTGCCGAACTATAAACAACTTAAGAAAGGTAACACCAGGCTCGAAAGCCCGTGTTGCTTCGCTGTCGTTGGGCCTCATCCAACACAGTGCTACCAAGTGGCCTCTGAGCCCAGGCGGCCCTGTCGGAGCCGGCCTATGCTTTCAGTTCTATACTTTAGAGATTTCCGTAATTCAGTTTACATCTCTCAATAAGATCAAGGCTGTAAGGGAAGCTGCAAGCAAGTTAACCTGAAAGTAAAGTGAACAGGAATGTTTTCTCCCAAGACCTCACCTAGGCACCATAATGTTTAAGAGGATTTTTTGCTTCAAAGTTGAAAAACTCGTTGGTACTAACAGCCCTTCTAGAGATAATTTACAGGTGCTGGTAGAGTTGGGGCATTCAAAAATATTCAGTGGGTAAGAGGATTTACTATATTCAGAGACGTGCTACAGCTCTGAGAACACGATGGCAGGAAGTCTAGGGGTGTTGGTGGCGGCTCATTTTGAGTTTGGAATACAGAACCACCTCCTGCTATAGCTGAAAACCCGGAGGAAAAAGTTATATACTTTTTAAACTCTTAAACATGATTACCTAAAAAATATTTTGCTGATACAGTCTAATGTAAATTTCACTTACTTAGGGATTTAGATATGAAAACATCTTTAAGAGCCAATAAAAATATTGTAGAGGAAAAAAAACACTTAAAAAATTGAGGTTAAAAATGATGAGGCATTTCTTTTGGCTGTAAACACGCAATTTACTATCCCTCGTTGAACACAAATGTTTGGATTTCCTGAGCTTCGTGCATAAGAAACAGCAGGAGGCAAGTTTGCATAGAAAATTTGCAATATGTCAGCGGTTTACTTAAAAAGAACTTTTAAGGGCAATTTGCTTTTGTTTTAAAACTTCATATCTAAGTTAACAGTGCTCATCAAACTATAAGATTGATAAGCGGGGTGGTGAGAAATATAAGGCAGATGGGGAAGAAAAAGATGGAATTAGCATTTTTAAATCCACAAGATATCACGATAAAGGGTCTAAAGCATGCAGCTCATAACTAGTGCCATACTAATTTGGTTAGAAATTAAGTCATGTTTGGGGGATAGGAAACCAAAGGCAAAAAGAACACTGCTGTGCTGAACGGCACAGCCTGAGTGTAGGAACGGAAGCACGGCTGCGTGGAGCATCGATGTGTCACTCAGTGATGAAGTCCCTCAGCTGGGCAGGTACCAAGGAGGATGCCTGCCACCAGCGTGGACGATCCCAGCTCTGGAATCAGAAGGGATGACAGCATCTTTCGCCTCTGCTGCTTCGAAGTTTCTAAGCGGTTCTGAGGAGGACAGTCTTCTCCTGGGACCCATCCTCAGAAAGAAGCCTCTGGAAAGGGAAGAAGCTCTATTACAAGGGTCACAGTGATACCACGAATGAGAACAATGGCAGTGGTTGCCAGCAACTCCGGATCTAACATAAGGTGGACAACAAGGGGCCAGTGTCCTGCCAAGGAATCCACTTTACTTCTTCTGGGACTGGTTCTTACACATGGTGAGGATTTGCTTCAGTACTTTTTGGACATCTTCATCCATCTGGCCCTAGGAAATTCCAACAAAAGACACTCATTAGAATAACCTACGATATCATGACTTGGACACAAATCACGCAGGACCATGGGGGAGCGAGGAAGGAGGTGAATAAAGGGCAGAGGCTGTTGTCCCACAGGAACTTCAAAATGCAGAAAACAACAGAGGTAGAGGGGGGGCTGAACACTGAAAAGCTAAAGCACTTGTTAGAAAAATAACATCAAAAAGGTGTAAACCAAAACAAAAGAAAACAACACTCAGAAACTAAATCCTGGCACTGCCTCACCTGGGGAGTGAGATGGCTGGCTGGGATGAGCCCTTGGCTTCCCACTGCCCTCCCACCCACCCCGATCTTCAAGGAAATGTTGGCCCTACCCATTCCCACATTTCTAGGAGGAGCTGAGTCAAAGACACGACCCTGCTCTTTTTCCTCCGGAGGATGAGGGGGCTGGGTCTCCTACCAGACTCCTCAGCAAAGGGTTTCTGGCATCTCAGTAGCGAATGTGAGCCCAGCCAGCCAAAGCGCCAACAGTTGCAGTAGTGAGACGGTACGGATAGCTCTGAGAATATCATCAAACCCGGAAAATAACACCGAGACCCCTCCTCCTGATGGGCAGCTGCCCCCACACCCTCCTTCAAGCTCCCAACAAAGGAGGCAGCTCCTGGTTAACAGGGCACGGGGCTCCCAACACAAAATCCAAAGCAAAGCAGAAGGTGTTCTAGAAAGCTTTCCGATGAAGAGCTGTCTTCTCAAATTCTCATCTGCTCTACTAGTTTCATGATGGGCGTTTGGGCAAGACCTGCCGTGGTATCTCTTTAGGATCCCCAGACACCATACCTGCACAGCGTACAGAAGGTGCATTCTGTAAACTGATATCACTTCCTGGTGTTGTTTCTTGCACTCCTAGAAAGAGACAATTTGACATTGTTCAAGAGCTTAGGAGACCTTTAAAAAAAAACAAACAAAAAAACTAGGAGAAAGCTGCGGCCAAACGCTACCCTAGTGATTCCTTCCACCAACCAGCATAGGAAGCTTTCAGAATTGCTGTGGACTCAGAGGATTGTGTAGTTTGGAATGCTTGTCAATATTCTTAGGGGAAAAAACTACCTGTTTCACATCTTGGTATGTCAACCCTAGAAGAAAATTCATGTAAAAAGTAGATATGATAATCCCGAATTTGTTTAAAAATATATATACATACTCAGGCAAAGAATACAGATATAGTCGCACAAAGTAAACAGTGCAAGGAACTATCTACTTTGTCAAATGCAAAAAGTTATTGTCTCTGAGTGGTTGGATTATAGGCAGTTTTAATTTATAGTAGCTTTTCCAGAGTTTTCTGTATCTTCCAACTTTTCTATCGTATACAATGACCAAATATTTATTAATTTAAAAAATGATTCTTTTAAAGAGAGTTTATCGATACCTTCTATATAGCCAAGTGGTGTATAATCCCTGGGGAATTCAATGATTTAGCTGTCAGCGTACCAAGGAGGTCAACAGGGTGACGGCACCAACCTCAAATGGTCCCTCAGCACAGCTGTTAATGATTTTATTTCTCCTTGTTGAGCTGTAATTCCAATTCCTCCTAGTGACTATTTCAAGGATCTCAACTCAGCTCTTAACTCGTCTAAGAAGAGGCCTTTCTGTCTACGTCATGATGGAAATTTAGACTATCACATATGGATCACTTTAAAAATCTACTGGAGTCTATCAGTAGCCAGTTTCACCTCCTCCCCAACAGTGTCAGACGTGAGGCGTCCTTCCTATTCAAGGAAACCCTTTGAAACCTCAGTCTTTGAAGTTCCTGCCAGTAGAAGGTACGCTTGGTAGCCCTCTCTGTGCAGTTTCCTCCCACCTCTTGGTTGCCTCCACTCCATCATTTATAGCTTTGTCTTCTGATCACTGTCTTCCTTTCCGGTTCTGCTTCTGTCATCACTTGGCTGACTTCAGTATCCACGTGGATGAGCCACCCACCACCCTGGCCTCTCAGTCCCTCGACCTCAGCTTCATGACCTGTCCCTCCTTCCAGCCATCCGCTCTTATGGTCAGAGCCCTGCTGCAGTCATTACCTCTGAGATCTCAGTTGAAAGCATCCCACTCCCTCACCACCATCTCCCATCTTTGCAGCAAACCTGCTTTAGGCTTCCCCTGCCTCCTGCTGTGACTCTTCAGCCCCGGCAGACGCCTAGCTCCTTAGTCACTTCTCCAGCAGCCAGCCTTGGCCATCCATACTCCACCCCTCCACTGGAACTGTGGTTGCCATGGCTACCATGGGCCATCTAAATGCCACATCCCAGTCCCTGCTGCCTCCTACTCATCTCTTTGAGATTCAGCACAACCATCGCCTCCTGCAGGAAGCCTTCAGAGACTCACCTAGATTGGGTGAGCACATTGCCTCTCTATGCCCACAGCACGTTGGGCACCTATCAATGGACGCTTACTACACTGAAGGCAGGGACTGTGTCTTATTCATTTTTATATCATCAGCACCTTGTATATTACTGATACATAAAAGCTCATTAAATGCATACTGAATAACTAAGAATGACTGTATAAATCATTAGTACTTTATCTACAAGTCTGTGATAATCACTTGATCAGAAAAATGACCTGCCAAACACAGTCAAGAGCAACTTCTCCTTCCCTGACTACTCCTCCACTGCTCTAGTAGAGCTGGCGACACAAGAAAAGCTGGTTTTGTACTTTGTGGCCAGCCGGAGTAAGGACTGTAGAAACCTGCATTCACCAGTATTGAGTCTGTACTGAAGAAATCACAAAATCCAGGTCCTGTTTGTAAATGGAAGCTAGAGACAGTCCAGGATAGACTAACCTTCACGTGCAAAATGTAACATACCCTCAAGGACTAAAACTTTACAGACATTGTGATAGACTGACTAATAGCCCTCCAAAGATGCCCACATCCTAATCCGTAGAACCTGGGAGTGTGACCTATAAGGCCAAAGGGACTTGCAGATTAAGGATCTTGAGATAGAAAGGAAGATTATCCTGATTATCTGGGTGGATCTAAAACGTAACCACCAGGGTCCTATAAGAGGGAGGCAAGAAGGTCAAAGGTGGAAGGAGGAGATGGGAGGACGGAATCAGAGGCTGGAGTGATATGCGTTGGGGATGGAGAAAGGGGCCACGAGCCAAAGAATTCAGGCAAACTCTAGAAGCCGGAAGAGGCAAGGAAATGGATTCTCCCCTAAATCCTCGAGAAGGAACCAGCCCTGCTGGCACCTTGGCTTGACTTTTGTGAAACTGGTTTCTTCGGACGTATGGATCTCGAGAACTGTAGTAATAAGTTTGTGTTGTTTTAAACCAAGTTTGTGTCACTGTATTACAATAGCCATCGGAAACGAATACAGACATGAAAGGGCTTTCCTGGGTGAAATCAGGAGAGAGGCCAAGAAGCAGCTTCAGACATGTAGACATACAACTACCAGAGATCCTGGCCCCTAATAAGAAACAGCTCTTGCCGCTGCCAGAGACAGTGACGACCATGGCAGAAAAATGGAGAAAGGGTAAAAAGCGAGTGGAAGAGAGAACAAGAGGCCTCCTCCCACTGTCCTGTGGACTCCTCCCTTCCTTCTCACTGATACGTGTTACCCATCGCACTGCAGGCAATGACTGAGAAATCCATCCGCTCCCTCTCTGGCCTTCATCACAGAAGTCTGTAGTCAGCTGCTCACTGAGGCGCAACACGCCTTCAGGCTGGGCGTCTGCCCGCTGGCTCCCCGCTCCCCCTGGTGTGCCGTCTGTCTCCCCACACCCCCAGCCAGGCCGCAGAAACACGTCCACTCACAGCCAGCTGCTGCTGCAGCGCCTCCAGCTGCTGGCTCTGCCTCTTGGACGAGCTCGTGGCGTAGGAGAGCTGCGAGAGGCTGTTCAGGGCCTCCTTCAACTTGGCGACTTCCTTCGACATCTCGTTTATCTGGCGAGAAAGGAAAGCTCTATCAGTAGGCGAGAACGTGACGGCAGAAGCAAGACTCCACCTATTTCTCAACCTGTGACATAGCCTCTCCTGGCCTCTGGGACTGCAGCAACCCCTTTGTTATTTTTAAAAGGAAAGCCGTAAAATGAAACATAAAATCAGATAAAAACAGATAAAATCAGGCAAACCAAACAAAGCCCTCTAAGGCCATTCCATGCAGACAAGAGCCCCCCGAATGAGAGACTGTGTTTTGGGGCCTGAAAAGGTAACAAAAGCTGTGACACGGATTTCCTTCGTTCACCCTTAAAAGAGGGACGGTTGAAAAAATAAATCAGAAACAGGATTTCAGGTATTCCTTATTCGAAGACAGCTAGGTCTTGCTCCATATTGCTGACGTGGGCAGTCAGGAATAAGTTTTAGAAACCCTGGTATCTCGGGCATCTTGCCTCGTAGTGAAGACAGTCGCCCACCTCCACCCCGTCTCTTGGCTTCAGGAGCTCTTTTTGAAACATTCATTACAATGAAGGAATAAAAGATAAAAACTGCTCTAATGAATGCCATTCAGAACATCTGACCCAGGAGACGGGGAATGCAGAGCAGATCCAGGCACGGCAGCATCATCCGCTTTTCCCTTTACTTTCCTCCTTCCTCCCTGCCCAGCCCATCTCACATCGCCTGCCCCTCACACTTCCTGTCTTATTATCCTGTACACCTTTGAAAATGGGGCCCGGGGAGGGTTTTTATACTGACTCAGAGGAAAGCTCGTGGGGTTTAGGGAAGCAATATCAAGTCTGGGAGTAATTGGGTTTTCATATGACAGAGGAATCTGTCTGGATTCCAACAGAGTAGAAGTTCAAGATGGGTCACAAATGCTTCTCAGTTGGTGGGTTCACTTCTGATCCCTGACACCTGGCAGGGCTTCTGTAAAATAATTTTTAAAGGGAAAACATGTCCCACACATGTGAAAATGCTTTGCTATGAGGGAAGCAGTAGAAGATGAGTATTTTTTTTTTTTTAAATAAATGTCCACCCTACTATCTTTAACGTGGCTTTGGGGACAGAGGGAGGCATGTGTGGAGCCTCTGACCATTCACAGTAGGTTAGTGCTTACAAATGGTAAAAATGTTAATCACAGTAAGTGAGGGTTGAAAGTCCTAGCGTGTACTAGCTAGAAATTCAACAGCAGTACAGTCTCACCAACCTTCTTGTCTTTATCCTCTTCCAGTTTTGAAGAGCTTTCAGAATCTCTCTTCATTTCTGCAAGCTCTTCCTGAGCGTCCTGGCATTTTTGCAGAAGTTCATTTACTTCTTGCTCTTTGGATTTCAAGAGAGTCTGAATGTTTTCCCTCTCCCTTTTCATTTGTGAGACCTCGCTTCTAATCTGGGCAGCCTCTGAATGGGCCTTCTCTTTCTCTTTCACGGAATCCTTTAATTTTGAGGCCAACACACTCACTTCGCTTTCCAAAGACGACTGGAGCTTCTCATAGGCAGACCTGGGCACCATCGCGTCGGTCACGGCCGCCTTCTCCTCTAGGAGTTGTTTCTCCAGCTTTGCCACCTCCCCTTCCTTGCTCGCAAGGTGCTCTTTAAGACTGCCTATCTTCTCCTCCATCTCTCTGGCAGTGGTCCGCAGCGTGGTTATCGCTTGCAGATGCTCCGTCATGGAGACAGAGTTCTCTTTCTGTGCATCCACCAACTGTTTGAGCTGGGTCAGCTCACTCAGCACTTGGGAATACTGCGACTTCATTTCACACAGGGCCTCTTCAGCCTTCGCTCTGGATACGCTGGTCACTTGCATCAGCTTCTCGTGCTCTGCCTTATGGATATATTCAGCTGTGACGTCTTCTAGAGATTTCCTCTTCCTGTAATCCTCCAGCTCGGCCTGGGCCTCTTTGTACAGCTGGGACAGCTCACTCACCTGCTTGTTGAGTTCATCTATCATCCTGTTCATGGCCTCTTTCATGTCCCCAGCTTCATCGCCCGCCTCCTGGGTCATCTGATTTTTCAGTGTATCTTTTAATTTCATGATTTCTTCTTGGGCCTCTTGGTATTTCTCAAACAAAAACGCCTTCTCCTTGTTCATATTCTCAATTACCGAGCAATACGAGCTTTTCATTTCCTCGTACTCTTCCCCAGGTGGCTTCATAACCACCCCTTTCTCCCTCTCTACAAGCTTTTCCTCCATCTCTCTCACTCTCGCTTTATTTCGTTCACTTTCTTCCAGTGCGTTCTGGAGATCCCGCTTTAGCACGTCTATTTCCTCCTCTGTGATCCTCAGCTCACGGAGGCCTGAGTCAGTATCCACGCCTTCCGGTGAGACCAGGCCTAGTTTCATCTGCTTCTGCACGCTCAGGACTTCTTTCATAGCTTCCTCGTACTTGCTCTGGGTTTCCTTAAGCTTCTGGCTGAGGTCGGAGCCGTTCTCTGAAATCTCCGAGTTGTTTAAGCACACCGACTCTGTCCTTCTGGCCTGGAGCTCGGCCTGCAGCTCTCTCCTCTCTGCTTCAGAGCTCTCCAATTTCTTCTGCAAGTCGTGTAGAATCTCCTGTAGTTGCTGGATTCTGACATCGCTGTCGATAGTGGATTTACTCAAGGAATGTGTTAAGACAGATGGAGATGGTCTGGAGTCTGGAGGAGGGGTTTCACTAGGTTTGCCCAGGGATGGGACCAAGTCAGTTTCAGCAGAATGGTAAAAGTCAAAGCTCAGGTCTGCTTCTGCCTCCCTGGGTGTTTTGGCCTGGAAAAAAAAAGGCAAGAATGAAATAGCACCGAAGGTGGGGTTGGATGAGCAAGCAACTGCAATGAGAGAGTGATTCCAAACCTTACACGTGGGAGAGCAGCAGGATGGCTCTGCACGCGTCCTCTTGCCCCGTGAAAAAATATGGTCCGGGACGCGGGAGTCGGACTAATGACTCTAAGCTTCTTCTGTGCTCTCTCAGGACAGATTATGCGTGCCACTTTAAAAACGTGAGATTTGTTTTGGCTGAAGAGCCTCTGACTCAAATTTTTCCTTTGTTTCTCATATTATTGTAGTTGCCAAGAGGGACAATGGGCTTAGTACAGCTACTTCTTATCAAGTTCTTAAATCTGCTAAGTGATCAACTTTACTAAGTGAATAACTGACTAATCATATATATGTGTGTGCACATATATGTATATATATTGTCATATATATCATACTATGTATATAATCATATATAATTTACCAATTTACAAAAATAGTTAATGAATAAACTCTCTCAAGAAACAAATAATTTGAAACTATAAAATGCTTAAAGCTAATTTTAAAAAGAAGAAACTAAGGTCAATGTCTAAAACAAAATATCACCTGACTAACCCTGAAAAACCCAATAGCTTGAACCCTACAGAACAGACTGTGTTGGCAATCTATTTACCTACCTGTAATTTATCTTGTAATTCCTTATTGTGTAAGGTAAGAGAAGCAACTTTTGCCTGCAGTAGGACCAGAAGGTCTTGTTGGTCAGCTTCAGAACTTATATCCAATAAGCTATCAGCGCCTTGGAAAAGAGACAGGCAATTTAAAATAATATTTTAAAAATTAAACTGTTATTTCTCTGACCTCTTACAAACTCACTTTCTACCCAATCCAGTTCTTCTTCCTGGTCCAGACTATGACTGAAAGCCCCCTGCAGCTGGACAGATGAATAGCAGTTCTCAGGTACTGGGGTTTCCTTACTGGCGTTCCCCTAACACATATACTAGGTGCCTGGATACAAATAAGCACATCTGAAAACTGATGGATTCGGTCACACATTTTCCGTTCACTTAATCAAGTGCCACACCTTGGTTGTTTTTTGTTCCTCCCGTGCCTAATACATCCCATTCTGTGAATCCTTTCAGATAGATCTCTGGAATCTGGTTCACTTCTTATTCCCACATCCATCACTCTAGTTCAAACTTCATCACCATACTTGGTAACTCTACAAATGGCTTCCTAACAAATCTCTCTCTCTCTCCTCTAGTGAAAATGTAGCCTGTACCAACAACACTGTCAGACTAATCTTCCTAAAACATACTTTGATAGGGTCATTCCTTTGGTTCAAGTGCTTTAATTGCTCTCCCTCTAAAAATAACCTCCAAATTCCTTCATCTGGATTAAGGCCAATAGGATCTGGCTCCAATCTACTTTTTTTCAGGTTTATAACTCCTGATGTTTTTCGCTGGTATCCCATTTTCATCAGATTCAGCGCTTCTATCACATCCTCTATATTCTCAACACAAGGCTGCTTCTTTAATTCTTCCTCCATACGACTGCCCTTGTACCATCTCTTTGGCTAGATAACTCTTAGGCATCCTTCAAGACTCATGGCAAACTCTGCCTCTTCCTTAAAACATTCTCTGACCACCCACCATGAAACAGCCTTCTCTGAATCCCACAGTAAACACTGTTGGTAAATCAGAACTATTTGAGATTCTACTGATTATCGTGCTGAAATAACCTTTAAAGCTGTGCTACTCAAAGTTCTCATTGAGACAAGACAAGAAACGTCCTCCAGAATGTCACTCAATGTACTGCTTCCTTCATCCAGAAAGTCTTCCTATGGAAACAAAATTGTCAGGTGGGCAAAACAGTGTGCTTGGCTGGATGACTTTCTGCTCTAAACTCCTTAGTTATTTTAGATTGGCAACAGTTTAGAGACCACACTCTGAATAGCACTGATCCAAATTTCTACTGTTACTTAAAAATTTTCTCAAGCCATTTAATGCAAGGATGAAAATTTTAATCTTTTTTTTTTTTTTTTTTTTTTTTTTTTTTTTTTGTGGTACGCGGGCCTGTCAATGTTGTGACCTCTCCCGTTGCAGAGCACAGGCTCCGGACGCACAGGCTCAGCGGCCATGGCTCACGGGCCCAGCCGCTCCGCGGCATGCGGGATCTTCCCGGACCGGGGCACGAACCCGTGTCCCCTGCATCGGCAGGGGGACTCTCAACCACTGCGCCACCAGGGAAGCCCGAAAACTTTAATCTTAATTTGGAAGGATACAAAATGACATTTCTTCATAGAAATGCTTACTAATCATGTCTGGTGTCTAAACCACAGCTTTATGAGTGTTCTTGACAAAGAGTCTGGTCAGCTTGGAATGAACCAGGGGGTTGGGAGGGAGCATGAGGGTAATTCTAAGCAACAAAAATTACTTCTAAGCCATGATGGATGGCTTTTAAAGTATACAGTGTAACAACTGTTCAGTTATATTAACATTGTTCTCTGCCAGGAATATTTCTTAATATTTCTCAATTCTGTAAGTTAAGGGCTCCAAACACATATGAAATACATAACAGACTAAGAAACTGAATGCTGGAGCAAAAAGGGGCCTTTGAAGTAATCTGCTCTACATTTCAAATTGATTCTGCATATACCGTCCTACATTCTTAGAGGATAAAGCAACAGGATGGACTCGATACAATGAATTAAACCGTGTCTTGGTGAAGACAATATGATAGTGCGTGATTTCACTGTGATTTCATTAACACTCTTTGTATGTGTCTTTTAAAAGTGAGAAGTAGAAAAGTTAGATTGTGGCAGCCGTGGAGGTGCTCAGTTGGCTCTCCCTTCAAGAAATAACCTGCTGCCCAGTTGTGAGGAGGGCCGCTAGCTGGCAGCGCACAGCCTATGGACCTCATCTCAAAACGATGTTTTAAGATGCATAAGATAAGCTGGAACGGAGAGAGAGAGTGGCACTGACATATATACACTACCAAATGTAAAATAGATAGCTAGTGGGAAGCGGCTGCATAGCACAGGGAGATCAGCTCCGTGCTCTGTGACCACCTAGAGGGGTGGGATAGGGAGGGTGGGAGGGAGACGCAAGAGGGAGGGGATATGGGGATATATGTATATGTATAGCTGATTCACTTTGTTACACAGCAGAAACTAACACACCATTGTAAAGCAATTATGCTCCAATAAAGATGTTTAAAAAAAATAGAATGTACAGGTTACAGTAATTGGCGACCTTTGTAACACACCAAACAACAAGATCTGGAAGCAGGTCTAATAACGGCCATAATTTCTAGCAGAGATACTGTAAATGATCTTTCAAGGTATCTGTAATAACAGCGAGGGGATATGCTATTATCTGTGAATTTTCTTGGTGTCAGAATCAGTGATCTGCTAATACCACTGGGGCTTATTGCCTATCTTCATAATTGAAGGAAGTGCTAATGCTAAATTAGGAACGGATGAAAACAGAGATATATTTCACACCCAAGCTCAGGGACTCCTTAATCTAGGTGAAAGCCCCCTGAAGTAGAGAGTACCGGGCTGTGCACCGCTGGCAGCCTTAGGGTGGCACCCTGGGTTCTCCAACTTCCCCAGACAGGGTACCCCTGCTTGGCCTTTGCTCTCTTAGAGGAACATGAAATAGAGATCGGTCAAGGGAACAAAAATGCCCCTTCATCTTACCCGTAGTACTGTCACTTAGTCTGTCTTTGTTTTCCCGTATAGAACTGATCTCAGCCTGCTGGAACACAAAAATGACTTAAAAGAATATTCCTGAATGGAACACTCTACAAAAGAATCAAGCAAATTTTCCTCCTTGAGTTTATACAAGTTGGTGCTATCCTACTAGAAAAACAGATAATCTCCAGGAAAGAAGATATTTTAAAATACAATAAAAGTGACAGTTATCTCCTGAGGTGCAGTTTTTACTTAGAGGTTCCAGAGGGTATAGTCTCAAAATATTTTTCAGAAATTTCAGTAAGTATATTACAAATATCTTTGAAGATTATAATAAAATTACATGATAGCTAATTTAGTGTGCTACGTGCTTAAAGCTTGAGATGGTGAATACTACTTTCATAACAGAGTCAAACAGAAGTTTCACTTATCTGGGTAATACATTAAAATACATTAGAAGCACTTTTCAGCTTTATCATTTCATAAATTAACTATTAATATATTATTATTAATTATTTTTAAGGGAAATGATAGTAAATGAGACCTGTCACAGGAAATAAAGGTAATTTTATAAGGGAATAAAAATTCTTATGGCTGTGGATTGACAGTCCCATCAAGATTTCCTCTAAACCTGTATCCCTGAATATCTCTGTCCATTAACATATTGGAAAAATTCTTTACCTTCAAAGCCAGATTCTCATTCCAAAACAAAATACAGTCACTTGCCAGAAATTGCCATGTTTTATCTAGATGAGCCGCAGACAATGATAAAAGAGAGAACTGTTCAGCAAAGAGACTTTTTAAAGGCTCAAATGCTAAAGATGAAGTGGCTCATTTTTGGCAAGTGCTTATCATAAAAAAAGCTGTATTTTCACTTAAAAAAATAAATGCTTATTTTTCAACTCTATTAAGGTACAGTAAACTACATCCACTGGAAGCTTACAATCTGAGGAGTTTTGACAGATACACACCCAAGGAACCACCACTATAATCAAGATTCAGAATATTCCCATTACCTCTAAAAGTTTCCTCATCACAGCCAATCCCTGCCATTCCCAGGCAACCACTACTCTCCTTTTTGCATTTTCTAGAATTCCTATCAATGGAATGTCAGAGGGGATGAATTTCTTTGAGCCTGGCTTCTTTCATTCAGCATGATGGTTTTCAGATGCATCCTTCATGCTGCTTGGCCAGCACTTCATTCTCTTTTATGGCTGAGTAATATTTCATTATATGTATGTATCTCATTATCTTTATCCATTCATTTGTTGGAGGACATTTGGATCTTTTCTAGTTTGGGGATATTTGAATAAAGATGCTATAAACATTTGTGTATATGATTTTTTGAGACATATATTTTCATTTCTCTTGGGTTAACGTCTATGAGTGAATGGCTAGATCATATGTTAGGTATGTTGAACTTTTCAAGAAGCTGTCAAATGGTTTTCCAAAGTAGTTGTACCATTTGACATCCTACCAACAGAGTATGAGAGTTCTAACTCTTCCACGTCATCACCAACAATTTGTATTTTTAATCTTTTTAAACTTTAGCTATTCTAAATTGTGTCCTTTTTATCTCTTTGTGATTTTTTTTAAAGAAATAAAAGTCTTTTTACACTCTATTTCTGAAAAACATAATTTGTGATATTATTCTTTGGAACGCATTGCCTCCTTTGAGCCACAATCATATTAGAAGATACCAGGGTGGTAATTATAAGAGCATAACTTGCTTTCCTTGCCTTGTATTTTAATAAAATCTAGTTAAAGCAAGGGAAGTGATAGGTTGATAGAATCTTTTCCACATCAATGTGCATCCAAGTTAAAAGAAAATTCATTTTTAGTAATTCTTAGAAGGGAGAAAAGAATAAACAATTATGCCATTGAAATTTCATTTTAACAATTATAGATCTTACTTTCTTTCCAAGTACAATTTCCTAGTGATTGTTAGGTAAACAGATATTAAATTGAAATACCCTCCCATTCCTTAAAATACTTTCCAACCACAAGTCTAGAGAATCAGGTAGAATAAGACCTAATGGATTTTCTAAAATTCTAAAATAAATACATATTACTTTTATAGTCAGTAAAAAGTTTAATTAAAAATATACAATTAAAAAAATAAATTAAAAATAATAATATATAATTACTTCTTAGTAAGACATCAGAGAATAACCATTTCTTTCTTTTTGATTAGTATTACAGCAACTCAATTTGGTAAGATGACTGGTGATCTTAAAGTCTTATCTTTGTCCTTTTTAAATGAAGAAAATTAAATATTAGCTAACAAATATAATTGATTCATGCTACTCTTTTTGTATGGAGCCCATGCTAGGAAAAATAATCAAAGGGTGCTTTATGATGAAAAGGTTTGAACCAATGACTGAGAAATATATTCTGTTTCGCCCAGTGTTGTGTAACTTAAATTAAATCTATTATGTATCTTAAAATTCAATAATAAGTTGGACACAGAAAGGAAATACCTTGAAGGGTGGTTCAGCAAAAAATACTGATTCCTTTCCTGAAAGTGGTGTTGAAGTTATTGATCTTGGGGAAGACACATCACTCAACTAAAGAAACAAAGTGAAAACCATCAATAAAGAGTCCTTTTTCAAAGTCTTCTACAGTGCCAAAGAATTAGCCTATTTAACCAATGCAAATAAATCTAACAATAATTATCCTTAGTTTCAATTAATTCAAGGGTAACATATTTTCAGTGTAATTCAGCTACCTCAAATACTTTTTGAAAGTTTGCCCAGTAGAATTAACTACGGAACTTCACTCCTATATTCACTAGAATTAACGTTAAAAATTTATAAAACTTCTATTGCAGATTGAGAATATTATTAATGAATATGCTAACGTATTTAACATTACTTACTGGATGAGATATTCTGCTCAAATATTTGATATGGATTATTCTTTTTATGGCCTATGATTCTTTTAATAACAAACCCTGGCCTGTTTTTATTTACCATTTCATAGATATTCAAGCTTCCTCCTCTGTTCAGTAATCACCATAAGCTCAGAAATGAAAGCTGATTTTTAATATTAGTCAACCTTAAGTGTAACAGGAAAGGCAAATGTATTGTAACAACGTTTAATAAACCAACTAAAATTCATTTTCAACTAGCGCCTCACCAGCTACACATTCTCCCCCACTTTACTAGAGCTGTTAATACGAGCTCTGAAAGTACACTGAGCTCATTATCTCGAGGAAAAAGTTCCTGTCATGGATTTTAAGAATTTTGAGGTTTTTAAAAAAGATACGGTTCAATTCTTCAGTTTTGAAATAAGAATCAACATTATTTCCATACTAATAATCAAAATTCTTCATACCACTACTTGTAATTTAAAACCACTACAGAAAATTTCAACTGTGCATTTAAGGGTCAATTTTAAAACAGTTCTTTTTGGCCTAAACACAAAATGACAAAATTATGGCTTTGTTGTTATATGTTTGTTCATTGTTGGTTTTCTTTTATTTTTACCTGGGTAGGACTGATAGGAGGTGGTGGAGCTTTGCGTTTTTTTGGAGTTCCACTTCTCTCTGAGCTTATTTTAGAGACTTGATCATGCTGAAAGTTGTCACAGTCCAAAGAATGGAGGTGGGTTAGTTAGGTTAGTAAAGTCTGAGTAAATAGCTTCATCAAACAAATGAGAAAAACCTCAACAGTTCATGCATTTCTTACTTTATCAAGATCTGAAATCTGCTACCAACATAAAAATAAGTAATATGCATGCTCCAAGTTTTCTTCTAGCAGCCCATGCTTTAAAGCAAGAAAATAAAAAACACAAGACAAAACCAGATTAAGTTGGTATGGAGAACTGGGAAAGTAGAGAATAAGGGGTTGTTTACCACAACTTAGAACCCAGAATACATTCATAGTCTAGCTTCCATCTTAATGCAAAGCAGTGGTATTTCCCCGACCTTTTCATTACTTCCAGTCCTTTTCTTAAAGAGTATACAGTTGACCCTCCATATCCACAGTTTTCACATCCAGATTCAACCATCTGCATATCCCAGAATTCCAGATACAGAGAGCCAACTGTATCACACGATTTTATATAAGGGAATTGAGCTTCTGCAGATTTTGTTATTCCCTGCAGATACCAAGGAATGACCATAAATATGGGAAAAAAGGGAGAACCTCAGCTCTGAAGGTTATGGATAAATATAACACAATTGGTACAAAATAAATTCATTATCAAGTATTTGCTGATTATGATAATTTTTTCAAGAACCTTGATGTATAAATAAATAAAACAGCCAAATATATATCTCATTAATAAACAGAGGTGACTATGTTTTTAGGAAAAACTCCAAAGTAACAGGGTAAACTTCTCAATTTCTATCTGTGTAAAATGAATGACATTTTAGAAAAGCTCTAATTAAAATAAAAGAAAATGCTAAATCTCTTACTTTCATTAACTAACATGGCTATGGACAGAGTTCTGTAATTCCTGTGATATTACAAGTAGTTAAAATACTGTTGTTCTCAGAGTTAAAATCACATCAAACCTTTTCACACCAGTAGGAAATATTAGTATATTTCAGAAAAAGATGAATATATAAGTGGCAAGTTTAAAGTTACATGCTGTGGAAATAGGGTAAATCATTAAGAAAATATTTACCACCTTACAATGAATCATTTATTCCAAAGATATTTTACTCCTTAAGTAGTTTCAGCATAGTCTTTATCACTTTCCTAATGGACCACAGAGTGGTTTAATTAGAACATGTTCAAACTCCCACAGGCAACGATGAAAAAGAATCTCCATCCCCAAAGATAAATACCTGCTTTGGTTTTGTTGGTGTCTTTAAATCTATAGAAGAAAAGTGAGGGGAAAAAAAAACCTATAAGAACCATAATTACTCATATCCACTTTGGGTGGCAGGGTATATAAACACACACACACACACACACACGCATACCCATACACACAACATACACAATATTCAACACTATTTTCCTCCAGAAATATATTTAAAAGAATAATAAAATATATTGCACAAATTCCTTTAACCTTTGGGGAAAATGGAGTGGATAAATTTAAAACAACACTGGCTATTTTCTTTCACATACCAGCATCCTGAGAGATTTTTGATAATAGAAGGCTTTGAATTCCTGCATTTTCTGAGAGTTTGGAATAATGTAAGGCATTGTGTCCAAGAGAATCTACAAGGTTTAGGTCTGCCCCCTTTTTAATTAAGGCTTCCACAATGTTAGAGCTGCCAATCTCACAAGCCAGCATGAGAGCAGTTCTAAAGAATGAGGAGACAAAAAATTAGTACACAAAATGTGAAAACTTGTTGCTAGGAAATCATTTCATTTGTCTTAAAAACAGAGGAAAGAAGACTAAGTGCAGTTAAACCTGTACTACACTTAATTTTCTAGGAAATTCAAAGTGGAATGCTATCAAAATAAAATTGGGTTGCTGTTTTATAAAACTTCAGATTAAATCAGAACATTAAATATTAGGTCAAATAACATAGACATAATCTTCTAAATATGATGGAATTTAATACGATTGGCACAAATCTTGCCTTTTCACAAATCAAGTTTTTTAAACAACCTATAACATTATTAAGACTGTTTTTAAAAAACAACCAATATGTTTACTTTTATTTTGCATGAAAAGGCAAAGGAAACGGCCTATTCATTTAGCATTTAATAATCTCATCACAGACACAGTCAGCAATGATGCTCCCAGAGGTCTGGGGAAAATATTTTTTAAGTCAAAACAGATTCTTCTTTTTTTTTTTTAGTTTATTAATTAATTTATTTATTTTTGCTGTGTTGGGTCTTTGTTTCTGTGCGAGGGCTTTCTCTAGTTGTGGCAAGCGGGGGCCACTCTTCATCGCGGTGCACGGGCCTCTCACTATCGCGGCCTCTGTTGTTGCGGAGCACAGGCTCCAGACGCGCAGGCTCAGTAGTTGTGGCTCACGGGCCTAGTTGCTCCGTGGCATGTGGGATCCTCCCAGACCAGGGCTTGAACCCCTGTCCCCTGCATTAGCAGGCAGATTCTCAACCACTGCGCCACCAGGGAAGCCCAAAACAGATTCTTAATTATCCAAAAAGGCAGAAATCAGTAAAAGAAAGAAATTAAAACTGCTTTAAAACAAACGATCCAAAATACATCTCTGATATTTTGAAAGCTTCTCAGAATGTGGATATCACTGAAATAACATGCTTTCTAATTCTGTGGTACCTTCCATTTTTGTCTCTGGAATTCACATCTGCTCCATGATCCAGGAGAAAGCGACAGACCTCACTGTGGCCATTTTGTACTGCAAGAAGCAGTGGTATATTCCCATCCTAGGAGACAAATTCAGATTAAGATTTATAACTTAGATGACAAATGCCAGAACTGCAAAGGTCCTTATTCCTTCTACATTTATTCCTGACTTGTCCTGCTGGTCTTACATTTGACCCACCAAAGTAGTCTGCCCCCTAATAGGCCAACGTCACACCCTAACACTACCCTTGTTATGGAATCCCACTGACTGTGGGCTTTTCCTTGTTGCAACTATGATGTGAGAGAGAGTGGAACGCCAAGTATGTAAAGGCTCGAGGCAAGTATACCATGTTTATTGAGAAATGGTTCTCCCTGGTTCTGGAGAAATGAAGGGTTGTTTCCATATGGCATTTGTAGGTCCCACTGCTCTAAGCAGTTTCTTCTAGTGAACTACACATATCCTAGTATCCTGCCATGCCACCAGTCTTCTCAGAAAGCATACCCTTTCATAATCTTACTAGGTATCGAAACATATGTTAAGAGTTTATTTGTTCATTACTGACACATGACTAGATAAAGGGACTGATGGAAAGAATGATTTGTTTAATATAACAATTGGCAATTCCTTTAGAAAAAAGAATTAGATCTCAACTCATACAAACTATGTAAAATGGATTAAGAATCTCAACATTACAGTATGAAACGAATGAAAAAAAAATACTAGTATTTATAGGTGACAATTTCCAGAATCTTAATTTGAAGTGGGGTCTAACTCAAATTATGTAAACCATAAAGAGAGGCTTTTATTCTGCTTTTGCCTTGAACATACCCCACAAATGGGGTCGACAGTAATTTTAAGGTGGACGTATTCAGATAGGCAAAGGAAAAAAAAGTTACAATATATCCAATTATTTTAACATGGGGATATTTAAAAATACAATTGCTGCTTAAGGATTAAGTATCCACTCAAAGTCGAACTTCAGAATTTCTAGAAAATTATCTCTGTGAAGTTATAATACTTTCTGGTTATAAAGTACCGAGATTCAGGGAGCGTGAATTTATTTACAGATTCTCAATGCTCACGTCGCAATGTCCCCATCAGGTATAACTTACACATGCCAAGTCCCATGCTACAGCAGGAAATTTAACCCTATCATCAGGAGCCGTAGGCATGTCAGTTTATTCTCAAAATAGCCCAGCAAGGTCAAAATCGGCTACAAGTGGTCTTTAAAATCGGAAAACCCTGGTACCAGAGGTAATATATGGGGTGCAAAAAGAAAATAATAGAACTTCTATTTAGACTTATTTTTTATTTATAAAAATCAAGAAATTAAGCCTTATTCGTATTTAGGTTGCTGGTAAGCCACGTGTCTATCCTTAGAAGCAAACAGAGGAAGTGCATGCTGCAAAACGTTTTATTAACGGTTTAAGGACCAACGGGGATAATACTTAAATCTGTTTTGCACAGGAGGATCTAGGTCGGAAAGCAATAGACTTTTACCAAATGCTTGGGTCTCTAAGGTCTTCGTGACTCCCAGAAGTAGCCCATGGTGCTCTAGACACCAGTGTCCATCTGCACGTCTAGTGGTCACCTGGTACTTACCAAATCCTTGAGGTGTATGGGGCTTTTGTGCTCGCAAAGAACCTGCACAGCTTGAAGGCAGCCCTGTGCCGCTGAGAGAAAGAAGACACAGAAACCACAGCCAATCACAAAGGTACTCTCACAGCCAGGGGCATCAAACACTTCTATGAAGGAAAAGTTCACCTTCCACCCAGTTTGCATACGTTGCATTGAAGAGAAACGATGTCAGAATGGTTAAGTGGTGTTTTAAATTACTGTTTAATTTCGGTGTCATCCAGACCTAAAGGCAGTGCTTGCCAGTTGTTGCCTTTAGGCAAACCTTTGGTTTAGCTTTTCGTGGGACTTAGCTTTTCCTCAACTAGCACTAAAAGAAATTTGCAAATCTCATCATCCTGGACTTCAGTACCAATGTTGCGTCACTTGAAACTGTGTGACAGATAGTAAAACCAAATGTTGATAAATAAAACTGATTGATGTTCCTTTTGATCCCCAAGTAAAAAAAAAATCTGTACCACACAGTACCTGAAATCTACAAATGCTCATGAATATCTCTTAAACAAGAACCTAACGTTAATTAAAATATAATAACCAGGACAATTTTTACTAGTTGTTTGGCAGGCGACTGACAAATTCTAGCTGTATTCCTCCATAAAACCCTACACAATTTGCAAACTGAGGAAAATGGGAATGATGTCTACGAATGACGACAGAAAACGGCATCAGGAATAACAATGGCAAGGTTAATGGCTTAAATAAGGAAAACGAACACTTACTGTTTCTCATGGCAGAAGAAGACAAATAAAAGAATGAAAATTACCTGCATAATGTAAAGCTGTTTTCCCAGAGCTGTCGATACTTTCGGCTGGGCATTTAGACTGTAAGACAAAAATCAATAAATACGTAGAATAAAATTCAGTTCATCCTTTTCCTGCAAGGTATGATGCAACTTCCTAAGAAAAGTATAATAAACATGAATAAGTCCCAACTGTTGTGCTCCAGGGGCCCAGGGTCTCATGGGGAGGGAGACTCATCTCCAAGTAATCATGACACAGGTGAACTGTCACCTCTTGGCTGCTTTGACCGTCCCCTCTCTCTTCCATCAACTCTGTTGCCAACAGATCATCCCCACCAGCTAACAAACATGCTCTAGGATTTCTCATCTTGATCCCACCTTTCCCCCCATTTCCTGCCCTAATTCTCTATCTGCCATCACAAAACCAACTTCCTGTTAAGAACTGTCCCACACAAGCCATGTTTCCTCGTCTCCCATTTATTCCTGGACTCACTGCAGTTGGGCGTCTGCCCTCAAGACTCCACAGGGATGGCCCTGATCCAAGTGGCCAGCCACCTTCGTGTTTCCAACGATGGCAAACATGCTTGCCCTCCTCTTACCAACCTCTCCCCGGCAATCCACTCCCTCTTCTCCAAACACTCTCTCCTTTAGCCCCTAGAGCCCTGCCTGGCCCATCCGATCTTGGTTTTCCCCCCACTGCTCTGGCCACGCCTGCCCCTTTAGCCAAACATAAAACTGTGGGGCTCCTAAGTGTTCTTTCTCTAAGCTCTCTCCCTCAGTAATCTCAACCACACCCATAGCTCGAAATCCCATTAGAAGCTAATGCCTCCCGAGTGTATATCTTAACAGTGACAACACTACTGTGTAAGCATTGGCTATTAGTATGTGCCAGGTACTGTTCAAAGAATTGTTTTAAGGCTCTTGACAATCCTAGTTAGATACTGTTATTACCCCCATTTACAGATGAGGAAACTGAGGTACAAAGAAGTTAGTAATTTGCTCGGGTCACAGTAAGTGGCAGAGCCAGGATTCAAAGCCAGACAGGCTGGGCTACAGTAAGTGTCCATATCTGTACACAGCAGATGGCATCTCTGAGCCCCCGGCTTGACAACCCACAGCCTGTTTCACATTTCCGCCTGATGTCTCAAACGCAGCACAGCCAACACTTCTGGTTTCCCCTCCCCGCCACGCAGCCCAAGCCGTCCCTGCCTCTGTCAACAGTGCTATCATCAGTCTAGTCACTGAGCCAGAAACCACCGAGTCATCCTTGATTTCTTCTCCTCTTCCTCCTGCCACGTCCTGTCAATTCTGTCCCCAAAACACACCCCGATCTACTCTCCTCTGTTCCTCCATTGTCACCACCTGGTCTGAGTCAACACCTGCTCACCTGGACAGCCTTGATGGCCACCTGGCTGTCCTCAGCTCTTTAGTCAATTCTCTATACAAATAGAGTGAACTTCTAAACCGTCAGTGTTGCTCTTTACTGCAAAGTCCTCCACAGTTCCACACTGTACTCTGAGGAATCACTGTCTGCCCATCATGACACACAAGGCTGCCGCCTGGGCCCTTCTTTTTTTTTTTTTTTTTTTTGGTGGCCTCCCTGCACGGCATGACCAGAGATTACCCACGCCCCCTGCAGTGGAAGCGCAGAGTCTCAACCACTGGACCGCCAGGGAAGCCCCCTGGGCCCTTCTTTCTGCTCCTCATTCGCTTTGCCCCCAGCCCACCCACTGGCTTTCTTTCCTCCCCGGCTAGTTAGTGACTTTCCTACCTCAGGCCTTTCGTACTTGCTGTTGTCTCTGCTTGGAATGCTCTTTGCACAGCTGAGTTCTCAGCTTAAATATCATGTCCTCCCCGGGGGCCTTCCTGAACGTCCCTCCTCACTCCCCTCTCACAATACTCTGTTAGATTTCTTCTCAGTGATGTGCCATCGGTCATGTGTATTTCTGTCTTCATTTACCAGACGCCAAGCTCCAGCAGGATAGGGGCTGCTCTGTGAGTAAATACTGCTTGACAGAGCGCATGGTGCCCAGGGACCACTTGCTACAAGAGAGAGTGGGGGAGAGTTCATCTGAAGACTCTCACAAGGCTCTCTTTGTGCCCATTGCCTTAAGGAGGTGGAACTTTGAAATGGTAGCCACTGGAGAAGGGAAGTCTCTCCAGCAGACAGATAGTAAGAGCAAAAGGCCGGAGAGAGAGGGCGCAGGGTGAGGGGCGGCACGAGATGGCAGTGGCCCCATCACGGAGGGCGTGGGTCGCCCAGACGAGGAGTGAAGCAGTTACCAGAGGAGTGCAGGACCCAAGGTAAGCAGCCCATTAGGAGGCCATCAAAGCCTCCAGTTTTAACAACTATCCAGAAAGAGGAACAGAATTCAGACAGTTTGCAGAGAGCAGGCAATGGTGGAAATGTTTGTCTGCCCTTCAGTGGTAAGAAGAATAGAGATCACGTTACAGCTTACCATGTTTTGGCCTAATTTTAGAACAGCACAAGGAACTGTTTAAAGGCTTCAAAGATTCCAGGGAAAAACCAATCCATTTGCATAACCAGATATAAAATTACATTAGAGGCTAGAATATCTGGTCCTTGCCCATGAGGATTTCCAGCTTGTCAAGTTCATTCTTCCTTCAAATCAGAGCCAGATGCAAAGTCTGGATAGCCAAGCCAGGACGGGAATGGAGATTTAAAATACAAATAAGTTAAACAAAAATTTAAGGTTAAGGCCATGGGTGTGGAGGCAGGGAAGAAAAGTTCTATTGTAACTGTCTTTAGAGAGGAGCCTCAGAATAAAAATCATCATCATCATCATCACAGATGTTGATCTACGTTTCTTGAGTTTCACTTCAAAGACCTGTTAAGGTTAAGCATTGCTGGCATTGGTGGTAGCTTGCATCAGGTAATGCAAGACAAGAAGCTGTGTGATCGACAGACCAGGACAAGTTGAAGAATGTGCCCATGTTGCTGCATTAGAATTGCAAAGCCAAATTAAAGCAAGATGCTGGGTCCCAAACGATGCTCAGGAAGGCCAACACAACAGCTCAAGAGAACAGCCATTACTCCAAACACATATTTTCTTGCTCTGTGCTGTTCCTGAAAACAGCCAGCTTGCATTTTGACTGGCATCAGCTGGAAGTTACTGTACAAACTGCTGTTGGGATTTCACGAAATATTCATCTTTAAAGAAATACGGAAGTCACCCTAAGCAATCATTATAAACTTCCTGGCAAGGTTATCAAACCAGGGGGTTGACCTAAAATTATAAAGAAGAATAAAACCAAGAACTTGAACAAAGACTAAGAACTAAAGGCTCATCAAGTTACATACAAGGAAACAGTGGTTGAAATTTCGCTTATCGAGAAAAGCTGCATTCTACTAATGATTGAGAGAGAATAAATACTAGGATACTGGAGATCCTGTATTATAAGGATCTCCAACAGCATGAAAAAGTTTTTCAAGCTGACTATGTAAAGGGTACAAGTTCTTCCAATAAGGAAAAAAGAGCTGAATAAAGCAGAGAAAAGGGCTGGATCCCAGGAAGACACTCCAAATTTTGATTAGGATCCTCTTCTCTACCAGCGCAACTGCTATGGAAATAATCTTCTCCTTGGCTATACTGAAGCTTCTTAGGAAACCCAGGTTCTGGGATAATATTTGAAGGAGTACGTGTGTATGTGTTTGTTCTTTCACCCACAAGGTTACTTTCAAATTTTAAAAACGACACGTTTATAATTTTCTGTTGTCCCACTTTACCTGAAGGAGCTTCTTGATGCATTCATGGTGGCTGTTCTTAGCTGCAAGGTGCAAAGCACTGTGTCCTAAATGGAATAAAAAAAATTGTTTTTTAAATCTCTCATCTCTGTAATGAAGACAACTATGAGGAAATAAATTGTTCTCCAACAAAGACGGAATTGTTACTCTTGAGAATGAGGCCTCAACTTCTTCTCTGCAAAGTTCAGTGTGACAAAAGTGGGGAGAACACAGAGCATCCTGTCCCCTGGATAACATTCATAGTCCATGCCAGCTGCTGTCCTCTTGGGGTACAATCGAGCTCTGGGCTAGAAGCTGGCGGTGGACTCCTGGTATGCACCTTGGAAGTTCTGCTTTCAGCTGTCAGCACGGGTGCCAGACGCCCCACGTCCATAACAGTCACACCAGGCCACGACTGCCACTGGCCCAGGAACCCAGCAAAGGCAGCCAGCGAGCCAGCAGGGAGCACACCAAACACCCGACGAAACCCCACTTCCACCTTTCGTTTCTCCCTCCCCCAAATGTGCTCCAGCTCTGTGTGGAAATTACCTGGAGTTCAGATGTCCCACGTTCTTACACGGAAGAAGGAAAAGGGTTATATAAAAACAACACACTAGCAAAGCAGCATCTTTTCACGCTCCCTTCACAGAACATTACAACATGAGACTCTCTGACCTTTCTGTGGCCAGATTACTTTAGGAAATTTTAATGCTATACCCAGGCCCCTCCCCGCTACCACCGAATGGGCCTCAGAGTTTCTATGGAAAAGGGGCTTAGAGGCAGCCCTACTAGACCAGCAGGCTCCCACCCAAGGGCCCTGGCAAATTACTCTTTGCTTGGCCTGGACCCTCCTCCTCTAAGATAACCACTCAGCTTGCCCTCTTACCTCCCTCGGATGCCACCAAAACACAGTCTTCTGACCTCATCTCTGGTCACAGACCAGCATCTCTGGTCTTTCCTGACCTCACCACTTAAAATTCCAGTTCCTCCCCCACCTCTTTTATCCCTACTTCCTCCTTCATTCTTTTATCCTTCATAGTACCCAGCACCTTCAACTCTCCCTTTCCACCCCACTCCTTTCTCTCCCTACACACACACACACACACACACACACACACACACACACACACACACACTCTTACGTTTAACTGCTCTTCTTTCCCCACTAGAATATAAACTCTGTATCGCAAGAGCCTGCAGCACTGCTGGCACATAATAGGCTCTCGATACACATTTGCTCATTTGAATTAGAGGGTATGTCCACTACAGATGTCTGCAGAGTGGTATTTGGAGGGAGGGAACCAAAGTTACCACTGCCAGCCAACCCAATACACCTAGGAAACTCCTAAATCCTGCGTCTGTAAACTGTTTGACCAAGATACCCCCAATGTAACAGCTGTAAGCAACCCACACTTCGGAACAGGCTTAAAGCATGTTTCTCAGCCTTACTGCTCTTGACATTTGAAGCTGTGGAAGGTGGTCCTATGTACTATAGGATGGTGAGTAGCATCTCTGGCCTCTACCCACTGGACGTCCAGTTGGGACAATCAGAAATGTCCCCAGACATCGCCAAATATCGCCTGGATGGGTGGGAATCACCCCCGGTTGAGAACCCCTGGCTTAGAGGACCCCTCTTTTATATGGTGGTCCAGGACCCCTCTTTTATAGGGTGGTCCAGTCTCCAAATACCATTTCTCCTTTCTGAATTAGTCTTTATAATAACCCTGACCAGAAATCCACTAATTATTAGGTTATCATATGGCTAGGAAATACCATATTTAAAATAGAGGGTTTTAGGACCACAGTGAGCTGCACAAAAGCATGTGTGAGGTCAAAAGATCAGATTCCTTCTTTTCTGAGTAGCTGCACAGAGATTTTCTGGGTATGTGTGAGGGGAGTTAATTGATGGGGGTAGAACACTGACACAAGGAATCCTTTGACCTCCTCCCAAGTGGATGAGGGTGAGGAAGGTCAGGAGATGAGGGACTGAGACCCTTGGAAGCAGGAAGACAAAAGATCTTCTCTTCCCCTTCCTCCTTTTACCGCAGGAGACCCCCTCCTTTCAGGATGTATAACACACAACAGTGAGTTCAGTTACACTATGCGTTAAATAGGTTTTGGTGGGTTAGCCTGGCCCTCAACCATCATTTATACCAGTGTTTCTAAAGACAAGCACATTCTGTGTTTTAAACAAATGCCTTACAGATGAACTTCTGGAACCCATCCTGATTGTAAGTAGAAGACTGTTTATGTCGTGTATGCAATGCCTTAACTTTTGTCTACCCTGTGGACAAAAGCTCTTCTACATAAATAGCACCCACTGGAAAAAGGCACAGTTCTCCAAAGACAAGAGGGGAGGGAGATTTAAACAATTCAGCATAAAATAAATAACAGGCTTTTATTTTTCACTCCAAGTGTTCTAGTCATACCTGGAAGTAAACGCTGTGTTTCTAGAGAAACAAAATTTTCTTATTCCTTGGCCCTGTGATGTGTTTTCCTAACCAGGAGCACAAAAGCATTTTTCACTTAAAAGTCTCAAAATTCAAACGATGCATCATTCCCTGGACAACATTACACTGGAGTGAGATGTCTCTCACTGCTACCATTAAAACAAAATTCTCTTTCCAAATGCAAAATTTTCTGGAGAGAATATATTATATTAGTGACAGAACCTCACTGAAACGAGCCAGTGCATAAGTCTGGCCCCCACTCAGCTGTGGATCTGTCTGGAATATCAGGAAGCAACTTCCCTATAGGAAAATAACAGGGCAACCCTAATTCAAGTGCATCTCAGCAGAACTCTATAAGCGAACAGACCAGGGCTATTTATAAGTCAAGAGTCGTGGGCTATTCCAGGTGGTTTAAGAATCCTGTTATTGAAAGAGTCTAAGAAGGATGACCTAGCCATTGTAGCCATGAACACCATCCTCCAACCCACCTCAGAAAACAACCATTTATTCAGTGATTTAAGAGCGCTGCTGAAACAGAGAAGAACTCACTCATAGAGTGGAGGAACTACTACTGATGGGGCTGAGAACACAGCCTTCAAGTGTAGGTGACAAATTTTTAAACCGATGAGGTCATAAGACACAAAGACACGACGAACAAGCACCAAAAGGCTGAAGTTTGAGAAATTATAGTTCCAGATTATAACATGGAGACATTTAGAAAAAGAAAGAGAATTAAATGATACTCGACTAGGTAAGGTTTAAAATATCTATTTAAGAACCAGAGTTTCAGAATGCTGAATATAAACAATAAAAGTGTAAATTAATTTCTTATTTACAACTTCAAATATATTTAAACAACTCTGTTCTCAGAAATGCTTATCTTTACATCAAGTTTTTAATCATTGAAGCATAAGTCTATTCACCTAGTTATAGTTCCAGGGGCGAGATCAGGGTATAAAAGATGTATTTCCTTTTTTTAATTTTATTTATTAAAAATAATAGATACATGTATAGTATAACTGAATCACTTTGCTGTACACCTGAAACTAACACAACATGGTTAATCAACTATACCCCAATATAAAAGTTAACAAAAGAAAACCCCACAACACTGTAAATCAACTATATTTCAATAAAAAATAATTTTAAAAAAATCTGTCTTTTTTTATTGAAGTATAGTTGATTTGCAATGTTGTGTTAGTTTCTGGTGTACAGCAAAGTGATTCAGTTTTACACAAACACACATACATATATAGAGGAGATTTCTAATAACCATTCTTACTATTAAATAGTTTTGAATTATCCCTTAATCTCCACAAAGTAGATTTGCATACTGTTTTATACAGAATCAAAAGATTTTTTTGTGTGTGGGTGTATCACCTGAAATATTTTCATGGCCAGGTTATACGGTTGGCCCTCCTGACATCCCATACACATGCGTGAACAGCAAATAAAGGACTATAAATCATACAATCGTTCTTTGGTTTGCCTTTAATCCAAATGAAAATACGAAATACACTTAGTGGGCTATAATTTGCAATTAACATTTTACATGACCCATTCTCTCAAGTGCCTGAATTTTAAGATGAATATTACCGTCTGTGTCTTCACATGGTGTCATATGTGAGTGGGATTAGGGGCATAATGGAATGGAGGGCCACCCAGAGATCCAAACAAAAGCTAAACCAGCACCTGAAACCCTAGGAAAGAGTAAGCGTTCTCAAGCGCCCCCCTCCTGAGACCTCTGTGCATTAGGGTATTTCCATACTTCAGTTCTCACTTTCCTAAGCCTCTCTTCTTCTATGAGAAAAGAAGTTTTGTGTGCAAAGGAATCAGGGAAAACTTTAGATATGGGAGCGTGACAGAAACTGCACACCATCCTTCAATCTGTTTCCATCTCCTTCTACAGCAAAACCTTCTATATTTTTAATTGGATAATTTGCTGCCCAGAATTCCCAGCTTCCGTTAAAGCCAGGTGTGGCCACAGATCACTCTGTGGGCTGGGCTTGCCCTTCTGCCCACTGTGACTGTGATGCACTCAGGGGGAGCCATCCTGGGTCATTAGGACCAAGGCAACACCCTGGATGGTGGACCAACAGGAGTCTGGGTCCCTTGGTGTGCAGCCAAGCTGCCATACCAATTTGGGACTTTCAACTGAGAGCCAGAAAAGTCTATCTTGTTTAAGCCACTGGATCACACTGTGTCAAATGCATATGCTTGCTGATAAAGGGAGTCCGAAAGCTCATGCTTCAGATGAGCAGTGATAACAGAAGATTCTTTGGTCTTCTTCAATCTTCTGTAAATGCTTCTGTTTAATCCAGTCTCATCCTCCCAGGTGCTAACTGCAGCCATTAAAAAAAAAATAATAAATAAGCCTAGAAATCTGGGAGAAGTGATTTCTAAAGAAACAGACAGAAATGCCACTTCCTACATCAGTGAAGAACAAGAGCAAACAAAGCAACGAGAGGCGCTGGACAATTACGCAGGCCCTGTTCAGAGTCAGCGCTATGAGTTTAGGTGTGGACTTTCCCAGCTGATTGCTATATATACGCCTATGGCGTTGTTTGGCAAACAGGCAATAAGGAATGGGGGGAACCTCCCCCAAACCAAAAACATGAGTCATGAGCTTCTGCCAGTTTTGGAGTTTCTTTTTCTGATTTGTACTATGAAAGTATTTGGCTTGGGGATGATCACAATTTTTTTTTTTTTTTTAAGATGTGAAACCTCTGCAAAAGCCTGCTGTGTAAAAGAGAATAAAGGTGATGTGGATGAAGTAGCAACAATCATCATAAAATAGGAGCCAAAGGCAGCGAGCACTCACTGTGTGCTGGGCGCTAAGATGCCCACACGTATTATCTCACCTAAGCCTCAAAGGCTATCTAAAATGATGATTGAGATGTACTGTACTGTACCCAAGGCCTTATCTTCTGACAGTGTTCTGCTCCTAAGATTGTTTGTAAAGCACTTATGAAAAGTCTCTGGTCAGGAGCTTCCCTGGTGGCACAGTGGTTAAGAATCCACCTGCCAGTGCAGGGGACACGGGTTCGAGCCCTGGTCTGGGAGGATCCCACATGCCGCGGAGCAGCTAAGCCCGTGTGCCACAACTACTGAGCCCGCGCTCTAGAGCCCGTGCTCCTTAACGGGAGAAGCCACCGCAATGAGAAGCCCGCGCACTGCAACGAAGAGTAGCCCCCGCTCTCCACAACTAGAGAAAGCCCGCGCACAGCAATGAAGACCCAATGCAGCTAAAAATAAAAATAAAATAAAATAAATTAAAAAGTCTCTGGTCGGACTTCCGAGCATTTTATGTGGAAGGACAGTTGATAAAGAAATAGATGCTAAAAACCCTTTGCTTCTGAACTTAAATCCAATCACCAGTTTAAAATCATCCTGTAGACTTTGTGGATAAAAAGAATTAAAAGGGTTAGTGTAATGATATATTTTGAAAGCAGGTTTTTTTCAGAAACTCTATAGGGCAGTTGGATTTATGGTAACAGATTTTCATACGACTTCTCAGTGGCTGTTGGGATTGAAGATGACTATATCTTAGTAATAATATGGCAATACTTCAGGTAGGTTTACTGAAAAGACAGCACCTATGAGAGCGGAGCCATTTAATTCATTCATTCGTCAAATGTTTTGGGCAAATGACGACCACTAAAGCACAGTGACTAATGTCCTTGTCCTTCCCTTGGATTCTGATACGTGTTCTTGAGAGGAGAGATGGGACTGGGTGACAGAGCCGACAGGAAGGATGTGAGCAGTAAAGGCCATCATGTTTATCTGGTTCACTGTAACAGAAAAAAGTTTGAGAAGTGTTGTTCTACATACAACGACAGACTCTCTATGCACTTTTATATCCATGCCGCTTTTCCTTCTTTTGTTCCTGTGTTCTCTTTGCATGTTTTCAAGAAATCACAAGAAGTCAGTGCCTCACTCAGACTCAAGTAAAAACAATAAGCCCAAGGACCAGAGTGCTGACCTCATTGTTTAAAACGTCAGGCAAGAGGGAAGTGACCGGCAGCTCTGAGACATTTCCAACTCATGGGATGTTTGGATGATGTTCTGGGGCTACAAAGTGCTGTGGATTCTCCCAGTTTCCATCAGAGTTGAAAGAAATGGGCTGTGGCAGTTCCCACTGACCAGCCCAGAGAAGCATCCAGGATGGGTCTGCAGTGTCCCCTCCAGCTTCTTTTTTTTTTTGGCCATGGCTTGCAGCACGTGGGATCTTAGTTCCCCGACCAGGGGTTGAACCCATGCTCCCTGCAGTGGAAGCGCAGTCTTAACCACTGGACTGCCAGGGAAGTCTTCCCCTCCAGCTTCTTGGAGGGCACTGTCATCTCAGCTGGCAAGGAAGAGGGAACTGCACTGGGGTGTCCAGGTCTCACTGCCCGATTCCCCAGGCTCTCAGAAACTGAGTGAGGGCTCTGGTAGTACATACAAACGCCACCCACGTGGTGTTAGATGGCCACAAAAAACTATGCTTCTTAAAAGCTTTTAGTGCAGAAAATGATCATGGTAATCTTTTTTTTTAAGGCAGGATTTAGAGTTTATTATATAATGTGATCTCAACTATGTAAAAATGTGCCAGAAAAATCTGGTAGGAAATACAGCTAAACGGTAAAATTTTTTTCTTCTTGGAGTAGAAGCACTCGTTATCTTCTTGGTAGTTTTCTGTATTTCCCAAATTTCCTACAATGAGCACGTATTGAAGAAACTTTTTTTTTTTTTTTTTTTGCGGTACACAGGTCTCTCACTGCCGTGGCCTCTCCCGTTGTGGAGCACAGGCTCCGGACGCGCAGACTCAGCGGCCATGGCTCACAGGCCCAGCCGCTCCGCGGCATGTGGGATCCTCCCGGACCGGGACACGAACCCGTGTCCCCTGCATCGGCAGGCGGACTCTCAACCACTGTGCCACCAGGGAAGCCCAGAAACATTTTTTCCCTTTAATAAAAATATGGGGGAGAGATGTTTGGTTATGATGGAAATAACCAGATTCCTGTCTAATCTATTTTTTAACATCAAATGCAGTTAAACAAAACTGTATTACAGCTCAAATATATTCAGTCTAAGAAAATTCTTCTAGATTATGATTTTCTTAGAGAAGAAACCCTGTCTACTTAAGAGGAAATGTGTTTCATCAAGGCGACTGTAGCCACTCATACTGCCCTGAGTGTATGTGGTACAATTTTAAAAGTAGTAACAATAAACTTTAAAAACAAAATAACTGGGTCTTGGGATTAAAGATGATTTTAATTAGCAACATAGATTAGTGTTTCCTTCAAGGTGGTCACTTAGGGAAACCATTCTTTCTTCTATTGGTATTGCCATTTCTCACAATATTTTTCTGGAGCTTTCTGTGGCACTGCTCAGGAAAATCATTCGGTTACTTCAATCACTCACTATTTTTGACCAAAAATGGTTTTACCAGGTTGACACTTCATTTATCTGACTTGACGTCAAGTGGCTCTTGGCCTGTCCTAAAAAAACGAATCTATTCTCAAAGAATAAAGGTTCCCAAACACTGAGATGATTTCTTTTTAATGCCACAGCCTTTATGAAGACAATTCCAAAACACCAGTTTTCCAGTCATGTTTTGAAAAGATTATATTTTCACAATACCTGATTGACTAATCTGCCCCAAGATGACTACGCTGAGGTGTCAGTGTTTTGGGGAAGGGAAAGTGATCCATTACGGATTAATGAAAAGCCTAAATAAAGACTGTGAAATAGACTGATTTTATATTCCAGCAAAAACCACCAAAAGCCTATTAGAAGACAGATTTTCAAGTACAATATAGAAATGAAAAGCCATCAGTAGCTGCTTTGATCTTTTGGTGTGGCCAACAGGGGCAGAATCCCAGGCTGGAGACCCCAGGGGCTCCTTCCTGTAAAACGACGTTCATAAAAGACAAGACTACACTTCCTCTTCTATTGGCCTTAATCATCATTTAACAACACTGGCTTCACATTAGAATCACCTCGGAGCTTTACAAAAAATACCAATTGGCTGGAAACGTTCGGACAATGGAATCTGAATTTCAGAAGGTAGAGTTTGGGTATCTATGTGTGGGGTTTTGTGTGTGTCTGTGTGCGTGCACTGTTTATTCTTTTCTTTCCTCTCCTTTCCCCCTTTCTCTCCCTCCCTTCCTCCCCTCCAGTTCCCAGGTGATTCAGATACACTAAGCCACAGTAAGGGGTGCAGACCATGGGCAGCTGGTCCACATTAGGATCCTGGCTTCTGTCCACAGAGCTCAACTCAGCTAGTTGACAAAATGAGCGCCTACACAATTCATTCCATTCAGCACTTCATACCATGATTCATAAAAACAAAAATTAGGGAAAGGTGCTTGGTCCATACAAATAATCTTAGAAAATAAAAATTTTTAATGGGGGATAAAAAGCATACAGTCTCTAGTTGACTAACCACATATAAGATGAAAACACCCGTAAAGGCACGAATAATGAAACCATGT